>NC_092343.1:370735070-372132570 GCF_046630445.1 Rutidosis leptorrhynchoides | reverse complement strand
TATCTGTTTTTATATATTTAAGTATATATTTGTATTCATATAACGTATATATATCTGAATTTATGTATTATAATTAATCTTATAAATATAACTACAATAATAATATCACTCTTAATATTATGAATAATAATAATGATAATATAATAATAATAATACTATTATTATTAATGATAATTATAACATTTATAAACATAATATTATTCATAATAATAATATTATTTATAATAATTAAGATTTATAACTATAATATTATCTATAATAATAATACTAATATTTTTAATGATAATAATATTATTAGTAATAATGATATTATAACAAATCATACATATCAAACTTCATATCTAGATGTATATATATATATATATATATATATATATATATATATATATATATATATATATATATATATATATATATTATTTATTTTAATAGTAACTTAATTATTATGTGTACTATTTTACATTTTTAATTCCAATTGATTAAAGTGTATTCTAGTAATTCAAAATATTATATATACCTTTAAATTTTATTTTTATATATATTTACATATTTAATTACACATAATTGTTCGTGAATCGTCGGGAATAGTCAAAGGTTAAATGAATCTATGTAATTAGTTCTAAAATTTTGAGATTCAACATTACAGACTTTGCTTATCGTATTGAAATCATATAAGAATAATGTTTAAATTTAGTCGGAATTTTACGGGTCGTCACACCAGCTCGGGCTCGAACCCACGACCTCTCGCTTAACGAACACACCCTTAAACCATTGAACCGCTCGGCACTTGCTTGCAATTATTCATCCATTTAAATAATTAATATGTACAAAGCTATTTATCATAAATTTATCATCATCTTCTCCGTTATATCATCACCATCAAAGCATCACTTATATCATCCTTAACATCATGATCATAACTTAAACTAAATCATCGCGTTTTTATGTATCATTACCATAAAACCATAATCACCTTCATCATCATAATCACCATTATCACATCGTTAATACTAAACATCATCATCATCATTATCGTGCTACTTCCATAGTGAATCATCTAACATTATGAACTCATCATTCTTAATCATCATTAACTTAAATGATATGCGTGTTTATGTTGTTGTCGATTAGTAACTAGAAACAGAAACGAGGTGCTTGAAATTTTCGTGGCCCGGTTTTCTTCTCAAACCCAAGTTGAAGCCCGATAGCAGCCCATAACAGTATTTGATTATTAACACAAGTTTACAAGCCCATTTGTATTTAGTTGTTTTTAAATGGCCCGATAATTGAAACACAGTTCACGGTTCAACTAGCATTCTGTAACCATTTAATTCCCTTTATTTATTAAACAAGTGGGTTATATTATGTTGGGTACCTGTCGGCCATAAGGAGAGAAAAAGAAAAAAAAAAATATTACGCAAAAGCAGATGGTTGGTAATAGCAGCGAACGAATAGCAACCATTACAGAATAGTTTTGAATCAGGACTAAAATAAAACAGAAGAAAGTAGCAGTAGTAGTTAACAGGTCGCTGGTAAAAAAAAAATACAAGTGGTGGGTGTGGTTTGTTACACGGTACAGTAAACAGGAAAACAAATTGGAACGGGAACATGGTGTGGTAGTTCAAAGGTTGTGGGTTTGTGTTTAATTAGAATCATAAACAGAAACGGTAGGAATTTTAATTGGTTCGGCTGAGTATTCAGTTTATGTGGGGTTTATAATTCGCGAATGAAGAAGAAAATAAAAGGTGATGGAGGTGGTGATTTAAGATCATGGTGTGTTGGCGGGTGTAGGAAACCGATGGTGAACGATGGAGTTAAGAGTGGTGG
The DNA here is from genome assembly GCF_046630445.1 of Rutidosis leptorrhynchoides. NCBI lineage: Eukaryota > Viridiplantae > Streptophyta > Magnoliopsida > Asterales > Asteraceae > Rutidosis > Rutidosis leptorrhynchoides. The sequence goes on along the minus strand of NC_092343.1, from coordinate 372,130,743 downwards.
TGATGAAGTCGTGAAGATTGTGATATTATTAGAAGGGTGGTATGGTGATTGTTGGTTGATGATGATCTCGGTTCACATCCGATAGGGTGGTGGTTATAGTGCACTGAAAAATAGAAACATAATTGGTTCTCGGGTCCTCGATGGTATAGCAATAAACAAAGGTGATGTGGGTTTCAATGGTATGTATGTTTTAAGTGGTGATTGAGTGTTACAAGATGGTGGTTGGCTGTTTTGTGGGTTCATGATGGTGGCTCCATGGTTGTGAGATCAAGAAAAAAAAAATAGAAGTAGGAACATTAAATATAGTAGTAGGGGACGTTTTGTGGGTATTAGTCGAACAAGAAAACACTCTCAACAATGGTGGTGCTCGATGGTTGTATAATGGTGGGTGGTGGCGGTTCATGGTGGATGTTTATAGGTAGTGATCGAGAGGTTGATGAAGGAGTCACAAGGAATGAGATGGTGGGTGTTTGATTAATGTTTATGTATAAGTTGCAGTGTAATCTCTATATGCATATTACATTACATACATATATATTTACACAATCATTATTGCAGTACATAATAATAATAATAATAATAATAATAATAATAATAATAATAATAATAATAATAATAATAATAATAATAATAATAATAATAATAATAATAATAATAATAATAATAATAATTAATAATAATTAATAATAATAATAAAATAATGAAATCAAATTACATGCGGAGGAATTTGAAAAAGGAAATAGTGACCAGCCATAATTTTGGCATTCATCTGCCGACAGTTTAAACTTACTGTGTATCGTCTACTATTTGAAATCAGTGGCGGATAAAAGTTTTCGGAAAAATTCTAAATTTTTAGATTAACTATATTTATTTATTTTAGTTATTATGGTATAAAATTCGATCCTTAATTTGTTAAATAAAAATTACATCAACTGTCCCTTTCAATTCTGGGTAAAATATAAAAAAAATGTTAAAACTTAACAAATAGTTCCTAACTACATTTTTAATAAGCCTAAAATTTATAGAACTCATTTTCGTATCACCGTTTATTTTAAAATTACATAAGTTTGAATTTAACATGCTTAATATCAATCGAAACATCAAACGAGTATTACAATCATTTAATATTTATTTTTAATATACTTTATTTATATATAAAGATATATTTTAAATAATAATTATTATAATATCCTATTTTTATTTTATAAATTTTTAATAACAACAACATATAATACTTCAAATTATATTTCGAATTATTATTTATATATACATACACACATATCTATTTACAATTAATTGTTCGTGAATCGTCGGGAGTAGTCAAAGGTTGAATATTTCTATACAAACAGTTCACAAATTTTGAGACTCAGTTTAACAGACTTTGCTTATCGCGTCGAAATCATTTAAAGATCAAGTTTAAATTTGGTCGGAAATTTCCAAGTCGTCACAGTACCTACCCGTTAAAGAAATTTCGTCCCGAAATTTGATTGGGATGGTCCTGAATAATAATAAGTATGTTTTCATGACTCATATAAGCTGATAAATAAAGTTTTATTACCATTGAGTAATAAGGATGAAATAATTCGATTATTCGAAGAGTACGAATGAAGCTACCACAAAAGAGTGAAAATGAGTAAATGAAGATTCGTCTTAACTCTTGACGTAGACACAGTTGATTTCCGGAATTCAAGGGATTTTAGAGGAAATCTTTGTAACAAGGTTTGGTTTAAGGAAATTAGGATCTTCTTTGGTTAAATGCGATAATCTGTCTTGATTGCTTTGTCTGGTATTTCACTATAAGTCCACCATCTTCTTTGGTTATGTATGTATGTATGTATGTATGTATGTATGTATGTATGTATGTGTGTGTGTGTGTATGTGTGTATGTGTGTATGTGTGTGTGTATGTATGTATGTATGTATGTATGTATGTATGTACGTACGTACGTACATATGTATGTATGTATATAGATTTTGTAACAATCGTTGATGTGCATATTGTTTTATAAATTAAATTTGCCTTAACGTTTTTCATAAACTTTTGTACAATACGTTTATATGTATCTAATTACTTTTCATTTAATAAAAGTTTATATCAATAGTCGATGTGCAGATTGAAATTATAGACTGCTAAAACAGGGTTTAAGGTATGAAGTGAAACCATTTTCCGCAGCAACGTGGCGACTCACCACTCGTTCTAATATATAGGAAAATAAGTAAACCACGCTGGCTTGCGTGAGTGACCATCGAATTGCCCAATGAAGCACTCCACCCGGGTTCAATTCCTGGCTATGTCAAATCGTTCAGAAAGGGAGTATGACCAGAGTGTATTACGCGCAATTCACCCGGTATCAGGTCTCGTTCTCCGGAGGCTTGCTTACCTGAAGTTTACCCTCTATGACGGAATCAGTGTACTCGTTCATTTGAGAGTTTCCTCGCTAATAAAAAAAAATAAGTATTTAGAAGATAAAATACTTTTACTCAATGATATAGCATCCTAAGACTATCGTATGGTATGAATTAATATTTGTGTACGTAAGAATATTGGATCAAATTGGGCAACACACTCAAACACGGACTCAAATATTCAATTTTTTTTTTTTTTTTTTTTTTATAACGGCAGACTAAAATATTATTATGTTAATGGGCTTCATTACTTGGGCCTTTTTGTAGCTACTCAAGAATCAGGATGCTTTTCTAAGAAGGTGGCACAATCGTTGTGGAAAATAACGATGTGTTAACATGTTCCTATCTTTGATATCATAAATATAAATAAAATTAAATGTTAAGTGGAAACGTTAACCATTTAAATTTACTCAATAGTTTATAAATAAACAGTGGTTAATTCACTAAATACGGTTAATGTTAAAATAAGACCGCTTGTATTCTTGTAATACGGTGTATGCTAAGAAAAGTACGAGCAAACCACCAAGCTCGTCGGTGTTCCCACTTGCGTGCTGCAATGAAGCAGGGGAGAGATGGTTTGAGCTTTAGTTATGTGGCGGGTTATGATTGACTAATTTCGAATATTATGATCGTTTTAATACGATAATAAATTAAAGGTTAAATTTACGTTTGTTGAAAGAATAATTAATAGTAACATTTTCATCAATAAAAACCAACAAAAAATTATACATGTTTCACACCAAATTCAATCTATTATTTCTTTCTGATTTTCAGCATATTCCCTTTTCATACTTAACTTCAGGGCCGGTCCTAACATTTTTAGTGCCCTGAGCGAGTCGAAAAAAAAGGCCCTTAGTAGGTCGATCCAAGATTCTCAAGAACAATAGGATTAAAACCTTTAATGAAATGTATGGTTGTTTGCGCCTATGCTTCGCTAACGGACAACGAACCAACTTTAGCAAATTGATATTATTTTATGAACATAAATAAAACTCCAAGTGCATTCCTGAATATTAGCATTGACAACTGTAAACAAATGAACGAAATAATTTTTTTTTTTTTCTTTTTTTTTTTTGATAAAAGGGTAAAACGTACTCTCCGCCTTCAATAGGCTCATTGATCAAACTGGAGAAAATCAACCTGATGCTCTTGAATCAGTCTAACCAAATGAGGATTTTGCTTCCCCAGCTCTTGAAGCATAGGTTGTCAACATCAAATGGTAAATCAATATAACACAGCACCATATTTACTAATGTGTTTGTGTTTATATGTAAAATTGCATGAAAAGAGATTTAATAGATAGATACATGCAAGATTTGTAGATTAGCTTGAACCATGGCTCGAATTACCTGGAACTGGAAAGAGAAACATATCACTATTTTATTATTAAGGGAAATATATTATATTTTTCTATGATATGTTACCTTTTTCTATCCCACATCGGTCAAATAAATAGGAAATACACTCTTCAAAACCCAGAGGCCTAGATGTAAAGCAAGTTAAAAATGAAATTGGGCTCAATCCTTTTGGCTGATATCTTTCTAGATTCTTAGCATCTTTTAGCCTTAACTAGTTTGCGGGTCCTTGCTCTGTGCCGGGGTTCCGTTTTGAATGCGATTTTAAAAAAAAAGTCTTTCCTTTTGTGGATCTATTTTGTAAAAAAGAAATTTTTTTTTTTGACATCTAACATTGAAGGGTTGTTTCTTTTGTGAAAGTTGCTTCTTTTAGCGTTAAAGATAGTTGATCTATTTTGTAAAAAAGAATGTTTTTCGACATTTTTTGGTAGCATTGAAGTGTTGTTCCTTTTAAGAAAGTAGCTTCTTTTATCGTTGGAGACAAAAAAAAAAAATTGTAGCGCAGTAGTGGCCTATGTGGATCCTAATGTTAGAGCGAAGTGTACAAGTCGGTAAAGCGTGGTGGGTGTTTTTATTCAGTATTTTTGGTGTTAGTGATGAGATAAATAATAATTTAGAATATAGGTATAAAGTGAGGGGTTTAATTTGTATTTTAATGAAAGTTAGGGGGTTAAGTTTATAAAAAGTGAAAATTTGAATAGTACTATTCATAATGAATAAGACAAATTTTGTCTATTAGATATATTGTTTTGTCTATTAGATATATTGTTAATTGTTAATGTTAATTAATACAGTAAAAGATATTGGTCCTGCAATGAAAAAACGGCCCCTAAAATTATTGGGCCCTAAGCGGGTGACGGGACTGCTCAACTTTCTTCGAATATGAATTTTTAATAAAAACTTTATATTTTAGTAATTTTTTTATATTTTAGTAATTTTTTTTAGTGTAAAATTTTTTTCCGTTAAATTCAGGTGGGGCGGATACCCTGTTTGAGTTACCTTAAGCTCCGCCCTGATAACTGTGTGATTATCATGATGAAATTCTAATTTAGATTTTAAATTTTAATGAAATTTTTATGTTCTTATTTAAAATTTTATGTTTAAATCTAGTAAACTATAATTATACAAATGTTAAAATAATGTATAAACGTTTGAGAAATTAAGAGCATCGGCTTAGCGTCCTAGAGAAATATTCAAATTAATCCAACTTTTAAGTTGAGATCCAAGGGACCAATCAGAGTGCGACTGTGATGTGACAATCACATGTGATTGAAAAAAAAATTCTTCAAAAGATTTTTTTCACATGTGATTGAATTTGACATGCAGAATCACATGTGATTGAGTTTTACAATGACATGTGATTGGATTTGACATGCTAAATTTAAAAATAAAAAAATAAAAAAAAATTGAAAAAAAAATTAATTTTTATTTTTTTCAATCGCATGTGATTATCGCACCACATGTCGCGCTCTGATTTATCCGTTGAATTTCAAGCAAATTGTTGGAATCAAGGGATTATATCCCTAAATGAATAAAATAGGTTGAGAGCAGAGGTAATATAAACGAGTGGTAGGATCAAGAGGGAAGTAACCAATTGGGGGGAAGCGGGGGGAAGCATGAAATGACCCGTCCTAATCCATCTGGACGAATACATTACATTTGGTTACATCGCGAGGTACTTGACCTCTATATGCCACATTTTACAAACATTGCATTCGTTTTTAAAAGACAAACTTTCATTACATCGAAAGTTGACGGCATGCATACCATTTCATAATATATCCAACTATAATTGACTTAATAATAATCTTGATGAACTCAACGACTCGAATGCAACGTCTTTTGAAATATGTCATGAATGACTCCAAGTAATATCTCTAAAGTAAGCAAATGCACAGCTAAAGATTTCTTTCATACCTGAGAATAAACATGCTTTAAAGTGTCAACTAAAAGGTTGGTGAGTTCATTAGTTTATCATAATCAATCATTTCCATCATTTTAATAGACCACAAGATTTTCATTTCCATTTCTCATAAATATACGTCCCATGCATAGAGACGAAAATAATCATTCATATGGATTGAAAACCTGGTAACCGACATTAACAAGATGCATATAAGAATATCCCCTATCATTCCGGGACATCCATCGAACATGATAAAACAACATCGAAGTACTAAAGCATTCGGTACTTTGGATGGGGTTTGTTAGGCCCAATAGATCTATCTTTAGGTTTCGCGTCAATTAGTAGATCGGTTTACTAATTCTTAGGCTACCAAGCAAAAGGGGCATATTCGGCTTCGATCATTCAACCATATAATGTAGTTTCGATTACTTGTGTCTATTTCGTAAAACATTTATAAAAACGCATGTATTCTCAGTCTCAAAAATATATATTGCAAAAGCATTTAAAAAAGGAGTAATGAAACTCACATTACTGTATTTTGTAGTAAAAATACATATGACGACATTGAACAAGTGTAAGGTTGGCCTCGGATTCACGAACCTATATCAGTTTTATATATTAAAACACATAATAACAATTAACGAGTTTATATATTAATATTATTAGTATACTTCTTATATTACTAATTTGTATGTTATATTAATAAATAACCTAATTATATCTATTTTATATATTTTAGATGTTTAATATGTATATAACGGATTCTTATTAAAGTATTTTTAATTAGGTTATAATATATGTTATTTATTATAAATATTATATATTAGTGCTTGAAAATATTATATAACGTATTAGAATTAGTATTTATATATATATATATATATATGCTTTAAAATATATATACATGTATATATAATATTATTTTGTAGCTTAATTATAATAACATTTTAGTAAACAAAATAGTATCTAATATTAATATAGATGTAAAGTATATTTTTATATAAATGTCATTTGTTTATTAAGCTAATATTTATAATACTAATATAGTGATAATAATAATAATAATGAATATAGTATTAATAATTTTAATAATTCTATTAATACTAATGATAATAATAATAATGATCATAATTTTAATATTTAGTGTAAGTTTAATAATAATAATAATAATAATAATAATAATAATAATAATAATAATAATAATAATAATAATAATAATAATAATAATAATAATAATGAGTCTAAAATGATACTAATACTAATATTTACGAAAATAATAATAATTTGTATTATTTTCATAATACTATTATTAATAAACCTTTTCATCATAATGACAATAATATTAAAGTTTTAAAATTACTAATAATATCGAAAGTAATACTCATAGTAATAATAATAGATATAATACTTTTAATTATGATAATAATAATAAGAGCAATTATGATACTTATAATAATATTTATAATGTTAAATTGTATTATGTTCATAATAATGTTAATAATAATAATAATGATCATAATTATAATAGTAATACTACATATGTTAATATTAGTAATAATAACAATAATATTAAGTAATGATAATACTAATAATTTGGAATGATAATACTAGTATCAAAAATGATAATATCTTAAGTTATGTTAATGGTAATAATAATTAATAATACTAACCTTTAGTAATACTTATAATACTTGTATCTATGATATCCATAATAATAATTACTATAATACTAATAATAATAATAATAATCATAATGATAACAATAATAATCATAATAATAATAACATTAAATTATACCTTAGTAGCATTAAAAAGAAATAGACTGCCCGAGACGGGACTCGAACCCAAGACCTCTCGTTCCCCAACCAAATGCCTAACCACTCCTCTGATTCTGTTCCTTCTGATTCTAATACATAACATATATCTATATAACCATATTTCTGTTTCTCTCTTCATCTTCTTCATCTTAAAAACGAATTCGACTACAATCAACCATTAATCAAAACACAAGATTGGTTTTTAATCTTAAACGAACATAGATGATTTATTGAAGTGTTTGAAATTACTGGATACGAAAATAAATGAAATATATATATATATATATATATATATATATATATATATATATATATATATATATATATATATATATATATATATATATATATATATATATATATATATATATATATCTGTTTTTGCTGTTCGTCAAAAAAGAAAACAAACTCCAAAATTGATTGTGAATTCAAGATCTTTTTGGTTAATATTTATAACATGAATTAAGTTTAAAAACGTCCCTAGAAAGTACCTAAATCCTCAATTGATCTGAAAACTCCAAAACAAATTCAAATTTTGCAAAGAACAACCCGTTTGACTTTTTGCATTTTAAAGTTTGACTCATAAATTAGAATCCAATTCAAGGAATTGAATTCTGAAACTTTACAGATAGTTTCAATACGCGTTTACTAACAATCTTGCAATATTACATTTTTAAAATCGTTTGAAATTGTGCTTTTTGGTGTTCTTGGTCAAAACAGAGATATTGAGCTGTTTATAAAAAAATAAGCTTTTACAGATATAATAAATCACAGGCTGTTGTAAATTGATATTGAGGGTAGAAAGTCGATCTAGTTGTTGTTAATGTGTGAGTAATCGTTTGGTGTATATTTGAGAAAGGGTCGACATGCCATTTAAATCAGAAACAGAAGAAAGATAATAAAATAAAATAAAAAATATAACAGCAGATAAAGACTACTAACAAATTTTTTTGTATCTGATTGGATTAAGGTGTGAGGATTCGATTTTATAGACAGGAAAATAAAACCAACAGCAGATGATTATACGTAAACTGAATCTGATCTTGATTTTTATATATTTATGATAATTAATTAATAATTTTAATTATATTACAATTAATAATAATAATATTAATAATAATTATAATAATTATAATAATAATAAGAGTAATAACAATAATAATTCATAATAATAATAATTTTTAGTGTAATTGATAATAATTGTCTTATTAATGATAACTAATAATGATAATAATAATAATAATAATAACAAATATATTAATAATAATAATAAATAGTAATGGTACTAAAAATGATAATGTTAATAAGTCTAATAATAATAATCATAATAAAAATGATATCGCTAATATTATAACTAATACTAGTAATAACACTACTTATAATAATATTAGGAATGAAAACACTAATGATAATCAAAATAAATTGTATTACTTTTATAATAATGATTCTTAATGGTAAAGATAATATCTAATAATTATACTAATATTAATCATAACATCTAAAATTATAATTTTACTACTAGTTATAATAATATTAACCATGGTAACAATAATATTAATAATAATAATACAATAACAAATCAAATGTGTCAAATTGCATATTATAATTTTAATAATGTCAATAGTACTGATATTAATAATAATAATAATAATAATAATAATAATAATAATGAATGTAATAACTATAATTAAACTTGTAATTACATTTAATATATTAATTTTTATAATTTACTACTTATGTAAGGTTTACTAATTACACAGTATATAATTGAATTATTACATATAATAATACTTATACATAGAATTCCTATATATTTATGTGTATAGATTTATTACAACATACATATTATATTAATTATGTATAGGATTTATATATATATATATATATATATATATATATATATATATATATATATTATTTACTTATTTATTTACACACAATTGTTCGTGAATCGTCGGGAATAGTCAAAGGTCAAATGATTTCATGAGAACAGTTCAAAAACTTTGAGATTCAACATTACAGACTTTGCTTATTGTGTTGGAAACATATAAAGATTAAGTTTAAATTTGGTCGGAAATTTTCGGGTCGTCACAGTACCTACCCGATAAAGAAATTTCGTCCCGAAATTTGTGTGGAATGATCATGGATGACAATAAGTATGTTTTCATGACTCATACAAGCTTAAAATTAGAGTTTTGTCATCATCAAGTAATATAGATAAAATAATTTGATTTTGTAAAGAGTACGAGTGAGGCTATCACAAAAGAGTGAAATGAGCAGGTGTAGATTCGTCATATCTTTTGATGTAGATATGATTGATTTCCAAGTTCAAGAGATTTGGAGCAAATCTTCGTAATAAGATTTGATTCTTCGAAAATCAAGGGAATTAGGATCCGCTTTAAATGTGATCATTTGTCTTGATTGCTCTGTCGGATATTTTATTATAAATCCACCCCTTCGTTTTCTTTATATTTTGGAGTCTCATCCTTTTGTTTTCCTCTTCCTGACTTTAAGTCAAACGAATAATGGTTCAGAATTTCGTAAGTATGAAGTTCGAATGAACATGACTAATGTTCTAAGAGAGAGTTTGTAATAGCATGATATTGATTGGTTAATTTACCATAATTCAAGAGAAGAGATACAACTATCAGGAAGATATATTCTTGATTTGTTTATAGATTAGATAAGATGTAAGAGTCGTGTAACATGACACCTGATGACGTTATGATCTGTGAATCATCATGTTCCATTAGAGACTCAGCATGACTTACTGTAATATAATCACGGTGATCAAGTGTCATTATATTATACTAACTCATGCATCAGTTCCCAACACTACTTCAAAAACATTCATAATTTAAACGTGAAGGTTTACAAAATATAGAAACTAAACAGTTTCTTTTATGATGCAATACAGATAGCGCGAAGGGGTAAATGATTTCGAATAACAATAGTTATGAAGATATCCTCAGAAACATCGAAGATATTTATAATGAAAGATATGATGATATTTTGGAATTTCCAAGTTCGAAGGTTGATGAAGAAAAATTTTTCCGCAAGATTTTAACATGACTTCGGAGCAAGATATTCTCTAAAGATTTCAATGGATCCAGAATTACCTGGATTCTTTGAATATAGGGTATGGTCCTTGTATTTGTCCTTGATCTCCTTCGTGGTTAGCTCAATCCGTTTTCCAGTTCCAACTTTTTTGAGCTTTTCCAACATACTATTCTTTATCATCAAACTTCCAACGATTAAGGTCGTTTATGGTTGTCTACCATTTCCGCTGCTTCATTCAGCTTTTTCAAAAATTGGAGTATCGATTCGTAAACTGGGTGCTTTTCAAAATTTCAGAATGAAAGATCATAATTCTAAAAGATAAATGTTATATGTATACATATAACTGTTAATGTAGACATGCTGCAAGATTCGAAATACTGATTGCTAATTCCCGGTAATTGATGTGGTAATTCTCGTTATAAGATGTGGATGAGTATATGAATAGGTTTTAACGAACAAATATAATGGTTCTTCGAAGAGACTTAAGCCAATGAGTAATGAAGTTGCTGATAAGTTTGCTGCTAATGTGGTGGAATATAAACGGTTTTCCGGTAACGATGATGAAAGGCAAACTTATATATCAAAGCTACAATAAGGCTAATCCGAATGAAAGTCGAAGTTGATTTGCTGGAGCTGTGACAAAATTGGCTAATTTGGAAAGAGATCGCAAAGTTATTTTTGCTAATAAATGCCAAAGGATCTGACACGGATACGTGTTAAACTATGACTTTGGTTTCGAGAGTTTTTCAGGTGCATAACTATATGCATAAATCTTTCCTTTTGTAGATGAAGTGCGGTTGATTCATCCTCTCGACTGAGGTGTTTTCAAGAATCATGAAAGGTTTGAACGCAGATTGAAATCGTCAAGATACAAATGAGGTTTAAGATGAAATCAAGTGGCAAACTTGAAGAAATGTTTAGTTTCATATGTTATAATCAATATTTTAATTCATTTTAATTGTCCAATATTGATAGTCCACAGTTAGCAGTTCACAATTACTAATTCAATAATTCATATATAGTTTATAATATTCGAATTAATTAATACGTATCGTGACCCGTGTACATGTCTCAGACTCGATCACAACTCAAAGTATATATATTATTGTAGAATCAACCTCAACCCTGTATAGCTAACTCTAGCATTACTGCATATAGAGTGTCTATGATTATTCCAAATAATATATATAGATGCGTCGATATGATATGTCAAAACCTTGTATACGTGTCCCGATATTTAAAGTGCGTAAAATAAATAACAGAAATTAAATGACGATAAATAAAATTGCGAGAATAAAAATTGCGATAAATAAATTGTGATATTTAAATTGCGATAATTAAAATTGCGATAATGTAATAGGGAATTAACAGTTAGCTAGGAACAGTTAGCTAGGATTTTGTTAGCGTGGATTCTTAACAAAATTTCTCATAGTTAATTTGTTTGTTTCTAACAAATTTTATTTTTGTCCAATGTTTTCTTTATTATGCCACTTGTTGGATTCTGATAAGTCAAAATCCAAATATGAAATTGAATGAAAATGGTTATTCTGTGGTGAACGGATTCGTATATCTGTGGATGTGAGTAGGATAGTAGATGACTGTTGAATCAGATTCGAAGAATGTACAATGTAAATTATTAATGTGAAATTTAAATATTCCTCGGGTATTACCTACCGTTAAAATATTTTCACCATTAACAGTTTGTACAAAAAAAATTTAATTACAATCTTTATGAAAACATATATACATATATATATATTCTTCAGATGTAGTGATGAATTTAATGAGTTAATATGATATTAAACTCATCTGATTTACAGATAGAACTAGAGTATATAATCTTTAAAACACTAGAGATTACATAATTGCCATGAAGGACGAAGATAATTGATGTAAAACGATACGTAGAATGATGATTATACTCGAGGTACATAATGAGGTGTTGAGGCATGGATTGTTGATGGTACTGGTGCTGTTACTGATGGTACTGTTGGTGCCGGTGATGTTGCTGAAGCTGGTAAATTTTGCACCATATTCTCCAAATTGATTACTCGAGCGCGTAGTTCGTTGACTTCTTCTATTATTCCGGGATGATTGTCGGTCAGAACGAGCGAATGAATAAGGTTTAGAATTTTAGCTAGAATATAATCGTGGCGAGATATTCGGGGAATGAGGGTGAAAATAGTGTTTCGGACTGGTTCGTCGGTAAGTGCTTCGGGTTCTTTGTCAAGAGAGCAATTTGATTGGTGGAAAGGATCGCCTTCTTCTCATCTCCATCGGTTAAGTCGACTACGAACCCATCAGATGAATTGGGGATGGCTAATTGATTGAATTCATTCTGGTGATGCTGCTTCCGGAGCTTAGGTGAATATTCATGTCGGAATAGCTGTCATAATAACTATCGGAATAGCTATCGGAATCCGAGGGACTCGAACTAGTTGAAGGATTCATCTCGTACGATCAGATGAAGGATTTTCGATAAGAAATAGATTATAGGATGTAGATTAGTACACTGCAATACATAATTTACATATGCATATATAATACTAAAATTCAATAAATTACGGAGGAATCTACGGAATCTGTCAGGAAAAGGTAACAATAACAGATACGCTAAGATATGAATTAGCAGATACGCTAAGATATGAATTAGCAGATACGCTAAGATATGAATTTTGTCTATACACTATTCATTGTAAGACCCAAATATTTATTGTACATAATGTATTTATGGTGTACGATGCGTGTATGAAGTGTACGAAGCATGTACGTGTTGCTTGCTCGAATGTCGAAGAAAACTGGACGTTGTTTGAGTTACAAGGTGTGTACGTATCTTTTCAACCCCAAATAAAGTTTGTGTTGATGTTTCAAAGCCTTACCATTGGAAATAAAATCTTATTATGTTTCCAACGATATTTGATTCATAGAAAACGGAGCTACGGTCAAAAAGTTATGGCTAAAACAAGTTACTGAAAACTGACCTGTAGGTTGGAGCGGCGCTCTGATTGCGTCAGATGCGTTTTTCAGCATTTTTAAAGAGTTTAAATGAGGGGTATTATGGTCTTTTCATTTGGGGTCGGTTTGGGGACTTCAAAACTGATCCAAACCCTTATCCTAACTCATTTTCTTCCTTCTCCTTCACCCACACACTTCAAACCCTTGAGAGAGAAACAAGTTCTAGTGACCTAAAGCTCCATTGAAGAGGAAGAAGAAGGATTCGGGTCAAGGCATAGGAAGCAAAGTTGTTCACCTCGTTCACGGCTACGAGTAGATAGTAGTGGTATGTCCTAAATCCGAAATTCGTTTTCAAGTTTATGTTCATAATTAGGGCTTTTGATTGTATGTTCTTGAATAAAACCCCACTAGTTGTTAAATGGAAAATTTAAACTAGTAATTGGTAAGGAAGACCATTTTGATGGGTTTAGGATTGGATGATGAAATTGGTTAGTTCATAAGCATGTTCAAGTGTTTAGATCACTAGTTAACTTGTGTTAAACTTGATTAGAAGTGTAAGTATGCAAATTGGCATTTTGACTTGTCTTTAGGTCAAAATGGGTTTTTGAGTAAATGTTGATCTAAAATGCGTTTAAAGCCTAAAAGAGGTGTTTTTAGGTATTTCAGGAACGCGGGAAGCGGTCTCGTTAGTCTTGGACTTTCGAGTATCGTTAAAAGTGCAAAAAGGCGTAGATTGCACTTTATGTCAATTTGGGCGGGTCTTGAGTCCAAATGGGGGTTTGGTTGATCAAACCTTGTGCAAAATATATTAGTGGGACATAATCACTATTCGATTGTGATTATGAGTGGTTCGGGTGAGATTTGACTTAGTCAAAGTTGGTCAAGTGTAAATAGTCGAAATTACACTTGTGATGTTTTAAGTCGAATAGGCTTAAGTTGTAGCTTATTTGCATGTATGATTTGCGTAGGTGATATACGTGAAGTCGGTGGAAGAACTTCAAGTTTGCGAGTTGCACTTCTTCAAGTAATCGAGGTGAGTGGAATATTTATACATGTATGTATGTGGTTTATTTACTCGTACGCGATGTGGGCCTTAGGCGCCTGATGTTATGCGAGGTGTATATGAAATAGCTTTATTTTACTAGGAAATACTATTAAATACGATATAATTTAACACAAGATATTTATTTATTTATAGAATGGATATACCTAAACCTTGCTACAACACTTATAGGCAGTGTACCTAATCGTACAGTAGTGTAGTTTTTAGTAAGTCCGGTTCGTTCCACAGGGAATCTTTTAAACAAAGCTTAACGCTATATTAGTTTTAATTTATAAAAATACAAATATATATAGGTAATATTATTATTATAAAAAGGGGGTTTTTACCGTTTAATGACCGATTTGTCAATTTTAAAACTTTAGTCGCAGTTAAAACCTAATGTAAAATATTAAAAATAAATATAACTTAATTTAAAGCGTAAAGTAAATAACGATAATGAAATTGCGATAAATAAAAGTGCGATAAAATAAACTTGCGATAATTAAAGAGTACGATAATTAAAAGTGCAATTAAATACAATGACAATAAATAAAAGTGCGATAATTAAAAGTGCAATTAAATATGAAAATAAAGGAATTATGCTTATTTAAACTTCCGTAATCATGATGTTTGACGTGTTGATTCTAGTTTTATGCCCATGGGTTAATTGTCCTTTGTCCTAGATTATTTAATATGTCCGTCTGATTTTTGTCCATAATAGTCCATCAGTCATAAATATAAAGTGCGAGTATCCTCGTCAAATTATCCTTATACCCGAAGTCAAATATTCCAACTAATTTGGGACTTAAACTGTAACAAGATCTTAATACTTTGTTTAATAATTACACCAGGTTATCAACTGCGTGTAACCCAAGGTTTTAATACTTTGTTATCAATTATGCCAAGTGTCCTTGTACATAATTTCACCCCTGTTTTAAAAATTCCATAGACTATTAATCCATTCCCGTGTCCGGTTAAATGAACGATTATTCGTACTTATAAATATTCCTCCCATCGTGTCCGATCGAGTGTATATGGTTATTTATAGGTACGTCCAATTGTAAATCTTTATATTAAAATTAACAAACTATCATTTAGTTAAACAAATATAAAGCCCATTAATAGCCCATAGTCTAATTTCCGCAAGTGTCGTTCTTTTATCCAAACCCCAATTATGGTACAAAGCCCAATTACCCAATTTTAGTAATTAGCCCAACATCATGATTACTTCGTTTTAAATAAGCATAATAATAACTTAGCTACGAGACATTAAATTAAAAAGGTTAAACATAACTTACAATGATTAAAAATAGCATAGCGTTACACGGACAGAATTTCGACTTACACCCTTACAACATTCGCTAACATACCCTTATTATTAGGATTAAAATTAAAATTAAAATATAAATATATATATATATATATATATATATATATATATATATATATATATATATATATATATATAAGTTTACGTATGAGTGAAGAGAAAAAGATGTGTAAATTTCGGCCGAATGCTCGGCCTTTTATAGGCCCACGTAATACTATTTGGCCTCCGCGAGTGCGGAGGTTTTTGCCTTTATAAGCTCCGCGAGTGCGGAGCTGTGGATTCCAGCTCACACAAGCTTGGCTCCTAGCTTGCCGACGGTTTTATAATATAATATAATATATATATATATATATATATTAATTTTAAGAATTAATTATATATTATATTATATTCATGTGCATAGTTGACTTGTAATTTTTAGTCCGTTGCGTCAAGCGTTGAGAGTTGACTCTGGTCCCGGTTCCGGATTTTCGAACGTCCTTACGTATAATTTAATATCTTGTACTTTGTGTTTCGTGTCTTATACTCTTGTAATTTTGAGACGTTTCTCATCAATAATTGGAATCACTTTGATTGTATTTTGTACTTTTGAGCTTTTTGGTCGTTTGTGTCTTCAATTCTTCGAATCTGTCTTTTGTCTTCACCTTTTATTATTTAAACGAATATCACTTGTAAATAGAACAATTGCAACTAAAAGCTTGTCTTTCTTGTCTTTCTTGAGGGATAATGCTATGAAATATATGTTCGTTTTTAGCATTATCAGCGCCACATCGTGAGTATTGGGCGTTATGTCACAAGTTGGTGACTTATTGAGGCTATGGGTGAAGAGAACTACTAGTCGGTAGTGTCTCGTTAGGAGAATCACAAGTCGGTGAACCTCTTGGAGGTTCACAAGTCGATGACCTCGTATGTATTGGTGGGTGATTCACAAGTCGGTGACACCCTATAGTGCTTCACAAGTCGGTGACACTTATTGGTAGCGCTTCACAAGTCGGTGATGTCACATGGCGTTCACAAGTCGGTGACCCATAGATATTGGTAGGTAGTTCACAAGTCGGTGACACCCTTTGGTGATTCACAAGTCGGTGACACCTTATGATGAGTCACAAGTCGGTGGCATCTTATGAGTGAGACTTGATGTTATTGGTCGTCTACAACTCAGTAGTGCCATAGTGGGGAACGGTTTGTTATATTTATGCATTGTTGTGATTTTAGTATATTATTGTGACGGTTTATATACTAACGTTGTTGCTAGTCGTATGTTTGGTGTTGCTAGCTCGTTTATGCATTTTGTTTGTATGGTAATGTAAGTGGATGCATGTAGGTAAATTACATATGTATATGTATAAATATTGCATTCACTAAGCATTAGCTTACCCTCTCGTTGTTTACATTTTTAGGTACGGAAGCGGATTTGGCAAGGGTATGCTCGGGATTTAGATGATTTTTCCCTTTTGATGCTTACTTGGATTACTTTTGGATTCGACCTAGGATTTGGGTAGTTTATTCCCAACATCATTCTCGTGGTCTTGTTGGAACTTAAACTCTTGTGGTCAAACTTGTATTTTGTACTTAAGGGGCAATTTGGGCATATGTGGGCCCGGGTTCGTAAAACTTATTTTATTAATGGACCATGTTAGTTTTACTTATATGATTGTGTTGTGAAAAGCGTTTTTTCAAAATACGTTAGGAAGTGGCCGAACATTTTCTTATTTGGGGACTTTTTAGACAGCGGGCTGCCAGACCCATTCTGCGCGCCGCGCATGGGAATGGCGCGCCGCGCCACCAGCTGCACAAAGAATTTTTTTTTTATTTCAATTTTCCGCGTGGTCGTTTGTAATTTGGGTTGGGTTGTTACAAGTGGTATCAGAGCATGGTATAAGGGATTTAGGTGACTTGAGATAGGAGCCTAGACTTAGACTTTTGTGTGTGCTTTTATGCGGGACTTGTAGGATTACGGGTCGGTTCGGGCATTAGTTATATGGTTTATGTTGTTACTAACCATGTTGTTTTGTGTGGAACATTTAGCGAGATGGTTGTTGTATTCATGAGCTCGGCATGGCGTGTGAGAGTAATAATGCTTCGCGACCATTATTACGGTTGCAAGCCAAGTCATGCAAGTGATGTACAACAAGGATTGGACTAGATGGGATGTATGAACGTTGACATACTTATATGTTTGTGAATATTGATTGTGGCGGTGTATGTAAATTATTCGTATTGCGTTCCTAACCGAGTTCATTTCTTAGAATGACGACAAGGAACAAACAAGTTAGCGAAGATCAAGGCGAAGACTTCGAATTCAAAGCTAAGGTTGAGGCCATCTTTAAACGTCAAAAAGTGGAGTTTCTCGAGGATGTTAGAAAGGTTTTTCGGGAATCGGTTGAAGGGCAAGTAACCGAGTTAATCAACGAACGAGTAAATGCCGCGATCGAAGAGGCATTCGAAGCTAGAAATATTTATCCTCGTGGTGAAGGGGGTGATGGTAATGGGGGACATGGAAGGCGGGACTTCCATTACAAAAATTTCAAGGATGCTCAACCTCCGATGTTTAATGGGGTGAGGGATCCATTGAAAAGCACTTGTTGGATTTCCGATATCGAGGGGGCTTTCCGTACTAGTGAATGTCCTCCCGAGAAGAAAACGAGGTACGGTTCTAGTATGTTGCGCGAAGAAGCCAAGTTGTGGTAGGATGACAAGATTCAATTGTATGGCGAAGAACAATGTATGAGCTTGTCTTGGGATGAGTTCAAAAAGGAGTTCTTTGATGAGTACCGAACTTCTTCCGATCTAGATAGAATCCGGGACGAGTTACACAATTTGCGACAAGGTTCGATGGACTTGGTTACTCTCAAGTCTACCTTCTTGGCAAAGACTCATTTTTGTCCGGAGTATGTTGGTGACGATCACAAGTTGATGAAAGATTTCTACCGTTCAATGAATGACGAGTTGAAGGGTAAGATTAGTCGGGGAATGGCTAAGTCTTTTGAAGAGTTGTTTGAGTTGGCTCGGGGTTTCGAACCGGAGGTGTCGAAGCCAATTGTGTCCGATGTTAGTAAACGAAAGTTCGAAGCGACGATATTTTCGAACAAGAAGAGTAAAAGCGCTACCGAAGGTGTCGGAAGCGTAAAGATGAGTGACACGGGTGGTTCTAAATTCGCGTGTTATAATTGTGGGCAAACGAGGCATAAGTCTCGTGATTGTCCGTCGGGTAAGGTGATAATGCTAAAAACGAACATATATTTCATAGCATTATCCCTCAAGAAAGACAAGCTTTTAGTTGCAATTGTTCTATTTACAAGTGATATTCGTTTAAATAATAAAAGGTGAAGACAAAAGACAGATTCGACGAATTAAAGACGTAAACGACCAAAAAGGTCAAAAGTACAAAATACAATCAAAGTGGTTCCAATTATTGATAAGAAACGTCTCAAAATTACAAGAGTACAAGATGCGAAACGCAAAATACAAGATATTAAATTGTACGTAAGGACGTTCGAAAATTCGGAACCGGGACCAAAGTCAACTGTCAACGCGCGACGCAACGGACTAAAAATTACAAGTCAACTATGCACAAGAATAAAATAATATTTAAATAATTATATAAATTATTTATATATTATATATTATAATAAAAACCGTCGGCATAATGCAAACAAAGACATGTGAGCTGGATTCCAGGGCCATGCGATCGCATGGCCAGCATGACCATTTTCCATGCGATCGCATGGCTAACAGTATCAGGTCAGGTCCTATAAAGTTCGTGAGTTTTGGACGAATTTTTACACAATATCTATCATCTCTCTATCTATCACTCGTATATATATATATATATATATATATATATATATATATATATATATATATATATATATATTATAATTATAATTATAATTTTAAATTCTAATAATAAGGGTATGTTAGCGAATGTTGTAAGGGTGTAAGTTGAAATTCTGTCCGTGTAACGCTACACTATTTTTAATCACTGTAAGTTATGGTTAATGTTATTTTTAAATTAATGTATCGTAGCTAAGTTATTATTATGCTTATTTAATGCCGAAATAATCGTGATGTTGGGCTAAATATTAAAATTGGATAATTGGGCTTTGTACCATAATTGGGATTTGGATAAAAGAACGACACTTGTGGAAATTAGACTATGAGCTATTAATGGGCTTTATATTAACTAAACGATACCTCGTTAATTTAATATATAGACTTATAATTTGACGTATTTATATATAACCACATACGATTGACTGGGTACGGTGGGCGGGATATCTATAAATACCAATAATTGTTCATTTTACCGGACACGGAACTGGATTAATAGTTAATAGACTTGTTGAAACAGGGGTGGATTACATTCAAGGGTAATTGGTGTAATTGTTAACAAAGTAGTAAAACCTTGGTTTACACGCAGTCGATAACCTGGTGTATTCATTAAACAAAGTATTAAGACCTTATTACAATTCGAATCCCCAATTAGTTGGAATATTTGACTCCGAGAATAAGAATAATTTGACGAAGACTTCCGCATTTTATGATTATGACTGATGGACTATTATGGACAAATCCGTATGGACATATTGAATAATCCAGGACAAAGAACTATTAACCCATGGGAATAAACTAAAAATCAACACGTCAAACATCATGATTATGGAAGTTTAAATAAGCATAATTCTTTTATTTCCTATTTAATTGCACTTTAAATTATTGCACTTTTATTTGTTGTCATTGTATTTAATTGCACTTTTAATTATCGTACTCTTTAATTATCGCAATTTTATTTTATTGCACTTTTATTTTATCGCAATTTCATTATCGTTATTTAATTTACATTTTAAATTAAGTTGTACTTATTTTTAATATTTTACATTAGGTTTTAACTGCGACTAAAGTTTAAAAATCGACAAACCGGTCATTAAACGGTAAAAACCCCCCTTTTATAATAATAATATTATTTATATATATTCTTGTATTTTTACAAACATAGGTACACTGTACGATTAGGTACACTGCCTATAAGTGTTGTAGCAAGGTTTAGGTATATCCACTCTATAAATAAATAAATCACTTGTGTAAAATTGTATCGTATTTAATAGTATTTCCTTGTAAAAATATAACTATTTTATACACCACCTCGCACACATCAAGTATTTTTGGCGCCGCTACCGGGGACACTAAAATGCCAGAAGCGAAATGCTATATATATATATATATATATATATACGTTTTAAATATTAAAAATCAAAAATATAAAAAGAAAATATAAAAAATCTATATATTTGTTTTTAAGAGTTGTTAAATATATATAAAGTTAAAAAGTATTTTTATTTTAGTTTTTAAAATTAAATTTGTATTTAAGTTATATATATATTTTATATAAAATTAAAACAGAAAACTAAAAAAATATATATATATAATTACTCGAGGCCCGGTACTGTAGCAGCCCAACACCTGGCCCGAAAACCTAGCCCATGCGATCGCATGAGCCCGAAGGCAAAAATTCATGCGATCGCATGAACGTACCTGACACGCCAGGTTTGACCCTAATTCTGCATTAATTACGGAGTATTATTTATTATTATTAATAAAACCCTAATTAGGGTATTGTTATTATATTATTTAGTTTATTTTGTATTTTTTTTAGTTTTAATTAGTTTAATTAGTTTTAATAAATTATAAAATTAATAGTTTTATAAAATAAATAATATAAAAATAATATTTTTATAAAAATTGTACTTTTTACAACTTTAAGTATATTTTTATATTTTGTACCCTTTTAATCGTTTATTAGTAATATTTGTATTTTTCGCTCGTATTTAGTCTTAAATTATAGTTTTTACCATAGTTATTTTTATTTCTAGATTTTTAGGCTTTGCCATAAAATCTCTTAAGTACTTTTTCTTTAGACTAAGATTAAGGTGCTTTAGAATTTTGCGACGCCGTTTTTATATTTTAGTACCTTTTTAAGTAATTGCCGTTTTTGAATATAGAATTCCTTTTAAGCTTTAATACTTTTAGACACAACTTTTAATTCTTAGTTTTTAGTTCCTATTTAAGTTTCGACGCGCTACTTTCCTTTTATTTTTCGACATTTTTCGACGCGCAATCTTTTTCTTTCTTATTTCTCGACGATCTAGTTTATAGGACATAAATTTTTTTTCTATTTCTTCTCTAAAATTTCAAAACTAAAAATTATTTTAAGTGGTTAAATTGATAGACATCCATTTTCTCATTCGTAGTAATAGTTAGATTTGTACGTGGACCGGGTTATTGGAGCCAAACAGTACTCAATTATATTGAGACCAAACGAATCCTGCCCCTCTGCTGCATCTTTTGGCTATTTGAAACGTGGGCAAAATCAGAAAAGTCTTTTAATTTGATAACTTATATAATTTTTCTTATTTTTATAACTAATAGGATATTCAGTGAATGCACCGAGCAAAACGTTCACCACCTTTTGTACGTTCACCACGTGTAACTCGATCAAGACATCTAGCAAATATTGTCGCCGTTGATTTTTCTTTAGAATCGTCATCTAGTCGACCAAGTACTCCAATTCAAATTTTCGATAATCCATTTTTTGAACCCGACCTCACAATTGAGAATCCGGAGAATATTCAGGGACAATTCAGAGATCCTGAACCATTAATCTTTCCTCCGGAACCACCAATCATTCAAACAGAAATTGTTGAGGAACCTACCATTAAATCAGAATCCTATAGTGATTCAGATTCAACAAATTCAATCATGGAGAATCTGGAACCTCTAAGTATGGAAGACCGAATGAGAGCTAAACGCACTGGCCAAGGTCACGCAATTACTCAAACAGGCATTAATGCACCAGATTATGAAATCAAAGGACAAATCCTACACATGGTAACTAATCAATGCCAATTTAGTGGTGCGCCGAAGGAAGATCCAAATGAACATCTTCGAACCTTTAATAGGATCTGTACACTATTTAAAATCCGAGAAGTGGAGGATGAACAAATATATCTCATGTTATTTCCCTGGACTTTAAAGGGAGAAGCCAAAGATTGGTTAGAATCGTTACCTGAAGGGGCAATTGATACATGGGACGTTTTAGTTGAAAAATTTCTTAAACAATTCTTGCCGGCATCTAAAGCCGTGAGGCTTCAAGGAGAAATTGTTATGTTCACGCAAAAGCCAAACGAAACTCTATATGAAGCGTGGACCAGATTTGGAAAGTTATTAAGAGGATGTCCGCAACATGGTTTAGACACCTGTCAAATAGTACAAATATTCTACTAAGGATGCGACATCACTACACGAAAAGACATCGATATAACAGCCGGTGGTTTCATTATGAAGAAAACCGCAACTGACGCTTATAAAATTATTGATAACACTGCTTCCCACTCACATGAGTGGCACCAAGAAAAAGATATAGTTAGATCATCTAAAGCAGCTAGAGCAGATTCTAGCCATGACTTAGATTCCATTTCCGCAAAGATAGATGCTTTTGAGAGACGAATGGAAAAGATGACTAAGGATATTCACTCAATACGAATTAGTTGTGAGCAGTGTGGAGGACCACATTTAACAAAAGATTGTCTCAGTATTGAACTAACAATGGAACAAAGAGAGAATGTTTCATACATAAACCAAAGGCCTGGAAATAATTATCAGAATAATTATCAACCGCTAAGACCAATCTACAATCAAAACCAGAACTATAACCGAAATGTTCCATACAACAACCAACAAGGTCCTAGTAATCAACAAGTATCCAACAATACTTACAATCAGCAAAGACCTATTTTTCAAAATAAACCACCACAAACCGATGATAAAAAGCCAAATTTAGAAGATATGATGTCAAAGCTAGTTGAATCTCAAACTCAGTTTTTCACATCTCAGAAACAAACCAATGAACAAAATTCTCAAGCATTTAGAAATCAACAAGCTTCTATTCAAAATCTGGAACAAGATGTGAGCAACCTAGCAAGGTTGATAGGTGAAAGAAAACCGAGAAGTTTACCTAGTGATACAAATGCTAACCCCCGGAATGAAACAGCTAAAGCCATTACCACAAGAAGTGGGATTACACTTAAACCACCTGAAATGCCTGTAATTTCTGATGAAGCTATTCTTACTCCACAAGAACCACAACCTGAGCAAGATAAGGAAACAGAACTGGTAATTGAAAAGGTTAATGAAGATAACACAGTTAAGGTAAAACCTTATGTTAAACCATACCAACCACCACTTCCTTACCCGAGTAAAATGAGAAAAGAAAGACTTGAAGCCGAGCAATCCAAATTCTTGGATATGTTTAAACAGATAAATGTAAATCTTCCTTTCATTGATGTGATTTCAGGAATGCCTAGATATGCTAAATTCTTGAAAGATCTAATCACTAATAAAAAGAAAATAGAAGAACTCTCGGCTCTTACTATGAATGCTAATTGTTCTGCAGTGTTGTTGAATAAGATACCAGAAAAATTATCAGATCCAGGAAGTTTCACAATTCCATGTTTTCTGGGTAGTCTTAGTTCAATAAAAGCATTGACAGACTTAGGTGCTAGTATAAATTTAATGCCATATTCATTATACACTAAACTAGACCTTGAAGAATTGAAACTAACACGAATAAGTATACAACTAGCAGATCGATCAGTAAAATATCTTAGAGGAATAATGGAGAACATGCTAGTTAAAGTTGGTACTTTAGTATTTCCAGTAGATTTTGTTATTCTGGACATGAAAGAAGATTCTCGAGTTCCTCTCATATTAGGAAGACCATTCATAAACACGGCTAAAGCAATAATAGACGTATTTGGTAAGAAACTGACCCTAAGTATAGAGGACGAGAGTGTTACCTTTTCAGTGGATAGAGCCATGCAACAACTGCAATCTGCAGATGATACATGTTATTATATTCAAACTATAGATTCCTCACATGCAGAATTGTTAGAAGAATTTCCAGAATTACAAGGAACATGAGAATGTTCTTTAGGAGAAGGAACTGAACCAATTGATGAAACTGAAATGTTAACTACACTTATGGCTAATGGATATGAACCAACAACAGAAGAAATTCAAATGCTAAAAGAAGAAGACAGATATCGATATAAATCAGCGATAGAAGAACCACCGACATTAGAGTTAAAGCCACTTCCAAACCATTTGGAATATGCTTATTTACATGGTGAATCTGAATTACCTGTAATAATATTGTCTTCTCTTACCGAAAATGAAAAATCACAACTCATTTCTGTGCTAAAAGCTCATAAACCAGCCATTGCATGGAAAATTCATGATATTAAAGGAATAAGTCCTTCGTATTGCACACATAAAATCCTTATGGAAGAAGGTCATAAAACGTATGTGCAACGCCAATGAAGACTAAATCCTAATATGCAAGATGTTGTTAAGAAAGAAATTATTAAACTGCTAGATGCAGGTTTAATTTATCCAATTTCTGATAGTCCATGGGTAAGCCCAGTTCAATGCGTACCTAAGAAGGGCGGCATGACTATCATCACAAATGAAAAAAATGAGCTTATTCCTACTAGGACTATAACAGGATAGCGTGTTTGTATAGATTATAGAAAATTAAATGACGCCACCAGAAAAGATCACTTTCCCTTACCTTTCATTGATCAAATGTTGGAAAGATTAGCTGGAAATAGTTACTATTGTTTTCTTGTTGGTTTTTCCGGATATTTTCAAATTCCAATAGCACCCGAGGACCAAGAGAAAACCACATTCACGTGCCCCTATGGTACTTTTGCTTACAAACGCATGCCATTTGGACTTTGCAACGCCCCTGCAACCTTTCAAAGGTGCATGATGGCGATTTTTCACGACATGATAGAAGAATGCATGGAAGTTTTCATGGATGACTTTTCAGTCTTCGGTGATACTTTTGAATCATGTCTAGTTAATCTGGAACGAATGCTTATTAGATGCGAACAATCAAATCTAGTTCTTAATTGGGAAAAATGCCATTTCATGGTTAAAGAAGGCATCGTTCTTGGACATAAAATCTCAAAGGAAGGAATTGAAGTGGATAGAGCTAAAGTAGATGTAATTGCTAAACTTCCACATCCCACCAATGTTAGAGGAGTTAGGAGTTTTCTAGGGCATGCCGGTTTTTACCGACGTTTCATAAAAGATTTTTCTAAAATTGCCACTCCTATGAATAAACTCCTAGAAAAGGATGCTCCATTCATCTTTTCAGATGAATGTATCAAATCTTTTAATATTCTTAAAGAAAAACTCACTAATGCGCCGATCATGATAACTCCAAATTGGAATCTACCGTTTGAACTAATGTGCGATGCAAGTGATTTTGTAATGGGAGCCATTTTAGGACAAAGGATTGAAAAACGATTTCAACCTATATATTACGCTAGTAAGACATTACAAGGAGCACAAACGAACTATACAACTATTGAAAAAGAACTCCTTGCTATTGTCTTTACTTTTGACAAATTTCGTTTATATCTCGTTCTAGCTAAGACGGTGGTCTATACTGACCATTCTGCTCTTAGATACCTATTTTCGAAACAAGATGCTAAACCAAGATTAATCCGTTGGATCTTACTCTTACAAGAGTTCGATATTGAAATCCGAGACAAAAAGGGAGCAGAAAATCTCGCCGCTGATCATCTTTCTCGTCTTGAAAATCCTGAATTAGAAGTTCTAAATGAATCGGCCATACAAGACAACTTTCCTGATGAATATCTATTGAAGATAGATTATAATGAAATTTCATGATTTGCAGACTATGCAAACTACTTAGTATGTGGATTCCTTGAAAAAGGATTTTCGTACCAAAAACGAAAGAAATTCTTTAGTGATATAAAACACTATTTCTGGGAAGATCCACATTTGTTTAAAAGTTGTCGTGATGGAATAATACGCCGATGTGTATTCGGAGATGAAGCTTGTAGTGACCCGAACTTTTCCATGTTTATATATATTAATTGAGATTAATATTTACATGATTAAATGTTTCCAACATGTTAAGCAATCAAACTTGTTAAGACTTGATTAATTGAAATATGTTTCATATAGACAATTGACCACCCAAGTTGACCGGCGATTCACGAACGTTAAAACTTGTAAAAACGACATGACGATATATATATGGATATACATATGGTTAACATGAGATTATGATAAGTAAGTATCTCCATAAGTATATTAACAATGAGTTATATACATATAAACAAGACTATTAACTTAAGGATTTCGAACCGTGACATATATGTAACGATTATCGTTGTAACGACATTTAAATGTATATATATCATATTAAGATATATTAATATATCATAATATCATGATAATATAATAATTTAATATCTCATTAGATATAATAAACAATGGGTTAACAACATTAATTGAGATCGTTAACTTAAAGGTTTCAAAACAACACTTACATGTAACGACTAACGATGACTTAACGACTCAGTTAAAATGTATATACATGTAGTGTATTTAGATGTATTAAAATACTTTTGGAAGACTTCAAGACATATATCAAAACACTCATACTTAACGAAAATGGTTACAGTTACTTTCCCATTCTTTTCTTTCATCAAGAATTCTAGTCGTATTCTTACCCGTATTATACACAGCTTCAAAACGTACTTACTATGGGTATATACCAATAGGAACTAGCATGGGATTCCACTCTTGATTATGTCATGTATGACTAATCAATTTTAACTTCTACCATGAGCTAGTCAACTAACTAGAACTCCTTTTAACCCCACTCACCACTCACCAATTACCACTCATCATTCAATCCATTTCACTTCCAATTCTCTTTCTAATTCTCTCTCAACACACACACACACACACACACTATTATGAACGTATTTTTCTAGTAGTTAATCATCATCTTCATCAAAAATCACTTCAAGAATCAAGCTATAATCATCATAGGAAGAACACTTCAAGAACACTTCAAAAATCCCTTCAAGTTTACTAATTTACTTCCAAGCTTTCTAATCCATTCCAAGTAATCATCTAAGATCAAGAAACCTTTGTTATATACAGTAGGTTATCTTTCTTATTCAAGGTAATATTCATATTCAAACTTTGATTCAATTTCTATAACTATAAACTATCTTAATTCGAGTAAAAATCTTACTTGAACTTGTTTTTGTGTCATGATCCTACTTCAAGAACTTTCAAGCCATCCAAGATCCTTTGAAGCTAGATAATTTCTTGTCACTTCCAGTAGGTTTACCTACTAAACTTGAGGTAGTAATGATGTTCATAACCTCATTCGATTCATATATATAAAACTATCTTATTCGAAGGTTTAAACTCGTAATCACTAGAACATAGTTTAGTTAATTCTAAACTTCTTCGCAAACAAAAGTTAATCCTTCTAACTTGACTTTTAAAATTAACTAAACACATGTCCTATATCTATATGATATGCTAACTTAATGATTTAAAACCTGGAAACACGAAAAACACCGTAAAACCGGATTTACGCCATCGTAGTAACACCGCGGGCTGTTTTGGGTTAGTTAATTAAAAACTATGATAAACTTTGATTTAAAAGTTGTTATTCTGAGAAAATGATTTTTATTATGAACATGAAACCATATCCAAAAATTATGGTTAAACTCAAAGTGGAAGTATGTTTTCTAAAATGGTCATCTAGACGTCGTTCTTTCGACTGAAATGACTACCTTTACAAAAACGACTTGTAACTTATTTTTCCGACTATAAACCTATACTTTTTCTGTTTAGATTCATAAAATAGAGTTCAATATGAAACCATAGCAATTTTATTCACTCAAAACGGATTTAAAATGAAGAAGTTATGGGTAAAACAAGATTGGATAATTTTCTCATTTTAGCTACGTGAAAATTGGTAACAAATCTATTCCAACCATAACTTAATCAACTTGTATTGTATATTATGTAATCTTGAGATACCATAGACACGTATACAATGTTTCGACCTATCATGTCGACACATCTATATATATTTCGGAACAACCATAGACACTCTATATGTGAATGTTGGAGTTAGCTATACAGGGTTGAGGTTGATTCCAAAATATATATAGTTTGAGTTGTGATCAATACAGAGATACGTATTGAAATGTCCCGTTCTTATTGATTAAAAACGTTCCATATTAATTGATTTCGTTGCGAGGTTTTGACCTCTATATGAGACGTTTTTCAAAGACTGCAATCATTTTTAAAACAAACCATAACCTTTATTTCATAAATAAAGGTTTAAAAAGCTTTACGTAGATTATCAAATAATGATAATCTAAAATATCCTGTTTACACACGACCATTACATAATGGTTTACAATACAAATATGTTACATCGAAATCAGTTTCTTGAATGCAGTTTTTACACAATATCATACAAACATGAACTCCAAATCTTGTCCTTATTTTAGTATGCAACAGCGGAAGCTCTTAGTATTCACCTGAGAATAAACATGCTTTAAACGTCAACAAAAATGTTGGTGAGTTATAGGTTTAACCTATATATATCAAATCATAATAATAGACCACAAGATTTCATATTTCAATACACATCCCATACATAGAGATAAAAATCATTCATATGGTGAACACCTGGTAACCGACATTAACAAGATGCATATATAAGAATATCCCCATCATTCCGGGACACCCTTCGGATATGATATAAATTTCGAAGTACTAAAGCATCCGGTACTTTGGATGGGGTTTGTTAGGCCCAATAGATCTATCTTTAGGATTCGCGTCAATTAGGGTGTCTGTTCCCTAATTCTTAGATTACCAGACTTAATAAAAAGGGGCATATTCGATTTCGATAATTCAACCATAGAATGTAGTTTCACGTACTTGTGTCTATTTTGTAAATCATTTATAAAACCTGCATGTATTCTCATCCCAAAAATATTAGATTTTAAAAGTGGGACTATAACTCACTTTCACAGATTTTTACTTCGTCGGGAAGTAAGACTTGGCCACTGGTTGATTCACGAACCTATAACAATATATACATATATATCAAAGTATGTTTAAAATATATTTACAACACTTTTAATATATTTTGATGTTTTAAGTTTATTAAGTCAGCTGTCCTCGTTAGTAACCTACAACTAGTTGTCCACAGTTAGATGTACAGAAATAAATCGATAAATATTATCTTGAATCAATCCACGACCCAGGGTATACGTATCTCAGTATTGATCACAACTCAAACTATATATATTTTGGAATCAACCTCAACCCTGTATAGCTATCTCCAACATTCACATATAGAGTGTCTATGGTTGTTCCGAAATATATATAGATGTGTCGACATGATAGGTCGAAACATTGTATACGTGTCTATGGTATCTCAAGATTACATAATATACAATACAAGTTGATTAAGTTATGGTTGGAATAGATTTGTTACCAATTTTCACGTAGCTAAAATGAGAAAAATTATCCAATCTTGTTTTACCCATAACTTCTTCATTTTAAATCCGTTTTGAGTGAATCAAATTGCTATGGTTTTATATTGAACTCTATTTTATGAATATAAACATAAAAGTATAGGTTTATAGTCGGAAAAATAAGTTACAAGTCGTTTTTGTAAAGGTAGTCATTTCAGTCGAAAGAACGACGTCTAGATGACCATTTTAGAAAACATACTTCCACTTTGAGTTTAACCATAATTTTTGGATATAGTTTCATGTTCATAATAAAAATCATCTTCTCAGAATAACAACTTTTAAATCAAAGTTTATCATAGTTTTTAATTAACTAACCCAAAACAGCCCGCGGTGTTACTACGACGGCGTAAATCCGGTTTTACGGTGTTTTTCGTGTTTCCAGGTTTTAAATCATTAAGTTAGCATATCATATAGATATAGAACATGTGTTTAGTTGATTTTAAAAGTCAAGTTAGAAGGATTAACTTTTGTTTGCGAACAAGTTTAGAATTAACTAAACTATGTTCTAGTGATTACAAGTTTAAACCTTCGAATAAGATAGCTTTATATGTATGAATTGAATGATGTTATGAACATCATTACTACCTTAAGTTCCTTGTATAAACCTACTGGAAAAGAGAAAAATGGATCTAGCTTCAACGGATCCTTGGATGGCTCGAAGTTCTTGAAGCAGAATCATGACACGAAAACAAGTTCAAGTAAGATCATCACTTGAAATAAGATTGTTATAGTTATAGAAATTGAACCAAAGTTTGAATATGATTATTACCTTGTATTAGAATGATAACCTACTGTAAGAAACAAATATTTCTTGAGGTTGGATGATCACCTTACAAGATTGGAAGTGAGCTAGCAAACTTGAAAGTATTCTTGATTTTATGTAACTAGAACTTGTAAAATATATGAAGAACACTTAGAACTTGAAGATAGAACTTGAGAGAGATCAATTAGATGAAGAAAATTGAAGAATGAAAGTGTTTGTAGGTGTTTTTGGTCGTTGGTGTATGGATTAGATATAAAGGATATGTAATTTTGTTTTCATGTAAATAAGTCATGAATGATTACTCATATTTTTGTAATTTTATGAGATATTTCATGCTAGTTGCCAAATGATGGTTCCCACATGTGTTAGGTGACTCACATGGTCTGCTAAGAGCTGATCATTGGAGTGTATATACCAATAGTACATACATCTAAAAGCTGTGTATTGTACGAGTACGAATACGGGTGCATACGAGTAGAATTGTTGATGAAACTGAACGAGGATGTAATTGTAAGCATTTTTGTTAAGTAGAAGTATTTTGATAAGTGTCTTGAAGTCTTTCAAAAGTGTATGAATACATATTAAAACACTACATGTATATACATTTTAACTGAGTCGTTAAGTCATCGTTAGTCGTTACATGTAAATGTTGTTTTGAAACCTTTAGGTTAACGATCTTGTTGAATGTTGTTAACCCATTGTTTATTATAAAAAATGAGATGTTAAATTATTATATTATCATGATATTATGATATATAATATATCTTAGTATGATGTATATACAGTTAAATGTCGTTACAACGATAATCGTTACATATATGTCTCGTTTCGAAATCATTAAGTTAGTAGTCTTATTTTTACATATGTATTTCATTGTTAATACACTTAATAATATATTTACTTATCATTTAACATAATTAACCAAGTGTATCAATATCTTAATATGATTCATATGTACCTAGTAAGACGTTGTTATAACGATAATCGTTATATATATCGTTTTCGAGTTTCTTAAATTAATAGTCTCATTTTATGTATATAACTCATTGTTAAAATACCTAATGAGATACATACTTATAATAAAAACATGTTAACTATATATATAACCATATATATGTCATTGTATAGTTTTTACAAGTTTTAACGTTCGTGAATCACCGGTCAACTTGGGTGGTCAATTGTCTATATAAAACATATTTCAATTAATCAAGTCTTAACAAGTTTGATTGCTTAACATGTTGGAAACTTTTAATCATGTAAATATCAATCTCAATTAATATATATAAACATGGAAAAGTTCGGGTCACTACAGTACCTACCCGTTAAATAAATTTCGTCCCGAAATTTTAAGCTGTTGAAGGTGTTGACGAAACTTCTGGAAATAGATGCGGGTATTTCTTCTTCATCTGATCTTCACGCTCCCAGGTGAACTCGGGTCCTCTACGAGCATTCCATCGAACCTTAACAATTGGTATCTTGTTTTGCTTAAGTCTTTTAACCTCACGATCCATTATTTCGACGGGTTCTTCGATGAATTGGAGTTTTTCGTTGATTTGGATTTCATCTAACGGAATAGTGAGATCTTCTTTAGCAAAAAATTTCTTCAAATTCGAGACGTGGAAAGTGTTATGTACAGCCGCGAGTTGTTGAGGTAACTCAAGTCGGTAAGCTACTGGTCCGACACGATCAATAATCTTGAATGGTCCAATATACCTTGGATTTAATTTCCCTCGTTTACCAAATCGAACAACGCCTTTCCAAGGTGCAACTTTAAGCATGACCATTTCTCCAATTTCAAATTCTATATCTTTTCTTTTAATGTCAGCGTAGCTCTTTTGTCGACTTTGGGCGGTTTTCAACCGTTGTTGAATTTGGATGATCTTCTCGGTAGTTTCTTGTATAATCTCCGGACCCGTAATCTGTCTATCCCCCACTTCACTCCAACAAATCGGAGACCTGCACTTTCTACCATAAAGTGCTTCAAACGGTGCCATCTCAATGCTTGAATGGTAGCTGTTGTTGTAGGAAAATTCTGCTAACGGTAGATGTCGATCCCAACTGTTTCCAAAATCAATAACACATGCTCGTAGCATGTCTTCAAGCGTTTGTATCGTCCTTTCGCTCTGTCCATCAGTTTGTGGATGATAGGCAGTACTCATGTCTAGACGAGTTCCTAATGCTTGCTGTAATGTCTGCCAGAATCTTGAAATAAATCTACCATCCCTATCAGAGATAATAGAGATTGGTATTCCATGTCTGGAGACGACTTCCTTCAAATACAGTCGTGCTAACTTCTCCATCTTGTCATCTTCTTTTATTGGCAGGAAGTGTGCTGATTTGGTGAGACGATCAACTATTACCCAAATAGTATCAAAACCACTTGCAGTCCTTGGCAATTTAGTGATGAAATCCATGGTAATGTTTTCCCATTTCCATTCTGGGATTTCGGGTTGTTGAAGTAGACCTGATGGTTTCTGATGCTCAGCTTTGACCTTAGAACATGTCAAACATTCTCCTACGTATTTAGCAACATCGGCTTTCATACCCGGCCACCAAAAATGTTTCTTGAGATCCTTGTACATCTTCCCCGTTCCAGGATGTATTGAGTATCTGGTTTTATGAGCTTCTCTAAGTACCATTTCTCTTATATCTCCAAATTTTGGTACCCAAATCCTTTCAGCCCTATACCGGATTCCGTCTTCCCGAATATTAAGATGCTTCTCCGATCCTTTGGGTATTTCATCCTTTAAATTTCCCTCTTTTAAAACTCCTTGTTGCGCCTCCTTTATTTGAGTAGTAAGGTTATTATGAATCATTATATTCATAGATTTTACTCGAATGGGTTCTCTGTCCTTCCTGCTCAAGGCATCGGCTACCACATTTGCCTTCCCCGGGTGGTAACGAATTTCAAAGTCGTAATCATTCAATAATTCAATCCACCTACGCTGCCTCATATTCAGTTGTTTCTGATTAAATATGTGTTGAAGACTTTTGTGGTCGGTATATATAATACTTTTGACCCCATATAAGTAGTGCCTCCAAGTCTTTAATGCAAAAACAACCGCACCTAATTCCAAATGATGCGTCGTATAATTTTGTTCGTGAATCTTCAATTGTCTAGACGCATAAGCAATCACCTTCGATCGTTGCATTAACACACAACCGAGACCTTTCTTTGATGCATCACAATAAATCACAAAATCATCATTCCCTTCAGGCAATGACAATATAGGTGCCGTAGTTAGCTTTTTCTTCAATAACTGAAACGCTTTCTCTTGTTCATCATTCCATTCAAATTTCTTCCCTTTATGCGTTAATGCAGTCAAGGGTTTTGCTATTCTGGAAAAGTCTTGGATGAACCTTCTGTAGTAACCAGCTAGTCCTAAAAACTGGCGTATGTGTTTCGGAGTTTTCGGGGTTTCCCACTTTTCAACAGTTTCTATCTTTGCCGGATCCACCTTAATACCTTCTTTGTTCACTATGTGACCGAGGAATTGAACTTCTTCCAACCAAAATGCACACTTTGAAAACTTAGCGTACAATTCCTCCTTCCTCAATACTTCTAACACCTTTCTCAAATGTTCACCGTGTTCTTGGTCATTCTTTGAGTAAATAAGTATGTCATCAATGAAAACAATGACAAACTTGTCAAGGTATGGTCCACACACTCGGTTCATAAGGTCCATGAACACAGCTGGTGCATTAGTTAAACCAAACGGCATGACCATAAACTCGTAATGACCGTAACGTGTTCTGAAAGCAGTCTTTGGAATATCATCTTCTTTCACCCGCATTTGATGATACCCGGAACGTAAGTTAATCTTTGAATAAACAGACGAGCCTTGTAGTTGATCAAATAAGTCGTCGATTCTCGGTAGTGGGTAACGGTTCTTGATGGTAAGTTTGTTCAACTCTCGGTAGTCGATACACAACCTGAATGTACCATCTTTCTTCTTGACAAACAAAACAGGAGCTCCCCACGGTGATGTGCTTGGTCGAATGAAACCACGCTCTAAAAGTTCTTGTAATTGGCTTTGTAGTTCTTTCATCTTGCTGGGTGCGAGTCTGTAAGGAGCACGAGCTATTGGTGTAGCTCCTGGTACAAGATCTATTTGAAATTCAACGGATCGATGTGGGGGTAATCCCGGTAATTCTTTCGGAAATACATCGGGAAATTCTTTTGCAATGGGAACATCATTGATGCTCTTTTCTTCAGTTTGTACTTTCTCGACGTGTGCTAGAACAGCATAGCAACCTTTTCTTATTAGTTTTTGTGCCTTCAAATTACTAATAAGATGTAGCTTCGTGTTGCCCTTTTCTCCGTACACCATTAAGGGTTTTCCTTTTTCTCGTATAATGCGAATTGCATTTTTGTAACAAACGATCTCTGCTTTCACTTCTTTCAACCAGTCCATACCGATTATCACATCAAAACTCCCTAACTCTACTGGTATCAAATCAATCTTAAATGTTTCGCTAACCAGTTTAATTTCTCGATTCCGACATATATTATCTGCTGAAATTAATTTACCATTTGCTAATTCGAGTAAAAATTTACTATCCAAAGGCGTCAATGGACAACTTAATTTAGCACAAAAATCTCTACTCATATAGCTTCTATCTGCACCCGAATCAAATAAAACGTAAGCAGATTTATTGTCAATAAGAAACGTACCCGTAACAAGCTCCGGGTCTTCTTGTGCCTCTGCCGCATTAATATTGAAAACTCTTCCGCGGCCTTGTCCATTCGTGTTCTCCTGGTTCGGGCAATTTCTAATAATGTGGCCCGGTTTTCCACATTTATAACAAACTACATTGGCATAACTTGCTCCGACACTACTTGCTCCGCCATTACTCGTTCCGACACCATTTGTTCCTTTCGTTCTATTAACCCCTGGTCCGTAGACCTCACACTTCGCCGCGCTATGACCATTTCTTTTACACTTGTTGCAAAATTTGGTGCAGAACCCCGAGTGATTCTTTTCACACCTTTGGCATAGCTGCTTCTGATTGTTGTTGTTGTTGCGGTTATTATTGTTGTTGGGATGATTGTTGTAGTTGTTGTTGTTGTTGTTGTTGTTGTTGTTGTTGTTGTTGTTGTTGTTGTTGGGCCGTTTGTTGTAGTTGCGATTGATGTTGCGATTGTTGGGATAATTGTTGCGATTATTGTTGTAATTGCTGTTGTTGTTGTATTGGTGATTCTTATCACCGTTTTCCTCCCACTTTCTTTTGACTTGCTTCACATTGGCCTCTTCAGCGGTCTGTTCTTTAATTCTTTCTTCAATCTGGTTCACTAGTTTGTGAGCCATTCTACATGCCTGTTGTATGGAGGCGGGCTAGTGTGAACTTATATCTTCTTGGATTCTTTCCGGTAATCCTTTCACAAACGCGTCGATCTTCTCTTCCTCATCTTCGAATGCTCCCGGACACAATAGGCACAATTCTGTGAATCGTCTTTCGTACGTGGTAATATCAAATCCTTGGGTTCGTAACCCTCTAAGTTCTGTCTTGAGCTTATTGACCTCGGTTCTGGGACGGTACTTCTCGTTCATCAAGTGCTTGAATGCTGACCACGGTAGTGCATACGCATCGTCTTGTCCCACTTGCTCTAGATAGGTATTCCACCATGTTAACGCAGAACCTGTGAAGGTATGCGTAGCGTACTTCACTTTGTCCTCTTCAGTACACTTACTTATGGCAAACACCGATTCGACCTTCTCGGTCCACCGTTTCAATCCGATCGGTCCTTCGGTTCCATCAAATTCCAAAGGTTTGCAGGCAGTGAATTCTTTGTAGGTGCATCCTACACGATTTCCTGTACTGCTAGATCCAAGGTTATTGTTGGTATGTAGCGCAGCCTGTACTGCGGCTATGTTTGAAGCTAGAAAAGTACGGAATTCCTCTTCATTCATATTCACGGTGTGTCGAGTAGTCGGTGCCATTTCCTTCAAAATAGTCAAATGGAACAAGTTAATCATACAGAATATTAAGAGTAGTTAATAGTATTTCGTAGCATAATATGAACTCATTTATAAAAGCTTTTTCTTCATATTAGCGTTTTATAAGTTTAAATTCGGGTAGTACCTACCCGTTAAGTTCATACTTAGTAGCTAATATACAATTCAACTACTACAATTCTATATGAAAAACTGATTATAATAATATTTCGCGTTCAAACTTTTATACAATATTTTACAAACTTACAATACCGCTTATTTTACATAAAGCATGAAATATAGCACACAATAACTTTGATACAAGATAGTTGTGAAGATAATTCTAGCTAGTACACAAGTCGTTCAGCAAAGGCAATAAAGACACGTAATTCATACGTCCAGAAACAAGTCATGCATTCTGGTTTTACTAGGATTACTTCCCATCCTTGGTCTTGTGGAACATAACCGTTATGGCCGTTGATAAGACAGCGTGTTGTAACGTCGTCAAAGGGACGAGGGTTACGTAATGTCCAACAGTCCCGTAACAATCTAAAAACCTCATTTCTTACCCCAATTACCGACTCCGTCACTTGTGGAAACGTTTTGTTTAATAGTTGTAGCCCGATGTTCTTGTTCTCACTTTGGTGAGAAGCGAACATTACTAATCCGTAAGCATAACATGCTTCTTTATGTTGCATGTTAGCCACTTTTTCTAAATCACGAAGTCCAATATTCGGATATATTGAGTCAAAATAATTTCTTAACCCGTTGCGTAAAATAGCATTTGGGTTCCCCGCAATATATGCGTCAAAGTAAACACATCGTAACTTATGGGTTTCCCAATGTGATATCCCCCATCTTTCAAACGAAAGTCTCTTATAAACCAAGACATTCTTGGAACGTTCTTCGAATGTCTTACAAACTGATCTCGCCTTAAATAGTTGTGCCGAGGAATTCTGACCGACTCTAGACAAGATTTCATCAATCATGTCTCCGGGTAGGTTTCTTAAAATATTGGGTTGTCTATCCATTTTGTGTTTTTAAACTGTAAAATAGACAAGAGTTAGATTCATAAAAAAATACTTATTAATACAAGCAATTTTTACATATATCATAAAGCATAAGCACACTATATTACATATATTACACCACACGAATACAACTATCTTATTCCGACTCGCTCGTTTCTTCTTCTTCAGTTTTGGTTCGTTTTGCCAGGTTTCTAGGGATATATGATGTTCCCCTAATACGAGCCGTAATTTTCCACATTGGTTTAGAAAAACCTGGTGGTTTAGAGGTTCCCGGGTCATTGTTACAACTTAAGGACTTCGGGGGTTGACGATACATATAAAGTTCATCGGGGTTGGAATTAGGTTTCTCTATTTTTATGCCCTTTCCCTTATTATTTTCTTTTGCCTTTTTAAATTCAGTTGGGGTAATTTCTATAACATCATCGGAATTCTCGTCGGAATCCGATTCATCGGAGAATTGGTAATCCTCCCAATATTTTGCTTCCTTGGCGGAAACACCATTGACCATAATTAACCTTGGTCGGTTGGTTGAGGATTCTCTTTTACTTAACCGTTTTATTATTTCCCCCACCGGTTCCGATTCTTCTTCCGGTTCCGACTCTTCTTCCGGTTCCTCTTCGGGAACTTGTGAATCAGTCCACGAATCATTCCAATTTACATTTGACTCTTCATTATTATTAGGTGAGTCAATGGGACTTATTCTAGAGGTAGACATCTATCACATAATATCAAACACGTTAAGAGATTAATATATCACATAATATTCATATGTTAAAAATATATAGTTTCCAACAAAAATGTTAAGCAATCGTTTTTAAAGAAAACACGGTCGAAGTCCAGAATCACTAATGCATCCTAACAAACTCGATAAGACACACTAATGCAAATTTTCTGGTTCTCTAAGACCAACGCTCGGATACCAACTGAAATGTCCCGTTCTTATTGATTAAAAACGTTCCATATTAATTGATTTCGTTGCGAGGTTTTGACCTCTATATGAGACGTTTTTCAAAGACTGCATTCATTTTTAAAACAAACCATAACCTTTATTTCATAAATAAAGGTTTAAAAAGCTTTACGTAGATTATCAAATAATGATAATCTAAAATATCCTGTTTACACACGACCATTACATAATGGTTTACAATACAAATATGTTACATCGAAATCAGTTTCTTGAATGCAGTTTTTACACAATATCATACAAACATGGACTCCAAATCTTGTCCTTATTTTAGTATGCAACAGCGGAAGCTCTTAGTATTCACCTGAGAATAAACATGCTTTAAACGTCAACAAAAATGTTGGTGAGTTATAGGTTTAACCTATATATATCAAATCATAATAATAGACCACAATATTTCATATTTCAATACACATCCCATACATAGAGATAAAAATCATTCATATGGTGAACACCTGGTAACCGACATTAACAAGATGCATATATAAGAATATCCCCATCATTCCGGGACACCCTTCGGATATGATATAAATTTCGAAGTACTAAAGCATCCGGTACTTTGGATGGGGTTTGTTAGGCCCAATAGATCTATCTTTAGGATTCGCGTCAATTAGGGTGTCTGTTCCCTAATTCTTAGATTACCAAACTTAATAAAAAGGGGCATATTCGATTTCGATAATTCAACCATAGAATGTAGTTTCACGTACTTGTGTCTATTTTGTAAATCATTTATAAAACCTGCATGTATTCTCATCCCAAAAATATTAGATTTTAAAAGTGGGACTATAACTCACTTTCACAGATTTTTACTTCGTCGGGAAGTAAGACTTGGCCACTGGTTGATTCACGAACCTATAACAATATATACATATATATCAAAGTATGTTTAAAATATATTTACAACACTTTTAATATATTTTGATGTTTTAAGTTTATTAAGTCAGCTGTCCTCGTTAGTAACCTACAACTAGTTGTCCACAGTTAGATGTACAGAAATAAATCGATAAATATTATCTTGAATCAATCCACGACCCAGTGTATACGTATCTCAGTATTGATCACAATTCAAACTATATATATTTTGGAATCAACCTCAACCCTGTATAGCTAACTCCAACATTCACATATAGAGTGTCTATGGTTGTTCCGAAATATATATAGATGTGTCGACATGATAGGTCGAAACATTGTATACGTGTCTATGGTATCTCAAGATTACATAATATACAATACAAGTTGATTAAGTTATGGTTGGAATAGATTTGTTACCAATTTTCACGTAGCTAAAATGAGAAAAATTATCCAATCTTGTTTTACCCATAACTTCTTCATTTTAAATCCGTTTTGAGTGAATCAAATTGCTATGGTTTTATATTGAACTCTATTTTATGAATCTAAACAGAAAAGTATAGGTTTATAGTCGGAAAAATAAGTTACAAGTCGTTTTTGTAAAGGTAGTCATTTCAGTCGAAAGAACGACGTCTAGATGACCATTTTAGAAAACATACTTCCACTTTGAGTTTAACCATAATTTTTGGATATAGTTTCATGTTCATAATAAAAATCATCTTCTCAGAATAACAACTTTTAAATCAAAGTTTATCATAGTTTTTAATTAACTAACCCAAAACAGCCCGCGGTGTTACTACGACGGCGTAAATCCGGTTTTACGGTGTTTTTCGTGTTTCCAGGTTTTAAATCATTAAGTTAGCATATCATATAGATATAGAACATGTGTTTAGTTGATTTTAAAAGTCAAGTTAGAAGGATTAACTTTTGTTTGCGAACAAGTTTAGAATTAACTAAACTATGTTCTAGTGATTACAAGTTTAAACCTTCGAATAAGATAGCTTTATATGTATGAATCGAATGATGTTATGAACATCATTACTACCTTAAGTTCCTTGGATAAACCTACTGGAAAAGGGAAAAATGGATCTAGCTTCAACGGATCCTTGGATGGCTCGAAGTTCTTGAAGCAGAATCATGACACGAAAACAAGTTCAAGTAAGATCATCACTTGAAATAAGATTGTTATAGTTATAGAAATTGAACCAAAGTTTGAATATGATTATTACCTTGTATTAGAATGATAACCTACTGTAAGAAACAAAGATTTCTTGAGGTTGGATGATCACCTTACAAGATTGGAAGTGAGCTAGCAAACTTGAAAGTATTCTTGATTTTATGTAACTAGAACTTGTAAAATATATGAAGAACACTTAGAACTTGAAGATAGAACTTGAGAGAGATCAATTAGATGAAGAAAATTGAAGAATGAAAGTGTTTGTAGGTGTTTTTGGTCGTTGGTGTATGGATTAGATATAAAGGATATGTAATTTTGTTTTCATGTAAATAAGTCATGAATGATTACTCATATTTTTGTAATTTTATGAGATATTTCATGCTAGTTGCCAAATGATGGTTCCCACATGTGTTAGGTGACTCACATGGGCTGCTAAGAGCTGATCATTGGAGTGTATATACCAATAGTACATACATCTAAAAGCTGTGTATTGTACGAGTACGAATACGGGTGCATACGAGTAGAATTGTTGATGAAACTGAACGAGGATGTAATTGTAAGCATTTTTGTTAAGTAGAAGTATTTTGATAAGTGTCTTGAAGTCTTTCAAAAGTGTATGAATACATATTAAAACACTACATGTATATACATTTTAACTGAGTCGTTAAGTCATCGTTAGTCGTTACATGTAAATGTTGTTTTGAAACCTTTAGGTTAACGATCTTGTTGAATGTTGTTAACCCATTGTTTATTATAAAAAATGAGATGTTAAATTATTATATTATCATGATATTATGATATATAATATATCTTAGTATGATGTATATACAGTTAAATGTCGTTACAACGATAATCGTTACATATATGTCTCGTTTCGAAATCATTAAGTTAGTAGTCTTATTTTTACATATGTATTTCATTGTTAATACACTTAATAATATATTTACTTATCATTTAACATAATTAACCAAGTGTATCAATATCTTAATATGATTCATATGTACCTAGTAAGACGTTGTTATAACGATAATCGTTATATATATCGTTTTCGAGTTTCTTAAATTAATAGTCTCATTTTTATGTATATAACTCATTGTTAAAATACCTAATGAGATACATACTTATAATAAAAACATGTTAACTATATATATAACCATATATATGTCATTGTATAGTTTTTACAAGTTTTAACGTTCGTGAATCACCGGTCAATTTGGGTGGTCAATTGTCTATATAAAACATATTTCAATTAATCAAGTCTTAACAAGTTTGATTGCTTAACATGTTGGAAACTTTTAATCATGTAAATATCAATCTCAATTAATATATATAAACATGGAAAAGTTCGGGTCACTACACGTATACACTGGGTCGTGGATTGATTCAAGATAATATTTATCGATTTATTTCTGTACATCTAACTGTGGACAACTAGTTGTAGGTTACTAACGAGGACAGCTGACTTAATAAACTTAAAACATCAAAATATATTAAAAGTGTTGTAAATATATTTTGAACATACTTTAATATATATGTATATATTGTTATAGGTTCGTGAATCAACAGTGGCCAAGTCTTACTTCTCGACGAAGTAAAAATCTGTAAAAGTGAGTTATAGTCCCACTTTTAAAATCTAATATTTTTGGGATGAGAATACATGCAGGTTTTATAAATGATTTACAAAATAGACACAAGTACGTGAAACTACATTCTATGGTTGAATTATTGAAATTGAATATGCCCCTTTTTATTAAGTCTGGTAATCTAAGAATTAGGGAACAGACACCCTAATTGACGCGAATCCTAAAGATAGATCTATTGGGCCTAACAAACCCCATCCAAAGTACCGGATGCTTTAGTACTTCGAAATTTATATCATATCCGAAGGGTGTCCCGGAATGATGGGGATATTCTTATATATGCATCCTGTTAATGTCGGTTACCAGGTCTTCACCATATGAATGATTTTTATCTCTATGTATGGGATGTGTATTGAAATATGAAATCTTGTGGTCTATTATTACGATTTGATATATATAGGATAAACCTATAACTCACCAACATTTTTGTTGACGTTTAAAGCTTGTTTATTCTCAGGTGAATATTAAGAGCTTCCGCTGTTGCATACTAAAATAAGGACAAGATTTGGAGTCCATGTTTGTATGATATTGTGTAAAAACTGCATTCAAGAAACTGATTTCGATGTAACATATTTGTATTGTAAACCATTATGTAATGGTCGTGTGTAAACAGGATATTTTAGATTATCATTATTTGATAATCTACGTAAAGCTTTTTAAACCTTTATTTATGAAATAAAGGTTATGGTTTGTTTTAAAAATGAATGCAGTCTTTGAAAAACGTCTCATATAGAGGTCAAAACCTCGCAACGAAATCAATTAATGTGGAACGTTTTTAATCAATAAGAACGGGACATTTCAGTTGGTATCCGAGCGTTGGTCTTAGAGAACCAGAATTTTGCATTAGTGTGTCTTATCGAGTTTGTTAGGATGCATTAGTGAGTCTGGACTTCGACCGTGTTTACTTGAAAAATGATTGCTTAACAAATTTTGTTGGAAACTATATATTTTTAACATGTGAATATTATGTGATATATTAATCTCTTAACGCGTTTGATATTATGTGATAGATGTCTACCTCTAGAACAAGTCCCATTGACTCACCTAATAATAATGAAGAGTCAAATGTAAATTGGAATGATTCGTGGACTGATTCACAAGTTCCCGAAGAGGAACCGGAAGAAGAGTCGGAACCAGAAGAAGAATCGGAACCGGTAGAAGAATCGGAACCGGATGAAGAAATAGAACCGGTGGGGGAAATAATAAAACGGTTGAGTAAAAGAAAATCCTCAACCAACCAACCAAGGTTAATTATGGTCAATGGTGTTTCCGCTAAGGAAGCAAAATATTGGGAGGATTACCAATTCTCCGATGAATCGGATTCTGACGAGAATTTCGATGATGTTATAGAAATTACCCCAACTGAATTTAAAAAGGTAAAAGAAAATAATAAGGTAAAGGGCATAAAAATAGTGAAATCTAATTCCAACCCCGATGAACTTTATATGTATCGTCAACCCCCGAAGTCCTTAAGTTGTAACAATGACCCGGGAACCTCTAAACCACCAGGTTTTTCTAAACCAATGTGGAAAACGATGGCTCATATTAGGGGAACATCATATATCCCTAGAAACTTGGCAAAACGAACCAAAACCGAAGAAGAAGAAACAAGCGAGTCGGAATAAGATAGTTGTATTCGTGTGGTGTAATATATGTAATATAGTGTGCTTACGCTTTATGATATATGTAAAAATTGCTTGTATTAATAAGTATTTTTTCTTATGAATCTAACTCTTGTCTATTTTACAGTATAAAAACACAAAATGGATGAAATCTTGTCTAGAGTTGGTCAGAATTCTTCGGCACAACTATTTAAGGCGAGATCAGTTTGTAAGACAATTGAAGAACATTCCAAGAATGCCTTGGTTTATAAAAGGCTTTCGTTCGAAAGATGGGGGATATCACATTGGGAAATCCATAAGTTACGATGTGTTTACTTTGACGCATATATTGCGGGGAACCCAAATGCTATTTTACGCAATGGGTTAAGAA
Organism: Rutidosis leptorrhynchoides; assembly: GCF_046630445.1. Lineage (NCBI taxonomy): Eukaryota > Viridiplantae > Streptophyta > Magnoliopsida > Asterales > Asteraceae > Rutidosis > Rutidosis leptorrhynchoides. The sequence goes on along the minus strand of NC_092343.1, from coordinate 372,086,062 downwards.
ATTATTTTGACTCAATATATCCGAATATTGGACTTCGTGATTTAGAAAAAGCTGCTAACATGCAACATAAAGAAGCATGTTATGCTTACGGATTAGTAATGTTCGCTTCTCACAAAAGTGAGAACAAGAACATCGGCCTACAACTATTAAACAAAACGTTCCCACAAGTTGCCTACAACTATTTCCAAAATCTCATAATAATCTCTACATTCTCGTTGCCATTGATTATTTATCTAAATGGGCGGAAGCACAAGCTCTCCCAACTAACGATGCACGAGTTGTAGTCAACTTTTTAAAACGTCTTTTTGCTAGGTTTGGAACACCGAAAGCTTTAATAAGTGATCGGGGTACTCATTTTTGTAATAATCAACTTGAAAAAGTTCTCAAAAGATATGGAGTAACTCATAAAATCTCCACCGCATATCATCCACAAACAAGTGGACAAGTTGAAAATACCAACCGAGCTTTAAAACGTATTCTAAAAAAACTGTAGGCTCAAATTCGAAGGAACGGTCCATGAAATTGGAGGATGCACTCTGGGCTTTTAGAACAGCCTACAAAACTCCAATTGGAACCACACCTTTTAGACTCGTTTACGGAAAAGCATGTCATCTTCCAGTAGAAATTGAGCACAAAGCATTTTGGGCTTTGAAGACATGTAATCTTGATTTACATGAAGCCGGACGTCTACGGTTAAGTCAATTAAACGAATTAGAAGAATTAAGACATGAAACATATGAAAATTCCTTAATCTATAAGGAAAGAACGAAGAAATGGCATGATAAAAGAATCAGAAGTTCAAAAGAATTTAAAGAAGGAGACAGAGTTCTTCTTTTCAATTCACGATTCAAGCTATTTCCTAGAAAATTTAAATCAAGATGGTCTGGACCATTTATAGTCAAAAGAGTTTTCCCATACGGAACAATAGAGTTAATAAATTCAAATGGGATTAAATTTAAAGTTAATGGTCACAGAGTTAAACATTACATACATGGTCCGATGAAAGTTGACAATGAAGCAAATCATAATTTCACCACCCAAGAAAACCCTCAAAATGAAAACATAAATATGTTATCAACAAAATATGAAAAATCAAAATTGGAAAATAGGGAGGATTCAAATTGGAGTGATGAAGAAGAATTCTTATACAAACCTCCCATTCCAAGAAACGAAGAAAAATGTGAACAAGAAGTTCAAATAGAAGTGAAAGAACTAAGAAAAGAACACCCAAAAAAGGTTTACAAACCAACTCGACTTACTAAAGCAGGAGACCCGGGTGAATTTATCATTTCTTGCTTGCTTAATGATGGTGCTGTATATAATGGACTCGCAGATTTAGGAGCAAGTGCAAATATTATGCCTCTTTCCTTATACAAAAGATTAGGTATGGGTAAATTAAAACCAACCAAAATAGGTGTTCAATCATTTGACCTAACCATTAAACACCCGGTTGGAATAGCAAATAATTTACTTGTTAACGTGGGAAGTTTGACCTTTGTTGCAAACTTCATAGTGATTAATATGGAGGAAAACCTTGATATTCCTCTAATTTTAGGTCGCCCATTTTTAGCAACCACCGAGGCATTCATTGATGTAAGAGAAGGAAGAATGACACTTAGGGATGGTGATAAATCGATCACCTTTGTGAACTGAAAGTTTAGATCTCCACCAACCAAATCTGTTAGACCAATAAAAATACATAAGTGTGGGGAAGATGAAGAAACACTTAATGATGATCCAATCACAAAGAACCCCGTTGATGATACAAAATTAGATGAACCCATTTTTAACAGTTCAACGAAGAAACTTTATAAACGGATTCACAATGCTAAGATTAAGGGAAACTTTAAGTTATGTAACCGATTAATATCCAATTTATCGCCAAAAGAAAAAGCGATGTTAGTTGAATTTGTGAAAGTTACGGAGGAAATCAACAAATGGATTGAAGTAAAAGTCAGAGATATACAAATTGTTGATGATCCAATTGAAAATAACGATAATCACAATTTCAACACCACATCTAACTAAGTGTGGGGAGGTTCGAATCTTTTTAGGGTAATATATATTTCTGTTAGAGTTAGATATTCTGTTTTCGTGTAGTTCTTGAGAATGGAATCCGAATGGTCTTTCCCTAGCAGACCCTAAAGAACTAGTCTTCTCCCCCCATTCTGAATTTTTATTTTTTTAGGTTTTACAAGATGAAGACTTCCTGTGAACTAAACCATGGTCTAATGCTACACGCTTTGATCACTAAACGTAATAATGACACCCTTCCAAGTGAATTGGTATAATTAATCAGAGGTAAATTGGACGGAGTAAGAAAAGAATCCAGGAACGAAAATAATAAGTTACAGTTTGGTAAAGGAAAATCAAAATCCGCAGCGAAAAGAAGAGCACGACACCTTGAAAGATGTCACAAATGCGGAAAATGGTCACACGAAGGTAAATGTTCAAATAATCAAACATATTCAAATACCGAGTTCGTTACTTTATGCAGAGAAGGACCGTTCATATATTTCGAAGAAAAAACGTTAAATGCTCGAGGTTACGCCTATGTAGCTATGGAAAACCAATTAGTCCGACTATCTTATGAGTGGGCTAAAGCAGGTCACTAAGAATTCTATTTCACAGGTAAGTGATAGTGCTCCAAATGAACATATATTTAGGCACAATATCCTTCCAATATGTAAAGCTTTTAGTTGCAATTGTTCTATTTTTATTTAATATTCGTTTAAATAAATAAGTGCGAAGACAAAAGAAGAAAATGACGATTTGAAGACGCAAATGACCAAAAAGCTCAATTGTACAAGATATAATTCAAGTGGTTCAATTTATTGATGAGAAACGTCCAAAAATGATAAGAGTACAAGCCGCAAAATGCAAAGTACAAGATATTAAATAGTACACAAGGACGTTCGAAAAACCAGAACCGGGACCTGAGCCAACTATCAACGCGCGACGCAACGGAGCTAAAATTACAAGTCAACTATGCACAAGAATATAATATAATATTTAAATAATTATATAAATTATTTATATATTATATATTATATTAAATAACGTCGACAAACTAGCAAACAAAAAATATGTGAGCTGGATCTGACGGCCATGCGATCGCATGAGAAATAGGCATAAAACTCATGCGAGTGCATGAGCCCATGCGAGTGCATGAGATTTGCACTAAAATATCATGCGACCGCATGAGTTACTGTAGCAGGCCACATTCTATAAATTCATCAATTTTCTGCGAGTAAAAATACATTTTTTTCTATATCCATCTTTCTCTGATCTCTCTCATAATATATATTTATATTATAATTTTAATTTTAATTTAAGATTAATAATAAATTATGGTTTAGTTGGGTTATTGTAAGAAATGTTTTACGGGTTTTAAAGTCGGAACTCTGTTCGTGTAACGCTACGCAATTAATCACCACTGTAAGCTATGTTCTTCCTTTTTAAATTAATGTCTCATAACTAAGTTATTATTATGCTTATTTGAGCCAAAGTAATCGTGATGTTAAACTAAAAATTAAGATTGGGTTATTGAATTTTGTACCATAATTAAGGTTTGGACAAAAGACCGACACTTGTGGACATTGGACTATTGACTATTAATAGATAGGGGGTATTGTCTAATCGAATGACAACTCATTGGAACCTGTCGAACCTATCTTCAAATTAGTTAATCTAATAATTATTAAAATGATTATGTATGTTCTATTTAGTGACGTTTATACGACATCTTTTACGATCATTTAATTAATTATTCGGGTTGGGTAATTGATTATTTATTCTAATCAAGTGGGTAAATTAATATTCATTTCTCATTAAAACAAGGGTGGATTACATACAAGGATAATTGGTGTAATTGTTAACAAAGTATTAAAACCTTGAATTACGCGCAGTCGATAACCTGGTGTAATTATTAAATAAAGTATTAAAACCTTGTTACAGTTCGAATCCCTAATTAGTTAGAATATTTGACTTCGGGAATAAGGTTAATTTGACGAGCATTTTATAATTGTGACCGATGGACTATTATGGACAAAAACCAGATAGGTATCAAATAAACCAGGACAAAGGACAATTAACCCGGGCAACAATTAATTAAAATCAAAACGTCAAATATCATGATTACGGAAGTTTAAATAAGCATAATACTTTTATTTCATATTTCATCGTACCTTTATTTACCGTCATTTTAATTACTGCAATTTACTTTATCGCAATTTAAATTCTGTCATTTATATTATCGTCATTTATCTTTACGCTTAAAATATAAAATCGACAAACCGGTCATTAAACGGTAAAAACCCCCTTTTATAATAATATTACTATATATAATTATATATATTTTATATAAATATATTTTTTTAAAATATAGCGTTAAACTCAGCTAGCTCCCTGTGGAACGAACCGGACTTACTAAAAAAACTACACTACTCTACGATTAGGTACACTGCCTATAAGTGTTGTAGTAAGGTTTAGGTATATCCCATTCAATAAATAAATAAATAACTTGTGTAAAATTGTATCGTATTTAATAGTATTTCGCAATAAAAATATAACTATTTCGTATAAACCTCTGCTCGCACATCAGTAAGTATGTACACTTTTTATTTTTATTTTATTGTTTTTAACCTTTTGATAATAAACGCTAAATTATTCGCTATAAATTATTAAACTGATACTCAATAAAATTAGGTTTTGCGACCGAAATTATTGATATCATACAAAAATTTATTACATCACTGCGAAATTTACCGTTTATTCTTAAGGTATAAATATCTTTAATCAATCAACCCAAAATATTTCAGAAATTCGTCAGGAGTAAAACTAGGTAAAATAGCCGAAATTACTTAACCGAAAAGAGGGGCGTATATTTTTGATAATATTTGATTGATTAAAGTGGGATAAAAGACCAAAAAGATTTTTAATTTTATTTTTACTTTGTTTTTAAAATTAATATTAAAATAATATTGTAAACTTTTTAAATCAATATATTTAAGTTTGTAAATATTTGAAAAATTAATATTTTTAATATAAGTTTGTATGTATAAAAACAAAAATATAATAAAAGTTTGGTGTGAATTTTCAATTTTCATAATATGAATTTTTAATTTTATGCATTTTAAATTTAAGTTTGGTGTGAATTTAAAAACAAAAATTTACTTTATTTCGTTAAGTTAAAAATATGATTTTTAAAATTCGTCGTAAGTTGAAGACTAGGTCATTGAACCGAAATTGCTTTACCCAAGGGAGGGACAAGAACTTTTATTATCATTATTTTTAGCCTTATTGAATTAAAGTATGCCAAAAACATTTAAAAAACCCAAAAATCTTTGCTTTTAAAACCGCGCTTAAAAATGACAAATTTTAAAATTTTGTCGAGGGACGGACTAGGACAACGATCCGAAACGCCCTCATCCTAAAAAGAAACAAAATTTTAATTTTTAATTAATTATATGTTTTATTAAGTATAAGGTTTTTATAAAAAAAAAAAAAAAGCAAAAGTTACTGTACCCGAACCCCATGCGATCGCATGGGATTTGGCTTTCCAATCTATGCGATCACATGGAGCTGGAATTTTGGCCAGAAACAAAAGGCCAGTCGACTGGTCTGTCTCCACACTTCACACACACAAACACATACGAAACTCTCTCAAATCCTCACCAAATTTCACCAAATTTTCACTGTAATTCGTCAAATTTCTTGCTCTAATCATGCCTAGGTTCGGATTCTTCAACAAAAAGGTAAAAATTACACCCCTAAACTCATAAATTTTCTAGTTTTTGTGATATTTACCAATATTTTACCTAATTTGATTTTGTTAATTTCTAGTGTAATTAGTGTTAAATTGTTAGTATACTATGCATGTATAACCTAGATTGATGCTATTTAACATGATTTGAAGCCAAAAACTTCAAAAATTTTAGAAATCTAGGGTTTGTATTCTTGAGCAATTTGGGGCTTTTTGATATAAACAGGTTATGACCGATTTTTATCATGAATTATTGCTAAATTAAGTAGTGTAACATGTTTAGGTAGTTAAATGATCCAAACTTTGATCATAAACATGATTTTTGAGAATTAAAGTGGACTTTTTAGGTACAAAATTCATGAACTTGATTAATTTGATATAATTGCCATTTGAGACTTGTTTAATTGTTAGTAATGACTATTTTGACATGTTATTTGAGTTAAATACTTATGAACTTCGTATACATTTTCATATAGGGTTATTTGAAAAAGTGTAGAATTAATAAAATTTTGAAAATGTATATAAGTTTAATTTTGATTTAACATGCTATTGTAATTGTTTCAAGTTGTTATTTTGCTAACACTAATACATATTTGGATGCACAAATTTTGTGTTTAATATTTTTTTGCAGAAAACCGATACTGCTGGTGCTTCATCATCATCTAGACAACCACAACAAGAACCTGAACTAGAATATGAACCGCAATACGAACCATGGAACCCGGACGACGACATGAACTGGAACCCCTATCCAGATTGACATAGTTCTCGTTGGTATTTTTATGATTGTTATCTTTTAATTATTTTTATTTAATTATGTTTAAACATAATATATTGTGATACTTTTATTGTAATATTTAATATTTTTATTATGTTGTACTATGATTTCATATTTGATTTGAAAGTGGGATTTTAAGTCCCATTTCAAATTAACATGCTTGTTTATATTTGTATGTATGTATATTGTCAATTATACACAACAGGGTAAAACAGCGCATTTTCAAAGACTGGCATTAAGTTCAGCAAAAGCTAATACTTTTGACGACAAAACGAAAAACAAATGTGATGTAACAACTAGACGGAATGAACAAATGATGTGCACCATTTATCATTCAGCAAACAAACGCCAATATGTTTGGAAACTTTGATAAAATTTAATCATTTTTCTACGCTAATCACCCTCAATAATTTAAATTGTTACTGATTTCTTGCAAATGAGGGCATTGCAAGATCTTAAGTGTGGGAAGGGGTTAAATTCTTTCGGAATTTTAAAAATTTGTGACTTATACACTTGGTTACCATTAGAAATACTAGTAACGCAGTAGTTGTATTAGAATCTAGTGCTCTCTGATAATAAAGAACAGCCCTAGTCTTATATACTGACTACCCAATTCTAGTAAAAATTTTTAAAATTTTCAATTAAATGAACTCAAAATCATGTTTATACATATTTATGAACGATAAAACTAGGTGTTAACACCTAAATTATTGTTACCTCAGAAAGGACATAAATTGAGAAACAAACCAAAATGTTAGAATTCATTCAAAATGGAATAGAGGACAATAAAAAGACAAAGAAAGGAAAATAAAAGTCAAGTGTGGGAAAAATTTACCAAGTTATTTTGAACATATATCACATATTTTTGTACAAATAACTAAAGATGCTTTTGCTTTAGACTAAACTAATCAGTTTCACCCGATTTACTGTAATATATTTGAAAGAAAGATGGAGCTACACAATGAGTCAATTCCATCATTAAAAGGAAGTAAAGTCTTCCGAAAAAGAAACGCGCTTCTTGATTTAGGTCAGGAAGTTGTCGTCCAGACCAGCTGTAGGTTGACGAAAAATCTAGAAAAGTCATCACTAAAATCAGCAGGAAATTCACGGACCTTAACATCAAACAGGGTCGCCAAGTGGTCAGACGTATCCTAACCATGAGAGGATCTGTCTCGTAAAATGGAGTGGACGCCGTACAAATTAGCTTGATAAGACTAATGAATCATATCCCCAGAAAGGATAATCTCCTTAAAAGATCAAAAATCAGCTTTTAAGCCTAATATTACTCAATCCTAGAGATTGATCTTAAAGATTGAGAATTACAAACTCATGGAATTCGATGATATCTAAACTCGAGCTTGAACGAGAAAATATTTTGATCAAAATTACAAACCGATTTGTTTTCTGAAAACCCATTTTTAATGCGTTCATTACCATTGAATGTAAAATCCTAGGAATTCACCTGGAATTCATTAGGTCACCTGAACCAAATCGAGTGTTAACCGTAAGAACGGTGGTTGCATAATATGGTCAAAGACAGGACTTTGTGCCAGACCAAAAAACTATAGGGTGAGCTTTACTATTGCTCCTACCAAGGATAGTAATTGCATCCGACACGTTATAGACCATAATTAAAAGCATGTCAGGGGACATTTCCTTAACAGTTGCATGTTCAACGCTTTCCTTTACAACCGGACGGTAGTTTATTGAAAGGTAATATACGGAACAAGTATACTGGACGTGTTGCTTTCCCAATACAAGGTTAGCAAATGGGTGACACAAAACCACAAGTTTTGTGCTAAAATTTTTAAATCTGAAACCCACCAAACCCACAAAAATAATTTGCAAACACCGGTGAAGGGTTATTCTGAAAAAATTATCTACGGTAAAAGCTAGATTAAATTTTCAAAAGATCAAATGTTTTCATAAAGATCCAATTTCCTTAAAGGATCTAAATTTTTATAGTCATGTGGGACTGTAAACCACAATGTTACTACCATTGTTTATACCGCCGTATAGAAATCACTAATGTACAAAGTGTGAAGAATAAAGAAGTGATTCTAGTATTTTTATTTCAAGACTATATTGCTTGAGGACAAGCAACGCTCAAGTGTGGGAATATTTGATAATGCTAAAAACGAACATATATTTCATAGCATTATCCCTCAAGAAAGACAAGCTTTAGTTGCAATTGTTCTATTTACAAGTGATATTCGTTTAAATAATAAAAGGTGAAGAAAAAAGACAGATTCGACGAATTGAAGACGCAAATGACCAAAAAGCTCAAAAGTACAAAATACAATCAAAGTGGTTCCAATTATTGATAAGAAACGTCTCAAAATTACAAGAGTACAAGATGCGAAACACAAAATACAAGATATTAAATTGTACGCAAGGACGTTCGAAAATCCTGAACTGGGACCAAAGTCAACTCTCAACGCGCGACGCAACGGACTAAAAATTACAAGTCAACTATGCACAAGAATAAAATATAATATTTAGATAATTATATAAATTATTTATATATTATATATTATAATAAAAATCGTCGGCAGAATGCAAACAAAGACATGTAAGCTGGATTCCAGGGCCATGCGATCGCATGGCCAGCATGTTCATTTTCCATGCGATCGCATGGCTAACAGTATCAGGTCAGGTCCTATAAAATTCGCGAGTTTTGAGCGAATTTTTTACACAATATCCATCATCTCTCTATCTATCACTCGTATATATATATATTTTTTTATTATAATTTTAATTTTAATTTTAAATTCTAATAATAAGGGTATGTTAGCGAATGTTGTAAGGGTGTAAGTTGAAATTCTGTCCGTGTAACGCTACACTATTTTTAATCACTGTAAGTTATGGTTAATGTTATTTTTAAATTAATGTCTCGTAGCTAAGTTATTATTATGCTTAATTAATGCCGAAATAATCGTGATGTTGGGCTAAATATTAAAATTGGATAATTGGGCTTTGTACCATAATTGGGATTTGGATAAAAGAACGACACTTGTGGAAATTAGACTATGGGCTATTAATGGGCTTTATATTAACTAAACGATACCTCGTTAATTTAATATATAGACTTATAATTTGACGTATTTATATATAACCACATACGCTTGACTGGGTACGGTGGGCAGGATATCTATAAATACCAATAATTCTTCATTTTACCGGACACGGAACTGGATTAATAGTTAATAGACTTGTTGAAACAGGGGTGGATTACATTCAAGGGTAATTGGTGTAATTGTTAACAAAGTAGTAAAACCTTGGTTTACACGCAGTCGATAACCTGGTGTATTCATTAAACAAAGTATTAAGACCTTATTACAATTCGAATCCCCAATTAGTTGGAATATTTGACTCCGGGAATAAGAATAATTTGACGAAGACTTCCGCATTTTATGATTATGACTGATGGACTATTATGGACAAATCCGTATGGACATATTGAATAATCCAGGACAAAGAACTATTAACCCATAGGAATAAACTAAAAATCAACACGTCAAACATCATGATTATGGAAGTTTAAATAAGCATAATTCGTTTATTTCCTATTTAATTGCACTTTAAATTATTGCACTTTTATTTGTTGTCATTGTATTTAATTGCACTTTTAATTATCGTACTCTTTAATTATCGCAATTTTATTTTATTGCACTTTTATTTTATCGCAATTTCATTATCGTTATTTAATTTACATTTTAAATTAAGTTGTATTTATTTTTAATATTTTACATTAGGTTTTAACTGCGACTAAAGTTTTAAAATCGACAAACCGGTCATTAAACGGTAAAAACCCCCTTTTATAATAATAATATTATTTATATATATTCTTGTATTTTTACAAATATAGTTTTTAAAAAATATAGCGTTAAGCTTGGCTAAAGATCCCTGTGGAACGAACCGGACATACTAAAAACTACACTACTGTACGATTAGGTACATTGCCTATAAGTGTTGTAGCAAGGTTTAGGTATATCCACTCTATAAATAAATAAATCATTTGTGTAAAATTGTATCGTATTTAATAGTATTTCCTTGTAAAAATATAACTATTTTATACACCACCTCGCACACATCATAAGGTCACATGTTTTAAGTGCAGGAAGGAGGGACACCGGAAGTCGGAATGTCCCGAGTGGAAGAGTGACGGAGCGCGAAAATCTAGCGACGCTTGATTCAGGTACTATTCGATTTTAGTACTATCTTTATGCGGGTGATTGTGGGTAATGATTGAGTTTATCCGTGTGTTGTAGTGACTAGCTAGGTCGAGTTAGTCCATTACGGTTTGATTAGCCATGTCGGGTTAATCAATTGGATGTAGGTGTTGACCGAGGCGGGTTAACCAAGTGAGTTTGACTAACCGGGTCAGGTTAATCAATTAGATGATAGGTGTTGACCGAGTCGGGTTGACCGAGTCGGGTTGACCTAGTGTGTTTGACTTAACCAAGTCGGGTTAGTCATTAGATGTTGACCGAGTCAGGTTAACCGTGTGGATTTGACTAAACCAAGTCATGCAAGTGATGTACAACAAGGATTGGACTAGATGGGATGTATGAACGTTGACATACTTATATGTTTGTGAATATTGATTGTGGCGGTGTATGTAAATTATTCGTATTGCGTTCCTAACCGAGTTCATTTCTTAGAATGATGACAAGGAACAAACAAGTTAGCGAAGATCAAGGCGAAGACTCCGAATTCACAGCTAAGGTTGAGGCCATCTTTAAACGTCAAAAAGCGGAGTTTCTCGAGGATGTTAGAAAGGTTTTTCGGGAATCGGTTGAAGGGAAAGTAACCGAGTTAATCAACGAACGAGTAAATGCCGCGATCGAAGAGGCATTCGAAGCTAGAAATATTTATCCTCGTGGTGAAGGGGGTGATGGTAATGGGGGACATGGAAGGCGGGACTTCCATTACAAAAATTTCAAGGATGCTCAACCTCCGATGTTTAATGGGGTGAGGGATCCATTGAAAAGTACTTGTTGGATTTCCGATATCGAGGGGGCTTTCCGTACTAGTGAATGTCCTCCCGAGAAGAAAACGAGGTACGGTTCTAGTATGTTGCGCGAAGAAGCCAAGTTGTGGTAGGATGACAAGATTCAATTGTATGGCGAAGAACAATGTATGAGCTTGTCTTGGGATGAGTTCAAAAAGGAGTTCTTTGATGAGTACCGAACTTCTTCCGATCTAGATAGAATCCTGGACGAGTTACACAATTTGCGACAAGGTTCGATGGACTTGGTTACTCTCAAGTGTACCTTCTTGGCAAAGACTCATTTTTTGTCCGGAGTATGTTGGTGACGATCACAAGTTGATGAAAGATTTCTACCGTTCAATGAATGACGAGTTGAAGGGTAAGATTAGTCGGGGAATGGCTAAGTCTTTTGAAGAGTTGTTTGAGTTGGCTCAGGGTTTCGAACCGGAGGTGTCGAAGCCAATTGTGTCCGATGTTAGTAAACGAAAGTTCGAAGCGACGATATTTTCGAACAAGAAGAGTAAAAGCGCTACCGAAGGTGTCGGAAGCGTAAAGATGAGTGACACGGGTGGTTCTAAATTCGCGTGTTATAATTGTGGGCAAACGAGGCATAAGTCTCGTGATTGTCCATCGGGTAAGGTGATAATGCTAAAAACGAACATATATTTCATAGCATTATCCCTCAAGAAAGACAAGCTTTTAGTTGCAATTGTTCTATTTACAAGTGATATTCGTTTAAATAATAAAAGGTGAAGACAAAAGACAGATTCGACGAATTAAAGACGTAAACGACCAAAAAGGTCAAAAGTACAAAATACAATCAAAGTGGTTCCAATTATTGATAAGAAACGTCTCAAAATTACAAGAGTACAAGATGCGAAACGCAAAATACAAGATATTAAATTGTACGTAAGGACGTTCGAAAATTCGGAACCGGGACCAAAGTCAACTGTCAACGCGCGACGCAACGGACTAAAAATTACAAGTCAACTATGCACAAGAATAAAATAATATTTAAATAATTATATAAATTATTTATATATTATATATTATAATAAAAACCGTCGGCATAATGCAAACAAAGACATGTGAGCTGGATTCCAGGGCCATGCGATCGCATGGCCAGCATGACCATTTTCCATGCGATCGCATGGCTAACAGTATCAGGTCAGGTCCTATAAAGTTCGTGAGTTTTGGACGAATTTTTTACACAATATCCATCATCTCTCTATCTATCACTCGTATATATATATATATATATATATATATATATATATATATATATATATATATATATATATATATATATATATATATATATATATATATATATATTATAATTTTAATTTTAATTTTAAATTCTAATAATAAGGGTATGTTAGCGAATGTTGTAAGGGTGTAAGTTGAAATTCTGTCCGTGTAACGCTACACTATTTTTAATCACTGTAAGTTATGGTTAATGTTATTTTTAAATTAATGTCTCGTAGCTAAGTTATTATTATGCTTATTTAATGCCGAAATAATCGTGATGTTGGGCTAAATATTAAAATTGGATAATTGGGCTTTGTACCATAATTGGGATTTGGATAAAAGAACGACACTTGTGGAAATTATACTATGGGCTATTAATGGGCTTTATATTAACTAAACGATACCTCATTAATTTAATATATAGACTTATAATTTGACGTATTTATATATAACCACATACGCTTGACTGGGTACGGTGGGCGGGATATATATAAATACCAATAATTGTTCATTTTACCGGACACGGAACTGGATTAATAGTTAATAGACTTGTTGAAACAGGGGTGGATTACATTCAAGGGTAATTGGTGTAATTGTTAACAAAGTAGTAAAATCTTGGTTTACACGCAGTCGATAACCTGGTGTATTCATTAAACAAAGTATTAAGACCTTATTACAATTCGAATCCCCAATTAGTTGGAATATTTGACTCCGGGAATAAGAATAATTTGACGAAGACTTCCGCATTTTATGATTATAACTGATGGACTATTATGGACAAATCCGTATGGACATATTGAATAATCCAGGACAAAGAACTATTAACCCATGGGAATAAACTAAAAATCAACACGTCAAACATCATGATTATGGAAGTTTAAATAAGCATAATTCTTTTATTTCCTATTTAATTGCACTTTAAATTATTGCACTTTTATTTGTTGTCATTGTATTTAATTGCACTTTTAATTATCGTACTCTTTAATTATCGCAATTTTATTTTATTGCACTTTTATTTTATCGCAATTTCATTATCGTTATTTAATTTACATTTTAAATTAAGTTGTATTTATTTTTAATATTTTACATTAGGTTTTAACTGCGACTAAAGTTTTAAAATCGAAAAACCGGTCATTAAACGGTAAAAACCCCCCTTTTATAATAATAATATTATTTATATATATTCTTGTATTTTTACAAATATAGCGTTAAGCTTGGCTAAAGATCCCTGTGGAACGAACCGGACTTACTAAAAACTACACTACTGTACGATTAGGTACACTGCCTATAAGTGTTGTAGCAAGGTTTAGGTATATCCACTCTATAAATAAATAAATCACTTGTGTAAAATTGTATCGTATTTAATAGTATTTCCTTGTAAAAATATAACTATTTTATACACCACCTCGCACACATCAAGTATTTTTGGCGCCGCTTCCGGGGACACTAAAATGCCGGAAGCGAAACGCTATATATATATATATATATATATATATATATATATATATATATATATATATATATATATATATATATATATATATATATATATATATATATATATATATATATATATATATATATATATATATATGTATATATATATACGTTTTAAATATTAAAAACCAAAAATATAAAAAGAAAATATAAAAAATCTATATTTTTTTTAAGAGTTGTTAAATATATATAAAGTTAAAAAGTATTTTTATTTTAGTTTTTAAAATTAAATTTGTATTTAAGTTATATATATATTTTATATAAAATTAAAACAGAAAACTGAAAAAAATATATATATATAATTACTCGAGGCCCGGTACTGTAGCAGCCCAACACCTGGCCCGAAAACCTAGCCCATGCGATCGCATGAGCCCGAAGGCAAAAATTCATGCGATCGCATGAACGTACCTGACACGCCAGGTTTGACCCTAATTCTGCATTAATTACGGAGTATTATTTATTATTATTAATAAAACCCTAATTAGGGTATTGTTATTATATTATTTAGTTTATTTTGTATTTTTTTTAGTTTTAATTAGTTTAATTAGTTTTAATAAATTATAAAATTAATAGTTTTATAAAATAAATAATATAAAAATAATATTTTTATAAAAATTGTACTTTTTACAACTTTAAGTATATTTTTATATTTTGTACCCTTTTAATCGTTTATTAGTAATATTTGTATTTTTCGCTCGTATTTAGTCTTAAATTATAGTTTTTACCATAGTTATTTTTATTTCTAGATTTTTAGGCTTTGCCATAAAATCCCTTAAGTACTTTTTCTTTAGACTAAGATTAAGGTGCTTTAGAATTTTGCGACGCCGTTTTTATATTTTAGTACCTTTTTAAGTAATTGCCGTTTTTGAATATAGAATTCCTTTTAAGCTTTAATACTTTTAGACACAACTTTTAATTCTTAGTTTTTAGTTCCTATTTAAGTTTCGACGCGCTACTTTCCTTTTATTTTTCGACATTTTTTGACGCGCAATCTTTTTCTTTCTTATTTCTCGACGCTCTAGTTTATAGGACATAAATTTTTTTTCTATTTCTTCTCTAAAATTTCAAAACTAAAAATTATTTTAAGTGTTTAAATTGATAGACATCCATTTTATCATTCGTAGTAATAGTTAGATTTGTACGTGGACCGGGTTATTGGAGCCAAACAGTACTCAATTATATTGAGACCAAACGAATCCTGCCCCTCTGCTGCATCTTTTGGCTATTCGAAACGTGGGCAAAATCAGAAAAGTCTATTAATTTGATAACTTATATAATTTTTCTTATTTTTATAACTAATAGGATATTCAGTGAATGCACCGAGCAAAACATTCACCACCTTTTGTACGTTCACCACGTGTAACTCGATCAAGACATCTAGCAAATATTGTCGCCGTTGATTTTTCTTTAGAATCGTCATCTAGTCGACCAAGTACTCCAATTCAAATTTTCGATAATCCATTTTTTGAACCCGACCTCACAATTGAGAATCCGGAGAATATTCAGGGACAATTCAGAGATCCTGAACCATTAATCTTTCCTCCGGAACCACCAATCATTCAAACAGAAATTGTTGAGGAACCTACCATTAAATCAGAATCCTATAGTGATTCAGATTCAACAAATTCAATCATGGAGAATCTGGAACCTCTAAGTATGGAAGACAGAATGAGAGCTAAACGCACTGGCCAAGGTCACGCAATTACTCAAACAGGCATTAATGCACCAGATTATGAAATCAAAGGACAAATCCTACACATGGTAACTAATCAATGCCAATTTAGTGGTGCGCCGAAGGAAGATTCAAATGAACATCTTCGAACCTTTAATAGGATCTGTACACTATTTAAAATCCGAGAAGTGGAGGATGAACAAATATATCTCATGTTATTTCCCTGAACTTTAAAGGGAGAAGCCAAAGATTGGTTAGAATCGTTACCTGAAGGGGCGATTGATACATGGGACGTTTTAGTTGAACAATTTCTTAAACAATTCTTTCCGGCATCTAAAGCCGTGAGGCTTCAAGGAGAAATTGTTATGTTCACGCAAAAGCCAAACGAAACTCTATATGAAGCATGGACCAGATTTGGAAAGTTATTAAGAGGATGTCCGCAACATGGTTTAGACACCTGTCAAATAGTACAAATATTCTACTAAGAATGCGACATCACTACACGAAAAGACATCGATATAGCAGCCGGTGGTTCCATTATGAAGAAAACCGCAACTGACGCTTATAAAATTATTGATAACACTGCTTCCCACTCACATGAGTGGCACCAAGAAAAAGATATAGTTAGATCATCTAAAGCAGCTAGAGCCGATTCTAGCCATGACTTAGATTCCATTTCCGCAAAGATAGATGCTGTCGAGAGACGAATGGAAAAGATGACTAAGGATATTCACTCAATACGAATTAGTTGTGAGCAGTGTGGAGGACCACATTTAACAAAAGATTGTCTCAGTATTGAACTAACAATGGAACAAAGAGAGAATGTTTCATACATAAACCAAAGGCCTGGAAATAATTATCAGAATAATTATCAACCGCCAAGACCAATCTACAATTAAAACCAGAACTATAACCGAAATGTTCCATACAACAACCAATAAGGTCCTAGTAATCAACAAGTATCCAACAATACTTACAATCAGTAAAGACCTGTTTTTCAAAATAAACCACCACAAACCGATGATAAAAAGCCAAATTTAGAAGATATGATGTCAAAGCTAGTTGAATCTCAAACTCAGTTTTTCACATCTCAGAAACAAACCAATGAACAAAATGCTCAAGCATTTAGAAATCAACAAGCTTCTATTCAAAATTTGGAACAAGATGTGAGCAACCTAGCAAGGTTGATAGGTGAAAGAAAACAGGGAAGTTTACCTAGTGATACAAATGCTAACCCCCAGAATGAAACAGCTAAAGCCATTACCACAAGAAGTGAGATTACACTTAAACCACCTAAAATGCCTGTAATTTCTGATGAAGCTATTCTTACTCCACAAGAACCATAACCTGAGCAAGATAAGGAAACAGAACTGGTAGTTGAAAAGGTTAATGAAGATAACACAGTTAAGGTAAAACCTTATGTTAAATCATACCAACCACCACTTCCTTACCCGAGTAAAATGAGAAAAGAAAGACTTGAAGCCGAGCAATCCAAATTCTTGGATATGTTTAAACAGATAAATGTAAATCTTCCTTTCATTGATGTGATTTCAGGAATGCCTAGATATGCTAAATTCTTGAAAGATCTAATCACTAATAGAAAGAAAATGGAAGAACTCTCGGCTCTTACTATGAATGCTATTTGTTCTGCAGTGTTGTTGAATAAGATACCAGAAAAATTATCAGATCCAGAAAGTTTCACAATTCTATGTTTTCTGGGTAGTCTTAGTTCAATAAAAGCATTGGCAGACTTAGGTGCTAGTATAAATTTAATGCCATATTCATTATACACTAAACTAGACCTTGAAGAATTGAAACTAACACGAATAAGTATACAACTAGCAGATCGATCAGTAAAATATCTTAGAGGAATAATGGAGAACATGCTAGTTAAAGTTGGTACTTTAGTATTTCCAGTAGATTTTGTTATTCTGGACATAAAAGAAGATTCTCGAGTTCCTCTCATATTAGGAAGACCATTCTTAAACACGGCTAAAGCAATAATAGACGTATTTGGTAAGAAACTGACCCTAAGTATAGAGGACGAGAGTGTTACCTTTTCAGTAGATAGAGCCATGCAACAACCGCAATCTGCAGATGATACATGTTATTATATTCAAACTATAGATTCCTCACATGCAGAATTGTTAGAAGAATTTCCAGAATTACAAGGAACATGAGAATGTTCTTTAGGAGAAGGAACTGAACCAATTGATGAAACTGAAATGTTAACTACACTTATGGCTAATGGATATGAACCAACAACAGAAGAAATTCAAATGCTAAAAGAAGAAGACAGATATTGATATAAATCAGCGATAGAAGAACCACCGACATTAGAGTTAAAGCCACTTCCAAACCATTTGGAATATGCTTATTTACATGGTGAATCTGAATTACCTGTAATAATATTGTCTTCTCTTACCGAAAATGAAAAATCACAACTCATTTCTGTGCTAAAAGCTCATAAACCAGCCATTGCATGGAAAATTCATGATATTAAAGGAATAAGTCCTTCGTATTGCACACATAAAATCCTTATGGAAGAAGGTCATAAAACGTATGCGCAACGCCAATGAAGACTAAATCCTAATATGCAAGATGTTGTTAAGAAAGAAATTATTAAACTGCTAGATGCAGGTTTAATTTATCCAATTTCTGATAGTCCATGGGTAAGCCCAGTTCAATGCGTACCTAAGAAGGGTGGCATGACTATCATCACAAATGAAAAAAATGAGCTTATTCCTACTAGGACTATAACAGGATAGCGTGTTTGTATAGATTATAGAAAATTAAATGACGCCACCAGAAAAGATCACTTTCCCTTACCTTTCATTGATCAAATGTTGGAAAGATTAGCTGGAAATAGTTACTATTGTTTTCTTGATGGTTTTTCCGGATATTTTCAAATTCCAATAGCACCTGAGGACCAAGAGAAAACCACATTCACGTGCCCCTATGGTACTTTTGCTTACAAACGCATGCCATTTGGACTTTGCAACGCCCCTGCAACCTTTCAAAGGTGCATGATGGCGATTTTTCACGACATGATAGAAGAATGCATGGAAGTTTTCATGGATGACTTTTCAGTCTTCGGTGATACTTTTGAATCATGTCTAGTTAATCTGGAACGAATGCTTATTAGATGCGAACAATCAAATCTAGTTCTTAATTGGGAAAAATGCCATTTCATGGTTAAAGAAGGCATCGTTCTTGGACATAAAATCTCAAAGGAAGGAATTGAAGTGGATAGAGCTAAAGTAGATGTAATTGCTAAACTTCCACATCCCACCAATGTTAGAGGAGTTAGGAGTTTTCTAGGGCATGCCGGTTTTTACCGACATTTCATAAAAGATTTTTCTAAAATTGCCACTCCTATGAATAAACTCCTAGAAAAGGATGCTCCATTCATCTTTTCAGATGAATGTATCAAATCTTTTAATATTCTTAAAAAAAAACTCACTAATGCGCCGATCATGATAACTCCAAATTGGAATCTACCGTTTGAACTATTGTGCGATGCAAGTGATTTTGTAATGGGAGCCATTTTAGGACAAAGGATTGAAAAACAATTTCAACCTATATATTACGCTAGTAAGACATTACAAGGAGCACAAACGAACTATACAACTATTGAAAAAGAACTCCTTGCTATTGTCTTTGCTTTTGACAAATTTCGTTTATATCTCGTTCTAGCTAAGACGGTGATCTATACTGACCATTCTGCTCTTAGATACCTATTTTCGAAACAAGATGCTAAACAAAGATTAATCCGTTGGATCTTACTCTTACAAGAGTTCGATATTGAAATCCGAGACAAAAAGGGAGCAGAAAATCTCGCCGCTGATCATCTTTCTCGTCTTGAAAATCCTGAATTAGAAGTTCTAAATGAATCGGCCATACAAGACAACTTTCCTGATGAATATCTATTGAAGATAGATTATAATGAAATTTCATGGTTTGCAGACTATGCAAACTACTTAGTATGTGGATTCCTTGAAAAATGATTTTCGTACCAAAAACGAAAGAAATTCTTTAGTGATATAAAACACTATTTCTGGGAAGATCCACATTTGTTTAAAAGTTGTCGTGATGGAATAATACACCGATGTGTATTCGGAGATGAAGCTTGTAGTGACCCGAACTTTTCCATGTTTATACATATTAATTGAGATTAATATTTACATGATTAAATGTTTCCAACATGTTAAGCAATCAAACTTGTTAATACTTGATTAATTGAAATATGTTTCATATAGACAATTGACCACCCAAGTTGACCGGCGATTCACGAACGTTAAAACTTGTAAAAACGACATGACGATATATATATGGATATACATATGGTTAACATGAGATTATGATAAGTAAGTATCTCCATAAGTATATTAACAATGAGTTATATACATATAAACAAGACTATTAACTTAAGGATTTCGAAACGAGACATATATGTAACGATTATCGTTGTAACGACATTTAAATGTATATATATCATATTAAGATGACTTAACGACTCAGTTAAAGGTTTCAAAACAACACTTACATGTAACGACTAACGATGACTTAACGACTCAGTTAAAATGTATATACATGTAGTGTATTTAGATGTATTAAAATACTTTTGGAAGACTTCAAGATATATATCAAAACACTCATACTTAACGAAAATGGTTACAGTTACTTTCCCATTCTTTTCTTTCATCAAGAATTCTAGTCGTATTCTTACCCGTATTATACACAGCTTCAAAACGTACTTACTATGGGTATATACCAATAGGAACTAGCATGGGATTCCACTCTTGATTATGTCATGTATGACTAATCAATTTTAACTTCTACCATGAGCTAGTCAACTAACTAGAACTCCTTTTAACCCCACTCACCACTCACCAATTACCACTCATCATTCAATCCATTTCACTTCCAATTCTCTTTCTAATTCTCTCTCAACACACACACACACACTATTATGAACGTATTTTTCCAGTAGTTAATCATCATCTTCATCAAAAATCACTTCAAGAATCAAGCTATAATCATCATAGGAAGAACACTTCAAGAACACTTCAAAAATCTCTTCAAGTTTAGTAATTTACTTCCAAGCTTTCTAATCCATTCCAAGTAATCATCTAAGATCAAGAAACCTTTGTTATATACAGTAGGTTATCTTTCTTATTCAAGGTAATATTCATATTCAAACTTTGATTCAATTTCTATAACTATAAACTATCTTAATTCGAGTAAAAATCTTACTTGAACTTGTTTTTGTGTCATGATCCTACTTCAAGAACTTTCAAGCCATCCAAGATCCTTTGAAGCTAGATAATTTCTTGTCACTTCCAGTAGGTTTACCTACTAAACTTGAGGTAGTAATGATGTTCATAACATCATTCGATTCATATATATAAAACTATCTTATTCGAAGGTTTAAACTCGTAATCACTAGAACATAGTTTAGTTAATTCTAAACTTCTTCGCAAACAAAAGTTAATCCTTCTAACTTGACTTTTAAAATTAACTAAACACATGTTCTATATCTATATGATATGCTAACTTAATGATTTAAAACCTGGAAACACGAAAAACACCGTAAAACCGGATTTACGCCGTCGTAGTAACACCGCGGGCTGTTTTGGGTTAGTTAATTAAAAACTATGATAAACTTTGATTTAAAAGTTGTTATTCTGAGAAAATGATTTTTATTATGAACATGAAACCATATCCAAAAATTATGGTTAAACTCAAAGTGGAAGTATGTTTTCTAAAATGGTCATCTAGACGTCGTTCTTTCGACTGAAATGACTACCTTTACAAAAACGACTTGTAACTTATTTTTCCGACAATAAACCTATACTTTTTCTGTTTAGATTCATAAAATAGAGTTCAATATGAAACCATAGCAATTTGATTCACTCAAAACGGATTTAAAATGAAGAAGTTATGGGTAAAACAAGATTGGATAATTTTCTCATTTTAGCTACGTGAAAATTGGTAACAAATCTATTCCAACCATAACTTAATCAACTTGTATTGTATATTATGTAATCTTGAGATACCATAGACACGTATACAATGTTTCGACCTATCATGTCGACACATCTATATATATTTCGGAACAACCATAGACACTCTATATGTGAATGTTGGAGTTAGCTATACAGGGTTGAGGTTGATTCCAAAATATATGTAGTTTGAGTTGTGATCAATACTGAGATACGTATACACTGGGTCGTGGATTGATTCAAGATAATATTTATCGATTTATTTCTGTACATCTAACTGTGGACAACTAGTTGTAGGTTACTAACGAGGACAGCTGACTTAATAAACTTAAAACATCAAAATATATTAAAAGTGTTGTAAATATATTTTGAACATACTTTAATATATATGTATATATTGTTATAGGTTCGTGAATCAACAGAGGCCAAGTCTTACTTCTCGACGAAGTAAAAATCTGTGAAAGTGAGTTATAGTCCCACTTTTAAAATCTAATATTTTTGGGATGAGAATACATGCAGGTTTTATAAATGATTTACAAAATAGACACAAGTACGTGAAACTATATTCTATGGTTGAATTATCGAAATCGAATATGCCCCTTTTTATTAAGTCTGGTAATCTAAGAATTAGGGAACAGACACCCTAATTGACGTGAATCCTAAAGATAGATCTATTGGGCCTAACAAACCCCATCCAAAGTACCGGATGCTTTAGTACTTCGAAATTTATATCATATCCGAAGGGTGTCCCGGAATGATGGGGATATTCTTATATATGCATCTTGTTAATGTCGGTTACCAGGTGTTCACCATATGAATGATTTTTATCTCTATGTATGGGATGTGTATTGGAATATGAAATCTTGTGGTCTATTGTTACGATTTGATATATATAGGTTAAACCTATAACTCACCAACATTTTGTTGACGTTTAAAGCATGTTTATTCTCAGGTGAATATTAAGAGCTTCCGCTGTTGCATACTAAAATAAGGACAAGATTTGGAGTCCATGTTTGTATGATATTGTGTAAAAACTGCATTCAAGAAACAGATTTCGATGTAACATATTTGTATTGTAAACCATTATGTAATGGTCGTGTGTAAACAGGATATTTTAGATTATCATTATTTGATAATCTACGTAAAGCTTTTTAAACCTTTATTTATGAAATAAAGGTTATGGTTTGTTTTAAAAATGAATGCAGTCTTTGAAAAACGTCTCATATAGAGGTCAAAACCTCGCAACGAAATCAATTAATATGGAACGTTTTTAATCAATAAGAACGGGACATTTCAGTTGGTATCCGAGCGTTGGTCTTAGAGAACCAGAATTTTGCATTAGTGTGTCTTATCGAGTTTGTTAGGATGCATTAGTGAGTCTGGACTTCGACCGTGTTTACTTGAAAAATGATTGCTTAACAAATTTTGTTGGAAACTATATATTTTTAACATGTGAATATTATGTGATATATTAATCTCTTAACGCGTTTGATATTATGTGATAGATGTCTACCTCTAGAACAAGTCCCATTGACTCACCTAATAATAATGAAGAGTCAAATGTAAATTGGAATGATTCGTGGACTGATTCACAAGTTCCCGAAGAGGAACCGGAAGAAGAGTCGGAACCAGAAGAAGAATCGGAACCGGAAGAAGAATCAGAACTGGATGAAGAAATAGAACCGGTGGGGGTAATAATAAAACGGTTGAGTAAAAGAAAATCCTCAACCAACCAACCAAGGTTAATTATGGTCAATGGTGTTTCCGCTAAGGAAGCAAAATATTGGGAGGATTACCAATTCTCCGATGAATCGGATTCTGACGAGAATTCCGATGATGTTATAGAAATTACCCCAACTGAATTTAAAAAGGCAAAAGAAAATAATAAGGGAAAGGGCATAAAAATAGAGAAATCTAATTCCAACCCCGATGAACTTTATATGTATCGTCAACCCCCGAAGTCCTTAAGTTGTAACAATGACCCGGGAACCTCTAAACCACCAGGTTTTTCTAAACCAATGTGGAAAACGACGGCTCGTATTAGGGGAACATCATATATCCCTAGAAACTTGGCAAAACGAACCAAAACCGAAGAAGAAGAAGAAACAAGCGAGTCGGAATAAGATAGTTGTATTCGTGTGGTGTAATATATGTAATATAGTGTGCTTATGCTTTATGATATATGTAAAAATTGCTTGTATTAATAAGTATTTTTTCTTATGAATCTAACTCTTGTCTATTTTATAGTATAAAAACACAAAATGGATAGACAACCCAATATTTTAAGAGACCTACCCGGAGACATGATTGATGAAATCTTGTCTAGAGTCGGTCAGAATTCTTCGGCACAACTATTTAAGGCGAGATCAGTTTGTAAGACATTCGAAGAACGTTCCAAGAATGCCTTGGTTTATAAAAGGCTTTCGTTCGAAAGATGGGGGATATCACATTGGGAAATCCATAAGTTACGATGTGTTTACTTTGACGCATATATTGCGGGGAACCCAAATGCTATTTTACGCAATGGGTTAAGAAATTATTTTGACTCAATATATCCGAATATTGGACTTCGTAATTTAGAAAAAGCGGCTAACATGCAACATAAAGAAGCATGTTATGCTTACGGATTAGTAATGTTCGCTTCTCACCAAAGTGAGAACAAGAACATCGGCCTACAACTATTAAACAAAACGTTCCCACAAGTGACGGAGTCGGTAATTGGGGTAAGAAATGAGGTTTTTAGATTGTTACGGGACTGTTGGACATTACGTAACCCTCGTCCCTTTGACGATGTTACAACACGCTGTCTTATCAATGGCCATAACGGTTATGTTCCACAAGACCAAGGATGGGAAGTAGTCCTAGTAAAACCAGAATGCATGACTTGTTTCTGGACGTATGAATTACGTGTCTTTATTGCCTTTGCTGAACGACTTGTGTACTAGCTAGAATTATCTTCACAACTATCTTGTATCAAAGTTATTGTGTGCTATATTTCATGCTTTATGTAAAATAAGCAGTATTGTAAGTTTGTAAAATATTGTATAAAAGTTTGAACGCGAAATATTATTATAATCAGTTTTTCATATAGAATTGTAGTAGTTGAATTGTATATTAGCTACTAAGTATGAACTTAACGGGTAGGTACTACCCGAATTTAAACTTATAAAACACTAATATGAAGAAAAAGCTTTTATAAATGAATTCATATTATGCTACGAAATACTATTAACTACTCTTAATATTCTGTATGATTAACTTGTTCCATTTGACTATTTTGAAGGAAATGGCACCGACTACTCGACACACCGTGAATATGAATGAAGAGGAATTCCGTACTTTTCTAGCTTCAAACATAGCCGCAGTACAGGCTGCGCTACATACCAACAATAACCTTGGATCTAGCAGTACAGGAAATCGTGTAGGATGCACCTACAAAGAATTCACTGCCTGCAAACCTTTGGAATTTGATGGAACCGAAGGACCGATCGGATTGAAACGGTGGACCGAGAAGGTTGAATCGGTGTTTGCCATAAGTAAGTGTACTGAAGAGGACAAAGTAAAGTACGCTACGCATACCTTCACATGTTCTGCGTTAACATGGTGGAATACCTATCTAAAGCAAGTGGGACAAGACGATGCGTACGCACTACCGTGGTCAGCATTCAAACACTTGATGAACGAGAAGTACCGTCCCAGAACCGAGGTCAATAAGCTCAAGACAGAACTTAGAGGGTTACGAACCCAGGGATTTGATATTACCACGTACGAAAGACGATTCACAGAATTGTGCCTATTGTGTCCGGGAGCGTTCGAAGATGAGGAAGAGAAGATCGACGCATTTGTGAAAGGATTACCGGAAAGAATCCAAGAAGATATAAGTTCACACGAGCCCGCCTCCATACAACAGGCATGTAGAATGGCTCACAAACTAGTGAACCAGATTGAAGAAAGAATTAAAGAACAGACTGCTGAAGAGGCCAATGTGAAGCAAGTCAAAAGAAAGTGGGAGGAAAACGGTGATAAGAATCACCAATACAACAACAACAGCAATTACAACAATAATCGCAACAATTATCCCAACAATCGCAATATCAATCGCAACTACAACAAACGGCCCAACAACAACAACAACAACAACAACAACAACTACAACGATCATCCCAACAACAATAGTAACCGCAACAACAACAACAATCAGAATCAGCTATGCCAAAGGTGTGAAAAGTATCACTCGGGGTTCTGCACCAAATTTTGCAACAAGTGTAAAAGAAATGGTCATAGCGCGGCGAAGTGTGAGGTCTACGGACCAGGGGTTAATAGAACGAAAGGAACAAATGGTGTCGGAACGAGTAATGGCGGAGCAAGTAGTGTCGGAGCAAGTTATGCCAATGTAGTTTGTTATAAATGTGGAAAACCGGGCCACATTATTAGAAATTGCCCGAACCAGGAGAACACGAATGGACAAGGCCGCGGAAGAGTTTTCAATATTAATGCGGCAGAGGCACAGGAAGACCCGGAGCTTGTTACGGGTACGTTTCTTATTGACAATAAATCTGCTTACGTTTTATTTGATTCGGGTGCGGATAGAAGCTATATGAGTAGATATTTTTGTGCTAAATTAAGTTGTCCATTGACGCCTTTGGATAGTAAATTTTTACTCGAATTAGCAAATGGTAAATTAATTTCAGCAGATAATATATGTCGGAATCGAGAAATTAAACTGGTTAGCGAAACATTTAGGATTGACTTGATACCAGTAGAGTTAGGGAGTTTTGATGTGATAATCGGTATGGACTGGTTGAAAGAAGTGAAAGCAGAGATCGTTTGTTACAAAAATGCAATTCGCATTATACGAGAAAAAGGAAAACCCTTAATGGTGTACGGAGAAAAGGGCAACACGAAGCTACATCTTATTAGTAATTTGAAGGCACAAAAACTAATAAGAAAAGGTTGCTATGCTGTTCTAGCACACGTCGAGAAAGTACAAACTGAAGAAAAGAGCATCAATGATGTTCCCATCGCAAAAGAATTTCCCGATGTATTTCCGAAAGAATTATCGGGATTACCCCCACGTCGATCCGTTGAATTTCAAATAGATCTTGTACCAGGAGCTGCACCAATAGCTCGTGCTCCTTACAGACTCGCACCCAGCGAGATGAAAGAACTGCAAAGCCAATTACAAGAACTTTTAGAGCATGGTTTCATTCGACCAAGCACATCACCGTGGGGAGCTCCTGTTTTGTTTGTCAAGAAGAAAGATGATACATTCAGGTTGTGTATCGACTACCGAGAGTTGAACAAACTTACCATCAAGAACCGCTACCCACTACCGAGAATCGATGGCTTATTTGATCAACTACAAGGCTCGTCTGTTTATTCAAAGATTGACTTACGTTCCGGGTATCATCAAATGCGGGTGAAAGAAGATGATATTCCAAAGACTGCTTTCAGAACACGTTACGGTCATTACGAGTTTATGGTCATGCCATTTGGTTTAACTAATGCACCAGCTGTGTTCATGGACCTTATGAACCGAGTGTGTGGACCATACCTTGACAAGTTTGTCATTGTTTTCATTGATGACATACTTATTTACTCAAAGAATGACCAAGAACACGGTCAACATTTGAGAAAGGTGTTAGAAGTATTGAGGAAGGAAGAATTGTACGCTAAATTTTCAAAGTGTGCATTTTGGTTGGAAGAAGTTTAATTCCTCGGTCACATAGTGAACAAAAAAGGTATTAAGGTGGATCCGGCAAAGATAGAAACTGTTAAAAAGTGGGAAACCCCAAAAACTCCGAAACACATACGCCAGTTTTTAGGACTAGCTGGTTACTACAGAAGGTTCATCCAAGACTTTTCCAGAATAGCAAAACCCTTGACTGCATTAACGCATAAAGGGAAGAAATTTGAATGGAAGGATGAACAAGAGAAAGCGTTTCAGTTATTGAAGAAAAAGCTAATTACGGCACCTATATTGTCATTGCCTGAAGGGAATGATGATTTTGTGATTTATTGTGACGCATCAAAGCAAGGTCTCGGTTGTGTATTAATGCAACGAACGAAGGTGATTGCTTATGCGACTAGACAATTGAAGATTCACGAGCAAAATTATACGACGCATGATTTGGAATTAGGCGCGGTTGTTTTTGCATTAAAGACTTAGAGGCACTACTTATATGGGGTCAAAAGTATTATATATACCGACCACAAAAGTCTTCAACACATATTTAATCAGAAACAACTGAATATGAGGCAGCGTAGGTGGATTGAATTGTTGAATGATTACGACTTTGAGATTCGTTACCACCCGGGGAAGGCAAATGTGGTAGCCGGTGCCTTGAGCAGGAAGGACAGAGAACCCATTCGAGTAAAATCTATGAATATAATGATTCATAATAACCTTACTACTCAAATAAAGGAGGCGCAACAAGGAGTTTTAAAAGAAGGAAATTTAAAGGATGAAATACCCAAAGGATCGGAGCAGCATCTTAATATTCGGGAAGACGGAACCCGGTATAGGGCTGAAAGGATTTGGGTACCAAAATTTGGAGATATGAGAGAAATGGTACTTAGAGAAGCTCATAAAACCAGATACTCAATACATCCTGGAAAGGGGGAAGATGTACAAGGATCTCAAGAAACATTTTTGGTGGCCGGGTATGAAAGCCGATGTTGCTAAATACGTAGGAGAATGTTTGATGTGTTCTAAGGTCAAAGCTGAGCATCAGAAACCATCAGGTCTACTTCAACAACCCGAAATCCCAGAATGGAAATGGGAAAACATTACCATGGATTTCATCACTAAATTGCCAAGTACTGCAAGTGGTTTTGATACTATTTGGGTAATAGTTGATCGTCTCACCAAATCAGCACACTTCCTGCCAATAAGAGAAGATGACAAGATGGAGAAGTTAGCACGACTGTATTTGAAGGAAGTCGTCTCCAGACATGGAATACCAATCTCTATTATCTCTGATAGGAATGGCAGATTTATTTCAAGATTCTGGCAGACATTACAGCAAGCATTAGGAACTCGTCTAGACATGAGTACTGCCTATCATCCACAAACTGATGGGCAGAGCGAAAGGACGATACAAACGCTTGAAGACATGCTACGAGCATGTGTTATTGATTTCGGAAACAGTTGGGATCGACATCTACCGTTAGCAGAATTTTCCTACAACAACAGCTACCATTCAAGCATTGAGATGGCGCCGTTTGAAGCACTTTATGGTAGAAAGTGCAGGTCTCCGATTTGTTGGAGTGAAGTGGGGGATAGACAGATTACGGGTCCGGAGATTATACAAGAAACTACCGAAAAGATCATCCAAATTCAACAACGGTTGAAAACCGCCCAAAGTCGACAAAAGAGCTACGCTGACATTAAAAGAAAAGATATAGAATTTGAAATTGGAGAGATGGTCATGCTTAAAGTTGCACCTTGGAAAGGCGTTGTTCGATTTGGTAAACGAAGGAAATTAAATCCAAGGTATATTGGACCATTCAAGATTATTGATCGTGTCGGACCAGTAGCTTACCGACTTGAGTTACCTCAACAACTCGCGGCTGTACATAACACTTTCCACGTCTCGAATTTGAAGAAATGTTTTGCTAAAGAAGATCTCACTATTCTGTTAGATGAAATCCAAATCAACGAAAAACTCCAATTCATCAAAGAACCCGTCGAAATAATGGATCGTGAGGTTAAAAGACTCAAGCAAAACAAGATACCAATTGTTAAGGTTCGATGGAATGCTCGTAGAGGACCCGAGTTCACCTGGGAGCGTGAAGATCAGATGAAGAAGAAATACCCGCATCTATTTCCAGAAGATTCGTCAACACCTTCAACAGCTTAAAATTTCGGGACGAAATTTATTTAACGGGTAGGTACTGTAGTGACCCGAACTTTTCCTTGTTTATATATATTAATTGAGATTGATATTTACATGATTAAATATTTCCAACATGTTAAGCAATCAAACTTGTTAAGACTTGATTAATTGAAATATGTTTCATATAGACAATTGACCACCCAAGTTGACCGGCGATTCACGAACGTTAAAACTTGTAAAAACGACATGACGATATATATATATGGATATACATATGGTTAACATGAGATTATGATAAGTAAGTATCTCCATAAGTATATTAACAATGAGTTATATACATATAAACAAGACTATTAACTTAAGGATTTCGAAACGAGACATATATGTAACGATTATCGTTGTAACGACATTTAAATGTATATATATCATATTAAGATATATTAATATATCATAATATCATGATAATATAATAATTTAATATCTCATTAGATATAATAAACAATGGGTTAACAACATTAATTGGGATCGTTAACTTAAAGGTTTCAAAACAACACTTACATGTAACGACTAACGATGACTTAACGACTCAGTTAAAATGTATATACATGTAGTGTATTTAGATGTATTAAAATACTTTTGGAAGACTTCAAGACATATATCAAAACACTCATACTTAACGAAAATGGTTACAGTTACTTTCCCATTCTTTTCTTTCATCAAGAATTCTAGTCGTATTCTTACCCGTATTATACACAGCTTCAAAACGTACTTACTATGGGTATATACCAATAGGAACTAGCATGGGATTCCACTCTTGATTATGTCATGTATGACTAATCAATTTTAATTTCTACCATGAGCTAGTCAACTAACTAGAACTCCTTTTAACCCCACTCACCACTCACCAATTACCACTCATCATTCACTCCATTTCACTTCCAATTCTCTTTCTAATTCTCTCTCAACACACACAAACTATTATGAACGTATTTTTCCAATAGTTAATCATTATCTTCATCAAAAATCACTTCAAGAATCAAGCTATAATCATCATAGGAAGAACACTTCAAGAACACTTCAAAAATCCCTTCAAGTTTACTAATTTACTTCCAAGCTTTCTAATCCATTCCAAGTAATCATCTAAGATCAAGAAACCTTTGTTATATACAGTAGGTTATCTTTCTTATTCAAGGTAATATTCATATTCAAACTTTGATTCAATTTCTATAACTATAAACTATCTTAATTCGAGTAAAAATCTTACTTGAACTTGTTTTTGTGTCATGATCCTACTTCAAGAACTTTCAAGCCATCCAAGATCCTTTGAAGCTAGATCATTTCTTGTCACTTCCAGTAGGTTTACCTACTAAACTTGAGATAGTAATGATGTTCATAACATCATTCCATTCATATATATAAAACTATCTTATTCGAAGGTTTAAACTCGTAATCACTAGAACATAGTTTAGTTAATTCTAAACTTGTTCGCAAACAAAAGTTAATCCTTCTAACTTTACTTTTAAAATTAACTAAACACATGTTCTATATCTATATGATATGCTAACTTAATGATTTAAAACCTGGAAACACGAAAAACACCGTAAAACCGGATTTACGCCGTCGTAGTAACACCGCGGGCTGTTTTGGGTTAGTTAATTAAAAACTATGATAAACTTTGATTTAAAATTTGTTATTCTGAGAAAATAATTTTTATTATGAACATGAAACCATATCCAAAAATTATGGTTAAACTCAAAGTGGAAGTATGTTTTCTAAAATGGTCATCTAGACGTCGTTCTTTCGACTGAAATGACTACCTTTACAAAAACGACTTGTAACTTATTTTTCCGACTATAAACCTATACTTTTTCTGTTTAGATTCATAAAATAGAGTTCAATATGAAACCATAGCAATTTGATTCACTCAAAACGGATTTAAAATGAAGAAGTTATGGGTAAAACAAGATTGGATAATTTTCTCATTTTAGCTACGTGAAAATTGGTAACAAATCTATTCCAACCATAACTTAATCAACTTGTATTGTATATTATGTAATCTTGAGATACCATAGATATGTATACAATGTTTCGACCTATCATGTCGACACATCTATATATATTTCGGAACAACCATAGACACTCTATATGTGAATGTTGGAGTTAGCTATACAGGGTTGAGGTTGATTCCAAAATATATATAGTTTGAGTTGTGATCAATACTGAGATACGTATACACTGGGTCGTGGATTGATTCAAGATAATATTTATCGATTTATTTCTGTACATCTAACTGTGGACAACTAGTTGTAGGTTACTAACGAGGACAGCTGACTTAATAAACTTAAAACATCAAAATATATTAAAAGTGTTGTAAATATATTTTGAACATACTTTAATATATATGTATATATTGTTATAGGTTCGTGAATCAACAGTGGCCAAGTCTTACTTCTCGACGAAGTAAAAATCTGTGAAAGTGAGTTATAGTCCCACTTTTAAAATCTAATATTTTTGGGATGAGAATACATGCAGGTTTTATAAATGATTTACAAAATAGACACAAGTACGTGAAACTACATTCTATGGTTGAATTATCGAAATCGAATATGCCCCTTTTTATTAAGTCTGGTAATCTAAGAATTAGGGAACAGACACCCTAATTGACGCGAATCCTAAAGATAGATCTATTGGGCCTAACAAACCCCATCCAAAGTACCGGATGCTTTAGTACTTCGAAATTAATATCATATCCGAAGGGTGTCCCGGAATGATGGGGATATTCTTATATATGCATCCTGTTAATGTCGGTTACCAGGTGTTCACCATATGAATGATTTTTATCTCTATGTATGGGATGTGTATTGAAATATAAAATCTTGTGGTCTATTGTTACGATTTGATATATATAGGTTAAACCTATAACTCACCAACATTTTTGTTGACGTTTAAAGCATGTTTATTCTCAGGTGAATATTAAGAGCTTCCGCTGTCGCATACTAAAATAAGGACAAGATTTGGAGTCCATGTTTGTATGATATTGTGTAAAAACTGCATTCAAGAAACTGATTTCGATGTAACATATTTGTATTGTAAACCATTATGTAATGGTCGTGTGTAAACAGGATATTTTAGATTATCATTATTTGATAATCTACGTAAAGCTTTTTAAACCTTTATTTATGAAATAAAGGTTATGGTTTGTTTTAAAAATGAATGCAGTCTTTGAAAAACGTCTCATATAGAGGTCAAAACCTCGCAACGAAATCAATTAATATGGAACGTTTTTAATCAATAAGAACGGGACATTTCAGTTGGTATCCGAGCGTTGGTCTTAGAGAACCAGAATTTTGCATTAGTGTGTCTTATCGAGTTTGTTAGGATGCATTAGTGAGTCTGGACTTCGACCGTGTTTACTTGAAAAATGATTGCTTAACAAATTTTGTTGGAAACTATATATTTTTAACATGTGAATATTATGTGATATATTAATCTCTTAACGCGTTTGATATTATGTGATAGATGTCTACCTCTAGAACAAGTCCCATTGACTCACCTAATAATAATGAAGAGTCAAATGTAAATTGGAATGATTCGTGGACTGATTCACAAGTTCCCGAAGAGGAACCGGAAGAAGAGTCGGAACCAGAAGAAGAATCGGAACCGGAAGAAGAATCGGAACCGGATGAAGAAATAGAACCGGTGGGGGAAATAATAAAACGGTTGAGTAAAATAAAATCCTCAACCAACCGACCAAGGTTAATTATGGTCAATGGTGTTTCCGCTAAGGAAGCAAAATATTGGGAGGATTACCAATTCTCCGATGAATCGGATTCTGACGAGAATTTCGATGATGTTATAGAAATTACCCCAACTGAATTTAAAAAGGCAAAAGAAAATAATAAGGGAAAGGGCATAAAAATAGAGAAATCTAATTCCAGCCCCGATGAACTTTATATGTATCGTCAACCCCCGAAGTCCTTAAGTTGTAACAATGACCCGGGAACCTCTAAACCACCAGGTTTTTCTAAACCAATGTGGAAAACGACGGCTCGTATTAGGGGAACATCATATATCCCTAGAAACTTGGCAAAATGAACCAAAACCGAAGAAGAAGAAACAAGCGAGTCGGAATAAGATAGTTGTATTCGTGTGGTGTAATATATGTAATATAGTGTGCTTATGCTTTATGATATATGTAAAAATTGCTTGTATTAATAAGTATTTTTTCTTATGAATCTAACTCTTGTCTATTTTACAGTATAAAAACACAAAATGGATAGACAGCCCAATATTTTAAGAGACTTACCCGGAGACATGATTGATGAAATCTAGAGTCGGTCAGAATTCTTCGGCACAACTATTTAAGGCGAGATCAGTTTGTAAGACATTCAAAGAACGTTCCAAGAATGCCTTGGTTTATAAAAGGCTTTCGTTCGAAAGATGGGGGATATCACATTGGGAAATCTATAACTTACGATGTGTTTACTTTGACGCATATATTGCGGGGAACCCAAATGCTATTTTACGCAATGGGTTAAGAAATTATTTTGACTCAATATATCCGAATATTGGACTTCGTGATTTAGAAAAAGCGGCTAACATGCAACATAAAGAAGCATGTTATGCTTACGGATTAGTAATGTTCGCTTCTCACAAAAGTGAGAACAAGAACATCGGCCTACAACTATTAAACAAAATGTTCCCACAAGTTGCCTACAACTATTTCCAAAATCTCATAATAATCTCTACATTCTCGTTGCCATTGATTATGTATCTAAATGGGCGGAAGCACAAGCTCTCCCAACTAACGATGCACGAGTTGTAGTCAACTTTTTAAAACGTCTTTTTGCTAGGTTTGGAACACCCAAAGCTTTAATAAGTGATCGGGGTACTCATTTTTGTAATAATCAACTTGAAAAAGTTCTCAAAAGATATGGAGTAACTCATAAAATCTCCACCGCATATCATCCACAAACAAGTGGACAAGTTGAAAATACCAACCGAGCTTTAAAACGTATTCTAAAAAAACTGTAGGCTCAAATCCGAAGGAATGGTCCATGAAATTGGAGGATGCACTCTGGGCTTTTAGAACAGCCTACAAAACTCCAATTGGAACCACACCTTTTAGACTCGTTTACGGAAAAGCATGTCATCTTCCAGTAGAAATTGAGCACAAAGCATTTTGGGCTTTGAAGACATGTAATCTTGATTTACATGAAGCCGGACGTCTACGGTTAAGTCAATTAAACGAATTAGAAGAATTAAGACATGAAACATATGAAAATTCCTTAATCTATAAGGAAAGAACGAAGAAATGGCATGATAAAAGAATCAGAAGTTCAAAAGAATTTAAAGAAGGAGACAGAGTTCTTCTTTTCAATTCACGATTCAAGCTATTTCCTGGAAAATTTAAATCAAGATGGTCTGGACCATTTATAGTCAAAAGAGTTTTCCCATACGGAACAATAGAGTTAATAAATTCAAATGGGATTAAATTTAAAGTTAATGGTCACAGAGTTAAACATTACATACATGGTCCGATGAAAGTTGACAATGAAGTCAATCATAATTTCACCACCCAAGAAAACCCTCAAAATGAAAACATAAATATGTTATCAACAAAATATGAAAAATCAAAATTGGAAAATAGGGAGGATTCAAATTGGAGTGATGAAGAAGAATTCTTATACAAACCTCCCATTCCAAGAAACGAAGAAAAATGTGAACAAGAAGTTCAAATAGAAGTGAAAGAACTAAGAAAAGAACACCCAAAAAAGGTTTACAAACCAACTCGACTTACTAAAGCAGGAGACCCGGGTGAATTTATCATTTCTTGCTTGCTTAATGATGGTGCTGTATATAATGGACTCGCAGATTTAGGAGCAAGTGCAAATATTATGCCTCTTTCCTTATACAAAAGATTAGGTATGGGTAAATTAAAACCAACCAAAATAGGTGTTCAATCATTTGACCTAACCATTAAACACCCGGTTGGAATAGCAAATAATTTACTTGTTAACGTGGGAAGTTTGACCTTTGTTGCAAACTTCATAGTGATTAATATGGAGGAAAACCTTGATATTCCTCTAATTTTAGGTCGCCCATTTTTAGCAACCACCGAGGCATTCATTGATGTAAGAGAAGGAAGAATGACACTTAGGGATGGTGATAAATCGATCACCTTTGTGAACTGAAAGTTTAGATCTCCACCAACCAAAACTGTTAGACCAATAAAAATACATAAGTGTGGGGAAGATGAAGAAACACTTAATGATGATCCAATCACAAAGAACCCCGTTGATGATACAAAATTAGATGAACCCGTTTTTAACAGTTCAACGAAGAAACTTTATAAACGGATTCACAATGCTAAGATTAAGGGAAACTTTAAGTTATGTAACCGATTAATATCCAATTTATCGCCAAAAGAAAAGGCGATGTTAGTTGAATTTGTGAAAGTTACGGAGGAAATCAACAAATGGATTGAAGTAAAAGTCAGAGATATACAAATTGTTGATGATCCAATTGAAAATAACGATAATCACAATTTCAACACCACATCTAACTAAGTGTGGGGAGGTTCGAATCTTTTTAGGGTAATATATATTTCTGTTAGAGTTAGATATTCTGTTTTCGTGTAGTTCTTGAGAATGGAATCCGAATGGTCTTTCCCTAGCAGACCCTAAAGAACTAGTCTTCTCCCCCCATTCTGAATTTTTATTTTTTTAGGTTTTACAAGATGAAGACTTCCTGTGAACTAAACCATGGTCTAATGCTACACGCTTTGATCACTAAACGTAATAATGACACCCTTCCAAGTGAATTGGTATAATTAATCAGAGGTAAATTGGACGGAGTAAGAAAAGAATCCAGGAACGAAAATAATAAGTTACAGTTTGGTAAAGGAAAATCAAAATCCGCAGCGAAAAGAAGAGCACGACACCTTGAAAGATGTCACAAATGCGGAAAATGGTCACACAAAGGTAAATGTTCAAATAATCAAACATATTCAAATACCGAGTTCGTTACTTTATGCAGAGAAGGACCGTTCATATATTTCGAAGAAAAAACGTTAAATGCTCGAGGTTACGCCTATGTAGCTATGGAAAACCAATTAGTCCGACTATCTTATGAGTGGGCTAAAGCAGGTCACTAAGAATTCTATTTCACAGGTAAGTGATAGTGCTCCAAATGAACATATATTTAGGCACAATATCCTTCCAATATGTAAAGCTTTTAGTTGCAATTGTTCTATTTTTATGTAATATTCGTTTAAATAAATAAGTGCGAAGACAAAAGAAGAAAACGACGATTTGAAGACGCAAATGACCAAAAAGCTCAATTGTACAAGATATAATTCAAGTGGTTCAATTTATTGATGAGAAACGTCCAAAAATGATAAGAGTACAAGCCGCAAAATGCAAAGTACAAGATATTAAATAGTATACAAGGACGTTCGAAAAACCAGAACCGGGACCTGAGCCAATTATCAACGCGCGACGCAACGGAGCTAAAATTACAAGTCAACTATGCACAAGAATATAATATAATATTTAAATAATTATATAAATTATTTATATATTATATATTATATTAAATAACGTCGACAAACTAGCAAACAAAAAATATGTGAGCTGGATCTGACGGCCATGCGATCGCATGAGAAATAGGCATAAAACTCATGCGAGTGCATGAGCCCATGCGAGTGCATGAGATTTGCACTAAAATATCATGCGACCGCATGAGTTACTGTAGCAGGCCACATTCTATAAATTCGTCAATTTTCTGCGAGTAAAAATACATTTTTTTCTATATCCATCTTTCTCTGATCTCTCTCATAATATATATTTATATTATAATTTTAATTTTAATTTAAGATTAATAATAAATTATGGTTTAGTTGGGTTATTGTAAGAAATGTTTTACGGGTTTTAAAGTCGGAACTCTGTCCGTGTAACGCTACGCAATTAATCACCACTGTAAGCTATGTTCTTCCTTTTTAAATTAATGTCTCGTAACTAAGTTATTATTATGCTTATTTGAGCCAAAGTAATCGTGATGTTAGACTAAAAATTAAGATTGGGTTATTGAATTTTGTACCATAATTAAGGTTTGGACAAAAGACCGACACTTGTGGACATTGGACTATTGACTATTAATAGATAGGGGGTATTGTGTAATCGAATGACAACTCATTGGAACATGTCGAACCTATCTTCAAATTAGTTAATCTAATAATTATTAAAATGATTATGTATGTTCTATTTAGTGACGTTTATACGCCATCTTTTACGATCATTTAATTAATTATTCGGGTTGGGTAATTGATTATTTATTCTAATCAAGTGGGTAAATTAATATTCATTTCTCATTAAAACAAGGGTGGATTACATACAAGGATAATTGGTGTAATTGTTAACAAAGTATTAAAACCTTGAATTATGCGCAGTCGATAACCTGGTGTAATTATTAAATAAAGTATTAAAACCTTGTTACAGTTCGAATCCCTAATTAGTTGGAATATTTGACTTCGGGAATAAGGTTAATTTGACGAGCATTTTATAATTATGACCGATGGACTATTATGGACAAAAACCAGATAGGTATCAAATAAACCAGGACAAAGGACAATTAACCCGGGCAACAATTAATTAAAATCAAAACGTCAAATATCATGATTACGGAAGTTTAAATAAGCATAATACTTTTATT
The DNA here is from genome assembly GCF_046630445.1 of Rutidosis leptorrhynchoides. NCBI lineage: Eukaryota > Viridiplantae > Streptophyta > Magnoliopsida > Asterales > Asteraceae > Rutidosis > Rutidosis leptorrhynchoides. The sequence goes on along the minus strand of NC_092343.1, from coordinate 372,047,552 downwards.
TCATATTTCATCGTACCTTTATTTACTGTCATTTTAATTACTGCAATTTACTTTATCGCAATTTAAATTCTGTCATTTATATTATCGTCATTTATCTTTACGCTTAAAATATAAAATCGACAAACCGGTCATTAAACGGTAAAAACCCCCTTTTATAATAATATTACTATATATAATTATATATATTTTATATAAATATTTTTTTTTAAAATATAGCGTTAAACTCAGCTAGCTCCCTGTGGAACGAACCGGACTTACTAAAAAAACTACACTACTCTACGATTAGGTACACTGCCTATAAGTGTTGTAGCAAGGTTTAGGTATATCCCATTCAATAAATAAATAAATAACTTGTGTAAAATTGTATCGTATTTAATAGTATTTCGCAATAAAAATATAACTATTTCGTATACACCTCTGCTCGCACATCAGTAAGTATGTACACTTTTTATTTTTATTTTATTGTTTTTAACCTTTTGATAATAAACGTTAAATTATTCGCTATAAATTATTAAACTGGTACTCAATAAAATTAGGTTTTGTGACTGAAATTATTGATATCATACAAAAATTTATTACATCACTGCGAAATTTACCGTTTATTCTTAAGGTATAAATATCTTTAATCAATCAACCCAAAATATTTCATAAATTCGTCAGGAGTAAAACTAGGTAAAATAGCCGAAATTACTTTACCGAAAAGAGGGGCGTATATTTTTGATAATATTTGATTGATTAAAGTGGGATAAAAGACCAAAAAGATTTTTAATTTTATTTTTACTTTGTTTTTAAAATTAATATTAAAATAATATTGTAAACTTTTTAAATCAATATATTTAAGTTTGTAAATATTTGAAAAATTAATATTTTTAATATAAGTTTGTATGTATAAAAACAAAAATATAATAAAAGTTTGGTGTGAATTTTCAATTTTCATAATATGAATTTTTAATTTTATGCATTTTAAATTTAAGTTTGGTGTGAATTTAAAAACAAAAATTTACTTTATTTCGTTAAGTTAAAAATATGATTTTTAAAATTCGTCGTAAGTTGAAGACTAGGTCATTGAACCGAAATTGCTTTACCCAAGGGAGGGACGAGAACTTTTATTATCATTATTTTTAGCCTTATTGAATTAAAGTATGCCAAAAACATTTAAAAAACCCAAAAATCTTTGCTTTTAAAACCGCGCTTAAAAATGACAAATTTTAAAATTTTGTCGAGGGACGGACTAGGACAACGATCCGAAACGCCCTCATCCTAAAAAGAAACAAAATTTTAATTTTTAATTAATTATATGTTTTATTAAGTATAAGGTTTTTATAAAAAAAAAAAAAAAAAAAAAACCAAAGTTACTGTACCCGAACCCCATGCGATCGCATGAGATTTGGCTTTCCAATCTATGCGATCGCATGGAGCTGGAATTTTGGCCAGAAACAAAAGGCCAGTCGACTGGTCTGTCTCCACACTTCACACACACAAACACATACGAAACTCTCTCAAATCCTCACCAAATTTCACCAAATTTTCACTGTAATTCGTCAAATTTCTTGCTCTAATCATGCCTAGGTTCGGATTCTTCAACAAAAAGGTAAAAATTACACCCCTAAACTCATAAATTTTCTAGTTTTTGTGATATTTACCAATATTTTACCTAATTTGATTTTGTTAATTTCTAGTGTAATTAGTGTTAAATTGTTAGTATATTATGCATGTATAACCCAGATTGATGCTATTTAACATGATTTGAAGCCAAAAACTTCAAAATATTTAGAAATCTAGGGTTTGTGTTCTTGAGCAATTTGGGGCTTTTTGATATAAACAGGTTATGACCGATTTTTATCATGAATTATTGCTAAATTAAGTAGTGTAATATGTTTAGGTAGTTAAATGATCCAAACTTTTATCATAAACATGATTTTTGAGAATTAAAGTGGACTTTTTAGGTACAAAATTCATGAACTTGATTAATTTGATATAATTGCCATTTGAGACTTGTTTAATTGTTAGTAATGACTATTTTGACATGTTATTTGAGTTAAATGCTTATGAACTTCGTATACATTTTCATATAGGGTTATTTGAAAAAGTGTAGAATTAATAAAATTTTGAAAATGTGTATAAGTTTAATTTTGATTTAACATGCTATTGTAATTGTTTCAAGTTGTTATTTTGCTAACACTAATACATATTTGAATGCACAAATTTTGTGTTTAATATTTTTTGCAGAAAACCGATACTGCTGGTGCTTCATCATCATCTAGACAACCACAACAAGAACCTGAACCAGAATATGAACCGCAATACGAACCATGGAACCCGGACGACGACATGAACTGGAACCCCTATCCAGATTGACATAGTTCTCGTTGGTATTTTTATGATTGTTATCTTTTAATTATTTTTATTTAATTATGTTTAAACATAATATATTGTGATACTTTTATTGTAATATTTAATATTTTTATTATGTTGTACTAATATTTCATATTTGATTTGAAAGTGGGATTTTAAGTCCCATTTCAAATTAACATGCTTGTTTATATTTGTATGTATGTATATTGTCAATTATACACAACAGGGTAAAACAGCGCATTTTCAAAGACTGGCATTAAGTTCAGCAAAAGCTAATACTTTTGACGACAAAACGAAAAACAAATGTGATGTAACAACTAGACGGAATGAACAAATGATGTGCACCATTTATCATTCAGCAAACAAACGCCAATATGTTTGGAAACTTTGGTAAAATTTAATCATTTTTCTACGCTAATCACCCTCAATAATTTAAATTGTTACTGATTTCTTGCAAATGAGGGCATTGCAAGATCTTAAGTGTGAGAAGGGGTTAAATTCTTTCGGAATTTTAAAAATTTGTGACTTATACACTTGGTTACCATTAGAAATACTAGTAACGCAGTAGTTGTATTAGAATCTAGTGCTCTCTGATAATAAAGAACAGCCCTAGTCTTATATACTGACTACCCAATTCTAGTAAAAAAATTTAAAATTTTCAATTAAATGAACTCAAAATCATGTTTATACATATTTATGAACGATAAAACTAGGTGTTAACACCTAAATTATAGTTACCTCAGAAAGGACATAAATTGAGAAACAAACCAAAATGTTAGAATTCATTCAAAATGGAATAGAGGACAATAAAAAGACAAAGAAAGGAAAATAAAAGTCAAGTGTGGGAAAAATTTACCAAGTTATTTTGAACATATATCACATATTTTTGTACAAATAACTAAAGATGCTTTTGCTTTAAGTGTGGGAAAAATTTACCAAGTTATTTTGAACATATATCACATATTTTTGTACAAATAACTGAAGATGCTTTTGCTTTAGACTAAACTAATCAGTTTCACCCGATTTACTGTAATATATTTGAAAGAAAGATGGAGCTACACGATGAATCAATTCCATCATTAAAAGGAAGTAAAGTCTTCCGAAAAAGAAACGCGCTTCTTGATTTAGGTCAGGAAGTTGTCGTCCAGACCAGCTGTAGGTTGACGAAAAATCTAGAAAAGTCATCACTAAAATCAGCAGGAAATCCACGGACCTCAACATCAAACAGGGTTGCCAAGTGGTCAGACGTATCCTAACCATGAGAGGATCTGTCTCGTAAAATGGAGAGGACGCTGTACAAATTAGCTTGATAAGACTAATGAATCATATCCCCAGAAAGGATAATCTCCTTAAAAGATCAAAAATCAGCTTTTAAGCCTGATATTACTCAATCCTAGAGATTGATCTTAAAGATTGAGAATTACAAACTCATGGAATTCGATGATATCTAAACTCGAGCTTGAACGAGAAAATATTTTGATCAAAATTACAAACCGATTTGTTTTCTGAAAACCCATTTTTAATGCGTTCATTACCATTGAATGTAAAATCCTAGGAATTCACCTGGAATTCATTAGGTCACCTGAACCAAATCGGGTGTTAACCGTAAGAACGGTGGTTGCATAATATGGTCAAAGACAGGACTTTATGCCAGACCAAAAAACTATAGGGTGAGCTTTACTATTGCTCCTACCAAGGATAGTAATTGCATCCGACACGTTATAGACCATAATTAAAAGCATGTCAGGGGACATTGCCTTAACAGTTGCGTGTTCAACGCTTTCCTTTACAACCGGACGGTAGTTTATCGAAAGGTAATATACGGAACAAGTATACTGGACGTGTTGCTTTCCCAATACAAGGTTAGCAAATGGGTGACACAAAACCACAAGTTCTGTGCTAAAATTTTTAAATCTGAAACCCACCAAACCCACAAAAATAATTTGCAAACACCGGTGAAGGGTTATTCCAAAAAAATTATCTAGGGTAAAAGCTAGATTAAATTTTCAAAAGATCAAATGTTTTCATAAAGATCCAATTTCCTTAAAGGATCTAAATTTTTATAGTCATGTGGGACTGTAAACCACAACGTTACTACCATTGTTTATACCGCCGTATAGAAATCACTAATGTACAAAGTGTGAAGAATAAAGAAGTGATTCTAGTATTTTTATTTCAAGACTATATTGCTTGAGGACAAGCAACGTTCAAGTGTGGGAATATTTGATAATGCTAAAAACGAACATATATTTCATAGCATTATCCCTCAAGAAAGACAAGCTTTTAGTTGCAATTGTTCTATTTACAAGTGATATTCGTTTAAATAATAAAAGGTGAAGAAAAAAGACAGATTCGACGAATTGAAGACGCAAACGACCAAAAAGCTCAAAAGTACAAAATACAATCAAAGTGGTTCCAATTATTGATAAGAAACGTCTCAAAATTACAAGAGTACAAGATGCGAAACACAAAATACAAGATATTAAATTGTACGCAAGGACGTTCGAAAATCCTGAACCGGGACCAAAGTCAACTCTCAACGCGCGACGCAACGGACTAAAAATTACAAGTTAACTATGCACAAGAATAAAATATAATATTTAAATAATTATATAAATTATTTATATATTATATATTATAATAAAAATCGCCGGCAGAATGCAAACAAAGACATGTAAGCTGGATTCCAGGGCCATGCGATCGCATGGCCAGCATGATCATTTTCCATGCGATCGCATGGCTAACAGTATCAGGTCAGGTCCTATAAAATTCGCGAGTTTTGGACGAATTTTTTACACAATATCCATCATCTCTCTATCTATCACTCGTATATATATATATATATATATTTTTTATTATAATTTTAATTTTAATTTTAAATTCTAATAATAAGGGTATGTTAGCGAATGTTGTAAGGGTGTAAGTCGAAATTCTGTCCGTGTAACGCTACGCTATTTTTAATCACTGTAAGTTATGGTTAATGTTATTTTTAAATTAATGTCTCTTAGATAAGTTATTATTATGCTTATTTAATGCCGAAATAATCGTGATGTTGGGCTAAATATTAAAATTGGGTAATTGGGCTTTGTACCATAATTGGGGTTTGCATAAAAGAACGACACTTGTGAAAATTAGACTATGGGCTATTAATGGGCTTTATATTAACTAAATGATACCTCGTTAATTTAATATATAGACTTATAATTTGACGTATTTATATATAACCACATACGCTTGACTGGGTACGGTGGGCGGGACATCTATAAATACCAATAATTGTTCATTTTACCGGACACGGAACTGGATTAATAGTTAATAGACTTGTTGAAACAGGGGTGGATTACATTCAAGGGTAATTGGTGTAATTGTTAACAACGTAGTAAAACCTTGGTTTACATGCAGTCGATAACATGGTGTATTCATTAAACAAAGTATTAAGACCTTGTTACAATTCGAATCCCCAATTAGTTGGAATATTTGACTTCGGGAATAAGAATAATTTGACGAAGACTTCCGCATTTTATGATTATGACTGATGGACTATTATGGACAAATCCGTATGGACATATTGAATAATCCAGGACAAAGAACAATTAACCCATGGGAATAAACAAAAATCAACACGCCAAACATCATGATTATGAAAGTTTAAATAAGCATAATTCTTTTATTTCATATTTAATTGCACTTTAAATTATCGCACTTTTATTTATTGTCATTGTATTTAATTGCACTTTTAATTATCGTACTCTTTAATTATCGCGATTTTATTTTATCGCACTTTTATTTTATCGTAATTTCATTATCGTTATTTAATTTACGTTTTAAATTAAGTTGTATTTATTTTGAATATTTTACATTAGGTTTTAACTGCGACTAAAGTTTTAAAATCGACAAACCGGTCATTAAACGGTAAAACCCCCCCTTTTATAATAATAATATTATTTATATATATTCTTGTATTTTTACAAATATAGTTTTTAAAAAATATAGCGTTAAGCTTGGCTAAAGATCCCTGTGGAACGAACCGGACATACTAAAAACTACACTACTGTACGATTAGGTACATTGCCTATAAGTGTTGTAGCAAGGTTTAGGTATATCCACTCTATAAATAAATAAATTATTTGTGTAAAATTGTATCGTATTTAATAGTATTTCCTTGTAAAAATATAACTATTTTATACACCACCTCGCACACATCATAAGGTCACATGTTTTAAGTGCAGGAAGGAGGGACACCGGAAGTCGGAATGTCCCGAGTGGAAGAGTGACGGAGCGCGAAAATCTAGCGACGCTTGATTCAGGTACTATTCGATTTTAGTACTATCTTTATGCCGGTGATTGTGGGTAATGATTGAGTTTATCCATGTGTTGTAGTGACTAGCTAGGTCGAGTTAGTCCATTGCGGTTTGATTAGCCATTTCAGGTTAATCAATTGGATGTAGGTGTTGACCGAGGCGGGTTAACCAAGTGAGTTTGACTAACCGGGTCAGGTTAATCAATTAGATGATAGGTGTTGACCGAGTCGGGTTGACCTAGTGTGTTTGACTTAACCAAGTCGGGTTAGTTATTAGATGTTAGATGTTGACCGAGTCGGGTTAACCGTGTGGATTTGACTAAACCGAGTCGGGTTAATCGATTGTTGTTAGGTGTTGACCGAGGCGGGTCGACGTAGTGTATTTGACTTGACCAAGTCGGGTTAATCATGAAATGTCCCGTTCTTATTGATTAAAAACATTCCATATTAATTGATTTCGTTGCGAGGTTTTGACCTCTATATGAGACGTTTTTCAAAGACTGCATTCATTTTAAAACAAACCATAACCTTTATTTCATCAATAAAGATTTAAAAAGCTTTACGTAGATTATCAAATAATGATAATCTAAAATATCTTGTTTACACACAACCATTACATAATTGTTTACAATACAAATATGTTACAACAAAATAAGTTTCTTGAATGCAGTTTTTACACAATATTATACAAGCATGGACTCCAAATCTCGCCCTTATTTAAGTATGCGACAGCAGAAACTCTTAATAATCACCTGAGAATAAACATGCTTAAAACGTCAACAAAAATGTTGGTGAGTTATAGGTTTAACCTATATATATCAAATCATAATAATAGACCACAAGATTTCATATTTCAATACACATCCCATACATAGAGATAAAAATCATACATATGGTGAACACCTGGTAACCGACATTAACAAGATGCATATATAAGAATATCCCCATCATTCCGGGACACCCTTCGGATATGATATAAATTTCGAAGAACTAAAGCATCCGGTACTTTGGATGGGGTTTGTTAGGCCCAATAGATCTATCTTTAGGATTCGCGTCAATTAGGGTGTCTGTTCCCTAATTCTTAGATTACCAGACTTAATAAAAAGGGGCATATTCGATTTCGATAATTCAACCATAGAATGTAGTTTCACGTACTTGTGTCTATTTTGTAAATCATTTATAAAACCTGCATGTATTCTCATCCCAAAAATATTAGATTTTAAAAGTGGGACTATAACTCACTTTCACAGATTTTTACTTCGTCGGGAAGTAAGACTTGGCCACTGGTCGATTCACGAACCTATAAAAAATATATACATATATATCAAAGTATGTTCAAAATATATTTACAACACTTTTAATACATTTTGATGTTTTAAGTTTATTAAGTCAGCTGTCCTCGTTAGTAACCTACAACTAGTTGTCCACAGTTAGATGTACATAAATAAATCGATATATATTATCTTGAATCAATCCACGACCCAGTGTATACATATCCCAGTATTGATCACATCTCAAACTATATATATTTTGGAATCCACCTCAACCCTGTATAGCTACCTCCAACATTCACATATAGAGTGTCTATGGTTGTTCCGAAATATATATAGATGTGTCGACATGATAGGTCGAAACATTGTATACGTGTCTATGGTATCTCAAGATTACATAATATATAATACAAGTTGATTAAGTTATGGTTGGAATAGATTTGTTACCAATTTTCACGTAGCTAAAATGAGAAAAATTATCCAATCTTGTTTTACCCATAACTTCTTCATTTTAAATCCGTTTTGAGTGAATCAAATTGCTATGGTTTCATATTGAACTCTATTTTATGAATATAAACAGAAAAAGTATAGGTTTATAGTCGAAAATATAAGTTACAAGTCGTTTTTGTAAAGGTAGTCATTTCAGTCGAAAGAACGACGTCTAGATGACCATTTTAGAAAACATACTTCCACTTTGAGTTTAACCATAATTTTTGGATATAGTTTCATGTTCATAATAAAAATCATTTTCTCAGAATAACAACTTTTAAATCAAAGTTTATCATAGTTTTTAATTAACTAACCCAAAACAGCCCGCGGTGTTACTACGACGGCGTAAATCCGGTTTTACGGTGTTTTTCGTGTTTCCAGGTTTTAAATCATTAAGTTAGCATATCATATAGATATAGAACACATGTTTAGTTGATTTTAAAAGTCAAGTTAGAAGGATTAACTTTTGTTTGCGAACAAGTTTAGAAAACTAAACTATGTTGTAGTGATTACAAGTTTAAACCTTCGAATAAGATAGCTTTATATGTATGAATCGAATGATGTTATGAACATCATTACTACCTTAAGTTCCTTGGATAAACCTACTGGAAAAGAGAAAAATGGATCTAGCTTCAACGAATCCTTGGATGGCTCGAAGTTCTTGAAGCAGAATCATGACACGAAAACAAGTTCAAGTAAGATCATCACTTGAAATAAGATTGTTATAGTTATAGAAATTGAATCAAAGTTTGAATATGATTATTAACTTGTATTAGAATGATAACCTACTGTAATAAACAAAGATTTCTTGAGGTTGGATGATCACCTTACAAGATTGGAAGTGAGCTAGCAAACTTGAAAGTATTCTTGATTTTATGTAACTAGAACTTGTAGAATTTATGAAGAACACTTAGAACTTGAAGATAGAACTTGAGAGAGATTAATTAGATGAAGAAAATTGAAGAATGAAAGTGTTTGTAGGTGTTTTTGGTCGTTGGTGTATGGATTAGATATAAAGGATATGTAATTTTGTTTTCATGTAAATAAGTCATGAATGATTACTCATATTTTTGTAATTTTATGAGATATTTCATGCTAGTTGCCAAATGATGGTTCCCACATGTGTTAGGTGACTCACATGGGCTGCTAATAGCTGATCATTGGAGTGTATATACCAATAGTACATACATCTAAAAGCTGTGTATTGTACGAGTACGAATACGGGTGCATACGAGTAGAATTGTTGATGAAACTGAACGAGGATGTAATTGTAAGCATTTTTGTTAAGTAGAAGTATTTTGATAAGTGTATTGAAGTCTTTCAAAAGTGTATAAATACATATTAAAACACTACATGTATATACATTTTAACTGAGTCGTTAAGTCATCGTTAGTCGTTACATGTAAGTGTTGTTTTGAAACCTTTAGGTTAACGATCTTGTTAAATGTTATTAACCCAATGTTTATAATATCAAATGAGATTTTAAATTATTATATTATCATGATATTATCATGTATGAATATCTCTTAATATGATATATATACATTAAATGTCTTTACAACGATAATCGTTACATATATGTCTCGTTTAAAAATCATTAAGTTAGTAGTCTTGTTTTTACATATATAGTTCATTGTTAATATACTTAATGATATGTTTACTTATCATAGTATCATGTTAACTATATATATATCCATATATATGTCATCATATAGTTTTTACAAGTTTTAACGTTCGTGAATCACTGGTCAACTTGGGTGGTCAATTGTCTATATGAAACATATTTCAATTAATCAAGTCTTAACAAGTTTGATTGCTTAACATGTTGGAAACATTTAATCATGTAAATATCAATCTCAATTAATATATATAAACATGGAAAAGTTCGGGTCACTACAGTACCAACCCGTTAAATAAATTTCGTCCCGAAATTTTAAGCTGTTGAAGGTGTTGACGAATCTTCTGGAAATAGATGCGGGTATTTCTTCTTCATCTGATCTTCACGCTCCCAGGTGAACTCGGGTTCTCAACGAGCATTCCATCGAACCTTAACAATTGGTATCTTGTTTTGCTTAAGTCTTTTAACCTCACGATCCATTATTTCGACGGGTTCTTCGATGAATTGAAGTTTTTCGTTGATTTGGATTTCATCTAATGGAATAGTGAGATCTTCTTTAGCAAAACATTTCTTCAAATTTGAGACGTGGAAAGTGTTATGTACAGCCGCGAGTTGTTGAGGTAACTCAAGTCGGTAAGCTACTGGTCCGACACGATCAATAATCTTGAATGGTCCAATATACCTTGGATTTAATTTCCCTCGTTTACCAAATCGAACAACGCCTTTCCAAGGTGCAACTTTAAACATGACCATCTCTCCAATTTCAAATTCTATATCTTTTCTTTTAATGTCAGCGTAGCTCTTTTGTCGACTTTGGGCGGTTTTCAACCGTTGTTGAATTTGGATGATCTTCTCGGTAGTTTCTTGTATAATCTCCGGACCCGTAATCTGTCTATTCCCCACTTCACTCCAACAAATCGGAGACCTGCACTTTCTACCATAAAGTGCTTCAAACGGCATCATCTCAATGCTTGAATGGTAGCTGTTGTTGTAGGAAAATTCTGCTAACGGTAGATGTCGATCCCAACTGTTTCCGAAATCAATAACACATGCTCGTAGCATGTCTTCAAGAGTTTGTATCGTCCTTTCACTTTGCCCATCAGTTTGTGGATGATAGGCAGTACTCATGTCTAGACGAGTTCCTAATGCTTGCTGTAATGTCTGCCAGAATCTTGAAATAAATCTGCCATCCCTATCAGAGATAATAGAGATTGGTATTCCATGTCTGGAGACGACTTCCTTCAAATACAGTCGTGCTAACTTCTCCATCTTGTCATCTTCTCTTATTGGCAGGAAGTGTGCTGATTTGGTGAGACGATCAACTATTACCCAAATAGTATCAAAACCACTTGCAGTCCTTGGCAATTTAGTGATGAAATCCATGGTAATGTTTTCCCATTTCCATTCCGGGATTTCGGGTTGTTGAAGTAGACCTGATGGTTTCTGATGCTCAGCTTTGACCTTAGAACACGTCAAACATTCTCCTACGTATTTAGCAACATCGGCTTTCATACCCGGCCACCAAAAATGTTTCTTAAGATCCTTGTACATCTTCCCCGTTCCAGGATGTATTGAGTATCTGGTTTTATGAGCTTCTCTAAGTACCATTTCTCTCATATCTCCAAATTTTGGTACCCAAATTCTTTCAGCCCTATACCGGGTTCCATCTTCCCGAATATTAAGATGCTTCTCCGATCCTTTGGGTATTTCATCCTTTAAATTTCCCTCTTTTAAAACTCCTTGTTGCGCCTCCTTTATTTGAGTAGTAAGGTTATTGTGAATCATTATATTCATAGATTTTACTCGAATGGGTTCTCTGTCCTTTCTGCTCAAGGCGTCGGCTACCACATTTGCCTTCCCCGGGTGGTAATGAATCTCAAAGTCGTAATCATTCAACAATTCAATCTACCTACGCTGCCTCATATTCAGTTGTTTCTGATTAAATATGTGCTGAAGACTTTTTTGGTCGGTATATATAATACTTTTGACCCCATATAAGTAGTGCCTCCAAGTCTTTAATGCAAAAACAACCGCGCCTAATTCCAAATCATGCGTCGTATAATTTTGCTCGTGAATCTTCAATTGTCTAGACGCATAAGCAATCACCTTCGTTCGTTGCATTAATACACAACCGAGACCTTGCTTTGATGCGTCACAATAAATCACAAAATCATCATTCCCTTCAGGCAATGACAATATAGGTGCCGTAGTTAGCTTTTTCTTCAATAACTGAAACGCTTTGTCTTGTTCATCCTTCCATTCATATTTCTTCCCTTTATGCGTTAATGCAGTCAAGGGTTTTGCTATTCTGGAAAAGTCTTGGATGAACCTTCTGTAGTAAACAGCTAGTCCTAAAAACTGGCGTATGTGTTTCAGAGTTTTCGGGGTTTCCCACTTTTCAACAGTTTCTATCTTTTCCGGATCCACCTTAATACCTTCTTTGTTCACTATGTGACCGAGGAATTGAACTTCTTCCAACCAAAATGCACACTTTGAAAACTTAGCGTACAATTCTTCCTTCCTCAATACTTCTAACACCTTTCTCAAATGTTCACCGTGTTCTTGGTCATTCTTTGAGTAAATAAGTATGTCATCAATGAAAACAATGACAAACTTGTCAAGGTATGGTCCACACACTCGGTTCATAAGGTCCATGAACACAGCTGGTGCATTAGTTAAACCAAACGGCATGACCATAAACTCGTAATGACCGTAACGTGTTCTGAAAGCAGTCTTTGGAATATCATCTTCTTTCACCCGCATTTGATGATACCCGGAACGTAAGTCAATCTTTAAATAAACAGACGAGCCTTGTAGTTGATCAAATAAGTCGTCGATTCTCGGTAGTGGGTAGCGGTTCTTGATGGTAAGTTTGTTCAACTCTCGGTAGTCGATACACAACCTGAATGTACCATCTTTCTTCTTGACAAACAAAACAGGAGCTCCCCACGGTGATGTGCTTGGTCGAATGAAACCACGCTCTAAAAGTTCTTGTAATTGGCTTTGGAGTTCTTTCATCTCGCTGGGTGCGACTCTGTAAGGAGCACGAGCTATTGTTGCAGCTCCTGGTACAAGATCTATTTGAAATTCAACGGATCGATGTGGGGGTAATCCCGGTAATTCTTTCGAAAATACATCAGGAAATTCTTTTGCAATGGGAACATCATTGATGCTCTTTTCTTCAGTTTGTACTTTCTCGACGTGTGCTAGAACAGCATAGCAACCTTTTCTTATTAGTTTTTGTGCCTTCAAATTACTAATAAGATGTAGCTTCGTGTTGCCCTTTTCTCCGTACACCATTAAGGGTTTTCATTTTTCTCGTATAATGCGAATTGTATTTTTGTAACAAACGATCTCTGCTTTCACTTCTTTCAACCAGTCCATACTGATTATCACATCAAAACTCCCTAACTCTACTGGTATCAAATCAATCTTAAATGTTTCGCTAACCAGTTTAATTTCTCGATTCTGACATATATTAGTTGCTGAAATTCATTTACCATTTGCTAATTCGAGTAAAAATTTACTATCCAAAGGCGTCAATGGACAATTTAATTTAGCACAAAAATCTCTACACATATAGCTTCTATCCGCACCCGAATCAAATAAAACGTAAGCAAATTTATTGTCAATAAGAAACATACCCGTAACAAGCTCCGGGTCTTCCTGTGCCTCTGCCGCATTAATATTGAAAACTCTTCGGCGGCCTTGTCCATTCGTGTTCTCCTGGTTCGGGCAATTTCTAATAATGTGGCCCGGTTTTCCACATTTATAACAAACTTCATTGGCATAACTTGCTCCGACACTACTTGCTCCGCCATTACTCATTCCGACATCATTTGTTCCTTTCGTTCTATTAACCCCTGGTCCGTAGACCTCACACTTCGCCGCGCTATGACCATTTCTTTTACACTTGTTGCAAAATTTGGTGCAGAACCCCGAGTGATACTTTTCACACCTTTGGCATAGTTGCTTCTGATTGTTGTTGTTGTTGCGCTTATTATTGTTGTTGGGATGATTGTTGTAGTTGCTGTTGTTGTTGTTGTTGTTGTTGTTATTATTGGGCCGTTTGTTGTAGTTGCGATTGATGTTGCGATTGTTGGGATAATTGTTGCGATTATTGTTGTAATTGCTGTTGTTGTTGTATTGGTGATTCTTATCACCGTTTTCCTCCCACTTTCTTTTGACTTGCTTCACATTGGCCTCTTCAGCAGTCTGTTCTTTAATTCTTTGTTCAATCTGGTTCACTAGTTTGTGAGCCATTCTACATGCCTGTTGTATGGAGGCGGGCTCGTGTGAACTTATATCTTCTTGGATTCTTTCCGGTAATCCTTTCACAAATGCGTCGATCTTCTCTTCCTCATCTTCGAATGCTCCCGGACACAATAAGCACAATTCTGTGAATCGTTTTTCGTAAGTGGTAATATCAAATCCTTGGGTTCGTAACCCTCTAAGTTCTGTCTTGAGCTTATTGACCTCGGTTCTGGGACGGTACTTCTCGTTCATCAAGTGCTTGAATGCTGACCACGGTAGTGCGTACGCATTGTCTTGTCCCACTTGCTCTAGATAGGTATTCCACCATGTTAATGCAGAACCTGTGAAGGTATGCGTAGTGAAATGTCCCGTTCTTATTGATTAAAAACGTTCCATATTAATTGATTTCGTTGCGAGGTTTTGACCTCTATATGAGACGTTTTTGAAAGACTGCATTCATTTTAAAACAAACCATAACCTTTATTTCATAAATAAAGGTTTAAAAAGCTTTACGTAGATTATCAAATAATGATAATCTAAAATATCCTGTTTACACACGACCATTACATAATGGTTTACAATACAAATATGTTACATCGAAATCAGTTTCTTGAATGCAGTTTTTACACAATATCATACAAACATGGACTCCAAATCTTGTCCTTATTTTAGTATGCAACAGCGGAAGCTCTTAATATTCACCTGAGAATAAACATGCTTTAAACGTCAACAAAAATGTTGGTGAGTTATAGGTTTAACCTATATATATCAAATCGTAACAATAGACCACAAGATTTCATATTTCAATACACATCCCATACATAGAGATAAAAATCATTCATATGGTGAACACCTGGTAACCGACAATAACAAGATGCATATATAAGAATATCCCCATCATTCCGGGACACCCTTCGGATATGATATAAATTTCGAAGTACTAAAGCATCCGGTACTTTGGATGGGGTTTGTTAGGCCCAATAGATCTATCTTTAGGATTCGCGTCAATTAGGGTGTCTGTTCCCTAATTCTTAGATTACCAGACTTAATAAAAAAGGGCATATTCGATTTCGATAATTCAACCATAGAATGTAGTTTCACGTACTTGTGTCTATTTTGTAAATCATTTATAAAACCTGCATATATTCTCATCCCAAAAATATTAGATTTTAAAAGTGGGACTATAACTCACTTTCACAGATTTTTACTTCGTCGGGAAGTAAGACTTGGCCACTGTTGATTCACGAACCTATAACAATATATACATATATATTAAAGTATGTTCAAAATATATTTACAACACTTTTAATATATTTTAATGTTTTAAGTTTATTAAGTCAGCTGTCCTCGTTAGTAACCTATAACTAGTTGTCCACAGTTAGATGTACAGAAATAAATCGATAAATATTATCTTGAATCAATCCACGACCCAGTGTATACGTATCTCAGTATTGATCACAACTCAAACTATATATATTTTGGAATCAACCTCAACCCTGTATAGCTAACTCCAACATTCACATATAGAGTGTCTATGGTTGTTCCGAAATATATATAGATGTGTCGACATGATAGGTCGAAACATTGTATACGTGTCTATGGTATCTCAAGATTACATAATATACAATACAAGTTGATTAAGTTATGGTTGGAATAGATTTGTTACCAATTTTCACGTAGCTAAAATGAGAAAAATTATCCAATCTTGTTTTACCCATAACTTCTTCATTTTAAATCCGTTTTGAGTGAATCAAATTGCTATGGTTTCATATTGAACTCTATTTTATGAATCTAAACAGAAAAAGTATAGGTTTATAGTCGGAAAAATAAGTTACAAGTCGTTTTTGTAAAGGTAGTCATTTCAGTCGAAAGAACGACGTCTAGATGACCATTTTAGAAAACATACTTCCACTTTGAGTTTAACCATAATTTTTGGATATAGTTTCATGTTCATAATAAAAATCATTTTCTCAGAATAACAACTTTTAAATCAAAGTTTATCATAGTTTTTAATTAACTAACCCAAAACAGCCCGCGGTGTTACTACGACGGCGTAAATCCGGTTTTACGGTGTTTTTTCGTGTTTCCAGGTTTTAAATCATTAAGTTAGCATATCATATAGATATAGAACATGTGTTTAGTTGATTTTAAAAGTCAAGTTAGAAGGATTATCTTTTGTTTGCGAACAAGTTTAGAATTAACTAAACTATGTTCTAGTGATTACAAGTTTAAACCTTCGAATAAGATAGCTTTATATGTATGAATCGAATGATGTTATGAAAATCATTACTACCTTAAGTTCCTTGGATAAACCTACTGGAAAAGAGAAAAATGGATCTAGCTTCAACAGATCCTTGGATGGCTCGAAGTTCTTGAAGCAGAATCATGACATTAAAACAAGTTCAAGTAAGATCATCACTTGAAATAAGATTGTTATAGTTATAGAAATTGAACCAAAGTTTGAATATGATTATTACCTTGTATTAGAATGATAACCTACTGTAAGAAACAAAGATTTCTTGAGGTTGGATGATCACCTTACAAGATTGGAAGTGAGCTAGCAAACTTGAAAGTATTCTTGATTTTATGAAACTAGAACTTTTGGAATTTATGAAGAACACTTAGAACTTGAAGATAGAACTTGAGAGAGATCAATTAGATGAAGAAAATTGAAGAATTAAAGTGTTTGTAGGTGTTTTTGGTCGTTGGTGTATGGATTAGATATAAATGATATGTAATTTTGTTTTCATGTAAATAAGTCATGAATGATTACTCATATTTTTGTAATTTTATGAGATATTTCATGCTAGTTGCCAAATGATGGTTCCCACATGTGTTAGGTGACTCACATGGGCTGCTAAGAGCTGATCATTAGAGTGTATATACCAATAGTACATACATCTAAAAGCTGTGTATTGTACGAGTACGAATACGGGTGTATACGAGTAGAATTGTTGATGAAACTGAACGAGGATGTAATTGTAAGCATTTTTGTTAAGTAGAAGTATTTTGATAAGTGTATTGAAGTCTTTCAAAAGTGTATAAATACATATTAAAACACTACATGTATATACATTTTAACTGAGTCGTTAAGTCATCGTTAGTCGTTACATGTAAATGTTGTTTTGAAACCTTTAGGTTAACGATCTTGTTAAATGTTGTTAACCCAATGTTTATAATATCAAAAGAGATTTTAAATTATTATATTATCATGATATTATGATGTATGAATATCTCTTAATATGATATATATACATTAAATGTCGTTACAACGATAATCGTTACATATATGTCTCGTTTCAAAATTATTAAGTTAGTAGCCTTGTTTTTACATATGTAGTTCATTGTTAATATACTTAATGATATGTTTAATTATCATAATATAATGTTAACTATATATATAACCATATATATGTCATCATATAGTTTTTACAAGTTTTAACGTTCGTGAATCACCGGTCAACTTGGGTGGTCAATTGTCTATATGAAACCTATTTCAATTAATCAAGTCTTAACAAGTTTGATTGCTTAACATGTTGGAAACATTTAATCATGTAAATATTAATCTCAATTAATATATATATACATGGAAAAGTTCGGGTCACTACACGTAGCGTACTTCACTTTGTCCTCTTCAGTACACTTACTTATGGCAAACACCGATTCGACCTTCTCGGTCCACCGTTTCAATCCGATCGGTCCTTCGGTTCCATCAAATTCCAAAGGTTTGCAGGCAGTGAATTCTTTGTAGGTGCATCCTACACGATTTCCTGTACTGCTAGATCCAAGGTTATTGTTGGTATGTAGCGCAGCCTGTACTGCGGCTATGTTTGAAGCTATAAAAGTACGGAATTCCTCTTCATTCATATTCACGGTGTGTCGAGTAGTCGGTGCCATTTCCTTCAAAATAGTCAAATGGAACAAGTTAATCATACAGAATATTAAGAGTAGCTAATAGTATTTCGTAGCATTATATGAACTCATTTATAAAAGCTTTTTCTTCATATTAGCGTTTTATAAGTTTAAATTCAGGTAGTACATACCCGTTAAGTTCATACTTGGTAGCTAATATACAATTCAACTACTACAATTCTATATGAAAAACTGATTATAATAATATTTCGCGTTCAAACTTTTACACAATCTTTTACAAACTTACAATACCGCTTATTTTACATATAGCATGAAATATAGCACACAATAAATTTGATACAAGATGGTTGTGAAGATAATTCTAGCTAGTACACAAGTCGTTCAGCAAAGGCAATAAAGACACGTAATTCATACGTCCAGAAACAAGTCATGCATTCTGGTTTTACTAGGATTACTTCCCATCCTTGGTCTTGTGGAACATAACCGTTATGGCCGTTGATAAGACAGCGTGTTGTAACGTCATCAAAGGGACGAGGGTTACGTAATGTCCAACAGTCCCGTAACAATCTAAAAACCTCATTTCTTACCCCAATTACCGACTCCGTCACTTGTGGGAACGTTTTGTTTAATAGTTGTAGCCCGATGTTCTTGTTCTCACTTTGATGAGAAGCGAACATTACTAATCCGTAAGCATAACATGCTTCTTTATGTTGCATGTTAGCCGCTTTTTCTAAATCACGAAGTCCAATATTCGGATATATTGAGTCAAAATAATTTCTTAACCCATTGCGTAAAATAGCATTTGGGTTCCCCGCAATATATGCGTCAAAGTAAACACATCGTAACTTATGGATTTCCCAATGTGATATCCCCCATCTTTCAAACGAAAGCCTTTTATAAACCAAGGCATTCTTGGAACGTTCTTCGAATGTCTTACAAACTGATCTCGCCTTAAATAGTTGTGCCGAAGAATTCTGACCGACTCTAGACAAGATTTCATCAATCATGTCTCCGGGTAGGTCTCTTAAAATATTGGGTTGTCTATCCATTTTGTGTTTTTATACTGTAAAATAGACAAGAGTTAAATTGATAAAAAAAAAATACTTATTAATACAAGCAATTTTTACATATATCATAAAGCATAAGCACACTATATTACATATATTACACCACACGAATACAACTATCTTATTCCGACTCGCTTGTTTCTTCTTCTTCAGTTTTGGTTCGTTTTGCCAAGTTTCTAGGGATATATGATGTTCCCCTAATACGAGCCGTCGTTTTCCACATTGGTTTAGAAAAACCTGGTGGTTTAGAGGTTCCCGGGTCATTGTTACAACATAAGGACTTCGGGAGTTGACGATACATATAAAGTTCATCGGGGTTGGAATTAGATTTCTCTATTTTTATGCCCTTTTCCTTATTATTTTCTTTTGCCTTTTTAAATTCAGTTGGGGTAATTTCTATAACATCATCGGAATTCTCGTCGGAATCCGATTCATCGAAGAATTGGTAATCCTCCCAATATTTTGCTTCCTTGGCGGAAACACCATTGACCATAATTAACCTTGGTCGGTTGGTTGAGGATTTTCGTTTACTTAACCGTTTTATTATTTCCCCCACCGGTTCTATTTCTTCATCCGGTTCCGATTCTTCTTCCGGTTCCGATTCTTCTTCCGGTTCCGACTCTTCTTCCGGTTCCTCTTCGGGAACTTGTGAATCAGTCCATGAATCATTCCAATTTACATTTGACTCTTCATTATTATTAGGTGAGTCCATGGGACTTGTTCTAGAGGTAGACATCTATCACATAATATCAAACGCGTTAAGAGATTAATATATCACATAATATTCACATGTTAAAAATATATAGTTTCCAACAAAATTTGTTAAGCAATCATTTTTTCAAGTAAACACGGTTGAAGTCCAGACTCACTAATGCATCCTAACAAACTCGATAAGACACACTAATGCAAAATTCTGGTTCTCTAAGACCAACGCTCGGATACCAACTGAAATGTCCCGTTCTTATTGATTAAAAACGTTCAATATTAATTGATTTCGTTGCGAGGTTTTGACCTCTATATGAGACGTTTTTCAAAGACTGCATTCATTTTAAAACAAACCATAACCTTTATTTCATCAATAAAGGTTTAAAAAGCTTTACGTAGATTATCAAATAATGATAATCTAAAATATCTTGTTTACACACAACCATTACATAATGGTTTACAATACAAATATGTTACAACAAAATAAGTTTCTTGAATGAAGTTTTTACACAATATCATACAAGCATGGACTCCAAATCTCGTCCTTATTTAAGTATGCGACAGCGGAAGCTCTTAATAATCACCTGAGAATAAACATGCTTAAAACGCCAACAAAAATGTTGGTGAGTTATAGGTTTAACCTATATATATCAAATCATAATAATAGACCACAAGATTTCATATTTCAATACACATCCCATACATAGAGATAAAAATCATACATATGGTGAACACCTGGTAACCGACATTAACAAGATGCATATATAAGAATATCCCCATCATTCCGGGACACCCTTCGAATATGATATAAATTTCGAAGTACTAAAGCATCCGGTACTTTGGATGGGGTTTGTTAGGCCCAATAGATCTATCTTTAGGATTCGCGTCAATTAGGGTGTCTGTTCCCTAATTCTTAGATTACCAGACTTAATAAAAAGGGGCATATTCGATTTCGATAATTCAACCATAGAATGTAGTTTCACGTACTTGTGTCTATTTTGTAAATCATTTATAAAACCTACATGTATTCTCATCCCAAAAATATTAGATTTTAAAAGTGGGACTATAACTCACTTTCACAGATTTTTACTTCGTCGGGAAGTAAGACTTGGCCATTGGTCGATTCACGAACCTATAACAAATATATACATATATATCAAAGTATGTTCAAAATATATTTACAACACTTTTAATACATTTTGATGTTTTAAGTTTATTAAGTCAGATGTCCTCGTTAGTAACCTACAACTAGTTGTCCACAGTTAGATGTACATAAATAAATCAATATATATTATCTTGAATCAATCCACGACCCAGTGTATACATATCTCAGTATTGATCACAACTCAAACTATATATATTTTGGAATCCACCTCAACCCTGTATAGCTAACTCCAACATTCACATATAGAGTGTCTATGGTTGTTCCGAAATATATATAGATGTGTCGACATGATAGGTCGAAACATTGTATACGTGTCTATGGTATCTCAAGATTACATAATATACAATACAAGTTGATTAAGTTATGGTTGGAATAGATTTGTTACCAATTTTCACGTAGCTAAAATGAGAAAAATTATCCAATCTTGTTTTACCCATAACTTCTTCATTTTAAATCCGTTTTGAGTGAATAAAATTGCTATGGTTTCATATTGAACTCTATTTTATGAATATAAACAGAAAAAGTATAGGTTTATAGTCGGAAATATAAGTTACAAGTCATTTTTGTAAAGGTAGTCATTTCAGTCGAAAGAACGACGTCTAGATGACCATTTTAGAAAACATACTTCCACTTTGAGTTTAACCATAATTTTTGGATATAGTTTCATGTTCATAATAAAAATCATTTTCTCAGAATAAAAACTTTTAAATCAAAGTTTATCATAGTTTTTAATTAACTAACCCAAAACAGCCCGCGGTGTTACTACGACGGCGTAAATCCGGTTTTACGGTGTTTTTCATGTTTCCAGGTTTTAAATCATTAAGTTAGCATATCATATAGATATAGAACATGTGTTTAGTTGATTTTAAAAGTCAAGTTAGAAGGATTAACTTTTGTTTGCGAACAAGTTTAGAATTAACTAAACTATGTTGTAGTGATTACAAGTTTAAACCTTCGAATAAGATAGCTTTATATGTATGAATCGAATGATGTTATGAACATCATTACTACCTTAAGTTCCTTGGATAAACCTACTGGAAAAGAGAAAAATGAATCTAGCTTCAACGGATCCTTGGATGGCTCGAAGTTCTTGAAGCAGAATCATGACACGAAAACAAGTTCAAGTAAGATCATCACTTGAAATAAGATTGTTAAAGTTATAGAAATTGAACCAAAGTTTGAATATGATTATTACCTTGTATTAGAATGATAACCTACTGTAAGAAACAAAGATTTCTTGAGGTTGGATGATCACCTTACAAGATTGGAAGTGAGCTAGCAAACTTGAAAGTATTCTTGATTTTATGTAACTAGAACTTGTAGAATTTATGAAGAACACTTAGAACTTGAAGATAGAACTTGAGAGAGATCAATTAGATGAATAAAATTGAAGAATGAAAGTTTTTGTAGGTGTTTTGGTCGTTGGTGTATGGATTAGATATAAAGGATATGTAATTTTGTTTTCATGTAAATAAGTCATGAATGATTACTCATATTTTTGTAATTTTATGAGATATTTCATGCTAGTTGCCAAATGATAGTTCCCACATGTGTTAGGTGACTCACATGGGCTGCTAAGAGCTGATCATTGGAGTGTATATACCAATAGTACATACATCTAAAAGCTGTGTATTGTACGAGTACGAAT
Source organism: Rutidosis leptorrhynchoides (assembly GCF_046630445.1). NCBI lineage: Eukaryota > Viridiplantae > Streptophyta > Magnoliopsida > Asterales > Asteraceae > Rutidosis > Rutidosis leptorrhynchoides. The sequence goes on along the minus strand of NC_092343.1, from coordinate 372,024,807 downwards.
ACGGGTGCATACGAGTAGAATTGTTGATGAAACTGAACGAGGATGTAATTGTAAGCATTTTTGTTAAGTAGAAGTATTTTGATAAGTGTATTGAAGTCTTTCAAAAGTGTATAAATACATATTAAAACACTACATGTATATACATTTTAACTGAGTCGTTAAGTCATCGTTAGTCGTTACATGTAAGTGTTGTTTTGAAACCTTTAGGTTAACGATCTTGTTAAATGTTATTAACCCAATGTTTATAATATCAAATGAGATTTTAAATTATTATATTATCATGATATTATCATGTATGAATATCTCTTAATATGATATATATACATTAAATGTCTTTACAACGATAATCGTTACATATATGTCTCGTTTCAAAATCATTAAGTTAGTAGTCTTGTTTTTACATATGTAGTTCATTGTTAATATACTTAATGATATGTTTACTTATCATAGTATCATGTTAACTATATATATATCCATATATATGTCATCATATAGTTTTTACAAGTTTTAACGTTCGTGAATCACCGGTCAACTTGGGTGGTCAATTGTCTATATGAAACATATTTCAATTAATCAAGTCTTAACAAGTTTGATTGCTTAACATGTTGAAAACATTTAATCATGTAAATATCAATCTCAATTAATATATATAAACATGGAAAAGTTCGGGTCACTACAAATCAATTATTGTAGGTGTTGACCGGGTCGGGATTAACCAAGGGTGATTGACTAACCAAGCCGGGTTAATCAATTCTTGTTAAGGGTTAGCCAAGGTAGGTTGACCGGGCTTGCTTGACTAACCAAGTTGGGTTAATCGTTTCGGTGTTAGAGGCTTAAACAAGTCAGGTGTAACCGCGGTTTGATTAGAGGGTTACTTGTATTGCTCTCCATAAGGGTTAGTGTAGTAATGGTGTGCCATTCGATAGGCGTTTACGTTGACCTTGTATGTGTGCGAGTATAGTTATGGTTGTTGGCTATCTTTGATTGTGTGTAAGTAACCGCGTTAATGGTCGAGACGGTATGGGTTGGGTATAAGTCTTGGTGACCCCAAGCATCGCCACTGTAAGTGAAGGGTTGCTAGGCTTGCTTTGCGGCCTAAGTAGATCTCGATTAGCAGTAAATTGCTAGGGAGTTGTGGGCGTTGAGCCGTAAGGTTCGTGGGATTTTTGTGACTTCGAATAGTCAAGTGACTTAAGACACCGAGGATGGACCTTGTAAGGGTCGAGCTATTGAGACTCGGTGGTAGTAATGGGAGTTGCATAACACTGCGTCAGGTGCCTCCGTATACCTGCAAGTGGAATGCTTCACTCCGGTGGTGTGATTGTTTTGTACTTGGGTACCGATGGGAAACCCGAAGGTACGATAATGGTTTATTGTGATGATTTGCAGGCGTTAACGTCTGACCGATTCAAAGGGTCGAGGTTCGAGTACCTTGTAGTAAGTCCGCGGAAGATTTTTGGTTATGACCAATGTTGATACCGGTCATTGTGTTGTGGAATGTCGGAATTCCGCAAGATATTATCATCTTGACGGTGATAGTGTGGGGTAAAACCCCAAGTGGGGGAGTGTGTACCCGGAGGGTACGGTGTTGCCTCGGGTTAGAAGGCATGATTGAGCGATTTGTCAGAAGTCGTCTCGTTTTGTGAGTAACCTATGGACGTAGAGTGTTGATTTTCGATTGTCTCGTGTAGAGACATATTAGTATAGAGTGCGTTCAGGGGGTGAGTTCCTTAGAGTATTGAGGACTTGTACGTGCGAAAGGTGTTAAGATCATCTTTAAAGGACGATCGAAACGAGGTTCACTGGGTAATGGTGGACGGGTTATGGAAATTGTGGAGTTGCGCGTCGATTGGAGTACCGAAAGGCTTGCAAGAAATTCCATCACCGTGTGCGTGGTGCGGATGACTCAATTGGATTGTCGATTGGCGGTAGAACTCTAAGTCGTGAGTTGGAGTGCACCAAGGAGTCATGAAGGATGGTTGTGTTTTGAACGTTGTGTGGCGAGAAAGAGTGATCGATAGGATGCAAGGGTGGCATCGAGGGGGTGTAGAGTTGTGTGAGAACTCGGAAAGTTGAGGAATGTATACATTCCTTGTTCACGATGAGGTTTAGATCGCGAGGACGCGATCCAACTTAAGTGGGGGGGGGGAGTTTTAAGACCCAAATATTTATTGTACATAATTTATTTATGGTGTACGACGCGTGTATGAAGTGTACGAAGCATGTACGTGTTGCTTGCTCGAATGTCGAAGAAAACTGGACGTTGTTTGAGTTACAAGATGTGTACGTATCTTTTCAACTCCAAATAAAGTTTGTGTTGATGTTTCGAAACCTTACCATTGGAAAGAAAATCTTATTACGTTACCAACGATATTTGATTCATCAAAAACGGAGCTACGGTCAAAAAGTTATGGCCAAAACAAGTTACTGAAAACTGACTTGTAGGTTGGAGCGGCGCTCCGATTGCGTCTGATGTGTTTTTCAGCATTTTTAAAGAGTTTAAATGAGGGATATTATGGTCTTTTCATTTGGGATCGGTTTGGGGACTTCAAAACTGATCCAAACCCTTATCCTAACTCATTTTCTTCCTTCTCCTTCACCCACACACTTCAAACCCTTGAGAGAGAAACAAGTTCTAGTGAGATAAAGCTCCATTGAAGAGGAAGAAGAAGGATTCGGGTCAAGGCATAGGAAGCAAAGTTGTTCACCTCGTTCACGGCTACGAGTAGATAGTAGTGGTATGTCCTAAATCCAAAATTCGTTTTCAAGTTTATGTTCATAATTAGGGCTTTTGATTGTATGTTCTTGAACAAAACCCCACTAGTTGTTAAATGGAAAATTTAAATTAGTAATTGGTAAGGAAGACCATTTTGGTGGGTTTAGGGTTGGATGATGAAATTGGTTAGTTCATAAGCATGTTCAAGTGTTTAAATCACTAGTTAACTTGTGTTAAATGTGATTAGAAGTGTAAGTATGCAAATTGGCATTTTGACTTGTTTTTAGGTCAAAATGGGTTTTTGTGTAAATGTTGATCTAAAATGCGTTTAAAGCCTAAAAGAGGTGTTTTTAGGTATTTCGGGAACGCGGGAAGTGGTCTCGTTAGTCTTGGACTTTCGAGTATCGTTAAAAGTGCAAAAATGCGTAGATTGCACTTTATGTCAATTTGGGCGGGTCGTGAGTCCAAATGAGGGTTTGGTTGATCAAACCTTGTGCAAAATATATTAGTGGGACATAATCACTATTCGATTGTGATTATGAGTGGTTCGGGTGAGATTTGACTTAGTCAAAGTTGGTCAAGTGTTAATAGTCGAAATTACACTTGTGATGTTTTAAGTCGAATAGGCTTAAGTTGTAGCTTATTTGCATGTATGATTTGCGTAGGTGATATACGTGAAGTCGGTGGAAGAAGTTCAAGTTTTCGAGTTGCACTTCTTCAAGTAATCGAGGTGAGTGGAATATTTATACATGTATGTATGTGGTTTATTTACTCGTACGCGATGTGGGCCTTAGGCGCCACATCGTGAGTATTGGGCGTTATATCACAAGTTGGTGACTTATTGAGGCTATGGGTGAAGAGAACTAAAAGTCAGTAGTGTCTCGTTAGGAGATTCACAAGTCGGTGAACCTCTTGGAGGTTCACAAGTCGGTGACCTCGTATGTATTGGCGGGTGATTCACAAGTCGGTGACACCCTATAGTGCTTCACAAGTCGGTGACACTTATTGGTGGCGCTTCACAAGTCGGTGATGTCACATGGCGTTCACAAGTCGGTGACCCATAGATATTGGTGGGTAGTTCACAAGTCGGTGACACCCTTTGGTGATTCACAAGTCGGTGACACCTTATGATGAGTCACAAGTCGGTGGCATCTTACGAGTGAGACTCGATGTTATTGGTCATCTACAAGTCGGTAGTGCCATAGCGGGGAACGGTTTGTTATATTTATGCATTGTTGTGATTTTAGTATATTATTGTGACGGTTTATATACTAACGTTGTTGCTAGTCGTATGTTTGGTGTTGCTAGCTCGTTTATGCATTTTGTTTGCATGGTATTGTAAGTGGATGCGTGTAGGTAAATTACATATGTATATGTATAAGTATTGCATTCACTAAGCATTAGCTTACCCTCTCGTTGTTTACATTTTTAGGTACGGAAGCGGATTTGGCAAGGGTATGCTCGGGATTTAGATGATTTTTCCCTTTTGATGCTTACTTGGATTACTTTTGGATTCGACCTAGGATTTGGGTAGTTTATTCCCAACATCATGCTCGTGGTCTTGTTGGAACTTAAACTCTTGTGGTCAAACTTGTATTTTGTACTTAAGGGGCAATTTGGGCATATGTGGGCCCGGGTTCGTAAAACTTATTTTATTAATGGACCATGTTAGTTTTACTTATATTATTGTGTTGTGAAAAGCGTTTTGTCAACATACGTTGGGAAGTGGCCGAACATTTTCTTATTTGGGGACTTTTTGGACAGCGGGCTGCCAGACCCATTCTGCGCGCCGCGCATGGGAATGGCGCGCCGCGCCACCACCTGCACAAAGAATTTTTTTTTTTATTTCAATTTTCCGCGTGGTCGTTTGTAATTTGGGTTAGGTTGTTACAAGTGGTATCAGAGCATGGTCTAAGGGATTTAGGTGACTTGAGATAGGAGCCTAGACTTAGACTTTTGTGTGTGCTTTTATGCGGGACTTGTAGGATTACGGGTCGGTTCGGGTTTTAGTTATATGGTTTATGTTGTTACTAACCATGTTGTTTTGTGTGGAACATCTAGCGAGATGGTTGTTGTATGCATGAGCTCGGCATGGCGTGTGAGCGTAATAATGCTTCGCGACCATTATTACGGTTGCAAGCCAAGTCATGCAAGTGATGTACAACAAGGATTGGACTAGATGGGATGTATGAACGTTGACATACTTATATGTTTGTGAATATTGATTGTGGCAGTGTATGTAAATTATTCGTATTGCGTTCCTAACCGAGTTCATTTCTTAGAATGACGACAAGGAACAAACAAGTTAGCGAAGATCAAGGCGAAGACTCCGAATTCACGGCTAAGGTTGAGGCCATCTTTAAACGTCAAAAAGCGGAGTTTCTCGAGGATGCTAGAAAGGTTTTTCGGGAATCGGTTGATGGGCAAGTAACCGGGTTAATCAACGAACGAGTAAATGCCACGATCGAAGAGGCATTCGAAGCTAGAAATATTTATCCTCGTGGTAAAGGGGGTGATGGTAATGGGGGACATGGAAGGCGGGACTTCCATTACAAAAATTTCAAGGATGCTCAACCTCCGATGTTTAATGGGGTGAGGGATCCATTGAAAAGCACTTGTTGGATTTCCGATATCGAGGGGGCTTTCCGTACTAGTGAATGTCCTCCCGAGAAGAAAACGAGGTACGGTTCTAGTATGTTGCGCGAAGAAGCCAAATTGTGGTGGGATGACAAGATTCAATTGTATGGCGAAGAACAATGTATGAGCTTGTCATGGGATGAGTTCAAAAAGGAGTTCTTTGATGAGTACCGAACTTCTTCCGATCTTGATAGAATTCGGGACGAGTTACACAATTTGCGACAAGGTTCGATGGACTTGGTTACTCTCAAGTCTAATCCATCTGGATGAATACATTACATTTGGTTACATCGCGAGGTACTTGACCTTTATATGATACATTTTACAAACATTGCATTCGTTTTTAAAAGACAAACTTTCATTACATCGAAAGTTGACGGCATGCATACCATTTCATAATATATCCAACTATAATTGACTTAATAATATTCTTGATGAACTCAATGACTCGAATGCAACGTCTTTTGAAATATGTCATGAATGACTTCAAGTAATATCTCTAAAGTGAGCAAATGCACAGTGGAAGATTTCTTTCATACCTGAGAATAAACATGCTTTAAAGTGTCAACCAAAAGGTTGGTGAGTTCATTAGTTTATCATAATCAATCATTTCCATCATTTTAATAGACCACAAGATTTTCATTTCCATTTCTCTTAAATATACGTCCCATGCATAGAGACAAAAATAATCATTCATATGGATTGAACACCTGGTAACCGACATTAACAAGATGCATATAAGAATATCCCCTATCATTCCGGGACATCCATCGGACATGATAAAACAACATCGAAGTACTAAAGCATCCGGTACTTTGGATGGGGTTTGTTAGGCCCAATAGATCTATCTTTAGGATTCGCGTCAATTAGTAGATCGGTTTACTAATTCTTAGGCTACCAAGCAAAAGGGGCATATTCGGCTTCGATCATTCAACCATATAATGTAGTTTCGATTACTTATGTCTATTTCGTAAAACATTTATAAAAGCGCATGTATTCTCAGTCCCAAAAATATATATTGCAAAAGCATTTAAAAAGGGAGTAATGAAACTCACATTACTGTATTTTGTAGTAAAAATACATATGACGACATTGAACAAGTGTAGGGTTGGCCTCGGTTTCACGAACCTATATCAGTTTTATATATTAAAACACATAATAACAATTAACGAGTTTATATATTAATATTATTAGTATACTTCTTATATTACTAATTTGTATGTTATGTTATATTAATAAATAACCTAATTATATCTATTATATATATTTTAGATGTTTAGTATGTATATAACGGATTCTTATTAAAGTATTTTTAATTAGGTTATAATATATGTTATTTATTATAAATATTATATATTAGTGCTTGAAAATATTATATAACGTATTAGAATTAGTATTTATATATATATATGCTTTAATATATATATATATATATATATATATATATATATATATATATATATATAATATATATATATATATATATATATATATATATATATATATATATATACATATATATATGTATATATATTATTTGTAGCTTAATTATAATAACATTTTAGTAAACAAAATAGTATCTAATATTAATATAGATGTAAAGTATATTTTTATATAAATGTCATTTGTTTATTAAACTAATATTTATAATACTAATATAGTGATAATAATAATAATAATGAATATAGTATTAATAATTTTAATAATTCTATTAATACTAATGATAATAATAATAATGATCATAATTTTAATATTTAGTGTTAGTTTAATAATAATAATAATAATAATAATAATAATAATAATAATAATAATAATAATAATAATAATAATAATAATAATAATAATAATAATAATAATAATAATAATAATAATAATAATAATAATAATAATGAGTCTAAAATGATACTAATACTAATATTTACAAAAATAATAATAATTTGTATTATTTTCATAATACTATTATTAATAAACCTTTTCATCATAATGACAATAATATTAAAGTTTTAAAATTACTAGTAATATCGGGAGTAATACTCATACTCATAGTAATAATAATAATAGATATAATACTTTTAATTATGATAATAATAATAAGAGCAATTAGGATACTTATAATAATATTTATAATGTTAAATTGTATTATGTTCATAATAATGTTAATAATAATAATAATGATAATAATTATGATAGTAATACTACATATGTTAATATTAGTAATAATAACAATAATATTAAGTAATGATAATACTAATAATTTTGGAATGATAATACTAGTATCAAAAATGATAATATCATAAGTTATGTTAATGGTAATAATAATTAATAATAGTAACCTTTAGTAATACTTATAATACTTGTATCTATGATATTCATAATAATAATTACTATAATAATAATAATAATAGTAGTAGTAATAATAATAATAATAATAATAATAATAATAATAATAATAATAATAATAATAATAATAATAATAATAATAATAATAATAATAATAATAATAATATAATAATAATAATAATAATAATAATAATAATAATCATCATCATCATCATCATAATGATAACAATAATAATCATAATAATAAAAAATAATAATAATAACATTAAATTATACCTTAGTAGCATTAAAAAGAAATAGACTGCCCGAGACGGGACTCGAACCCAAGACCTCTCGTTCCCCAACCAAATGCCTAACCACTCCTCTGATTCTATTCCTTGTGATTCTAATACATAACATTTATCTATATAACCATATTTCTGTTTCTCTCTTCATCTTCTTCCTCTTAAAAACGAATTCGACTAAAATCAAGCATTAATCAAAACACAAGATTGGTTTTTAATCTTAAACGAACATAGATGATTTATTGAAGTGTTTGAAATTACTGGATACGAAAATAAATGAATATATATATATATATATATATATATATATATATATATATATATATATATATATATATATATATATATATATATATATATATATATATATATATATATATATGTTTTTGCTGTTCGTGAAAAAAGAAAATAAACTCCAAAATTGATTGTGAATTCAAGACCTTTTTGGTTAATATTTATAACATGAATTAAGTTTAAAAACGTCCCTAGAAAGTACCTGAATCCTCAATTGATCTGAAAACTCAAAAACAAATTCAAATTTTGCAAAGAACAACCCGTTTGACTTTTTTCATTTTAAAGTTTGACTCATAAATCAGAATCCAAATCAAGGAATTGGATTCTGAAACTTTACAAATAGTTTCAATACGCGTTTACTAACAATCTTGCAATATTACATTTTTAAAATCGTTTGAAATTGTGCTTTTTGGTGTTCTTGGTCAAAACAGAGATATTGAGCTATTTATAAAAAAAAATAAGCTTTTACAGATATAATAAATCACGAGCTGTTGTAAATTGATATTGAGGGTAGAAAGTCGATCTAGTTGTTGTTAATGTGTGAGTAATCGTTTGGTGTATATTTGAGAAAGGGTCGACATGCCATCTAAATCAGAAACAGAAGAAAGATAATAAAATAAAATAAAAAATATAACAGCAGATAAAGACTACTAACAAATTTTGTTGTATCTGATTGGATTAAGGTGTGAGGATTCGATTTTATAGACAGGAAAATAAAACCAACTGCAGATGATTATACGTAAATTGAATCTGATCTTGATTTTTATATATTTATGATAATTAATTAATAATTTTAATTATATTACAATTAATAATAATATTATTAATAATAATTATTATTATAATAATAATAATAATAATAAGAGTAATAACAATAATAATTCATAATAATAATAATTTTTAGTGTAATTGATAATAATTGTATTATTAATGATAACTAATAATGATAATAATAATATCAATAATAATAATAATAAATATATTAATAATAATAATAATAATAATAATAATAATAAATAGTAATGGTACTAAAAATGATAATGTTAATAAGTCTAATAATAATAATCATAATAAAAATGATATCGCTAATATTATAACTAATACTAGTAATAACACTACTTATAATAATATTAGGAATGATATCACTAATGATAATCAAAATAAATTGTATTACTTTTATAATAATGATTCTTAATGGTAAAGATAATATCTAATAATTATACTAATATTAATCATAACATCTAAAATTATAATTTTACTACTAGTTATAATAATATTAACCATGGTAACAATAATATTAATAATAATAATACAATAACAAATCAAATGTGTCAAATTGCATATTAAAATTTTAATAATGTCAATAGTACTGATATTAATAATAATAATAATAATAATAATAATAATGAATGTAATAACTATAATTAAACTTGTAATTACATTTAATATATTAATTTTTATAATTTACTACTTATGTAAGGCTTACTAATTACACAGTATATAATTGAATTATTACATATAATAATACTTATACATAGAATTCCTATATATTTATGTGTATAGATTTATTACAACATACATATTATATTAATTATGTGTAGGATTCATATATATATATTTGTATATTTTTATTTTAGTAGCATCTTAATGATTTTGTATATTACTCTACATATTTAATTCAAATGATTAAAATTAAATGATTAAATAGTATTATATTAATTCAACTTAATATATACACTTATATATATATATATATATATATATATATATATATATATATATATATATATATATATATATATATATATATATATATATATATATATATATATATATATATATATATATATATATATATATATATATATATTATTTACTTATTTATTTACACACAATTATTCCTGAATCGTCGGAAATAGTCAAAGGTCAAATGATTTCATGAGAACAGTTCAAAAACTTTGAGACTCAACATTACAGACTTTGTTTATTGTGTTGGAAACATATAAAGATTAAGTTTAAATTTGGTCAGAAATTTCCGGGTCGTCACAAAGCAAACACTTTTTTTCGTCTTTTGAAAAAACTTTGTTCACGAACATTATAGATGTGATGAAAATATGAACATTTAGTAGAGACACTTTGTGATAAATGTTTTTATTTTGGCGGGAAAACGCTCGAAGAAGTAATATATAACAATTATCGTGTTTTTCGAGCGTATATTGAAGTTTTAGCTATTGGGGTTTAGATATTAGGGTTTAGATATTATGTTTTATAGGGTTTAGATATTAGGGTTTAGAAATTTAGGGTTTAGGGTTTAGATTTAGGGTTTAGATTTAGGATTTAGATTGAGTTTTTAACACGAACGGTTTAGAGTTTAGGGTTTAGGGTTTAGGGTTTGGTGTTTTGGGTTTATGGAATAAACCCAAAACACCAAACCCTAAACCATATAAACCAAAAACACCAAACCCTAAACCATAAACTTTAAATCGGGCTAAATTTTATTTCACAAAACATAAAAAAAAACGTTCATATTCTTCACGAACAATATTATCTTGAATGTTATTTTTGTCGATCGTTTTCCCGCCTAAATAATAACATTCATCACGAAGTGTCTTTTCTAAATGTTCATATTTTCGTGTGATCTTGATGCCGGAAAAAAAATTTCAAAAAAAACGGAAAAAAAAAATTTGTTTCCCCCCGCTTCCCTCCGATTGGTTACTTCCCCATTGATCTTGCCCCTATATAAACGAATCAAAAACTCCTAGTTTTTTTTATTGAACATGGACACTCTAGCAAGGAACTAGAACACCATAAATGAAATATTACAATGACTTTAAAGTCAATCGAATTACAAACTCGTAGTTACATTTCCAGCTTAGTTAATCCGATTCAATTATAACAGTTTATATGATTATAGTTTAGTAAATTGGGAATTTACTCGGTTCTTTTGCTTTATTATTTTCAAATAGAACGATTAGAAAAAGCAGTGAATATGAATATTAATATAACTCTCATGTTAGGCATGAATTTATACATCGTTACTGATAAATGTTGGTTATACATGTTATTCTGTTTAATTCGTCAAAAGAAAGACTTAAAATTTATCTACATAAATAATTTCACCATTTTAACTTACATATATATAAATATAAGTATAATATGACTTTTTTTTATTGATATTGATATTTGATATGATAAAATAAAACAAACAAAGAAGTGTGCCTCTCCTATCAGCCAATGAATTGTAACTATATGGATTTCATTTGGCACGTGCATACACATGTCATCGCACACTTAATCAAGATATGCCATGCAAACACCACGTGTCCCCATTCTCACAAAACTCGAACACCTATACGCATTTCGTGCATACCCTCGTCCATTCTAGGCTAGTGCATTCTTGTTTTTATTTTTATTTTAATAGAAAAAGTGAAGTGATGTTACAGTACCTATAATTTAAATGACTTTAATTATGTTAATTGTAACATTTGTGTCAAAAATTTTATTTGGGGTATGGTTTTGTAATAGAGTTTGAATCTTATGTCTAACACATTTTGAAATGGATAGTGAAAGAGTTTATAATAGGCTCATGAAATATCTAGATTACACTATACATGTTTATATGTTTATTAAATAAAATAATTCGTTCTTCCGATCCGAAACGAAATGATAATAAAATATTGGCAAATAACTTAGATAAACTCATGCATTTACCCATTTCGTGTTATTGGTTTTCAAGAAGTTTGTTTGGAGTGAAACATAATTATATTTAAGTTAACTCATAACAATTATTCATTAATATTAATAAGCTTAGTGTTTTGACACGAATGACACGATTTATTTCGGCAAATGGAGTGCTCAAAACTTACGTAATCTCTTGAAGCTTCTCAAGTGTTTTGAATTAACATCGGGACTCAAGATAAATTACCGTAAGAGTACACTTTTCGGGCTAGGTGTTGATAAAGGTGAGGTTGAATCTATGGCCACTTCTTTCGGTTGCTTAATGGGGTCAATGCCATTCACCTACCTCGGTCTTTCGATTGGTGCGAATATGAAAAAGTTGATTAGTTGGAAACCGATAATTGACAAATTCGAAAAAAGACTCTCGGATTGGAAGTCGCGTTTGGTGTCTTTTGGTGGCCGCCTAACTCTTGTTAAATCCATGCTAAATAGTCTCCCGTTGTACTTTTTCTCACTCTTCCGTGCCCCGCGCCATGTGTGTTAAAAAAACTAGAAAGTGTGAGACGTTCCTTCTTTTGGGGCGGGTCGGGAAAAGAATCAAAGATTGCTTGGGTCAAATGGGATGAAGTTGTTTTGCCATATTGGGGGGGTGGGGGGGGGGGGGGGGTGTCTTATTTTGGGTTCTTTAAATAGCAAAAACTTGGCTTTGATCGGCAAGTGGTGGTGGAGGTTTAAAACCGAGCCCAACGCTTTGTGGATCAAAGTTATTTCGAGCATTTACGGGTCCTCGGGTGGGTTGGGTGAATTCGACACATTTTCTTGTTCTCATAATTATTCTACTTGGGTTAATATTATCAAGGCTGGAGGTCTTATTGATGCTACATGTGTTTCGTTTTCTAATTCCTTCTCAAGAGTGATAGGTGTAACGACCCGTCAAAATTGCTATTGACGCGGCACGTTAATCATTGATTCCACAGTGAGGTTTTGACCTCTATATGATACGTTTTAATAAAATATTGCATTCATTAAAATAAGTGACTTTCTAAACATAGAAAGTTATAAGCATGTGGGCGAGTGCTTAGGTATAAGCAAATCCCCAAAATACATAAGTTTTTATCATACCGGTTGACATCACAGTCCAATTATTTATTACACAACGCAGTTTTATTTCGAATGCAATAAACTTTATACAAAGCATGAGAGACTCCATGCAGGCAACAAGCACATCACAGCGGAAGCAGTCTAAGGACCTGAGAATAAAACATGCTAAAAGTCAACACGAATGTTGGTGAGTTATAGGTTTAATTGCTCGAGTCATAAATATATATAAAGATAGACCACAAGATTTCATCAAAAGTTTATCAATAGATTCTACGTAACAGAGCACCCTGGTAACTAAACTTTAACGTTATAATCATAATTACCCCATTTGTTTTAATACACGCAAACCAACGTGTCATAAACTCAAATAACATACGTCCGTTAAAAGGCTAGCGCTCTAGCTCGGACGGGGATGTCAAGCCCTATGGATCCATATACAATTATTCGCGCCCACCAGTCCATATCATATGTACTGGCAGCTACTAGTTACCAAAGCTAAGGGATTTTCAGTTTAACTCAGTGTAGAATTTAGTATGTACTTGTGTCTTATTGCGTTTAAAATAAATTGCATGTATTCTCAGTCCAAAAATATTTAAAGTATTTAAAAAGATATCTATAAACTCATGGTCCAATATTGAGATTCAATATTGTAGGCAAATTGTGTAGACGTAATGATGGTAGATGACAGTATGATTGGCCTTGGATTCAAGAACAATACCCCGAACAATACCCAATATTTTCTTAGCTTAAAACGGTTTGAAACCCGAATTAAAACACCCTCGTATATACTTTATTATTATTAAACTTAAATTAAAATTATAATTATAATTATAAATTTAAATTTAAATTACAGAAGAAAATAAAGTGTGAAATATTTCGTCGAACAAACTGGCCTTTTATAGGCACATTTCCTGAATTTGGTCCCCATGCGATCGCATGGGTTTTCAGTGCTTTTGCCATGCGATCGCATGGCTAGGCTGGACAGCTTATTTCTGCTTTGTTTTCTAGTTCGTCGACATCAAATAATGTTTACTGTAGCAAATAGTGCGTACTGTAGCAAATAGTGTTTTCACTGTAGCACTGTAGCAAAGTCGTTTTCACTGTAGCAAATAGTGTTTTGATGTAGCAAAGTCGTTTTTACTGTAGCAAATAGTGTTTTACTGTAGCAAAGTCGTTTTTACTTGTACATCTTATAATATATATATACATACATATAATTGTTCGTGAATCGCCGAGAGTAGTCAAAGGTAATTGAATATATGAAACAGTTCTAAAATTTTGAGACTCAATCTAACAGACTTTGTTTAACGTGACAAAATAATAAATCGTATAGAGAATTGGTTTAAATAAGTCGAAATTTTTCGGGTTATCACAGTACCTCCCCGTTAAAGAAAATTTCGTCCCGAAATTTTGAGTAGTACCTGTTTTATGAGCGATATCAGTGAAAAAATGTGGATACTTTTGCTTCATTTGATCCTCACGTTCCCAAGTAAACTCGGGTTCTCGTCTAGCGTTCCAACGAACCCTAACTATCGGTATTTTGCTTTGTTTTAATTGTTTGACCTCACGGTCCATGATTTCAACAGGTTCTTCGATAAAATGGAGTTTATCATTGATTCGTTTTTCGTCAAGAGGAATTACGACATCCTCTTCAGCTAAACATTTTTTTAAATTTGACACGTGAAATGTGTCATGAACACTACTAAGTTCTTGCGGTAGCTTTAATCGATAAGCAACTGCTCCAATTCTTTCGGTGATTTCAAAGGGTCCTACGTACCTAGGACTTAGCTTTCCTCGTTTACCGAATCGTACAACGCCTTTCCAGGGTGACACTTTCAACATGACTTTGTCGCCCACTTGAAATTCTAGCGGTTTTCTTCTTACATCAGCATAACTCTTTTGGCGACTCATGGCCGTTTTCAATCGCTGTTGTATTTGAATGATCTTTTCGGTGGTTTCATTAATAATTTCTGGTCCAGTAAGTTGTATTTCTCCTACTTCACTCCAACAGATAGGAGATCTGCACTTTCTACCGTAAAGTGCTTCAAATGGCGTTGTGTTGATGCTCGTATGATAGCTGTTATTGTATGAAAATTCTGCCAATGGTAAGTGTCGATCCCAACCGGTTCCAAAGTCAATCACACGTGCCCGTAACATGTCTTCTAATGTTTGTATAGTTCTTTCACTTTGACCATCTGTCTGTGGGTGATAAGCGGTGCTCATATCTAATCGAGTTCCCAATGCTTTTTGTAATGACTGCCAGAAACGTGATGTGAATCGGGTGTCGCGATCAGATATGATGGAGATAGGTACAACATACATGTTTAGAAACTACTTCCTTCAAATATAGGCGTGCTAATCTCTCCATACTGTCTGTCTCCTTTATTGGTAGGAAGTGAGCTGATTTAGTTAGACAGTCAACTATCACCCAAATAGTATCATGACTACTTGCAGTCCTTGGCAATTTCGTAATGAAATCCATGGTTATTCTTTTCCATTTCCACTGCGGAATTTCTGGTTGTTGCAGTAATCCTGACGGCTTTTGGTGCTCAGCTTTGACCTTCGCACATGTCAAACATTTGCTTACATAAGTAGCAATTTCTATCTTCATATTAGGCCACCAATAGAACTTCTTGATATCGTGGTACATTTTCCCGTTTCCTGGGTGAATTGAGTACCTCGTTTTATGTGCTTCATCTAGTACTAGTTGCCTTAGGTTACCATGTTTTGGTACCCATATCCTACCAGCAAAATACATGGTTCCATCGGCTTTTACTTCAAGTTGTTTTTCTAACCCTTTGCTCATTTCGCCTTTTTTGGTTTCTGCTTTTAAAGCCTCTAACTGTGCTGCTTGAATTTGCTTTGTGAAATTAGTGCGAATTGTAATGTTCAAAGCTCGGACCCTAAGAGGTTTACTCTTTCTTTCTGACTTAGGGCATCAGCTACAACATTAGCCTTTCCGGGGTGGTAACGGATTTCACAATCGTAATCGTTTAACAACTCTACCCAGCGACGTTGTCTCATATTGAGTTGTTTTTGATCAAAAATATGCTGAAGACTCTTATGGTCGGTGTACACTGTACACTTGGTGCCATATAGATAGTGTCTCCATATTTTGAGTGCAAAAACTACTGCTCCAAGTTCTAAATCGTGCATCGTATAGTTCTTTTCATGAATTTTTAGTTGTCGTGAGGCATATGCGATAACTTTTGTGCATTGCATTAATACACATCCTAAACCTTGGCGCGAAGCATCACAATAGATCACGAAATCATCATTTCCTTCCGGTAATGACAAAATGGGTGCAGACGTTAACTTCTTCTTTAATAACTGGAATGAGGATTCTTGTTCCGTGGACCAATCATACTTCTTTCCTTTTTGTGTCAATGCAGTTAAGGGTTTGGCGATTTTAGAGAAATCTTGAATGAATCTTCGGTAGTAACCAGCAAGACCTAAGAATTGGCGAATTTGTGTTGGAGTCTTTGGTGTTTCCCATTTACTAATGGCTTCGATCTTGGCAGGGTCACTTTAATTCCATGTTTACTGACAACATGGCCCAAAAACTGTACTTCTTGTAACCAGAAATCACACTTTGAAAATTTTGCGTACAATTCTTCTTTCTTAAGTATCTCTAGTACCAGTCTTAAGTGTTGCTAATGTTCTTCTATGTTCTTCGAGTAAATCAATATGTCGTCGATAAAAATAATGACAAATTTGTCTAAATATGGTCTACAGATGCGATTCATTAGATCCATGAATACTGCTGGAGCATTAGTCAATCCAAAAGGCATGACTAGAAACTTATAGTGACCGTAACGGGTTCTGAACGCGGTTTTAGGAACATCTTCTTCCTTCACTCTCAGCTGATGATATCCGGAGCGTAGATCAATCTTAGAATAAATACTTGATCCTTGCAATTGATCAAACAAATCATCAATCCTCGATAATGGGTACCGATTCTTGATCATTAATTTGTTTAATTCTCAGTAATCTATGCACATTCTCATAGATCCATCCTTCTTCTTGACGAACAGAATAGGAGTACCCCAAGGTGAAAAACTGGGACGAATAAATCCACGGTCCGATAATTCTTGCAACTGGTCTTGTAATTCTTGCATTTCTGAAGGTGCAAGTCTATATGGGGATCGGGCTACAGGTGCAACTCCTGGTACGAGATCAATCTGGAATTCTACACATCTGTGTGGAGGTAGCCCCGGTAATTCTTCTGGAAATACTCTGGGATATTGTCTTACAATCGGCATGTCATCAATGCTTCTTTCGTCAGTATCGATCTTCTTTACGTGTGCCAGAATAGGATAACAACCTTTTCTTATAAGTTTCTGGACCTTCATACAGCTGATAAGGTTCAGCTTCGAGTTGCTCTTCTCCCCATAAATCATTAATGACGTTTCATCCTTTCGAGGGATGCGGATCGCTTTCTCAGCGCAAACAACTTCCGCTCTTGTTTTGGACATCCAGTCCATGCCAACGATTACGTCAAAACTTCCTAATTCTACGGGTATCAAATCGATTTTGAAGGTTTCACCAGCGAGATTTATTTCACAACTATGGCAAATTTTATCGGCTTTTATCAGTTTACCATTAGCTAATTCAATAGTATATTTATTGTCTAGAGACAATGATGCACATTTTAGTTTAGAACTAAAGTCTTTACACATATAACTTCTATCAGCACCCGTATCAAACATAATAGAAGCTAGTTGATTATTAACGGTAAACGTACCTGTGACAAGATTAGGATCCTCACGTGATTCACTGGCACTAACATCAAATGCCCTCCCACGTGCGGGTTCTTTGTTCTTCTCCTTATCAGGGCATTGATTTATAAAGTGACCAGGCTTCCCGCATCGAAAACATTTATTGACATCGGTCAGTTTTGTCTTTACTTCAGAAACGGTGGCATAACAATCTTTCGCCACATGTCCTTTCTTGTTGCACTTATCACAGACCACTTGGCACTGTAGCAAAGTCGTTTTCACTGTAGCAAATAGTGTTTTACTGTAGCAAATAGTGTTTTACTGTAGCAAATAGTGTTTTACTATAGGAAAGTCGTTTTTACTTGTACATCTTATAATATATATATATATACATACATATAATTGTTCGTGAATCGTCGAGAGTAGTCAAAGGTAATTGAATATATGAAACAGTTCTAAAATTTTGAGACTCAATCTAACAGACTTTGTTTAACGTGACAAAATAATAAATCATATAGAGAATTGGTTTAAATAAGTTGAAATTTTTCGGGTCATCACAATAGGTGACGGTACAAGCATCTCCTTTTGGCATGATTCGTGGGTGAAAAAAGAACCACTCAAAGATTGTTTTAGAAGATTATTTCGGCTGAAATCAAGGACTAACGCGACTGTGAAGGATCGACTTAAAGGGAATGATGGGGGCTGCCCAGGTGCGTGGGAATGGCTGCGGGTACCTACTGGCCGTACACAAAATGAGCTGTGCGAACTCAACAAGGTGATTTCAAAGACATCCCTCGCGCCAAACAAATCTGATACTTGGCGTTGGGATTACTCGAATAATGGGAAGTTCACGACAAAGAAATTAGCTTACTTAATTGATGCGAAGACATTGTGTTCAAGACCGAATGTGATGGAGACTTTGCGTAATAACCTAATTCCTAAAAAAAGTCGAGGTATTTGTGTGGAGAGCGAGAAAAAAGCGACTACCATCGTTAATCGAGCTAGACAAGTGGGGTATCTGTAGCGACCTGACAAAATCATCATTGACGGCGCCCTTAGGTCCCGTTATGTGGTTATAAGTCTTTAAAAGGACGTTTGACCAAAATATGTCGCATTCATTTCAAATGTAAAGATGTTTCAAGTTTACAAAAGTAGTTCAACGAGTAGTTACATTACAACGTTTAATGTACAAATGAAACCTATGCGACACGATTTAAAAGTAAGTCAAAAGATGCTCCATGTATGTATGTATACTCGACATTCAAGCAAGTACCAAAAACAGTGAGCAGAATCATGTAACACCTATTGTTCAAGGACCTGAGAAAAACATAGAAAATCTGTCAACGAAAAACATTAGTGAAATCATAGGTGTATTAGTAAACGTATGTATTTGAACCACAAGATTTAGTATAAGTTGATTATCCAAATCGTTTGCATTCCAAAGATGTTGTTTGTATCACGAGTGTGACGACCCGGAAATTTTCGACCAAATTTAAACTTATTCTTTATACGATTTCGACACGATAAGCAAAGTCAATAATGTTGAGACTCAAAATTTGTGAACTGTTTTACATGAAACCATTTGACCTTTGACTATTCCCGACGATTCACGAAAAATTGTTTGTAAATATATATATAAATGTATATATAAATATAAATATATATATAATATTATGAAATAATAAAATACACTTTAATCAATTTAAATTAAGTGAAAAATAAAATACTGAATAACTAAGTTACTATTAAAATGAATATATATATAAAAATTCTAAACATAAGTAATGTTATATATTGTAAACTATACATATTTAATATTTAATACAAGTTATTATATAATATATAATTAGTAAATATGTTCAAAGTTATAAATTGTAATACATTAAACTTAATTACAAGTTTGAATATAACTGTTATATTAATATTAATTACTTTCATTATTAATATTAATAATGGTATTAATATTTGTATTACTAACATTATTATTTCTAATATGAAATATATATATATATATATATATATATA
Organism: Rutidosis leptorrhynchoides; assembly: GCF_046630445.1. Taxonomy (NCBI): domain Eukaryota; kingdom Viridiplantae; phylum Streptophyta; class Magnoliopsida; order Asterales; family Asteraceae; genus Rutidosis; species Rutidosis leptorrhynchoides. Next base: position 372,005,014 of record NC_092343.1, on the reverse strand, counting down.
TATATATATATATATATATATATATATATATATATATATATATATATATATATATATATATATATATATATATGAAATTGAATAAAAATATCTTGTTATATCCTTTATGTTACTTGCATTAATATTATATATTACCTTGAACATTAAAAATCATTATTTTGTTAATAATATGATCATTTTCATTTTTTATAGTTATTATCATAATTATTATTATTATTAATATCAGTGTTATTAATATTATTATCTATATCCTCATTTCTATTTTTATTATTATTATTTGATTATTAATGTTATTATTATTATTAATTCCTATTATTATAATTATCTGTATTTTTTTTATTCTATTAATATATTTATTTTTATTAATATATTTATTTATATTTACTAATTATTAAAATTAAACTTTAATTAGGAATGATATTACAGAATCAAATTTTCTCTTTAAGGTCACGATCGAACTGTTTTAATCCTTTGTTTCTATCCCTAATTTGTTACAAGTCTTAATCTAATCCAATTCATAAAATTCTATTTCCATTAGATAAGGTTAAAATCTGTTACAAGTCGTACTACACTTTTATTTATTTTATTTAATTTCTCTGTTTTCTGATTTAAAATGGCTGACGACTACCATTACCATATAAAATCATGTTGAATCAATTATAGGTAATACAATAAACAACTTCACATCCTCACTATCAATTACCATCTAGATCAGTCTTTTTTTTGCGAATTTAATTAAAAAAAAATGAAGAACAGCATGTTATCTGCTCTGTTCTTATTTCAATTATTAAAAAGATCGATTACAAACTGATTTCCAAAATCTATAAATGCAAAAGTGTTAGTAATCCTTTACTAAAACTATATACAAATTTAGAGATTTCAATTCTTCGTATTCATCACGAATTTTTGAGTCAAAGTTATATTCCAAAAAGTCAAACGGATTGATCTTGATAAAATTTGTGTTCGTGGTTATGTTTCCAGTCAAATTGATAAGTCAGAAAGTTTTTAGGAACAATTTTAAACCATTTTCATTCAAGAAACGTAGTCTGAAACATTCTAAATTTTCAATTTTGATTTTGAGTTCTTGAAGTATTTAACGGACCTGTAAATAAAAATTTATGTTCTTTATTCTGTTTAAATTAATTAAAGAGTATAACAAAAGTCTTTTATATGTCAATTAGAAAGATTTAAAAAAAAACGATTTAAGGAGTTATTGAATATCATAATTTCCCTGTTGAATTGAAACGAAGAAGAAGAAAAATAGGGAAAAAAAATTACGGGTTTTATAAAAATTGAATTCTATAATAAACTAGAAAAAACACCACAGATCAGCTGGTTAAGGGGTGTTTGGTATGAATGAAAGGTCACGGGTTCGAGCCCTGCAGTGGGCTATTTTTTTGGAATTCGTTTTTAAAGAGGTAGTTTCAATTTCAAAAATCTTTTATTATTATTATTATTATTATTATTATTATTATTATTATTATTATTATTATTATTATTATTATTATTATTATTATTATTATTATTATTATTATTATTATTATTATTATTGTTACCATGATTGTTATTATTGTTGTTATTATTATTGTTATTATAAGAATTATAATAATAGTTATAAGTATTATAACAATTACTATTATTATTATAAGTATTATTAATGTTATTGTTATTATTAATTTACCATTTTAGTATTATTATTATTTTTATGAATATGATTATTATTATTATTATAACTATTATCAAAATAATACAATTTATTATTATTAGCATTAATATCCTTTTTAGTACCATTATTATTATTAACGAAAGTATTATTAATATGATTATCATTATTAGTATTGTAATATTAAAAATTATTATCATTTTTACAAAAATTGTTATTTTGTTATCACTACAACGATATATTATTATTATTATTATTATTATTATTATTATTATTATTATTATTATTATTATTATTATTATTATTATTATTATTATTATCATCATCATCATTAATATTATTAATACTATGATTCTTATTATAATTATTATTATTATTATTAATGCTATTATTATCATTATAATTAAATACAACTTTTACTTACTATTATTAATAGTATATGTTATTATGTATATAGAAATAGACTTATAAGTAATATTACACATATGTATGAATTAATTATATTAACAATCTTTATATAACTATTCATATATAACGAATTAGGAAATTTTTAAAATTTATATATGACTATATAAATCATAACTATTTTTTAATATATATATAAATTAAATATATAATATATAAAGTTATAATAATATGAAATTGTTCGATTACGAGTAAATGTTTTCATATATATACGAATGATATAGGTTCGTGAATCCGAGGCTAACCCTACACTTGTTCAATGTCGTCATATGTATTTTTACGACAAAATACATTATCGTGAGTTCATTTGATTCCTTTTTACTCTTTACATTTTTGGGACTGAGAATATATGCGCTGTTTTTACAACTGCTTTATTAAATGCTTTTGAGATATATTTTGAACTGCGAATGCATGAAATTCTTTTATAAATGTTTGACGAGATAGACACAAGTACTTAAAAACATTATACGAATGAGTTATTATGAGTACACCGGATATCACCCCTTTTAGTCTGGTAATCCGAGAATTTAGAAACCGAGCTCCAAATTAACGCGAATCCTAAATATAGATCTATGGGCATTAACAAGCCCCAGTCAGAGAATTTGAACTGCTTTAGTACTTCGAAATAGGTATACAACCGCCAGCTTTAAAAGATATGATCTGTTTGTGAGGTGTACACAACCATCATATTTAAAAGAGTGGCCTGATTGTATACTTTTTGCATGACCGTGCGGAATGTCGGTATGCTGGGACTATTCTATATGCATTTTGTTAAAGTCAATTACCAGGTGTTTGTAGTTCATATGAATGACTTTTATCTCTATGCCGTGCGAAATTCCTGATATGAGATTATGTTTATGAAAGATATTAAAAATCGCGAGGCAACCTACGGGGGAGAAAATGATACGAACCTACTCTGCTAAGCATTATGAAATATGATTTCGTACACGAGATAGGTATACTGTATTTAAATCTTGTGGTCTATTAAAATGATGAATTTTATTGTTTACGATAAACCTATGAACTCACCAACCTTTTGGTTGACACTTGAAAGCATGTTTATTCTCAGGTATGAAAGAAATCTTCCGCTGTGCATTTGCTCATTTTAGAGATATTACTAGAGTCATTCATGACATATTTCAAAAGACATTGCATTCGAGTCGTTGAGTTCATCAAGATTATTATTAAGTCAATTATAGTTGAATGTATTATGAAATGGTATGCATACTATCAAATTTCGATGAAAAAAAAGTTTGTCTTTTAAAAACGAATGCAATGTTTGTAAAATGTATCATATAGAGGTCAAATACCTGGCGATGTAATCAACTATTGTGAAACATTTATAATCGATATGGACTTCGTCCGGATGGATTAGGACGGGTCATGAAAACGAGCACCCAATTATCAAGGCTTAACTGAATGTTACCTCTGAATCCATAGTGTTAGAACATACACTATACCGATAAAATTATATTTCATTCGCTAACGGTAGCGAACCGTCCGAATGAGGGTTCGTCAAACCCGTATGGCCACACAACATAATTACTCGCTTACACCCTACAAGTGTAACTAATGATAATTGAATTGAGGATTTTTGTTCAAACTTGTACGTGGAATGTTTGTTTTCGTACTTGTGTTCAATGTATAAAAGTATGAATCGTTTATGTTTTCTCATCCCAAGTATAAGTATAAAAGAGTAAAAGTGGGACTATGATCTCACCTTGATTACAAGAGTATAAAAGTACTTCACAAGTAAACGTGTGCAAGAATGGATGCTAGTCTTGACCTAAACAAGTAGGTCGTATCAATAACGGTAAACACGATTGGTCAAAGTTGTTCAATTAGTCATATGGCTAGTTACGACTCGATTATATATAGTATGTGAATCACGTTGTCAAGTTTCATGCATGATACAAATATAAAAGCATGTTAGAACAATTGCATAAATATTCGGTTAAGTTTGAACAAAAGTCAACTTTGGTCAAGTCAAAGTCAACGAAAAAGTTAACATGTTCGGGTCGGGTCTCGAACTATTTTTCTAAGGTTTTTAATCATATATAAGCATGTTAGAACAAGTCACATGGTGATCGGAGGTGCGTAGCATAGTTAGAATTTTTCGTAAAAGTGCCAAGGTGAACAGCCGCTGAACACGGCTTATGTCGCGCCGCGACATAGAAGGCCGCACCGCGGCAATCAACTGGAGCTGGTGCCTGGCTCGTTTCAAAAGTCTAAGTCCCAAACCAAATTTCATTCAAACACAATTAACGAACCGTAAACATTCAAGACACGTATCTTATATCGTTGGAAAGGTAATTTGATAAGGAACACAACAAGACACATTTCATCAACCAAAAATCATTATTTATAATAATCAAATCCAAATTGAAAGTTCATTAAATGTTTACCATAAATGCTTTCAAGTTCATAAATGCACTTTGATGATTTGGGAATTAAATGCACACTTATGATACGCCGTTTCGTAGGTAATTATGCATACAATGCAACTAAACACTTACAAACAACATTGCAAAGCATTCAATGCATCAAAAGTTCATTTTACTTCTATCAAACCCTAACTCAAAATTACGAATTTAACAATTATGGTTATGAAGCTATTCCATGTCAACCTACATACCAAATTGAAGCTAGTGATGCTAGTAACACATTTAATACATGCACTTTTAACATCTAACAACATTTAGGCAACTAAATCTCAAGATAAAGCACATCCATTTTAAGTTTAAGCTAGTTACATCAAAATAACAAGAACAAGCATATAAATCATATATTCATGTTAGACTTGAGCCATAGACACTAATTAACACTTTTATAAATTAAAAACATCAAGAACAAAGAATCTAGTGTTTTAAGAAAGTTACCCAAAAGAGATGAAATCGGTATGGAATTAAAGAGGAAGTTGCAAGGATTCCAAATATGTAATTTGTTTTGAAGAACACTTCCTATATTGAGAATAGATCATGATTCATTGATTTGGTGTTTGAGAGAAAAAGTTGAAAGTAGTAGAAATGGGAAAGATGAAATGAATGGAGGAGGGTGAAGGTTAACTAGTTGACCTAGTCATCTCTTTGCCCTCTTGACGACATTGGTCCCTCAAGTTTAGATACGGGTGTGTGAATTAACCAAACGAATTACCTTAAATACGTAGAGTAAAAAGGAGATGTTATAATTAAATAACGGACTTTAAAATAAATTAAACAGAAAAAGGCGGGATGTTACATTACCTACTCCTTAAAAGAAATTTCGTCCCGAAATTTAAGTAGGCGAAGTGGTCGTTGTTTCTTCCTCGAGATCTTTCGTTTCCGCATCCACGAATAAATGAGGGTACTTCCTTTGCATTTGATCTTGTCTTTCCCAAGTAAACTCGGGTCCTCTTTTGGCGTTCCAACGGACTTTGACAATCGGAATTCGGCTCTGTTTTAGCATTTTGACGGAGTGATCCATAATTTCAATCGGTTCTTCCACAAAATGAAGTTTGTCGTCAATAGTAAGCTCCTCGAGAGGGATGACGAGTTCGGGTTCGGCGAGACACTTCTTCAAATTTGATACATGGAAAGTAGGATGAACGGAGCTCAGTTGAGGTGGAAGATCTAAACGATAAGCAACGGTTCCAACACGCTCCAAGATTTCGAAAGGACCAATATACCACGGATTTAACTTCCCGTGTTTCCCAAAACGGATTACACCTTTCCAAGGTGTGACTTTTAACATTACGCGGTCACCGACTTGGAATTCGAGGTCGTTGCGTCTAATGTCGATATAGCTCTTTTGACGACTGCGGGCCGTTCTAAGCCTAACTCGAATTTGAACGATCTTCTCGGTTGTTTCATGAATGAGTTCGGGTCCGGTGATTTGTGTGTCGCCTACTTCGGCCCAACAAAGAGGTAAACGACATTTGCAGCCATATAATGCTTCGAATGATGCGGCGTTAATACTCGCGTGATAACTATTGTTGTAGGAGAATTCGGCGAGAGGCAAGTGCTTGTCCCAAGCTTTTCCGAAATTGATAACGCAAGCTCGTAGTATGTCTTCCAAGGTTTGAATTGTGCGTTCGCTTTGCCCGTCGGTTTGTAGATGGTATGCGGTGCTCATGTCTAATCGTGTTCCCAATGCTTCTTGTAAAGTACGCCAAAATCTAGAAACAAAACGGCCATCTCGATCGGAAATAATCGATAACGGTACACCGTGACGGGCTACGATCTCTTTAATGTAAAGTTGTGCAAGTTTCTCCATTTTGCCGGTTTCCTTCATGGCTAGGAAGTGGACGGTTTTGGTGAGACGGTCTACAATAACCCAAATAGTATCATAACCATTCGCCGTTCTTGGTAGTTTTGTGATAAAATCCATCTATATTCTTTCCCACTTCCATTGTGGGATTTCGGGTTGTTGAAGTAGTCCGGACGGTCTTTGGTTTTCGGCTTTGACCTTGGAGCAAGTTAGGCACTTTCCAACATAAGTAGCAACGTCCCTTTTAATGTTCGGCCACCAATATTGTTCCTTAAGGTCGTGGTACATCTTATTGGCACCGGGGTGAATCGAATATCTTGACTTATGGGCTTCGTCTAGAATAAGGCTTCGCAAGTCCCCATAACTTGGCACCCAAATTCTTCCGGCAAAATATCAGAGTCCGGTCTCCTTAACTTCGAATCGGGAGGCGAGGACGTTCAAGCGTTCGAGAGAGATGTTTTCATCCTGGAGAGCCTCGTCTTGGGCTACACGAATTTGATTATTGAGATTGGTGTGGATGGTGATGTTTAAGGCTCGGACACGAAGAGGCACCGCTCTTTGTTTTCAACTTAAGGCATCGACTACTACATTTGCCTTCCCGGGATGGTAACGAAGCTCACAATCGTAATCGTTCAAAGTTTCAATCCACTGTCGTTGTCTCATGTTTAGTTGTTTTTGATCGAAGATGTGTTGAAGGCTTTTGTGATCGGTGAAGATAGTACTCTTGGTTCCATAAAGATAGTGTCTCTACATTTTGAGTGCAAAGACAACGGCTCCGAGTTCGAGATCATGTGTCGTGTAGTTCCGTTCATGAATTTTCAATTGTCGGGAATCATAAGCAATAACCTTCTTTCGTTGCATCAAAACACATCCAAAACCATGTTTCGAAGCATCGCAATATACAACGAAATCATCATTGCCCTCAGGGAGAGATAAGATAGGAGCGGTGGTTACCTTTTTCTTCAAGATTTGAAACGCGGACTCTTGTTCGGTTGACCAAATGAATTTCCTTCCTTTATGAGTTAACGCGGTTAGAGGACGAGCAACCAAAGAGAAATTTTCGATGAATCTACGATAGTACCCGGCGAGGCCTAAGAGTTGATGAATGTGAGTAGGAGTAGTAGGAGTTTCCCATTTGCTAATGGCTTCAATTTTTGCGGGATCGACCTTAATACCTTGGTCGCTTACGATATGACCGAGAAATTGAACCTCCTTCAACCAAAATTCACACTTGGAGAATTTGGCATAGAGTCGTTCTTGTCTAAGGAGTTCGAGCACGAGTCAGAGATGTTGTTCATGTTCCTCTTCGCTTTTAGAATAGACCAAGATGTCATCGATGAATACAATAATGAATTTGTTGAGATACGGTTTTCACACGCGGTTCATGAGATCCATGAACACCGCCGGTGCATTAGTTAGACCAAATGGCATGACAAGAAATTTGTAACTACCATAGCGAGTCCGAAAAGCGGTTTTGGAGACATCTTCCCCCTTAACCCTTAGTTGATGATAACCCGAGCGGATATCGATTTTTGAATATACACAAGACCCTTGTAGTTGATCAAAGAGGGCGTCGATGCGCAGAAGAGGATATCGGTTCTTAACCGTCAATTTATTTAGTTCACGATAGTCGATGCACATTCGTAGGGATCCATCTTTCTTCTTAACGAATAAAATCGGAGCACCCCATGGTGAATGGCTAGGTTGGATAAAACCACAGTCAAGTAGTTCTTGAATTTGACTTTGCAATTCTTGCATTTCGGATGGAGCAAGTCTATACGGTGCACGTGCTACGGGTACGGCTCCCGGAATAAGATCGATTTGGAATTCTACCGGTCGATGAGGTAGAAGACCCGGCAATTCGTCGAGAAAAACATCGAAAAAGTCATTAACAATTGGCACATCATCGATATGCTTCTCGTCAGTCTCGACTTTCTTAACATGGGCTAGAATCGCGAAACAACCTTTACGGAGGTATTTTTCAACTTTAAGGCACGAGACGAGGTTGAGTCCAGTGCAACTCTTATCGCCATAGACAATCAAGGGTTCACCATTCTCGATAGGAATTTGAATTGCTTTAAGATCACAAAGGATGTGAGATTTCGTTTTAGCTAACCAATCTATACCAATGATTACATCGAAGCTCCCTAGTTCTATAGGTATCAAGTCAATTTCAAACTCTTTACCCATTAAGTTTAACGTACACCCCCGATAAAATTTATCGGCACTCAATAGTTTCCCGTTGGCCACTTCAATGGTATAAGTAGTATTTAGTAGGAGCGGTGGAGTGCAAAAAGAATGAGTCAAGGTCTTGGATACAAAGCTCTTATTGGTACCCGAATCGAATAAACAAGAGACATAAGAATTGTTAAGAAGGAACGTACCCATGACTAGTTCATTGTCATCTCGGGCATCCTCGGTGTCGATGTTGAAAGCTCGGCCGCGTGTATTGGGGTTAGTTTTCTTCTTTGGGCACGCATTTCTAAAATGACCCGGTTGGCCACATTCGAAAGAAACACCCGTTTTTGGTGCATTAGGCCCCTTTTGAGCGACGGGGGCGGTACTTCTACAATCGTTGGCCACATGACCACTTCTTCGATATTTGTGGCAAAATGGCTTGCCACATTCACCCAAATGATGTTTGTAGCACTTTTTGTAATAAGGTAGAAATCCGGCATAACCCTTCTTGCCATCAGAGGAGAAAGGCTTTTTGGTGAAGTTGTTGTTGTTGTAGTTGTTTGATTGAGTGACTTCCCATTTTCTTTTGTTGCCACCCGATTTATCCTCGGCCTTAGGTGCTGGTACTATGATTTCATCCACCGTTTCTATCAATTGGCGGGCCATCTTTAAAGCGTCTTGTAGGTTAGCGGGTTTGGATGACATTACCCCGTGTTTGATGCTCTTAGGAAGGCTATCCATGTAAAGTTCAACTCGTAGAGGCTCGGGATTTACAAGGTTTGGCCACATTAGAGCTAGCTCGGCAAACTATTGATTATAAGCGTTGAGGTCGTTTTCGACCGCTTTCGAACCTCTTAGCTCACTTTCGAGCCTTCGAGTCTCTTCGCGGGGAAAGTATTCGGTGATCATCTTTTCTTTTAAATCGGGCCAAGAGAGAGCGTGGACTTCATCGGTACCCACCGATTGTACATATGTGTTCCACCACGTGAGAGCGATACCGGCAAAAGTGTGGGTGGAGTATTTGACCTTGCCTTGGTCCCGGCAACCGCTTATGCTAAAAACGGCTTCCGTTTGCTCAAACCATCGAGTGAGAGCAACCGGTCCTCCGGTCCCATCGAAAGTGTGAGGTTTGTACCCCATGAAAGCTTTGTAGGTGAAATGTCCCGTTCATATTAATTATAAACGTTCCATATTAATTGATTTCGTTGCGAGGTTTTGACCTCTATATGAGATGTTTTTCAAAGACTGCATTCATTTTTAAAACAACCATAACCTTTATTTTATCAATAAAGGTTTCAAAAGCATTACGTAGATTATCAAATAATGATAATCTAAAATATACTATTTACACACGACCATTACATAATGGTTTACAATAGAAATATATTACATCGACTTATGTTTCTTGAATGCAGTTTTTAAATAATATCATACAAACATGGACTCCAAATCTTGTCCTTATTTTAGTATGCAACAGCGGAAGCTCTTAATATTCACCTGAGAATAAACATGCTTTAAACGTCAACAAAAATGTTGGTGAGTTATAGGTTTAACCTATATATATCAAATCGTAACAATAGACCACAAGATTTCATATTTCAATATACATCCCATACATAGAGATAAAAATCATTCATATGGTGAACACCTGGTAACCGACATTAACAAGAAGCATATATAAGAATATCCCCATCATTCCGGGACACCCTTCGGATATGATATAAATTTCGAAGTACTAAAGCATCCGGTACTTTGGATGGGGTTTGTTAGGCCCAATAGATCTATCTTTAGGATTCGCGTCAATTAGGGTGTCTGTTCCCTAATTCTTAGATTACCAGACTTAATAAAAAGGGGCATATTCGATTTCGATAATTCAACCATAGAATGTAGTTTCACGTACTTGTGTCTATTTTGTAAATCATTTATAAAACCTGCATGTATTCTCATCCCAAAAATATTAGATTTTAAAAGTGGGACTATAACTCACTTTCACAGATTTTTACTTCGTCGGGAAGTAAGACTTGGCCACTGGTCGATTCACGAACCTATAACAAATATGTGCATATATATCAAAGTATATTCAAAATATATTTACAACACTTTTAATACATTTTGATGTTTTAAGTTTATTAAGTCAGCTGTCCTCGTTATTAACCTACAACTACTTGTCCAATGTTAGATGTACAGAAAAAAAATTGATATATATTATCTTGAATCAATCCCCGACTCAGTGTATACACATCTCAGGCTAGATCACAACTCAAAGTATAGCTAACTCCCACATTACTGCATATAGAGTGTCTATGGTGTTCCAAATAATATATACACATGGGTCGATATGATATGTCAAAACATTTGCATACGTGTCTATGGTATCCCAAGATTACATAATATATTAGAATACATTTATAATACAATATAAGTTAGCTAGGATATGATTAATATAGATTTGTTACCAATTTTCATGTTGCTACAACAAGAAAAATTATCCAATCTTGTTTTACCCATAACTTCTTCATTTTAAATTCGTTTTGAGTGAATCAAATTGATATGTTTCATATTGAACTTTATTTTATGAATCTAAAAAGAAAAAGTATAGGTTTATAGTCGGAAATATAAGTTACAAGTTTTTTTTGTAAAGGTAGTCATTTCATTCGAAAGAACGACGTCTAGATGACCATTTTAGAAAACATACTTCCACTTTGAGTTTAACCATGATTTTTGGATATAGTTTCATGTTCATAAGAAAAATCATTTTCCCAGAAGAACAACTTTTAAATCAAAGTTTATCATAGTTTTTAATTAACTAACCCAAAACAACCCGCGGTGTTACTACGACGGCGTAAATCCGGTTTTACGGTGTTTTTCGTGTTTCCAGGTTTTAAATCATTAAGTTAGCATATCATATAGATATAGAACATGTGTTTAGTTAATTTTAAAAGTCAAGTTAGAAGGATTAACTTTTGTTTGCGAACAAGTTTAGAATTAACTAAACTATATTCTAGTGATTACAAGTTTAAACCTTCGAATAAGATAGCTTTATATGTATGAATCGAATGATGTTATGAACATCATTACTACCTCAAGTTTTTTGGATAAAGCTTCTGGAAATGAGAAAAATGGATCTAGCTTCAAAGGATCCTTGGATGGCTTGAAAGTTCTTGAAGCAGAATCATGACACGAAAACAATTCAAGTAAGATTTTCACTCGAAATAAGATTGTTATAGTTATAGAAATTGAATCAAAGTTTGAATATGAGTATTACCTTGTATTAGAAAGATATCTTAATATAAATAAGAAAGATTTCTTGAGGTTGGATGATCACTCTACAAGATTGGAAGTAAGCTAGCAAACTTGGAAGTATTCTTGATTTTATGAAACTAGAACTTGTAGAATTTATGAAGAACACTTAGAACTTGAAGATAGAACTTAAGAGAGATCAATTAGATGAAGAAAATTGAAGAATGAAAGTTTTTGTAGGTGTTTTTGGTCGTTGGTGTATGGATTAGATATAAAGGATATGTAATTTTGTTTTCATGTAAATAAGTCATGAATGATTACTCATATTTTTGTAATTTTATGAGATATTTCATGCTAGTTGCCAAATGATGGTTCCCACATGTGTTAGGTGACTCACATGGGCTGCTAAGAGCTGATCATTGGAGTGTATATACCAATAGTACATACATCTAAAAGCTGTGTATTGTACGAGTACGAATACGGGTGCATACGAGTAGAATTGTTGATGAAACTGAACGAGGATGTAATTGTAAGCATTTTTGTTAAGTAGAAGTATTTTGATAAGTGTATTGAAGTCTTTCAAAAGTGTATGAATACATATTAAAACACTACATGTATATACATTTTAACTGAGTCGTTAAGTCATCGTTTGTCGTTACATGTAAGTGTTGTTTTGAAACCTTTAGGTTAACGATCTTGTTAAATGTTGTTAACCCAATGTTTATAATATCAAATGAGATTTTAAATTATTATATTATCATGATATTATGATGTACGAATATCTCTTAATATGATATATATATACATTAAATGTCGTTACAACGATAATCGTTACATATATGTCTCGTTTCAAAATCATTAAGTTAGTAGTCTTGTTTTTACATATGTAGTTCATTATTAATATACTTAATGATATGTTTACTTATCATAATATCATGTTAACTATATATATAACCATATATATGTCATCATATAGTTTTTACAAGTTTTAACGTTCGTGAATCACCGGTCAACTTGGGTGGTCAATTGTCTATATGAAACCTATTTCAATTAATCAAGTCTTAACAAGTTTGATTGCTTAATATGTTGGAAACACTTAATCATGTAAATAACAATTTCATTTAATATATATATAAACATGGAAAAGTTCGGGTCACTACAGTACCTACCAGTTAAATAAATTTCGTCCCGAAATTTTAAGCAGTTGGAGGTGTTGATGTATCTTCTGGAAATAAATGCGGGTATTTCTTCTTCATCGGATCTTCTCATTCCCAGGTGAACTCGTGTCCTCTACGAGCATTCCATCGAACCTTAACAATTGGTATCTTGTTTTGCTTAGGTCTTTTAACCTCACGATCCATTATTTCGACGGGTTCTTCGATGAATTGAAGTTTTTCGTTGATTTGGATTTCATCTAACGGAATAGTGAGGTCTTCTTTAGCAAAACATTTCTTCAAATTCGAGACGTGGAAAGTGTTATGTACAGCCGCGAGTTGTTGAGGTAACTCAAGTCGGTAAGCTACTGGTCCGACACGATCAATAATCTTGAATGGTCCGATATACCTTGGATTTAATTTCCCTCGTTTACCAAATCGAACAACACTTTTCCAAGGTGCAAATTTAAGCATGACCATCTCTCCAATTTCAAATTCTATATCTTTTCTTTTAATGTTAGCGTAGCTCTTTTGTCGACTTTGGGTGGTTTTCAACCGTTGTTGAATTTGGATGATCTTCTCGGTAGTTTCTTGTATTATCTCTGGACCCGTAATCTGTCTATCCCCCACTTCACTCCAACAAATCGGAGACCTGCACTTTCTACCATAAAGTGCTTCAAACGGCGCCATCTCAATGCTTGAATGGTAGCTGTTGTTGTAGGAAAATTCTGCTAACGGTAGATGTCGATCCCAACTGTTTCCGAAATCAATAACACATGCTCGTAGCATGTCTTTAAGTGTTTGTATCGTCCTTTCGCTCTTCCCATCAGTTTGTGGATGACAGGCAGTACTCATGTCTAGACGAGTTCCTAATGCTTGCTGTAATGTCTGCCAGAATCTTGAAATAAATCTGCCATCCCTATCAGAGATAATAGAGATTGGTATTCCATGTCTGGAGACGACTTTCTTCAAATACAGTCGTGCTAACTTCTCCATCTTGTCATCTTCTCTTATTGGCAGGAAGTGTGCTGATTTGGTGAGACGATCAACTATTACCCAAATAGTATCAAAACCATTTGCAGTCCTTGGCAATTTAGTGATGAAATCCATGGTAATGTTTTCCCATTTCCATTCCGGGATTTCGGGTTGTTGAAGTAGACCTGATGGTTTCTGATGCTCAGCTTTCACCTTAGAACACGTCAAACATTCTCCTACGTATTTAGCAACATCGGCTTTCATACCCGGACCAAAAATGTTTCTTGAGATCCTTGTACATCTTTCCCGTTCCAGGATGTATTGAGTATCTGGTTTTATGAGCTTCTCTAAGTACCATTTCTCTCATATCTCCAAATTTTGGTACCCAAATCCTTTCAGCCCTATACCGGGTTTCGTCTTCCCGAATATTAAGATGCTTCTCCGATCCTTTGGGTATTTATCCTTTAAATTCCCTCTTTTAAAACTCCTTGTTGCGCCTCCTTTATTTGAGTAGTAAGGTTATTGTGAATCATTATATTCATAGATTTTACTCGAATGGGTTCTCTCTCCTTCCTGCTCAAGGCGTCGGCTACCACATTTGCCTTCCCCGGGTGGTAACGAATCTCAAAGTCGTAATCATTCAACAATTCAATCCACCTACGCTGCCTCATATTCAGTTGTTTCTGATTAAATATGTGTTGAAGACTTTTGTGGTCGGTATATATAATACTTTTGACCCCATATAAGTAGTGCCTCCAAGTCTTTAATGTAAAAACAACCGCGCCTAGTTCCAAATCATGTGTCGTATAATTTTGTTCATGAATATTCAATTGTCTAGACGCATAAGCAATCACCTTCGTTCGTTGCATTAATACACAACCGAGACCTTGCTTTGATGCGTCACAATAAATCACAAAATCATCATTCCCTTCAGGCAATGACAATATAGGTGCCGTAGTTAGCTTTTTCTTCAATAACTGAAACGCTTTCTCTTGTTCATCCTTCCATTCAAATTTCTTCCCTTTATGCGTTAATGCAGTCAAGGGTTTTGCTATTCTGGAAAAGTCTTGGATGAACCTTCTGTAGTAACCAGCTAGTCCTAAAAATTGGCGTATGTGTTTCGGAGTTTTCGGAGTTTCCCACTTTTCAACAGTTTCTATCTTTGCCGGATCCACCTTAATACCTTCTTTGTTCACTATGTGACCGAGGAATTGAACTTCTTCCAACCAAAATGCACACTTTGAAAACTTAGCGTACAATTCTTCCTTCCTCAATACTTCTAACACCTTTCTCAAATGTTCACCGTGTTCTTGGTCATTCTTTGAGTAAATAAGTATGCCATCAATGAAAACAATGACAAACTAGTCAAGGTATGGTCCACACACTCGGTTCATAAGGTCCATGAACACAGCTGGTGCATTAGTTAAACCAAACAGCATGACCATAAACTCGTAATGACCGTAACGTGTTCTGAAAGCAGTCTTTGGAATATCATCTTCTTTTACCCGCATTTGATGATACCCGGAACGTAATTCAATCTTTGAATAAACAGACGAGCCTTGTAGTTGATCAAATAAGTCATTGATTCTCGGTAGTGGGTAGCGGTTCTTGATGGTAAGTTTGTTCAACTCTCGGTAGTCGATATACAACCTGAATGTACCATCTTTCTTCTTGACAAACAAAACAGGAGCTCCCCACGGTGATGTGCTTGGTCGAATGAAACCATGCTCTAAGAGTTCTTGTAATTGGCTTTGCAGTTCTTTCATCTCGCTGGGTGCGAGTCTGTAAGGAGCACGAGCTATTGGTGCAGCTCCTGGTACAAGATCTATTTGAAATTCAACGGATCGATGTGGGGGTAATCCCGGTAATTCTTTCGGAAATACATCAGGAAATTCTTTTGCGACGGGAACATCATTGATGCTCTTTTATTCAGTTTGTACTTTCTCGACGTGTGCTAGAACAGCATAGCAACCTTTTCTTATTAGTTTTTGTGCCTTCAAATTACTAATAATATGTAGTTTCGTGTTGCCCTTTTCTGCGTACACCATTAAGGGTTTTTCTTTTTCTCGTATAATGCCAATTGCATTTTTGTAACAAACGATCTCTGCTTTCACTTCTTTCAACCAGTCCATACCGATTATCACATCAAAACTCCCTAACTCTACTGGTATCAAGTCAATCTTAAATGTTTCGCTAACCAGTTTAATTTCTCGATTCCAACATATATTATCTGCTGAAATTAATTTACCATTTGCTAATTTGAGTAAAAATTTACTATCCAAAGGCGTCAATGGACAACTTAATTTAGCACAAAAATCTCTACTCATATAGCTTCTATCCACACCCGAATCAAATAAAACGTAAGCAGATTTATTTTCAATAAGAAACGTACCTGTAACAAGCTCCGGGTCTTCCTGTGCCTCTGCCGCATTAATATTGAAAACTCTTCAGCGGCCTTGTCCATTCGTGTTCTCCTGGTTCGGGCAATTTCTAATAATGTGGCCCGATTTTCCACATTTATAACAAACTACATTGGCATAACTTGCTCCGACACTACTTGCTCCGCCATTACCCATTCCGACACCATTTGTTCCTTTCGTTCTGTTAACCCCTGGTCCGTAGACCTCACACTTCGCCGCGCTATGACCATTTCTTTTACACTTGTTGCAAAATTTGGTGCAGAACCCCGAGTGATACTTTTCACACCTTTGGCATAGCTGCTTCTGATTGTTGTTGTTGTTGCGGTTATTATTGTTGTTGGGATGATTGTTGTAGTTGCTGTTGTTGTTATTGTTGTTGTTGTTGTTGTTGTTGTTGTTGGGCCGTTTGTTGTAGTTGCGATTGATGTTGTGATTGTTGGGATAGTTGTTGCGATTATCGTTGTAATTGATGTTGTTGTTGTATTGGTGATTCTTATCACCGTTTTTCTCCCACTTTCTTTTGACTTGCTTCACATTGGCCTCTTCAGCAGTCTGTTCTTTAATTCTTTCTTCAATCTGGTTCACTAGTTGTGAGCCATTCTACATGCCTGTTGTACGGAGGCGGGCTCGTGTGAACTTATATCTTCTTGGATTCTTTTCGTTAATCCTTTCACAAACGCGTCGATCTTCTCTTCCTCATCTTCGAACGCTCCCAGACTCAATAGGCATAATTCTGAGAATCGTCTTTCGTACGTGGTAATATCAAATCCTTGGGTTCTTAACCCTCTATGTTCTGTCTTGAGCTTATTGACCTCGGTTCTGGGACGGTACTTCTCGTTCATCAAGTGCTTGAATGCTGACCACGGTAGTGCGTAAGCATCATCTTGTCCCACTTGCTCTAGATAGGTATTCCACCATGTTAACGCAGAACCTGTGAAGGTATGCGTAGCGTACTTCACTTTGTCCTCTTCAGTACACTTACTTATGGCAAACACCGATTCGACCTTCTCGGTCCACCGTTTCAATCTAGTCAGTCCTTCGGTTCCATCAAATTCCAAAGGTTTGCAGGCAGTGAATTCTTTGTAGGTGCATCCTACACGATTTCATGTACTGCTAGATCCAAGGTTATTGTTGGTATGTAGCGCAGCCTGTACTGCGGCTATGTTTGAAGCAAGAAAGGCACGAAATTCCTCTTCGCTCATATTCAAGGTGTGTCGAGTAGTCGGTGCCATTTCCTTCAAAATAGTCAAATGAAACGAGTTAATCATATAGAATATCAAGAGTAGTCAATAGTATTTCGTAGCGTAATATGAACTTATTTATAAAAGCTCTTTCTTCATATTAGCGTTTTATACTCTTTAATTCGGGTAGTACCTACCCGTTAAGTTCATACTTAGTAGCTAACATACCGTTTCAACTACTACAATTCTATATGAAAAACTAATCACAAAAAAAAAATATCATATTCGAACCTTTATACAATAACTTGCAAACTTACAATACCACTTTTTTTTACATATAGCATGAAATATAGCACATAAAACTTTGATACAAAGTAGTTACGAAGATAATTCTAGTTAATAAATAAGGCGTTCAGCAAAGGCAATAAAGACACGTAATTCATACGTCCAGAAACAAGTCATGCATTCTGGTTTTACTAATACCACTTCCCATCCTTGGTTTTGTGGAACATAACCGTTGTGACCGATAGTAAGACAATGTGTTGTAACGTCGTCAAAAGGATGAAGGTTACGTAATGACCAACAGTCTCTTAATAACCTAAAAACCTCATTTCTTACTCCAATTACCGACTCCGTCACTTGTGGGAACGTTTTGTTTAATAGTTGTAGCCAGATGTTCTTGTTCTCACTTTGGTGAGAAGCGAACATTACTAACCCGTAAGCATAACATGCTTCTTTATGTTGCATGTTAGCCGCTTTTTCTAAATCACGAAGTCCTATATTCGGATATATTGAGTCAAAATAATTTCTTAACCCGTTGCGTAAAATAGCATTTGGGTTCCCCGCAATATATGCGTCAAAGTAAACACATCGTAACTTATGGATTTCCTAATGTGATGTTAGCCGCTTTTTCTAAATCACGAAAGCCTTTTATAAATCAAGGCATTCTTGGAACGTTCTTCGAATGTCTTACAAACTGATCTCGCCTTAAATAGTTGTGCCGAGGAATTCTGACCGACTCTAGACAAGATTTCATCAATCATGTCTCCGGGTAGGTCTCTTAAAATATTGGGTAGTCTATCCATTTTGTGTTTTTATACTGTAAAATAGACAAGAGTTAGATTCATAAAAAAATACTTATTAATACAAGCAATTTTTACATATATCATAAAGCATAAGCACACTATATTACATATATTACACCACACGAATACAACTATCTTATTCCGACTCGCTCGTTTCTTCTTCTTCGGTTTTGGTTCGTTTTGCCAAGTTTCTAGGGATATATGATGTTCCCCTAATACGAGCCGTCGTTTTCCACATTGGTTTAGAAAAACCTGGTGGTTTAGAGGTTCCCGGGTTATTGTCACAACTTAAGAAGTACGGGTGTTGACGATACATATAAAGTTCATCGGGTTTGGAATCAAATTTCTCTATTTTTATGCCCTTTCCCTTATTGTTCTCTTTTGCCTTATTAAATTGTGTTGGGGTAATTTCTATAACATCATCGGAATCCTTGTCGGGATCCGATTCATTGGAGAATTGGTAATCCTCCCAATACTTTGCTTCCTTGGCGGAAACACCATTGACCATAATTAACTTTGGTCGGTTGGTTGAAGATTTTCTTCTACTTAACCGTTTTATTATTCCCCCACTGGTTCTATTTCTTCTTCCAGTTCCGATTCTTCTTCCGGTTCCGATTCTTCTTCCGGTTCCGACTCTTCTTTCGGTTCCTCTTCGGGAACTTGTGAATCAGTCCACGAATCATTGCAATTTACATTTGACTCTTCATTATTATTAGGTGAGTAAATGGGACTTGTTCTAGAGGTAGACATCTATCACATAATATCAAACGCGTTAAGAGATTAATATATCACATAATATTCACATGTTAAAAATATATAGTTTCCAACAAAATTTGTTAAGCAATCATTTTTCAAGTAAACACGGTCGAAGTCCAGACTCACTAATGCATCCTATCAAACTCGATAAGACACATTAATGCAAAATTCTGGTTCTCTAAGACCAACGTTCGGATACCAACTGAAATGTCCCGTTCAAATTGATTATAAACGTTCCATATTAATTGATTTCATTGCGAGGTTTTGACCTCTATATGAGACGTTTTTCAATGACTGCATTCATTTTTAAAACAACCATAACCTTTATTTTATCAATAAAGGTTTCAAAAGCATTACGTAGATTGTCAAATAATGATAATCTAAAATATACTATTTACACACGACCATTACATAATGGTTTACAATAGAAATATATTACATCGACATATGTTTCTTGAATGCAGTTTTTACATAATATCATACAAACATGGACTTCAAATCTTGTCTTTATTTTAGTATGCAACAGCGGAAGCTCTTAATATTCACCTGAGAATAAACATGCTTTAAACGTCAACAAAAATGTTGATGAGTTATAGGTTTAACCTATATATATCAAATCGTAACAATAGACCACAAGATTTCATATTTCAATATACATCCCATACATAGAGATAAAAATCATTCATATGGTGAACACCTGGTAACCGACATTAACAAGATGCATATATAAGAATATCTCCATCATTCCGGGACACCCTTCGGATATGATATAAATTTCGAAGTACTAAAGCATCCGGTACTTTGGATGGGGTTTGTTAGGCCCAATAGATCTATCTTTAGGATTCGCGTCAATTAGGGTGTCTGTTCCCTAATTCTTAGATTACCAGACTTAATAAAAAGGGGCATATTTGATTTCGATAATTCAACCATAGAATGTAGTTTCACGTACTTGTGTCTATTTTGTAAATCATTTATAAAACCTGCATGTATTCTCATCCCAAAAATATTAGATTTTAAAAGTGGGACTATAACTCACTTTCACAGATTTTTACTTCGTCGGGAAGTAAGACTTGGCCACTGGTCGATTCACGAACCTATAACAAATATGTACATATATATCAAAGTATATTCAAAATATATTTACAACACTTTTAATACATTTTGATGTTTTAAGTTTATTAAGTCAGCTGTCCTCATTAGTAACCTACAACTAGTTGTCCAACGTTAGATGTACAGAAAAAATTGATATATATTATCTTGAATCAATCCACGACCCAGTGTATACACGTCTCAGGCTAGATCACAACTCAAAGTATATATATTTTTGGAATCAACCTCAACCCTGTATAGCTAACTCCCACATTACTGCATATAGAGTGTCTATGGTTGTTCCAAATAATATATACACATGGGCCGATATGATATGTCAAAACATTTGCATACGTGTCTATGGTATCCCAAGATTACATAATATATTAGAATACATGTATAATACAATATAAGTTAGCTAGGATATGATTAATATAGATTTGTTACCAATTTTCACGTTGCTACAACAAGAAAAATTATCCAATCTTGTTTTACCCATAACTTCTTCATTTTAAATCCGTTTTGAGTGAATCAAATTGATATGGTTTCATATTGAACTCTATTTTATGAATCTAAACATAAAAAGTATAGGTTTATAGTCAGAAATATAAGTTACAAGTCATTTTTGTAAAGGTAGTCATTTCAGTCCAAAGAACGACGTCTAGATGACCATTTTAGAAAACATACTTCCACTTTGAGTTTAACCATGATTTTTGGATATAGTTTCATGTTCATAAGAAAAATCATTTTTCCAGAAGAACAACTTTTAAATCAAAGTTTATCATAGTTTTTAATTAACTAACCCAAAACAGCCCGCGGTGTTACTACGACGGCGTAAATTCGGTTTTACGGTGTTTTTCGTGTTTCCAGGTTTTAAATCATTAAGTTAGCATATCATATAGATATAGAACATGTGTTTAGTTGATTTTAAAAGTCAAGTTAGTAGGATTAACTTTTGTTTGCGAACAAGTTTAGAATTAACTAAACTATGTTCTAGTGATTACAAGTTTAAACCTTCGAATAAGATAGCTTTATATGTATGAATCGAATGATGTTATGAACATCATTACTACCTTAAGTTTTTTGGATAAAGCTACTGGAAATGAGAAAAATGGATCTAGCTTCAAAGGATCCTTGGATGGCTTGAAAGTTCTTGAAGCAGAATCATGACACGAAAACTGTTCAAGTAAGATTTTCACTCGAAATAAGATTGTTATAGTTATAGAAATTGAATCAAAGTTTGAATATGAGTATTATCTTGTATTAGAAATATATCTTACTGTAAATAAGAAAGATTTCTTGAGGTTGGATGATCACTCTACAAGATTGGAAGTAAGCTAGCAAACTTGGAAGTATTCTTGATTTTATGAAACTAGAACTTGTAGAATTTATGAAGAACACTTAGAACTTGAAGATAGAACTTGAGAGAGATCAATTAGATGAAGAAAATTGAAGAATAAAAGTGTTTGTAGGTGTTTTTGGTCGTTGGTGTATGGATTAGATATAAAGGATATGTAATTTTGTTTTCATGTAAATAAGTCATGAATGATTACTCATATTTTTGTAATTTTATGAGATATTTCATGCTAGTTGCCAAATGATGGTTCCCACATGTGTTAGGTGACTCAAATGGGCTGCTAAGAGCTGATCATTGGAGTGTATATACCAATAGTACATACATCTAAAAGCTGTGTATTGTACGAGTACGAATACGGGTGCATACGAGTAGAATTGTTGATGAAACTGAACGAGGATGTAATTGTAAGCATTTTTGTTAAGTAGAAGTATTTTGATAAGTGTATTGAAGTCTTTCAAAAGTGTATGAATACATATTAAAACACTACATGTATATACATTTTAACTGAGTCGTTAAGTCATCGTTAGTCGTTACATGTAAGTGTTATTTTGAAACCTTTAGGTTAACGATCTTGTTAAATGTTGTTAACCCAATGTTTATAATATCAAATGAGATTTTAAATTATTATATTATCATGATATTATGATGTACGAATATCTCTTAATATGATATATATATATACATTAAATGTCGTTACAACGATAATCGTTACATATATGTCTCGTTTCAAAATCATTAAGATAGTAGTCTTGTTTTTACATATGTAGTTTATTATTAATATAATTAATGATATGTTTACTTATCATAATATCATGTTAACTATATATATAACCATATATATGTCATCATATAGTTTTTACAAGTTTTAACGTTCTTGAATCACCGGCCAACTTGGGTGGTCAATTGTCTATATGAAACCTATTTCAATTAATCAAGTCTTAACAAGTTTGATTGCTTAATTTGTTGGAAACACTTAATCATGTAAATAACAATTTCATTTAATATATATATAAACATGGAAAAGTTCGGGTCACTACAGTAGGAGCATCCCTCGTTTGAGTTACCGGCTCCATTATTGTTGTTATTGTTGTTGTTGTTGGATGAGTGACCGGCCATGGCCACATCTACTGCAGTGGCTATCATTCGTTGAAGAGCTTGTTCGGGAGTTTCATTGCGTGGGACTCGGCGAGGAGGCATTGTTCCTTCAAGACACAAGAATATCGTTGATTAGTATTCTCAATAATACTAATCGTGATAGGAAATAAAGATAGAAAATTTTCCATGACTCGCCCTAAATTCTTTATGTTATAATGTCGGAACGTCCATATGAGTCACCGTAATATAATCCCGGAAATTATATTACCCTAATTCATATGTGCATTCGACATTACCTCATAAAGTCAAGGTGGCATGTCAATCAAATTAAACTACGTGAGATTAAGATGAAATAAGAGTTAGATACGAATAGAAGAGTTCGAGTATAAATGCACAAGTAGTCAAGTAATTCCTACTTTAAGTCTATATGCCGGTTGTAGTCTAGACTCACTAATGTACCCTATGACTCGGGGTTGACACCAATGAACTCTAAATTCCTACAACCAACGCTCTGATACCATCTGTAGCGACCCGACAAAATTGTCATTGACGGCGCCATCTACTTAGGTCCCGTTACGTGGTCATCTCAAGTATAAGTATAAAAGAGTAAAAGTGGGACTATGATCTCACCTTGATTACAAGAGTATAAAAGTACTTCACAAGTAAACGTGTGTAAGAACAGATGCTAGTCTTGACCTAAATAAGTAGGTCGTATCAATAACGGTAAACATGATTGGTCAAAGTTGTTCAATTAGTCCTATGGCTCGTTACGACTCGATTATATATAGCATGTGAATCACGTTGTCAAGTTTCATGCATGATACAAATATAAAAGCATGTTAGAACGATTGCATAAGTATTCGATTAAGTTTGAACAAAAGTCAACTTTGGTCAAGTCAAAGTCAACGAAAAAGTCAACACATTCGAGTCGGGTCTCTAACTATTTTTCTGAGGTTTTTAATCATATATAAGCATGTTAGAACAAGTTACATGGTGATCGGAGGTGCGTAGCATAGTTAGAATTTTTCGTAAAAGTGCCAAGGTGAACAGCCGCTGAACACGGCTTATGTCGCACCGCGACATAGGATGGCTGCGCCGCGGCAATCAACTGGAGTTGGTGTCTGGCTCGTTTCAAAAGTCTAAGTCCCAAACCAAATTTCATTCAAACACAATTAACGAACCGTAAACATTCAAGACACGTATCATATATCGTTGGAAAGGTAATTTGACGAGGAACACAACAAGACACATTTCATCAACCAAAAATCATTATTTATAATAATTAAATCCAAATTGAAAGTTCATTAAATGTTCACCATAAATGCTTTCATGTTCATAAATGCACTTTGATGATTTTGGAATTAAATGCACACTTATGATACGCCGTTTCGTAGGTAATTACGCATACAATGCAACTAAACACTTACAAATAACATTGCAAAGCATTAAATGCATCAAAAGTTCATTTTACTTCTATCAAACCCTAACTCAAAATCACAGATTTAACAATTATGGTTATGAAGCTATTCCATGTCAACCTACATACCAAATTGAAGCTAGTGATGCTAGTAACACATTTAATACATGCACTTTTAACATCATACAACATTTAGGCAACCAAATCTCAAGATCAAGCACACCCATTTCAAGTTTAAGCTAGTTACATCAAAATAACAAGAACAAGCATATAAATCATATATTCATGTTAGACTTGAGCCATAGACACTAATTAACACTTTTATAAATTAAAAACATCAAGAAAAAAGAATCTAGTATTTTTAGAAAGTTACCCAAAAGAGATGAAATCGGTATGGAATCAAAGAGGAAGTTGCAAGGATTCCAAATATGTAATTTATTTTGAAGAACACTTGCTAGATTGAGAATAGATGATGATTCTTTGATTTGTTGTTTGAGAGAAAAAGTTGAAAGTAGTAGAAATGGGGAAGATGAAATGAATGGAGGAGGGTGAAGGTTGACTAGTTGACCTAGTCATCTCTTTACCCTCTTGACAACATTGGTCCCTCAAGTTTAGATACGGGTGCGTGAATTAACAAACGAATTACCTTAAATACGTAGAGTAAACGGGAGATGTTATAATTAAATAACGGACTTTAAAATAAATTAAACAGAAAATAAAAGGAAAAAGGCGAGATGTTACGGTATCGACCTACACTCCGTACGTTGTCCACTTTGTGACGACGATGTTGAGTCAGTAGATCATGCCTTGCTTACTTGCAAACACGTGGTCGAGATTTGGAAGAAGGTGTAGTGACCCGAAAAAATCGTCATTGACGGCGCCGTCTACTTAGGTCCCGTTATGTGATGCCCCGTACAAAATCATCGTGTACGAATCATCAACAACAGGATCATTACAAGGTTAAGTACTATATGCGTTTTCAAAAAGAATTTGCATTCATTAATAAAGTGATGTCTAAACCAACATTGAATGTTTTACATTTCAAAAGCATGCTTCACTAAGTAGAAGCAAATAATAAGTGTATGTGACCACAATGGTCGTTACAAGTCATAGTTCAAAAGTACTAAAGTTTGAATGCAAGGTAAAGTAGTTCATGCGATGACAACTCTAAGCAGCGGGTGTCTACAGCACGACTAGCACACAGCGGAAGCTAACCTCAAGCACCTGAGAAAAACATGCTTAAAAACATCAACACAAAGGTTGGTGAGCTATAGTTTAAGTATAACAGTAAGTAAGGTAGGCCACGAGATTTCAGTGCTACAAAGAGCGTTTCAAAACAGTATGATAAAGTATATGTTAACCGTGGGCACTTGGTAACTAACTTAACGTTTATACCCCCTGAAAGTACACTTGACAAGTGCGTATGTCTACGAAGTATTAAACACTCGTTAAATGCTAGCGCGACTAGCCCGAGTGGGGATGTCAAACCCTATGGATCCATATCTAAGATTCGCGTTCACCGGTTCAAAAACCAATGACTAAACGTTACCGAGCTAAAGGGAATGTTTCTGCCGTTGGATAACCCACACATATATAAGTTTAAGTACTCGTGCCTAGTATGTAAAACATAAAATCCGCATGTATTCTCAGTTCCCAAAATAAGTTAAAGTAAAAAGGGAATGCTATAACTCACAATGATAATGTAGTTGTAAAGTCGGTTCGGAAAAGGTGTGCAAGTAATCGGTCCGAAAGTCCTCAACCTAAGTTAAATAGTACTAAGTCAGTAAATCGGCCGTATAGGTTTAAAAGTATGTAAATAAGGTCTTAAGGGTCATCATCATTCATCATTTAACAAAAGGTATAATGTAGGTTTCGTTCATGAAGGTAGTTTACAACAAAGGCTAAGTTCAGTCAGTCACCACGGCCTCTACCCTTACTGAATTAAGGTCAGACCAGTGGTCATGGCTCCGTATATGAGTTCCTTAAGTGTAGTAAAATTTACAAAAGCAAAATCGTCTTCATTTAACCGTGGTGACGGTTTAAGTGCGAGTAGGTCTGAAATTTCTGCACAACGTTAAAAGGACCTAGTGACGATCGGAGGGCCATAAATCCGAAACCGTAACTCGGATGAAGACGAGTCTTAAATGAAAAGTTATCTACTCGAAAAGAGATATTTGAAAATCATAATCACAACAGCCCAGGTCTACTGGTATGTTACAGAATCACCAAAACATTAGGTAGAAGACAGTAAACAGAAAATAATGGGTTCTGGTGCTCGATGCTTATCACGGTTCTCATCCTTGATGCATATAGTTTCAAGTGTACAACTCGTTGATATGTTTGCATCATTTTCACCAAGGTTTTACCCTCATATCCCAAGTGCAAGTCTAAGACATGAAGCACAACTCACTTAAGAGTTGTATGAAGTTTGATGAACCAAAGTTATATCAAAGTCTTAGATCTAACACATACAAGAACATTAAAGCTAATAATAAGTTACAAACTTGAAAATGAACTTATAAATCAAGATCTTAAGATGTAGAACATAGTTCTTAGTTAGATCTTGAAGATCCAAGACCCAAAAGTCTAGATCAAGCATAAGTATACAAAGTTATTTTTAAAGAAAACTTATTTGTGTGTTCTTGAACTTTCAAAGTTAATTTTTAGTTCAAGATTAATGAGATCAAGACTAACTTGTAGTACTTGACCATTTAAACTAATTACATGAAATTAAAGTGCAAGTAAATGAAGTAAATAAGCTAGGTAAACAAGTAATTAGTTCATGGTTTGTTCATACTTTAAAGATTCAAGCCTAAGTCTTGATCTTTAAAAAGTAAACTTTAAAGTTTACTTTATGAACTTCAAGTATGCTTTCAACAACACATGAACTTTAATCTTTGAAAAATTATATGTAGAACCTAAACTAGAGAGTTTAGTTCTTGAATGTTCTTGTTAATACAAGATAAAGAAGAATGAAACTAGTGAGTTTAATTCTTGAAAACATGTAAGTAAATAACTAGTAAGTAAACAATCATCAAGACAAGTAACAAAGCAAACAAAGAATGATGATGATTAAAGGGTATAAGGTGGCGGTTTTAATCAAGAAAGAAAGGAGGAGTTGTTCATAAAACTTACAAGTAAAGAGAGAAAAAGGAGAGAAAGTAAGTTGCAAGTTTGAAGTGTTTTGTGTGTGTGAGAAAATGAGAGCAAAAGTGAGTAAGTAAGTAGTGAAATTTTGAAACAAAAACTCCCATTCACCCTATGGAGGCCGACGGTTGGAGTATGGGGAGGGAGGAGAAGAAAGTTTGGTGGTTAATAGCTTGTAAAGTCTTACAAAGTTGGTTAAAGGATGGTTGTTCATGGGGATTATGAGCTAACAAGATTCCAAGTCTTTTAAACTACTAGTTACCCTTGTAAGTACTACTTACATGTAAAAGAAATGGACTAGTTACATGGGAGTTGGGCTAAAGAGTCCATAAAAGATGTAGGGTGGGCTTCTAAAGTCCAATAACACTAATAAAGGCCCAAGTTCCAATAATGCACAAGTTAAACCAATTAAAGCCCAAGTAATTAACTAAAAATCTTAGTTAATTAAAATGATTAATAAAACTAATCATGAATGTAAATAATACTCTACAAATAGTATTCATGAAGTTTCGTGTGTCACAAAGACGTTTCGGGTACTTAAAAGTCAAGTATAGTGTATCATGGCTACATGTAAATGTAATAACATACATTCATTTAATCACACGTATTAATAATAATTATTATTAATAAATAAACGTTGGAAAAACCAGGGTCGTTACATTACCCACCTGTTAAAGAAAATTTCGTCCCGAAATTTAAGCTGAGGTAGATGGAGGAGTCGGGAAAAGGTGAGGATACTTCCGCATCATTTGATCCTCTCACTCCCAAGTAAACTCAGGTCCTCATTTGGCATTCCATCGTACTCGTACAATCGGAATCTTGTTGCATTTCAAAGTTTTGATCTCACGATCTATAATTTCAACAGGTTCTTCCACAAAGTGGAGTTTGTCATCAATCGTAAGTTCTTCCAATGGTATGATAAGTTCAGGTGCAGCAAGACACTTCTTCAAGTTTGACACATGGAAGGTAGGATGAACCGAGCTTAATTGTGCTGGGAGATCTAAACGGTAAGCAACGGGTCCAACACGTTCCAAGATTTCAAAAGGACCAATGTATCGCGGGTTTAACTTTCTGCGTTTTCCAAAGCGAATCACACCTTTCCAAGGTGCAACCTTCAACATAACACGATCGCCCACATTGAATTCAAAGTCTTTACGTTTAAGATCAGCATAACTCTTCTGACGATCGCGGGCAGTCTTAAGTCTCGCTTGTATCTGAGCAATCTTCTCCGTTGTTTCATGGACTACCTCGGGATCGGTGATTTGCTTTTCGCCTACTTCGGCCCAACAAATAGGAGATCGGTACTTACGGCCATACAATGCTTCAAAAGGTGCAGCATTAATGCTCGAGTGATAACTGCTGTTGTACGAGAATTCGGCTAGTGGCAAATGCCTTTCCCAGGCCTTTCCAAAATCAATGACACATGCACGCAACATGTCTTCCAACGTCTGAATCATTCGTTCACTTTGCCCGTCAGTCTGAGGATGATAAGCAGTACTCATGTCAAGACGAGTTCCCATGGCTTCTTGCAAAGAACGCCAAAATCTAGAGGCAAAATGGGGATCGCGATCGGAGATGATCGATAGAGGTACACCGTGTCGTGATACAACCTCCTTAATGTATAGCTGAGCAAGTCTTTCCATTGTATCAGTTTCCTTCATCGCTAGGAAGTGTGCAGATTTGGTAAGACGGTCAACAATAACCCAAATAGTATCATATCCGCCCACCGTCTTTGGTAGCTTGGTAATAAAATCCATTGTGATCCTTTCCCACTTCCATTGTGGGATCTCCGGCTGTTGAAGTAACCCAGAAGGTCTCTGATGCTCAGCTTTAACCTTCGAGCAAGTCAAACATTTACCAACATAAGTCGCAACGTCCTTCTTAAGATTCGGCCACCAATACTGTTCTTTAAGGTCGTGGTACATTTTGCCCGCTCCAGGGTGAATTGAATATCTCGATTTGTGTGCCTCATCAAGTATGAGGTTCCGTAGATCTCCATAAAGAGGTACCCAAATCCTTCCGGCATAACATCGGAGTCCAGACTCCCTAACCTCGAATCGAGAGACAAGTATGTTCAAATGTTCGTGAGATATATTCTCCTTCTTGAGAGCCTCATCTTGGGCTACTCTGATCTGACTGTTGAGGTTCGAATGGATGGTGATGTTCAGAGCCCTAACACGAAGAGGTGTCGTCCTCTCCTTTCGGCTTAAAGCGTCAGCTACAACATTGGCCTTGCCAGGGTGATAACGGAGTTCACAATCGTAGTCGTTGAGTGTCTCGATCCATCGACGCTGTCTCATATTCAGTTGCTTCTGATCAAAGATGTGCTGGATACTCTTGTGATCGGTGAAGATAGTACTCTTAGTTCCATACAAATAATGTGTCCACAATTTGAGTGCAAATACAACGGCTCCAAGTTCAAGATCATGCGTAGTGTAGTTCTGATCGTGAGTCTTCAGTTGGTGGGAGGCATAGGCAATAACCTTTGATCGTTGCATCAGTACACAACCAAAACCACTCTTTGATGCATCACAATAAACAACGAAATCGTCACTGCCTTCGGGAAGCGATAGAATAGGTGCGGAGGTTAACTTCTTCTTCAAAGTTTGGAATGCTGATTCGTGTGTGGGTTCCCAAATGAACTTCTTGCCCTCGTGAGTCAGCGCGGTCAAAGGACGCGCAATCAGAGAAAATCCTTCGATGAATCTTCTGTAATAACCGGCGAGGCCTAGGAATTGGCGAATATGAGTCGGAATAGTGGGGGTCTCCCACTTGCTGATAGCTTCAATCTTAGCGGGGTCAACTTTGATACCCTGGTCGCTCACAACATGACCCAGAAACTGTACTTCCTTCAACTAAAATTCGCACTTGGAGAATTTGGCGTAAAGTTGCTCTTGTCTTAAGAGTTCAAGCACTAATCGGAGGTGTTGCTCATGCTCTTCTTCGCTCTTAGAGTAGAAGAGGATATCATCTATGAAGACGATAACAAACTTGTCCAAGTACGGCTTGCAGACACGATTCATAAGATCCATGAACACGGCAGGTGCATTTGTCAATCCGAATGGCATCACGAGGAACTCATAATGACCATAACGGGTCCTGAACGCAGTTTTCATCACGTCACTTTCCTTCACCCTCAGCTGGTGATATCCGGATCGCAAATCGATCTTTGAGTAAACGCTCGATCCATGTAGTTGATCAAAAAGATCGTCAATTCGTGAAAGAGGATACCGATTCTTGATTGACAACTTGTTGAGTTCACGGTAGTCGATACACATACGGAAGGATCCATCCTTCTTCTTCACAAACAGAACAGGTGCACCCCAAGGCGAGAAACTTGGTTGGATAAACCCTTGATCTAACAGCTCTTGTAGTTGACTCTGTAATTCTTGCATCTCGGAAGGTGCAAGTCTATAAGGTGCGCGAGCTACAGGTGCAGCTCCTGGCACTAAATCAATCTGAAACTCTACTGCTCTCTGCGACGGCAATCCAGGCAATTCCTCTGGGAAGACATCGGAAAATTCGTTCGCAATTCGAACGTCGTTCACGCTTTTCACCTCAGTTTCTACCGCTTTCACATGTGCTAGGACAGCAAAACGTCCCTTCTTTATAATCTTTTGTGCCTTCACGCAACTAATGAGGTTCAACTTCGAGGTACATCTCTCTCTATAGATAACCAGTGGCTCGCCATCTCCTTATGGTATGCGAAGTGCTTTATCTCCGCAGATAATATCGGCCTTTATCTTGCTCAACCAATCCATACCGACGATCATGTCAAAACTTCCCAGTTTGATTGGTATCAAATCAATTTCGAAATCTGCACCAGCTATGTTGATAGTAGCTCCACGACTAATATGGTCAACCTTTTCAAGTTTTCCATTGGTGACCTCGACAAGCATACTCTCTTTTAACGGGACTAATGACCAATTAATCTTATCGCAAAAATGTCTACATACATAACTTCTATCCGCACCAGTATCAAACAAGACAGAAGCTAAAAGATTGTTGATTTTGAATATACATGTCACCAAGTCGGGGTTCGTGCATCCCTTGCATTAACATTAAAAGCTCTACCACGGGGTGGTCCGCCGTCTTTTCGCTTGTTTGGGCACGCATTTCTGAAATGGCCCGTCTGCCCGCATTCGTAGCACTTTTTAGGTCCATTGGTATTCGGCTTCCCATTCAAAGTGGTGACCTTGCAGTCTTTCCCAATATGCCCAGCCCGTTGATATTTCTCACAGACAACATTGCAATATCCAGTATGGTTCTTGTAGTACCGCTTGCATTGTGGTAAGGTTCCTTTGTAGTTCGGGTTGGAGTTGGTGTTGTTGTTGGGGTTGGGGTTTCCACCATTGTTGTGCCTCTTGGCGGGGGTCTGGTCATAGGTTCTCCCCCTGTTGTTGTGGTGGTTGTTGTTGTTATTATCCCACTTTCGCTTTTCACTACTACCAGCTTCAAACTTAGCCTTCTCCGGCTCATCAATAATGATTTGGTTCATGAGGGTATGCGCCATGCGCATTGCTTCGGGAACATTCGGTGGTTTGGACGATGTGACGTTTCCTTTGATAGACTTAGGGAGTCCCCAGAAGTATCTCTCCATACGCTTGAATTCCGGGGTGACCATTGTCGGACACATAAGAGCTAACTCAAGAAACCTCCTGTTGTAACCATCAAGGTCGTTCCCAACGTCCTTTAACTGCATGAATTCCATCTCCATCTTTTGTATTTCGGTTCTCGGACAATACTCCTCAATCATAGCAGCTTTGAATTCCCCCCATGGCGTAGCATACGCCTCATCAATGCCTTTCGCTTGAGCTAACGTGTTCCACCACGTTAGCGCGCCGTCAGATAGCGTGCACAAAGTAAACTTGGTCTTATTGTCCTCCGAACAGTTGCTAACTCGGAATACTGATTCAAGTTTCTCGAACCATCTGGTGAGACCAACTGGTCCCTCGGTTCCACTGAAGTTATGTGGTTTGCAGCTCTGGAATTCCTTGTAAGTACACCCATTTCGAACGGGTGGGATAACCGGTGGTGGTGGCGGTGGAGCTTGGAGGTTTCTTTCTGCTAGTGATGTGGCTACACGTTCTTAGATCATCTCTTCAATTTGAGCAGCAGTAGGTGTGGATCGACCGTTAGCCATGATGTTCTAAACAAAAATTTTGACTCAAGTCAAAATCCAGCATGCAAGTAGTAATAATACAGTATATAGTGACCAACATGGAATCAAAATGTCACATGTTATTAAATAACGCATCTAGGTACAAATACCACAGAATCATCGTACAGTAATGTAAATAGAACATCGTGCAAGAATTAAATAACGCAAAGTTCCATTAATAATAATAAGTTCCATACATCTGAATAAGTCCGTACAATACATAAATAATACAAGAAGCTACAACTAGATTACATCATGAAATCTAATACAAAAGTCCTACGGTGGAGGTGGGTGTAGAATGTCTAAAACCTGAGCCAACTGCTCCTCAAGCTCAGTAACCCGAGCTCGGAGGATTCCCACCTCCCTTGTCAATTCCTCGACTATGGGAGATGGTGGGGCAAGCGGTGCTAGTGGTGCAGGTGGGGCCGGTGGAGCGGATGGTGCTGGTGGAGTGGGTTGTGCAGACCGCACGAAGCGGGGTGTAGATGTCCCGGCTCCAGAAATAGTTAGCACGTAACGAGGTGCCTTACGTATGAGTGGGTCGGCAGGGTACGACACAAGCCGCTTACGGGCAGTAACCCTCCGATGCCGACCAAAAGCGTCAGTGAAAGCACGACCTCCATTCACCCCTGGAATGACGGTGCCATCAGGACGGTACCGCTTCTTCGGCGGGGTGGAGGGTGCCTGAATAGGTATATCAGCAGGGTCCTCGTCGTCACTGGAGTCTGATGAAGAATCATCTGATGAAGAATCGGCGGATGATGAGTCATCCGAATCATGCGGTGGTGGCACGGGTGGCTGAACTGGCAGTCCGAAGGCGGCCAACATCTCTCTGTGTCTGCCTGGCGGAATCAGCACTAAACGTCCATCTGGAGTGCGTCGACACGGCATGCGCATATGGTTGCGGAATGGCCCTTTCCCGAACTCCGCGGGGATCACAACTCCACCGATACAGGGCTGTGAATCCGAGGGTCCGGGAGCAGACAGAGCTGGAATCTCCGTAGGGCTCACGTGTCCATCAGAAGTAGCCACTGGTGCAGGCGGCTGGCTGCTAGTCCCGGAAGATGAAGCACCGGGGTTACTCGTGCGTATCGAGATCGGTGGATCGGAAACAGTGGTAGGTGGAGTAGCTGAAGAGTCTAAACTGCCCAAAACGCTAGCAGGTGGTACATCCGACATCTGAACAAGGAAAAATAAATTTTCCATGTCAGTAAGTCATAAGCAAGCACGTATTAGGCCAACAGTTTAAATCATGTATAACAATAAGTAGCATGGAAATAACCGCAAATCGTACGAAGGTAGCATGCAATCGAAAGCAAGTAATATCATACAGCAGTGAAATCATGTAGTAGCATACGGCATATAGCAGTAAAAGCAAGCAGCAGCATGCAGTAAGTTCAGCGAAAACAAGTAAACTAGCAAGTTGTAGATTAGTCCTATTAGTGAATCCTAATCGGGTCGGTCTTAGACTCACTAATGCAACCTAATTCCCTACAACCAATGCTCTGATACCAAATGTGATGCCCCGTACAAAATCATCGTGTACGAATCATCAACAACAGGATCATTACAAGGTTAAGTACTATATGCGTTTTCAAAAAGAATTTGCATTCATTAATAAAGTGATGTCTAAACCAACATCGAATGTTTTACATTCCAAAAGCATGCTTCACTAAGTAGAAGCAAATAATAAGTGTATGTGACCACAATGGTCGTTACAAGTCATAGTTCAAAAGTACTAAAGTTTGAATGCAAGGTAAAGTAGTTCATACGATGACAACTCTAAGCAGCGGGTGTCTACAGCACGACTAGCACACAGCGGAAGCTAACCTCAAGCACCTGAGAAAAACATGCTTAAAAACGTCAACATAAAGGTTGGTGAGCTATAGTTTAAGTATAACAGTAAGTAAG
Source organism: Rutidosis leptorrhynchoides (assembly GCF_046630445.1). NCBI lineage: Eukaryota > Viridiplantae > Streptophyta > Magnoliopsida > Asterales > Asteraceae > Rutidosis > Rutidosis leptorrhynchoides. Next base: position 371,970,475 of record NC_092343.1, on the reverse strand, counting down.
GTAGGCCACGAGATTTCAGTGCTACAAAGAGCGTTTCAAAACAGTATGATAAAGTATATGTTAACCGTGGGCACTTGGTAACTAACTTAACGTTTATACCCCCTGAAAGTACATTTGGCAAGTGCGTATGTCTACGAAGTATTAAACACTCGTTAAATGCTAGCGCGACTAGCCCGAGTGTGGATGTCAAACTCTATGGATCCATATCTAAGATTCGCGTTCATCGATTCAAAAACCAATGACTAAACGTTACCGAGCTAAAGGGAATGTTTCTGCCGTTGTATAACCCACACATATATAAGTTTAAGTACTCGTGCCTAGTATGTAAAACATAAAATCCACATGTATTCTCAGTTCCCAAAATAAGTTAAAGTAAAAAGGGAATGCTATAACTCACAATGATAATGTAGTCGTAAAGTCGGTTCGGAAAAGGTGTGCAAGTAATCGGTCCGAAAGTCCTCAACCTAAGTCAAATAGTACTAAGTCAGTAAATCGACCATATAGGTTTAAAAGTATGTAAATAAGGTCTTAAGGGTCATCATCATTCATCATTTAACAAAAGGTGTAATGTAGGTTTCGTTCATGAAGGTAGTTTACAACAAAGGCTGACTTCAGTCAGTCACCACGGCCTCTACCCTTACTGAATTAAGGTCAGACCAGTGGCCATGGCTCCGTCTATGAGTCCCTTAAGTGTGGTAAAATTTACAGAAGCAAACTCGTCTTCGTTTAACCGTGGTGACGGTTTAAGTGCGAGTAGGTCTGAAATTTCTGCACAACGTTAAAAGGACCTAGTGACGATCGGAGGGCCATAAATCCTAAACCGTAACTCGGATGAAGACAAGTCTTAAATTAAAAGTTATCTACTCGAAAAGAGCTATTTGAAAATCATAATCACAACAGCCCAGGTCTACTGGTATGTTACAGAATCACCAAAACAGTAGGTAGAAGACAGTAAACAGAAAATAATGGGTTCCGGTGCTCGATGCTTATCACGGTTCTCATCTTTGATGCATATAGCTTCAAGTGTACAACTCGTTGATGTGTTTGCATCATTTTCACCAAGGTTTGACCCTCATAACCCAAGTGCAAGTCTAAGACATGAAGCACAACTCACTTAAGAGTTGTATGAAGTTTGATGAACCAAAGTTACATCAAAGTCTTAGATCTAACACATACAAGAACTTTAAAGCTAATAATAAGTTACAAACTTGAAAATGAACTTATAAATCAAGATCTTAAGATGTAGAATATAGTTCTTAGTTAGATCTTGAAGAAACAAGACCTAAAAGTCTAGATCAAGCATAAGTATACAAAGTTATTTTTAAAGAAAACTTATTTGTGTGTTCTTGAACTTTCAAAGTTAACTTTTAGTTCAAGATTAATGAGATCAAGACTAACTTGTAGTACTTGACCATTTAAACTAATTACATGAAATTAAAGTGCAAGTAAATAAGCTAGGTAAACAAGTAATTAGTTCATGGTTTGTTCATACTTTAAAGATTCAAGCCTAAGTCTTTATCTTTAGAAAGTAAACTTTAAAGTTTACTTTATGAACTTCAAGTATGCTTTCAACAACACATGAACTTTAATCTTTGAAACATTATATGTAGAACCTAAACTAGAGAGTTTAGTTCTTGAATGTTCTTGTTAATACAAGATAAAGAAGAATGAAACTAGTGAGTTTAATTCTTGAAAACATGTAAGTAAATAACTAGTAAGTAAACAATCATCAAGACAAGTAACAAATCAAACAAAGAATGATGATGATTAAAGGGTATAAGGTGGCGGTTTTAATCAAGAAAGAAAGGAGGAGTTGTTCATAAAACTTACAAGTAAAGAGAGAAAAAGGAGAGAAAGTAAGTTGCAAGTTTGAAGTGTTTTGTGTGTGTGAGAAAATGAGAGCAAAAGTGAGTAAGTAAGTAGTGAAATTTTGAAACAAAAACTCCCATTCACCCTATGGAGGCCGACGGTTGGAGTATGGGGAGGGAGGAGAAGAAAGTTTGGTGGTTAATAGCTTGTAAAGTCTTACAAAGTTGGTTAAAGGATGGTTGTTCATGGGGATTATGAGCTAACAAGATTCCAAGTCTTTTAAACTACTAGTTACCCTTGTAAGTACTACTTACATGTAAAAGAAATGGACTAGTTACATGGGAGTTGGGCTAAAGAGTCCATAAAAGATGTAGGGTGGGCTTCTAAAGTCCAATAACACTAATAAAGGCCCAAGTTCCAATAATGCACAAGTTAAACCAATTAAAGCCCAAGTAATTAACTAAAAACCTTAGTTAATTAAAATAATTAATAAAACTAATCATGAATGTAAATAATACTCTAAAAATATTATTCGTGAAGTTTCGTGTGTCACAAAGACGTTTCGGGCACTTAAAAGTCAAGTATAGTGTATCATGGCAACATGTAAATGTAATAACATACATTCGTTTAATCACACGTATTAATAATAATTATTATTAATAAATAAACGTTGGAAAAACCAGGGTCGTTACACGTTACGTGGTCATAATTCTTTAAAATAATGTTTGACCAAAAATATGTCGCATTCATTTCAAATGTAAAGATGTTTCAAGTTTACAAAAGTAGTTTAACAACTAGTTACATTACAACGTTTTAAGTACAAATGAAACCTATGCGACACAATTTAAGTAAAGTCAAAAGACGCTCCATGTACGCATGTATACTCGACATCCAAGCAACTATCAAAAATAGTGAGCGGGAGCATATATCACTTAGCATTCAAGGACCTGAGAAAAACGTAGAAAATCTATCAACGAAAACGTTGGTGAAATTATAGGTTTAGTAAGCATATTGTATTGAACCACAAGATTTGGTATAAATTGATTATCCTAATCGTTTACATTCCAAAAGATGTTGTTGTATCACGAGCACCCAATTATCAAGGCTTAACTGAATAGTACCTCTGAATCATAGTGTTAGAACCTACACTATACCCGAAAATACATTTCATCCACTGACGGTAGCGAACCGTCCGAATGAGGGTTCGTTAAACCCGTATGGCCACACAACATAAGTTCTCACTTAGACCCTACAAGTGTAACTAATGATAATTGAATTGAGGCTTTTTGTTCTAACTCGTACGTAGAATGTTTGTTTTCGTACTTGTGTTCACTTTGTAAAACGAAACGTTTATGTTTTCTCATCCCAAGTATAAGTATAAAAGAGTAAAAGTGGGACTATGATCTCATCTTGTGTGCACGAAATAAAAGGTACTTCACAAAGTAACGTGTGCAAGAACGAATGCTAGTCTTGACCTAAACAAGTAGGTCGTGTCAATAACGGTAAACACGGTTGGTCAAAGTTGTTCAATTAGTCCTATGGCTCATTACGACTCGATTATATAGCATGTGAATCAAGTTGTCAAGTTTCATGCAAGATACAAGTATAAAAGCATGTTAGAACGAATTGCATAAGTATTTGGTTAAGTTTGACTAAAAGTCAAACTTGGTCAAAGTCAAAGTCAACGGGGTTGGGTCGCGGGTATCCGACAATTTTTCCATGATGAGAAATCATATATAAGCATGTTTTCTAAATTTCATGTTAATCGGAGTTGCGGTTAAGCGGGGATGAATTTGTGAAAAACAAACACAGGTGAATTGGGCCTGGGGAAGTGCGCGGTGCGCTCAGGAGTGTGCGGCGCGCATTACAGCTTGGAACCAAGCCAGGTACCATTCCAGGGGTTAAGCATCTGCACCTTTACATATGCGCGGCGCGCTCAAGGTTTCGCGGCGCGCTTTACTGAAAAAGTGTTGTTTGCTGAATTTTTGTTAAGTCTCGAACCAAACTTCAAACAAACATAACTCATGAACCGAAAACATTCAAAACGCATTCCATACATCGTTGGAAAGGTAATTTAATGAGGAACACAACTAAACACATTTCATTAACCAAAAACATCATTTACAATAATCAAATCCTAGTTGAATGCTCATTTAATGTTCATCATAAATGCTTCAAGCTCATAAATGTACATTGATGATTCGGGAATTAAATGCATATATATAATACGCCGTTTCGTAGGTAATTATGCATACAATAATACTAAACACTTACAAACAACATTGTCAAGCATTCAATGCACCAAAAGTTCATTTTACTTCTATCAAACCCTAACTCAAAATCATAAATTTAACAATTATGTTTATGGAGTTTTTCCAAGTCAACCTACATACCAAATTGAAGCTAATGATGCTAGTAACACATTTAATACATGAACTTTTAACATCTAACAACATTTAAGCAACTAAATCTCAAGATCAAACACACCCAAAATTCAAGTTCACGTTAATTACTTAAAATAACAAAATCAAACATATAATTCACATATTCATATTAGACTTGAGCCATATACACTAATTAACACTTTAATAAGTCAAAAATATCAAGAACAAAGAATCTAGAGTTTTTAGAAAGTTACCCAAACGAGATGAAATTGGTATGGAATTGAAGAGGAAGATGCAAGGATTCCAAATATGTAATTTGTTTTGAAGAACACTTGCTAGATCTAAAATGGATGATGATTCTTTGTTGTTGGGGTTTGAGAGAAAAGTGAAAGTATTAAGATGAAAGTGGGAGGTGAATGATTGAGTGGAGGAGAAGAGTTTGACTAGTTGACCTAGTCAAATCTTTGGTCTCTTGGCAAGTTTAGTCCCTCAAGTTTCAAAGCGGATGCGTGAATTAACCAAACGACTTACCTTAAATATGTAGAGTAAACGAGAGATGTTATAATTAAATAACGGACTTTAAAAAAAAAATAAACGGAAAGTAAACGGAAAAAGATGGGATGTTACAGAAGGTTTTTGAATGGTGGGGGATAAACATACATTGTCGGACTTCGGACTTAAAATATGGCAAGCGGTTCTTTGGTTGAGCGGGTATCTTATATGGCGGAACCGGAACCAAAAAAATTTCGACAACAAGTGTTGGAGTCCCCCGGTTGCGCTATGTGAAATACAAGTCAAATCTTTCGAATAGATCGCGAAATGACATAGAGCAAAAGGCATCGAGTGGCATTCTTGGCTTCATAATCCACAAGCAATTGTATTGTAAATTTGTAAATTTTGCAAAAGCTGACTTAACGTCTTGTTTAGATAACATGTTGCAATTTGCGTAGCATTGCGAGTGATAGTTTTGAAGACTATATAGTTCCATGTATCATCTTTGAGATTTTAATGAAATTGTTGCCTTTCAAAAAAAAAATATATTAATAAGCTTAGTACTCATGTTTAACTACATACTAGTGCGATTTGTGGAATTAAAATACTCAAACAAAGTAACAATTATCTATCTATCTATAATCTATAACCTATAGTATTTAACTAGTTCGGACAGGCCCGCGCGATGCGGCGGGGGCTTTCGGCCGGCATATTCATATTTAACGCAGTTTTATTTACAGAAGGGTAAACGGGCCATATGTTATGCGTCGTTGTTGGTGTCGTCGTCTTTAGTGTTTTTTAAAATCTGTCCGGTTCGAACGTAGTTAGTTTCGTTTTGTTGATAAAATTATTTCGAGCCTAATGGTGATGGCGAAAAAATTTAACTCGCGGCGAGCATGAAGATCCGGGCAGTCGTTGTTTTTAGCGTTTTTTTTAAAAGTGTCCGTTTCGAACGTAGTTAGTATCGTTTTGTTCATAAAATTATTTCGAGTCTGACGTTGCCGTCGAAAAAATTTAACTCGTGCCGAGCTGGAAGATACGGGTTGTCGTTTTGTTTAGCGTTTTTTTAGAAGTGTCCGTTTCGTGTATAGTTAGTCCCGTTAGGTTCATAAGATTTTTCCGAGTTGAACGGTGGTCTCTGAAAAATTTAACTCGCACTGAGCGAGAAGATAAGGCCCGTTATAAATTCGGGTAGAATTAGTTTCTTATATTTTAATTAAATTATATATTTACACTTTTTACCCCTTAAAAAGTGTAAACTTGAGGGACCGTTGTGAAAAAATAGGCAAAGTTGAGGGACCGTTTGTAATGTGAACGCAAACTCAAAACTACAATCAGAAATAACTGAAACTACAAAATTTGACACCACTTTTAGTATATAAAAAAATATAAGGTTAATAATAATTAATTAATAATTAATTAATAATAAATCTTTATAATAATGATATTATAAATAAAGATTATTTAAGTTTTAAAAAAAACTCAAAAATAAAAAGAAAAATTCTAAACTCATCATGATAATGTCATTAATACTTAATTGTATTTAATAAAATAATAATATTAATATCTTAATTGTTATAATATATGAAGTATTATTCCTTAGTTCCATAATGAGATCTATGGGGTTTGGGATCAAATGGGTAAAGTGGATTCAATCGAGTCTATCTTCGACCTCAATCTCAGTTTTAATTAACGGCTCACCAACTGACCAGTTCTTCCCCAAAAGAGGTGTAAGGCAAGGAGACCAACTCTCCCCTTTCCTATTCATCCTTGCGGGAGAAGGTTTAAACCATCTTTTGAAAGTTGCAACCAATAAAAGTCTGATTAATGGTGTCAAGGTTAGAAATGATAAGGTCGTCGTATCTCATCTTCAATATGCGGACGACACTATTATTTTTGGAAATTGGAACAAAGTTGAAGTTAGGAACATTTTGAAAATCTTAAATGTTTTGAGGATCTCTCGGGTCTTAAAATTAACCTTAGCAAAAGTTGTGTTTTTGGAATTGGCACCTCTAATATCGAATTAAATAACATTGCCACTTGGTTCGGGTGTAAGGAAGGAACTTTCCCATTTAATTATCTCGGTTTGCCAATCGGTGCTAATCTAAAGTCATAACAATGGGTCACCTATTTTTGATAAATTTAAAAAACGTCCAGCCGATTGGAAAGCAAAATCTATTTCATATGGTGGACGTTTAACTCTCATCAAAGCAGTGTTAAGTAGCCTCCCGCAATACTACTTCTCCCTTTTCAAGGCACCGATGAGTGTTATTAAAGAACTTGAAGGTATGCGTCGTGATTTCTTTTGGGGCAGGTCTAGTGATGAAAGGAAAATGGCTTGGGTCAAATGGAACCAAATACTATTGCCTTTCGAATTTGGTGCTTTAAATGTTTGCTCTTTAAAATTAAAAAATCTTTCTCTTTTATCAAAATGGTGGTGGAGATTTCTTACCAATGAAAACACCTTTTGGGTTCGCATAATTAAGAGCATATATGGGAAAAATGGTGGTTTAGGATGTTTAACTAATGTACCCGAAATTGAAAAACTTTTTGGGTCGCACTTGGTTTAATATTATTAACATTGAACAAGCCCTAAACAAGTTAGGGTGTAATTTTTCTAACGCATTTGTTAAGGATGTAGGATTGGGCAGGGACACTAGTTTTTGGCATGATAAATGGATTGGTGACACCCCCTTGTGCAAGAAGTATCCAAGACTTCATAGGTTGGAGGGTGAAAAAACAGGTTCTGTTGCAAATCGAGTTTCCAGGGCTGCAGAATCTGTCACTTTCAGTTGGGCCTGGAGCGTACAGCCCAAATGGCGGGCCGAAGATGAATTATCCGCGCTAATAGATATCGTAAAGCATCACCCTTTTTTGAGTAATGAAACTGCATCTTGGATTTGGAAACATAATCACAGCGGGATATTTACCACGGATTCTAGTATGCAATATCTGAACTCGCTGTTAGTACCCTCCCCAAATCTCGCGGACCCCACTGATCAAAACCCCTTCGTCCAGCAAAAAATCGAGATCTTCATCTGGAGGGCGAAACAAAACAAGCTTCCCGTTCTAATTGAACTCACAAAAAAGGAATTGATTTACATTCAACACGATGCCCGGTTTGTGATGATGGAATTGAATCACTTCACCACACCCTCTTAACGTGTAGTAACTCAATTGACATTTGGAATAGAATTCGAAGGTGGTGGAAACTAGATCATTTACACCTCTCATACCTCGCGGACCTCGCCAATTGCCAAAACGGATAATTAAACACCACTCTAGGCTCAACTATTTGGCAAGCGGTAGTTTGGATCACAAGCTATTGTATTTGGTTCCATCGTAACGATCGTATTCGGGAACAATAATCTTAGCTCTTCAAAGATTGTGTCGGATATTCAAACAAAAAGTTTTGAATGGATTAATTGCCGCTGGAAGATAGAAAATCTAGATTGGCTAAAATGGATTACCAACCCGATAAGTTTCGATGCCAACCCCACAAAAGAAGGAATTGGTTAAGTGCAGGTTTTTTAATGCCGGACTCTCTCGATTCCTACTTGGCTCGGGGCTAAGAGGTGTATGGTTGAATACTTTGTCGCTGTCGATTTCAGCATTGTATCTCAGCTATACCCCAGCTTGTCTTGTACAAGTTGTCCCCTCTCCTTGTAGTAAAAGAGAGAAGATGGTTTTTTTCTGCGAATTCATCTTTAACCAACCCTTCTTGTATAGCTACATTCTATATATGTTTATTCGAGTTTTACTTGTAATGTTTTAGTCAATTCGCATTCTGTAAATTGGTTCATTGCTTTGAACCACGAGTTGTAATCTTTGTTTAATTTAATAAAAGTTTTATTGGCCTTTCAAAAAAAAAAAAACAAACTTATGATAAAACACTCACATGAGCATATGTACAATATTTAAAGCATTGTGTACAACCTTATAGTAAAACAACCACATAATTAAATGTACAATATTTGAAAAACATCATGTATAACCTTATGATAAAACACCCCATGACCATATGTACAACCTTAGATACTATAGATTAAAAATATAAATACTCAATTTTAAACAAACTTAATTATTATTATTATTATTATTATTATTATTATTATTATTATTATTATTATTATTATTATAAGTATTATTATTATAAGTATTATTATTATTATTAATATATTATTTATATTTATATTGTTTATGATAATTATAATTATTAATATTATATTATTGTTATTCAAATATGTGTTCTCTTTACGGAATTAATTACGTTACATATGTATCCTAATACATGTCTCAATAAAAGTTAGTAATGTAGGATTTATAACAAAGAAAATAGTAATTGTGATGAAAATTGAAAGAGGGTGGTGGGAGAACAAATGTAGTTCATTTCTTCTGACCGAGTTAATTAAGTACATCAATATGTTTGTAAAAACAACGAGAAGTTTCTTAGTAGGAACTCATGGTTCCCGTGGTCATTAAACTAAATGGCTTTAGGATTTACATTCACTTAATACCTAAAACATATCATGCTTCGTTTAAATAAATCCGTAATTCCACGGGTCATTTAACTAGTTAATATTAATAATTAACTAATAATAAGAATAAGATTGAGAAGTTAAATTTAAATATTACAAAATCAATGGTTAAATATCTAATTAATGATGGAAATTTAATCCGGTGTTGAAAAATTAGGATAAATCGAGACAAATATAAGATCATCTAATGGTTACTTTGTTTTTAGAACAAATTTTTTTATTGAATTAGAAAACACCCCTAACGAGTAGCTAGGGCAGAAAAAAAAGCATGTTAAGGATAAAGATTAACACGTTTTGTTGTATATATATCTTGTGAAGAATATTCAAATGAATCCAAAATTTAATTTGATATTTAAGGGATAAATCTCAGCCCTTAGATCAATTGCACATCAATCCCCTATTTTTGCATATCCCGTGCAGATTAGTTCATACGTTCATCAGGTCAGACGTGAAAGTTCATCATACATTCATCTTCATCGTAACAACAAATCGAATTGAATCTAATTAATGACCGAGATCAGTTGATGAGACACTAATTAACAAGTTTTGTAAAGCATCATGGATCAAAACAACATCAAATCATCGAATCAATGAGGAAAATTAGCGGTTTTAAGGATGAACATCAAAAATCAAAGTTGAGATCTATGACATTTTGGAAGATGAAATCAACAGAAAACTTGCTTGAAATCTATAACACCCCGTCAGAACACACTAACAGAATGTTAACTCTGGTCCCAGTGCTTGGCTTGCCTTCTATGTAACAGCAATGTTCTACAGCGGAAGCAATTAATACCTGAGATAAAACATGCTAAACGGGTCAACATAAAGATGAGTGAATCTACAGGTTTAAGTAAATAGTTCATCATATGTTTCGGAAAACAGTTTCCGAAAATAATTTATCGAAAAATCAGTCATCAGAGTCGTTTATCAGTATTCGGTATCCGAAGATCAGTATCCAGAAATCAGTAAACATTTATCAGTATAAACCACCAAGGTTTAATGTCTAAAAGTTTGCATATAGCTAATGCTAAGTATTAAACTGTTTGTAATCAGAGATGTCAAGTTTCAACTGAGTAGGACATCAAAAAGGTTTTGTTTCAAATGTTTGTAGATATTAGCATGTCTAGTTTCTAGTTCGTAAACCACATGTTTAAGTGGCATAAAGCACAGTCTGAAAAACAGTATCCATTGTAATAATTCTTTGTTAACATTTATCGTAAGTTAGGCCACGAGATTTCTTTGAAAGCTTCGTAAAAGCATACATTTGTCATGAGCACTTGATTATAAGACTTTAACATGCGGATAACTCATTCGCTACGCGTCTTCCTTTTACCCTTTCTAAGCATACACCGATCAAGTGTACAAGTTACAACAGAATAAGCACCCCGTGCGTAGGGACGAGGTTTGTCAAACCTAACGGTACCATCCCTATAAGTCGAGCTTACGTAAGGTAATTAATATAATCAAGCTAAGGGATTTTTGATCTGAACTCATATGTATATTCGTTTAAGTTACTCGTGCCTAATATGTAAAATAATTGTAAAAACAGTTTAAGAAACAATTTCAAAAGCAGCATGTATCTCATCCCAAAAATGTTGATGAAAAAGGGACTGTAGACTCACCTTTGTAAATGCACAGAAAACTCTTAGTAAAACAGTACAGTAGTCGGACGATCACGAACGTAAAACGCAACCTAGTCAAATAGGTTACCTTAAGTAAAAAAAAAAGTCACACAATGTCAACCCATAGTGTACGCATAGTCCTAGTGCTCAGACTCACTCAACATGGAAGCAAAAGTCAACTAGTTCAAGCAAGTCAACAAAGGTCAACCAAGGTCAAACCAAAAGTCAAAATTGGACAAAGTGGTAACTAAAGTCAACCATATCAGTAGGTCATACAATTTTAGTCAACATGTCACTCCTAAGTCAACTAACATGTTTTAGCTCACAGTTTGTCAAGTACACGTTCACAGTTTATCGTATAGCACAAAATTCATGCACAACTTGCAAACAACGAACATAATTCATAGCACATAAGTCATGGTAATATGGAAAACTCCAGATCATAACTAGACTCATAAATGTTTCCAAAAAGCCTAGTCATGCCTTCATACGATGTTTACAAGTCGGGTTTCAGATAAGCTTTAGTTAAGGTTTACCAAATCAGTTTCAGCATGCGCAACAGTTTTAGAAAAATTCACATTTAATTTAGAAAATAGAAATTAACGAACGGCCAATTGGAGATGACTCTAGACACTCTAAATTTTCAGTGATAAAATAACTAAATACTTTCATGTAGCCATTTTGTACACTTTATTCATTAAAGTCAGCCCTTCTGTTTTTGGACAGCATCCAGACATGTCATTTGGTGATGCATATAACACATAGCAAACAATGATTTCAGAAGTTATCATACAAATGAAATATGTTTATGCACATCTAAATAACAACATTTCAGAAGATAAAAGTCTCAAATAATTTCTAGTTCATGGGAGGTCATTTAACGTGCATATGAAAACAGTTTCAGCTCAATACGAATTACCAATATTAGTTTAATCACACCGAGAGTTATACATAACCAATTAACATGATTCTTCAGTCTATCTTGAGTGATTTTTAACAAGGTCCAATGGTTAGCATTTCAATAACTCATTCATAAAGTATAAACTCCAGAAAATTCGTATTGCATGCAAAACCTTAGCAAAACTTCGAGTAAGCATAACTTACGCATACGTTTACGAAAATACCCAAATCCAAAGTCCAAATTTATTAATTTTTCGAGATTTATCCATCTAGATACATTATATTAACAGTATATAAACTCATTTAATCAGATTCATAGCAAACCAATTCGTGATTACATCAAAACACATCAACCGCGCAAAATAACGACTAACAACTTATGCAATTACAATTAATTGAGCATTAGACCCTTGTACACTATGTAATTGAATAAAATCAGATCTAAAACAATTAGGGTTAGTGCCTTATACCTCAAAAACGCAATTAATTGGTACTAGCACACGTAGAATGATCAAAGGAACAACCTTTATGCCCAAGACTTCTTCTAATTTTGAGTGATGATGGTGGTTGTGGGGTGGTGATGGGTGACGGACAACAAGTGAGGGAGAAGAGGGAGATGTCGATCAAAATAGGGCAAGAATGAGAGTCTATAATTCTTAATTGCTAATTATATCTAGTTAGGGCCGCATCAAAAGTCCACTAATACAACACTTAGCCCAAAACAAGTCCAGAAGGGTGCATGGGGGTGGGTTCGACCGATGGCCCACTTAGGGGGGTCTAGGGCTCGTTTTTCTTAATTACTCGTACGCGTGTGGTCCTTTTCGAGTGCCGTTAACCATACCGGGTCCCCGGAACGTTAACCAGTCGTTGAAACGCAATCCACCGGGTTTAATCCATTACATAAATAATAAATTAATTAAGTTTTTCATAACGCTAATAATTATTAAAAATGATTATTTTATCAAGTTTCTGAGTTCCGTAAACTGAAAGGCTTTCTATGCGATTATCGTAATTGTGTCGTTTTCTAAGTATTTCGTTATCCGAAACAAGTTCATCAAATAATATGAACATATTAATTCAAGAAATCCGCTAGGATCATGTATGCATTTAAATCAGTTAAACACATAAAGTTCTACGTAATCACCGTTAGATAATTAACGGACAAGTAACGATAGTAACGGAAAAAAGTAGGGTTGTTACAAAATCCTTCACAAAACACTTCATCCTTTGATCCTGAAACATACAGATTCATTCGAATTTGATTAATCTTAAAATAGTTGACTTTTTCTTCAAAACTTTGACCTCAAAATTCATGCTCGATACTTTAGATTAGGATCTGCGAATTTGCAGATAGATTCATGAAGATATTTGAAACACTTATGCACTTTTACTTTTCTCTAATTGTTGCTGAATTGATCCAGAGGCCAAAACACCATGAAAATTCATGAATGAAGAACACGAATAAAAAATCATTGAATATGTGGTTGTTAATCCAAATTGATCATGCACGTAGTTTAGGATTTTGATATTAATAATGTTACTGAACTCAGATTGTGTAGAGAATCATCATCAAACGAATTTGTATTTTGAGCTTTGATGAAGATGATGAACATGTACAGTAACATAAATCGGAATCAAATCAAATGTGATTCTGCATGGCAATCGCATGTGATTGTAAAACCCAATCACATGTGATTATGCATGTCAATCACATGTGATTATAAAACTCAATCACATGTGATTGTAAATTCCAATCACATGTGTTGGAAATCTGATCCAAGGGCTGAGATGTCCCTTGAATCTCAACTTAAATTAAGGATGCAAACGAATACAACTCTACATCTTGTATCATATTCCTACCTATATTGTAGATAGGTTGTTATATTGTACTTTCTATATAATATGTCATTATCATTCAATAATACATACACTTTACCCTAATCGTCGATATGGTGTCAAGAGCTACATGGTCGATTTTTTTCTCTTCCTTCTGTCATTGACAGCAAATCGATACCCACCAAATTAACCATGTCTTCCCACACAATCTCAAACTCTATAAATCCCAAAACCCGTATTATTATCATTAATTTTAGAAACATCATCAAATTAACATCAAATAACTATACCTCATAGAAACTCCAGATTGAGGCAACACTTGATAGGTACAATTTATTAAAGTTCTTGAATGGATCGTTTTCTGCACCACCTGAAACTGTGTCAAACACATCAGCTAACACATATGAGTCATCACCCATGACTCCTAATCCGCCATACTTAACCTGGAAGCGCCAAGATCGGTCCCTTTTTAGTGCTCTCATCGGCACCATTGATCAAACTATTATGCCTCTTGTCTCACTAACTACCACAACCTAACAACTTTGGGGCACTCTTGCAAACACATATGCAAGCTCTTCGCGTGGTCATATAAAACAATTAAAGGCATGACTAAAGCAAATCACCAAGGGACCCAGAGTATAACCGAATATATTCTTCCACCGTAAAAAATAGTTATGTTATGTAGAAAAGTAACGCAATTTGAGATGTTCATATGTGATGTGTTTAGCAATGTAATAATGGAGTATAAATACTTATGCATCACCATTTAGTTACTGGAGGCCCGGAAATCACACACATTTTAAATAGGACAAATGTTATGGTTCAATTTCACAAAAGTGAGAAACTGGTCTCAATCGTATGTAATCAGTCAAGCAAGTCCAGATTCGTCCACATGAAGAAGTGTGCTCAGAATTTAATGACAAATAATTATCCTATGAGAAGGGGTTTCTAAAGTTAAATTTGAATAATGTCAAACACAATAAATAAAGTAAACAGTAATCAGAGAGATGAAACAGTGTTCACTCAATCGATTCACAATTAAAGTGGAGTGTCTTTTATGATTAAAGTCGATTAACTGTCTGATAAATGTATAATTCAGTCAACTAAACTTGAACGACTCACATTAACCTCACTCAAAACCCAAACTATGTTTTGATTAAACAATTGAGACTTAATCCGGATTAAAGCCACGTAGAATCCTAATTACATCGATCACTCAGCGCAATTACACGACCATGTTATCAAATTCTCATTCAATTACCAATTAAACTCACAATACAATCACTTGAAATCACATGTTTAATTGTATAGATCACCTAAGTGTCGAATTATGAATTATTTATCACTAATCAATTCACATTAACTAGTCAATAATCCATGTGACTGAATTAAAGTAATAAACAAGCAAAATAATGGTTCTTTTAATCAAACGCAATTGATTTCAATCATTCAAACATCATAATCCATAATATAAGACAATCCAACAATAAGAATTTCACATATAAGTAAACACCAAAGAGTTTAGCCAACCGTGTTTATGAAGGAATCAACAAAATAATTAGACAACATTGAATTCATCAAGATATCACTAAAATAAATGAAAATTAAGATTATCGAACTACCGAATGCAATGATTAATCACTCAACAATCTTGATGCTTAGATCCTTTGAAATTGATGATGAAAGAGGAGAAACCCTAATAATCTCCCATACTTAGTCTAGAAAAAGATGATAAAAGATATGGGATGAAAACACCCGAAATTAGGTTTTAATCAAATATGGCCCGTCATACCCTCCCTCGCTGTTGTGAGGTAGTTTGGCCTGCTGAATCGCAATCAAGAGCTCCCTGAATCTGGTGGTTCGCGTTCATTTTTAATTTTCTTTGTGACACTTAGCTCGATCACGGCCGCGAGAAAGCGAGACAATATACATTGTATGGCGCGCATTAACGAGACTCTAGAAACTCATTTTTAGCCTAGAAAAGTCCCAAATGTATATTTCGATTCTGATTAGTACCAGGACCAACTTTTCTGACATTTAAGCTTAAATCCTCATATAAATCACCATAAACTTTAAAAATCACGCTCTCGATATAAACCATCAATCTTTAACAACTATAAACGAATTATTCAATAATGCGCAAACCTGATCGAAACGGGACCGGTATTGCGAATGAAAAACATGTATAATTTGAGAAATAAACATACACACTTGAAGATGTAAACCTCTCCAAATCTCTCTAATGAATAATTAGAGACATGAGCTAAACCGTGATCAGTCATACAATTTTGAATGAGACCAAGAGAGCCGTGGATCAATACCGATTGTGTGATTGATCTTACAAACACCTTGTACACAACATACAGATGATTTCATGAATCTCAGGGAATTACAATTGGTATCAGAGCGTAAGAGTCATATCTCATCCGATCCCAAGTTGAATTCGTGTGCTTATGTTTCATATCTTCGTCACACCATTAAACCTTCATTATGAATCTTCATATCTTCAACAATAACACCGAATTATCCAGAAATATTAATGCACCAAAACAAATATGAGATTTCTAATTTTGATTATTATTATTATTATTCAAATCAGATCATAACAAATTCACAAAAATCAAAACAGAAATTCAAAGATTCATCTCCAATCACCTTCATTCTTCATCACACAAGCTCAAATTTTGGAGTTTTCAAATTTGAATATAAAACTACAATTCAGACTCAAAATCATCTTCATACAATTAAACCTAACCTTCATTCGTCATCATTCAGATCGAATTAACAACACCAATTAAAGTGCAGATCTAGTGATCTTCGCGAAGTCAACAAAAGTCATCTGACTTAGCTCTCTAAATTGATTCGAGTTGTTTTTAAAAAAAATAAAATTACATAGTCGATTAGAATCAATTCGTAAAACCTTCTTCAAATTTTCATATTCTAACAGCTTGAATTGATCATTAATTTTTTAGTTAATGTTTTTTTTTTATAACCAAAACTCAACTAAAACTTTATGAATCAAAGTCTAGATCTATATGATGTTTCTGGTTAATATGTTGTTTGACGAGCATTAGGAACATGATTTTAAACATCTTTCATGAAGGATTTATCATGAAAAACAAGCTAGAATTCGATTTTGGATTTTCGGTTCATATGAAGGTGTCGGGACTGTTCTTTGTGCTTTTGCAAGTTTTTTTGTTTATGCACAGCATTCTTCATGAATGATGCAGCATTCCAGTACAATCGATATAGAGCTTCAAGTTGTTCTAATTTTAGGGAATGAACAAAGTCTATATCGATGATGTTGTAAGCCTGTAACCGTTTTTATGATCATATTCGGTTCTTGTTCTTCAAATTCAGTGCAAACGATTGAGCATATCCAATAATGTATAATGACTGAAATTCATTGATGATGTGTTACTGAATCCTCTCTTCAGATTCAGTGATGTAACCGCCAAGTCACATGAACTATTCGATGATTTCTTACTGGACAATATTCGGTGGATTGGAGGCCATAAAGTTATTCAGGCTTATTAACAGTTTACCTGTTCCAACAGATTACATAATTAACTCAAATTCGGTGCACATTTTAATAAAGAGATTTGACAAAAGCTGAAGGACCTGGTTAAGTCTTTAATGGAGCGAAGTCAAAATTCGGTGATTATGCCCACCCTGTGCTACAGTGTCAAATAGTGTCAAATCTAAATTCGGAACAATGACATCGAATATTACCATTGCCGAATCTCCACATTCGTAGATTTCACGTGCGTTGAAAATTTAATTTTTTGGAGGAGAAATGTGATATATTTGATATGTGACTCTTGTGCATGTACGGTACAAGACTCAGACTTCAAATAAAGAATTATATGTTTGACAAGA
This sequence comes from Rutidosis leptorrhynchoides, assembly GCF_046630445.1. Taxonomy (NCBI): domain Eukaryota; kingdom Viridiplantae; phylum Streptophyta; class Magnoliopsida; order Asterales; family Asteraceae; genus Rutidosis; species Rutidosis leptorrhynchoides. The sequence continues at coordinate 371,953,015 of NC_092343.1, read as the reverse complement.
GCTAGAGATCCGAAGAAGATTTCACATCATATGGGGAGTTTAAAGATCAAACTATCATACCAATAGCCAATGATCGGTCCTTTGATGAGAGCTCTCGTACTTTGAAAGGGGGGAGTTTCTAGAGTTTCAACACTTCGTCTCAAGTCAAGGAAATTCTAGAGAAGATCTATGATTCTTGAGGAACAAAGTTCAAGAATCGTGTTTCAAAGTGACGAGCAATCATCACAATGCACATCTAGAGGGAGATTGTAGGGTCACAAAGTAACCCAGTTTGAGATGTGCATATGTGATGTGTTTAACAATGTAAGTGAGCATAAGTATGGAGTATAAATACTTATGCATCACCTCTTAGTCACCGGAGGCTATCACATAAACATTCACACTAGCTTGAAGGTGTACACCTCCCTAATTCTCTTTAATACACAATTAGAGACGAGCTAAACCGTGATCATTCATACAATTATGAATGAGTCCAAGAGAGTCGTGGATCAATTATGGTTGTGTAATTGATCTCACGAACACCTTGTACACAACATACAAATGAATTCATGAATCTGGGAATTTTAAGCTACCACAGCTACAAATCCAATTATAAGAAACAATACGTATGTAATAAAAAACAATCGCCTTCATCATCGTTCTAGTAGTAAATAAAGTCTCTTTCCTAAACCTCCATCTATATATGCCATATGGTAGCTACGAAGACAACATATAATCGATCCTTTATGGTCATGGTTTTCTTGAGAAGGTCGAACCAAGTATGAAATTGGATCAAGAATCAAAATTAGGAAGTGAAGGATCCATCCGTCTACGAACTTTCAACCATATCTAATGGGTAATATTAAGGGATTATATATCGGGAGGCCATCAAAGTTTATTGTTTTGTGTTTGTAGGCCACCCATATTTGAAAATGATTTTTAGGTCATCCAAGTTTAACTATTCGTGTTTGTAGACCACTCATATGTGATTTAGGCCATTCAAATTCGTATGTTGTTACATATATATCAATCCGACTAAAACTCTTTGTAAAAAATTATAAAAACACGTAAATACTTATGTAGTTGGTATGAACTAATCATCATATGAATAATGTTAATTAATAAAAACTTGGTTATTTGTGTTATTTTTTACATTTTTCTAATGAGATTTTAGCCAGATTTGATACCGATGGAATAACACACAAACTTGGATTACCTACAAAATCATTTTCGAATATAGGTGACTTATAAACACGAAAAGATAATTTTGGGTGGCCTACAAAATCATTTTTAAATATGGGTGGCCTAAAATACAAAACGATGAACTTGGGTGGCCTCTCGATATATAATCCCTAATATTAATTAGATTAGTTAGATTACATTGTCTAGATTAGATTAGATTAATTGACAATTGATTGTTCATAATAGAAATTGACGATTGATAATGTTAAATTGCAACTTAGAAAAATTTCAGTGCAAATTGATAGGTTATTTTTTTATAATCAGTTACCGATATATAACCACAATTTTTAAGTGAGGAATATTCATTTGAATTTATAAATTAAGTTGAGATCAAAGGGACCAATGAGAACGCAACATGTGACGCGAAAATCACATGTGATTAAGAAAAAAAATCAAAATTTTTTTTCGAAATTTTTTTTTTTAAAATTTTTGTTTTCGATTTTTTTTTCAAATTTTTTTTACAATCACATGTGATTTAGTTGCACAATCACATGTGATTAAATCGTACAATCACACGTGATTGGATGCACAATCACATGTGATTTGGTTTACAATCACATGTGATTGACATGCAAAATCACATGTGATTGTAAAAAAAAATTCAAAAAAAATTTTCGAAAAAAAAATTTTGAAATTTTTTTTCACTACAAGAAAAATGCTCATTTGTGACGATCTTTTAGTGACGACTCAATATTTGGTCACTAATAATGCTATTTAGTTACCATTAAAAAAGTGGTCACTAAACAATATTAGTGACCAAACAAATGGTCACTATAGTGACCAATTTTGGTATTTTGGTCTCTAAAAATATTTTGTGACGGATCTATAGTGACGAAAAGTGACCAACCTATTTTAGTCACTAACTTGATTTAGTGACCATTTTAGTATTATTAGTGACCAATAGCATTCGTCACTAAAGCTCATTTTTCTTGGAGTGTTTTTTTTTTAAAATTTAAAAGTTTTTTTGAATTTTTTTTCAATTACAGCCACTTGTCGCGCTTTCATTAATATTACATTAAGATATTGGATGAGGTACTTAATAAAAGTTGGTGTGCTGTTAACCTTTAGAGTCCAATTAATAAATGTCTGTATGGAAACCTTTGTGTGTGTTCTTAGCCAAAAAAAAAAAAAAAAAAATTATTGTATAATAATAGAATACTCTTAATTACTGATAATTGACAATATTTATTTTTATTCACAATATGAGACTACAAAGTTGTAACAAACCGTCCAAAATTGGCTATTGATTGAAAACATTGATCCTTTATAAGGATAAAGTGACGACTAATTAATATGTCACACCATGGATGAAGACGTCAGGAGTTTAAGTGGTAAGTCGAGGAGTTTAAGTGATTGAAAATATTGGTTCTTTATAAGCTTAAAGTGGTGACTAATTAATATCTCTATGACATGCACAAACCGAGCATCCGTCACACTCCAAGAGACCTATGCGATATTCAGAACGCTCTAAAAGAGCGTGCCCATCTTAACCTAATCAAATGTTAGGTACGAACACGAACTTTTAACAACTTATACTAAATACTAAATGCTTCCAAAATTTTGAGAATGAGTACAATATACGGATCAGTATCATGCTTTTTACATCTAACAATATTATATATTACAATATGTCAAACGATACAAACTCTAAAATTTCATAGATATAGTGCTTGATTAAAAGCAGCATTTATGGCTTGATTATAATCTTAGTACGTGATGTTTAACATGAAGAACATGATGATGAAGAAGAAGAGTGTGTTTTAGTTTGATGATGATCACTTCTTGTGTTGTTGTATGCCTCAAAGAAGTCTTTATTCTCCTTTTCAAGCTCACTCCACACTAAATTCACATTAACAAACATTTGCATAAACACAGAGAAACAAAATATGAACGATGATATTTCTTCACCTGTTAAATTTGATAGTCTATTGCAAAATTTTGTACGTAATTTGTATGAAATACTTAGTACTGTATGGAGACAAGTGATGCTAGATTATAATGAATTTAGCAAATTCTATATAAAAATTAGCGTTGTAAAAATATTTTTCTAAATGAATAGAAACCTTTAATTCACACTTTAAATTCTACTGTATTTAACAATACTGTTTTTAAGAAGTCAAATTTTTATCAAATATCAAATATGATAAACAAAGTGATGTTCATTTTGTCACAAAGTATTCTATTTAACTTTCAATTTCAATGTCACAATAATATTAATGAGTACTACTTCAAGTTGATTTGTTTATAAAAGCTTTTTATGATTTCTGACAAAAAAAAATAATAATAATAAATAAATAATAAGAATAATAATAAATTAAACGATAAATATAGTAGAAACAGCCATTCTAGCAAGAAGCTACAAGAACAAACAAAAGTTGATTTGTTTATAAAAACTTTTAATAATAGAATATTTTATAGAATAACAATTTCTTATAGACCATTTCCAAATAAAGTATTAAACTAATTAAAGCACTAGCTCCAAGTAGAGCACCGGGAGTCGTGACAATGGTCTCGGTGTTAAATCTCAGTGTCTTCCATAACACTAAGATTTAACACTGAGCTCAAATCAAAACAGAAGAAATCGTTCGGTATAAAATTTCAATATCCAATTCATTATTTAATTGTTTTTTAATACTTTTAATATTATTATTCAAGAAAAAGAAGAAAGAAAAGAAAGGAAAAAAAAAACATAGCGTTAGCCATGTAACGGTGGATGGGGACGGCGGTTCGCTACGGTGGTTTAACGCCGGGACGGAGTGGCCGGCGTCGACGTCCCCGGCGTTAAAATTGGGCGACGGCGAAAAGCTTGAACGACTCCTGGTGCTCTTACTTTAAACATTCCACGTACGATTACTTTATATAAAATATAATACGAGTAATCAACAATTACATGCTTGATATATACAAAACTACAATTTTGAAGTCTCCACCAATATAATATACAAGTAATTGAAGATTAAATAAAAAGAGACAATTTAAGTACCAGTTGAAGTGATTGCAGGCAAGATATTTGCATGTTTAGATAGGGCTTCCATGCATTCTTCTTTGCTCATATTGAATATTAAACACTCTTCTATTAAATGGTGAACCTACAAATTAATCATTTATATACCATGTCTCTATCTCTTATATATATATATATATATATATATATATATATATATATATATATATATATATATATATATTATATGATCAGTAAATCTTTTTGATCCCTATATGTTAAAAATGATAGAATGATATGAAGAAAAACTCACCAAATGAATGTATGAAGCAGAAGATTCAGCCATAGTTATTATTAAAAAAATAGATAAAGAAATTAAAAAAGTGGATAGAGAGAAGAGGTTTTTTCTGGGCAGTTCTTGAAGAAAGTAAATAAGAATGGTGTAGTATGAGTATATAAGTTGACTTGGTAATATTTATATTGGGGGTAACCTTTGAATATGCAATCTCTTTATGTATCCTTATTTATGAAAGGAATTAATTTATATATTTAGTTTACAGTAATATTTATTATTTTTTAATAATAAATATTTTGAAGATGTATTTAGGATGTATGACATGCCTTTTTTTCTTTTCTTGATTTAATGTGAGTTTGTTTACTTTTTTAATTGAATAGTTGGGTACTGAATTTTGAACTATTTATCATTCAATACGTTTGTTTCTATTTTTGAATGACATATGGTGCTTAATGATTCATCATTCAATGCTAAACTTTTCAGAGCTATAATTCTCTCTTAACCATTAAACACCTAAAATTAATGTAATTTCTTTTTAAATTATATCTAAAACGCTTATTAAACAACTATACTGTAGTTTTTATTTATGTCAAAGGTTAACAACTTAATTTTACATCATTTACATTATTCGTTCAAAATAATTATCAAACCATTTATTTTCATTCGGAGTTTTTGAATCATTTCGATTTTAAACCATTCAACACTTAATCATTCAGTTTTATTAAAGATAACTTTAGTAATTTTCTCTGTTTTATAAATTTTAATAAACAATAATCTAGGGGTAGGTAATATTTATATAATTAAGTTGAATAATCTATAGTTTCTATTAAAATCCTATAATGATGATGCCATTATTAGGTTAATTCTTTTGTTAAGAAAAAATCAAAAAGAAAAAGAAAAAATATAAGCCCTTAAGGTTATGTCATTAATCTAATTAATGAATAATTAAATTAAATCTACTTATTTATTTATTTCATGTTTTTCGGGAAAAAAGTTTCACTCTCATTAATTATTAATTATTAATTATTATATTATTATTATTCAAATTTAAATATGAGTTCTCTTTACGAGATTAATTACGTTATATATGTATACGAAATACACGTCTCAATAAAATGTTCTAATGTAGGCTTTATGACAAAGAAAATAGTAATTGTGATGAAAAATTGGAAGATGATGATGAGAGAATAAATGTAGTTCAATTATTCCGACTAAGTTAAGTACATCAATGTGTTTGTAAAAACAACGAGAAGTTTCTTAGACGGAATCCGTCGGATCATTAAACTAAATGATTTTAGCATTTAAATTCATTTAATATCTAAAATATATCATTAAACTATTTCATTTAAACAAACTCATGATTCCACGGATCATTTCGCTAGTGTAATATAATTATACGTTAAATACTTATATAAAGTAGCAATACTTAATATATGATTGTAATTGTAATATTTTACCAGATTTAATAATAATAAAAAATAACATTTGTAAAGATGCATGTAATTTTATTTTGAAACCTTCTTGATTTTTGCTAGAATAAACAGTAGTTCTTAAAGTTAAAGCATAAACTAATGTCATTATTTTGTTCTAGATGATCACGGACTTTTTCTAACTAACATAATTAAGCAAATTAAAAAAATAGTATTTTACTTTTGTATTTTTATTTTTTTAGTAACCTACTTTGTATTAATATATATGTCCTTATCTATTTTGGTTTTAAAGATATCCATACTTACAACATAATTGTCTCATTAATGAATTAAGTCATGTTTGATAAACGTTAAATTTCTAAATACATATAAAAAAAACTTATACTATTGGTTATCATTTTAAATAGCAAATTTAAAATCATTGTTTTAAATTTCTCAATCAAAATGATTTTGTAATGATAGCAACATAAATATATATAACCATTCAGGTTTGCATGAGTGGCCACCGAGTTGTCCAATGAAGCACATCACCCAGGTTCAATTCCTGACTATGTCAAATTGTTCAAAAAGGGAGTGTGACTAGAGGTACGTATAATGCGCAATTCACCCGGTACCAGGTCTCGCGCTCGGGGGGCTTGATTACCCGAGGTTTTACCTTCTATGGGGGAGCCAATGTGCTCGTTCATAGGAGGGTTTCCTTGCTTACCAAAATATATATATATATATATATATATATATATATATATTATTAAGGGTTTTTAAAATTTTGGGTTATTTCAAGCTTTATTCAATAATCTACTTTATACACTCTCTAATACGTCCTTAAGCGAATTACAAAGGATAATTTACTAAAGATGAAGCCAATTTCTAACAATCTTCATGAAGGTTGATTATATATCTTTAAGGTTTATTAATAAAACTACTTTTTACGGTTAAAATATATTAAACCAACATGACCCTTAGCAAAAGCAACTAGGGTAATAAGGTATGAATTTCGTGTTTAATTCATGTGATATGAATGTACAACGTGTATGTGATGAATCTATATGTGCATGTATTGTTATGTATATGTATATGTATATGTAGTGATGATAGTGATGAATATGTATGCACTGCAGTAGCAGATAATACTCAACGAATAACAATGTGTCAAGATTCAAATAGTGAAGGTTGTTACAAGGTGACTAAATGGTGAAGGGCTTAGTGCAAAGGCTTAACCTTGAAAGTGAGCGAGGTGATGGCTACTTATACTTCCACTAGCCATCACTTACATCATGAGGGGTTATATCATGAGGGATTCTAAGGCTAAATGATAACACAAAGTATCTAATGAATTGTACAACAAATTTTATCAATAAAAATGGACTTAATAATCTCCCCCTTTGATATGATTTGTTGTTGATAGTCTCTCGTCTTTATTTTTGTAGAGGAGTCTTGAAAAGTGGCTTGATGTTCTTTGTTAATGATGTCTTGAAATCTTGTGTGATTTTTCTTGAGATGTAGTAAAGATCTTCTTTTGAAAATCCTCATAATTATCAACACTTTGTTGTTGTGTTGCAGAGTAGTTGTTGTGTAATTAAAATTGTTGAACTTGTTGAAAACTTCTTCTTTTGAAAGTCCTTTTCTTTTTAGATCTCTTAGTTGTGTTTTACCTTGGAGGTGTTTTGTCTTGAAGTGATGTTGAAAAGAAGCTTTGTATGACGGAGCTTGGTGTGTGTGATCTTCTCTTGCTCCTCCTTAATCGTTGTGTTCTCTTGCTCCTCCTTAATTAATCATTGGCTTGTTTCTTGAATATTGGTATTTTCTTGCTTTGTATATTTGAGTGTTGGTGCGGAAGCTTGATTAATTGGGTAAGTTTGATTTTTTGAAGATAATTTGTTAAAAATACTGATTTGATGTAGGTCTTGATTTGATGAGGAAAAGTTTGTCATCGTATGAAATATCTTCTAGTACTTTAGTATCAACTTTGGCTTTTTCTCCCCATGGCTCTATTAATTGAGTCAGCAAACGTCGATTTATTGACGACTTGACTGCCGCTTAGAGCCTAAATTGAATGTGCAGGAATTAAAACTCATGGAAATTTGATTCTACCATTTTCATGGTGTCTCATGTTTTATTATTTACATTTTATTTTAATTTTTTTTTAAAAAATTTTCCTACTTATTGGTCGGAGGTCCATTCGGAAGCAATCTCTTTATCCGTCGAAGAGAGAGAGGGAGGACTTTCTCTACTTCTAGGAGTGTATTACTCTGGGTGGATAAATGACTTCTCTTTATTCAAAGATAAGGGAAGGATTGTCTACATCTCACATCGCCGATACACCACACTTGTGGTATTGGGTTTGTTGTTGTTGTTTTGGCTTTTTCTCCCCCTCTTGATGTATTTGTGTGGCGAATACATCATGAAGAAATTGTTGATACGATGATATATATGAATCGCATAAGTATTCAGAACCAGTTTTAAAGAAAATCTGCCAACCACAACTAATTCTTGTATTTTAGGATAACAACACCATACAATTATGTTGCTCTAACAACCATCCTTGAGTAAAGGTTGGTGTGTCATCCACGACAATTCCTTGTTGTTTAGTAATGTGACACGATACAATTATGATGTGTTAACAAAACTATTTCAGTGACCTGAAATAAGATGCACACCATAAAGGAATATGTAAATTAAAATGTGTCATGCATAGCTCATCATGGTTTAATGACAAACGACAAGGTGCAAGTGTTAGACACTAAGAAAATCACCTCGGTTTAAAAGAGGCAAGATGGACGACAACCTCTGACCGAAGTCAGACAGAAGCTTCTTATCTGAAGACTTTACTTCCTTTCTAAGGTGACCTTACACCTTTTTCAGTTGTTGCAGTTTTAGTACTAGGTGACTTGACACCTTTGGTGATATCTTTCCCATACAGTTTGTATTCATACAACCTGGCAAATTGATGTTATGTTGATTCAGCCTGCGAGAAAAAGACTAAAGGAAGAGTTTTGTATTGTTATATGTATAAAAGCCATTATGAAAGATAATATGATTGTCTTATGTGTGCAAGAATAAGGTAAGAATATAAACAATAAATGTCACGACCCGAAAAATTTCGACTAATTTTAAACCAAACTCTCGATACGATATTGTATTTTCAACACGATAAGCAAAGTCTGATAAGTTGAGTCTCAAAAATTTTGAACTGTTTCATATATTCAATTGACCTTCGACTGTTCTCGACGATTCACGAATAACTATTTGTAAATAGATACATATATATGTGTGTGTATATAAATGTATATATAAATACTACTTGGAAATATATAAAATAATATTAAATCTATTTGTTTAAAAATATATAATATATATTTATGTGATAAAACTTCTTATTTAAAACTGATTATATATAGAGAGAGAGTAAATGGAAAATGAATGATTTCGAGCCTAATTAGTAAACGTCAGTGACACTCGGTTGACTTTTCGTTAGTTTTAATATAGATCTAGTACAAATTTATGAAGATTTAAAATAAAAGTTGAACAGTAAATTGATTTCGAAGATTTTAGGTTTGATAAAAATATTTTTACCTTTTTAAGTTTAAATATTTGTACTCCGTACATATAAATCGGAACAGAAAATAAATAATTTTCGAACCTTTTTCATCAGGTTTCAAACAGGTAATGAGTGAAATAATAAAATATGTTTTATCTAAAAATATGGGATTTTTCTGAATAAATTACACGTTAACTGTTTAGCAATGGACACGATATACCAATCCCAGATAAACTGTCGGCAGGCAGATAATGTTAAATTCAGAGGCTGCTTTCCTGTTCATGCCAGTAGAGAAATAATTGTTAAATTTTGTTTGCACGTGTTTATGCTTATTAATCTAAACAATCAAATAATAATTAAATGTGAATTAGTGTTGTAGTGGTTATCTGTCCAAATCTATATACATATTAACATATACTTATATAGTTGAAGAGTTATATATTCATTGCCATCACCATTATAAAATGCAACCTACAGCAACTATATTTTTTTTTTCTTTGGTGAACTTGCTTCATCAACCCCTTTCGACGAACAACCTGCACCACCCTACATCGACGCCTCCAACCATCATCCCAACCCTACAACTACGGCCACCCACCTTCCACTAATGAACCACCCGAAAACGCCACCAATCACTACCTCAAACACTTAAACCCACCACTTTCACTACCCGTTTCTATTTTACTTCGATAACGATCGCCACACAAAACCACACCAACATTTGCTATACGCTGCTACACAATTTTTCTGATCAACCATAACAACCGTAGTGATGAACTGCTGAAAAATTTCCATTTCTGTTTCAAATTGCCACCATACCATCATGATGTAATTGCTAGCGTTATGTCTACCGTTTCTGTTCGAAGTGAAGCTCACACGCTTTCTTCTTTTTCTTCATCCACGACCATCACCACTCCACCATCTTCTCTCTCTCTCTCTCTCTCTCTCTCTATTATTCCCTCTCTCTCTCCCTGTAAACACAACAAACCACCACTACATAAACCCATTTTTTCTGTTGGAATTACCACCACAACCATCGCCCAACACTGCCACTGCAGCTCCATTTTGCTGCTGTTGTTCACCGGAACATCACCACCATCATGATTGATTGCCATGTTGCTGCTGTGTTTTTCTGTCCGAACCCAAACACCCTCGTAAAAAAAAATTACTATTACTGTTTCGCTGCTATATGATCTTCTGTTACTGTACGAAGATGGAGATTATAATACAAGTTAAAGTAATGAACGTGATGTAGGATAAATGATGATGAAGCGGTCCCGTTAAATTCTTTTAAATTTGCAGTAGGGTCGACGGCTATAATATAAACCATTTGCAAATTAAAAGCTTTCTTTAATATATTGCAGTTTATTCAAATGGTTTGATATGCTCGATCCTTAACCACGAATTATTAACAGAATGTTTAATTGGGCCATTTAATAAATCCATTTGAACTTGGATTAACCTTCTAGTGGACCGAAACCTGTTAATCATGTTGGGTTTTAGATATTGGGCCGAGATCGATAGGGTTTTCTATGTTGGGCCGAATTAACCATTGGTTTGTTTTGATAAGTGGGTATTAAGAAAGCAGTAACATGGGTTAAAATAATTAAGTTGTGTATTAAATCAGAAAATCGGAATTAGAGGGATAGTTAGGGGCATTTGTGTGGAGCGAGAGGTTGCGGGTTCGAGCCTTGTCTTAGGTATCTTTTTGTGAAAAGATTCAAAGGTAGTTATTATTATCATTATTATTGATATTATTAAAGATAAAAATATTATTATTATTATTATTATTATTATTATTATTATTATTATTATTATTATTATTATTATTATTCTCATTACTAACATTATTTTACCAAATACATATTAGATACATAAAAAGGTATTTGATACATAATATAATTATATTAATATTACATAAGATATTAGAACGAACATATTGACATTAATTATATAAATATAACCTATAACAAATTACTAATTTTATATACAAAATGAATATATGAGACGTATATATATATTATTAATATGAAATTGATATAATTAGTAAATTTTATATATATATATATATATATATATATATATATATATATATATATATATATATATACAAACTTATTCGATTACAAATATGTATATTAATAAATATACAACTGATATAGGTTCATGAATCCGAGGCCAACCCTGCATTGTTCAATATAGTCATTGAAAGAACTCGTTCATATACATTATAAACGATTCTCAATAGTTGATTACATCGCGAGGTATTTGACCTCTATATGATACATTTTACAAACATTGCATTTGTTTTTAAAAGACAAACTTTCTTTACATCGAAAATTGACAGGCATGTATACCATTTCATAATATCCACTATTCAACTATAAATTGACTTAATAATAATAATCTTTAATGAACTGAATGACTTGAATGCAACGTTCTTCGAAATATGCCATGAAAGACTCCAATTAATATCTTTAAAATGAGCAAATGCACAGCGGAAGATTTCTTTAATACCTGAGAATAAACATGCTTTAAAGTGTCAACCAAAAGGTTGGTGAGTTCATTAGTTTATCATAATCATTCATTTTCATCATTTTAATAGACCACAAGAATTTCATTTCCAGTTCTCATAAATATACGTCCCATGCATAGAGACAAAAATCATTCATATGGATTGAACACCTGGTAACCGACATTCACAATATGCATATAAGAATATCCCCATCATTCCAGGATCCTCCTTCGGACATGATATAAATTTCGAAGTACTAAAGCATCCGGTACTTTGGATGGGGCTTGTTGGGCCCAATAGATCTATCTTTAGGATTCGCGTCAATTAGGGTGTCTGTTCCCTAATTCTTAGATTACCAGACTTAATAAAAAGGGGCATATTCGATTTCAATAATTCAACCATATAATGTAGTTTCGATTACTTGTGTCTATTTCGTAAAACATTTATAAAAATTGCGCATGTATTCTCAGCCCAAAAATATAAAGGGTAAAAAGGCAAATGAAACTCACCATACTGTATTTCGTAGTGAAAATACATATAACGTCATTGAACTAGTGCAAGGTTGGCCTCGGATTCACGAACGTATCAATATTGAGATTCAATATTGCAGGAAAGGTACGTAGACGCAACGGAGATGATAAACACTATATTGACCTCATGAGCATACCCATGAACCATACCCAATCACCTCCATAGCTATAACCCATAATTTCCTTAATCCAATCCCACTCGAAAAACAATTTCGAAATCACTCGGACCGCACTCCGACGTAATATTTTATGTATACTAATAATATCTTGAAATAATACGGAGTAAATATATATATGTAAATCGATTGAGAGAGTTTAGAGAAAAATATTTTCAAGTTTTTATGAAATAATGAAACCTATTGAATTCTATTTATAATAGATTTTTGAATTATTAAAGTGAATTATTAAAGTATGAATTATTAAAGTGAATTATTAAAGTATGAATTATTAAAGTGAATTATTAAAGTATGAACTATTAAAGTGAATTATTAAAGTATGAATTATTAAAGTGAATTATTAAAGTTAAAGTAAAGTAAAAATAAAGTAAAGGTAAAGTTTAAGTATAGTAAAAGTATAAAACTATGTACGTATAATACGCGCATAAATATATATAATATTAATTTAAATCGTTATATATATTTAATAAAATAAAATATAAATATCGTTATATTTATCATACTGGTTAAGTAATGAGTTGTCAAAAGTAGTTCTAGATATTTATAAAAGTTATATACGTTTTAATAATAAAGTTCTTTTTAAACTGAAAACGTTTTTGTACGTTTGAAACTAAATCAAATAAATATAATAATTTTGTTTTCCAAAACCAAATATATTTTTAAGAATCATTTTGTTTAAAGGTTAAAATAATAAAATCGTTATATCATAAAACGTTTTAGAAAAGTAGAATCATATATATATTCATAATAGGTTTCAAGTTTTTAAATTACAGTCTGTTGGTGAAGCATGAGATAAAGTTCAAAGGTTAAATAAACGTATGAAATCATCTTAATGAAAAATGTCGAGTTACTTACTTGTCGATATCCAACATCTAAGTTAGTTACACTTCACGTTCTTACTTATAAATCACTTTACCATTTTCCGAATGTTGTAAAAAAGAATAGATTTTTTAAATCACAGTGGACCTCATAACATAGACCCGTAATCATATCACAATGTATCTGATAAATTAATCATTTGATATTATCTTCTAATTTCATCGATAAACATATTGAAACAAATACGTTCATGTAAAGTATTATACGTTTAATACTTTATTAATATTCTCAAGTTATAATATATATACATATATATACATATTTATTTATATATAACGGTTCGTGAATCGTTGGAATTTGGTCGAGGTTATAATGAATGTATGAACACAATTTAAAATTCTTGAGATTTAACTTAACAAACTTTGCTTATCGTGTTGGAATAATATAAAGATAAAGTTTAAATTTGGTTGGAAATTTCCGGGTTGTCACAGTACCTACCCGTTAAAGAAATTTCATCTCGAAATTTGAGTGGAAAGGTCGTGAATGATAATAAGTATGTTTTCATGATGCATACAGGCTGAAAATTAGAGTTTTATCATCAGCGAATAATTTGGATAAACAATCCATTTATATGAAGAGTACGAATGAAGCTAACATAGAAGAGTGAAATGAGTAAGTGTAGATTCATCTTATCATTTAACGTAGATATGATTGATTTCCAGATTTCAAGGGATTTGAAGAAAATCTTTGTAATAAGATTTGATTCTCCGGTAACAAAGGGAATTAGGATCCGCTTTAAATGCGATCGTCCATTTTAATTGTTCTGTCGGAGATTTTCTTATAAATTCACCTCCTTCATTTTCTTACAACTCACACCTTCTGTTGATGCATTTTATGCAAGTCCCTAGACATCTACCCACGTCCATTGCAGGTACAACAGTTTACAGGCCACCATGATCGTTCGTTATTATCCTATCCGTGTTTGTATGTGGTTACAGGAACTGCAGGAACGAGATTTGGATGTTTAACTATGTTAGACTTAGTCAGACGTCCGAGTGAAGCCTCACTCGTACGGCTGACAGGCTCATACGCACGGTTGATGCTGAGCTAAGTCACAATTACAACCTAAATGAGAAGACACGAGTGAGTGATCACCCGTACAGCTGATGAAGCCAACTCATATGTGTGATGGATGAATCGTACGGGTGAGTCAATAGCAGGGGTATATAAAGTCTTATGTTCTTCATTTTAGGTTAAGTCTCTCATTTGTTACACACACTCAGATCTGGTGAGCTCCTCCGATTCTCTCTCAACCCAAATCACCCAGGTGGTGAATAATAGCTCTAAGTGTTGATCTAATCACAATTGATTTAGTTGTGGTATGACTAAATTAATCCCAAAAAGCTTAACCTATTCACTAGAGGGTTTGATTCACTTATTCCGTCATTGTGTGAGTTAAATCTGTTGATTTCTAAGTTCCTAGTCATGTTTCATCACCTTCTATTCTTTCCCCCTCAACTCATATTTTAAAGTATTCATCAATATGCTCCATCCAGTTCTGATTCTCGATATACTTCTAACTTTCATATCGGTCATTCTTCTTTTTCATCTACCGCCGGAAGAATCTATTTACTTCTACTATACTCTTAGGTTTATAGTGTTTCTAGTTCTCCCGTGTCTTTATATTGCTATATGCATCGATATATATGGTTTATAACTTTTGGTTTGTCGTTGAGCTTTATATCTTCCCTTATATTTCAAAGTCTCTATTTCTATCTTCTATAATCATTGTCATCCACAGTTAATGCTCTCTTTTATTTGCTGCAATTTATACCCCAATTTCTATTTCGGAGTTTTGTCCTTTCGTTTCTTCTTCTTGCGATTAAGCACCACTTGTAATGGTCCAGAATTTGCAGATATGAATTTTGGAATGAACATTGTTAATGTTCTAGGAAGAAAATTGTAATGGCACGATCTTGACTTGTCAAATTACCAGAATACCTCAGAAAAAGCCGAATCATCAAGAAATATTTTCTTGATATTTTAGAGGTTAAATAGAATACAAGAGTCGTATAACATGGCACATGATGATGTTATGATCTGTGAATCATCACGTTCCATTTAGAAACTCAGCATGAAATACTGTAATATAATCACGTTGATCAAGTGTCATTATATTATACTAACTCATGCTTCAGTTTCCAACACTACTTCAAAAATATTCATATTTTAAACTCAAAGGTTTATAGAGTATAGGAACTAAACAGTTTCCTTTTTGATGTAATACAGATAGCGGAAAGAGATAAATGATTCCAGATAAGAATAGTTATGGAAATATCTTCAGAAATATGGAGGATATTTATAATGAAAGATACGATGATATCTTAGAATTTCTAATATCAGAGGATGATGAAGTATGTTGTCTGTAAGGGTTTAGTGTCAGGTGAAAGGATCCGTTCATATATATTATAAATGATTCACAATAGTTGATTACATCGCGAGGTATTTGACCTCTATATGATACGTTTTATAAACATTGCATTCGTTTTTAAAAGACAAACTTTCTTTACATCAAAAATTGACGGCATGCATACCATTTCATATTACATCCAACTATAATTGACTTAATATTAATCTTGATGAACTCAACGACTCGAATGCAACGTCTTTCAAAGTATGTCATGAATGACTCCAAGTAATATCCTTAAAATGAGCTAATGCACAGCGGAAGATTTCTTTAATACCTGAGAATAAACATGCTTTAAAGTGTCAACCAAAAGGTTGGTGAGTTCATTAGTTTATCATAATCAATCATTTCCGTAATAGTAATAGACCACAAGATTTCAGTTTCTATAAATATCCGTACACTCGCGAGTGTATAAAAGTATTCTATAAGTTGTAGGCACCCGGTAACAAGCCTTAACGTTCATGTTTTACCCTCTGAAGTACACCAGATCAGGTGTGTTTAAAATAACCTCGAAGTACTAAAGCATCCCATAGTCAGGATGGGGTTTGTCAGGCCCAATAGATCTATCTTTAGGATTCGCGCCTACCGTACATAGACAAGTAGTTTAATGTTACCAAGCTAAGGGTATATTTCTGGTTTAAACCCACATAGAATTAGTTTTAGTACTTGTGCCTATTTCGTAAAACATTTATAAAACAGCGCATGTATTCTCAGCCCAAAAATATATATAAAAAGGGAGTAATGAAACTCACCATACTGTATTTCGTAGTAAAAATACATATAACGTCATTTAACAAGTGCAAGGTTAGCCTCGGATTCACGAACCTATATTAATTATATATATTTATATGTTGGTCAATATTTGTCTAACAATTTTTGGTCAAGTCATAGTGTAC
The DNA here is from genome assembly GCF_046630445.1 of Rutidosis leptorrhynchoides. Classification (NCBI taxonomy): domain Eukaryota; kingdom Viridiplantae; phylum Streptophyta; class Magnoliopsida; order Asterales; family Asteraceae; genus Rutidosis; species Rutidosis leptorrhynchoides. Next base: position 371,936,184 of record NC_092343.1, on the reverse strand, counting down.
CACAATCCTAATGCTCGAGACTAATATGCAAAAGTCAACAAAAGTCAACTTAACCCAAAATGACTTCTAAAATTTATACGTGTTTATTATATAACTTAACTATAGTCATTTTATATATTTAAATATATTTATTAGATTTTATAATAATAAAAGTCATTTATTAATAAAAATTTATATTAACGTTTATATATGATAAAATATACTTTTATATATCTTAAGTAGTAAAATTTATAAAGTTCACTTAATATCATAAAACTATAGTGGTGAGTATTATTAATGTAATTATATTACGCGTGGTAAAAAATATCTTTGTATCCCCTATTTATTTGATAAAATAATATTGATCATAATAATAATAAGTAAAAGTTGTATTATTTTGTAATAATAATTATTATTATTCTATAAAAAAAATAACAATATTTATATTTACTAAAAATGTTATTATGATAAAATGATAATACTAACATAATAGTAATAATGATATTTTATAATAACAATGATATTTCTATTAAAATAATAACGACGATAGTAATAATAATCATTTTAACAATAATACTAAAATTCAGTTGACTATAACTTCTAATCCGTTCATCGAAACCATTCGATATCTAAATGAAAAGTTCTTAATTTTTCGCTAGCTTTCCAATGACATGCATATCATATACCCTATCTCAGGAGCATATGTATCTAATTCAGGATTCAATAAACCTATCTAAGGACAATATCGAATGTACAAGCATGCATAATCCTATATACTCGAGCACTAGTCAGGGATACACTATTGAAATATAAAAGTTAAGTTATGAGTGCTCACGTATCAATATTGAGATTCAATATTGCAGGAAAGTATGTAGACGAAACGAAAATGATAAACGTTAGGTTGACCTCACGAGCAATACCCTCGATCAATACCCATAACCTCCATAGCTATAACCCATAATTTCCTTAGCTCTATCCCGTTTGAAAACTTATTTTAAAATCGTCTGAATATAACTCCGTCGTAGTATTTTATGTATACTAATAATATCTTGAAATAATACAAAGAAAATATATATGTGTAATTCGATTGAGAGAGTTTAGAGAAATATATTTTCAAGTTTCTATGAAATAATAAAACCTATTGAATTCTATTTATAATAGATTTTTGAATTATTAAAGTGAATTATTAAAGTATGAATTATTAAAGTGAATTATTAAAGTATGAATTATTAAAGTGAATTATTAAAGTATGAATTATTAAAGTGAATTATTAAAGTATGAATTATTAAAGTGAATTATTAAAGTGAATTATTAAAGTATGAATTATTAAAGTGAATTATTAAAGTATGAATTATTAAAGTATGAATTATTAAAGTTAAAGTAAAGTAAAAGTAAAGTAAAGGTAAAGTTAAATATAGTAAAAGTATAAAACTATGTACGTATAATACGCGTATAAATATATATAATATTAATTTATATCGTTATATATATTTGATAAAATAAAATATAAATATCGTTATTTTATCATACTAGTTAAGTAATGAGTGGTCAAAAAGAATAGATTTCTTAAATCACAGTGGACCTCATAACATATGCCCGTAATCATATCATAATGTATCTGATAATTCAATCATTTGATATTATCTCTTAATTCTGTCAATAAATATATCGAAACAAATACGTTCATGTAAAGTATCATATATCTAATGCTTTGTTAATATTTTCAGTTAATATTATATATTATATATACATATCTATATACACATAATTGTTCTTGAATCGTCGAACACGGTCAAAGGATAATTGATTACATGAATGTAGTTCCAAACTTTTTGAGATTCAACATTACAAATTCTGCTTATCGTGTCGGAAACATATAAAGGTTAAGTTTAAATTTGGTCGGAAATTTTCGGGTCGTCACAGTACCTACCCGTTAAAGAAATTTCGTCCCGAAATTTGATCGAGGTCGTCATGGCTAACTATAAAAATGTTTTCATGACGAATATGAGTTGATAAATAGAGTTTTATCATCATTGAGTAATATAGATAAAACAATTTGATTACGCGAAGAGTATAAGTGAAGCTATCGCAAGAGAGTGAAATGAGTAAACGTATATTTATTTTAACCGATGACGTAGTTATGATTGATTTCCAGAATTCATTGGATTTAAAGAAAATCTTTGCAATAAGATTTGGTTCTTCGGCGATTAAGAAAATCATGAGCTTCTTTGATTAAATGCGATAATCTGTCTCGATTTCTCTGTCTGATATTTTACTATAAATCCACCCCCTTCGTTTCTTTATTTCCACAGCTCACACCTTCTAGTCTTTCTCCCCAATTCATACTTTAAAGCATTCGTTAATATGCTTCATCCAGTATTGATTCTTGATATACTCTTAACTTTCATATCTGTCATTCTTCTTTTTCATCTACCACCGGAGGAAGTTATTTTCTTCTACCATTACCTTGGGGTTATTGTTTTTTCATTCTTCCGTGTCTTTATATTGCCATACGCATTGATATACACGGTTTGTAATTTCGAGGTTGTTATCGGGCTTTATATTCTCCATTATATTTCGGAGCTTCATGCTTTCATTTTCTCTTCCCAGCCTTAAGTCAAGCGGATAATGGTCCAGAATTCGTAGATATGAATTTTTGGATGAACATAGTTAATGTTCCAAGAAGAAAATCGTAATGGCACGATCTTAATTTGGCAACTTACCAGAATATCTGAAAATATAGAGCTATAAAGATGATATGTTCTTAATATGTTTGGAAATTGGGTAGAATGTAAGAGTCGTGTAAATAGTACATGATGACGGTATGTTCTATGAATCATCACGTTCCATTAGAAACTCAGCATGACTTACTGTAATATAATCACGTTGATCAAGTGTCATTATATTATACTAACTCATGTTTCAGTTCCCAACACTGCTTTAAAAACATTCCTATTTTAAATTCGAATTTTTTTTTTTTCAGAATTTAGAAACTAACACAGTTTCTTTTTATGTTGTAACGCAGATATTGCGAAGAGATAAAAGATTTCGGATAAGAATAGTTGTGAAAATATCTTCAGGAATATCGAAGATATTTATAATAAAAGACACGATAATATCTTAGAATTCTTAACATAGATGGATGATGAAGAAGATTTGTCTGTGAAGGTTTAGAATAAGAAGTAAGGTGTTTGCTAACGATTTCAGTAGACACTGAAACATTTGGATCCTTTGAAGGCAGGTTTAGTCTTTGTGATTTGTCCACAGCCTCCTTCATGGTCTGCTCAATCCATTTTCCAGTTTCAAACATTCTCTTTTTCTCAGCTTTACCACCATACTATTCTTTATCATCAAACTTTTGACTGTTAAAGTCGTTTACAGTTTTTGCTGCTTCATCAGCATTTTTCCAATTTTGGAGAACTAGTTCATAGTTTGGGATGTTTTTTAGAAAATTCACATTCGAAGTATGTAAGTCTAGGAGATAGACGTTATATGTATACATATAACTTTTAACGTAAAATTGTCGCGAAATTCAAAATACTGATTGCTAATTTCCAATAGTTGGTGTGACAATTATTGTTACAGGATGTAGGTGAGTACATGATGGAGTTTTAATGAATAAGTATAGTGGATTTTCAGAGAGGCTTAAGTCGAAGGTTAATGAAGTTGTTGATAAGTTTACTGCTAATGTGACGAGATATGAAAGGTTCCCCGGTAACCATGATGAAGGGTTTATTCGTATAAACAAATGAAGGTGATTTGCTGGAGCTGTGACAAAACTGTCTATTTTGGAAAGAGATTGAAAAATTATATTTGGTAATAAATATCAAAGGATCTGACATGGATACATGTTAAACTATAACTTTGGTTTCGAGAGCTTTTCAGGTGCATGACAGTGGGTAATGTGTGGTTGGATAATCATCTCGCATGTCTTTAGGAATTTCGAAGTGTTTGAACACATATTGTAATTGTTAATATACATATGATGTTCTAAGATTTTGAATGATACAAATATTTTTGTGAGTTCCATGAATAGAAATGAGGTTCTAGGACAGTTTTGAAGTCAAAGTATAGTTTTGAAAGATGTAGGAATCTAAGAGTGATGATTTCGGTTATATCTTGAATCGAATTCTGAGATTTTAAAATCAAAATATGTAATTAGATTTTGAATGAGTATGGTTGTTTTGATTTCTATAAAAGAATGTATATTGTTGTGAAAGTAGGGAGTATAATGGATGACTTGCTGAATCAGATTCGAATAATGTAACATATTAATTGTGAATTTATATATCTCTCGGGTATTACCTACCCGTTAAAAAAAAATTCACAATTAATATTTTGTACAAAAGAATTTAATTACAGTCTTTATGGAAATATATATGTGTATATTTCTTCAGATGTAATATAGATTTAATGAGTTAATATTAAATTAAACTCATTTGATTTATGGTTAAGGCTAGGATAAATAATTTCCAAACTTTAGAAATTACATAATCGCCGTAGAATGTTTCCCCAATGAAGTTATGAATCAATACTTAATCGTTGTGGTATTCCTTGGTATCTACATGGCATATGACGTCGATGCTCGTGGGACAGATTGTGAAGTTGAGGTTTGCGATGCGGTTGTTGTTGGTGGTGGTAATGGTACTGTTGATGTTGTTGATGGTGGCACTGGTTATGCTGCTGGTGATGCTGCTGCTACTGGTGTTTGTAACCTTTGCACCATATTCTCCAAAGCCACTACCCGAGCGCGAAGCTCGTTGACTTCTTCTATTACACCGGGGTGATTGTTGGTTCGGACGAGCGGATAAATAAGATCTAGACTTTGGTGTAGTATATAATCATGACGAGATACTTTGGAAATGAGAGAGAAAATGGTGTTTCGGACAGGTTCGCCAGTAAGTGCTTCAGGTTCATTGCCAAGAGGGCAATGTGGTGGATGAAAGGGATCACCTTCTTCTTGTCTCCAATGGTTAAGTAGATTATGAACCCATCCCCAATTCATCCAGAATAGATGATGGCTAATTGGTTGATCCATTCCGGTCACGCTGCTTTCGGAGCTCATGTGGAAATCCATATCGGCATAGCTGTCGGAATCCGAGGAACTCAAACTGGTTGAGGGATCCATCTTGTATGATCAGGGAAAGAATTTTTTTGTATGAAATAGATTGTAGAATTTAGATTTGGTATTCTTCAATACATAATTTACATATGTATATATAATACCAAAATCCCATAAATTACGGAGGAATCTTTGAAAGATGTCAGTCAAAGTTCACAGTAACAGATATGCTAAGATAAGAATTCGTCTATACACTATTATGCAATAAATGTAGGAAAACGCGTCTAGACTTAAGAATGATAAGCAGGTAATTTCCTAAGGGTGGTAAGTAGATGATTTCAGACTAAAAATGATAAGCAAAACTTTTGACATGCAGACACGGTCGAAGTCCAGACTCACTGATGCATCTTAACAACTATCAGTTAGACACACTAATGCAAGACCTGGTTCGCTAAGACCACCGCTCTGATACCAACTGAAAGGATCCGTTCATATACATTATAAACGATTCACAATAGTTGATTACATCGCGAGGTATTTGACCTCTATATGATACGTTTTACAAACATTGCATTCGTTTTTAAAAGACAAACTTTCTTTACATCAAAAATTGACGGCATGCATACCATTTCATATTACATCCAACTATAATTGACTTAATATTAATCTTGATGAACTCAACGACTCGAATGCAACGTCTTTCAAAGTATGTCATGAATGACTCCAAGTAATATCCTTAAAATGAGCTAATGCACAGCGGAAGATTTCTTTAATACCTGAGAATAAACATGCTTTAAAGTGTCAACCAAAAGGTTGGTGAGTTCATTAGTTTATCATAATCAATCATTTCCGTAATAGTAATAGACCACAAGATTTCAGTTTCTATAAATATCCGTACACTCGCGAGTGTATAAAAGTATTCTATAAGTTGTAGGCACCCGGTAACAAGCCTTAACGTTCATGTTTTACCCTCTGAAGTACACCAGATCAGGTGTGTTTAAAATAACCTCGAAGTACTAAAGCATCCCATAGTCAGGATGGGATTTGTCAGGCCCAATAGATCTATCTTTAGGATTCGCGCCTACCGTACATAGACAAGTAGTTTAATGTTACCAAGCTAAGGGTATATTTCTGGTTTAAACCCACATAGAATTAGTTTTAGTACTTGTGCCTATTTCGTAAAACATTTATAAAACAGCGCATGTATTCTCAGCCCAAAAATATATATAAAAAGGGAGTAATGAAACTCACCATACTGTATTTTGTAGTAAAAATACATATAACGTCATTTAACAAGTGCAAGGTTAGCCTCGGATTCACGAACCTATATTAATTATATATATTTATATGTTGGTCAATATTTGTCTAACAATTTTTGGTCAAGTCATAGTGTACCACAATCCTAATGCTCGAGACTAATATGCAAAAGTCAACAAAAGTCAACTTAACCCAAAATGACTTCTAAAATTTATACGTGTTTATTATATAACTTAACTATAGTCATTTTATATATTTAAATATATTTATTAGATTTTATAATAATAAAAGTCATTTATTAATAAAAATTTATATTAACGTTTATATATGATAAAATATACTTTTATATATCTTAAGTAGTAAAATTTATAAAGTTCACTTAATATCATAAAACTATAGTGGTAAGTATTATTAATGTAATTATATTACGCGTGGTGAAAAATATCTTTGTATCCCCTATTTATTTGATAAAATAATATTGATCATAATAATAATAAGTAAAAGTTGTATTATTTTGTAATAATAATTATTATTATTCTATAAAAAAATAACAATATTTATATTTACTAAAAATGTTATTATGATAAAATGATAATACTAACATAATAGTAATAATGATATTTTATAATAACAATGATATTTCTATTAAAATAATAACGACGATAGTAATAATAATCATTTTAACAATAATACTAAAATTCAGTTGACTATAACTTCTAATCCGTTCATCGAAACCATTCGATATCTAAATGAAAAGTTCTTAATTTTTCGCTAGCTTTCCAATGACATGCATATCATATACCCTATCTCAGTAGCATATGTATCTAATTCAGGATTCAACAAACCTATCTAAGGACAATATCGAATGTACAAGCATGCATAATCCTATATACTCGAGCACTAGTCAGGGATACACTATTGAAATATAAAAGTTAAGTTATGAGTGCTCACGTATCAATATTGAGATTCAATATTGCAGGAAAGTATGTAGACGAAACGAAAATGATAAACGTTAGGTTGACCTCACGAGCAATACCCTCGATCAATACCCATAACCTCCATAGCTATAACCCATAATTTCCTTAGCTCTATCCCGTTTGAAAACTTATTTTAAAATCGTCTGAATATAACTCCGTCGTAGTATTTTATGTATACTAATAATATCTTGAAATAATACAAAGAAAATATATGTGTAATTCGATTGAGAGAGTTTAGAGAAATATATTTTCAAGTTTCTATGAAACAATAAAACCTATTGAATTCTATTTATAATAGATTTTTGAATTATTAAAGTGAATTATTAAAGTATGAATTATTAAAGTGAATTATTAAAGTATGAATTATTAAAGTGAATTATTAAAGTATGAATTATTAAAGTGAATTATTAAAGTATGAATTATTAAAGTGAATTATTAAAGTGAATTATTAAAGTATGAATTATTAAAGTGAATTATTAAAGTATGAATTATTAAAGTATGAATTATTAAAGTTAAAGTAAAGTAAAAGTAAAGTAAAGGTAAAGTTAAATATAGTAAAAGTATAAAACTATGTACGTATAATACGCGTATAAATATATATAATATTAATTTATATCGTTATATATATTTGATAAAATAAAATATAAATATCGTTATTTTATCATACTAGTTAAGTAATGAGTGGTCAAAAAGAATAGATTTCTTAAATCACAGTGGATCTCATAACATAGGCCCGTAATCATATCATAATGTATCTGATAATTCAATCATTTGATATTATCTCTTAATTCTGTAAATAAATATATCGAAACAAATACGTTCATGTAAAGTATCATATATCTAATACTTTGTTAATGTTTTCAGTTAATATTATATATTATATATACATATCTATATACACATAATTGTTCTTGAATCGTCGAACACGGTCAAAGGATAATTGATTACATGAATGTAGTTCCAAACTTTTTGAGATTCAACATTACAAATTCTGCTTATCGTGTCGGAAACATATAAAGGTTAAGTTTAAATTTGGTCAGAAATTTTTGGGTCGTCACATCAGGAGCAAGGTATTCGTTAATGACTTCAGCAGACACTGAATCATTTGGATTCTTTGAAGGCAGGTTCAGTCTTTGTGATTTGTCCACAGCCTCCTTCATACTTTGCTCAATCCGTTTTCCAGTTCCAAAACTTCTCTATTTCTGAGCTTTGCTAATACACTAATCTTTATCATCAAACTTTTTACTGCTAAGGTCGTTTACAGTTTTTGTTACTTCATCAGCATTTCGAGAACTAGTTCGCGGTTCAGAGTGTTTTTCAGAAACTTCACATTCGAAGTATGTAAGCCTTGAAAATAGACGTTATGTATAACTGTTGGCATAAACATGCTGTGAGATTTCAAAATACTGATTTCTAATTCCCAATGATTCATATGGCAATTTTCGTTACAAGAGGCAGATGAGTAAATGATGTGGTTTCGATAAATATAATGATTCTTCGGAATGCCCAAGATCAGTGAAGTTGTTGGTAAGTTTATTGCTAATGTGGTAGAATATGAAAGGTTCTACGGTAACAAAAGGGTAATCACATATATCAAAATTATGATAAGGCTACTCCGAATGAAAAAATCGAAGTTGTCTTGCTGGAGCTGTGATATAATTTGCTACTTTGCAAAGGAATTGCAAGGTTATTTTTGCTAATAAATGCCAAAAGATCTGACACAGATATGTGTTGAATTATGACTTTGGTTTTGAGAGCTTTTTAAGTACATAACTGTGGGTAATATGTGGTTGGATCATCATCTCGATTGCTTATTATTTGAAGTGTCTTCAGAGATTTTCGAAGGGTTTGAACACAGATTGTAATCGTTTGTATACATTTGATGTTCTAACACACTTTTGAAGTCAAAGTATAGCTTTGAAAGATGTAGGAATCTAAAAGTGATGGTACCGGTTATATCTCAAATTGAATTTTGAGATTTTAAAATCAGAATATGTAATTGGGTTTGAATGAGTATGGTTGTTTTGATTTCTATGAAAGAATGTATATTATTGTGAAAGTAGGAAGTATAATTGATAATTTGCTTAATCTGATTCGAAGAATGTAACATATTAATTGTGAATTTATATATATCTCTCGGGTATTACCTACCCGTTAAAAAAAAATTACAATTAATATTTTGTACATAAGAATTTTATTACAGTCTGTATGAAAATATATATGTATATATTCTTCTCAGATGTAACATAGATTTTAATGAGTTAATACTAAATTAAACTCATTCGATTTACGGTTGGAACTAGAATTGAATAATTCCTTGAAGGCTTTAGAGGTTACATAAGTATTTCTTCAATAATATTGAAATTATGAATCAATACTTCGTTATTTATTGAGATGTGATGTTGGTTTTTGTTAAATTCTTGTGAACTTCGCAAAGTACGAATGATGTTATCTGAAAAGTTTCGGTTACATCAATGATGAAGTGTAAAATCAAATATATACTTGATTTATTAGGAATTGGAATTTGTTGAATTGAGACAGAGATTGTAGTTAACGATGGTTAAGTCGCGGGTGAGGGACGTACATTATTGCATATTTTTAATATGAATTAGCCGAGTAGTTAAGATTCACACACAATAGCTTAGCACGGAAAGATTTATTTTTTATTTCAAAATATATATATATATATATATATATATATATATATATATATATATATATATATATATATATATATATATATATATAATATATATAATTTCTTCAGAGGGAATGAGTTAATTCTTCATAACTTGTTGATACAATATACACGTTATTGATTCGTAATGATGTAAACAGTGATTCTTGAACTGACGGAGTTTGTGATGTTATAGGTGTTGTTGATTCTGATGTTGACTGTACTGACGATGCTGGTGACGCTGACGGTACTGTTGATGTTATTGGTAAAACAAGTTTAACTTGTTAATCACACACGATTTTTGTCAGGGTTTCTACTCTTCCATCTATCATTTTGGTTCGCTTAACTGATTTATGGTTAGGGCTAGATTAGATAATCTCTAAGACTTTAGAGATTATATAATCGCCGCGGAATGTTTCTCCAATGAAGTTATGAATTAATACTTCGTCAGTTATTGTTGTTGGTACTCCTTGGTATCTATGGTGCGTATGACGTTGATGCTCGTGGGACAGATTGTGAAGTTGAGGTTTACAACGCGGTTGTGGTTGGAGGTGGTAATGGTACTGTTGGCGTTGATGATGGTGGTACTGGTTATGTTGCTGATGCTGCTGCTGGTGTTTGTAATCTCTGCACCATATTCTCCAAAGCCACTACCCGAGCGCGAAGTTCGTTGACTTCTTCTATTATTCCAGGATGATTGTCGGTCGGAACGAGCGGATAAATAAAATCTAGAATTTGATGTAGTATATAATCGTGACGAGATACCCTGGAAATGAGAAAGAAAATGGTGTCTCGAACAGGTTCGCCGGTAAGTGCTTCAGGTTCTTAGCCAAGAGGGCAATGTGGTGGATGGAAAGGATCGCCTTCTTCTTGTTTCCAATGATTGAGGAGGCAACGAACCCATCCCCAATTCATCCAGAATAGGTGATGACTGATTGGTTGATCCATTCCGGTCACACTGCTTTCGGAGCTTGAGTGGGATTCTATTTCGGAATCCGAGTGACTTGAACTGATGACAAATTCCATTTCGTACGATTGGATAAAGGATTTTTCGATATAAAATGATTTTTCGGCTATCGGGTGGTATTCTATTTACATAGGATATCTATATATAGAGATCAAAAGATTTCATAGATTACGGAGGAATTTGCGGGATATGTCAGGCAAAGTTTAAAGTAACAGATACGATAAGATATGATTTAGCATATACGCTAAGATATGAATTTTGTCTATACACTACTCATGCAATTAATGTAGCAAGACGTGTCTAGACTAATAATGATAAGCAGGTAATTTCCTATGGATGATAAGCAGATGATTTCCGACTAGAAATGATAAGCAAAACTTTTGACATGCAGACACGGTCGAAGTCCAGACTCACTAATGCATCCTAACGACTTATCAGTTAGACACACTAATGCAGACCTGGTTCGCTAAGACCACCGCTCTGATACCAACTGAAAGGACTCGTTCATATACATTATAAACGATTCTCAATAGTTGATTACATCGCGAGGTATTTGACCTCTATATGATACATTTTACAAACATTGCATTTGTTTTTAAAAGACAAACTTTCTTTACATCGAAAATTGACAGGCATGTATACCATTTCATAATATCCACTATTCAACTATAAATTGACTTAATAATAATAATCTTTAATGAACTCAATGACTTGAATGCAACGTTCTTCGAAATATGCCATGAAAGACTCCAATTAATATCTTTAAAATGAGCAAATGCACAGCGGAAGATTTCTTTAATACCTGAGAATAAACATGCTTTAAAGTGTCAACCAAAAGGTTGGTGAGTTCATTAGTTTATCATAATCATTCATTTTCATCATTTTAATAGACCACAAGAATTTCATTTCCAGTTCTCATAAATATACGTCCCATGCATAGAGACAAAAATCATTCATATGGATTGAACACCTGGTAACCGACATTCATAATATGCATATAAGAATATCCCCATCATTCGAGGATCCTCCTTCGGACATGATATAAATTTCGAAGTACTAAAGCATCCGGTACTTTGGATGGGGCTTGTTGGGCCCAATAGATCTATCTTTAGGATTCGCGTCAATTAGGGTGTCTGTTCCCTAATTCTTAGATTACCAGACTTAATAAAAAGGGGCATATTCGATTTCGATAATTCAACCATATAATGTAGTTTCGATTACTTGTGTCTATTTCGTAAAACATTTATAAAAATTGCGCATGTATTCTCAGCCCAAAAATATAAAGGGTAAAAAGGCAAATGAAACTCACCATACTGTATTTCGTAGTGAAAATACATATAACGTCATTGAACTAGTGCAAGGTTGGCCTCGAATTCACGAACGTATCAATATTGAGATTCAATATTGCAGGAAAGGTACGTAGACGCAACGGAGATGATAAACACTATATTGACCTCATGAGCATACCCATGAACCATACCCAATCACCTCCATAGCTATAACCCATAATTTCCTTAATCCAATCCCACTCGAAAAACAATTTCGAAATCACTCGGACCGCACTCCGACGTAATATTTTATGTATACTAATAATATCTTGAAATAATACGGAGTAAATATATATATGTAAATCGATTGAGAGAGTTTAGAGAAAAATATTTTCAAGTTTTTATGAAATAATGAAACCTATTGAATTCTATTTATAATAGATTTTTGAATTATTAAAGTGAATTATTAAAGTATGAATTATTAAAGTGAATTATTAAAGTATGAATTATTAAAGTGAATTATTAAAGTATGAACTATTAAAGTGAATTATTAAAGTATGAATTATTAAAGTGAATTATTAAAGTTAAAGTAAAGTAAAAATAAAGTAAAGGTAAAGTTTAAGTATAGTAAAAGTATAAAACTATGTACGTATAATACGCGTATAAATATATATAATATTAATTTAAATCGTTATATATATTTAATAAAATAAAATATAAATATCGTTATCTTTATTATACTGGTTAAGTAATGAGTTGTCAAAAGTAGTTCTAGATATTTATAAAAGTTATATACGTTTTAATAATAAAGTTCCTTTTAAACTGAAAACGTTTTTGTACGTTTGAAACTAAATCAAATAAATATAATAATTTTGTTTTCCAAAACCAAATATATTTTTAAGAATCATTTTGTTTAAAGGTTAAAATAATAAAATCGTTATATCATAAAACGTTTTAGAAAAGTAGAATCATATATATATTCATAATAGGTTTCAAGTTTTTAAATTACAGTCTGTTGGTGAAGCATGAGATAAAGTTCAAAGGTTAAATAAACGTATGAAATCATCTTAATGAAAAATGTCGAGTTACTTACTTGTCGATATCCAACATCTAAGTTAGTTACACTTCACGTTCTTACTTATAAATCACTTTACCATTTTCCGAATGTTGTAAAAAAGAATATATTTCTTAAATCACAGTGGACCTCATAACATAGACCCGTAATCATATCACAATGTATCTGATAAATTAATCATTTGATATTATCTTCTAATTTCATCGATAAACATATTGAAACAAATACGTTCATGTAAAGTATTATACGTTTAATACTTTATTAATATTCTCAAGTTATAATATATATACATATATATACATATTTATTTATATATAACGGTTCGTGAATCGTTGGAATTTGGTCGAGGTTATAATGAATGTATGAACACAATTTAAAATTCTTGAGATTTAACTTAACAAACTTTGCTTATCGTGTTGGAATAATATAAAGATAAAGTTTAAATTTGGTTGGAAATTTTCGGGTTGTCACAGTCATATGTATTTTTACTACAAAATACATTAGGTGAGTTTCATTTGATTCCCTTTTACTCTTTACATTTTTGGGACTGAGAATACATGCGTAATTTTTATAAATGATTTACAAAATAGACACAAGTACGTGAAACTACATTCTATGGTTGAATTATCGAAATCGAATATGCCCCTTTTTATTAAGTCTGGTAATCTAAGAATTCGGGAACAGACAACCTAATTGACGCGAATCCTAAAGATAGATCTATGGGCATGACGAACCCCATCCAAAGTACCGGATGCTTTAGTACTTCGATTTTGTTTTATATCATGTCCGAAGGATTTCCCGGAATGATAGGGGATATTCTTATATGCATCTTGTTAATGTCGGTTACCAGGTGTTCAATCCATATGAATGATATTTTTGTCTCTATGCATGGGACTTATGTTTATGAGAAATGGAAATATGAAATCTTGTGGTCTATTAAAATTATGAAATGATTATTTATGATAAACTAATGAACTCACCAACCTTTTGGTTGACACTTTAAAGCATGTTTATTCTCAGGTATAAAAGAAATCTTCCGCTGTGCATTTGCTCATCTTAGAGATATTACTTGGAGTCATTCATGACATATTTCAAAAGACGTTGCATTCGAGTCATTGAGTTCGTCAAGAATAATATCAAGTCATTTATAGTTTAGATATATTATGAAATGGTTTGCATGCCGTCAACTTTCGATGTAAAGAAAGATTGTTTTTTTAAAACGAATGCAATGTTTGTAAAATGTATCATATAGGGGTCAAGTACCTCGTCATGTAATCAACTGTTGCGAATCGTTTATAATCGATATGGAAGTTGTCCGGATGGATTAGGACGAGTCTCTACAGTTGGTATCAGAGCGGTGGTCTTAGCGAACCAGGTCTTGCATTAGTGAGTCTAACTGATAGTCGTTAGGATGCATTAGTGAGTCTGGACTTCGACCGTGTCTGCATGTCAAAAGTTTTGCTTATCATTTTTGTCAGAAATCATTTGTTTATCATCCTTAGTAAATTACCTGCTTATTATTCTTAGTCTAGACACATCTTATTGCATTGACTGCATGAATAGTGTATAGATAAAATTCATATCTTAGCGTATCTGCTAATTCATATCTTAGCGTATCTGTTATTGTTATCTTTACCTGACAGCTTCCGTAGATTCCTCCGTAACTTATGAGATTTTAGTATTACATATGCATATGTAAATTATGTATTACAGGATACTAAACTACATCCTATAATCTATTTTTTTTTATCGAAAATCCTTCATCTGATCGTACGAGATGAATCCTTCAACTAGTTCGAGTCCCTCGAATTCCAATAGCTATTTCGATAGTTATCCCGATAGTTATTCCGAATGGATAGTCATCTAAGCTCCGGAAGCAACGTCACCAGAATGAATCAACCAATCATCCATCCCCAATTCATCTGATGGATTCGTAGTCGACTTAATCAATGGAGACGCGCAGAAGGCGATCCCTTCCACTAACCGAATTCACCTTTTGGCGAAGAACCTGAAGCACTTACCGGCGAACCTGTTCGTAACACCATTTTCACCCTCATTTCTCGAATATCTCGCCACGACTATATCATAACTCATATTCTAAACCTTATTCATCCGCTCATTCCGACCGACAATCATCCCGGAGTAATACAAGAAGTCAATGAACTTCGCGCTCTAGTAATCAATTTGGAGAATATGGTGCAAAACGTACCAGCTTCAGCAACATCACCAGCACCAACATCAATACTAGTACCACCAACAACTCAAGTTCACATCATACACCTCAACATCTAATTATGTACCTCGAGCATAATCATCAATCTGCGAATCGTTCTACATCATTTATCTTCGTTCGACATGACGATTATGTAATCTTCAATGTTTTAGAGATTATATATTCTAGTTCTAACGGTAAGTCAAATGAGATTAATATTACATTAACTCATTAAATATATGATTACATCTGAAGAAAATATATATGTAAGTATATTTTCATAAAGATTGTAATTAAAAATTCTTTCGTATAAACTGTTAATGGTGAAAATATTTTAACGGGTAGGTAATACCCGAGGAATATTTAGATTTCACTTTAATAAGTTATACTCTACATTCTTCGAATCTGATTCAACCTCCATTTACTATCCTACTTACATCTACAGAGATACAAATCCATTCAACGCAGAATAACCATTTTTTTTATTCAATTTCATATTTGGATTTTGATTTATCACAATCCAACAAGTGGCATAATGAAGAAAACGTTGGACAAAATAAAAGTTGTTAGAAACAAACGAATTAACTAATTGAAATTTTGTTAAGAATCCACGCTAACTGTTCCTAGCTAACTGTTCCTAGCTAACTGATTACATTTTAGTTATCGCAGTTTATTTATCGCAATTTAATTATCGCAATTTTATTTATTGTTATTTAATTTCTGTTATTTACTTTACGCATTTAATTTATCGTCATTTAATTTCTGTTATTTATTTTACGCACTTTAAATATCGGGACACGTATACAAGGTTTTGACATATCATATCGACGCATCTATATATATTTTTTGGAATCACCATAGACACTCTATATGCAGTAATGATCGAGTTCTCCATACAGGGTTGAGGTTGATTCTCAAATAATATATATACTTTGAGTTGTGATCGAGTCTGAGACATGTACACGGGTCACGATACGTATTAATTAATTCGAATATTATATATTAAACTATATATGAATTATTGGACTGTAAACTGTGGACTATCGACTGTGGACTAATAATATTGGACAATTAAAGTGAATTAAAATACTGATTATAACATATGAAACTAAATAATTCTTCAAGTTTGCCACTTGATTTCATCTTAAACCTCATTTGTATCCTGACAATTATAATCCGCGTTCAAACCTTTCATGATCCTTGAAAACACCTCAATCGAGAAGATGAATCAACCGCACTTCATCTACGGGAGAAAAAATTGATGCATTTAGTTATGCATCTGAAAAACTCTCAGAAATTGAGTAAACGTTTAACACGTAGTTGTGCTAATTTCCTTTAGTGTTATTATTACCCAAAATAACTTTGCATTCCCTTTCCAAATTAGCCTATTTTGTCACATCTCCAGCAAATCAACTTGACTTTCATTCGGATTAAACTTATTATAACCTTATTATATAAGTTACCTTTCGTCATCGTTACCGGAAAACTGTTTATATTCCACCACATTAATAGAAACGTATCAGCAACTTCATTACTCATCGACCTAAGTTTTCCGATGAATCATTATAATTGTTCATTAAAACCCTATCATGTACTAAACCATATCTGATAACGAGAATTACCATACCAATTACCGAAAATCAGCAATCGGTATTTTGAAATTTCGCAGCATGTCTACATCAACAGTTATAAGTATATATATAACATGTATCTCTTAGAATTATGATCTTCCATTCAGAAATTTTGAAAAGCACCCAGCCTACAAATCAATACATGGAACTTTGAAAAAGCTGAATAAAGCAGCAGAAACTGTAGACAACTGTAAATGACCTTAATCGTCGAAAGATTAATGATAAAGAATAGTATGTTGGAAAAGCTCAGAAAAGTTAGAACTGAAAAATGGATTGTGCAAACCATGAAGGAGACCAAGGACAAATGCAAGGACCATACTCTATATTCAAAGAATCTAGATAATTCTGGATCCGTTGAAATCTTTAGAGAATATCTTGCTCCAAAGTCATGTTAAAATCTTGCGGAAAATCTTTCTCCATCAACCATCGAACTTAGAAATTCCAAAAATATCATCATCAATATCTTCGATATTTCTGAGGATATTTTCATAAATATTCTCGTCCGAGATTATATACCTCTTCGTGCTTCCTGTATATCATTATATTGGAAACATCCAATAGAAAATTTAGTACCGAAAAGCAGATTATGCGAAACTATGAAGAAAGCCGTGGACAAATCACAAAGAATAAGTTTGACTTCAAATAATCTAAATGATTCAATGTCTGCTAAAGTCTTTAGTGAATATCTTGCTCCTTACTCTAAACCCTTGCAGACAATAGTTTCTATCATCCTCTGATATTAGATATTCAAAGATATTATCTTATCTTTCATTATAAATATCCTCCATATTTCTGAAGATATTTTCATAACTATTCTTATTTGAAATCATTAATCTCGTCATGCTATCAGTGTTACATCATATAGAAAATGTTAGTTTCTATATTCTGTAAACTTTCAAGCTTAAAATATGAATGTTATTGAAGTAACGTTGGGAACTGATGCATGAGTTAGTATAATATAATGACACTTGATCAACGTGATTATATTACAGTAAGTCATGTTGAGTTTCTAATGGGACGCGATGATTCACAGATTATAACGTCATCATGTACCATGTTACATAACTCTTTCATTGTGCTTAGCTTCTGAACATATCAAGAAAATATATTCTTGATAGTTCTATTCTCAGTGATTCAGGTAATTTGACAAAACAAATCGTGCTACTACCTTTCCTTTCTACCTTATATATTATGATAATTCGAAACTCCATACCTATGAATTCTGGACCACTACTTGCGAAAAGTAAATAAAAGCATGAAGCTCCGAAATAGAAAAGTGGTATAAATAGCAGCAAATAAGAGAGTGCATTAACTGTGGATGACAATGATTATAGGAGACAGAAGCAGGGACATTGAAATAAAAGGGAAGACATAAAACTCAACAACAACCCAGAAATTACAAACCGTGGATATTAGTATGTATCGCAATATAAAGATACGAGAGGATTATAAATATAATAATCCCTAGGGCATAATAGAAATAAACAGATTTTTCAGGTGAAAGTTGGAAAAGAAGAACGATCATTGCGTTAGTTAGAATAAGAACAAGGATCAGAACTGGATTAAGCATTTTCACAATCGTTTGAAAGTATGGATCGAGAAAAAAAGAATTGGAGTGGTGAAAATAATGGAACGAAAGAAGTTCATTTATAGAAAAGATACCAAACAAAGCAATCGAGACAGATAATCGCATTAAATTAAAGAGGATCCTAATTTTCCATAAATTCTGAAGAATCAAATCCTATAGATTTCCAAGATTTTCTTTTAAATCTCTTGAATTCCAGAAATCCACCGTGACTACGTCAAAAGTTAAGACAAACCTTATTTACCAAAAAAAAAAATTCAACCATGACTAGTCAAAAGTCATGATGAAATTTGTCTTTCTCGTTTCACTATTTAGTGATAGATTCATTCGTACTCTTCGAGTAATCGAATTGTCTTATTCATATTACTCAATAGTGATAAAACTCTATTTATCAACTCATATTCGTCATGAAAACATTTTTATTATTAGCCATGACGATCGCATTCAAATTTCGGGACGAAATTTCTTTAATGGGTAGGTACTGTCACGACCCGGAAAATTTCGACTAATTTTAAACCAAACTCTCGATACGATATTGTATTTTCAACACGATAAGCAAAGTCTGATAAGTTGAGTCTCAAAAATTTTGAACTGTTTCATATATTCAATTGACCTTCGACTGTTCTCGACGATTCACGAACAACTATTTGTAAATAGATACATATATATGTGTGTGTATATAAATACTACTTGGAAATATATAAAATAATATTAAATCTATTTGTTTAAAAATATATAATATATATTTATGTGATAAAACTTGTTATTTAAAACTGATTATATATAGAGAGAGAGTAAATGAAAAATGAATGATTTCGAGCCTAATTAGTAAACGTCAGTGACACTCGGTGGACGTTTCGTTAGTTTTAATATAGATCTAGTACAAGTTTATGAAGATTTAAAATAAAAGTTGAACAGTAAATTGATTTCGAAGATTTTAGGTTTGATAAAAATATTTTTACCTTTTTAAGTTTAAATATTTGTACTCCGTACATATAAATCGGAACAGAAAATAAATAATTTTTGAACCTTTTTCATCAGGTTTCAAACAGGTAATGAGTGAAATAATAAAATATGTTTAATCTAAAAATATGGGATTTTTCTGAATAAATTACACGTTAACTGTTTAGCAATGGACATGATATACCAATCCCAGATAAACTGTCGGCAGGCAGATAATGTTAAATTCAGAGGCTGCTTTCCTGTTCATGCCAGTAGAGAAATAATTGTTAAATTTTGTTTGCACGTGTTTATGCTTATTAATCTAAACAATCAAATAATAATTAAATGTGAATTAGTGTTGTAGTGGTTATCTGTCCAAATCTCTATACATATTAACATATACTTATATAGTTGAAGAGTTATATATTCATTGCCATCACCATTATAAAATGCAACCTACAGCAACTATATTTTTTTTTTCTTTAGTGAACTTGCTTCATCAACCCCTTTCGATGAACAACCTGCACCACCCTACATCGACGCCTCCAACCATCATCCCAACCCTACAACTACGGCCACCCACCTTCCATTAATGAACCACCCGAAAACGCCACCAATCACTACCTCAAACACTTAAACCCACCACTTTCACTACCCGTTTCTATTTTACTTTGATAACCATCGCCACACAAAACCACACCAACATTTGCTATACGCTGCTACACAATTTTTCTGATCAACCATAACAACCGTAGTGATAAACTGCTGAAAAATTTCCATTTCTGTTTCAAATTGCCACCATAGCATCATGATGTAATTGCTAGTGCTATGTCTACCGTTTCTGTTCGAAGTGAAGCTCACACGCTTTCTTCTTTTTCTTCATCCACGACCATCACCACTCCACCATCTTCTCTCTCTCTCTCTCTCTATTGTTCCCTCTCTCTCTCCCTGTAAGCACAACAAACCACCACTACATAAACCCATTTTTTTCTGTTGGAATTACCACCACAACCATCGCCCAACACTGCCACTGCAGCTCCATTTTGCTGCTGCTGTTCACCGGAACATCACCACCATCATGATTGATTGCCATGTTGCTGCTGTGTTTTTCTGTCCGAACCCAAACACCCTCGTAAAAAAAATTACTATTACTGTTTCGCTGCTATATGATCTTCTGTTACTGTACGAAGATGGAGATTATAATACAAGTTAAAGTAATGAACGTGATGTAGGATAAATGATGATGAAGCGGTCCCATTAAATTCTTTTAAATTTGCAGTAGGGTCGACGGCTATAATATAAACCATTTGCAAATTAAAAGCTTTCTTTAATATATTGCAGTTTATTCAAATGGTTTGATATGCTCGATCCTTAACCACGAATTATTAACAGAATGTTTAATTGGGCCATTTAATAAATCCATTTGAACTTGGATTAACCTTCTAGTGGACCGAAACCTGTTAATCATGTTGGGTTTTAGATATTGGGCCGAGATCCATAGGGTTTTCTATGTTGGGCCGAATTAACCATGGGTTTGTTTTGATAAGTGGGTATTAAGAAAGCAGTAACATGGGTTAAAATAATTAAGTTGTGTATTAAATCAGGAAATCGGAATTAGAGGGATGGTTAGGGGCATTTGTGTGGAGCGAGAGGTTGCGGGTTCGAGCCTTGTCTTAGGTATCTTTTTGTGAAAAGCTTCAAAGGTAGTTATTATTATCATTATTATTGATATTATTAAAGATAAAAATTTTATTATTATTATTATTATTATTATTATTATTATTATTATTATTATTATTATTATTATTATTCTCATTACTAACATTATTTTACCAAATACATATTAGATACATAAAAAGGTATTTGATACATAATATAATTATATTAATATTACATAAGATATTAGAACGAACATATTGACATTAATTATATAAATATAACCTATAACAAATTACTAATTTTATATACAAAATGAATATATGAGACGTATATATATATTATTAATATGAAATTAATATAATTAGTAAATTATATATATATATATATATATATATATATATATATATATATATATATATATATATATATATATATATATATACAAACTTATTCGATTACAAATATGTATATTAATAAATATACAACTGATATAGGTTCGTGAATCCGAGGCCAACCCTGCATTGTTCAATATAGTCATATGTATTTTTACTACAAAATACATTAGGTGAGTTTCATTTGATTCCCTTTTACTCTTTACATTTTTGGGACTGAGAATACATGCGTAATTTTTATAAATGATTTACAAAATAGACACAAGTACGTGAAACTACATTCTATGGTTGAATTATCAAAATCGAATATGCCCCTTTTTATTAAGTCTGGTAATCTAAGAATTAGGGAACAAACACCCTAATTGACGCGAATCCTAAAGATAGATCTATGGGCATGACGAACCCCATCCAAAGTACCGGATGCTTTAGTACTTCGATTTTGTTTTATATCATGTCTGAAGGGTTTCCCGGAATGATAGGGGATATTCTTATATGCATCTTGTTAATGTCGGTTACCAGGTGTTCAATCCATATGAATGATATTTTTGTCTCTATGCATGGGACGTATGTTTATGAGAAATGGAAATATGAAATCTTGTGGTCTATTAAAATTATGAAATGATTATTTATGATAAACTAATGAACTCACCAACCTTTTGGTTGACACTTTAAAGCATGTTTATTCTCAGGTATAAAAGAAATCTTCCGCTGTACATTTGCTCATCTTAGAGATATTACTTGGAGTCATTCATGACATATTTCAAAAGACGTTGCATTCGAGTCATTGAGTTCGTCAAGAATAATATCAAGTCATTTATAGTTTAGATATATTATGAAATGGTTTGCATGCCGTCAACTTTCGATGTAAAGAAAGATTGTTTTTTTTAAAACGAATGCAATGTTTGTAAAATGTATCATATAGGGGTCAAGTACCTCGTGATGTAATCAACTGTTGTGAATCGTTTATAATCGATATGGACGTTGTCCGGATGAATTAGGATGGGTCTCTACAATAAACACATGTCGAACATAGTTATTTATTCTCAAACCACTTTGAAGTGCGAGTTCTGCACTGATGTATGTGAAAGTCATTTAATTTTCAAAACGTGTCTAAGTTACAAAGCAAAAAGATTACAAGCCAAGAATTTCAGTTTAAATCTAACTTGTCTCTACTACGAATCGACTTAAAAGACATGTTACATATAGAGTCAAACAAGACACTCTCTTTTAACGACTTATAGTTAAATATTTATAAAACTAATAAAATTTAGATTAATATAAATATAAATTCTAAAATTAGAAGTAATTATGAAAGTCGGTCTATCTATGTTCGGGTAAATATGTGACTAATTACATATTGACTCTCTCATGTCCCTTTGTAACATCCCGTCTTTTTTCGTTAAATTTATTTTAACACCGTCTTTTTTTAGATAATATCTTTCGTTATCTAAATTCGTATCCCCCGTTAATAAGTGTTTCCAATATTTTCGTTATTTAATTATAACATCTCTCGTTTACTCTAGCGTTTTTAAAATAATTCGTTCGGTTAATTCACGCACCCGCTTTAAACTCGAGGGACTAACTTTGTCAGTTGACCAAAAATGTAACTAGTGGTTGACTAGTCAACCACCACTCACCTCCCACCTCTCATTTCACTCTTATCTATTCTTTCTTACTTCCACTTTGTCTCTCATTTCTTCAAACAAAGATTCATCATCCATTTCCAATCTAGCAATCAAACATCAAAACGAATTGTACTTTTGTGATCCTTGCATCACCCTCTTCAATTTGATACCAATTTCACTACTTGGGGTAAAGTTTCTAAAAACACTAAATTTCTCTAATTCGATTTATAGACTTAAAATGGTGTTAGTTAGTGTCTATGGCTCGAGTCTAACTTGAATATGTGATTTATTTGCTCGATCTTGTTGTTTTGCATAAACTAGCATGAACTTGAAATGGGTGTGTTTAATTTTGAGTTTTGGATGATTAAATGTTATTTAAATGTTAAATTTCATGTATTAAAAGTGTTACTAGCATCGTTAGCTTCGTTTTGGTATGTTGGATGACATGAAAACCTTACATTAACATGATTATTGATTTTATGATTCTTGGTTAGGGTTTGATAGATCTTAAAACGAACTTTTGATGCATTAAATGCTTTGCAATGTTATTTGTAAGTTTTAGTTGTATTGTATGCGTAATTACCTACGAAACGTCATATTGTATGTGTAAATCGGGTTCCCGAATCATGAAATGCGTTTTACGAACTTGAAACTTGAATAATGAACTTTTAACGATCATTCGACGAGGTTTTTGTTGTTGTAAATGATTAACTTGATTGATGATATGTATTTAGTTGTATTCCTTGTCAAAATACCTTTCTAACGATATAAGATACATGTTTTAAGTGTTTTCGGTTCACAATTTGTGTTCGTTTGAGTTTTGGTTCGAGACTTGTGAAATTTCATCAAACTGCAACTGCCCAGGTGTTTGGACGCCGTCCCAACCTTTGGACGCCGTCCAGGCCTTCATTGTTGGACGCCGTCCAGCCAATCTGGACACCGTCCAAATGAACTGCAGAATTCTGTTTTGCTTGGTCGTTTACCGTTTAATTCTAACTATGCTACGCACCTCCGATTAACATGAAACTTGGCCAACATGTTTATATATGATTACTAATTGAAGAAAAATTGTCGGATACCCGACTCGACCCGTTGAC
Organism: Rutidosis leptorrhynchoides; assembly: GCF_046630445.1. Lineage (NCBI taxonomy): Eukaryota > Viridiplantae > Streptophyta > Magnoliopsida > Asterales > Asteraceae > Rutidosis > Rutidosis leptorrhynchoides. The sequence goes on along the minus strand of NC_092343.1, from coordinate 371,911,779 downwards.
TTTGACTTTGACCAAGTTTGACTTTTAGTCAAACTTAACCAAACACGTATGCAATCGTTCTAACGTGCTTTTATACTTATATCTTGCATGAAACTTGACAACTTGATTCACATGCTATATTAATCGAGTCGTAACGAGCCATAGGACTAATTGAACACATTTCGCCCGACCTTATGTTGTAACCGGTAATTGATACAACTTATTTGTTTAGGTCAATGCTAAGCAACTTTCATTGCACAACGTTTAATTTCAAGTACTTTGGCATGCTACTACGGTGAGATCATAGTATCACTTTTACTCTTTTAAACTTGCATTTGGGATGAGAAAACATAAATGTTTCGTTTTACAAAGTGAACACAAGTATGCAAACAAACATTCTACGTACGAGTTAGAACAAAAATCCTCAATTCGATTATCATTAGTTACACTTGTCGGGTGTAAGCGAGAACTTATGTGGTACGGCCATATGGGTTTGACAAACCCTCTTTCGGACGGTTCGCTACCGTTATGAGGATGAAATATATTTTCGAAAATAAGTGTATATTCTAACACTATGTGATGGGGTAACGTTAGTTAAGTCTTGATAATTGGTTGCTCGTGATAACAATTTTAGAATGATTTTACTGTTACTTCAACGTTATAAATCTTGTGGTTCAACTTACTTACTTACGTACTCACTTACTAAACCGTTGATTTCACCAACGTTTTCGTTGACAGATTTTCTATGTTTTTCTCTGGACCTTGAACGCTAAGTGATACATGCTTCCGCACTCTACTTTGATTACTTGCTTGGGGTCAACCATGCATGCATTACGCTAGGGATAGCACCTTTGGATTTAAACTTAAAGCATACATACTTACGCTATTTATAGCAACCGTGATTTTCAACTTATATTATGTCGCAAGTTATTTCATTTATACTCTATACTTTTGTAAACTTAAACTCTTTGTCGAACCGTTTGGTAACTTAAAACTTTGCAAGTAATACACGTTTCAAATGAATGCGACATAATTTTGGTCAAACGGGTCTCATTTAGGGACTATGACCACGTAACGGGACCTAAGTTAACGGCGCCGTCAATGACAATTTTATCGGGTCGTTACACCCTTTATGTTAAAATTAGGTAAAGTTATGTTTTGTTGTGGTAAAAAATACAGTATATATTTACGATGGAACCAGTAAAGTATTTGGCAAGGCGGGAAATGAACAAAATCTGATTTTTAAGAACAAAATCTGAATTAAAAACCAAATCTGAAACCCGTCGAGATATTGTTTATGATCTAAATAACAAGCTTTGGTTAGATCTCAAAACAACTTAAAAATATTTGTGTGGTTAATAAGAACCTTTGGTTGCATTAATGGTTAGTAAATTCGGTTTACTACATCTCTTCCACAAATAATAGATCAGGGATTGATTAATCGAGGCTCAGATATCTAGTTTTCCTAAAAGAAAGGATGTAATTGCGTATATATTCATAACGTAGTAGCTAATGTAAATATTTGTTGGTTGATTATTAGATCGGATTCATAGTTAGCTTCATGTACTTTCGATTGTAAAGTTTCGGTTATTAATAAAATACTTGTTTTTCAGAAGAAAAAAATTTGTGATTGATAATTCTTAATTTTCAATTCATTAGAAAAGGAAATATAATAAGTAGACAAAACATCCATAATTGAGATTATATATTTAACTTTTTATATTATAATTATAGTATTATTATAATTATAATTCTAACTTTATACGGAGTATTATATTATAATATAATACTAGTAAAATATTGTATGGTCATGGTGGTGGACCCAATTCCCACGTGAGAAGATGATTTTGATTGGTTAATTAAGTTAGGAAGATTTTTAGGTGGCTAACTTTTTCCACGTAGCTAAAACCCATGTGAAGTGGGGCCCACGTGCTTCCCATTAAGTCGGTAAAATAGTAAAAGTAAAATCAACTCTAATCAAGTTTTTACATTTCAAAACTCAAAAGTGAGTAAGACTCTTCGTATCACGAGAGATTCAACCCCGTTGGATCCAATGTGGTAAAGAGACAACACCTCATTTCATCCGTATCCATGTGTTAGATTTTCATTTTGATTCGCGTTGGTTGAAATGCAACGGAGAAGACAACGTCCGTTACTTGCTTTTTTATCAATTTAATATATATATTAATTTAAAATATTATTTTTATCCCCTAATGCTTACTCAATCATATTTTGACGCATCATTATAATACTTTTAACCCACACCAAAAATCAACACTACCAATATTCCACACCAAAAACCAACACATCATAGTCAGTAGAAAAGAGCAAAAAACAACTAACACGAGTCACCACTACAAGTGGTCTAAAAGCCCAAGTCCAGTTAGATTTGATGAAGTGACGTGTTAGCATATAATGTCCTGTTCGTCCCAAAAAAAACCCAACAATTATTTAAAAACATTGTTTCATGACTTTATTGAAAGAATAATCATACAGTTACAATTGGTGGGGAGTAGAAAACTTTTCGGGAGCATCATTATCGAGCTTACTTGATGATTCGTCTAATCCCGCATTTTCGGCTTATGGTAAAGTGGTGTGGCAAGCTTTAAAGTGAATATGTGCTTATCTTATTTGAAAAAATCGGAACAATAAAGTCTTCCGAGATAAAAATTGAACCCCCCGTGGCATCTAAATGAGATACAAGTGATGTCGTTCGAGTGAATTTCCCAAGATCTAAAGGGAAAAAGTTCGATTGGCTTTCAAACCCAAATGTCTATCTCAATATATCGTGATCTTTCATGTAGTTCTCGGGTTTTTTTTTCATGTTGTAGTGTAGCGGTTGTTCTATTTACAACCTTTCATGTTATATAGTTTTGTGTCATTTTCTCGTGTAAGCTTTGTATGCCAGGTGTCGGTCTTCTTTGGGACAACTCCTTGTGTATGTTCAAGTTTTTGATCAATGAAATTTATTTGCCTTAAAAAAAATAATAATAATCATACGGTTACAGCGTATATAGCCGGAGCTCGAGTTTGTCTAAGCTTGAGTTGAACTCGTTTAAAATTTAAACAGTTCAAAATTGACTCGTTTTAAACTGAATATATTAAACTTGAGCTCGAGTCGTTTAAAATTATACAGACTCGGTTTCGGTCTAAGGTGAACTATATAATTAAATATAATATATTATAAGATTATATTTTAATTTCACGAGCTTAATCAAAATCGATGTATGAAACTCGAGTTTAAGCTCGTCGTAAACGAGCTCCAATATATGTTACTATATTAACTATTAGACAAAAATGATAAATAGTATTAGGGGTATTTTCGTCATTTCACCTTTTTTTTACTAAATTCCATTTCACCATAAAAGCCCCCCACACTTTGTTCAAAAATTAAAATCGCCCCCCAAACAGGGGTGTAAAGTGTTAAATCAACATTTTCATAAAAAAATCTTAAATAAATTCCACCCAAATATTCAACGGGTCATATCTTATCGCTCGCAAAGAGTTCAATTTTTCCGGCACCATCGTTAAACTCGAAATAATTTTACGAACACAATGTCACTAACTATACGCAAAACGGATTCTTTTTAAAAAATGCTAAATATTTGTGGTACTTTTCATACACGTTGACTTTACACTCGCAGGCTCCGTAGCTATTTTTATCTATTAAGAACAAACACATATGGGTCTTATTATTATTTTTTTAATTATTTATTGATTTTTTGAATATATCTCGGTAAATCTTCTACTCTTAAATCATATGAAGTGTTAATTTAAGATAACGGCTTAATTGCGTTAAATTTTCAAAAGTCAACAATTCCATAGCGAAACGCGGAGATACACATATATTGTTAATTTAAAATAACATTTAAATCTTTGACGGGTTACACCTTTTAGTTCGATTCAAGTTGCGTTTCAACGACATCATCGTTAACCATGAAATAATTTTACAAACTAAACGCAATAAAATACATTGAAAACCGAACCCTCGGCGCGAAGTGAGGGTTCGAAAACTAGTTCAGACTCAAGTGCGTATAAGTTCAGTTCAAATAAATTTTTGATAAATCGAACAGCACCTGTATTCACATACTTCACCATAAAATGACTAATTAATACGGAGTAAAAGTGTTCTTTTCATTTTTACACGTTTAACTTCTTTTTAAATTAAAATTGTAGTACATATTCCAAAAAAACAAAAAAGTAATATCTCTATATATTAAAACAAATTCATAACAGAACAATATTATTTTGCTACATTATTTTATAACCATTAGATTACAAAATTACAATAATTTACCTTTTAATCCAACCATCCATTTAACCCTTAATTAGGGCTCAATATTTAAATTTCTAGACATTTTATTCTTTTAATTGTGACGATCCGGAAATTTTCGACCAAATTTAAACTTTATTCTTATATGAAATCGACACGATAAGTAAAGTTTATTAAACCGAGTCTCAAATATTTCTGAACTGTTTTATGACGATTCACGAACAATTATTTATAAATAAATGTGTATATATATATATATATATATATATATATACATAAATATAAATATATGTGTATATACAATTGTATGAAATAATAAAATGACAACTAATCAGTAGAATTGAACATGTAAAATAATATATAATATAAAAAGGTTGTTAAAAAAAATAATATAAATCTATAGATATGATTCTTATATACAAATAGTATTATATGTATATTATAATATATATAAAATTTATAAATATTAATTAATCAATAAAAGTTGTTATGTTATAGGTAATTTTAGGATAAAGTATAAATGTTATATTAATGATATGATCATTACTTTCTGTATTATTATTAATAGTAACATTAATAATTGTATTATTAATAATATTATATCTAATATAAACTATATAGATATGACTTATATAAGTGACAATATTATTAGTACTATTATTATCCTTAACGAATAAGATCATTATTATCATCGATATTAATATTACTAATAATTAAAATTATTAAAATTTTCACTAATGTTATTCTTAATACTATGAAAATTAAGATTTTTAATAACTTTTCTAAAGTTATGATTCGATATTATTATAATTTACAAATTTATCATTTTTATTAAATGTCAATAATATTGATTTCACTTTTAGTATTATTGTGATTAGTAATAATATAATTATTTGTATTATTAATATTATTAGAGTTTTTATTATTATTAACTTTATTAGTATTAATTAATATTTAAAAATATTAAGTTTATATAAATAAAAATCAGATATATAAATATATGTACTGATATATATATAGGCGATATATTTATCCAGTATATCAATCAGATTTTTTTTTTATATTTATCCATCGACTCTATTACACCTGTGATACCAGGTCGAAATCACCAACCCTACCATCAGATTTTGATCGATTATTATTACGAAATCAAATCTTCAAACAGCGTTGTATAACCACTCTGTGAATTAACAAAGAAAAACAGATTCGTTATGTATTTTTTTTTTCTTTTTTTCTTTCTTCCTGGCGTAATATTTATAACCCATTTAACCTTAATCTAATTCGAGACAAATTGAAGAAAAGGGAAAATGCAGAAACCTTCTAATTCTTTGCTTGAAACTTTCTTCAAAATTACAGAAGCTAATTCGAAGAAACGAGCATGAATTTTGAAGTCAAAGATTTTATATCAAAAAGTCAAAGGTTTATTCAAAGATCGAATTGATGTTTTAAAGACGGTTTATGTCGAAATTGTTGATTGGAAAAGTTTCCTTGATTATTTTCTAACCAAATTCATGTTATAACCATAGCCTAAAAAGCTCTTTAATCCTTAATAATTTTTTTTTTCTTTGTTGAGTACCTGCGTCGACGACACAGCAGGTTGTGTTTGATTAATTTTTTTTATTTTATTTGTTTTTGCATTGTTAATCAAGGATCATGTGTATAGGTTCTGATTATTTATAAGGCTTAATCAAACTTAAATTTGAAATTAGATTGGTTTGGTCGATTAAGGTTCAGAGGAGGAAGAAGAAACTAGGGAAAAGAAAGGAGGGTTTAAATAATTATGGGTTTGGTTCTAAACAGAAGAGATGGGACAGAGGGATGGTTAAAGGGTTGTTCGGGTTAACGAGAGGTTGGGGGTTCGAGCCTGGTTGATGGCAGTTTTCGATTTCTTTTTGAACTAATTCATCAAAGTAGCTAATTTATTACTATTATTATTACTATTATTACTATTATTATTATGATTATTATTATTATTATGATTGTTATTGTTATTATTATGTATTACTAATTTTTGTTATTAATTCAAGTATTATAGTTATTATTATTATTATTATTATTATTATTATTATTATTATTATTATTATTATTATTATTATTATTATTATTATTATTATTATTATTATTATTATTATTATTATCATAATACAAGTTATTATTATCAACAAAATAAATATTAATATCATTACATAAATATTAATATCATTGTTATTATTATTAAGACTAGCAACTAGTAATAACTTTAAGCAGTAGTTGTATTAATATATTTTGTATGAATATAAGAATTAGTATTAAAGCCATTATTATTATATCATTATTAATAATATTACTAACATTATTACTATCATTATTATTGTTAATAATAATATTAGTATCATTATTATTAAAAATTATCATTTTCAATTGTGTTATTAGTAAGATTATTGTTATTGTTACCATTAGGATAAGTATTACCATTTAAAAATTATTAGTATTATCATTATGTATTATTAGGATGATAACAATATCATTAGTATTATCAATATCAAGAAAATTATTATTATTAATAAATCATTATTATTATCAAAACTATTTTTTAAACAAATAAATATTATGTGCATAAAATATACTTATTACATATATTATAATTATATCAATATTTTACAGAAATATATATATATATATATATATATATATATATATATATATATATATATATATATATATATATATAACCTATTAGTATGATTTATATATAAATACTTATATATAACAAACTATTGATTTTATAATATAACACTAAACAATTATATATAAATATGGATATATTAATATAACTATATAAATATTAATCATTATGAATATATACACAAATTAAACATACATAACATACAAATTAAATATATAATAAATTTATATATATATTGTTCGATTACAACTATGTATATTAATAAATATACAAATGATATAGGTTCGTGAATCCAAGGCCAACCCTGCATTGTTCAATATAGTCATATGTATTTTTACAACAAAATACATTACGGTGAGTCTCATTTGCTCCCTTTTTAATCACTTTTGCAATATATATTTTGGGACTGAGAATACATGCGCTGCTTTTATAAATGTTTTACGAAATAGACACAAGTAATCGAAACTACATTATATGGTTGAATGATCGAAGCCGAATATGCCCCTTTTGCTTGGTAACCTAAGAATTAGTAAACCGATTTACTAATTGACGTGAATCCTAAAGATAGATCTATTGGGCCTAACAAACCCCATCCGTTGTAGCGGATGCTTTAGTACTTCGATGTTGTTTTATCATGTCCGATGGATGTCCCGGAATGATAGGGGATATTCTTATATGCATCTTGTTAATGTCGGTTACCAGGTGTTCACCATATGAATGATATTTTTGTCTCTATGCATGGGACGTATATTTATGAGAACTGAAAATATGAAATCTTGTGGTCTATTAAAATGATGGAAATGATTATTTATGTTAAACTAATGAACTCACCAACCTTTTGGTTGACACTTTAAAGCATGTTTATTCTCAGGTACGAAATAAATCTTCCGCTGTGCATTTGCTCATATTAGAGATATTACTTGGAGTCATTCATGACATATTTCAAAAGACGTTGCATTCGAGTCGTTGAGTACATCAAGATTATTACTAAGTCAATTATAGTTGGATATATTATGAAATGATATGCATGCCATCAACTTTCAGTGTAAAGAAAGTTTGTCTTTTAAAAACGAATGCAATGTTTGTAAAATGTATCATATAGAGGTCAAGTACCTCGCGATGTAATCAACTATTGTGAATCGTTTGTAATCAATATGGACTTCGTCTAGATGGATTAGGACGGGTCGTTATAATTGGTATCAGAGCGGTGGTCTTAGCGAACCAGGTCTGCATTAGTGTGTATAACTGATAAGTCATTAGGATGCATTAGTGAGTCTGGACTTCGACCGTGTCTGCATGTCAAAAGTTTTGCTTATCATTTTGTGTCGAAAATTACCTGTTTATCATTCTTAGGGAATCACTTGCTTATCACTCTTAGTCTAGACACATTTTACTGCATTGATTGAATGAATAGTGTATAGACAAAATTCATATCTAAGCGTATCTGCTACTTCATATCTTAGCGTATCTGTTACTGTAACTTTGCCTGAAATATTCCGTAGATTCCTCCGTAACTTATGGGATTTTAGTATTAAATATACATATGTAAATTATGTATTGCAGGGTACTAATCTACATCCTATAATCTATTTCTTATCGAAAATCCTTCATCTGATCGTACGAGATGAATCCCACAACCAGTTCGAGTCCCACAGATTTCGATAGCTATTCCGATAGTTATTCCAACAGCTATTCTGACATGGATATTCACCTGAGCTCCGAAAGCAGTGTCACTAGAATTTATCCACCAATTCATTTGATGGGTTCGTAGCCTACTTAATCATTGGAGACAAAAAGAAGGTGATCCTTTCCATCAACCAAATTCACCTCTTGGCGAAGAACCTGAAGCACTTACCGGTGAACCAACCCGAAATATCATTTTCACCCTCATTTCCCGAATATCTCGTCATGACTACATACTATCTCAGCTTCTAAACCTTATTCATCCGCTCATTCTGATCGACAATCATCCCGGAATAATATAAGAAATCGACGAACTCCGCGCTCGAGTAATCAATTTGGAGAATATGGTGCAAAATTTACCAACTTCAGCAATATCACCGGCACCAACAGTACCACCAACATCGACACCAGTACCATCAACAATCCATGCCTCAACATCTCATTCTATACCTCGAGTATAATCATCGTTCTACGTATCGTTGTACATCTATTATCTTCGTTCTTCACGGCTATTATGTAATCTCTAAAGTTTTAGAGATTATTCATTTTAGTTCCAACCGAAAATCAAATGAGATTAATATAATATTAACTCATTAAATCCATGATTACATCTGAAGAAAATATATATGTATATATATTTTCATAAATATTGTAATTAAAAATTCTTTCGTACAAACTGTTAATGGTGAAAATATTTTAACGGGTAGGTAATACCCGAGGAATATTTATATTTCACATTAATCAGTACACTGTACATTCTTTCAAGTCTAATTCAATATTTATTTACTATCCTATTTAGAACCACCGATATACGTATCCGTTCACCGCAAAATAATCATTTTCATTCAATTTCATATTTGGATTTTGATCTATCAGAATCCAACAAGTGGCATAATGAAGAAAACATTGGACAAAATAAAATTTGTTAGAAACTAACAAATTAACTATGAGAAATTTTTTTAAGAATCCACGCTAACTGTTCCTAGCTATCTGTTAATTTCGTATTACCTTTTATTTATCGCAATTTATTTATCGCATTTTATTTATCGCAATTTTAATTCTCGCAATTTTATTTATCGTCATTTAATTTCTGTTATTTACTTTACGCACTTTATTTATCGTCATTTAATTTCTGTTATGTATTTTACGCACTTTAAATATCGGGACACGTATACAAGGTTTTGACATATCATATTGACGCATCTATATATATTATTTCGAATAACCATAGACACTCTATATGCAGTAATGCTGGAGTTAGCTATACAGGGTTGAGGTTGATTCTATAATAATATATATAGTTTGAGTTGTGATCGAGTCTGAGACATGTACACGGGTCACGATACGTATTAATTAATTCGAATATTATATATATTATATTATATATGAATTATTGGACTGTTAACTGTGGACTATCGACTGTGGACTAATATCATCGGACAATTAAAATGAATTAAAATATTGATTATAACATATGAAACTAAACATTTCTTCAAGTTTGCCACTTGATTTCATCTTAAACCTCATTTGTATCTTGACGATTACAATCTGCGTTCAAACCTTTCATAATTCTTGAAAACACCTCGATCGAGAGGATGAACCAACCGCACTTCATCTGCGGAAGGAAAGATTTATGAATATAGTTATGCACCTGAAAAACTCTCGAAAACTGAGTAAACGATTAACACGTATCTGTGCTAGCTCCTTTAGCGTTGTTATTACCGAAAATAACTTTGCAATCCCTTTCCAAAGTAGCCAATTTTGTCACAGCTTCAGCAAATCAATTTCAACTTTTCATTCGAATAAACTCTATTATAACCTTGTTATATAAGTTACCTTTCGTCATCGTTACCGGAAAACTAGTTATATCCCACCACATTAATAGAAACTTATCAGCAACTTCATTACTAATCGACTTAAGTTCTCCGAAGAATCATTATATTTGCTCGTTAAAACCCTATCATGTACTTATCCGCATCTGATAACGAGAACTACCATACCAATTACCAGAAATTAGCAACCAGTACTTTGAAAACTCGCAGCATGTCTACATCAACAGTTATATGTATACATATAACATTTATCTCTTAGAATTATGATCTTCAATTCTGAACTTCTGAAAAGCGCTTTAGTCTATAATAAAAAATTTGCTGAGTTTTGAAAAAGCTGATGAAGCAGTGAAAACTGAAGACTGCTTTAACAGTCAAAAGTTTGATGATAAGGAATGGAGTGATGGAAACACTCAATGGAAAATTTGGAACTGAAAAACGGATTGAGCTGTGACACCGCTAATTTTATTTTTTACGTGGCGGAAGCATTTATTTATTAATTACATAATAAACATTAACTATTGTTAATACAACCAGTGTCACGTGTCATTACAAAATACTTGTTTATATGGAGAGGACGTATTTATAATACATTTACAAAGTATCACTGTTTAAACAAAACAAGACAACATCAGAGTTGACTCCTGTCAAACATAACATCACCATGCCTGTCTTCTCCCAAAAAGCACAATCTACAAAAGCTATCAACCTGCAGGGAGGAGATGTAGGGGAGTTAGCACGAAGCTAAGTGAGTACAACTAACTACAGGCCGTAGCATACATAAGTGTTATACTAATCATGTCACATAGTCTAACACAAGAACATCACCCAAGTGCCGTCTACAGAGAATCTGGCGGCTCGGCCAAACCATTAACCACTAGCTGATCGGACTGGGGCTTACCAGAAGTTCCTCCACCACCGTATGTGTATACATAATCCACACGCGACGGATACGTCATTCACATATATATACACCACGGTTGTCTAGGCTACCACAGAGGAACCCAACCCGCATGTTGATCTCTCCTACCGAGGCTACCACACAATAGGGACGCACTGGGCTCTAGCAGATAAGCATCAACTAACATGCAGTCATCACAAAGTACTAACTAACCACAACAATAAGTATATCTATCAAGCATGGCAATCATAATATAACATGCTTCTATATACTATATTCTCCAGTTAGTCCCACTCACCAAATACCAGCAAGCAGCTCAGATAATCTACTACTGAGCGGCTTCCTTATCTTTTTCACCTGAACATAAGGCAAATCAAGTTAGTTATTGTCAGTTAACACCAAATAACACAATATATAAATTTTTGTCAGACAAAGTATCCGCTAAAAATTTTTGCTTAACACTTGTGCACTTTCAAAATTTACATCAATATCATCAAAATACAAACGGGCAGCATAACGGCTAAACTCAACACTTAGTAAAAATTTCTACTGCATAGACCATCAGTCGATCGTCAGAGACGACCGGCCGATCGTCACTACACCATCGGCCGATCGACCACACTATCGGTCAATCGTTAAAATTACAACCGTTGGCCGAAGGACTTCCACCATCGGTCGATAGTCTAGTCCATCGAACGATCGTCACACACCATCGGTGGGTGGTCAGAGACCATCGGCCGATGGTAGTTCATCTGCAGCAGCAGCTACCAAAGTGACGGGTTTCTCACCAAATTCACCAATTCTCGATCTAGAGCTCGTTTTTAACCTCAAGACTTACCAAATCGAAGACACTAAACATGTAGGAACATAAACCCACAAGATTTGGATTCAAACAACATCAAATCTAACTCTTTTGACCCAAAATACACACTTTGTAAAAACTAACACAAAAACTCCATTTTCTCAAAGATTAAAGCATGAAAACTTGTGATTCTTACCTTGATAGAATCAGTAAAACACAAGGAACAAGATAATGTAAATGATTTGAGCTCTAAAACAAGAATTAAAGATTAGGGTTAATTAGGTGAAAGAGATGAAGGTACGGGAGTGTGTGGAAGAGTCTGAAAAATGAGAAGAACACAGCTCATTAGTCATCTAAAGTGGGTTAAAATCCCACACTGTGCAACACACGGGTATTTATCAGTTATCTAGTATCTTTCGTACATCATTTGGCAATTCAAACGAAGTCCAAATTAAATAAACAAACCTGTTCTGTGACCCTTGTCACAAACTGGTCCTAACCACATCATTATTTAATAATAAATATTAAATGAAAATAAAAGTATATAGTAACACAATACTAACTTAAGGGGAAATTAGTAATCTTACATCTAGGCCCAGTAGAGGATTTACAAATCTACTCCCTTAAGAAGATTCCATCCTCGGAATCTGGTCAAGGTCAAACAACTGAGGATAGCGCGCCCTCATTAACTCCTCGGTTTCCCACGTCATGTTAGAACCTAAGCTGTGCCACCATTCCACTAAAACCATTGAAATATGTTTCTTTCTTAACTTGGTGACTTTCTTGTCCACTATTCTAACCGGCTCCTCTACTAACTTCTTACTTAAGTCCACTTTCAAATCATTCAGCGGAAGAATCAAACTTTCGTCGTCTACCTTATACTTCCTTAAATAACATACATTGAACGTGTTGTGAATTCCTGCTAACTCTGAAGGAAGATCTAAAACTACCGTTTGATCATTCAAAATTTCTTTGATCGGAAATGGTCCAATAAACCTCGGTGCTAGTTTACCACGCTTACCAAATCTGATCACCCCTTTCCACGGTGAAACTTTCAAATATACACGATCACCTACATTAAATATCACCGGACGTCTGCGCGGATCAACATACATCTTTTGTCTATCTCTAGCTGCTTTTAACTTTTCACGTGCAATTTCAACCTTTTCTGCTGTTATCTGAACAATTTCGGGACCTGCAAATTGTTTCTCACCCGCTTCTAACCAACACGTAGGAGTTCTGCATTTGCGACCATACAACATTTCATACGGCGGCATTTCGATACTCGAATGATATGAATTGTTGTATGCAAACTCTATCAATGGAAGATTGAATCCCAAGAACCACCATATTCTAAGACACACGCTCTCAACATGTCTTCTAACGTCTGAATCGTTCGTTCACTCTGACCGTCTGTTTGTGGATGATAAGTTGTACTTAGATTCACACGTGTACCCAGATAGTGTTGCAAGCTATTCCAGAAGTTCGATACAAACCTAGTATCTCTGTCAGAAACTATTGACATCGGTACACCATATCAACTAACGATCTCTTTTAAGTACAATTCTGCTAAATCACTCAACGAAGCGGTTTCACGAGTAGCTAAGAAGTGAGCACTCTTCGTTAGATGATCCACTATCACCCAGATCATGTCATATCCTTTCTGGGTTCGGGGTAATTTGGTTACAAAATCCATTGTTATATGATCCCATTTCCACTGAGGAATTTCTAACTGTCGTAGAGACCCATACGGTTTCTGATGTTCTGCCTTAACTTGCGCACATATATGACACTTTTCGACGAAACTTGCAACATCTGTCTTCATTGTCGGCCACCAATACAACGTTTTCAAATCTCTATACATCTTAGTACTACCTGGATGTACTGTCAATCTAGATTTATGCGCTTCAGTAAGGATTAATTCTCTCAATTCTCCAAGCTTAGGCACCCAAATTCGGTCTTTATAGGTATTTAATCCTCTAGAATCATTGCATAGGTCAAATTTTCTTTAGGTCATTTGTTCAGTCTTTATGTTCTCATCATTCAAAGCTACTAACTGAACAGTTTTCAATAGATCAATCAAGTCGGAAACTATCTCAATTCTCATAAATCTAACATTTTCGACAGTTTTTTTGCGACTCAGAGCATCTGCGACCACATTTTCTTTACCTGGATGGTACTTAGTCTCACAATCATAGTCTTTAATCAATTCTAAACATCGACGTTGACGCGTATTTAATTCTTTCTGCGAAAAGATATATTGAAGACTCTGATGATCTGTATAGATTTCGCAATGCGTACCATACAAATAGTGTCTCCAAAGCTTCAAAGCAAACACAACTGCAGTTAACTCTAAGTCATGCGTAGGGTAATTTCGTTCATGATTCTTCAATTGTCGTGAAGCATACGCTATGACTTTATTTCTCTGCATCAAAACACAACCAAGACCTGCGCGTGACGCATCGCAGTAAACCACAAAATCTTCTGTTCCCTCTGGTAAAGCTAAAATTGGCGCTTGACATAACAAATGTTTGAGAGTCTAAAAAGCCTTTTCTTGTTCATCAGTCCATCGAAAGGCTACATCTTTTTTGGTTAACTTATTTAATAGGCCTGCTATTTTGGAAAAGTCTTTGATAAACCGGCGGTAATAACCTGCTAAACCCAGAAAACTCTTGATTTCTTTCGGCGTTTTCGGTGAATTCCAATTCATTACGGCCTCTATCTTAGACTGATCCACTTTAATACCCTGTTCACAAATCACATGACCTAGAAACTGTACTCCCCGCAGCCAAAATTCACATTTGGAGAATTTAGCGTACAACTGTTCCTGCTTCAAAAGTTCTAACACTAACCTCAGATATGTAGCATGATCCTTCTCGGTTTTCGAATATATCAAGATATCATCTATGAAGACAATCACAAACTTGTCAAGATACTGACGACACACCCTGTTCATTAAATCCATAAACACTGCGGGCGCGTTTGTTAACCCGAATGGCATAACTAAAAATTCATAATGACCATATCTAGTTCTAAATGCTGTTTTCAGTATATCGTTCTCTGCAACACGTACCTGATGATACCCTGAACGTAAATCAATCTTTGAAAAGTAGGAAGCACCCTGTAAATGATCGAATAAATCATCTATTCTCGGTAAGGGATACTTATTCTTTATTGTTCTCTTATTCAAATCACAGTAATCTATACACATACGAAGCGACCCATCTTTCTTTTTCACAAACAATACAGGAGCACCCCATGGTGAAGAACTTGGTCGAATAAACCCCTTATCTAACAATTCCTGAATCTGAGACATCATTTCTCAGATTTCTGATGGAGCTAATCTGTAAGGAGCTTTTGCAACTGGTGTAGCACCCGGAACCAAATCGATTTTATACTCTACTTCACGTACTGGAGGTAACCCTGGTAAATCATCTGGAAACACTTCGGGAAATTTTGACACAACGGGAATATCGGTCACCTGCTTCTTTTCTTACTTAACATCGATCACGCAGGCTAAGAACGAATCACACCCTTTCGATATCGCCTTCTGAGCTTTCATTAGGGAAACCATAGGAAAGTTAAATCCACTGCGCTTTCCCCTAGCTATCACTCGGGATCCATCGGCCAAATGAAAAGAAATCATATTCTTATCACACTTAATATTATCCCTATTAGCTCTTAACCAATTCATGCCTATGACTACATCAAAGCTAGGTATATGCATCAACAAACAGGTTAAAGGAAAGGAATGGCCTTCGATTTCGATGGTAATTCCAAACACAGATGATGTGCATGGAACCATTTTACCATCAGCTACTTCTATTCCCAAAGGCTCATCTAACATCCTAACAGGCAACTTCAACTTATCACAGAAGCCTAAGGACATAAAAGATCGATTCGTTCCAGAATCAAATAACACACGAGCTGGCAAGGAGTTGTAACACCCTAATATCTATTGTATATAAGTGCAAATATAGTATATAAAGCATGGGAATAATTCTGGAATTAAACAGAAGTCGGATTTTGATCTAGCCTAAGTGTGCTCAGTGCACACTTAGGGGTGCGCGCGACGCACTCCTACTGTAGCCGGGTTCTGCCTTTTAAATTAGATATTTTGGAAGGGTATTATGGTAATTTCACTTATAGGACGAGTTAAGGCCACCAGATCAATGGATTGAGGGTCATAACTCCACTTTCAACCACCATTTTCTTTCTACTTTAATTCTAGTAAGAGAAACCCAAATTTGAGTGAGAGAAAGCTCAAGTAAAGGAAGAAGGAGCTAGTTTCGGGTCTTAGCTCGAGTTATAAAGTTTTTCATCTCCTCAATAGCTACATTTTGGTTGTGGTGGTAAGTTCTAATTTTTATTTCCCTAATTTAATTTGTTTAAGGGTTAGAACTTGGGTTAGTGTTGAACATAAAACCTTTTGTTGGTGATTTTGGGGGGTTTTGGGTAAGATTGAGTCAAGAGGACTCAAGAATGACTAACCTAGGGTTTCAAAGTAATAATTGGAGTTATTTAGTCTAAAATGGTTAGTTATTCACTAGCTCACTTGTGTTGTTAGTAAAAATTGGTTCTAGGGTTTATGGTTGACTTGAAATGGGTCAAATGGGTGGGTTTGACCTAGCGGGATAAATTGAGTATGAAAACACCCTAGTTATGTGTTGATGGAAGTCTTAGAACCTTAATCACTAGCTTTTAGTGATTAGTTGGGAGTCTTGAACTTTAATGTGTGAATCTAGTGCAAATGGGTCATAAATGCACTAGTGAGGTTAGTTGGTAGGTAGTCCAACTTATTATGTGAATTAATTGAGAATTAATTATGTTAGGTGACTCGCTTTGAAGGTTACAAGTTATTGTTGGAAATCTCGCCAAGTCGACAAGGTGAGTGGAATGATTATACATGTGTGTATATAATGTATTTACTTGTACGAGATCCGATGTGGGTTTAAGTTCGGGCGGTCGATACCACATCGGGTCAATATATGATATGGGTTTAAGTTCGGGCGTTCGATGCCATGTCATGTATGTGTGTGGGCGTGTAGCGTGGGTTTAAAGTTCGGGCGTTCGATACCACATTACACGTGACGGGTGGGTTTAAAGTTCAGGCGATCGATACCACTCCGGGGTTAGTGTTATAATTCGTTGTGCGCTAACGGTTGTTGGGAACACCGATGGGAAATTCGAAGTACCATTCCTTTGTACTATTGGTTAACCATGGTTATGTGTTTGTAGCATGACACTTTATATTATTCGAGTTATATATGCTATTTGTTTGTTCTAGCTTGTGATCTTAGAGATTTAGCGTTATACCTTGCGTTGGTATGTCATTTAAATTGCTAGCGTGTATGAGGTAATTGTGTATGTGATTGCAAGTACATAGGTTATATATGTATGTTTATAATTATTGCATTTACTAAGCGTTAGCTTACCCTCTCGTTGTTTACCTTTTTAGGATCCGGCTTGGATAAGGGCAAAGATATTCACTTGGATTAGTGGCTCTCGGGGGTTTTAGCTTTATGAAAGTTCGACCAAGATTTGGGTAGTTTAACCCCAAACACCATGCTCTAGTGACGTTTGGAAATTAAACTTTTTGTGGTCGAAACTCGTATTTCGTACTTAATGGTATTTTGGGCGTATGTGGGCCCCGTAATGTAAAACTCGTTTTTTCATTGATTCGTGCTTATTTTACTTATATTAATATGTTGGGAAAATCATTTCGTCTAAAAATGATGGGAAGTGTTAGATCTTTTTACGAAAATGGAACAATTTGGACAGCGGGTTGCCAGGCCCTGTGCGCGCCGCGCACAGGTAGGGGTGCGCGCCGCGCACCCAGCCTGGGCAGGCCTGCTTCGAATTTTTTTTTTATGTTACAGTTTTGGTTGGTTAACGGGTTGGGTCATTACAAGTGGTATCAGAGCATGGTCTAAGGGATTTAGGTGACTTGAGATAGGCGCCTAGACTTAGACTTTTGTGTGGTTGAATTATGTGCGGGACTTGTAGGACTACGGGTCGGTGCGGGTTTTGATTAGTTCTTTGGTGCATAGGTGGACTAACTATGTTTATGTTGTGACATACTAATCATGTGTTATTGTTTTGAACATCGAGCAAGATGGTTGTGATACGTTTGAGCATGGCATGGCATGTGAGCGTAATAGTGAGTCGCGACCACTATTACGGTTGCAAGTCAAGTCAAGCAATGATGTGCGACAAGTATCGAGCTAGATGTGGTGTGTGTGCGGTCATATGCATAGGTATATATGCGTATTAAATTGTTGGTGATGTCTAATCCATTTTTAATCTTTAGAATGAAGACGAGAAACGGAACGGATACGAATGGCAATGGTGGTCCCTCTCATGTGGAGGAAGATGAGATGACTACCAAGATTGAGACCGCTTTAGAAAACTATGTTTCGGTTTTCTCACGAAGGGTTAAACAAATATTCGAAGAATCGGTTTCGGAACAAATTGTCGATATGATTCAAGAACGAATGACCAATGCCGTCAAAGAAGAAGTTGAAAGGAGGTTTCCTAGACCTCAAAATGGGGGCGAGTTGGAGTTTAGCTATAAGAACTTCTTGGCGACTAAGCCTCCTCACTTTCACGGGGATCCCGACCCCATGAAAAGTGCGGCTTGGATCTTCGATGTGGAAGGTTGTTTTCGCACGACCGAGTGCCCACCCGAGAAGAAGACAAGGCTTGCTACTAGTTTGTTGAGGGGCCATGCTAAAGATTGGCTCGATGGTAAAATTGATATGGTGGGTGATGCGGCTTTTGTGGGGTTGTCTTGGGCGGAGTTCAAGAAGGAGTTTTTCCTCGAATATCGTACGCAAGCAGATCTTTCTAAATTGCGCAACGAGTTAAGGAACATGCGTCAAGGGTCTTTGGACCTAAACACTCTCAAAACCAACTTTCTCGCCAAAGCGCGTTTTTGCCCCGAGTATGTGGGGAACGATCAATTATTAATGGAAGACTTTCATGCGACCCTTAGAGATGATTTGAAGGGTAAAATTAGTATTGGTCATATTGAGACTTTTGCTAAGCTTCTGGCGGTGGTGAAGGGGTTTGAAGCGCAAGCTCCGAGTCAGGTTAGTTATGCGCCAAGTAAAAGAAAGGTTGAAGTTTCTAGTTTTTTGAACAAGAAGAATAACGGAGCAACCGAAAGTGTCGGTAGCGTGAAGAGGGGTGCTTCTAGTGGTCACATGGTCACATGTTTTAATTGTGGGCAAAAGGGTCACTACTCTCGTGATTGTCCAAAACCGTCTACTAATACGATCACGTGCTTTAATTGTCAAAGGGAAGGGCACCGGAAGTCGGAGTGCCCCGATCTCTGAAATGATCAAGTTAAGAGAATAGAGAAGGCGGCGGGGTCGGCAAGGGGGCGTAATTATTTGATGACCAATGATGAAGCCAAACAATCCAATGAAGTTGTCTCAGGTACTTTCATGGTTAACTCTAATCCGGCAAGGATTCTATTTGATAGCGGTGCAAATTTGTCGTTTGTGTCTCCAAAATTTGTGCCTAAACTTAATAAACCGTTAGCTAAGTTAAGTCATCCGGTAGAAGTCGAAATAGCGGATGGCAAGACGGTGCTAGTGGTTGATATGTGTAAAAATTGTAATGTTGTGTTTTGAAAGGACCCATTCATATACATTATAAACGATTCACAATAGTTGATTACATCGCGAGGTATTTGACCTCTATAAGATACATTTTACAAACATTGCATTCGTTTTTAAAAGACAAACTTTCTTTACAACGAAAGTTGACGGCATGCACACCATTTCATAATACATCCAACTATAATTGGCTTAATAATAATCTTGATGAACTCAATGACTCGAATGCAACGTCTTTCAAAATATGCCATGAATGACTCCAAGTAATATCCTTAAAATGAGCTAATGCACAGCGGAAGATTTCTTTAATACCTGAGAATAAACATGCTTTAAAGTGTCAACCAAAAGGTTGGTGAGTTCATAGGTTTATCATAACAATCATTTCAATATATTAATAGACCACAAGATTTCCGTTTATAAATATATGTACACTCGCAAGTGTATAAAAGTATTCTATAAGTTGTAGGCACCCGGTAACAAGCCTTAACGTTCATGTTTTACCCTCTGAAGTACACCAGATCAGGTGTGTTTAAAATAACCTCGAAGTACTAAAGCATCCCATAGTCAGGATGGGGTTTGTCAGGCCCAATAGATCTATCTTTAGGATTCGCGCCTACCGTACATAGACAAGTAGTTTAATGTTACCAAGCTAAGGGTATATTTCTGGTTTAAACCCACGTAGAATTAGTTTTAGTACTTGTGCCTATTTCGTAAAACATTTATAAAAACAGCGCATGTATTCTCAGTCCCAGAAATATATATAAAAGGGAGCAAATGAAACTCACAATACTGTATTTCATAGTAAAAATACATATAACGTCATTTAACAAGTGCAAGGTTGGCCTCGGATTCACGAACGTATCAATATTGAGATTCAATATTGCAGGAAAGTACGTAGACGCAACGGAGATGATAAACACTAGATTGACCTCACGAGTATACCCATGAACCATACCCATCACCTCCATAGCTATAACCCATAATTTCCTTAGCTTCGACTCATTCAAAAAAACTATTTTGAAATCACTCGGACAGCACTCCGTCGTAATATTTTATGTATACTAATAATATCTTGAAATAATACAGAGCAAATATATATATATATATATATATATATATATATATATATATATATATATATATATATATATATATATATATATATATATATATATATGTATGTATATAAATCGATTGAGAGAGTTTAGAGAAATATATTTTCAAGTTTCTATGAAATAATAAAACTTATTGAATTCTATTTATAATAGATTTTTGAATTATTAAAGTGAATTATTAAAGTATGAATTATTAAAGTGAATTATTAAAGTATGAATTATTAAAGTGAATTATTAAAGTATGAATTATTAAAGTGAATTATTAAAGTATGAATTATTAAAGTGAATTATTAAAGTATGAATTATTAAAGTGAATTATTAAAGTTAAAGTAAAAGTAAAAGTAAAGTAAAGGTAAAGTTAAAGTATAGTAAAAGTATAAAAACTATGTATGTATAATACGCGTATAAATATATATAATATTAATTTAAATCGTTATATATATTTAATGAAATAAAATATAAATATCGTTATATTTATTATACTGGTTAAGTAATGAGTTGTCAAAAGTGATTCTAGATATTTATAAAAGTTATATACGTTTTAATAATAAAGTTCTTTTTAAACTGAAAACGTCTTTGTACGTTTGAAAATAGATTAATAAAATATTATGGAAACCAATTCTCCACTAACTTTTGTCTAACTTTCATAAATGACATTTTTTATTTTTATTTATAAATAGCTTTACAAATTATTCTGAATATCGTTAAGAGGAATAGATTTTCTCAAATCATAGTGGACCTCTCAACAGAGACTTGTAATCATAATTCAATGTTTTTGATAATTCAATCATTTAATATATATATATATATATATATATATATATTTTTTATTTTGTCAAAAATCATATTGAAACAAATACGTTCATGTAAAGTATTATACGTTTAATACTTTATTAATATTCTCAAGTTATAATATATATATACATATACATATCTATTTATATATAACGGATCGTGAATCGTCGGAATTTGGTCGAGGTTATAATGAATGTATGAACACAGTTTAAAATTCTTGAGATTTAACTTAACAAACATTGCTTATCGTGTCAGAATAATATAAAGATAAAGTTTAAATTTAGTCGGAAATTTCCGGGTCGTCACAGTACCTACCCGTTAAAGAAATTTCGTCCCCGAAATTTGATAGAGGTCGTCATGACTAACAATGAGAATGTTATTATAACGATTATAGAGTTTTATCATGTTCAAGAAGAATGGATAAAATAATTCGATTACTCGAAGCGTGTGAGTGAAGTTATCGTAAATGAATGAAATAAGATAATAGTGATTCGTCGTATCTTTTGACGTCATCACGATTGATCTCTGAAAAGAAAATCTTTGTAATCTATATTGGATTTGATTATTCGGCGATTAAGGAAATTATGATCCTCTTCGAATTAATGCGATAATCCATTTTGATTTCTCTGTCAGATATTTCACTATAAATCCACCTCATTTGTTTTCTTACAACTCACACCTTCTCAACTCATATTTTAAAGTATTTTTCAATATGCTTCATCCAGTGCTGATTCTTGATATACTCCTCACTTTCATATCTGTCGCTATTCTTTTTCATCTGCCTCCGGAAGAATCTATTTACTTCTACTATACTCTTGGTTTTATAGTGTTTTTAGTTCTCCCGTGTCTTTATATTGCTATATGCATTGATATATACGGTTTATAATTTTTAGGTGGTTGTTGGGTTTTATATCTTCCCTTATATTTCAAAGCCCCTGCTTTTTCTTCTATAATCATTGACATCCATAGTTAATGCTCCCTTCTATTTACTGCGATTTATACTCCAATTTCTATTTTGGAGTTTTGTCCTTTCGTTTCTTCTTCTTGCGATTAAGCAACGTTTGTAATGGTCCAGTATTCGCAGATATGAATTTCAGAATGAACATAGTTAATGTTCTAAGAAGGAAATGGTAATGGCACGATCATGATTTGTTAATTTACCAGAATACCCTGAAAAGACCGAATCATCAAGAAAATATATTCTTGATATTTTTAGAGATTAAATAGAATACAAGAGTCGTGTAACATGGAACATGATGGCGGCATGGTCTGTGAATCCTCATGTCCCATTAGAAACTCAGCATGACTTACTGTAATATAATCACGTTGATCAAGTGTCATTATATTATACTAACTCATGCTTCAGTTCCCAACACTACTTCAAAACATTCATAATTTAAACTTGAAAGTTTATGGAATATAGAAACTAATAGTTTCTTATATGATGTAACACTGATAGCGCAAAGAGATAAATGACTTCAGATAAGATTAGTTGTGAAAATATCTTCAGAAATATCGCGGATATTTATAATGAAAGATATGATAATATCTTAGAATTTCTAATATTGATGGATGATGATGAAGATTTGTCTGTAAAGGTTTAGAATAAAGAGTAAGGTATTTGTTAATGATTTTAGCAGGCACTGAATCATTTGGATTCTTTGAAGGCAGATTTAGTCTTTGTGATTTGTCCACAGCCTCCTTCATAGTCTGTTCAATCCGTTTTCCAGTTCCAAACCTTCTCTTTTTCTCAGCTTTACCACCTTACTATTCTTTGTCATCAAACTTTTTACTGTTAAGATCGTTTACAGTTTTTGATGCTTCGTCAGCATTTCAAGAACTAGTTTGCAGTTCAAAATATTTTTCAGAACTTCACATTCAAAGTATGTAAGTCCAGGAGATAGACGTTTTACGTACATATATAACTGTTGGCGTAGACATGCTGCGAGATTTCAAAATACTGGTTACTGTTTTCCGATGATTCGTATGACAATTCTCGTTACAAGATGCGAATGAGTAAATGATGTGATTTCAATAAATATAATGATTTTTTTGAAAAGTCAAAGATAATTGAAGTTGTTGGTAAGTTTATTGCTAAGGTGGCGAGATATGAAAGGTCCCCAGTAACGATGACGAAAGGGCAACGTATCTATCGAGGTTATAATAAGACTAGTCCGACTGAAAAGTCGAAGTTGACTTGCTGGAGCTGTGACAAAACTGTCTACTTTGAAAAGGAATTGAAAAGTCATTTTAGCTAATAAATGCCAAAGGGTCTGACACGGATACGCGTCGAACTATGACTTTGGCTTCGAGAGCTTTTTAGGTACATAAATGTGGGTAATATATGGTTGGATCATCATCTCGATTGTTCATTGTTTGAAGTGTCTTCGAAAACTTCGGAGAGTTTGAACATAGTTTGTAATCGTTAATATACACATGATGTTCTAACACAGTTTTGAAGTCAAAGTGTAGCTTTGAAAGATGTAGGAATCTAAGAGTGATGTCTTCTGTTAAATCATGACTTGGATTTTGATTTGTCAAAATCAGAATGCGTAATCAAATTTGGGTGAGAATGGTTGTTTTGATTACTATACAAGAATGTATATTGTTGTGAGATTTTGGGAGTATAATTGATGATTTACTTAATCAGATTCGAAAAATGTAACATATTAATTGTGAATTTATATATCTCTCGGGTATTACCTACCCGTTAAATTTTTTTTCACAATTAATATTTTGTACAACAGAATTTTATTACAGTCTTTATGAAAATATATATGTGCATATTTCCTTCAGATGTAACATAGATTTAATGAGTTAATATTAAATTATACTCATTTGATTTACGGTTGAAACTAGAACTGAATAATCCCTAAAGACTTTATAAATTACATAACTTTTACGGAGTATTTATTCAATAAAATTGAAATTATGAATTAATACTTCGTTATTTGTTGGTGTTTGTAACCATTGCACCATATTCTCTAAAGCCACTACTTGAGCACGAAGCGCGTTGACTTCTTCTATTACACCGGGGTGATTGTCGGTTCGAACGAGCGGATAAATAAAATCTAGAATTTGATGTAGTATATAATCGTGACGAGATACTCTGGAAATGAGAGAGAAAATGGTGTTTCGGACGGGTTCGCCGGTAAGTGCTTCAGGTTCATCGCCAAGATGGCAATGTGGTGGATGGAAGGGATCACCTTCTTCTTATCTCCAACTATTGAGGAGGCTACGAACCCATCCCCAATTCATCCAGAATAGATGATGACTAATTGGTTGATCCATTCCGGTCACACTGCTTTCAAAACTTGAGTGGGATTCCATTTCGAAATCCGAGGGACTTGAACTAATGACGAATTCCATTTCGTACGATTGAATAAAGAATTTTTCGATATGAAATGATTTTCCGGCTATCGGGTGGTATTCTAATTATATAGAGCAAAAGGTTTCGTAGATTACGGAGGAATTTACGGAATATGTCAGGCAAAGTTTACAGTAACAGATACGCTAAGATATGAATTAGCAGATACGCTAAGATATGAATTTTGTCTATACACTATTCATGCAATCAATGCAATAAGATGTGTCTAGACTAAGAATGATAAGCAGGTAATTTCCAACAAAAATGATGAGCAAAACTTTTGACATGCAGACACGGTCGAAGTCCAGACTCACTAATACATCCTAGCGACTATCAGTTAGACACACTAATGCAGACCTGGTTCGCTAAGACCACCGCTCTGATACCAACTGAAAGGACCCGTTCATATACATTATAAACGATTCACAATAGTTGATTACATCGCGAGGTATTTGACCTCTATAAGATACATTTTACAAACATTGCATTCGTTTTTAAATTACAAACTTTCTTTACAACGAAAGTTGACGGCATGCACACCATTTCATAATACATCCAACTATAATTGGCTTAATAATAATCTTGATGAACTCAATGACTCGAATGCAACGTCTTTCAAAATATGCCATGAATGACTCCAAGTAATATCCTTAAAATGAGCTAATGCACAGCGGAAGATTTCTTTAATACCTGAGAATAAACATGCTTTAAAGTGTCAACCAAAAGGTTGGTGAGTTCATAGGTTTATCATAACAATCATTTCAATATATTAATAGACCACAAGATTTCCGTTTATAAATATATGTACACTCGCAAGTGTATAAAAGTATTCTATAAGTTGTAGGCACCCGGTAACAAGCCTTAACGTTCATGTTTTACCCTCTGAAGTACACCAGATCAGGTGTGTTTAAAATAACCTCGAAGTACTAAAGCATCCCATAGTCAGGATGGGGTTTGTCAGGCCCAATAGATCTATCTTTAGGATTCGCGTCTACCGTACATAGACAAGTAGTTTAATGTTACCAAGCTAAGGGTATATTTCTGGTTTAAACCCACGTAGAATTAGTTTTAGTACTTGTGCCTATTTCGTAAAACATTTATAAAAACAGCGCATGTATTCTCAGTCCCAGAAATATATATAAAAGGGAGCAAATGAAACTCACAATACTGTATTTCGTAGTAAAAATACATATAACGTCATTTAACAAGTGCAAGGTTGGCCTCGGATTCACGAACGTATCAATATTGAGATTCAATATTGCAGGAAAGTACGTAGACGCAACGGAGATGATAAACACTAGATTGACCTCACGAGTATACCCATGAACCATACCCATCACCTCCATAGCTATAACCCATAATTTCCTTAGCTTCGACTCATTCAAAAAAACTATTTTGAAATTACTCGGACAGCACTCCGTCGTAATATTTTATGTATACTAATAATATCTTGAAATAATACAGAGTAACTATATATATATATATATATATATATATATATATATATATATATATATATATATATATATATATATATATATATATATATATGTGTATATAAATCGATTGAGAGAGTTTAGAGAAATATATTTTCAAGTTTCTATGAAATAATAAAACTTATTGAATTCTATTTATAATAGATTTTTGAATTATTAAAGTGAATTATTAAAGTATGAATTATTAAAGTATGAATTATTAAAGTGAATTATTAAAGTATGAATTATTAAAGTATGAATTATTAAAGTGAATTATTAAAGTATGAATTATTAAAGTGAATTATTAAAGTATGAATTATTAAAGTGAATTATTAAAGTATGAATTATTAAAGTGAATTATTAAAGTTAAAGTAAAAGTAAAAGTAAAGTAAAGGTAAAGTTAAAGTATAGTAAAAGTATAAAAACTATGTATGTATAATACGCGTATAAATATATATAATATTAATTTAAATCGTTATATATATTTAATGAAATAAAATATAAATATCGTTATATTTATTATACTGGTTAAGTAATGAGTTGTCAAAAGTGATTCTAGATATTTATAAAAGTTATATACGTTTTAATAATAAAGTTCTTTTTAAACTGAAAACGTCTTTGTACGTTTGAAAATAGATTAATAGAATATTATGGAAACCAATTCTCCACTAACTTTTGTCTAACTTTCATAAATGACATTTTTTATTTTTATTTATAAATAGCTTTACAAATTATTCTGAATATCGTTAAGAGGAATAGATTTTCTCAAATCATAGTGGACCTCTCAACAGAGACTTGTAATCATAATTCAATGTTTCTGATAATTCAATCATTTAATATATATATATATATATTTTTTATTTTGTCGAAAATCATATTGAAACAAATACGTTCGTGTAAAATATTATACGTTTAATACTTTATTAATATTCTCAAGTTATAATATATATATACATATACATATCTATTTATATATAACGGATCGTGAATCGTCGGAATTTGGTCGAGGTTATAATGAATGTATGAACACAGTTTAAAATTCTTGAGATTTAACTTAACAAACATTGCTTATCGTGTCAGAATAATATAAAGATAAAGTTTAAATTTAGTCGGAAATTTCCGGGTCGTCACATGTTTGGTGCCGAAAACTTTAAAATTGATCTCATCCCGATGACCTTTGGTGATTTTGATATCGTGGTAGGTATGGATTGGCTCGATTATAATAGAGCCGATATTGCATGCCATGAAAAATCTATTCTTGTGAAGACCCCAAGTGGGGGAGAGTTAATTATTCATGGTGATAAGCGTAGAAGACTTGTGCCGATATGCACTTTTGCACGGGCACGTCGTTTCCTTTTTAGTGGTGGCATGGCTTTTCTTGCCCATATTGTTGATACTCGTGATGAGCCACCACCCATTCGGGAGATTCCGGTGGTTAATGAATTTGAAGACGTTTTTTCGGATGAGTTACCGGGTGTTCCGGCGGAAATACAAGTTGAATTTCGCATTGAGTTGGTTCCGGGAGCTACTCCCATTACTAAAACTCCTTACCGTTTAGCGCCGACGGAAATGCAAGAACTGTTAAATCAAACCCAAGAGTTACTTGAGAAGGGTTTTATTCGACCGAGTGCTTCGCCATGGGGTGCTCCGGTCTTGTTTGTGAAGAAGAAAGATGGTAGTATGCGTATGTGCATTGATTATCGGGAGTTGAATAAAGTGACGATCAAGAATCGTTATCCATTGCCTAGGATTGACGATTTGTTTGATCCACTCCAAGGTGCGACATATTTCTCTAAAATCGACCTACGGTCCGGCTATCATCAAATGCGGGTCCGTGAGGAAGATATCGAGAAAAAGGCCTTTCGAACGCGTTACGGGCATATTGAGTTTGTAGTTATGCCTTTTGGTCTTACGAATGCACCGGCGGCATTCATGGATCTTATGAACCGAGTGTGCCAACCTATGTTGGACAAGTCGGTAATTGTGTTCATCGATAACATACTTGTCTATTCGAGGAGTATGAAGGAACATGAACATCATTTGCGTAGTGTGTTGAAGACGTTGCGGAAGGAGAAGTTGTATGCTAAGTTCTCAAAATGTGAATTTTGGCTAAGGGAGGTTCAATTCCTTGGCCATATTGTGAACGAGAATGGTATTCAAGTAGATCCGGGGAAGATAGAGACGGTGAAGAGTTGGGGACAACCGACTACGCCTACGGAAATCCGAAGTTTTCTCGGATTGGCCGGTTATTATCGTCGGTTTATCCAAGACTTTTCAAAGATTGCTTCTCCATTAACTAAGTTGACAAGGAAGAATACGAGATTCAATTGGGAGAACGAACAAGAAATCGCTTTTCAATTGTTGAAAGAGAAATTGTATCAAGCTCTGATCTTAGAGTTGCCGGAAGGTGTAGATGATATGACGGTTTATTGTGATGCTTCTTTGAATGGGCTCGGGTGTGTTCTAATGCAACGAGGTAAAGTCATCGCTTGCGCCTCTCGTCAATTAAAGGAACATGAAAAGAGATACCCGACTCATAATCTTGAATTAGTGGCGGTGGTCCATGCTTTGAAAATTTGGCGCCATTACTTGTATGGTGTCAAGTGTACGATTTATTCGGATCACAAGAGTTTGAAACATCTCTTTGATCAACGGGATTTGAATTATCGTCAACGAAGATGAATGGATGTGGTGAAGGATTATGATTGTGAGATACTTTATCATCCGGGCAAGGCGAATGTGGTCGCGGATGCGTTGAGCCGAAAGAGTCACCACCTGGCGTTACGATTGGGATTGTTACGTATGATTGTTACTAACGATTTTCTTGAAAAGGTTGGTGTGATTTAAATAGAGGCCTACGTTCACAACAAGCATGCGGAACGAATTGTGGGGTAATCGGAATTCATTACTATGGGTTCGCGTGGTTTGTTGTCTTTTCAAGGAAGAGTGTGGGTGCCTAAGATGGGTGATTACCGGCGGGTGCTACTTGATGAAGCACATAAGTTAAAGTATTCCATTTATCCGGGCGCGACGAAAATGTATCTTGATTTGAGAAAAGATTATTGGTGGCCAGGCATGAAACGCGACGTTGTTAAGTATGTTGAGCAATGCGTCACGTGTTTGCAAGTTAAAGTCGAACACCAAAAGCCGTATGGTAAGTTGCAACCGCTAGAAATTCAGATGTGGAAGTGGGAGCATATTATCATGGATTTTATTACCAAGTTGCCAAAAACGGCAAGATCCCAATTTGATACTATTTGGGTGATTGTTGATAGATTGACAAAAAGTGCATTGTTTCTTCCTATTAAAGAAGCAATTACATTGGAGACACTTGCGAAAATGTTCATTAAGAAGGTGATATCGAGACACGGCGTTCCCGCGTCTATCGTTTCGGATCGGGACACGCGTTTTACTTCTCGATTTTGGAAGAAGTTTCATGAAGATATGGGTACGAGGGTGAATATGAGTACGGCGTACCATCCTCAAACGGACGGTCAAACTGAATGTACGAATCAAACATTGGAGGATATGTTATGAGCGTGTATTATTGATTTCGGTGGTAGTTGGGATGAACACTTGCCTTTGGTGGAATTCTCGTACAATAATAGTTTTCACTCTAGTATTGAAATGCCACCGTATGAGTTGTTATACGGTAGAAGGTGTCAAACCCCGATTTGTTGGGGCGAAGTGGGTCAAAAGGAAGTCGGGAGCACCGACTTGGTATTGGAGACGAATAGTAAAATCGAAATGATTCGGGCTTGTTTAAAAGCGGCGCAAGATAGACAAAAGTCTTATGTCGATAAACGTAGGTGACCGATCGAGTTTCAAGAGGGTGACATGGTGATGCTCAAGGTTTCGCCATGGAAGGGTATTATTCGGTTTCGAAAACGGGCAAAGTTAGCTCCTCGGTTTATTGGACCATTTAAGATTTTGGCTCGTGTTGGTGAAGTTGCGTATCGTTTGAATTACCCGAAGAGCTTGCGGGGATCCATAATACATTTCATGTTTCCCATCTCCGTAAGTGTCTTGCGGATGATTCGTCATGGATGCCATTGGATGAGATTGAGCTAAACAACAAGTTAGAGTATGTTGAAGAGCCGATTGCTATACTTGATGAGAAGGTGAAAATGTTGCGTAACAAAGAGGTGAGGACCTATAAGGTCCAATGGCGTCGTAGTAAAGGTTCTGAGTTTACATGGGAACTCGAAGAATTCGTGTTGGTTTATCTTCTTGCTTGTCATGGGGCTTGGATCGCGAGGACAAGCTCTGATTCAAGTGGGGGAGAGTTGTAACACCCTAATATCTATTGTATATAAGTGTAAATATAGTACATAAAGCGTGGGAATAATTCTGGAATTAAACAGAAGTCGGATTTTGATCAGGCCTAAGTGCGCTCAGCGCACACTTAGGGGTGCGCGCGGCGCACTCCTATTGTAGCCGGGTTCTGCCTTTTAAATTAGATATGTTGGAAGGGCATTGTGGTAATTTCACTTAGGGGACAAGTTAAGGCCACCAGATCAGTGGGTTGGGAGTCATAACTCCACTTTCAACCACCATTTTCTTTCTACTTTAATTCTAGTGAGAGAAACCCAAATTTGAGTGAGAGAAAGCTCAAGTAAAGGAAGAAGGAGCTAGTTTCGGGTCTTAGCTCGATTTATAAAGTTGTTCATCTCCTCAATAGCTACGTTTTGGTTGTGGTGGTAAATTCTAATTTTGATTTCCCTAATTTAATTTGTTTAAGGGTTAGAACTTGAGTTAGTGTTGAACATAAAACCTTTTGTTGGTGATTTTGGGGGTTTTGGGTAAGATTGAGTCAAGAGGACTCAAGAATGACTAACCTAGGGTTTCAAAGTAATAATTGGTGTTATTGAGTCTAAAATGGTTAGTTATTCACTAGCTCACTTGTGTTGTTAGTAAAAATTGGTTCTAGGGTTTATGGTTGACTTGAAATGGGTCAAATGGGTGGGTTTGACCTAGTGGGATAAATTGAGTATGAAAACACCCTAGTTATGTGTTGATGGAAGTCTTAGAACCTTAATAACTAGCTTTTAGTGATTAGTTGGGAGTCTTGACCTTTAATGTGTGAATCTAGTGCAAATGGGTCATAAATGCACTAGTGAGGTTAGTTGGTAGGTAGTCCAACTTATTATGTGAATTAATTATGTTAGGTGACTCGCTTTGAAGGTTACAAGTTATTGTTGGAAATCTCGCCAAGTCGACAAGGTGAGTGGAATGATTATACATGTGTGTATATAATGTATTTACTTGTACGAGATCCGATGTGGGTTTAAGTTCGGGCGGTCGATACCACATCGGGTCAATATATGATATGGGTTTAAGTTCGGGCGTTCGATACCATGTCATGTATGTGTGTGGGCGTGTAGCGTGGGTTTAAAGTTCGGGCATTCGATACCACATTACACGTGACGGGTGAGTTTAAAGTTCGGGCGATCGATACCACTCCGGGGTTAGTGTTATAATTCGTTGTGCACTAACGGTTGTTGGGAACACCAATGGGAAATTCGAAATACCATTCCTTTGTACTATTGGTTAACCATGGTTATGTGTTTGTAGCATGGCACTTTATATTATTCGAGTTATATATGCTATTTGTTTGTGCTAGCTTGTGATCTTGGAGATTTAGCGTTATACCTTGCGTTGGTATGTCATTTAAATTGCTAGCGTGGATGAGGTAATTGTGTATATGATTGCAAGTACGTAGGTTATATATGTATGTGTATAATTATTGCATTCACTAAGCGTTAGCTTACCCTCTCGTTGTTTACCTTTTTAGGATCCGGCTTGGATAAGGGCAAAGGTATTCGCTTGGATTAGTGGCTCTCGGGGGTTTTAGCTTTATGGAAGTTCGACCAAGATTTGGGTAGTTTAACCCCAAACACCATGCTCTAGTGGCGTTTGGAAATTAAACTTTTGTGGTCGAAACTCGTATTTCGTACTTAATGGTATTTTGGGCGTATGTGGGCCCCGCAATGTAAAACTCGTTTTATCATTGATTCGTGCTTATTTTACTTATACTAATATGTTGGGAAAAACATTTCGTCTAAAAATGATGGGAAGTGTTAGATCTTTTCATTAAAGTGGTTTTAGCTTGGGTAGGCCTGCTTCGATTTTTTTTTTTTATGTTGCAGTTTTAGTTGGTTAACGGGTTGGGTCGTTACAGGAATTAACCAAGAACATACCGGTAATGACGTCATCGGTAGCGGTTGCAGCGTCTACCGTCATCTGAATCGCCCTTGCCTCTGCTGTTGGAGGATTCTTTCTCTTCTGCCCGGCAGTAGAAGCAGAAGATCCCCCAGAAGTTACTGACCTCGCCCCTGACCCTGCCCCAGAACCGGCTCTTGACGCAGATGGACAATTTGCAGATCTATGCCCCTCTTGATGGCAAATCCAATAAACATTAGACTTAAAAGAACAAGCTGTTGATTCGTGACCTAACACTCCACATTTCAAACACCTTCTGGTCATTGGAGAACACGGACCGACATGGGTCGACTTACAAACATTGCACCAACCGGACTGACTAGAACCTGATCCACTCATACCAGACTTACTTTTCTATTTAAACCCACCTGACTTCTTACCACGAAAACCAGATTGCTTACTCGACTGCTGAGTCGACTGTCCACCTGATTGACTTTCTGATTTTCCTCCAAACGACCCACCTCTCGAACTTTCTCTTTTCACTGCCATTACATCACCTTCAATAATCTTAGCCATCTCATGAGCCTGTGCCAAGGTTGTTGCAAATCTCGCAACGGTTCTGTACTCTGGCTTAATCACCCGCATGAAATGCTGAATTTTATCCTTCTCAGTCGGTACCCATTGCTAAACAAACCTTAACTTAGATGTAAAATCTCTGAAAACTTCATCAATCGTCATACTTTCTGTCATCTTCATACTCAGAAACTCAGTTTTCAATCTCTCCATTTCATACTCAGAACAATACTGCTCACGAACCTTAGCAGCAAATTATTCCCAGGTAATCTGGCTGATCTATTCTTTGGGTAAATATGCAGTAATAGAATCCCACCATTCCATTGCTTCACCCTTGAGAAGTCTACTTGCAAACAGTACCATAGATTCAGGCTCACTGATAATGCTAAAAACGAACATATATTTCATAGCATTATTCCTCAAGAAAGACAAGCTTTTAGTTGCAATTGTCCTATTTACAAGTGATATTCGGTTAAATAATAAAAGGTGAAGACAAAAGATAGATTCGACGAATTGAAGACGCAAACGACCAAAAAAGCTCAAAAGTACAAAATACAATCACAGAGGTTCCAATTATTGATAAGAAACGTCTCAGAATTACAAGATTACAAGATTCAAAACGCAAAGTACAAGATATTAAATTGTACGCAAGGACGTTCGAAAATCCGGAACCGGGACAAGAGTCAACTCTCGACGCTCGACGCAACGGACTAAAAACCGTCGGAAGACTAGGATCCAAACTTGTGTGAGCTGGATTTACGAACTCCGCGACTCGCGGAGTTTGTAGTGCAAAAATGCCGCGACTCGTGGAGCCCCAAATTCTGAAACTGCCTATAAAAGCCAACGCATTTGATCCGTTTTAAAGATCCATATATCATCTCTATCTATATATATATATATATATATATATATATATATATATATATATATATATATATTTTTTTTTTTTAATTTTAATTTTAATTTTAAATCCTAATAATAAGGGTATGTTAGCGAATGTTGTAAGGGTGTAAGTCGAAATTCTGTCCGTGTAACGCTACGCTATTTTTAATCATTGTAAGTTATGTTCAACCTTTTAACATTAATGTCTCGTAGCTAAGTTATTATTATGCTTATTTTAAACGAAGTAATCATGATGTTGGGCTAAATATTAAAATTGGGTAATTGGGCTTTGTACCATAATTGGGGTTTGGACAAAAGAACGACACTTGTGGAAATTAGACTATGGGCTATTAATGGGCTTTATATTTGTTTAACTAAATGATAGTTTGTTAATTTTAATATAAAGATTTATAATTGGATGTACCTATAAATAATCATATACACTCGATCGGACATGATGGGCGGGATATTTATATGTACGAATAATCGTTCATTTAACCGGACACGGGAATGGATTAATAGTCAATGGAATTATTAAAACAGGGGTGAAATTATGTACAAGGACACTTGGCATAATTGATAACAAAGTATTAAAACCTTGGGTTACACGCAGTCGATAACCTGGTGTAATTATTAAACAAAGTATTAAAACCTTGTTAAAGTTTAAGTCCCCAATTAGTTGGAATATTTGACTTCGGGTATAAGGATAATTTGACGAGGACACTCGCACTTTATATTTATGACTGATGGATTGTTATGGACAAAAACCAGACGGACATATTAAATAATCCAGGACAAAGGACAATTAACCCATGGGCATAAAACTAAAATCAACGCGTCAAACATCATGATTACGGAAGCTTAAATAAGCATAATTCCTTTATTTTCATATTTAATTGCACTTTTAATTATCGTACTTTTTAATTATTGTCATTGTATTTAATTGCACTTTTAATTATCGCACTCTTTAATTATCGCAAGTTTATTTTATCACAATTTTATTTATCGCAATTTCATTATCGTTATTTACTTTACGCTTTAAATTAAGTTATATTTATTTTTAATATTTTACATTAGGTTTTAACTGCGACTAAAGTTTTAAATCGACAAACCGGTCATTAAACGGTAAAAAACCCCCCCTTTATAATAATAATATTACTTATATATATTTTTGTATTTTTATAAAATAAAACTAATATAGCGTTAAGCTTTGTTTAAAGATTTTCCCTGTGGAACGAACCGGACTTACTAAAACCTACACTACTGTACGATTAGGCACACTGCCTATAAGTGTTGTAGCAAGGTTTAAGTATATCCATTCTATAAATAAATAAATATCTTGTGTAAAATTGTATCGTATTTAATAGTTTTTTCGTTGTAAAAATAAAGTTATTTCATATACACCTCGCATAACATCAAGTATTTTTGGCGCCGCTGCCGGGGAACACCGAAGCGAACGCTATATATATAAAAAAAATTTTTTTTGTTAAGTTGTAGTCTACTTTTATAAAAGTATATACGTTTTAAATATAAAAAGTTATAAAATATAAAAAGAAAAACAAAAATATTTATATATTTTTAAGAGTTTATTATATATATAAAGTTTTTTTTATTTTAGTTTATAAAAATATAAGTTTTATTTAATTTATATAAATATTTTATATAAATATTAAAACAGAAAAATATATAAAATATAAATAATAAAAAAAATATATATATATAAATCTGAACCTGTCTGAATTTGAACCTGTTTCTGAACTGAAACTGCACCCTCCGCGACCCGCGGAGTTTGTTGCCAGGAGGAACTGCGACTCGCGGAGCCGCCCTGTCTGACACGACCAGAACCCTAATCTTGCATTAATTACGGAGTTTTAATTATTATTATTAATTAATTAGTATTTAGGGTTAATTAATTTATTATTTAGTTTAAGTTTTAATTAATTTGTAATAATTAATTTTAATTAGTTTTATTTATATATATAAAAGTAACAGTTTTATAAAATAAATAATATAAAAATAATATTTTTATAAAAAATTGTACTTTTTACAACTTTTAGTATATTTTTATATTTTGTCCCTTTTTATTTGTTTTTAGCGTAATTTTTGTAATTTTTCGTTCGTATTTTGTTTTAAGATATAGTTTTTGCCATAGTTATTTTTATTTCTAGATTTTTAGGCTTTGCCGTAAAATTCCTTAAGAGCTTTCTCTTTAGACTAAGATTTAGGTGCTTTAGAATTTTGCGACGCCTATCTAAGTTTTAGCATTTTTTTAAGTTATTGCCATTTGGGATATAGTTTTACTTGTAAGCTTTAATATTTTTAGACGCAACTTTTAATTCTTAGTTTTTAGTTCTTTTTTATGTTTCAACGCGCTACTTTCTTATTTTTATTTTTCGACGCCTTTTACCTATGTATCAATTATCACTCCAATTAGTAATCTCAATTTGCAATTTTAATTTTAAGTTAGTGATAGTAATAAGGTTGGGTTAGTCGAGTGTTTTAAAGTTTTATAAGTCACTTTTTTTCTTTCTTATTTTTCGACGCCTTTTATTTTTCAACCCTTTTCTTTTTCGACCTTTTCCGACACGCTCTTTTTCTCTTTTATTTCTCGCCATTCTAGTTTATAGGACTTATAATTTTTCTACTTCTTCTCTAAATTTATTTAAATTACGAAAATTTATTTTAAGTGGTTAAATTGATAGACATCAAAATTTTCTGGTTCGTATTAATAGTTGGATTTGTACGTGGACCGGGTTATTGGATGTGATGACCCGGGAATTTCCGACCAAATTTAAACTTAATTCGTATTTGATTTTGACACGATAAGCAAAGTTTGTTAGGTTGAATCTCAAAATTTTTGAACTGTTTTCTTGCATTCATTTAACTTCGAACATTTTCGACGATTCACGAACCGTAGATATAATAAATGTATATGTATATGATTAGTATTATATGTATAATTTAACATATATGAAATGTATAAATATTAAATATTCAATATATGTTATGATATAATATATATTATATAATTATTAAATATGATATAATTAATAACTTGTAACATTAATATATTAAATGTAATTGCAAATTGAAAATATAAGTGTTATATTAATATTATTATTACTTTCATTAAAATAAATATTAATATTAATATTATATAGATATGAAATTGGATACATTTGATTTGTTATACTATTATAATTATTACTAAAATTATTGTTATCATTACTAATAACATTATTATTATAATTAATAATTATGATTTTAGTTATTATTATTATTATTATATTATTATTATTATTATTATTATTATTATTATTATTATTATTATTAATGTAATTATTATTAATTAGTATTATTATTATTAATATATTTAAATATAAGAATTATAAATAGCAGATAACAAAATTCGTTTTACCCTTATATGCTCTATTCTTTTCTCTTCTTCTACTGTTAGTATTGGATCCCTATCTATGTTCACTTCAATTAACCAAATTGGTCAATTATCATCACATAATATAACTGAATTTTTTTTATTATCACAATCTGATAGTACTAGAATTTATTTCATTGAGGTCATAGAATCAAACTTTAGTTGAGAGTTGTTATCACCTTTAAATTTTTTTTTATTTCCTTTGTACCTGATGAACTATACTGGTCGACTCCATTCAACAAACAAACAAATTCTGTTTCATCTCCTAATCAACTTTATCAAGTTTTTTTGTTTCTTAGTCTGTAAATTATTATCAATCAATTTCAAGTGAACACTTTAACACCCACTAATTTGAACTGACCAAATCCATGGAAATAATCTTTAATACTCCTAACACTTTAACTAAATAAATAATTCTCACACATCTAACTAAATATGGATTCCATTCATATTTCTCTACTGACCCAAACAAGTAATGCTTCCAACTAAATACTTCAACAAAAATCAAAACTTGATATATTCTTACTAATATCCCCAACCCCTTCAAGAACACTCCCATCATGAAACCATCACCATTAGACAACCAAGAAATAACCATCATAAACCATAACAAATTCAACACCTGCACGTTTCTGTGTTGCAACACCACTGTATCACCATTGTTGGAACATGCTCACTCAAATATTGATGGAGTACATAGAAACAAAAGAACACATAAAGAACTATATTTCAATACTCTTGCTATCTCAGGTATCTACGTTATACAAGCTATATATATATATATAATCAAACTTTTATAAACCTGGACTCACCTAAAGAACCACCTTCTGGGCTGTCAACAATCACCCGAAACCCAGGAAGGTGAACACCATTAGTGTTTGGTTTCCCGGCCATAAACCGCCACTATTTGTGACCCAATTGCTACCACATCACCTGCTCCTGCTTTTCTATTCTTCGATAACCATCATCATTAACCATAAACTTGCAAACATCATAGATCAAATACCACTGCTATGTTTGTGTTTCTTTCTTGTTGAAAACCGAACACCAATTGTTAAGGACTGCTGCAATTGAGCTGCTCGAAATCTACCACCATCTTCATTAACCTTATTAAATTAACTCTCACCTGCTGCAGCTATATTTGTTTTCTTTCCTGTTTTGATCGAATATCACAGCCCATCTGCTTCTGTTACAGCAAACGAAAGAAGGATAATAATGCAGGTTCGATAAATAAGATTAAGAATAAAGATCATGATAATAAATTGATTTTATATAATTATGACAATGAAACTGAAAACTTTACCTGTTCTATTAAGCCTTGTCAATCTCCAAAATCATTAACCCTAATCAACAACAACCTTGTTAACTAACACTTGATTCTGTTTCTGGCTTGTTCCTGTTCTTTGACGATTCAAATCATTATTGTTGTTTCAATCAAATTAACTTCAACAAAACAGATAGTCGATTTCTTATAATTAATTTTTTTTAATTAATTCCTTCTTCCAAATAGATCGCCACTAATCCCAAACCAAAATTTTGTGTCAAATGAATACCCATAACCCATCCTATAATCAAATCAAGATAAATAAAATTACCTGTGAACATCACCATCAAGATCTGTGAAGAACTTTTGCTGCTAATCGACTATTCTGATCGATTGATGGAAGATGATGATTATCGATGATGAGGAAGATTGATGATGAAATTGAACAAGACTGATGACGAATTAATTGTCCTATCCAGCGACGGTTACCGTTTGATTTATTTATTGATGATGATGGATCGATGGTGATCAAGGAACAACGAACCTCATTCTGCTACACCTTTCCTTTTACAACTCCAACCCTAATGAATCGATTGCAGCAAATGGTCGAGTAAATAAATTAAGGCTGTGTTTAAATGGGTTACCAAGGGAAGGCCCAATGCTAAGCAGGCCAATTTTTTTTATCCATTAACAAATGGACTCACAAGCCTAATTGTCACCTATGGTATATTTGTTGATTAAAATTTTTTTATGAGTTTCTATTATGATTGTTATAATTATAATTAATATTATTTTTATTATTAATATTATATTTATTATTATTACTATCATTAGAATTATTATTATTTTTAATCATTATTAATATTATGATAAGTATTGACATTTTTTTTCATTATAATTATTATGATTATGATTATTAGAATTATTATTATTATTATCATTATTATTAAAACTATTATAACTACTATTTTCATTAACATAATTTTTATATGATTTTATTTACATTATTTTTATTATCATTATTATTATCATTAATATTATTATTAGTATTACAGTATTATTAATACTACAAACATAATAACATTATTTACATAAAACAAATTTTATTTAACAATATAATTATATAAATATATATATGTGTTAGTATAACTATATGTATGAAAAAAAAAATTAATATACAAAATAAATAAATATATATATATATATATATATATATATATATATATATATATATATATATATATATATATATATATATATACACTAGTTTGATTATTATTACATGTTAATTATATGTGTTAATATATATATACTTGATATAGGTTCGTGAATTCGAGGTCAACTCTACTTTTGTTCAATGTCGTCATATGTATTTTTACTACAAAATACATTAGGTGAGTTTCATTATTCCCTTTTTTTATATATATTTTTGGGCTGAGAATACATGCAAATGCTTTATTAACTGTTTTACAATATTTATATGCGTGAGTTTCATTATTCCCTTTTTAAATACTTTTGCAATATATATTTTTGGGACTGAGAATACATGCACTGCTTTTATAAATGCTTTACGAAATAGACACAAGTGATCAAAACTACATTCTATGGTTGGATTATCAAATCGAATATCACCCTATATAGTCTGGTAATCTAAGAATTAGGGAACAGAAACCCTAGTTAACGCGAATCCTAAAGATAGATCTATCGGGCCCAACAAGCCCCGTCCAAAGTACCGGATGCTTTAGTACTTTGAAATTTATATCATGTCCGAAGGAGGATCCCAGAATGATGGGGATATTCTTATATATGCATCTTGTGAATGTCGGTTACCAGGTGTTCAATCCATATGAATGATATTTTTGTCTCTATGTATGGGACGTATGTTATGAGAAATGAAAATATGAAATCTTGTGGTCTATTAAAATTATGAAATGATTATTTATGTTAAACTAATGAACTCACCAACCTTTTGGTTGACACTTTAAAGCATGTTCATTCTCAGGTATGAAAGAAATCTTCCGTTGTGCATTTGCTCATTTTAAAGATATTACTTGGAGTCATTCATGGCATATTTCAAAAGACGTTGCATTTGAGTCATCAAGTTCATCAAGATTATTATTAAGTCAATTATAGTTGGATATATTATGAAATGGTATGCATGTTGTCAACTTTCGATGTATTGAAAGTTTGTCTTTTAAAAACGAATGCAATGTTTGTAAAATGTATCATATAGAGGTCAAGTACCTCGCGATGTAATCAATTGTAATGTATTCGTCCAGATGGATTAGGACGGGTCCTTTCAGTTGGTATCAGAGCGGTGGTCTTAGTGAACCAGGTCTTGCATTAGTATGTCTAACTGATAGTTGTTAGGATGCATTAGTGAGTCTGGACTTCGACCGTGTCTGCATATCAAAAGTTTTGCTTATCATTTTTGTCGAAAATCATCTGCTTATCATCCTTAGGAAATCACTTACTCATTATTCTTAGTCTAGACACGTTTTACTGCATTGACTGCATGAATAGTGTATAGACAAAATTCATACCTTAGCTTATCTGACAATTCATATCTTAGCGTATCTGTTACTGTAGACCTTGCCTGATATCTCTCGTAAATTTCTCCTTAATTTAAGGGATCCTGGTACTATATATATCTATGCAAATTATGCATTGAGAATACCATTCAACTATCAATTGCTATCACTAAACTCTTCACGCCAAAAAATCTTTCCTGAGATCGCGTAAGATGGCCTCTACGAATCGACCAAGTTCCTCTGACTCCGAAGACAACGTGACGGGAGCACACCAACCAATCAACTACCGTGATTACTGGAGAAAATGGGGGTGGGTTCGCGACATACTCACCCTATGGAAAAGGGAAGAAGGTACTCCATATCATGAACCGAATCTACCACCTAACTTTGGAGTACTCGACCCGCTCACCGGCGAACCTGTTCGCAACACCGTTTATACCCTTTTTGCCAGAATTTTTCGTCTTGAGACTACCATTAACGGAACTAGAAAAGATATCCGATCTCTACCTCACACTGATAACCAACCAGGGTTAGTAGAAGAAGTTAAAGAACTCCGAGCTCAAGTGTTAACTTTAGAGAGAACGGTACACA
Organism: Rutidosis leptorrhynchoides; assembly: GCF_046630445.1. Classification (NCBI taxonomy): domain Eukaryota; kingdom Viridiplantae; phylum Streptophyta; class Magnoliopsida; order Asterales; family Asteraceae; genus Rutidosis; species Rutidosis leptorrhynchoides. Next base: position 371,869,837 of record NC_092343.1, on the reverse strand, counting down.
ATTTGCAAGCACCAACAGTATCACCAACACCAGTAACATCACCAACCTTAGCACCAACAGCATTATTACCACCAACAACAACATCCGCATCACCAGCTTCGACATCTCATTCTGTACCTCGAGTATAATCATCGTTCTACGTATCGTTCTATCTATTTTATTTTCGTTCGACATGGCGATTATGTAATCTCTAATGTTTTAGAGATTATATATTCTTGTTCTAATAGTAAATCAAATGATATTAATATCACATTAACTCATTAAATTCATGATTATATCTGAAGAAAATATATATGTATATATATTTTCATAAAGATTGTAATTAAAATTCTTTCGTACAAACTGTTAATGGTGAAAATATTTTTAACGGGTAGGTAATACTCGAGGAATATTTAGATTTCACTTCAATAAGTTACACTGTACATTCGACGAAGCTGATTCAACAGTCATATACTATCCTACTTACATCCACCGATATACAAATCCGTTCACCACAGAATAACCATATTCATCCAATTTCATATTTGGATTTTGATTTATCAGAATCCAACAAGTGGCATAATGAAGAAAACATTTGACAAATAAAATTTGTTAGAAACAAACAAATTAACTATGAGTAATTTTGTTAAGAATTCACGCTAACTGTTCCTAGCTAACTGATTACATTTTATTTATCGCAGTTTATTTATCGCAATTTAATTATCGCAATTTTATTTATCGTCATTTAATTTCTGTTATTTACTTTACGCACTTTATTTATCGTCATTTAAATTCTGTTATTTATTTTACGCACTTTAAATGTCGGGACACGTATACAAGGTTTTGACATATCATATCGACCCATCTATATATATTATTTGGAATAACCATAGACACTCTATATGCAGTAATGCGGGAGTTAGCTATACAGGGTTGAGGTTGATTCTACAATAATATATATAGTTTGAGTTGTGATCGAGTCTGAGACATGTACACGGGTCACGATACGTATTAATTAATTCGAATATTATATAGTAAACTATATATGAATTATTATTTGTACACTACCAACTGTGGACTATCAACTGAGGACTATCAACATTGGACAATTAAAATGAATTAAAATATTGATTATAACATATGAAACTAAACAATTCTTCAAGTTTGCCACTTGATCTCATCTTAAACCTCATCTGTATCTTGACGATTACAATCTGCGTTCAAACCTTTCATGATTCTTGAAAATACCGTAATCGAGAGGATGAACCAACAGCACTCCCTCTACGGAAGAAAAGATTGATGCATATAGTTATGCACCTGAAAAATCTCGGAACCTGAGTAAACGTTTAAAACATAGCTGTGCTAATTCCTTTGGCGTTACTATTACCGAAAATAACTTTGCGATCCCTTTTCAAAGTAGCCAATTTTGTCACAGCTCCAGCAAATCAACTTCAACTTTTCATTCGAAGTAGCCTTACTATAATCCTGATATATACGATTATCCTTTTGACCGGAGAATTTTTTTTATATTCGACCATATTACTAGCAGACGTACCAGCAACCTCGTTGCTTCTTGGCTTAAATCTCTCTGACAAAGCATTATATTTATTCATTGAAACCCTATCATATACTCATTCGCACCTTGTAACGAGAACTGCCATACCAATTACCGGGAATCAACAATCAGTACTTTGAAAACTCACAGCATATCTACATCAACAGTTATTTGTATGACATTTATCTTTTAGAATTATGATCTGTCATTCTGAAATTCTGAAAAGCACTCAGTCACAAATCAATACTCTGAATATTGAAAAGCTGAATGAAGCAGCAGAAACCATAGACAACCGTAAACGACCTTAATCATCGAAAGTTTGATGATAAAGAGTAGTATGTTGGACAAGCTCAGAAAAGTTGAAACTGGAAAACGGATTGAGCTAACCACGAAGGAGACCAAGGACAAATACAAGGACCATACCATATATTCAAAGAATCCAGGTAATTCTGGATCCAATGAAACCTTCAACGAATATCTTGCTCTGTACTCATGTTAAAATCTTGCGGAAAATCTTCCTCATCAACCATCGAACTTAGAAATTCCAAAAATATCATCATCAATATCTTCGATATTTTTGAGGATATTTTCATAAATATTCTCGTCTGAAATTATATACCTCTTCGTGCTTCCTGTGTATCATTATGTTGGAAACATTCAATAGAAAATTTAGTACCAAAAATCGGATTATGCGAAACTATGAAGGAAGCCGTGAACAAATCACAAAGAGTAAGTTTAACTTCAAAAAAAAAAAAAATATCCAAATGATTCAATACCTGCTGAAATCTTTAGCGAATACTTTACTCCTTAACCACTCCAAATCATCGTGAATGAATTTCTTCATCACAATTTAATTCTAAAATCCTAAGATATCATAGTACCTTTCTTTATTAATATCCTCAATATTTCTGAAGATATTTTCATAAATATTCTCGTTCGATATTAATTATCTCTCTGTGCTATCCGTATGATATCATAAAAGAAAACTGTTTTAGTTCTATATTCTACGAACCTTCGAACTTAAAATATGAATGTTTTTTTTAGTAGTGTTGGGAACTGAAGCATGAGTTAGTATAATATAATGACACTTGATCAACGTGATTATATTACAGTAAGTCATGCTGAGTTTTTAATGAAACGTGATGATTCACAGACTCTAACATCATCATGTGCCATGTTACATAACTCTTTCATTCTACTTAACGCCTAAACAAATCAAAAAAAAAAAAAAATGTATTCTTGATGGTTCTATCTTCCGTGATGTTGATAAATTTGAAAATCAAATCGTGCTATCACGTTCCTTCCTGCTTAGAACATTATAATCATTCGAAACTCTATATCTACAAATTCTGGACCATTATTCGCTTGACTTGAAGTCGGGAAGAGAAAACAAAAGCATAGAGCTTTGAAATATCAGGGAGAATATAAAGCCCGATAACAACACGTAAATTACAAACCGCGTATATCAATGTTTATCGCAACATAAAGACACGGAAGAATTAAAAACACTATAACCCCAAGGGCGAAATAAAAGAAAACAGATTCCTCTGGTGGAAGTTGAAAAAGGAGAATGATTGTTGCGATAGTAAGGATGAGGACAAGGATCAGAACTGGATTAAGCATTTTCACAATCTGTTAGATGTATGAACTATGGAAGAGAGTATAGGAATGGTGAGAATAATGGAATGGAAAAAGTTTAAATTTATAATGGAAATATCGGACAGAGTAATCGAGGCAGATCACCGTATTTAATTATAAAGATCTTAATCTCATTAATCGTCGAAGAACCAAATCTTTTAGATTTTGAAGATCTTCTTTAAATCCCTTGAATTCCGGAATTAAACCCTCTACGTCAAAAGCTATGACGCACCATATCTTCTAAATTCAACCATGACTAGTCAAAAATTATGATGATACATGTCTTTCTCATTTCACTAAATAGTGATAACTTCACTCGTACGCTTCGAGAAATCGAACCGTTTTATCCATATTACTCAATGATCATAAAATTCTATTTATCAACTTATATTCGTCATAAAAACATCTTTATTGTTAGTCATGACCACCTCACTCAAATTTCGGGACGAAATTTCTTTAACGGGTAGGTTCTGTGATGACCCGGGAATTTCCGACCAAATTTAAACTTAATTCGTATTTGATTTTGACACGATAAGCAAAGTTTGTTAGGTTGAATCTCAAAATTTTTGAACTGTTTTCTTGCATTCATTTAACTTCGACCATTTCCGACGATTCACGAACCGTAGATATAATAAATGTATATGTATATGATTAGTATTATATGTATAATTTAACATATATGAAATGTATAAATATTAAATATTCAATATATGTTATGATATAATATATATTATATAAATTATATAATTATTAAATATGATATAATTAATAACTTGTAACATTAATATATTAAATGTAATTACAAATTGAAAATATAAGTGTTATATTAATTTTATTATTACTTTCATTAAAATAAATATTAATATTAATATTATATAGATATGAAATTGGATACATTTGATTTGTTATACTATTATAATTATTACTAAAATTATTGTTATCATTACTAATAACATTATTATTATAATTAATAATTATGATTTTAGTTATTATTATTATTATTATATTATTATTATTATTATTATTATTATTATTATTATTATTAATGTAATTATTATTAATTGGTATTATTATTATTAATATATTTAAATATAAGAATTATAAATAGCAGATAACAAAATTCGTTTTACCCTTATATGCTCTATTCTTTTCTCTTCTTCTACTGTTAGTATTGGATCCCTATCTATGTTCACTTCAATTAACCAAATTGGTCAATTATCATCACATAATATAACTGAATTTTTTTTATTATCACAATCTGATAGTACTAGAATTTATTTCATTGAGGTCATAGAATCAAACTTTAGTTGAGAGTTGTTATCACCTTTAAATTTTTTTTTATTTCCTTTGTACCTGATGAACTATACTGGTCGACTCCATTCAACAAACAAACAAATTCTGTTTCATCTCCTAATCAACTTTATCAAGTTTTTTTGTTTCTTAGTCTGTAAATTATTATCAATCAATTTCAAGTGAACACTTTAACACCCACTAATTTGAACTGACCAAATCCATGGAAATAATCTTTAATACTCCTAACACTTTAACTAAATAAATAATTCTCACACATCTAACTAAATATGGATTCCATTCATATTTCTCTACTGACCTAAACAAGTAATGCTTCCAACTAAATACTTCAACAAAAATCAAAACTTGATATATTCTTACTAATATCCCCAACCCCTTCAAGAACAATTCCATCATGAAACCATCACCATTAGACAACCAAGAAATAACCATCATAAACCATAACAAATTCAACACCTGCATGTTTCTGTGTTGCAACACCACTGTATCACCATTGTTGGAACATGCTCACTCAAATATTGATGGAGTACATAGAAACAAAAGAACACATAAAGAACTATATTTCAATACTCTTGCTATCTCAGGTATCTACGTTATACAAGCTATATATATATATAATCAAACTTTTATAAACCTGGACTCACCTAAAGAACCACCTTCTGGGCTGTCAACAATCACCCGAAACCCAGGAAGGTGAACACCATTAGTGTTTGGTTTCCCGGCCATAAACCACCACTATTTGTGACCCAATTGCTACCACATCACCTGCTCCTGCTTTTCTATTCTTCGATAACCATCATCATTAACCATAAACCTGCAAACATCATAGATCAAATACCACTGCTATGTTTGTGTTTCTTTCTTGTTGAAAACCGAACACCAATTGTTAAGGACTGCTACAATTGAGCTGCTCGAAATCTACCACCATCTTCATTAACCTTATTAAATTAACTCTCACCTGCTGCAGCTATATTTGTTTTCTTTCTTGTTTTGATCGAATATCACAGCCCATCTGCTTCTGTTACAGCAAACGAAAGAAGGATAATAATGCAGGTTCGATAAATAAGATTAAGAATAAAGATCATGATAATAAATTGATTTTATATAATTATGACAATGAAACTGAAAACTTTACCTGTTCTATTAAGCCTTGTCAATCTCCAAAATCATTAACCCTAATCAACAACAACCTTGTTAACTAACACTTGATTCTGTTTCTGGCTTGTTCATGTTCTTTGACGATTCAAATCATTATTGTTGTTTCAATCAAATTAACTTCAACAAAATAGATAGTCGATTTCTTATAATTAATTTTTTTAATTAATTCCTTCTTCCAAATAGATCGCCACTAATCCCAAACCAAAATTTCGTGTCAAATGAATACCCATAACCCATCCTATAATCAAATCAAGATAAATAAAATTACCTGTGAACATCACCATCAAGATCTGCGAAGAACTTTTACTGCTAATCGACTATTTTGATCGATTGATGGAAGATGATGATTATCGATGATGAGGAAGATTGATGATGAAATTGAACAAGACTGATGACGAATTAATTGTCCTATCCAGCGACGGTTACCGTTTGATTTATTTATTGATGATGATGGATCGATGGTGATCAAGGAACAACGAACCTCATTCTGCTACACCTTTCCTTTTACAACTCCAACCCTAATGAATCGATTGCAGCAAATGGTCGAGTAAATAAATTAAGGCTGTGTTTAAATGGGTTACCAAGGGAAGGCCCAATGCTAAGCAGGCCAATTTTTTTTTATCCATTAACAAATGGACTCACAAGCCTAATTGTCACCTATGGTATATTTGTTGATTAAATTTTTTTTATGAGTTTCTATTATGATTGTTATAATTATAATTAATATTATTTTTATTATTAATATTATATTTATTATTATTACTATCATTAGAATTATTATTATTTTTAATCATTATTAATATTATGATAAGTATTGACATTTTTTTTTTCATTATAATTATTATGATTATGATTATTAGAATTATTATTATTATTATCATTATTATTAAAACTATTATAACTACTATTTTCATTAACATAATTTTTATATGATTTTATTTACATTATTTTTATTATCATTTTTATTATCATTAATATTATTATTAGTATTACAGTATTATTAATACTACAAACATAATAACATTATTTACATAAAACAAATTTTATTTAACAATATAATTATATAAATATATATATGTGTTAGTATAACTATATGTATGAAAAAAAAATTAATATACAAAATAAATAAATAAATAATATATATATATATATATATATATATATATATATATATATATATATACACTAGTTTGATTATTATTACATGTTAATTATATGTGTTAATATATATATACTTGATATAGGTTCCTGAATTCGAGGTCAACTCTACTTTTGTTCAATGTCGTCATATGTATTTTTACTACAAAATACATTAGGTGAGTTTCATTATTCCCTTTTTTATATATATATTTTTGGGCTGAGAATACATGCAAATGCTTTATTAACTGTTTTACAATATTTATATGCGTGAGTTTCATTATTCCCTTTTTAAATACTTTTGCAATATATATTTTTGGGACTGAGAATACATGCACTGCTTTTATAAATGCTTTACGAAATAGACACAAGTGATCAAAACTACATTCTATGGTTGGATTATCAAATCGAATATCACCCTATATAGTCTGGTAATCTAAGAATTAGGGAACAGAAACCCTAGTTGACGCGAATCCTAAAGATAGATCTATCGGGCCCAACAAGCCCCATCCAAAGTACCGGATGCTTTAGTACTTCGAAATTTATATCATGTCCGAAGGAGGATCCCGAAATGATGGGGATATTCTTATATATGCATCTTGTGAATGTCGGTTACCAGGTGTTCAATCCATATGAATGATATTTTTGTCTCTATGTATGGGACGTATGTTATGAGAAATGAAAATATGAAATCTTGTGGTCTATTAAAATTATGAAATGATTATTTATGTTAAACTAATGAACTCACCAACCTTTTGGTTGACACTTTAAAGCATGTTCATTCTCAGGTATGAAAGAAATCTTCCGTTGTGCATTTGCTCATTTTAAAGATATTACTTGGAGTCATTCATGGCATATTTCAAAAGACGTTGCATTCGAGTCATCAAGTTCATCAAGATTATTATTAAGTCAATTATAGTTGGATATATTATGAAATGGTATGCATGTTGTCAACTTTCGATGTATTGAAAGTTTGTCTTTTAAAAACGAATGCAATGTTTGTAAAATGTATCATATAGAGGTCAAGTACCTCGCGATGTAATCAATTGTAATGTATTCGTCCAGATGGATTAGGACGGGTCCTTTCATTGGAGCCAAACAGTACTCAATTATATTGAGACCAAACGAATCCTGCCCCTCTGCTGGATCTTTTGGCTATTCGAAACGTGGGCAAAATCAGAAAAGTCTATTAATTGGATAACTTATATAATTTTTCTTTCCTTTTAAAAACTAATAGGATATTCAGTGAATGCACCGAGCAAGACGTTCAACACCTTTTGTACGTTCACCACCTGTAACCAGATCAAGATATCTAGCTAATATTGTCGCCGTTGATTTTTCTTTAGAATCATCATCTAGTCGACCAAGAACTCCAATTCAAATTTCCGATAATCCATTTTTTGAACCCGACCTCACAATTGAGAATCCGGAGAATATTCAGGGACAATTCATAGATCCTGAACCATTAATTTTTCCTCCGGAACCACCAATCATTCAAACAGAGATTGTTAAGGAACGAACCATTAAATCAGAATCCTCTAGTGATTCAGATTCAACAAATTCAATCATGGAGAATCTGGAACCTTTAAGTATGGAAGACCGAATGAGAGCTAAACGCACTGGCCAAGGTCACGCAATTACTTATCCAGACATTAATGCGCCAGATTATGAAATCAAAGGACAAATTCTACATATGGTGACTAATCAATGCCAATTTAGTGGTGCGCCGAAGGAAGATCCAAATGAACATCTTCGTACCTTTAATAGAATTTGCACACTATTTAAAATAAGAGAAGTTGAAGATGAACAGATATATCTCATGTTATTTCCCTGGACTTTAAAGGGAGAAGCCAAAGATTGGTTGGAATCGTTACCTGAAGGGGCGATTGATACATGGGACGTTTTAGCTGAAAAATTTCTTAAACAATTCTTTCCGGCATCTAAAGCCGTAAGACTTCAAGGAAAAATTGTTACGTTCACACAGAAACCAAATGAAACTCTATATGAGGCATGGACCAGATTTGGAAAGTTATTGAGAGGATGTCCGCAACATGGTTTAGACACCTGTCAAATAGTACAAATATTCTACCAAGGATGCGACATCACTACAAGGAAAGACATCGATATAGCAGCTGGTGGTTCTATTATGAAGAAAACCGAAACTGATGCTTACAAAATTATTGATAACACTGTTTCCCACTCACATGAGTGGCACCAAGAAAAAGATATCGTTAGATCATCTAAAGCAGCTAGAGCCGATTCTAGCCATGACTTAGATTCCATTTCTGCAAAGATAGATGCTGTCGAGAGACGAATGGAAAAGATGACTAAAGATATTCACTCAATACGAATTAGTTGTGAGCAGTGTGGAGGACCACATTTGACAAAAGATTGTCTCAGTATTGAACTAACAATGGAACAAAGAGAGAATGTTTCATATCTAAACCAAAGGCCTGGAAATAATTATCAGAATAATTATCAACCGCCAAGACCAATTTACAATCAAAACCAGAATTATAACCGAAATATTCCATACAACAACCAACAAGGTCCTAGTAATCAACAAGTATCCAACAATACTTACAACCAGCAAAGACCTAATTTTCAAAACAAACCACCACAAACCGATGATAAAAAGCCAAATTTAGAAGATATGATGACGAAGCTAGTTGAAACTCAAACGCAGTTTTTCACATCTCAGAAACAAACCAATGAACAAAATGCTCAAGCATTTAGAAATCAACAAGCTTCTATTCAAAATTTGGAACAAGAAGTAAGTAACCTAGCAAGGTTAATAGGTGAAAGAAAACCGGAAAGTTTACCTAGTGATACAAATGCTAACCCCCGGAATGAAACAGCTAAAGCCATTACCACAAGAAGTGGTACAACACTTAAACCACCTGAAATACCTGTAATTTCTGATGAAGCTATTCCTACTCCACAAGAACCACAACCTGAACAAGATAAGGAAAAAGAACCGGTAGTTGAAAAGGTTAATGAAGATAACACAGTTAAGGCTAAACCTTATGTTAAACCATACCAACCACCACTTCCTTACCCGAGTAAAATGAAAAAAGAGAAACTTGAAGCCGAGCAATCCAAATTCTTGGATATGTTTAAACAGATAAATGTAAATCTTCCTTTCATTGATGTGATTTCAGGAATGCCTAGATATGCTAAATTTCTGAAAGATCTAATCTCGAATAGAAAGAAAATGGAAGAACTCTCGGCTGTTACTATGAATGCTAATTGTTCTGCAGTACTGTTGAATAAGATACCAGAAAAATTATCTGATCCAGGAAGTTTCACAATTCCATATTTTCTGGGTAGTCTTAGTTCAATAGAAGCATTGGCAGACTTAGGTGCTAGTATAAATTTAATGCCGTATTCACTATACACTAAACTAGACCTTGGAGAATTAAAACCAACAAGAATAAGCATACAACTAGCCGATCGATCAATAAAATATCCTAGAGGGATAATGGAGAACATGCTAGTTAAAGTTGGTACTTTAGTATTTCCAGTAGATTTTGTTGTTCTGGACATGGAAGAAGATTCTCAAGTTCATCTCATATTAGGAAGACCATTCTTAAACACGGCTAAAGCAATGATAGACGTGTTTGGTAAGAAACTGAACCTAAGTATAGAGGACGAGAGTGTTACCTTTTCAGTTGATAGAGCTATGCAACAACCACAATCTGCAGATGATACATGTTATTATATTCAAACTATAGATTCAAATGCAGAATTGTTAGAAGAATTTCTAGAATTACAAGGAATAGTAGAATGTTCTTTAGGAGAAGGAACTGAACCAATTGATGAAACTGAAATGTTAGCTACACTAATGGCTAATGGATATGAACCAACAACAGAAGAAATTCAAATGTTAAAAGAAGAAGACAGATATCGATATAAATCATCGATAGAAGAACCACCGACATTAGAGTTAAAGCCACTTCCAAACCATTTGGAATACGCTTATTTACATGGTGAATCTGAATTACCTGTTATAATATATCTTCTCTTACTGAAAATAAAAAATCTCAACTCATTTCTGTATTAAAAGCTCATAAACCAGCCATTGCATGGAAGATTCATGATATTAAAGGAATAAGTCCTTCGTATTGCACACATAAAATCCTTATGGAAGAAGGTCATAAAACGTATGTGCAACGCCAATGAAGACTAAATCCTAATATGCAAGATGTTGTTAAGAAAGAAATTATTAAACTGCTGGATGCATGTTTAATTTATCCAATTTCTGATAGTCCATGGGTAAGCCCAGTTCAATGCGTGCCTAAGAAGGGTGGCATGACTGTCATTACAAATGAGAAAAATGAGCTTATTCCTACTAGGACTGTAACAGGATGGCGTGTTTGTATTGATTATAGAAAATTAAATGACGCCACCAGAAAAGATCACTTTCTCTTACCTTTCATTGATCAAATGTTGGAAAGGTTAGCCGGAAACAGTTACTATTGTTTTCTAGATGGTTTTTCCGGATACTTTTAAATTCCAGTTGCACCCGAGGACCAAGAGAAAACCACATTCACGTGCCCTTATGGTACTTTTGCTTACAAACGCATGCCATTTGGACTTTGCAATGCCCCTGCAACCTTTCAAAGGTGCATGATGGCAATTTTTCACGACATGATAGAAGAATGCATGGAAGTTTTCATGGATGACTTTTCAGTCTTCGGTGATACATTTGAATCATGTCTAGTTAATCTTGAACGAATGCTTATTAGATGCGAACAATCAAATCTAGTTCTTAATTGGGAGAAATGCCATTTCATGGTTAAAGAAGGCATCGTTCTTGGACATAAAATTTCAAAAGAAGGAATTGAAGTGGATTGAGCTAAAGTAGATGTAATTGCTAAACTTCCACATCCCACCAATGTTAGAGGAGTTAGGAGTTTTCTAGGGCATGACGTTTCATAAAAGATTTTTCTAAAATTGCCACTCCTATGAATAAACTCCTAGAAAAGGATGCTCCATTCATCTTTTCAGATGAATGCATCAAATCTTTTAATATTCTTAAAGAGAAACTCAATAATGCGCCGATCATGATTACTCCAAATTGGAATCTACCATTCAAACTAATGTGCGATGCAAGTGATTTTGCAATGGGAGCCGTTTTAGGACAAAGGATTGAAAAACGATTTCAACCTATATATTATGCTAGTAAGACGTTACAAGGAGCACAAACAAATTACACAACTACTGAAAAAGAACTCCTTGCTATTGTCTTTGCTTTTGACAAATTTCGTTCATATCTCGTTCTAGCTAAAACGGTGGTCTATACCGACCATTCTGCTCTTAGATACCTATTTTCAAAACAAGATGCCAAACCACGATTAATCCGTTGGATCTTACTATTACAAGAGTTTGATATTGAAATCCGAGATAAAAAGGGAGCAGAAAATCTCGCAGCCGATCATCTTTCTCGTCTTGAAAATCCTGAATTAGAAGTTCTAAATGAATCGGCCATACAAGACAACTTTCCTGATGAATATCTATTGAAGATAGATTATAATGAAATTCCATGGTTTGCAGACTATGCAAACTACTTAGTATGTGGATTCCTTGAAAAAGGATTATCGTACCAAAAACGAAAGAAAATCTTTAGTGATATAAAACACTATTTCTGGGAAGATCCACATTTGTTTAAAAGTTGTCCCGATGGAATAATACGCCGATGTGTATTCGGAGATAAAGCTAGTAAAATTTTAAACCATTGTCACACAGGACCAACAGGTGGGCATTATGGGCCTCAACTCACAGCAAGAAAAGTTTATGATGCTGGATTCTATTGGCCTACAATTTACAAAGATGCACACCTTCTTTGCAAATCCTGTGATACATGTCAAAGGGCCGGAAAAATAAGTCAACGTGATAAAATGCCACAAAATGTCATTCAAGCATGTGAAGTATTTGACGTTTAGGGTATTGACTTTATGGGTCCATTTCCAAAATCTCATAATAATTTATACATTCTCGTTGCCATTGATTATGTATCTAAATGGGCGGAAGCACAAGCTCTCCCAACTAACGATGCACGAGTTGTAGTCAACTTCTTAAAACGTCTTTTTGCAAGGTTTGGAACACCGAAAGCTTTAATAAGTGATCGGGGAACTCATTTCTGTAATAATCAACTTGAGAAAGTTCTTAAAAGATATGGAGTAACTCATAAAATCTCCACTGCATATCATCCACAAACAAGTGGACAAGTTGAAAATACCAACTGAGCTTTAAAACGTATTCTAGAGAAAACCTTATGATCAAATCCGAAGGAATGGTCCATAAAATTGGAGGATGCACTCTGGGCTTTTAGAACAGCCTATAAAACTCCAATTGGAACCACACCTTTTAGACTCGTTTATGGAAAAGCATGTCATTTTCCAGTAGAAATTGAACACAAAGCATTTTGGGCTTTGAAGACATGTAATCTTGATTTACATGAAGCCGGACGTCTACGGTTAAGTTAATTAAACGAATTAGAAGAATTAAGACAAGAAGCATACGAAAATTCGTTAATCTATAAGGAAAGAACGAAGAAATGGCATGATAAAAGAATCAGAAGTTCAAAAGAATTTAAAGAAGGAGACAGAGTTCTTCTTTTCAATTCACGATTCAAGCTATTTCCTGGAAAATTGAAATCAAGATGGTCTGGACCATTCATAGTCAAAAGAGTTTTCCCATACGGAACAGTAGAATTAATAAATTCAAATGGGATTGAATTTAAAGTTAATGGTCACAGAGTTAAACACTACATAGATAGTCCGATGGAAGTTGACAACGAAGTTAATCACAATTTCGATACCACAGCTAACTAATGTGGGGAGAATCAAGTCTTTTTAAGGATAATATGTATTTCTGTTAAAGTTAGATTTTCTGTTTTCGTGTAGTTCTAGAAAATGGAACCCGAATGGTCTTTCCCTAGCAGACCCTAAAGAACTAGTCTTCTCCCCCCATTCTGAATTTTTATTTTTTTTTAGGTTTTACGAAATGAAGACTTCCTGTGAACTAAACCATGGTCTAATGCCACACGCTTTGATTACTAAATGTAATAATGACACACTTCCGAGTGAACTGGTATCAGTAATCAGAGAAAAATTGGACGGAGTAAGAAAAGAATCCAGATGCGAAGATAATAAGTTACAATTTGGTAAAGGAAAATCAAAATCCGCAGCGAAAAGAAGAGCACGACACCTTGAAAGATGTCACAAATGCGGAAAATGGTCACACGAAGGTAAATGTTCAAATAATCAAACCTATTCAAACACCGAATTTGTTACTTTGTGCAGAGATGGACCGTTCATATGTTTAGAAGAAAAAACACTGAATGCTCGAGGTTACGCCTATGTAGCCATGGAAAATCAATTAGTCCGACTATCTTATGAGTGGGCTAGATCATATCACTAAGAAATCTATCTCACAGGTAAGTCTGTACAGTTTTTATTTTTATTTTTATTTTTAACCTTTTGATAATAAACGCTAATTTGTTCGCTATAAAGTATTAAATTGGTATTCAATAAAATTAGGTCTTGCGACCGAAATTATTGATATCATACAAAAATTTATTACATCACTGCGAAATTTACCGTTTATTCTTAAGGTATAAATATCTTTAATCAATCAACCCTAGTTTATTTAGTTTTATTTATTTTATTTTTGTAATGTTACTACATTTAACACTTATGTTGATATTGTAATAGTTTTTATAATTTTCTAAATTTTATTATTAGATTTTAATAATTTTTGAATGTGGGGTAATATACCAAACTTCAAAAAATATGTATATATGTTTGCAGTTTATCTTATGTACACAACAGGGTAAAACAACGCATTTTCAAAGACTGGCATTAAGTTCAGCAAAAGCAACTAATTTTGACGACAAGATGCAAAATATATGTGATGTGACAACAAACGGAATGAACAAATGATGTGCACCATTTACCATTCAACAACAAAGAACAATATGTTTGGAAACTTTGGTAAAATTTAATCATTTTTCTACGCTAATTACCCTCAATAATTTAAATTGTTACTGATTTCTTGCAAATGAGGGCATTGCAAGATCTTAAGTATGGGAAGGGGTTAAATTCTTTCGGATTTTTAAAATTTTTACTTTATACACTTGGTTACCATTAGAAATACTAGTAAAGCAGTAGTTGTATTAGAATCTAGTGCTCTTTGATAATAAAGAACAGCCCTAGTCTTATATACTGACTACCCAATTCTAGTAAAATTTTTCAAAATTTTCAATTAAATGAATTCAAAATCATGTTTATACATATTTATGAACGATAAAACTAGGTGTTAACACCGAAATTATTGTTACCTCGGAAAGGACATAAATTGAGAAACAAACCAAAATGTTAGAATTCATTTAAAATAGAATAGAGGACAATAAAAAGGCAAATAAAAGAAAATAAAAGCCAAGTGTGGGAATATTTACCAAATTATTTTAAACATATGTCACATATTTTTGTACAAATAACTGAAGATACTTTTGTTTTGGACAATTTCTAAAAAGTTTTACCCGATTTTCTGTAAGAAAGATGGATCTACACGATGAATCAATTCCATCATTAAAAAGAAGTAAAGTCTTCCGAAAAAGAAACGCGCTTCTTGATTTAGGTCATGAAGTTGTCGTTCAGACCAGCTGTAGGTTGACGAAAAATCTAGAAAAGTCATCACTAAAATTAGCAGGAAATCCCCTCAGCGTCAAACAGGGTCGCCAAGTGGTCAGACTTATCCTAACCATGAGAGGATCTGTCTTGTAAAATGGGGAGGACGCCGTGCAAATTAGCTTGATAAGACTAATGAATCAGATCCCCAGAAAGAAAAATCTCCTTAAAAGACCAAAAATCAGCTTTTAAGACTGATATTACTCAATCCTTGAGATTGACCTTAAAGATTGAGAATTCAAACTCATGGAATTCGATGATATCTAAACTCGAGCTTGAACGAGAAAATATTTTGATCAAAATTTCAAACCGATTTGTTTTTCTAAAAACCTATTTTCAATGCGTTCATTACCATTGAACGTAAAATCCTAGGAATTCACCTGGAATTCATTAGGTCACCTGAACCAAATCGGGTGTCAACCGTAAGAACGGTGGTTGCATAGCATGGTCAAAGACAGGACCTTGTGCCAGACCAAAAAATTATAAGGGTGAGCTTTACTATTGCTCCTACCAAGGATAGTAATTGCGTCCGACACGTTATAGACCATAATTAAAAGCATGTCAGGGGACATTGCCTTAACAGTTGCTTGTTCAACGTTTTCCTTTACAACCGGACGGTAGTTTACCGAAAGGTAATATACAGAGCAAGTATACTGGACGTGTTGCTTTCCTAATACAAGGTTAGCAAGTGGGTGACACAAAACCACAAGTTTTGAGCTAAAATTTTCAAATCTGAAACCCACCAAACCCACAAAAATATTTTGCAAACACCGGTGAAGGGTTATTCTGGAAAACTTATCTAGGGTAAAAACTAGATTTAATTTTCAAAAGATCAAATGTTTTCATAAAGATCCAATTTCCTTAATGGATCTAAATTTTATAGTCATGTGGGACTGTAAACCACATCGTTACTACCATTGTTTATACCGCCGTATAGAAATCACTGATGTACAAAGTGTGAAGAATAAAGAAGCGATTCTAGTATATTTCAAGACTATATTGCTTGAGGACAAGCAACGCTCAAGTGTGGGAATATTTGATAATGCTAAAAACGAACATATATTTCATAGCATTATTCCTCAAGAAAGACAAGCTTTTAGTTGCAATTATCCTATTTACAAGTGATATTCGGTTAAATAATAAAAGGTGAAGACAAAAGATAGATTCGACGAATTGAAGACGCAAACGACCAAAAAAGCTCAAAAGTACAAAATACAATCAAAGAGGTTCCAATTATTGATAAGAAACGTCTCAGAATTACAAGAGTACAAGATTCAAAACGCAAAGTACAAGATATTAAATTGTACGCAAGGACGTTCGAAAATCCGGAACCGGGACCAGAGTCAACTCTCAACGCTCGACGCAACGGACTAAAAATTACAAGTTAACTATGTATATAAATATAATATAATATATAATTAATTATATAAATTATATATATATATTATATTTATATATTAAAACCGTCGGCAGACTAGGATCCAAACTTGTGTGAGCTGGATTTACGAACTCCGCGACTCGCGGGGTTTGTAGTGCAAAAATGTCGCGACTCGCGGAGCCCCAAATTCTGAAACTGCCTATAAAAGCCAACGCATTTGATCCGTTTTAAAGATCCATATATCATCTCTCTCTATATACGTAAATATATATATATATATATATATATATATATATATATATATATATATATATATATTTATATTTTAATTTTAATTTTAATTTTAAATCCTAATAATAAGGGTATGTTAGCGAATGTTGTAAGGGTGTAAGTCGAAATTCTGTCCGTGTAACGCTACGCTATTTTTAATCATTGTAAGTTATGTTCAACCTTTTTACATTAATGTCTCGTAGCTAAGTTATTATTATGCTTATTTAAAACGAAGTAATCATGATGTTGGGCTAAATATTAAAATTGGGTAATTGGGCTTTGTACCATAATTGGGGTTTGGACAAAAGAACGACACTTGTGGAAATTAGACTATGGGCTATTAATGGGCTTTATATTTGTTTAACTAAATGATAGTTTGTTAATTTTAATATAAAGATTTACAATTGGATGTACCTATAAATAACCATATACACTCGATCGGACACGATGGGCGGGATATTTATATGTACGAATAATCGTTCATTTAACCAGACACGGGAATGGATTAATAGTCTATGGAATTATTAAAACAGGGGTGAAATTATGTACAACGACACTTGGCATAATTGATAACAAAGTATTAAAACCTTGGGTTACACGCAGTCGATAACCTGGTGTAATTATTAAACAAAGTATTAAAACTTTGTTACAGTTTAAGTCCCCAATTAGTTGGAATATTTGACTTCGGGTATAAGGATAATTTGACGAGGACACTCGCACTTTATATTTATGACTGATGGATTGTTATGGACAAAAACCAGACGGACATATTAAATAATCCAGGACAAAGACAATTAACCCATGGGCATAAAACTAAAATCAACGCGTCAAACATCATGATTACGGAAGTTTAAATAAGCATAATTCCTTTATTTTCATATTTAATTGCACTTTTAATTATCGCACTTTTTAATTATTTTCATTGTATTTAATTGCACTTTTAATTATCGCACTCTTTAATTATCGCAAGTTTATTTTATCGCAAATTTATTTATCGCAATTTCATTATCGTTATTTACTTTACGCTTTAAATTAAGTTATATTTATTTTTAATATTTTACATTAGGTTTTAACTGCGACTAAAGTTTTAAATCGACAAACCGGTCATTAAACGGTAAACCCCCCCCCCCTTTATAATAATAATATTACTTATATATATTTTTGTATTTTTATAAAATAAAACTAATATAGCGTTAAGCTTTGTTTAAAGATTTTCCCTGTGGAACGAACCGGACTTACTAAAAACTACACTACTGTACGATTAGGTACACTGCCTATAAGTGTTGTAGCAAGGTTTAAGTATATCCACTCTATAAATAAATAAATATCTTGTGTAAAATTGTATCGTATTTAATAGTTTTTTCGTTGTAAAAATAAAGCTATTTCATATACACCTCGCATAACATCACTCACAGAAACATGCTTCCAACGCTTGCTCTACTTCTCTTAACCAATTAAGTGTCACTGTAGGGTTTGTGTGACCGCTGTACTCAGGAGGTTTACAGTCCAGAAACTGTTTATACGTATATTTCTTTCTTGTCTCGGGGACTTGAAAAGGGTATATCATCTGATTCGAAAAAGCCTGGTTAAACGGGAATGACATTTGGAGGTTTTGATAGGTATTTTGAGGAAACTGTGATTGAGAACTGCCACCGGCTTGAGTATAGAAATTTAGAGGAAAAGTTGTGTTCAACGCAGTGGTATTAGGGTTCCATTGCGCCCGTTCTTGTTCTAACTCCTTAATTTTCTCCTGAGCTTCTAATAATCGGCTTTGAAGGTTTATCACTTCTTGAGAGGTTTCTTCCTCTGATGACACGTGTCCATCTTCATCAGGAGCTCTAAAGATTCCAGTTCCAGGGGCGACAGGGCCAGTAGCGTTAGCTTCGTTATCTGCCATTACTGCACTACCACAACACTCACACCAAAGCTTAGTATAACCTCTGTTAGTACTAACAAGTAACACATAACCTGTCCTAATACTCACTTAACCCATCCCCAGCATGTTATGTTTGACATGACTTTACTAAGTTTGGGAACATGACATTTAGATCACAATGCACATGCCGCCAAACTAAGCTCTGATACCAACTTGTGACACCGCTAATTTTTTTTTACGTGGCGGAAGCATTTATTTATTAATTACATAATAAACATTAACTATTGTTAATACAACCAGTGTCACGTGTCATTACAAAATACTTGTTTATATGGAGAGGACGTATTTACAATACATTTACAAAGTATCACTGTTTAAACAAAACAAGACAACATCAGAGTTGACTCCTGTCAAACATAACATCACCATGCCCGTCTTCTCCCAAAAAGCACAATCTACAAAAGCTATCAACCTGCAGGGAGGAGATGGAGGGGAGTTAGCGCGAAGCTAAGTGAGTACAACTAACTACAGGCCATAGCATACATAAGTGTTATACTAATCATGTCACATAGTCTAACACAAGAACATCACCCAAGTGCCGTCTACAGAGACTCTGGCGGCTCGGCCAAACCATTAACCACAAGCTGATCGGACTGGGGCTTACCAGAAGTTCCTCCACCACCGTATGTATATACATAATCCACACGCGACGGACACATCATTCACATATATATACACCACGGTTGTCTAGGCTACCACAGAGGAACCCAACCCGCAGGTTGATCTCTCCTACCGAGGCTACCACACAATAGGAACGCACTGGGCTCCAGCAGATAAGCATCAACTAACATGCAGTCATCACAAAGTACTAACTAACCAGAACAATAAGTATATCTATCAAGCATGGCAATCATAATATAACATGCTTCTATATACTATATTCTCCAGTTAGTCCCACTCACCAAATACCAGCAACCAGCTCAGATAATCTACTACTGAGCGGCTTCCTTATCTTTTTCACCTGAACATAAGGCAAATCAAGTTAGTTATTGTCTATTAACACCAAATAACACAATATATAAATTTTTGTCAGAAAAAGTGACCGCTAAAAATTTTTGCTTAACACTTGTGCACTTTCAAAATTTACATCAATATCATCAAAATACAAACGGGCAGCATAACGGCTAAAACTCAACACTTAGTAAGAATGTCTACTGCATAGACCATCGGTCGATCGTCACTACACCATCGGTCGATCGACCACACTATCGGCCGATCGTTAAAATTACAACCGTTGGTCGAAGGACTTCCACCATCGGTCGATAGTCTATTCCATCGACCGATCGTCACACACCATCGGTCGGTGGTCAGAGACCATCGGCCGATGGTAGTTCATCTGCAGCAGCAGCTACCAAAGTGACGGGTTTCTCACTAAACTCACCAATTCTCGATCTAGAGCTCGTTTTAAACCTCAAAACTTACCAAATCGAAGACACTAAACATGTAGGAACATAAACCCACAAGATTTGGACTCAAACAACATCAAATCTAACTCTTTTGACCCAAAATACACACTTTGTAAAAACTAACACAAAAACTCCATTTTCTCAAAGATTAAAGCATGAAAACTTGTGATACTTACCTTGATAGAATCAGTAAAACACAAGGAACAAGATAATGTAAATGATTTGAGCTCTAAAACAAGGATTAAAGATTAGGGTTAATTAGGTCAAAGAGATGAAGGTACGGGAGTGTGTGGAAGAGTCTGGAAAATGAGAAGAACACAGCTCACTAGTCATCTAAAGTGGGTTAAAATCCCACGCTGTGCAACACACGGGTATTTATCAGTTATCTGGTATCTTTCGTACATCATTTGGCAACCCAAACGAAGTCTAAATTAAATAAACAAAACTGTTCTGTGACCCTTGTCACAAATTGGTCCTAACTACATCATTATTTAATAATAAATATTAAATGAAAATAGAAGTATATAGTAACACAATACTAACTTAAGGGCAAATTAGTAATCTTACATCTAGGCCCAGAAGTGGATGTTACATGAGCAAACCTTAAAGGAGACTGTGGACAAATCACAAGGACTAAACCGTACTTAACAATTTCAGATGATTCTGTATCTGATGAACTCTTCAGCGAATATCTTGCTTCTTATTTATTCTAAATCCTTGCGAAAGGATTTTCTTCATCAAGCTTCGATCTTAGAAATTCCAAAATATCGTCATAAATATCTTCGATATTTCTGAAGATATTTTATAACTATTCATAGCTGAAATCATTAATCTCTTCGTGCTATCAGTGTTACATCATATAGAAACTGTTAGTTTCTATATTCTGTAAACTTTCGAGATTAAAATATGAATGTTATTGAAGTAATGATGGGAACTGATGCATGAGTTAGTATGATATAATGACACTTGATCAATGTGATTATATTATAGTAAGTCATGCTGAGTTTCTAAATGGAACATGATGATTCACAGATTATAACGTCATCATGTGTCATGTTACATAACTCTTTCATTCTAATTAACTTCTGAACATATCAAGAAAATATATTCTTGATAGTTCTATTCTCAGTGATTCTGGTAATTTGACAAATCAAATCGTGCTATTACGTTCTTTCTCGTTTAGAACATTAAGTTTATTCGAAGCTCCATACTTACGAATTCTGGACCATTACTCGCTTTACTAGAGATCGAGAGGATAATAAAAAGGCAAAGAGCTCCAAAATGTAAGAGAAAATATAAAGCCCAATAACAACACAGAGGTTACAAACCGTGGGTATTAATACGAATAGCAATATAAAGACACGATAAAATTAAGAATAGTATCACCCCAAGGTAATAGTAGAAGTAAACAGATTCTTCTGGTGGGAGATTGAAAAGAAGAATGATAGAAATGATAATTAGGAAAATATCAAGGATTAGAACTGAATTAAGCATTTTCACAATCTTTTGGATGTATGAACTAAGAAAAAAAGTATAGGAATAGTGAAAGTAGTGGAACGAAAGAGGTAAATTTATAGCGAAATATCAGACAGAGCAATCGAGACAGATCACCATATTTAATTAAAGAAATCTTAAATTCTTTATTCACCGATAGATCAAATCTTTTAGATTTCAAAGATTTTCTTTAAATCCCTTGAATTCTGGAATTCAACCAAGACAACGTTAAAAGTTAAGATGCACCTTACTTTCTAAATTCAACAGTGACTACGTCAATAGTTAAGAAAAATCTTTATTTCCTCATTTCACTATTTTGTGATAGCTTCACTCGTACTCTTCACAAAATTAAATTGTTTTATCTATATTACTCAATGATGATAAAACTCTATTTTCAACTCGTATGCGTCATAAAAACATACTTATTGTCAGCCATGATGATCCCACTCAAATTTCAGGACAAAATTTCTTTAACGGGTAGGTACTGTGACTACCCGGAAATTTTTGATCAAATTTAAACTTTATTCTTATATGAAATCGACACGATAAGTAAAGTTTATTAAACCGAGTCTCAAATATTTCTGAACTGTTTCATATATTCATTTGACCTTTGACTATTACCGACGATTCACGAAAAATTATTTATAAATAAATGTGAATATATATATATATATATATATATATATATATATATATATATATATATATATATATGTGTGTGTGTGTGTGTGTGTGTGTGTGTGTGTGTGTGTACAATTGTATGAAATAATAAAATGACAACTAATCAGTAGAATTGAACATGTAAAATAATATATAATATAAAAAGGTTGTTAAAAAAGAAATAAATAAATCTATAGATATGATTCTTATATACAAATAGTATTATATGTATATTATAATATATATAAAATTTATAAATATTAATTAATCAATAAAAGTTGTTATGTTATAGGTAATTTTAGGATAAAGTATAAATGTTATATTAATGATATGATCATTACTTTCTGTATTATTACTAATAGTAACATTAATAATTGTATTATTAATAATATTATATCTAATATAAAATATATAGATATGACTTATATAAGTGACGATATTATTAGTACTATTATTATCCTTAACGAATAAGATCATTATTATCATCGATATTAATATTACTAATAATTAAAATTATTAAAATTTTCACTAATGTTATTCTTAATACTATGAAAATTAAGATTTTTAATAACTTTTCTAAAGTTATGATTCGATATTATTATAATTTACAAATTTATCATTTTTATTAAATGTCAATAATATTGATTTCACTTTTAGTATTATTGTGATTAGTAATAATATAATTATTTGTATTATTAACATTATTAGAGTTTTTATTATTATTAACTATATTAGTATTAATTAATATTTAAAAATATTAAGTTTATATAAATAAAAATCAGATATATAAATATATGTACTGATATATATAGGCGATATATTTATCCAGTATATCACTCAGATTTTTTTTTTTTGTATTTATCCATCGACTCTATTACACCTGTGATACCAGGTCGAAATCACAAACCCTACCATCAGATTTTGATCGATTATTATTACGAAATCATATCTTCAAACATCGTTGTATAACCACTCTGTGAATTAATAAAGAAAAACAGATTCGTTATGTATTTTTTTCTTTCTTTCTTTCTTCCTAGCGTAATATTTATAACCCATTTAACCTTGATCTAATTCGAGACAAATTGAAGAAAAGGGAAAATGCAGAAACCTTCTAATTCTTTGCTTGAAACTTTCTTCAAAATTATAGAAGCTAATTCGAAGAAACGAGCAAGAATTTTGAAGTCAAAGATTTTATATCAAAAAGTCAAAGGTTTGTTCAAAGATCGAATTTATGTTTTAAAGACGGTTTCTGTCGAAATTGTTGATTTGAAAAGTTTCCTTGATTATTTTCTAACCAAATTCATGTTACAACCATAGCCTAAAAAGCTCTCTAATCCTTAATAAAAATTTTTTTTCTTTGTTGAGCACCTGCGTTGAAGACACAGCAGGCTGTGTTTGATTAATTTTTTTATTTTATTTGTTTTTTCTTTGTTAATCAAGGATCATATGTATAGGTTCTGATTATTTATAAGGCTTAATCAAACTTAAATTTGAAATTAGATTGTTTGGTCGATTAAGGTTCAGAGGAGGAAGAAGAAACTAGGGAAAAGAAAGGAGGGTTTAAATAATTATTGGTTTGGTTCTAAACAGAAGAGACGAGACAGAGGGATGGTTAAAGGGTTGTTCGGGTTAACGAGAGGTCGGGGGTTCGAGCCTGGTTGATGGTAGTTTTCGATTTCTTTTTGAACTAATTCATCTAGGTAGCTAATTTATTACTATTATTATTATTATTACTATTATTATTATGATTATTATTATTATTATGATTGTTATTGTTATTATTATGTATTACTAATTTTTGTTATTAATTCAAGTATTATAGTTATAGTTATTATTATTATTATTATTATTATTATTATTATTATTATTATTATTATTATTATTATTATTATTATTATTATTATTATTATTATTATTATCGTAATACAAGTTATTATTATCAACAAAATAAATATTAATATCATTACATAAATATTAATATCATTGTTATTATTATTAAGACTAGTAACTAGTAATAACTTTAAGCAGTAGTTGTATTAATATATTTTGTATGAATATAAGAATTAGTATTAAAGCCATTATTATTATATCATTATTAATAATATTACTAACATTTTTACTATCATTATTATTGTTAATAATAATATTAGTATCATTATTATTAAAAATTATCATTTTCAATTGTGTTATTAGTAAGATTATTGTTATTGTTACCATTAGGATAAGTATTGCCATTTAAAAATTATTAGTATTATCATTATGTATTATTAGGATGATAACAATATCATTAATATTATCAATATCAAGAAAATTATTATTATTAATAAATCATTATTATTATCAAAACTATTTTTTTAAACAAATAAATATTATGTGCATAAAATATACTTATTACATATATTATAATTATATCAATATTTTACAGAAATATATATATATATATATATATATATATATATATATATATATATATATATATATATATATATATAACCTATTAATATGATTTATATATAAATACTTATATATAACAAACTATTGATTTTATAATATAACACTAAACAATTATATATAAATATGGATATATTAATATAACTATATAAATATTAATCATTATGAATATATACACAAATTAAACATACATAACATATAAATTAAAGATATAATAAATTTATATATATATTGTTCGATTACAACTATGTATATTAATAAATGTACAAATAATATAGGTTCGTGAATCCAAGGTCAACCCTGCATTGTTCAATATAGTCATATGTATTTTTACAACAAAATACATTACAGTGAGTTTCATTTGCTCCCTTTAAATGCTTTTGCAATATATATTTTGGGACTGAGAATACATGCGCTGCTTTTATAAATGTTTTACGAAATAGACACAAGTAATTGAAACTACATTATATGGTTGAATGATCGAAGCTGAATATGCCCCTTTTGCTTGGTAACATAAGAATTAGTAAACCGATCTACTAATTGACGCGAATCCTAAAGATAGATCTATTGGGCCTAACAAACTCTATCCATTATAGCGGATGCTTTAGTACTTCGATGTTGTTTTATCATGTCCGATGGATGTCCTGGAATGATATGGGATATTCTTATATGCATCTTGTTAATGTCGGTTACCAGGTGTTCAACATATGAATGATATTTTTATCGCTATGCATGAGACGTATATTTATGAGAACTGGAAATATGAAATCTTGTGGTCTATTAAAATGATGGAAATGATTATTTATGTTAAACTAATGAACTCACCAACCTTTTGGTTGACACTTTAAAGCATGTTTATTCTCAGGTATGAAAGAAATCTTCCGCTGTGCATTTGCTCATATTAGAGATATTACTTGGAGTCATTCATGACATATTTTAAAAGACGTTGCATTCGAGTCGTTGAATTCATCAAGATTATTACTAAGTCAATTATAGTTGGATATATTATGAAATGATATGCATGCCGTCAACTTTTAGTGTAAAGAAAGTTTGCCTTTTAAAAACGAATGCAATGTTTGTAAAATGTATCATATAGAGGTCAAGTACCTCGCGATGTAATCAACTATTGTGAATCGTTTGTAATCAATATGGACTTCATCCAGATAGATTAGGATGGGTCGTTATATTAATAGCCTCAAGTTTAAATATTTCATAAAATAGCCATATTGTTTATCTTTAAATTTTCTCTAAGATTAACACTAACATTGACATAACTTTAATAATAGTCTTTTATTAATATATGACAAGATAAGATACATATTATAACGACCCGGAAATTTCAGACCAAATTTAAACTTAATCTTTTAATAATTCTGACTTGATAAGCAATGAATTTTAATAAATCTTGAACCTCCGAAAAGAGTTTTACACAAGCTTTTGGTCACCCTTTTATTCCGACGATTCACGAACGTCATAACTTGATTTAATTGTTTAATTATTTAATTATTGTGTATATATATGGATTTATATATATTTAACTTGAAAATATGATAATTAAATATCTCATTAAGTATATTAATAAAGTATTATATATATATTTTCATACTACTAATTTAAAGAGTTTTCAAACAATATATATATTACTATTTAAACGACGTAATTAACTTATGTTAAAATGTATTTACATATAATGTATTACGAGTGTAAATACATCCTTACAAGTATTGAATACACTTTATAATATACGAATACATATAAAGGATAGCTATACTCATATTTCCGTTCAATTTCCTCAAAGAATTCTACTCGTATTCATACGGCATTTTTACTCGTATAATACACAGCTTCTAGAAGTATTTACTATTGGTATATACCAATAGAAATCTGCAATTATTTGTGTAATATGTCATCCACGACCTAATCAATTTAATATGTCATGCATGACTTAATACAATTTAACTTATCTTAGATATTTTCACTAAAAGCCAAAATTATAAGCTTATAAATAAGGACCATTTTAACTCATTTTTACTCCACATTTTCATAAACTAAAAACACACACTTGAATGCTCTCATATTATACTTTAATCTCAGAAACTTTCCTCTTCATAATCAAGGTAAAATACTTCTCAAAATCCTTGTTCAATTCCTTATATAGTTACTATCTTATTATACTTATAAAACTTGTAAAAACTAGAACTTGTTTTGGTGAACACCAAGCTTGTTTGAAAAACTAATCTAATATTTCTAACTTAACTCTAATAACACTTATTTATATATATTATGATGTTATATTAAGTTAATATAAGAACTTATAACTTGTACATATGAAGAATACCTTGAAACTTAACATATATCCTTTAATCTCCATTCGGTAAAAAGCGGGCTGTTTTGGGTTGAGAATTAAAAACATATCTTAGACTTTGAGTTCGAGGCTAAGACTTTGGAAATATGTTAATATATGTAAATAAGACTTCCAGTATTTTTTTCATGATTTTAGACAAAGTGGAAGTATTTTATCAAAAATCATATATTGGGTGGATGGCGGGATTTTTAAAATCTGTCCACCGACACAAAAAGAGGGTAAAGCTCTAAAAATTACTACTTGGGATGAACTTTTCGAATTGGTTTTGTAAAATTTACTTCTTAAGGAATCTATAGCAATTTGATTCACTTTAAACGGAGTTGTAATGAATATTTGGCGAGCAAAACAAAATCTGCTAAAATTAACGTTGTATGGACGAAATTTATATTATAAAAACTATATTAACCATATCCTTGTTAACTTTTCCTATATCCTATATATATTTGGACATGTTATCAGTAGTATAACAAAATATTATAATCTTGGTTAATTATGTGATTGTATATATGTATAATAATATTCTTGGTACGTCCTAACACAATAAGTATACAATACGTTTTGATAAATCCTAAGATAATATGTACACAATACGTCTTAGTTAATTCTAAGACAATACGTATACAATATGTCTCTGGGTTGATGCAAAGACAATACGTATACAATACGTCGTGGGGTAATTCTAAGATTATATATATATATGTTAAAAATGTACTACTAACATAAAATGTTAAAAATTATTATATAAGTATTCTATGAATTTGCTTTATTTTATTCATATGTCGTATTATTATCTGAATCATTATTATTGTTATAGGTTCGTGAATCCAAGGACGATGGCTATATTTTTAATAAGTTGAAAACTTATTATTAATATACTTTTACTACCGTGAGTATATAGTCCCATTTTTAAACTCTACAAATATTTTTGGGCTGAGAATACATGCGCTGTTTTATAACTGTTTTACGAAATGGACACAAGTACTAAAAACATGTTCTACGTCGAGTTGTACCACTTTGCATATTTTTCCCTAATAGCTTGGTAACTAATATTTATATGTTGTAAGAACATGTAAGCGCGAATCCTATTGATAGATCTATCGGGTTTGACAACCCCATCCGGGCTAGTCGCTCTAGTATCATAAACGGTTGCATAGTACTTCGTTTTTACTACACTTGGTACAGTGTAGGGTGATTTCATAATAAAGGGAATATGCCACATTAATGGTTAAGTATGGTTACCGAAGCGCTCAACAACTTATAGAATACTTTTATACACTTGCGAGTGTACATATATTTATAACTATGAAATCTTGTGGTCTATATTTATATCGATGCTAAACCTATATATCTCACCAACCTTTGTGTTGACTGTTTAAGCATGTTTATTCTCAGGTCCTTAAGAAAGTCTTCCGCTGTTGCATTATCTGAGCAAGCTGTGCATGGGGTCTCATGTTTTTGTTTAAATGAAGTGTTGCATTCAATAAAACATTCGTCATGTATTATATTCAAGTTTTATGTCACGTGTGTAGTATTTAGAAACCGATGTATTATGCGGATTATCTCTTAAATAATCGCCCACTTGTTTAAAACATACATTATGTATAATAATGGTGTGCTTTTAATGAAACGAATGCAATAATTTCTAAAACGTATCATATAGAGGTCAAATACCTTGCTATGGGACCAATGAATAATGTACTGCGTTTATAATGATATGAACGGGTCGTTTCAGTTGGTATCAGAGCGGTGGTCTTAGCGAACCATGTCTTGCATTAGTGTGTCTAACGGATAGTTATTAAGATGCATTAGTGAGTCTGGACTTCGACCTTAACTGCATGTCAAAAGTTTTTCTTATCATTTCTAGTCATAAATCATCTGCTTATCACCCTTAGAAAATTACATGCTTATCATTCTTAGTCTAGACACATCTTACTGCATTGATTGCATAAATAGTGTATAGACAAAGTTCATATTTTAGCGTATATGTTAATTCATATCTTAGCGTATCTGTTACTGTAAACTTTGCCTAGCATATTCCATAAATTCCTCCGTAATCTATGAAATCTTTTGCACTATATATATAGATATTCTATGTAATTAGAATACCATCTGATAGCCGGAAATCATTTCATATCGAAAAATCCTTTATTCAATCGTACGAAATGGAACTCTCCACTAGTTCAAGTCCCTCGAATTCCGATATGGAATTTCACTCGAGCTCCGAAAGCAGTGTGACCGGAATGGATCAACCAATTAGCCATCATCTATTTTGGATGAATTGGGGATGGGTTCGTAGTCTACTTAATCATTGGAGACAAGAAGAAGGTGATCCCTTTCATCCACCACATTTCCCTTTTGGTGAAGAACATGAAGCACTTACTGGCGAACCCGTTCGTAACACCATTTTCTCTCTCATTTCCAGGATATGCCGCAACGAGTATAATATTACTAATATTATTGAGGCTATTCGACCTTTACTCCGTATCTTGCATGGTGAATTATTTAGTAAAAAAAAATTTACTGTCATGAAAAGCAAAACTTCATTAGCAAGTGCATCCTACATCATTTCATTCCCTTTATAAAGCTCTTGACCTCTCTTTTTATTCAAGAAACTTTAAACATCTTCTTTCACAATATAAAACAAAACAAATTCTCATCATCTATACTCACATCAAACCACTACCAGCACCAGCACCAGAAGTACCAACAACATCACAAGCCTCAACATCGCAAGCCGCATTACGAGCATCAACATCATACGCACCGCAGGCACTGAGGGATACCAACAATAATAAGTGATGAAGTATTAATTCATTATTTCATTTACGTTGAAGAAATATTCCGCGGTGATTATGTAATCTCTAAAGTTTTAGGGATTATTCATTTCTAGTTCCAACCGTAAACCAAATGAGATTAATATAATATTAACTCATTAAATCCATATTACATCTGAAGAAAATATACATACATATATTTTCATAAAGACTGTAATAAGAATTCTTTTGTACAAAAAATTACTTGTGAAATTTTATTTTAACGGGTAGGTAATACCCGAGAAATACTTAAGTTCACATTAATATGTTACACTGTATATTTTTAATGATGTTTCGATAATCGTTAATTATACTCTCTCCTTTCATAGCAATATACATCATTTCACAAAATTCAAGACAACCATTTTCCATGCCAATTCAATTACATATTCTGATTTTGAAAGATCAAAATCCAAGTCAAGATTTAAGAAGTGCTATCAATCTTAAATTCCTACATCCTTCAAAATCATACTTTAAATTCAAACTATACTAGAACATCACTTTCATTCACAGAACTCATAAAGATATTTGTATCATTCAAGATTCACGACGAATTCATTATACGGATATTGACGATGACAACCTGCGTCTAAACCCTTCAAAATTCTTGAAAACATCTCAACTAAAGAACAATCGAGAGAATGAACCAATCACACGATACATACGAAGAATATATGCATATAGATATGCATTCGGAGGACACTTGAACCTAAGCAAAGGTTCAACACGTATCCGTGTCAGATCCTTTAGCATTATTATTACCCAAAATAACTTTACAATCCCTTTTCAAAATAGTGAATTTTATCACAGCTCCAAAAAGACAACTTCGACTTTTCATCTGGAGTAGCCTTATTATAACCTTGATATATACGTTGTCTTTTTGCCATCGTTACTGGGGAACCTTTTATATTCCACCAGATTAGTAGTAAGCTTACATGCAACTTTATTGCTCTTTGACTTAAATATCTCTGAAAGATCACTATAAAACCTTGTCATGTACCCATCTACATCTTGTAACAATAATTGTCATACCAGACCCTAGTAAGCATCAATAATTATTCTTGAATCTCACATCATTTCTGCATATACATATAACGTTATTTCCTGGAATTATAATTATGAAATCCGGAATGAATCAGTACTATGAAGTTTTGAAAAAGCTGAATGAAGCAGCAGAAACTGTAGACAACTGTAACAGTCAAAAGTTGATGATAAAGAATATGGTGTTAGCAAAGTACATAAAAAGAGAAGGGTTGGAACTAGAAAACGGATTGAGCAAACCCTGAAGGAGGTTGTGGACAAATCAGAAGGACGAAATCTACCTTCAAAGAATCCAAATAATTTGGTGTCTGCTAAAATCCGTAGCAAATACCTTGCTCCTTACTCTAAAACCCTTGCGGATAATATTCTTCATCATCCTCTTATCTTAAATATTCTAAGATATCATCGTATCTTCCATTATAAATATCCTTCATATTTCTGAAGATATTTTCATAACCATTCTTATCTGAAATCATTTATTCCTTCGCGTTATCTGTATCACATCATAAAGAAAACCGTTTTAGTTTCTAAATATCTAAAACCTCTGAGTGTAAAGTATGAATGTTTTTGAAGTAATGTTGGGAACTGAAGCATGAGTTAGTATAATATAATGACACTTGATCAACGTGATTATATTACAGTAAGTCATGCTGAGTTTCTAAATGGAATGTAATGATTCACAGACCATAACGTCATCATGTGCCATGTTACATGACTCTTATATTCAATCTAATCTCTAAACATATCAAGAACATATTCTATTGATAGTTATATCTTTTCTTTTGGATTCTGGTAATTTCACAAGTCAAATTGTGCTATTACAATTTCTCTCTTAGAGCATTAGCTATGTTCATTCCGAATTTCATATCTATGAATTCTAGACCATTATTCGCTTGACTTGAAGTCGGGAAAAGAAGACGGAAGCATGAAACTCCAAAATATAAGGAAAAATATAAGCACGAAGACAACGCAGAACGGGAAAACTAAGAATACTATAAACCCAAGAGCATAGTAGAAATTAACGGATTTCTCCGGTGGAAGATGAAAAAGAAGAATGACAGATGTGATAGTCAAGAATATATCAAGATGATAATGCCAAAAAGGAACATATATTTCATAGCATTATTCCCCAAGAAAGACAAGATTTTAGTTGCAATTGTTCCATTTTCAAGTAATATTCGTTTATATTAAATAAGTGCGAAGACAAAAGGCGAAAACAACGAATTGAAGACACAAAGGTCCAAAAAGCTCAAAAGTACAAGATACAATTAAAAAGGTTCAAATTATTGATGAGGAACGTCTAAAAACGACAAGAGTACAAATTACAAAACACAAAGTACACGATATAAAATAGTACGCAAGGGCGTTCGAAAATCAGGAACCGGGACATGAGTCAACTCTCAACGCTCGACGCAACGGTGTAAAAATTACGAGTCAACTATGCACAAGAATAAAATATAATATTTAAATAATTCATAATAAGAATAATATTAAATAATAAAAAGTTGTTAATTGAGCATAGTTCAGGGGTCGTAAATGAAAATTCAATTTCATATTTTGCCTATAAAAGGCGATGATTTACGTTCAATTAAGGATACCCTTTTCTATCCTAAATCTATCTTTCTATATATATATCGATCCCTTTTCTATATCTAATATCAATATCTATAATTCTCTATCATAATGTTAATGTAATAAGATATAACAATAATCTTAATTTTAAGTTTAAATTATGATAATAATAAGATTTATGATAGAGATCGTTTGAGTGTGTAAGTCGAAATTCTGTCCGTGTAACGCTACGCTATTTTTAATCATTGTAAGTTATGTTCAACCTTTTTACATTAATGTCTCGTAGCTAAGTTATTATTATGCTTATTTAAAACGAAGTAATCATGATGTTGGGCTAATTACTAAAATTGGGTAATTAGGCTTTGTACCATAATTGGGGTTTGGACAAAAGAACGACACTTGTGGAAATTAGACTATGGGCTATTAATGGGCTTTATATTTGTTTAACTAAATGATAGTTTGTTAATGTTAATATAAAGATTTACAATTGGGCGTCCCTATAAATTACCATATACACTCAATCGGACACGATGGGCGGGGTATTTTTATGTACGAATAATCGTTCATTTTACCGGACACGGGAATGGATTAATAGTCACTAGAATAATTAAAACAGAGGTGAAATTATGTACAGGGACACTTGGTATAATTGATAACAAAATATTAAAACCTTGGGTTACACTCAGTTGACATCCTGGTGTAATTATTAAACAAAGTATTAAAATCTTGTTACAGTTTAAGTCCCCAATTAGTTGGAATATTTAACTTCGGGTATAAGGATAATTTGACGAGGACACTCGCACTTTATATTTATGACTGATGGACTGTTATGGACAAAAACCAAACGGACATATTAAATAATTCAGGACAAAGGACAATTAACCCATGGGCATAAAATTAAAATCAACACGTCAAACATCATGATTACGGAAGTTTAAATAAGCATAATTCTTTTATTTCATATTTAATTTCCTTTATTTTATATTTAATTGCACTTCTAATTATCGCACTTTTATTTATTGTTATTTAATTGCACTTTTAATTATCGTCCTTTTTAATTATCGCAAGTTTATCGCACTTTTATTATTCGCAATTTCATTATCGTTATTTACTTTACGCTTAAAATTAAGTCTTGTATTTATTTATTATTTTACATTTGGTTTTAACTGCGACTAAAGTTTTAAAATCGACAAACCGGTCATTAAACGGTAAAAAACCCCCCTTTATAATAATAATATTACTTATATATATATATTTGTATTTTTATAAAAGTAAACTAATATAGCGTTAAGCTTTGTTTAAAAAGATTCCCTGTGGAACGAACCGGACTTACTAAAAACTACACTACTGTACGATTAGGTACACTGCCTATAAGTGTTGTAGCAAGGTTTAAGTATATCCATTCTCTAAATAAATAAATATCTTGTGTAAAATTGTATCGTATTTAATAGTATTTCCTTGTAAAAATTAATAGTATTTTATACCCCTCTGCTTTGACATCAAGTATTTTTGGCGCCGCTGCCGGGGAACTCGGCGAAACGCTATATTTTTAATCTATATTTGTAAAAATATAATTATATATAAGTTTGAGAAAACGCTATAATCGTGTTATTTATAGAAAACTCTATATTATTAAACTTCTCTATATCTTCTCTAAAGATATAGCGTTTACAAATCGTATTTTTAATCGTGTCCGTTTGAGCTTTTTAGTGAATCTCCTAAGAATTAGTGAACCTCCTATAATTATAATAATAATATAGTTGTAAAAAAAAATCACCCAAATTAAAAAAAAAAAAAAAAGTTGAAATATTTATTATAGTGTGGTGGGACAAGGAGACATCACCCACTCTTCCACTCAAATTATTTATAAAAGCTATATCATCTTTCTTGGTCAAAACCGAAATCCACTTGACACGTTTTTACTACTTTATTTTTTTTAAAAACCAATTTGGCCACCACTATCCCTTTTGGCCGTGATTTATGCTTTCCCTTTTTATATTTGGACAAAATCAATTAAAGTGGGTAGTCAATTGTGGTTCTGTTGGGACAACAACTATTGGGACATGTTTGTTAATTTGAGTTGTAAACGAGATGAGTGGAAATCAAATAAAGTGGTTGTTATACCTTGTTAATTTGTTTTCCTTTTTTTATTTTTGGCATTTTATTGTATCAAGGAGTCCAAATAGTAGAACTCTATATTTATTTGGACCAAATTTTTTATTTTTTTTTTTGTATAAGCTTGTGTGCCCATAACAGTTGATGT
Source organism: Rutidosis leptorrhynchoides (assembly GCF_046630445.1). Classification (NCBI taxonomy): domain Eukaryota; kingdom Viridiplantae; phylum Streptophyta; class Magnoliopsida; order Asterales; family Asteraceae; genus Rutidosis; species Rutidosis leptorrhynchoides. The sequence continues at coordinate 371,834,717 of NC_092343.1, read as the reverse complement.
AAGCTGATACTCCGTATATGTATGTAGAAAACAACTTTTCCAACTTTCTCCTTATCCCATAAAATAGCTTCATTCTTCTCCATTTAAAAAAAAATTAAAAATAAAAAAAAAAATTGTGTGAAAAAAAAAATCGTTTTTTTTTAAAAAAAAAAAATTATTTTAAGTTTTATTACCTTTAGATTTTTAGACTCAGTCACAACTTTTAGTATTAAGTTTAGTTTTGCCATAGTTATTTTCATTTTTAGATGTTTAGGCTTTGCCGTAAAATCCCTTAAGTGCTTATTCCTTAGACTAAGTTTTAGGTGCTTTAGAATTTTGCGACGCCATTTTTCGCGCTATTTTCTTATTTTTATTTTTCGACGCGTTTACCTATGTATCAATTACAATTCCAATTAGTGATCTCCATTTGTAGCTTTAATTTTAAGATAGTGATCGTTATAAGGTTGGATTAACCGCGTGTTTACAAACCACTCTTCGTCTTTTTCATTTTTCGACACTTTTCGACGCGCACTCTTTTTCTCTCTTATTTCTCGCCATTCTAGTTTTTAGGACTTAGATTTTTTTCTACTTCTTCTCTAAATTTCTTAAAATTACGAAAATTTATTTTAAGTGGTTAAATTGATAGACATCAAAATTTTCTGGTTCGTAGTAATAGTTGGATTTGTACGTGGACCGGGTTATTGGAGCCAAACAGTACTCAATTATATTGAGACCAAACGAATCCTGCCCCTCTGCTGCATCTTTTGGCTATTCGAAGCGTGGGCAAAATCAGAAAAGTCTATTGATTGGATAACTTATATAATTTTTCTTTCCTTTTTAAAAACTAATAGGATATTCAGTGAATGCACCGAGCAAGACGTTCACCACCTTTTGTACGTTCACCACCTATAACTAGATCAAGACATTTAGCAAATATTGTCGCCGTTGATTTTTCTTTAGAATCGTCATCCAGTCGACCAAGTACTCCAATTCAAATTTCCGATAATCCATTTTTTGAACCCAACCTCACAATTGAGAATTCAGAGAATATTCAGGAACGGTTCGTAGATCCCGAACCATTAAATTTTCCTCCGGAACCACCAATCATTCAAACAGAGATTGTTGAGGAACGAACCATTAAATCAGAATCATCTAGTGATACCGATTCAACAAATTCAATTATGGAGAATCTGGAACCTTTAAGTATGGAAGACCGAATGAGAGCTAAACGCACTGGCCAAGGTCACGCAATTACTCATCCAGACATTAATGCGCCAGATTATGAAATCAAAGGACAAATTCTACACATGGTGACTAATCAATGCCAATTTAGTGGTGCGCAGAAGGAAGATCCAAATGAACATTTACGTACCTTTAATAGAATCTGCACACTATTTAAAATCCGAGAAGTTGAGGATGAACAGATATATCTCATGTTATTTCCCTGGACTTTAAAGGGAGAAGCCAAAGATTGGTTGGAATCGTTACCTGAAGGGGCGATCGATACATGGGATGTTTTAGTTGACAAATTTCTTAAACAATTCTTTCCTGCATCTAAAGCCGTAAGACTTCAAGCAGAAATTGTTACGTTTACACAGAAACCAAATGAAACTCTATATGAGGTATGGACAAGATATGGAAAGTTGTTAAGAGGATGTCCGCAACATGGTTTAGACACCTGTCAAATAGTACAAATATTCTACCAAGGATGCGACATCACTACAAGGAAAGACATAGATATAGCAGCTGGTGGTTCCATTATGAAGAAAACCGAAACTGATGCTTACAAAATTATTGATAACACTGCTTCCCACTCACATGAGTGGCACCAAGAAAAAGATATCGTTAGATCATCTAAAGCAGCTAGAGCCGATTCTAGCCATGACTTAGATTCCATTTCCGCAAAGATAGATGCTGTGGAAAGACGAATGGAAAAGATGACTAAAGATATTCACTCAATACGAATTAGTTGTGAGCAGTGTGGAGGACCACATTTGACAAAAGATTGTCTCAGTATTGAATTAACAATGGAACAAAGAGAGAATATTTCATACATAAACCAAAGGCCTGGAAATAATTATCAGAATAATTATCAACCGCCAAGACCGATTTACAATCAAAACCAAAATTATAACCGAAATATTCCATACAACAACCAACAAGGTCCTAGCAATCAACAAGTATCCAATAATACTTACAATCAGCAACGACCTAATTTTCAAAACAAACCACCACAACAAACCGATGATAAAAAGCCGAATTTAGAAGATATGATGACAAAGCTAGTTGAAACTCAAACGCAGTTTTTCACATCTCAAAAACAAACCAATGAACAAAATGCTCAAGCATTTAGAAATCAACAAGCTTCTATTCAAAATCTGGAACAAGAAGTAAGTAACCTAGCAAGATTAATAGGTGAAAGAAAACCGGGAAGTCTACCTAGTAATACAAATGCTAATCCCCGGAATGAAACAGCTAAAGTCATTACCACAAGAAGTGGTATTACACTTAAACCACCTGAAATACCTGTAATTTCAGATGATTCTATTCCTACTCCACAAGAACCACAATCTGATCAAGAAAAGGAAAAAGAACCGGTAGTTGAGAAGGTTAATGAAGATAACAAAGTTAAGGATAAACCTTATGTTAAACCATACCAACCACCACTTCCTTACCCGAGTAAAATGAAGAAAGAAAAACTTGAAGCCGAGCAATCCAAATTCTTGGATATGTTTAAACAGATAAATGTAAATCTTCCTTTCATTGATGTGATTTCAGGAATGCCTAGATATGCTAAATTCTTGAAAGATCTAATCTCAAATAGAAAGAAAATGGAAGAACTCTCGGCTGTTACTATGAATGCTAATTGTTCAGCAGTGCTGTTGAATAAGATACCAGTAAAACTATCTGATCCAGGAAGTTTCACAATTCCATGTTTTCTGGGTAGTCTTAGTTCAATAGAAGCATTAGCAGATTTAGGTGCTAGTATAAATTTAATGCCGTATTCACTATACGCGAAACTAGACCTTGGAGAATTGAAACCAACAAGAATAAGCATACAACTAGCCGATCGATCAATAAAATATCCTAGAGGGATAATGGAGAACATGCTAGTTAAAGTTGGTACTTTAGTATTTCCAGTAGATTTTGTTGTTTTGGACATGGAAGAAGATTCTCAAGTTCCTCTCATATTAGGAAGACCATTCTTAAACACGGCTAAAGCAATGATAGACGTGTTCGGTAAGAAACTGACCCTAAGTATAGAGGACGAGAGTGTTACCTTTTCAGTTGATAGAGCAATGCAACAACCGCAATCTGCAGATGATACATGTTATTATATTCAAACTATAGATGCACATGAAGAATTATTAGAAGCATTTCCAGAATTACAAGGAACAGGAGAATGTTCTTTAGGAGAAGGAACAGAACAAATTGATGAAGCTGAAATGTTAGATACACTAATAGCTAATGGATATGAACCAACAACAGAAGAAATCCAAATGCTAAAAGAAGAAGACAGATATCAATACAAATCATCGATAGAAGAACCTCCGAAATTAGAGTTAAAGCCACTTCCAAACCATTTGGAATACGCTTATTTACATGGTGAATCTGAATTACCTGTAATAATATCGTCTTCTCTTACTGAAAATGAGAAATCACAACTCATTTCTGTGTTGAAAGCTCATAAACCAGCCATTGCATGGAAGATTCATGATATTAAAGGAATAAGTCCTTCGTATTGCACACATAAAATCCTTATGGAAGAAGGTCATAAAACATATGTGCAACGCCAATGAAGACTAAATCCAAATATGCAAGATGTTGTTAAGAAAGAAATTATTAAACTGCTAGATGCAGGTTTAATTTATCCAATTTCCGATAGTCCATGGGTAAGCCCAGTTCAATGTGTACCTAAGAAGGGTGGCACGACTGTCATCACAAATGAAAAAGATGAGCTTATTCCTACTAGGACTGTAACAGGATGGCGTGTGTGTATTGATTATAGAAAATTGAATGACGCCACCAGAAAAGATCACTTTCCCTTACCTTTCATTGATCAAATGTTGGAAAGGTTAGCCGGAAACAGATACTATTGTTTTCTAGATGGTTTTTCCGGATACTTTCAAATTCCAATAGCACCCGAAGATCAAGAGAAAACCACATTCACGTGCCCTTATGGTACTTTTGCTTACAAAAGAATGCCATTTGGACTTTGCAACGCCCCTGCAACCTTTCAAAGGTGTATGATGGCGATTTTTCACGACATGATAGAAGAATGCATGGAAGTTTTCATGGATGACTTTTCAGTCTTCGGTGATACTTTTGAATCATGTTTAGTTAATCTGGAACGAATGCTAATTAGATGCGAACAATCAAATCTAGTTCTTAATTGGGAGAAATGCCATTTCATGGTTAAAGAAGGCATCGTTCTTGGTCATAAAATTTCAAAGAAAGGAATTGAAGTGGATAGAGCTAAAGTAGATGTAATTTCTAAACTTCCACATCCCACCAATGTTAGAGGAGTTAGGAGTTTTCTAGGGCATGCCGGTTTTTACCGACGTTTCATAAAAGATTTTTCTAAAATTGCCACTCCTATGAATAAACTCCTAGAAAAGGATGCTCCATTCATCTTTTCGGATGAATGCATCAAATCTTTTAATATTCTTAAAGAAAAACTCACTAATGCGCCGATCATGATCACACCAAATTGGAATCTACCATTTGAACTAATGTGCGATGCAAGTGATTTTGCAATGGGAGCCGTTTTAGGACAAAGGATTGAAAAACGATTTCAACCTATATATTATGCTAGTAAGATGTTACAAGGAGCACAAACGAACTATACAACTACTGAAAAAGAACTCCTTGCTATTGTCTTTGCTTTTGACAAATTTCGATCATATCTCGTTCTAGCAAAAACAGTGGTCTATACCGACCATTCTGCTCTTAGATACCTATTTTCAAAACAAGATGCTAAACCAAGATTAATCCGTTGGATCTTACTCTTACAAGAGTTTGATATTGAAATCTGAGATAAAAGAGGAGCAGAAAATCTCGCCGCTGATCATCTTTCTCGTCTAGAAAATCCCGAATTAGAAGTTCTAAATGAATCAGCCATACAAGACAACTTTCCTGATGAATATCTATTGAAGATAGATTATAAAGAAATCCCATGGTTTGCAGACTATGAAATTATTTAGTATGTGGATTCCTGGAAAAAGGATTATCGTATCAAAGACGAAAGAAATTCTTCAGTGATATAAAACACTATTTTTGGGAAGATCCACATCTGTTTAAAAGTTGTCCCGATGGGATAATACGCCGATGTGTATTTGGAGATGAAGCTAGTAAAATATTAAACCATTGTCGCACAGGACCAACAGGAGGGCATTATGGGCCTCAACTAACAGCAAGAAAAGTTTATGATGCTGGATTCTATTGGCCTACAATTTACAAAGACGCACACCTTCTTTGCAAATCCTGTGATGCATGTCAAAGGGCCGGAAAAATAAGTCAACGTGATGAAATGCCACAAAATGTCATCCAAGTATGTGAAGTATTTGACATTTGGGGTATTGACTTTATGGGTCCATTTCCAAAATCTCATAATAATCTATATATACTCGTAGCCATTGACTATGTATCTAAATGGGCGGAAGCACAAGCTCTCCCAACTAACGATGCACGAGTTGTAGTCAACTTTTTAAAACGTCTTTTTGCAAGGTTTGGAACACCGAAAGCTTTAATAAGTGATCGGGTTACTCATTTCTGTAATAATCAACTTGAGAAAGTTCTTAAAAGATATAGATTAACTCATAAAATCTCCACCGCATATCATCCACAAACAAGTGGACAAGTTGAAAATACCAACCGAGCCTTAAAACGTATTCTAGAGAAAACCGTAGGATCAAATCCGAAGGAATGGTCCATTAAATTGGAGGATGCACTCTGGGCTTTTAGAACAGCCTACAAAACTCCAATTGGAACCACACCTTTTAGACTTGTTTATGGAAAAGCATGTCATCTTCCAGTAGAAATTGAACACAAAGCATTTTGGGCTTTGAAAACATGTAATCTTGATTTACATGAAGCTGGACGTCTACGATTAAGTCAACTAAACGAATTAGAAGAATTAAGACATGAAGCATACGAAAATTCGTTAATCTATAAGGAAAGAACGAAGAAATGGCATGATAAAAGAATCAGAAGTTCAAAAGAATTTAAAAAAGGAGACAGAGTTCTTCTTTTCAATTCACGATTCAAGCTATTTCCTGGAAAATTGAAATCAAGATGGTCTGGACCATTCATAGTCAAAAGAGTTTTCCCATACGGAACGATAGAATTAATAAATTCAAATGGGATTGAATTTAAAGTTAATGGTCACAGAGTTAAACATTAGATACATGGTCCGATGGAAGTCGACAACGAAGTTAATCACAATTTCGACACCACAGCTAACTAAGTGTGGGGAGAATCAAGTCTTTAAAGGATAATATGTATTTCTGTTAGAGTTAGATTGTCTGTTTTCGTGTAGTTCTCGAAAATGGAACCCGAATGGTCTTTCCCTAGCAGACCCTAAAGAACTAGTCTTCTCCCCCCATTCTGAATTTTTATTTTTTTTTAGGTTTTTACAAAATGAAGACTGCCTGTGAACTAAACCATGGTCTAATGCTACACGCTTTGATCACTAAACGTAATAATGACATACTACCGAGTGAATTAGTATCAGTAATCAGAGAAAGAATGGACGGAGTTAGAAAAGAATCCAGATGCGAAGATAATAAATTACAATTTGGTAAAGGAAAATCAAAATCCGCAGCGAAAAGAAGAGCACGACACCTAGAAAGATGTCACAAATGTGGAAAATGGTCACATGGAGGTAAATGTTCAAATAATCAAACCTATTCAAATACCGAATTTGTTACTTTATGCAGAGACGGACCGTTCATATGTTTAGAAGAAAAGACACTGAATGCTCGAGGTTACGCCTATGTAGCCATGGAAAACCAATTAAACCGACAATCTTATGAATGGGATAGATCATATAACTAAGAAATCTATTTCACAGGTATGTCTGTACAGTTTTTATTTTTATTTTTATTTTTAACCTTTTGATAATAAACGCTAATTTGTTCGCTAAAAAGTATTAAATTGGTATTGAATAAAATTAGGTTTAGCGACCGAAATTATTGATATCATTCAAAAATTTATTACATCACTGCGAAATTTAACGTTTATAGTTAAGGTATAAATATCTTTAATCAATCAACCCAAAATATTTCAAAAATTCGTCATGAGTTAAATTAGGTCTTGGAACCGAAATTACTTTACCGAAAAGAGGGGCGCATATTTTTGATAATATTTGATTGATTAAAGTGGGATAAAAAGCCAAAAAGATTTTTAATTTTATTTTTACCATGTTTTTAAAATTAATATTTAAATCTTAAATTAATATTGTAAACTTTGTAAAAACAATATTTTTAAAATTGTAAATATTTGAAAAATTAATATAAGTTTGGTGTGAATTTATAATATGAATTTTTAAATTAAGTTTGGTGTGAATTTTTAATTTTTAAAATATGAATTTTTTAATTTTATGCATTTCAAATTTTAAGTTTGATGTAAATTTTTAATATTAATTTTGAATTTTATATTTAAATTGTGTGAATTTAAAAACAAAAATTTACTTTATCTCATTAAGTTAAAAATATGATTTTTAAAATTCGTCGTAAGTTGAAGACTAGGTCATTGAACCGAAATTGCTTTACCCGAGGGAGGGACGAGAACTTTTATTATCATTATTTTTAATCTTATTGATTTAAAGTATGCCAAAAAAATTAAAAAATCCAAAAATCTAAGTTTTTAAAACAATTGCTTGAAAATGACAAATTTTAAAATTTTGTCGAGGGACGGACTAGGGCATCGTTCTGAAACGCCCTCATTCTTAAAAGAAACAAATTTTTAAAATTAATTAATATTTGTTTTATAAGTTAAAGGTTTTATAAATAAAAAAAATAGTATGTATATATTTGTTTGTAGTTTATCTTACAAGACAGGGTAAAACAACGCGTTTTCAAAGACTGGCATTAAGTTCAGCAAAAGCAAGTAATTTTGACTACAAGATGCAAAATATGTGTGAAATAACAAACAAGACGGAATAAACAAATGACGTGCACCATTTATCATTCAACAAACAAACAACAATATGTTTGAAACTTTGGTAAAATTTAATCACTTTTCTACGCTTATCACCCTCAATAATTTAAATTATTACTGATTTCTTGCAAATGAGGGCATTGCAAGATCTTAAGTGTGGGAAGGGGTTAAATTCTTTCGGATTTTAAAAATTTTTATTTTAAACACTTGGTTACCATTAAAAATACTAGTAACGCAGTAGTTGTATTAGAATCTAGTGCTCTCCGATAACAAGGAACAGCCCTAGTCTTATATACTGACTACCCACTTCTAGTAAATTTTTCAAAATTTTCAACAAAATGAATTCAAAATCATGTTTATACATATTTATGAACGATGAAAACTAGGTCATTGAGCCGAAATTATCGTTACCTCGGAAAGGACATAAATTGAGAAACAACCAAAATGTTAGAATTCATTTAAGAATGGAATAGAGGAGAAAAAGGCAAAGAAAAACATAAATAAAAGCCAAGTGTGGGAAAACTTTACCAAACTATTCAAAACATATATCACATATTTTTGTACAAATTTTTGAAAATACTTTTTTTTGGAACGATAATCAACTGTTTTATCCGATGAAAGAAAAGAAGAGATAGATCTACACGATGAATCAATTCCATCATTTAAAGGAAGTAAATTCTTCCGAAAAAAAAACACGCGCTTCTTGATTTAGGTCATAAAGTTGTCGTCCAGACCAGCTGTAGGTTGACGAAAAATCTAGAAAAGTCATCACTAAAATAGGTTGGAAATCCACGGACCTCAACATCAAACAGGGTCGCCAAGTGATCAGATTTATCCTAACCATGAGAAGGATTTATCTCGTACAATGGGGGGGCACCGTGCAAATTAGCTTGATAAGACTAATGAATCAGATCCCCAGAAAAGGATAATCTCCTTAAAGATAAAAAATCAGCTTTTAAGACTGATATTACTCAATCCTTGAGATTGACCTTAAAGATTGAGAATTCAAACTCATGGAATTCGATGATATCTAAACTCGAGCTTGAACGAGAAAATATTTTGATCAAAAATTACAAACCGATTTGTTTTCTGAAAATCCATTTTCAATGCGTTCATTACCATTGAACGTAAAATCCTAGGAATTCATCTGGAATTCATTAGGTCACCTGAACCAAATCGGGTGTCAACCGTAAGAACGGTGGTTGCATAGCATGGTCGGAGACAGGACCTTGTGCCAGACCAAAAAAAAAAATTATAGGATGATCTTTACTATTGCTCCTACCAAGGATAGTTCTAGCATCCGACACGTTAAAAGACCATAATCATCTGCATGTCACGGGACATTGCCTTAACAGTTTCTTGTTCATCGCTTTCCTTTACAACCGGACGGTAGTTTACCGAAAGGTAATATACGGAACAAGTAAACTGGATGTGTGCTTTCCGATACCGGGATAACAGTGGATTACACGAACCTAAAAGTTTTAGCCAAAATATTTATCCACAAATATATTTTGCAACACCAATGATGGATCAAATCAGAAAACTTGTCTAGGGTAAAATCTAGCTTGAATTTTCAAAAGATCAAATGTTTTCATAAATATCTAATTTCCTTAAGGATCTAAATTTTTATAGTCATGTGGGACTGTAAACCGCCTTTCAAATGTACACTTTGCTTTGGAAACCAAAAGTAAATCGGCTATTTGATTGCAAGTGTCGTTGACCTAAACCCGAGGCAACTGTGGATGACACACCCACCTTTAACCACATCGTTACTATCATTGTTCATACCGCCGTATTGAAGTCACTGATGTACAAAGTGTGAAGAATAAAGAAGTGATTCAAGTGTTTTTCAAGACTATATTGCTTGAGGACAAGCAACGCTCAAGTGTGGGAATATTGATAATGCCAAAAAGGAACATATATTTCATAGCATTATTCCCCAAAAAAGACAAGATTTTAGTTGCAATTGTTCCATTTTCAAGTAATATTCGTTTATATTAAATAAGTGCGAAGACAAAAGGCGAAAACAACGAATTGAAGACACAAAGGTCCAAAAAGCTCAAAAGTACAAGATACAATTAAAAAAGTTCAAATTATTGATGAGGAACGTCTAAAAACGACAAGAGTACAAGTTACAAAACACAAAGTACACGATATAAAATAGTACGCAAGGGCGTTCGAAAATCCGGAACCGGGACATGAGTCAACTCTCAACGCTCGACACAACGGTGTAAAAATTACGAGTCAACTATGCACAAGAATAAAATATAATATTTAAATAATTCATAATAAGAATAATATTAAATAATAAAAAGTTGTTAATTGAGCATAGTTCAGGGGTCGTAAATGAAAATTCAATTTCATATTTTGCCTATAAAAGGCGATGATTTACGTTCAATTAAGGATACCCTTTTCTATCCTAAATCTATCTTTCTATATATATATCGATCCCTTTTCTATATCTAATATCAATATCTATAATTCTCTATCATAATGTTAATGTAATAAGATATAACAATAATCTTAATTTTAAGTTTAAATTATGATAATAATAAGATTTATGATAGAGATCGTTTGAGTGTGTAAGTCGAAATTCTGTCCGTGTAACGCTACGCTATTTTTAATCATTGTAAGTTATGTTCAACCTTTTTACATTAATGACTCGTAGCTAAGTTATTATTATGCTTATTTAAAATGAAGTAATCATGATGTTGGGCTAATTACTAAAATTGGGTAATTAGGCTTTGTACCATAATTGGGGTTTGGACAAAAGAACGACACTTGTGAAAATTAGACTATGGGCTATTAATGGGCTTTATATTTGTTTAACTAAATGATAGTTTGTTAATGTTAATATAAAGATTTACAATTGGGCGTTCCTATAAATTACCATATACACTCAATCGGACACGATGGGCGGGGTATTTTTATGTACGAATAATCGTTCATTTTACCGGACACGGGAATGGATTAATAGTCACTAGAATAATTAAAACAGGGGTGAAATTATGTACAGGGACACTTGGTATAATTGATAACAAAATATTAAAACCTTGGGTTACACTCAGTTGACATCCTGGTGTAATTATTAAACAAAGTATTAAAATCTTGTTACAGTTTAAGTCCCCAATTAGTTGGAATATTTAACTTCGGGTATAAGGATAATTTGACGAGGACACTCGCACTTTATATTTATGACTGATGGACTGTTATGGACAAAAATCAAACGGACATATTAAATAATTCAGGACAAAGGACAATTAACCCATGGGCATAAAATTAAAATCAACACGTCAAACATCATTATTACGGAAGTTTAAATAAGCATAATTCTTTTATTTCATATTTAATTTCCTTTATTTTATATTTAATTGCACTTCTAATTATCGCACTTTTATTTATTGTTATTTAATTGCACTTTTAATTATCGTCCTTTTTAATTATCGCAAGCTTATTTTATCGCACTTTTATTATTCGCAATTTCATTATCGTTATTTACTTTACGCTTAAAATTAAGTCTTGTATTTATTTATTATTTTACATTTGGTTTTAACTGCGACTAAAGTTTTAAAATCGACAAACCGGTCATTAAACGGTAAAAAACCCCCCTTTATAATAATAATATTACTTATATATATATATATTTGTATTTTTATAAAAGTAAACTAATATAGCGTTAAGCTTTGTTTAAAAAGATTCCCTGTGGAACGAACCGGACTTACTAAAAACTACACTACTGTACGATTAGGTACACTGCCTATAAGTGTTGTAGCAAGGTTTAAGTATATCCATTCTCTAAATAAATAAATATCTTGTGTAAAATTGTATCGTATTTAATAGTATTTCCTTGTAAAAATTAATAGTATTTTATACCCCTCTGCTTTGACATCACAAGAATTAAAACTGGATGGAGCATATTGACGAATGTTTTGGAAGTACGAAGAAAGGAAGAAAGTATAAAAGATGGGAGATGTGGAAATAAGGAAACGTAGGAGGTTGATTTATATTAAAATATCCGACAGAGAAATCGAGACAGATTATCGCATTAAATCGAAGAGGATCATAATTTCCTTAATCGCCGAAGAATCAAATCTTATATAAATTACAAAGATTTTCTTTAATCCGGGGATCAACCGTGATGACGTCAAAAGATAAGACGAATCCCTATTTTCTTATTTCACTCTTTTACGATAGCTTCACTCATACGTTTCGAGTAATCGAATTTTTTTGTCCATATTTCTCAATCATGATAAAACCCTATGAATCAACTTATATTCGTCATAATAACATTCTTATTGTTAGCCATGACGACCTCGATCAAATTTCGGGACGAAATTTCTTTAACGGGTAGGTACTGTGACGACCCGGAAATTTCCGACCAAATTTAAACTTAATCTTTATATAATTCCGACTTGATAAGCAATGAATTTTAATAAATCTTAAACCTCCAAAAATAGTTTTACACAAGCTTTTGGTCACCCTTTTATTCCGACGATTCACGAACGTCATAACTTGATTTAATTGTTTAATTATTGTGTATATATATGGATTTATATATATTTAACTTGAAAATATGATAATTAAATATCTCATTAAGTATATTAACAAAGTATTATATATATATATATATATATATATATATATATATATATATATATATATATATATATATATATATATATATATATATATATTTTCATACTACTAATTTAAAGAGTTTTCAAACAATATATATATATTACTATTTAAACGACATAATTAACTTATGTTAAAATGTATTTACATATAATGTATTACGAGTGTAAATACATCCTTACAAGTATTGAATACACTTTATAATATACCAATACATATAAAGGATAGCTATACTCGTATTTTCATTCAATTTCCTCAAAGAATTCTACTCGTATTCATACGGTATTTTTACTCGTATTATACACAACTTCTAGAAGTATTTACTATTGGTATATACCAATAGAAATATGCAATTATTTGTGTAATATGTCATCCATGATCTAATAAATTTAATATGTCATGCATGACTTAATACAATTTAACTTATCTTAGATATTTTCACTAAAAGCCAAAATTATAAGCTTATAAATAAGGACCATTTTAACTCATTTTTACTTCACATTTTCTTAAACTAAAAATACACACTTAAATGCTCTCATATCATACTTTAAACTCAGCAACTTTCCTCTTCATAATCAAGGTAAAATACTTCTCAAAATCCTTGTTCAATTCCTTATATAGTTGCTATCTTATTATACTTATAAAACTTGTAAATACTAGAACTTATTTTGGTGAACACCAAGCTTGTTTGAAAAACTAATCTAATCTTTCTAACTTAAATCTAATAAAACTTACTTATATGTATTATAATGTTATATTAAGTTAATATAAGAACTTATAACTTGTACATATGAAGAACACTTGAAACTTAACATATATCCTTTAATCTCCATTCGGTAAAAAGCGGGCTATTTTGGATTGGGAATTAAAAACCTATCTTAGACTTTGAGTTCGAGGCTAAGACTTTGAAAATATGTTAATATATATAAATAAGACTTCCAGTATTTTTTTCATGATTTTAGAAAAAGTGGAAGTATTTTATCAAAAATCATATATTGGGTGGATGCCGGGATTTTTCCAAATCTGTCCACCGACACAAAAAGAGGGTAAAGCTCTAAAAATTACTACTTGGGATGAACTTTTCGAATTGGTTTTTTAAAATTTACTTCTTAAGAAATCCATTGCAATTTGATTCACTTTAAACGGAGTTGTAATGAATATTTGGCGAGCAAAATAAAATCTGCTAAAATTAACGTTGTATGGACGAAATTTATATTATAAAAACTATATTAACCATATCCTTATTAACTTTTCCTATATCCTATATATATTTGTACATGTTATCAGTAGTATAACAAAATATTATAATCTTGGTTAATTCTGTGATTGTATATATGTATAATAATATTCTTGGTACGTCCTAACACAATAAATATACAATACATTTTGATAAATCCTAAGACAATACGTACACAATACGTCTTAGTTAATTCTAAGACAATACGTATACAATACGTCTCTGAGTTGATGCAAAGACAATACGTATACAATACGTCGTGGGGTAATTCTAAGATTATATATATATATATATATATATATATATATATATATATATATACACCGATTATTGGATTGTTGGACTTTTCGGACTATTTTGGACTACTAACAAAGGACTACTAACAATGGACTACTAACATAAAATGTTAAAAATTATTATATAAGTATTCTATGAACTTGCTTTATTTTATTCATATGTCGTATTATTATCTGAATCGTTATTATTGTTATAGGTTCGTGAATCCAAGGACGACGGCCATATTTTTAATAAGTTGAAAACTTATTATTAATATACTTTTACTACCGTGAGTATATAGTCCCATTTTTAAACTCTACAAATATTTTTGGGCTGAGAATACATGCGCTGTTTTATAACTGTTTTACGAAATGGACACAAGTACTAAAAACATGTTCTACGTTGAGTTGTACCACTTTGCATATTTTTCCCTAATAGCTTGGTAACTAATATTTACATATTGTAAGAACATGTAAGCACGAATCCTATTGATAGATCTATCGGGTTTGACAACCTCAACCGGGCTAGTCGCTCTAGTATCGTAAACGATTGCATAGTACTTCGTTTTTACTACACTTGGTACAGTGTAGGGTGATTTCATAATAAAGGGAATATGCCACATTAATGGTTAAGTATAGTTACCGAAGCGCTCAACAACTTATAGAATACTTTTATATACTTGCGAGTGTACATATATTTATAACTATGAAATCTTGTGGTCTATATTTATATCGATGCTAAACCTATATATCTCACCAACATTTGTGTTGACTGTTTAAGCATGTTTATTCTCAGGTCCTTAAGAAAGTCTTCCGCTGTTGTATTATCTGAGCAAGTTGTGCATGGAGTCTCATGTTTGTGTTTAAATGAAGTGTTGCATTCAATAAAACCTTTGTCATGTATTATATTCAACTTTTATGTCACGTGTGTAGTATTTGGAAACCGATGTATTATGGGGATTATCTCTTAAATAATCGCCCACTTGTTTAAAACATGCATTATGTATAATAATGGTGTGCTTTTTATGAAACGAATGCAATAATTTCTAAAACGTATCATTTAGAGGTCAAATACCTCGCTATAAAACACTTTATTTATGGTACGAGTTTGGTTTAAAAAAAATATTATTCGTTGACAGTTATGAGTGAGTTAGGGATATATCATACCTTATGCGGGTATAATTCAATTCATGAATTCCAGTGAACCCGTTTAAACAATTTACGGTATACATGTTGTTAACTCACATCTTTTATTTAATTTAAGGATTTTTCTAAACATAGCCCTTAGGGCTATGTTTAAGAAATTTTTGTGTGCATGATTGATAGTACAAAAGTGTTAGGAAGGAAGTTATTATAAAGTTAGTGGGGTAGTTTTCAATTAAGTACAATTATTTAATGCATGTTTCAAAAGCTTAAGTATAGCCAAGGTTGTTAAAGTCGCGAGTCGGGGACGCATCAGTCGAGACCTTAAGAGGACGCGTCGGGGACGCATCGGTCGTTGACCAACGTTGACTTCATTAATAATTTCTTAAATATATATTTTTATATATAAAATAGTTGATTATGTACCATAAATATCTTAAATAAGAACTTGATTTTAAAAACAATCAGACTTCAAACTCAATTAATGTTACCGAGTACATCATTATAAAGGACACCGAGAAAAGAGCGGTCCAAAAAATAAAAACAAACGCTAATTTTAAAATATATCAGATCTTGACGAAAATTTGACTGACTTTGACCGTTTTGACTAACTTTGACCCTCTTTGACAGACTTTGACCGAAGTTTTAGCTCCGACCGTCTTTTGAGTTGTTTTCAGAAAAAACGGGACGGAGAACTCAAAAAAATGACGCATCGGCTGACGCATCGGCCAAGTCGGCCGACTTTTACAACACTGAGTATAGCCCTTAGGGCTATGCTTAGAAAAATCCTTAATTTAAATACATATTATTTTTTATAACACTTATTGGTTTGAACCAATTAAATATATATTTTAGTGCTTGTTATTGTGTTAGCTTTTTTATTGGTTATAGTGTTTTTTTGATAATATACGAGTCGTTGGTATCTATGGTTACATGTATGATTTATGAGTGAAAAGGGTACACGAGTATTGAAAATTAATGTGGGTGTCAATATATAATTGAGTCTTATGATTACACACTTGATATGGATCACAATTATGAGTATACGGGTCCTGACGGGTAAATCAAAAATTATTATAGGCGGCAACATATAATTAATTTATATAATTTACACACTTTATATAAATCAAGATTATCAAAGCCGTCATAAAAGACTACCTTAACAGACTTATAACATATACAATAGTATTTGACAATCTAATCCATAACCATGAGCATTTATCTTTTTAGTTAAAATCTAAATTATTTCGATAATTTATTTTTATGTGTCGTTTTTATATCATATTTTATTATATGACATCACTGAAAGGACCCGTTCATGTACATTATAAACGATTCATAATAGTTGATTACATTGCGAGGTATTTGACCTCTATATGATACATTTTACAAACATTGCATTCGTTTTTAAAAGACAATCTTTCTTTACATCAAAAATTGACAGGCATGCATACCATTTCATAATATCCACTATCCAACTATAAATTAATTTAATAATAATCTTTGATGAACTCAATGACTCGAATGCAACGTTCTTCGAAATATGCTATGAAAGACTCCAAGTAATATCTTTAAAATGAGCAAATGCACAGCGGAAGATTTCTTTAATACCTGAGAATAAACATGCTTTAAAGTGTCAACCAAAAGGTTGGTGAGTTCATTAGTTTATCATAATCATTTATTTCCATCATTTTAATAGACCACAAGAATTTCATTTTTAGTTCTCATAAATATACGTCCCATGCATAGAGACAAAAAAATAATCATTCATATGGTGAACACCTGGTAACCGACATTAACTAGATACATATAAGAATATCCCCTATCATTCCGGGATCCTCCTTCGGACATGATATAATTTCGAAGTACTAAAGCATCCGGTACTTTGGATGGGGTTTGTTAGGCCCAATAGATCTATCTTTAGGATTCGCTTCAATTAGGGTGTCTGTTCCCTAATTCTTAGATTACCAGACTTTAATAAAAAGGGGCATATTCGATTTCAATAATTCAACCATATAATGTAGTTTTGATTACTTGTGTCTATTTCGTAAAACATTTATAAAAGTTGCGCATGTATTCTCAGCCCAAAAATATAAAGGGTAAAAAGGCAAATTAAACTCACCATACTGTATTTCGTAGTAAAAATACATATAACGTCATTGAACAAGTGCAAGGTTGGCTTCGGATTCACGAACCTAAATTAATTATATATATTTATGTGTTGGTCAATATTTGTCTAACAAATTAGGTCAAGTCATAGTGTACCACAATCCTAATGCTCGAGACTAATATGCAAAAGTCAACAAAAGTAAATTTGACTCAAAATAATTTCCAAAAATCTATACATGATTAATATATAGTTTAAATATCGTCGTTTTATATTTTTAAATATTTTTAAAAGATTTATTAGAGTAAATAATATAATTTATTTATTAATAAATAAAATTTTATATTATATTTATATAATAAAATATACTTTATATATATTAAGTAATAAAATTTATTGGGTTCATTTAATATTATAAAGATAATATGATAGATATTATTAAAGTAAGTTATTACACGTAGTAAAATATGTTTGTATCAAATATTTATTTGATAAAATAATATCTATAATGATAGTAAGTAAAAGTTGTATTATTTTGTAATAATAATAATTATTATAAAAATATCAATATTTATAATTACTAAGATGACATTATGATAAAACGATAATTCTAATTATGATAACTTTAATATTTACGATAATTTTTAATATTATCTTTAAAATAATAATTCTATTGAAAATAATAATAATAATAATGATATTTTATAGTAACAATGACATTTCTATTAAAATGATAATTTTTATTAAAATGATAGTTTTAATACTAACGATAATTTTAATAATAATAGTAATGATAAAAATAATAAGAACGATAATTTTATCTAAATCAATATCTTATAATGTTTTAATTTCATCATGATACTCTTACCCATTATTTCCTAATCGTTTCGTTTAATAGCTTTTAATCGTCTTTTATATCGTGTTCGTAATAATGATAATAATAGTAATCAAAATAATTAGGTGTTACAAAAATTTGTTTTAATTACACTAATATTAATAATGATAGTTACTATAACATTATTAACGATAATACTAATAATTATCTTAATGATAATATAGTAATAATAATAATAACAATAACAATAACCATTTTTAAATAATGATATATATATATTAATAATGATAACAATAATAATAATAATACCAATAATTGGATAATAATAATAATACTAATTATAACTTTAACGATAATAACGATAGTAATAATAATAAAAAATAACAATTTTTAATGATAAATCCTTTTATTGATAAAGATAATAATAATAATAATAACATAAAACTAGAACGACGATAATAACGACGATAATAATGATCATTTTTAATAATAATACAAAAATTCGATGGACTATAACTTCAAATCCGTTCATCAAAATCATTCGATATCTAAATGAAAAGTTCTTAATTTTTCGCTAGCTTTCCAACGACATGCATATCTTATACCTTATCTCAGTCGCATATATAACTAATTCAGGATTCAACATAACCTAACTAAAGGCAATATCAAAAGTACAAACATGCATAATCCTATATACTCGAGCACTAGTCAGGGATACACTATTAGTATGTAAAAGTTAAATTATGAGTACTCACGTATCAATATTGAGATTCAATATTGCAGGAAAGGTACGTAGACGCAACGGAGATGATAAACACTATATTGATCTCACGAGCATACCCATGAACCATACCTAATCACCTCCATAGCTATAACCCATAATTTCCTTAATCCAATCCCACTCGAAAAATAATTTCGAAATCACTCGGACAGCACTCTGACGTAATATTTTATGTATACTAATAATATCTTGAAATAATACGGAGTAAATATATATATGTAAATCGATTGAGAGAGTTTAGAGAAAAATATTTGCAAGTTTCTTATGAAATAATGAAACCTATTGAATTCTATTTATAATAGATTTTTGAATTATTAAAGTGAATTATTAAAGTATGAATTATTAAAGTGAATTATTAAAGTATGAATTATTAAAGTGAATTATTAAAGTATGAATTATTAAAGTGAATTATTAAAGTATGAATTATTAAAGTGAATTATTAAAGTATGAATTATTAAAGTGAATTATTAAAGTTAAAGTAAAGTAAAAATAAAGTAAAGGTAAAGTTTAAGTATAGTAAAAGTATAAAACTATGTACGCATAATACGCGTATAAATATATATAATATTAATTTAAATCGTTATATATATTTAATAAAATAAAATATAAATATCGTTATCTTTATCATACTGGTTAAGTAATGAGTTGTCAAAAGTGGTTCTAGATATTTATAAAAGTTATATACGTTTTAATAATAAAGTTCTTTTTAAACTGAAAACGTTTTTGTACGTTTGAAACTAAATCAAATAAATATAATAATTTTGTTTTCCAAAACCAAATATATTTTTAAGAATCATTTTGTTTAAAGGTTAAAATAATGGAAATCGTTATATCATAAAATGTTTTAGAAAAGTAGAATCATATATATTCATAATAGGTTTTAAGTTTTTAAATTACAATTTGTTGGTGAAGCATGGGATAAAGTTCAAAGGTTAAATAAACGTATGAAATCATCTTAATGAAAAATGTCGAGTTACATAACTTTTCGATATCCAACATCTAAGTTATTTACACTTCACGTTCTTACTTATAAATCACTTTACCATTTTCCGAATGTTGTCAAAAAGAATAGATTTCTTAAATCACAGTGAATCTCATAACATAGACCCGTAATCATGTCATAATGTATCTGATAAATCAATCATTTGATATTATCTTCTAATTCCATCGATAAACATATTGAAACAAATACGTTCATGTAAAGTATTATACGTTTAATACTTTATTAATATTCTCAAGTTATAATATATATATATATACATATATATACATATTTATTTATATATAACGGTTCGTGAATCGTCGGAATTTGGTCGAGGTTATAATGAATGTATGAACACAATTTAAAATTCTTGAGATTTAACTTAACAAACTTTGCTTATCGTGTCGGAATAATATAAAGATAAAGTTTAAATTTGGTTGGAAATTTCCGGGTTGTCACAGTACCTACCCGTTAAAGAAATTTCGTCCCGAAATTTGAGTGGAAAGGTCGTGAATGATAATAAGTATGTTTTCATGATGCATACAGGCTGAAAATTAGAGTTTTATCATCAGCGAATAATTTGAATAAACAATCCATTTATATGAAGAGTACGAATGAAGCTAACATAGAAGAGTGAAATGAGTAAGTGTAGATTCATCTTATCATTTGACGTAGATATGATTGATTTCCAGATTTCAAGGAATTTGAAGAAAATCTTTGTAATAAGATTTGATTCTCCGGTAACAAAAGGAATTAGGATCTGCTTTAAATGCGATCGTCCATTTTAATTCTTCTGTCGGAGATTTTCTTATAAATTCACCTCCTTTGTTTTCTTACAACTCACACCTTCTGTTGATGCATTTTATGCAAGTCCCTAGACATCTACCCACGTCCATTGCAGGTACAACAGTTTACAGGCCACCATGATCGTTCGTTATTATCCTATCCGTGTTTGTATGTGGTTACAGCAACTGCAGGAACGAGATTTGGATGTTTGACTATGTTAGACTTAGTCAGACGTCCGAGTGAAGTGTCACTCGTACGGCTGACAGGCTCATACGCACGGTTGATGCTGAGCTAAGTCACAATTACAACCTAAATGAGAAGACACGAGTGAGTGATCACCCGTACGGCTGATGAAGCCAACTCGTATGTGTGATGGATGAATCGTACGGGTGAGTCAACAGCAGGGGTATATAAAGTCTTATGTTCTTCATTTTAGGTTAAGAATCTCATTTGTTACACACACTCAGATCAGGTGAGCTCATCCGATTCTCTCTCAACCCAAATCACCCAGGTGGTGACTAATAGCTCTAGGTATTGATCTAATCACACTTGATTTAGTTGTGGTATGACTAAATTAATCCCAAAAAGCTTAACCTATTCACTAGAGGGTTTGATTCACTTATTCCGTCATTGTGTGAGTTAAATCTGTTGATTTCTAAGTTCCTAGTCATGTTTCATCACCTTCTATTCTTTCCCCCTCAACTCATATTTTAAAGTATTCATCAATATGCTCCATCCAGTTCTGATTCTCGATATACTTATAACTTTCATATCGATCATTCTTCTTTTTCATCTACCGCCGGAAGAATTTATTTACTTCTACTATACTCTTGGGTTTATAGTGTTTCTAGTTCTCCCGTGTCTTTATATTGCTATATGCATCGATATATATGGTTTATAATTTTTGGTTTGTCGTTGGGCTTTATATCTTCCCTTATATTTCAAAGTCTCTGTTTCTATCTTCTATAATCATTGTCATCCACAGTTAATGCTCTCTTTTATTTGCTGCAATTTATACCCCAATTTCTATTTTGGAGTTTTGTCCTTTCGTTTCTTCTTCTTGCGATTAAGCACCGCTTGTAATGGTCCAGAATTCACAGATATGAATTTTGGAATGAACATTGTTAATGTTCTAGGAAGGAAATTGTGATGCCACGATCTTGACTTGTCAAATTACTAGAATACCTTGGAAAAGGCCGAATCATCAAGAAATATTTTCTTGATATTTTAGAGGTTAAATAGAATACAAGAGTCATATAACATGACACATGATGATGTTATGATCTGTGAATCATCACGTTCCATTTAGAAACTCAGCATGAATTACTGTAATATAATCACGTTGATCAAGTGTCATTATATTATACTAACTCATGCTTCAGTTTCCAATACTACTTCAAAAACATTCATATTTTAAACTCAAAGGTTTACAGAGTATAGGAACTAAACAGTTTCCTTTTTGATGTAATACAGATAGCGCAAAGAGATAAATGATTCCAGATAAGAATAGTTATGGAAATATCTTCAGAAATATGGAGGATATTTATAATGAAAGATACAATGATATCTTAGAATTTCTAATATCAGATGATGATGAAGAATATTGTCTGTAAGGGTTTAGTGTCAGGAGCAAGGTATTCGTTAATGACTTCCGCAGACACTGAATCATTTGGATTCTTTGAAGGCAGGTTCAGTCTTTGTGATTTGTTCACAGCCTCCTTCATACTTTGCTCAATCCGTTTTCTAGTTCCAAAACTTCTCTATTTCTGAGCTTTGTTAATACACTAATCTTTATCATCAAACTTTTTACTGCTAAGGTCGTTTATAGTTTTTGTTGCTTCATCAGCATTTCGAGAACTAGTTCGCGGTTCAGAGTGTTTTTCAGAAACTTCACATTCGAAGTATGTAAGCCTTGGAAATAGACGTTATGTATAACTGTTGGCGTCAACATGCTGTGAGATTTCACAATACTGATTGCTAATTCCCAATGATTCGTATGGCAATTCTCTTTACAAGAGGCAGATGAGTAAATGATGAGGTTTCGATAAATATAAAGATTCTTCGGAATGCCCAAGATCAGTGAAGTTGTTGGTAAGTTTATTGCTAATTTGGTGGAATATGAAAGGTTCTCCGGTAACAAAAGGGTAATCACATATATCAAAATTATGATAAGGCTACTCCGAATGAAAAAATTGAAGTTGTCTTGTTGGAGCTGTGATATAATTTGCTACTTTGCAAAGGAATTGCAAGGTTATTTTGGCTAATAAATGCCAAGAGATCTGACACATATATGTGTTGAATTATGACTTTGGTTTCGAGAGCTTTTTAAGTACATAACTGTGGGTAATATATGGTTGGATCATCATCTCGATTGCTCATTATTTGAAGTGTCTTCAGAGATTTTCGAAGGGTTTGAACACAGATTGTAATCGTTTGTATACATTTGATGTTCTAACACACTTTTGAAGTCAAATTATAGCTTTGAAAGATGTAGGAATCTAAAAGTGATGGTACCGGTTATATCTCGAATTGAATTCTGAGATTTTAAAATCAGAATATGTAATTGGGTTTGAATAAGTATGGTTGTTTTGATTTCTATGAAAGAATGTATATTATTGTGAAAGTAGGAAGTATAATTGATAATTTGCTTAATCTGATTCGAAGAATGTAACATATTAATTGTGAATTTATATATATCTCTCGGGTATTACCTACCCGTTAAAAAATTTTCACAATTAATATTTTGTACATAAGAATTTTATTACAGTCTTTATGAAAATATATATGTATATATTCTCCTCAGATGTAACATAGATTTTAATGAGTTAATACTAAATTAAACTCATTCGATTTACGGTTGGAACTAGAATTGAATAATTCCTTGAAGGCTTTAGAGGTTACATAAGTATTTCTTCAATAATATTGAAATTATGAATCAATACTTCGTTATTTGTTGAGATGTGATGTTGGTTTTCGTTAAATTCTTGTTAACTTCGCAAAGTACGAATGATGTTATCTGAAAAGTTTCGGTTACATCAATGATGAAGTGTAAAATCAAATATATACTTGATTTATTAGGAATTGGAACTTGTTGAATTGAGACAGAGATTGTAGTTAACGATGGTTAAGTTGCGGGCGAGGGACATACATTATTGCATATTTGTAATATGAATTAACCGAGTAGTTAAGATTCACACACAATAGCTTAGCACGGAAAGATTTATTTTTTTATTTCAAAATATATATATATATATATATATATATATATATATATATAAAATATATATATAATTTCTTCAGAGGGAATGAGTTAATTCTTCATAACTTGTTGATACAATATACACGTTATTGATTCGTAATGATGTCCACAGTGATTCTTGAACTGACAGAGTTTGTGATGTTATAGGTGTTGTTGATTCTGATGTTGACTGTACTGACGATGCTGGTGACGTTGACGGTACTGTTGATGCTGTTGGTAAAACAAGTTTAACTTATTAATCACACACCATTTTTGTCAGGGTTTCTACTCTTCCTTCTATCATTTTGGTTCGCTTAACTGATTTATGGTTAGGGTTAGATTAGATAATCTCTAAGACTTTAGAGATTATATAATCGCCGCGAAATGTTTCTCCAATGAAGTTATGAATTAATACTTCGTCAGTTATTGTTGTTGGTACTCCTTGGTATCTATGGTGCGTATGACGTTGATGCTCGTGGGACAGATTGTGAAGTTGAGGTTTACAATGCGGTTATGGTTGGAGGTGGTAATGGTACTGTTGGCGTTGATGATGGTGGTACTGGTTATGCTGCTGGTGCTGCTGCTGGTGTTTGTAATCTCTGCACCATATTCTCCAAAGCCACTACCCGAGCGCGAAGTTCGTTGACTTCTTCTATTATTCCAGGATGATTGTCGATCGGAACGAGCGGATAAATAAAATCTAGAATTTGATGTAGTATATAATCGTGACGAGATACCCTGGAAATGAGAGAGAAAATGGTGTCTCTAACAGGTTTGCCGGTAAGTGCTTCAGGTTCTTCGCCAAGAGGGCAATGTGGTAGATGGAAAGGATCGCCTTCTTCTTGTTTCCAATGATTGAGGAGGCTACGAATCCATCCCCAATTCATCCAGAATAGGTGATGACTGATTGGTTGATCCGTTCCGGTCACACTGCTTTCGGAGCCTGAGTGAGATTCCATTTCGGAATCTGAGTGACTTAAACTGATGACAAATTCCATTTCGTACGATTGGATAAAGGATTTTCGATATAAAATGATTTTTCGGCTATCGGGTGGTATTCTATTTACATAGGATATCTATATATAGAGATCAAAAGATTTCATAGACTACGGAGGAATTTGCGGGATATGTCAGGCAAAGTTTAAAGTAACAGATACGATAAGATATGATTTAGCAGATACGCTAAGATATGAATTTTGTCTATACACTACTCATGCAATTAATGTAGCAAGATGTGTCTAGACTAATAATGATAAGCAGGTAATTTCCTATGGATGATAAGCAGATGATTTCCGACTAGAAATGATAAGCAAAACTTTTGACATGCAGACACGGTCGAAGTCCAGACTCACTAATGCATCCTAACGACTTATCAGTTAGACACCCTAATGCAGACCTAGTTCGCTAAGACCACCGCTCTGATACCAACTGAAAGGACCCGTTCATGTACATTATAAACGATTCACAATAGTTGATTACATTGCGAGGTATTTGACCTCTATATGATACATTTTACAAACATTGCATTCGTTTTTAAAAGACAATCTTTCTTTACATCAAAAATTGACAGGCATGCATACCATTTCATAATATCCACTATCCAACTATAAATTGATTTAATAATAATCTTTGATGAACTCAATGACTCGAATGCAACGTTCTTCGAAATATGCTATGAAAGACTCCAAGTAATATCTTTAAAATGAGCAAATGCACAGCGCAAGATTTCTTTAACACCTGAGAATAAACATGCTTTAAAGTGTCAACCAAAAGGTTGGTGAGTTCATTAGTTTATCATAATCATTTATTTCCATCATTTTAATAGACCACAAGAATTTCATTTTCAGTTCTCATAAATATACGTCCCATGCATAGAGACAAAAAAATAATCATTCATATGGTGAACACCTGGTAACCGACATTAACTAGATACATATAAGAATATCCCCTATCATTCCGGGATCCTCCTTCGGACATGATATAATTTCGAAGTACTAAAGCATCCGGTACTTTGGATGGGGTTTGTTAGGCCCAATAGATGTATCTTTAGGATTCGCGTCAATTAGGGTGTCTGTTCCCTAATTCTTAGATTACCAGACTTTAATAAAAAGGGGCATATTCGATTTCAATAATTCAACCATATAATGTAGTTTTGATTACTTGTGTCTATTTCGTAAAACATTTATAAAAGTTGCGCATGTATTCTCAGCCCAAAAATATAAAGGGTAAAAAGGCAAATGAAACTCACCATACTGTATTTCGTAGTAAAAATACATATAACGTCATTGAACAAGTGCAAGGTTGGCCTCGGATTCACGAACCTAAATTAATTATATATATTTATGTGTTGGTCAATATTTGTCTAACAAATTAGGTCAAGTCATAGTGTACCACAATCCTAATGCTCGAGACTAATATGCAAAAGTCAAAAAAAGTAAATTTGACTCAAAATAATTTCCAAAAATCTATACATGATTAATATATAGTTTAAATATCGTCGTTTTATATTTTTAAATATTTTTAAAAGATTTATTAGAGTAAATAATATAATTTATTTATTAATAAATAAAATTTTATATTATATTTATATAATAAAATATACTTTTATATATATTAAGTAATAAAATTTATAGGGTTCATTTAATATTATAAAGATAATATGATAGATATTATTAAAGTAAGTTATTACACGTAGTAAAATATGTTTGTATCAAATATTTATTTGATAAAATAATATCTATAATGATAGTAAGTAAAAGTTGTATTATTTTGTAATAATAATTATTATTATAAAAATATCAATATTTATAATTACTAAGATGACATTATGATAAAACGATAATTCTAATTATGATAACTTTAATATTTACGATAATTTTTAATATTATCTTTAAAATAATAATTCTATTTAAAATAATAATAATAATAATGATATTTTATAGTAACAATGACATTTCTATTAAAATGATAATTTTTATTAAAATGATAGTTTTAATACTAACGATAATTTTAATAATAATAGTAATGATAAAAATAATAAGAACGATAATTTTATCTAAATCAATATCTTATAATATTTTAATTTCATCATGATACTCTTACCCATTATTTCCTAATCGTTTCGTTTAATAGCTTTTAATCGTCTTTTATATCGTGTTCGTAATAATGATAATAATAGTAATCAAAATAATTAGGTGTTACAAATATTTGTTTTAATTACACTAATATTAATAATGATAGTTACTATAACATTATTAACGATAATACTAATAATTATCTTAATGATAATATAGTAATAATAATAATAACAATAATAATAACCATTTTTAAATAATGATATATATATTAATAATGATAATAATAATAATAATAATAATACCAATAATTGGATAATAATAATAATACTAATTATAACTTTAACGATAATAACGATAGTAATAATAATAAAAAATAACAATTTTTAATGATAAATCCTTTTATTGATAAAGATAATAATAATAATAATAAGATAAAACTAGAACGACGATAATAACGACGATAATAATGATCATTTTTAATAATAATACAAAAATTCGATGGACTATAACTTCAAATCCGTTCATCAAAATCATTCGATATCTAAATGAAAAGTTCTTAATTTTTCGCTAGCTTTCCAACGACATGCATATCTTATACCTTATCTCAGTCGCATATATAACTAATTCAGGATTCAACATAACCTAACTAAAGGCAATATCAAAAGTACAAACATGCATAATCCTATATACTCGAGCACTAGTCAGGGATACACTATTAGTATGTAAAAGTTAAATTATGAGTACTCACGTATCAATATTGAGATTCAATATTGCAGGAAAGGTACGTAGACGCAACGGAGATGATAAACACTATATTGATCTCACGAGCATACCCATGAACCATACTCAATCACCTCCATAGCTATAACCCATAATTTCCTTAATCCAATCCCACTCGAAAAACAATTTCGAAATCACTCGGACAGCACTCTGACGTAATATTTTATGTATACTAATAATATCTTGAAATAATACGGAGTAAATATATATATGTAAATCGATTGAGAGAGTTAGAGAAAAATATTTGCAAGTTTCTTATGAAATAATGAAACCTATTGAATTCTATTTATAATAGATTTTTGAATTATTAAAGTGAATTATTAAAGTATGAATTATTAAAGTAAATTATTAAAGTATGAATTATTAAAGTGAATTATTAAAGTATGAATTATTAAAGTGAATTATTAAAGTATGAATTATTAAAGTGAATTATTAAAGTATGAATTATTAAAGTAAATTATTAAAGTTAAAGTAAAGTAAAAATAAAGTAAAGGTAAAGTTTAAGTATAGTAAAAGTATAAAACTATGTACGCATAATACGCGTATAAATATATATAATATTAATTTAAATCGTTATATATATTTAATAAAATAAAATATAAATATCGTTATCTTTATCATACTGGTTAAGTAATGAGTTGTCAAAAGTGGTTCTAGATATTTATAAAAGTTATATACGTTTTAATAATAAAGTTCTTTTTAAACTGAAAACGTTTTTGTACGTTTGAAACTAAATCAAATAAATATAATAATTTTTTTTTTCCAAAACCAAATATATTTTTAAGAATCATTTTGTTTAAAGGTTAAAATAATGGAAATCGTTATATCATAAAATGTTTTAGAAAAGTAGAATCATATATATTCATAATAGGTTTTAAGTTTTTAAATTACAGTTTGTTGGTGAAGCATGGGATAAAGTTCAAAGGTTAAATAAACGTATGAAATCATCTTAATGAAAAATGTCGAGTTACATAACTTTTCGATATCCAACATCTAAGTTATTTACACTTCACGTTCTTACTTATAAATCACTTTACCATTTTCCGAATGTTGTCAAAAAGAATAGATTTCTTAAATCACAGTGAATCTCATAACATAGACCCGTAATCATATCATAATGTATCTGATAAATCAATCATTTGATATTATCTTCTAATTCCATCGATAAACATATTGAAACAAATACGTTCATGTAAAGTATTATACGTTTAATACTTTATTAATATTCTCAAGTTATAATATATATATATATATATATATATATATACATATATATACATATATATACATATTTATTTATATATAACGGTTCGTGAATCGTCAGAATTTGGTCGAGGTTATAATGAATGTATGAACACAATTTAAAATTCTTGAGATTTAACTTAACAAACTTTGCTTATCGTGTCGGAATAATATAAAGATAAAGTTTAAATTTGGTTAGAAATTTTCGGGTTGTCACAGTACCTACCCGTTAAAGAAATTTCGTCCCGAAATTTGAGTGGAAAGGTCGTGAATGATAATAAGTATGTTTTCATGATGCATACAGGCTGAAAATTAGAGTTTTATCATCTGCGAATAATTTGGATAAATAATCCATTTATATGAAGAGTACGAATGAAGCTAACATAGAAGAGTGAAATGAGTAAGTGTAGATTTATCTTATCATTTGACGTAGATATGATTGATTTCCAGATTTCAAGGGATTTGAAGAAAATCTTTGTAATAAGATTTGATTCTCCGGTAAAAAAAGGAATTAGGATCTGCTTTAAATGCGATCGTCCATTTTAATTCTTCTGTCGGAGATTTTCTTATAAATTCACCTCCTTTGTTTTCTTACAACTCACACCTTCTGTTGATGCATTTTATGCAAGTCCCTAGACATCTACCCACGTCCATTGCAGGTACAACAGTTTACAGGCCACCATGATCGTTCGTTATTATCCTATCCGTGTTTGTATGTGGTTACAGCAACTGCAGGAACAAGATTTGGATGTTTGACTATGTTAGACTTAGTCAGACGTCCGAGTGAAGCCTCACTCGTACGGCTGACAGGCTCATACGTACGGTTGATGCTGAGCTAAGTCACAATTACAACCTAAATGAGAAGACACGAGTGAGTGATCACCCGTACGGCTGATGAAGCCAACTCGTATGTGTGATGGATGAATCGTACGGGTGAGTCAACAGCAGGGGTATATAAAGTCTTATGTTCTTCATTTTAGGTTAAGAATCTCATTTGTTACACACACTCAGATCAGGTGAGCTCCTCCGATTCTCTCTCAACCCAAATCACCCAGGTGGTGAATAATAGCTCTAGGTGTTGATCTAATCACACTTGATTTAGTTGTGGTATGACTAAATTAATCCCAAAAAGCTTAACCTATTCACTAGAGGGTTTGATTCACTTATTCCGTCATTGTGTGAGTTAAATCTGTTGATTTCTAAGTTCCTAGTCATATTTCATCACCTTCTATTCTTTCCCCCTCAACTCATATTTTAAAGTATTCATCAATATGCTCCATCCAGTTCTGATTCTCGATATACGTATAACTTTCATATCGGTCATTCTTCTTTTTCATCTACCGCTGGAAGAATCTATTTACTTCTACTATACTCTTGGGTTTATAGTGTTTCTAGTTCTCCCGTGTCTTTATATTGCTATATGCATCGATATATATGGTTTATAATTTTTGGTTTGTCGTTGGGCTTTATATCTTCCCTTATATTTCAAAGTCTCTGTTTCTATCTTCTATAATCATTGTCATCCACAGTTAATGCTCTCTTTTATTTGCTGCAATTTATACCCCAATTTCTATTTTGGAGTTTTGTCCTTTCGTTTCTTCTTCTTGCGATTAAGCACCGCTTGTAATGGTCCAGAATTCACAGATATGAATTTCGGAATGAACATTGTTAATGTTCTAGGAAGGAAATTGTGATGGCACGATCTTGACTTGTCAAATTACTAGAATACCTTGGAAAAGGCCGAATCATCAAGAAATATTTTCTTGATATTTTAGAGGTTAAATAGAATACAAGAGTCGTATAACATGGCACATGATGATGTTATGATCTGTGAATCATCAAGTTCCATTTAGAAACTCAGCATGAATTACTGTAATATAATCACGTTGATCAAGTGTCATTATATTATACTAACTCATGCTTTAGTTTCCAATACTACTTCAAAAACATTCATATTTTAAACTCAAAGGTTTACAGAGTATAGGAACTAAACAGTTTCCTTTTTGATGTAATACAGATAGCGCAAAGAGATAAATGATTCCAGATAAGAATAGTTATATATCTTCAGAAATATGGAGGATATTTATAATGAAAGATACAATGATATCTTAGAATTTCTAATATCAGAGGATGATGAAGAATATTGTATGTAAGGGTTTAGTGTCAGGATCAAGGTATTCGTTAATGACTTCCGCAGACACTGAATCATTTGGATTCTTTGAAGGCAGGTTCAGTCTTTGTGATTTGTCCACAGCCTCCTTCATACTTTGCTCAATCCGTTTTCTAGTTCCAAAACTTCTCTATTTCTGAGCTTTGTTAATACACTAATCTTTATCATCAAACTTTTTACTGCTAAGGTCGTTTATAGTTTTTGTTGCTTCATCAGCATTTCGAGAACTAGTTCGCGGTTCAGAGTGTTTTTCAGAAACTTCACATTCGAAGTATGTAAGCCTTGGAAATAGACGTTATGTATAACTGTTGGCGTCAACATGTTGTGAGATTTCACAATACTGATTGCTAATTCCCAATGATTCGTATGGCAATTCTCTTTACAAGAGGCAGATGAGTAAATGATGAGGTTTCGATAAATATAAAGATTCTTCGGAATGCCCAAGATCAGTGAAGTTGTTGGTAAGTTTATTGCTAATGTGGTGGAATATGAAAGGTTCTCCGGTAACAAAAGGGTAATCACGCATATCAAAATTATGATAAGGCTACTCCGAATGAAAAAATTGAAGTTGTCTTGTTGGAGCTGTGATATAATTTGCTACTTTGCAAAGGAATTGCAAGGTTATTTTGGCTAATAAATGCCAAGAGATCTGACACATATATGTGTTGAATTATGACTTTGGTTTCGAGAGCTTTTTAAGTACATAACTGTGGGTAATATGTGGTTGGATCATCATCTCGATTGCTCATTATTTGAAGTGTCTTCAGAGATTTTCGAAGGGTTTGAACACAGATTGTAATCGTTTGTATACATTTGATGTTCTAACACACTTTTGAAGTCAAAGTATAGCTTTGAAAGATGTAGGAATCTAAAAGTGATGGTACCGGTTATATCTCGAATTGAATTCTGAGATTTTAAAATCAGAATATGTAATTGGGTTTGAATGAGTATGGTTGTTTTGATTTCTATGAAAGAATGTATATTATTGTGAAAGTAGGAAGTATAATTGATAATTTGCTTAATCTGATTCGAAGAATGTAACATATTAATTGTGAATTTATATATATCTCTCGGGTATTACCTACCCGTTAAAAAATTTTCACAATTAATATTTTGTACATAAGAATTTTATTACAGTCTTTATGAAAATATATATGTATATATTCTGCTCAGATGTAACATAGATTTTAATGAGTTAATACTAAATTAACTCATTCGATTTACGGTTGGAACTAGAATTGAATAATTCCTTGAAGGCTTTAGAGGTTACATAAGTATTTCTTCAATAATATTGAAATTATGAATCAATACTTAGTTATTTGTTGAGATGTGATGTTGGTTTTCGTTAAATTCTTGTGAACTTCGCAAAGTACGAATGATGTTATCTAAAAAGCTTCGGTTACATCAATGATGAAGTGTAAAATCAAATATATACTTGATTTATTAGGAATTGGAACTTGTTGAATTGAGACAGAGATTGTAGTTAACGATGGTTAAGTTGCGGGCGAGGGACATACATTATTGCATATTTGTAATATGAATTAACCGAGTAGTTAAGATTCACACACAATAGCTTAGCACGGAAAGATTTATTTTTTTATTTCAAAATATATATATATATATATATATATATATATATATATATATATATATATATATATATATATATATAATATATATATATATATATATAATTTCTTCAGAGGGAATGAGTTAATTCTTCATAACTTGTTGATACAATATACACGTTATTGATTCGTAATGATGTCCACAGTGATTCTTGAACTGACAGAGTTTGTGATGTTATAGGTGTTGTTGATTCTGATGTTGACTGTACTGACGATGCTGGTGACGTTGACGGTACTGTTGATGCTGTTGGTAAAACAAGTTTAACTTGTTAATCACACACCATTTTTGTCAGGGTTTCTACTCTTCCTTCTATCATTTTGGTTCGCTTAACTGATTTATGGTTAGGGTTATATTAGATAATCTCTAAGACTTTAGAGATTATATAATCGCCGCGGAATGTTTCTCCAATGAAGTTATGAATTATCTCAACTTTGAGGGTACTTAGTATTTCGATTTTTTTTTTCTTTGAACTTTTTTCCTTTCATTATATTTCTATAACTTTTTTTCATTTCCTTTTCCCCTTTTTTTCATTACATTATTTTTAAACGTTTAATTAATTAATTATGATTTTTAAACGTTAAATTAACCGACCATAACTACCCCTGAATGAATTATTTTTTTTACAATTTTTTCACTTCCTTTTTCCTCTTCTTGTACATTATTTTATTAAACCGATCGTTTACCTTTTTTACTCGTTCAATTATTCGACGTTAATTGATTAAAATCATCCCGCATTGAAACGCGTAGTTTTTATGTGACGACCCGGAAATTTTCGATCAAATTTAAACTTATTCTTTGTATGATTTCGACATGATAAGCAAAGTCTGTAATGTTGAGCCTCAAAAACTTTGGGACTATATTCATGTAACCATTTACCATTTTTACTGTGTTCGACGATTCACGAACATTTATGTGTATGTAGATATGTATATATAATATATAGTTACATTAATTGAAAACGTTAACAAAGTATTAGAGGTATAATACTTTACATGAACATAATTGTTTCAATATATGTTTAATATATTTATCGACGGAATTAAATGATAATATCAAACGATTGAATTATCAGATACATCGTGATATGATTACGGGTCTCTGTTGTGAGGTCCACTGTGACTTAAGAAATCTGTTCTTTTTAACAATATTCTGAAAATGGTAAAGTGATTTACAAGTAAGAACAAATGTGTCAATTAACGGGAACTAGATAAAAGTTAGTGAGATTTCTGTTAAATTTTCAATGCATGCTTTACAATAACTTCCTCGTGACTCTTGATAAGTTAATTATTTAACTTTCATAAAATTAATAGTAAGAACATGAAATGTAAATGGATGTCGACAAGATAAGCAAATGGATATGTTGATTTAAAATGATTTCATACGTTTAATTGTCCATTGGACTTAACCCTACGATTCACGAATAAACTGTAAGTAAAAACTGGAAACCATTATGACTTATATATTATATGATTTTACTTTATTAAATGAAAATATTTTATGATATAACAATTTCTATTATTTAAACCTTTTAAAGAATGATTTTGAATATAACTAATTCTGAAAAACTAAATTATATTTATTCGATTTAGTACGAACACGTTTTTCGATATAATATAATTTGATTATAAAATATTATTATGGATTTTCAATGATATGAAAATAAAAATAAAAATAAAATAAAGATTTCTAATGAGCACCAAAAGACTACAACATTTCATCTCAAGATTTCAAGTTAAAATGATGGAAATCACTAAACCTGCGCACTTGCATGAGAAAAATCATAACTAAATCATACTGACTCGAAAAAGGGTGATTATGGTGTCCAGACGTCCGTAACTCAAAAAATCTACAACTTTCGTGAAGACACCATACGCGGATCGCGTACCCATCTACGCGAAACGCGTAATGTTTGTCGACATAAAAAGTGATGGCGGCTTTTAATTTAACACGTTTATTATTATTATATTATCTTATTATTATTATTATTATATTATTATATTTATATTATTATATTATATATATGTATATATATATATATATATATATATATATATATATATATATATATATATATATATATATATATGCATATCATCCACATCAAAATTTTATATTACTCCGTATCGTTTGATCTATAATTACCCCACATCAATTTTATTTTTATTTTTCAAAACGGGTTTACAAACCGATTATAACTAAGAAAATTATGGGTTATGGATATGGAGGTTATGGGTAATATTCATGGGTATTGTTCGTGAGGTCAACCTAATATCTATCCGTTCCGTTGCGTCTACGTACTCTCCTGCAATATTGAATCATAATATTGATACGTGAGCATTCATATCTTGTCTTTTAAAATATTAATAGTGTATCCATGTCTAATGCTCGAGTATATATATATATATTTATGCATGCTTGTATATTTTAATTTTGTCGTTAGATAGTTTATGATGAGACACGAGTTTGATACATATGCCACTGATATAAAGTATATGATATGCATGTCGTTGGAAAGCTATCGAAAAATTAATAACTTTTCATTTAGAAATCGTGTGTTTTCGAGAAACGGATTAAAAGTTATGGTCAACTGAATTATGATTAATATTAATTGAAATTGTGTTTGAAACTGTAAATTGATATTTATACAACTTGTTTATGAGATTGATAAATTGAATTTCCAAATATTATTAGTCGAGTAAATGAATTCTTATATAAGACACGTCTTGTTTTGTTGAACAATTGTCAAAGTTGACTGTCTTATCATGTTTTAATTAAAGCTTTATAAATACTATAATCTGATTTTACAAGTATTGGAAAACAATGTGAAATAATAAACAGGTATAGATTTAAAGATCATATTGGGTCAGGTTGACTTTTGAGATGACTTTTGTTAACTTTTGCATGTCAGTCTCGAGCATTAGGATTGTGATACACTATGACCTGACCTAGCTTGTTAGACATGTATTGACCAACATATGTTCTCTAGGTTGAGATCTACGGTTATTTTACATTTCGAGTTTCGGTCACATTTCGGTGAATGACCTTATTGTAGTGACCCGAACTTTTCCATGTTTATATATACATAATGAAATTGTTATTTACATGATTAAGTGTTTCCAGCATGTTAAGCAATCAAACTTGTTAAGACGTGATTAATTGAAATAGGTTTTATATAGACAATTGACCACCCAAGTTGACCGGTGATTCACGAACGTTAAAACTTGTAAAAACTATATGATGACATATATATGGATATATATATAGTTAACATGATATTATGATAAGTAAGTATCTCATTAGGTATTTTAACAATGAGTTATATACATAAAAATGAGACTATTGAATTAAGAAACTCGAAAACGATATATATAACGATTATCGTTATATCAAAGTCTTAGTAAATACATATGAATCATTTTAAGATATTGATACACTATATTTAAACATGATAAATGATAAGTAAACATATCATTAAATGTATTAACAATGAACTACATATGTAAAAACAAGACTACTAACTTAAGGATTTTGAAACGAGACATATATGTAACGATTATCGTTGTAACGACATTTAATTGTATATATATCATATTAAGATATATTAATACATCATAATATCATGTTAATGTAATAATTTAACATCTCATTAGATATAATAAACAATGGGTTAACAACATTTAACAAGATCGTTAACTTAAAGGTTTCAAAACAACACTTACATGTAATGACTAACGATGACTTAACGACTCAGATAAAATGTATGCACATGTAGTGTTTTAATATGTATTCATACACTTTTGAAAGACTTCAAGACACTTACAATTAGATCCTCGTTCATTTTCATCAATAATTCTACTCGTATGCACCCGTATTGGTACTCGTACAATACCCAGCTTCTAAATGTATTTACTATTGGTATATACACTCCAATGATTAGCTCTTAGCAGCCCTTGTTAGTCACTTAACACATGTGGGAACCATTATTTGGCAACTAGCATGAAATATCTAACAAAACAATAAAGTAATGGAGCCTATATTTGACTCCATATTCACGCCACCTTACACCTACCATAAACACAATTTGATTTCCATTTTTATGCATCAAATTACTCTCTCTCAATTACTCTCTTAGTGTTCTAAGTGTTCTTCATCATTTCCTTCATAATCTAGCTCAATCTAGGTAACCTAGATCAACATACAAAACAACTACTCAAGAACACACCAACAATACTTCCAAGTTTGCCAGCTTACTTTCAATCTTGCAAATCCATTTCAAGTGATCATCCAATCTCAAGAAATCTTTCTAATTTACAGTAAGATATCTTTCTAATTCAAGGT
This sequence comes from Rutidosis leptorrhynchoides, assembly GCF_046630445.1. Classification (NCBI taxonomy): domain Eukaryota; kingdom Viridiplantae; phylum Streptophyta; class Magnoliopsida; order Asterales; family Asteraceae; genus Rutidosis; species Rutidosis leptorrhynchoides. The sequence continues at coordinate 371,797,323 of NC_092343.1, read as the reverse complement.
AATACTCATACGCAAACTTTGATTCAATTTCTATAACTATAACAATCTTGTTTCGAGTGAAAATCTTACTTGAACTTGTTTTCGTGTCATACTTTTGCTTCAAGAACTCTCAAGCCATCCAAGGATCCTTTGAAGCTAGATCTATTTTTCTCATTTCCAGTAAGTTTATCCACAAAACCTGAGGTAGTAATGATGTTCATAACATCATTCAATTCGTATATATAAAACTACCTTATTCGAAGGTTTAAACTTGTAATCACTAGAACATAGTTTAGTTAATTCTAAACTTGTTCGCAAACAAAAGTTAATCCTTCTAACTTGACTTTTAAAATCAACTAGACACATGTTCTATATCTATATGATATGCTAACTTAATGATTTAAAACCTGAAAACACGAAAAACACCGTAAAACCGGATATACGCCGTCGTAGTAACACCGCGGGCTGTTTTGGGTTAGTTAATTAAAAACTATGATAAAATTTGATTTAAAAGTTGTTCTTCTGGGAAAATGATTTTTCTTATGAACATGAAACTATATCCAAAAATCATGGTTAAACTCAAAGTGGAAGTATGTTTTCCAAAATGGTCATCTAGACGTCGTTCTTTCGACTGAAATGACTACCTTTACAAAAACGACTTGTAACCTGTATTTCTGACTATAAACTTATACTTTTTCTGTTTATATTCATAAACTTAAGTTCAATATGAAATCATAGCAACTTGAATCACTCAAAACGGATTTAAAACGAAGAAGTTATGGGTAAAACAAGATTGGATAATTTTGCTTGTTGTAGCTACGTGAAAATTGGTAACAAATCTATATTAATCATATCCTAGCTAACTCATATTGTATTATACATGTATTCTAATATATTATGAAATCTTGAGATACCATACACACGAATACAATGTTTTGACATATCATATCGACCCATCTATATATATATTTCGGAACAACCATAGACACTCTATATGCAGTAATGTTGGAGTTAGCTATACAGGGTTGAGGTTGATTCTAAAATATTATATATACTTTGAGTTGTGATCTAGCCTGAGACTTGTATACACGAGGTCGTGGATTGATTCGAGATAATATATATTGCTTTATTTCTGTAAATCTAACTGTGGACAACTAGTTGTAGGTTACTAACGAGGACAGCTGACTTAATAAACTTAAAACAGCAAAATGTATTAAAAATGTTGTAATTATATTTTGAACATACTTTGATATATATGTACATATTTGTTATAGGTTCGTAAATCAACCAGTGGCCAAGTCTTACTTCCCGACGAAGTAAAAATCTGTGAAAGTGAGTTATAGTCCCACTTTTAAAATCTAATATTTTGGGATGAGAATACATGCATTTTTATAAATGTTTTACGAAATAGACACAAGTAAATGAAACTACATTATATGGGTGAATGATCGAAGCTGAATATGCCCCTTTTTAGCTTGGTAGCCTAAGAATTTGGGAACAGACCCCCAAATTGACGCGAATCCTAAAGATAGATCTATCGGGCCCAACAAGCCCCATTCTAGAATTTGGAATGCTTTAGTACTTCGAAATTATCATGTCCGATGGGTGTCCCGGAATGATGGAGATATTTTATATGCATCTTGTTAATGTCGGTTACCAGGTGTTCACCATATGAATGATTTTTATCTCTATGTATGGGATGTATATTGAAATATGAAATCTTGTGGTCTATTATTACGATTTGATAAATATATAGGTTAAACCTATAACTCACCAACATTTTTGTTGACATTTAAAGCATGTTTATTCTCAGGTGATTATTAAGAGCTTCCGTTGTTGCATGCTAAAATATGAACAAGATTTGGTGTTAGCATGTTTGTATAATATTGTTTAAAACTGCATTCGAGATTTATTTTATTGTAACATATTAATATTGTAAACTAATATGTATTGGTAGTGTGTAAGTGTGATATTTTTAGATTATCATTTCTGGATAATCTAGGTGGTGTCCTTTTAACCTTGTCGATAAAATAAAGGTTATGGTTTGTTTTTAAAAAATGAATGCAGTCTTTGAAAAACGTCTCATATAGAGGTCAAAACCTCGCAACGAAATCAATTAATATGGAACGTTTATAATCAATATGAACGGGACATTTCAGTTGGTATCCGAGCGTTGGTCTTAGAGAACCAGAAATTTACATTAATGTGTCTTATCGAGTTTGTTAGGATACATTAGTGAGTCTGGACTTCGACCGTGTTTTCTTTAAAAACGATTGCTTAACACTTTTGTTGAAAACTATATATTATTAACATGTAAATATTATGTGATATATTAACCTCTTAATGTGTTTGATATTGTGTGATAGATGTCTACCACTAGTACAAATCCCATCGACTCACCTAATAATAATGAAGAGTCGAATATACTTTGGGAAGATTTACAAATTCCCGAAGAGGAACCGGAAGAGAAGGAACCGGAAGAAGAGGAACCAGAAAAGGAGGAACCGGAATAAGAGGAACCAGAAGAGGAGGAACCGGAAGAAGAAGAAGAGGTTCCGGAGGAAGAAATATTGATACCTATAGTAAATTGACTAAATAAAATAAAATCCTCAACCAACGGACCAAAGTTAAAAATGGTCAATGGTGTTTCCGCCGAGGAAGCAAAATATTGGGAAGATTACCAATTTTCCGATGAATCGGATCCCGATGAGGATTCCGATGATGTTATAGAAATTACCTCGACCCAATTTAATAAAGCAAAAGAAAATAATAAGGGAAAAGGTATAAAAATAGAGAAACATGTTTCAACCCCGATGAACTTTATATGTATCGGCAAAATCCGCATTTCCTAAATTGTAACAATAATCCGGGAACCTCTAAACCACCAGGTTTTTCTAAAACATTGTGGAAAATGACGGCTCGTATTAGAGGAACACCATATATCCCTAGAAAATTAGGAAAACTGTAAGACCTAAATATTTATTGTACATAATGTATTTATGGTGTACGATGCATATATGAAGTGTACGGAGCATGTACGTGTTGCTTGCTCGAATGTCGAAGAAAACTGGATGTCGTTTGAGGTGCAAGGTGTGTACGTATCTTTTCAACCCCAAATAAAGTTTGAGTTGATGTTTCAAAGCCTTACCATTGGAAAGAATATCTTATTACGTTTCCAACGATATTTGATTCATCGAAAATGGAGCTACGGCCAAAAAGTTATGGCCAAAACAAGTTTCTAAAAACTGGCCTGTAGGTTGGAGTGGCTCTCCACCTTTCGGCGCGGCGCTCCGAACCCGTCTGATGCAATTTTCAGCCTTTTTAAAAGGTTTAAATGAGGGGTACTTTGGTTTTTTCATTTAGGGTCGGTTTAGGGTCACCAAAACTGATCTAGAACTCCATTGGAGCTCATTTTCACTCATCAAACACTCTCATCTTCAAACCCTAGAGTGAGAGGAGAGTTTTAGAGAGAGAGAGAGCTCCAATTGGAGAAGAAGAAGGGTATTTTGGGTCAAACCTCGGGTATTAAAGTTGTTCTACTCGTCAACGGCATTATTTTAGCGGTATTGGTAAGTTCAAACTCCGAACTTCATCTTTGTAATTTGATATTCAAGTTTAGGGTTTTGAACTAGTTAGTTATAAAACTCTTTTAGGAGGTGAAATGGGTAATTGTAACTAGTTATTGTTGATGTTGGTGGGTTTAGGATTGGATGATGATATTGTTAGTTTGTAAACTAATTTTGTTGATGAAATCACTAGCTAACTTGGATTATTAGTGATTTGGGGTGTAAGTTCACAAATTTGGTGTTTTGACTAGTTTTTAGGTCAAAATGGGTTTTTGTGTAAATGTTGGTCTAAAATGCATTTAAAGCCTAAAAGAGGTGTATTTAGGTATTTCGGGAATGCGAGAAATGGTCTCGTTAGTTTTGGACTTTCGAGTATCGTTAAAAGTGCAAAAAGGCGTAGATTGCACTTTATGTCAATTTGGGCGGGTCGTGAGTTCAAATGGGGGATTGGTTGATCAAACCTTGTGCAAAAAGTATTAGTGGGACATAATCACTATTCGATTGTGATTATGAGTGGTTCGGGTGAGATTTGACTTAGTCAAAGTTGGTCAAGTGTATATAGTCGAAATTACACTTGTGATGTGTTAAGTCGAATAGGCTTAAGTTGTAGCTTATTTGCATGTATGATTTGCGTAGGTGATATACGTGAAGTCGGTGGAAGGAGTTCAAGTTTGCGAGTTGCACTTCTTCAAGTAATCGAGGTGAGTGGAATATTTATACATGTATGTATGTGGTTTATTTACTCGTACGCGATGTGGGCCTTTGGTGCCACATCGTGAGTAGTGGGCGTTATGTCACAAGATGCGACATATTTTTTGGTATGATGGAATGGGAACTACAAGTCGGTAGTGTCTCGATAGGTTATTCACAAGTCGGTGACACCTCATAGTGGTTCACGGGGCGGTGACCCTTAGTAGTTGGTTGGTGTTTCACAAGTCGGTGTCACCATAAGTCGGGGAAGTGATTCACGAGTCGGTGACACTTCATAGTGTTCACAGGTCGGTGACACTAGGTGGTGCTTCACAAGTCGGTGATGCCACATGGAGGGTCACAAGTCGGTGACCCATATGTATTGATGGGGGTTCACAAGTCGGTGATACCCTTGGGTGATTCACAAGTCGGTGACACCCTATAGTGTTCACAAGTCGGTGACACTTAGTGGCGCTTCACAAGTCGGTGATGTCACATGGCGTTCACAAGTCGGTGACCCATAGATATTGGTGGGTAGTTCACAAGTCGGTGACAGCATATGAGTGAGACTCGACGTTATTGGTCGTCTACAAGTTGGTAGTGCCATAGCGGGGAACGGTTTGTTATATTTATGCATTGTTGTGATTTTAGTATATTATTGTGACGATTTATATACTAACGTTGTTGCTAGTCGTATGTTTGGTGTTACTAGCTCGTTTATGCATTTTGTTTGCATGGTTTTGTAAGTGGATGCGTGTAGGTAAATTACATATGTATATGTATAAGTATTGCATTCACTAAGCATTAGCTTACCCTCTCGTTGTTTACATTTTTAGGTACGGACGCGGATTTGGCAAGGGTATGCTCGGGATTAGATGACTTTCCCTTTTGTGCTTGCGTGGATTTCTTTTGGATTCGACTTAGGATTGGGTAGTTTATCCCCAAACATCATGCTCGTAGTTGTGTTTGGAAACTAAACTCATTGGGTCGAATTTGTATTTTGTAGTAAAAGGGTATTTTGGGCATATGTGGGCCCCGTCTCGTAAAACTTATTTTATGAATGGAACATGTTAGTTTTTCATATATGAATATGTTGTGAATAGCATTTTGTCTAAATACGTCGGGAAGTGGTCAAACATTTTAGCATTTCAAGACTTTTTGGACAGGCCACTTTGGCGCGCCGCGCAAGGTTATGGCGCGCCGCGCCACCTGCTGAACAAAGGAAATTTTTTTATTTTGGTAAATTTCACGTGGTCGATTGTATAGGCGCCTAGACTTAGACTTTTTGTGTGGACTATTATGCGGGACTTGTAGGATTACGGGTCGGTTCGGGTTTCTAGTTAGTGCCTTTGAGAATAGGTGCTTTAACTACGTGTTGATTATGTGTTACTAATCATGTTGTGTTGTGTTGAACATCTAGCGAGATGATTGTTGTATTCATGAGTTCGGCATGGCGTGTGAGCGTAATAATGCTTCGCGACCATTATTACGGTTGCAAGCCAAGTCATGCAAGTGATGTACAACAAGTGTTGAACTAGATGGGATGTACGAACGGTGGCATATTATATGTTTGTGAACGATTGATCGTGGTTGTGTGTGTAAGTTATTCATGTTGTGTTCCTAACCGAGTTCATTTCTTAGAATGACGACAAGGAGCAAACAAGCCAACGAAGATCAAGACGAAGACGTTGAGTTCACGGCTAAGGTTGAGGCCATCTTTAAACGTCAAAAAGCGGAGTTTCTCGAGGATGTTAGAAAGGTTTTCCGGGAATCGGTTGATGGGCAAATAACCGATCTAATTGATGAAAGGGTGAAGGTCGCAATCGAGGAAGCGCTTGATGCTAGAAATATTTATCCCCGAGGCGAAGTATTGATTTCATTAATACTCCGCAAGATTATGTAATCTTTAATATTTTAGAGATTATTCATTTCTAAGTCAAGCCGAAAATCAAATGAGCTTAATATGATATTAACTCATTAAATTTGAATTACATCCGAAGAAAATATACATACATATATTTTCATAAAGACTGTAATGAAAATTCTTTTGTACAAAATATTAATTGTGAAATCTTTAAAGGGTAGGTAATACTCGGAAAATATATAAGTTCACAATTAATATGTTACATTGTACATTCTTCAATTTTGATTCAAAAATCATTAACTATACTCACTATCTTCACAACGATATACAATCATTTTCATAAAAGTTCAATTACATATTCTGATATTGACGAATCAGAATCCAAGTCATAACTCTGAACCAGTAACATCATTCTTAGATCTCTACATCTTTCAAAGCTATACTTTGACTTCAAAACTGTGCAAGATCCTTTAGCATTGTTAATATCGAAAATAATCTTGCCATCCTTTTCAGAGTATCCTGTTTTATCACACTTTCAACTAGTCAACTTTGAATTTTCAGATTAGCCTTATTGTAACCTTGACATATACGTTCTTGTTACTGGGGAACCTTTCATGTTAAACCACATTAGCAGTAAATTTACCAACAATTTCATTTATCATTGACCTTCCGAAAAATCCTTATACTCATTGAAACCCTATCATGTACTCATCCACATTTGGTTACAATAATGGTCATACGAATTATCGGGAATTAGCAATCAGTATTTTGAAATCTTGCAGCACGTCTACGCCAACAGTTATATGAGTACATATAACATCTACCTCCTGGACTTACATACTTTGAATGTGAAGTTTCTGAAAAACACCCTGAACTGCGAACTAGTTCTCGAAATGCTGATGAAACAGCAAAAACTGTAAACAACTTTAACAGTCAAAAGTTTGATGATAAAGAATGGTATGGTGGTAAAGCTGAGAAAAAGAGAAGGTTTGGAACTGGAAAACGGATTGAGCAAAGTATGAAGGAGGCTGTGGATAAATCACAAAGACTGAACCTGCCTTCAAAGAATCCAAATGATTCAGTGTCTGCTGAAATCCTTAGAAAATACCTTACTCCTTACTCTAAAACCTTTACGGACAATATTCTTCATCATCATCATTATCTTAAATATTCTAAGATATCATTATATCTTTCATTATAAATATCCTCAATATTTCTGAGGATAATTTCGTGACTATCTGAAATTATTCATTCCTTCACGCTATCTGTGTTACATCATAACAGAGACTGTGTTAGTTTCTAAATTCTGAAAAATTCGAATTTAAAATATGAATGTTTTGAAGTAGTGTTGGGAACTGAAGCATGAATTAGTATAATATAATGACACTTGATCAACGTGATTATATTACAGTAAGTCATGCTGAGTTTCTAATGGAACGTGATAAAGGTTCACAGATCACACCCTCATCATGAACCATGTTACATAACTCTTTCATTATATTTAACCTCTAAATAAATCAAGATAATATTTTTCTTGATGATTCGGTCTTTTTCTGATATTCTGGTAATTTGACAAATCAAGATCGTGCCATTACAATTTATTTCTTAGAACATTAATTATGTTCATCCGAAATTCATACCTACAAATTCTGGACCATTATCCACTTGACATAAGGTCGGAAAGAGAAATCGAAAGCATGGAGCTCTGAAATAAAAAGGAGAATATAAGCCCGATAACAACTCCGAAATTTACAAACCGTGTATATCAATGCGTATAGCAATATAAAGACACGGGAGAATGAAAAACACTATAACCCCAAGGTAATGGTAAAAGAAAGTAACTTCCTCTGGTGGTAGATGAAAAAGAAGAATGACAGATATAAAAGTTAGGAGTATATCAAGAATCAGAACTGGATGAAGCATTTCACAATCTTTTGGAAGTATGAAATGAGGAAGAAGATGTAGGAGTGGTGAAAATAATGAAACGGAAGAGGTCAATTTATAGCGAAATAACAAACAGAGCAATCAAGACAGATGACTGCATATAATTAAAGAAGATCTTAATCTCCTTAATTCCCAAAGAATCAAATCTTATTTAGATTATGAAGGCTTTCTATTCCTTAAATTCCGGAAATCAATCGTTACTACGTCAAGAGATAAGACGCATCTCTATTATTTATTTCACTTTATTATGATAACTTCCCACATACGCTTCAAGTAATTGGATTGTTTTATCTATATTATTCAACGGTGATAAAACTCTATTTATCGACTCATATTCGTCATAAAAACATTTTTATTGTTAGCCATGACAACCTCACTCAAATTTCGGGACGAAATTTCTTTAACGGGTAGGTACTGTGATGACCCGGAAAATTCTGGCCAAATTTAAACTTAATCTTGTATGATTAACGTTTCCGACATGATAAACAAAGTCTATGAAGTTAAATCTCAAAATTTTGAACTGTTCAATTAACCTTCTATTGTTCTCAACGAAACGCGAACAATTATATATAGATACATATACTATAACTTGAAAACGTAACAAAGTGTTGAGGATATGATACTGTGCATTAAACTTATTGGTTTGATTATCTGATTGATATATTTAACTACATAGTTAAAAGATTATGCCAAATGATTCAAGTAAAAGATATTTACTGAGTCTCTTAAGAATTATGATATTATTACGTATCTCTGTTGAGAGGTCCACGTTGATTTGAGAAATCATTCATTTTTAACGGTATTCAGAATAAATGGTGAATTATTTGTTAAAATAACGTAATTTGGACACATACAATAATAAGGAATATTAACTGATAAGAATTAATTATATGAATAACTTGCGATACGTATTTTAAAACGTGTTTATAAATATTGAGAATATATATTAACTTGGTTATGAAACGTTTGATAAATACTATTATATTAATAAATAACGAGACAATGATTTATAGAAGTAAATGACTAAAATACTCGAAAGTTTAAGATATACTTTGGGTGGTATAATTTAGGGATAATTTAATGCTATATTTTGACAAAGGTACGTGTCCCAGAATGTAAATTACAAGTTTTCTCAGCGTACGAAGGGACACTCGAAAGACCGGAACCTGGACGTAAGTCGCGTAACAACGTACGACTTATCGGAACAAAAATTACAAGTTAACTATGCATGTGAATTTAATATAATATATAATTAATTATATAAATTAAATATATTATATATATTATTAATAATTATGTCGACAAACAAAAATAAAAAAAAATGTGAGCTGGATTTTGGGGCCATGCGATCGCATGGAAAATAGGCATAAAACCCATGCGATCGCATGGGGTCAGATTTCAGGAAAAGTTTATAAATTGAATTCGTTTTGCTTCGAGACACACACACACACCAATCCATCTATCTCCCTCTGTAATATATATTTATATATTATTATTATTATTATTAATTAATTAATATTATAATTAATTTTAATACTATTAGTAGTATTATTATTAATTAATATTATATATAAAATACTACGACGAGGTCATGAGCGTGTCACTTCAAAACAAGTTTTTCAAGCGGGATAAAGCTAAGGAAACTATGGGTTATAGCTATGGAAGTTAGGGGTAATATTCGTGGGTAATATTCACAAGTCAAACCTAGTGTTTATCATCTCCGTTACGTCTACGTACTTTTCTGAAATATTGAATCACAATAATAATACGTAAGCATTTATATTTTATATTTTATAAATTAATAGTGTATACATACTAGTGCTCGAGTGTATATATTTATACATGCTTGTATGCTAAATTTTGTCGTTAAACAGTTTATAATCAATCACAAATTAAATACATATGTTACTGGTAAAAGGTACATGATATACATGTTTTTGGAAAGCTGGTGAAAAATCAATAACTTTTCATTTAGATATCGAATAGCTTCGATGAACGGATTAAAAGATATGGTCAACTGAATTATAATTGATGTTAATTGGAATTGCCTTTAAATCTGCAATTAATATTAAAACAACTTGTTTGTAAGATTGATAAATTGGATTTTTGAATATTACCAACCGAGTAAATAAATCCTTAAATAAGGTACGTCTCGTTTTGTTAAACTATTGTCAAAATTGACTTTTGAAACGACTTTGGATAACTTTTGTATGTCGATATCGAGCAATAGGATTGTGATACACTATGACCTGACCTAGCTTGATAGACATTTATTGACCAACATATATTCTCTAGGTTGAGATCTACGGTTATTTGATACTCCGAGTTTCGATCTCATTTTGGTGAACAACTTTATGTGCTGCTAAGGTGAGTTTCATTTGCTCCCTTTTTAATTGCTTTTGCAATATATATTTTTGGGCTGAGAATACATGCACTTTATTTTAAACGCAATGGATACAAGTACATACTAAATTCTACACTGAGTTTGAACTGAAAATCCCTTAGCTTTGGTAACTAGTAACTGCCAGTTATAAGAACTGGTGGGCGCGAGTAGTTATATATGGATCCATAGGGCTTGACATCCCCGTCTGTTCCAGGTATAGAAACCCTAGCCTGAACTATAAAACAGACGTATGCTATTTGAGTTTAGTACACGTTGGTTTGCGTGTATTGTACATGTTGGTTGCATGTATGTTAAAACAGGGGTACTTATTATAGACGTTAAAGCTTAGTTACCAGGGTGCTCAATCTTGTAGAATCTTTTGATAAATGTTTCAGGTGAAACAACTGAAATCTTGTGATCCACCTTTATATACAGCGTATACGAAACATTAAAACTATGAACTCACCAACTTTTGTGTTGACACTTGTTAGCATGTTTATTCTCAGGTTCCCTAGAAGTCTTCCGCTGTTTGCTTATATGTTAGACAAGCTATGTGCATGGAGTCATACATGCTTTATTCAAGAAAACGTTGCATTCCCAAATTCATCACCATCACCATCTATCTTATTTTGACTGCATTGTCAACGGAAGTATTATTGTAAACCATTATATTACGGTGATTGTCTATATGTAGAAATCATCAGATGTCGAAAACCTTGGATTAAATATTCATTTATGGTGTGCCTTTTCAAAAGAATGCAATGTTTACAAAACGTATCATATAGAGGTCAAATACCTCGCAATGAAATCGATGAATGACGTGTTCGTCCATATAGATTTAGAGTGATCGTCACAGTTGGTATCAGAGTGTTGGTCTTAGCGAACCAGGTCTTGCATGAGTGTGTCTAACTGATAGTGGTTAGGATACATTAGTAAGTCTGAACTTCGACCGTGTCTGCATGTTAAAAGTTTTGCTTATCATTTCTTGTCAAAAATTACATGTTTATCATCTTAAGTCTAAACGCGACTTATTGCATTAATTGCATAGATAGTGTATAGACAAAATTCATATCTTAGTGTATATGTTACTGTATACTTTTCCTGACATCTTCCGAAAATTCCTCCGTGATTTATGGAATTTTGGTATTATATATACATATATAAATTATGTATTGAAGAGTACCAATATAAATTCTATAATCTATTTCATATCAAAAATTATCTCTCTAATTATACAAGATGGATCCCGTATCTAGTTCAAATTCCTTAAACTCCGACAGCTATTCCGATATGGATATTCACCTGAATTCTGAAGACAGTGTAACCGGAATGGATCAACCACTCAGCCATCACCTATTCTGGATGAATTGGGGATGGGTTCGTAGCCTACATAATTATTGGAGACAAGAAGAAGGCAATCCCTTCCATCCACCACATTGCCCTCTTGGCGAAGAACCTGAAGCACTTACCGGCGAACCTGTTCGAGACACCATTTTCTCTCTCATTTCCAGAGTATCTCGTCACGATAATATACTATCTCAAATTCTGAATCTTATTCATCCGCTCGTCCGAACCGACAATCATCCCGGTGTAGTAGAAGAAGTCAACGAGCTTCGCGCTCGGGTAGTGGCTTTGGAGAATATAGTGCGAAGGTTACAAACACCAGCAGCAGCACCAGCAGCATAACCAGTATCACCATCATCAACACCAACAGGATCATTACCACCACCAACAACCACATCCGCATCACACGCCTCAACATCACAAACTGTACCTCGGATATCAACATCATACGCACTATAGATACCAAGGAGTATCAACAACAACAAACGATGAAGTATGGATTCATAACTTTATCGGAGAAACATTCTGCGGTGATTATGTAATCTCTAAAGTCATAGAGATTATCTATTCTAGCCTTAACCATAAATCAGATAGAGTAGAAACCCTGATCGGAATGGTGTATGATTTACAAGCTAAACTCGTTATACCACAAGATCAACAACACCGTCAGCCTCACCAGCACAGTCAGTGCTATCAACATCGTCAGAATCAGCAGCACCTCTAACATCATAAGCTCCGTCAGTTCAAGAAAGCACCGTGGAAAATCATTACGAGTCAATAATGCATATATTGTATTAACGAGTTATGAAATATTAACTCATTCCTTCTGAAGAATTTATATGTATATCTTATATATATAAATTTTTAAAACTATAATAAATCTTTCTATACTAAGCTATTATGTATGGAACTTAACTACTTAGTTAATTTATAGTAATAATATGCTATGATGTACATTCTTCGTTAGCAACTTAATCATCGTTAACTACAATCTTTGTTTCAAATTCAATGAATTTCATTTCATAATAAATCAAGTGTATTATTCAATAAAATGTCTGATTTTACACTTTCATCTTCGGTACCCTCGAAACTTTCTAGACAACATCATTCGTACCTTGAAAAGTTAGCGAGAGTACTATGAGCACCAACATCCTTCACCAAGGAATAAGAATAAATAATGAAGTATTGATTTCATTAATACTCCGCAAGATTATGTAATCTTTAATATTTTAGAGATTATTCATTTCTAAGTCAAGCTGAAAATCAAATGAGCTTAATATGATATTAACTCATTAAATCTGAATTACATCCGAAGAAAATATACATACATATATTTTCATAAAGACTGTAATGAAAATTCTTTTGTACAAAATATTAATTGTGAAATCTTTAACGGGTAGGTAATACTCGGAAAATATATAAATTCACAATTAATATGTTACATTGTACATTCTTCAATTTTGATTCAAAAATCATTAACTATACTTACTATCTTCACAACGATATATAATCGTTTTCATACAAGCTCAATTACATATTCTGATATTGACGAATCAGAATCCAAGTCATAACTCTGAACCAGTAACATCATTCTTAGATCTCTACATCTTTCAAAGCTATACTTTGACTTCAAAACTGTGCAAGATCCTTTAGCGTTGTTAATATCGAAAATAATCTTGCCATCCTTTTCAGAGTATCCTGTTTTATCACACTTTCAACTAGTCAACTTTGAATTTTCAGATTAGCCTTATTGTAACCTTGACATATACGTTCTTGTTACTGGGGAACCTTTCATGTTAAACCACATTAGCAGTAAATTTACCAACAATTTCATTTATCATTGACCTTCCGAAAAATCCTTATACTCATTGAAACCCTATCATGTACTCATCCACATTTGGTTACAATAATGGTCATACGAATTATCGGGAATTAGCAATCAGTATTTTGAAATCTTGCAGCACGTCTACGCCAACAGTTATATGAGTACATATAATATCTACCTCCTGGACTTACATACTTTGAATGTGAAGTTTCTGAAAAACACCCTGAACTGCGAACTAGTTCTCGAAATGCTGATGAAACAGCAAAAACTGTAAACAACTTTAACAGTCAAAAGTTTGATGATAAAGAATGGTATGGTGGTAAAGCTGAGAAAAAGAGAAGGTTTGGAACTGGAAAATGGATTGAGCAAAGTATGAAGGAGGTTGTGGATAAATCACAAAGACTGAACCTGCCTTCAAAGAATCCAAATGATTCAGTGTCTGCTGAAATCCTTAGAAAATACTTTACTCCTTACTCTAAAACCTTTACGGACAATATTCTTCATCATCATCATTATCTTAAATATTCTAAGATATCATTATATCTTTCATTATAAATATCCTCAATATTTCTGAGGATAATTTCGTGACTATCTGAAATTATTCATTCCTTCATGCTATCTGTGTTACATCATAACAGAGACTGTGTTAGTTTCTAAATTCTGAAAAATTCGAATTTAAAATATGAATGTTTTGAAGTAGTGTTGGGAACTGAAGCATGAATTAGTATAATATAATGACACTTGATCAACGTGATTATATTACAGTAAGTCATGCTGAGTTTCTAATGGAACGTGATAAAGGTTCACAGATCACACCCTCATCATGAACCATGTTACATAACTCTTTCATTATATTTAACCTCTAAATAAATCAAGATAATATTTTTCTTGATGATTCGGTCTTTTTCAGATATTCTGGTAATTTGAAAAATCAAGATCGTGCCAATACAATTTATTTCTTAGAACATTAATTATGTTCATCCGAAATTCATACCTACAAATTCTGGACCATTATCCACTTGACATAAGGTCGGAAAGAGAAATCGAAAGCATGGAGCTCTGAAATAAAAAGGAGAATATAAGCCCGATAACAACTCCGAAATTTACAAACCGTGTATATCAATGCGTATAGCAATATAAAGACACGGGAGAATGAAAAACACTATAACCCCAAGGTAATGGTAAAAGAAAGTAACTTCCTCTGGTGGTAGATGAAAAAGAAGAATGACAGATATAAAAGTTAGGAGTATATCAAGAATCAGAACTGGATGAAGCATTTCACAATCTTTTAGAAGTATGAAATGAGGAAGAAGATGTATGAGTGGTGAAAATAATGAAACGGAAGAGGTCAATTTATAGCGAAATAACAAACAGAGCAATCAAGACAGATGACCGCATATAATTAAAGAAGATCTTAATCTCCTTAATTCCCGAAGAATCAAATCTTATTTAGATTATGAAGGCTTTCTATTCCTTAAATTCCGGAAATCAATCGTTACTATGTCAAGAGATAAGACGCATCTCTATTATTTATTTCACTTTATTATGATAACTTCCCACATACGCTTCAAGTAATTGGATTGTTTTATCTATATTATTCAACGGTGATAAAACTCTATTTATCGACTCATATTCGTCATAAAAACATTTTTATTGTTAGCCATGACAACCTCACTCAAATTTCGGGACGAAATTTCTTTAACGGGTAGGTACTGTGATGACCCGGAAAATTCTGGCCAAATTTAAACTTAATCTTGTATGATTAACGTTTCCGACATGATAAACAAAGTCTATGAAGTTAAATCTCAAAATTTTGAATTGTTCAATTAACCTTCTATTGTTCTCAACGAAACGCGAACAATTATATATAGATACATATACTATAACTTGAAAACGTAACAAAGTGTTGAGGATATGATACTGTGCATTAAACTTATTGGTTTGATTATCTGATTGATATATTTAACTACATAGTTAAAAGATTATGCCAAATGATTCAAGTAAAAGATATTTACTGAGTCTCTTAAGAATTATGATATTATTACGTATCTCTGTTGAGAGGTCCACGTTGATTTGAGAAATCATTCATTTTTAACGGTATTCAGAATAAATGGTGAATTATTTGTTAAAATAACGTAATTTGGACACATACAATAATAAGGAATATTAACTGATAAGAATTAATTATATGAATAACTTGCGATACGTATTTTAAAACGTGTTTATAAATATTGAGAATATATATTAACTTGGTTATGAAACGTTTGATAAATACTATTATATTAATAAATAACGAGACAATGATTTATAGAAGTAAATGACTAAAATACTCGAAAGTTTAAGATATACTTTGGGTGGTATAATTTAGGGATAATTTAATGCTATATTTTGACAAAGGTACGTGTCCCAGAATGTAAATTACAAGTTTTCTCAGCGTACGAAGGGACACTCGAAAGACCGGAAACTGGACGTAAGTCGCGTAACAACGTACGACTTATCGGAACAAAAATTACAAGTTAACTATGCATGTGAATTTAATATAATATATAATTAATTATATAAATTAAATATATTATATATATTATTAATAATTATGTCGACAAACAAAATTACAAAAAAAATGTGAGCTGGATTTTGGGTCCATGCGATCGCATGGAAAATAGGCATAAAACTCATGCGATCGCATGGGGTCAGATTTCAGGAAAAGTTTATAAATTGAATTCGTTTTGCTTCGAGACACACACACACCAATCCATCTATCTCCCTCTGTAATATATATTTATATATTATTATTTTTATTATTATTAATTAATTAATATTATAATTAATATTAATACTATTAGTAGTATTATTATTAATTAATATTATATATAAAATACTACGACGAGGTCATGAGCGTGTCACTTCAAAACAAGTTTTTCAAGCGGGAAAAAGCTAAGGAAACTATGGGTTATAGCTATGGAAGTTAGGGGTAATATTCGTGGGTAATATTCACAAGTCAAACCTAGTGTTTATCATCTCCATTACATCTACGTACTTTTCTGAAATATTGAATCACAATAATAATACGTAAGCATTTATATTTTATATTTTATAAATTAATAGTGTATACATACTAGTGCTCGAGTGTATATATTTATACATGCTTGTATGCTAAATTTCGTCGTTAAACAGTTTATAATCAATCACAAATTAAATACATATGTTACTGGTAAAAGGTACATGATATACATGTTTTTGGAAAGCTGGTGAAAAATTAATAACTTTTCATTTAGATATCGAATAGCTTCGATGAACGGATTAAAAGATATGGTCAACTGAATTATAATTGATGTTAATTGGAATTGCCTTTAAATCTGCAATTAATATTTAAACAACTTGTTTGTAAGATTGATAAATTGGATTTTTGAATATTACCAACCGAGTAAATGAATCCTTAAATAAGGTACGTCTCGTTTTGTTAAACTATTGTCAAAATTGACTTTTGAAACAACTTTGGATAACTTTTGTATGTCGATATCGAGCAATAGGATTGTGATACACTATGACCTGACCTAGCTTGATAGACATTTATTGACCAACATATATTCTCTAGGTTGAGATCTACGGTTATTTGATACTCCGAGTTTCGATCTCATTTTGGTGAACAACTTTATGTGCTGCTAAGGTGAGTTTCATTTGCTCCCTTTTTAATTGCTTTTGCAATATATATTTTTGGGCTGAGAATACATGCACTTTATTTTAAACGCAATGGATACAAGTACATACTAAATTCTATACTGAGTTTGAACTGAAAATCCCTTAGCTTTGGTAACTAGTAACTGCCAGTTATAAGAACTGGTGGGCGCGAGTAGTTATATATGGATCCATAGGGCTTGACATCCCCGTCTGTTCCAGGTATAGAAACCCTAGCCTGAACTATAAAACAGACGTATGCTATTTGAGTTTAGTACACGTTGGTTTGCGTGTATTGTACATGTTGGTTGCATGTATGTTAAAACAGGGGTACTTATTATAGACGTTAAAGCTTAGTTACCAGGGTGCTCAATCTTGTAGAATCTTTTGATAAATGTTTCAGGTGAAACAACTGAAATCTTGTGATCCACCTTTATATACAGCGTATACGAAACATTAAAACTATGAACTCACCAACCTTTGTGTTGACACTTGTTAGCATGTTTATTCTCAGGTTCGCTAGAAGTCTTCCGCTGTTTGCTTATATGTTAGACAAGCTATGTGCATGGAGTCATACATGCTTTATTCAAGAAAACGTTGCATTCACAAATTCATCACCATCACCATCTATCTTATTTTGACTGCATTGTCAACGGAAGTATTATTGTAAACCATTATATTACGGTGATTTTCTATATGTAGAAATCATCAGATGTCGAAAACCTTTGATTAAATATTCATTTATGGTGTGCCTTTTCAAAAGAATGCAATGTTTACAAAACGTATCATATAGAGGTCAAATACCTCACAATGAAATCGATGAATGACGTGTTCATCCATATGGATTTGGAGCGATCGTCACTTGGTGGGATGACAAGATTCAATTGTATGGCGAGGAACAATATATGAGCTTGTCATGGGATGAGTTCAAAAAGGAGTTCTTTGATGAATACCGAACTTCTTCCGATCTTGATAGAATCCGGGACGAGTTACACAATTTGCGACAAGGTTCGATGGACTTGGTTACTCTCAAGTCTACCTTTTTAGCAAAGACTCATTTTTGTCCGGAGTACGTTGGTGACGATCACAAGTTGATGAAAGATTTCTACCGTACACTGAATGACGAATTTAAGGGTAAGATTAGTGGGGAAATGGCTAAGTATTTTGAAGAGTTGTTTGAGTTGGCTCGGGGTTTCGAACCGGAGGTGTCGAAGCCAAGTGTGTCCGATGTTAGTAAACGGAAGTTCGAAGCGACGGTGTTTTCGAACAAGAAGAGTAAAAGCGCTACCGAAGGTGTCGGAAGTGTAAAGATGAGTGACACGGGTGGTTCTAAATTCGCGTGTTATAATTGTGGACAAACGGGGCATAAGTCTCGTGATTGTCCGTCGGGCAAGGTCACATGTTTTAAGTTCCGGAAGGAGGGACACCGGAAGTCGGAATGTCCCGAGTGAAATAGTGACGGGGCGAGAAAATCTGGCGAAGCTTGATTCAGGTACTATTCAATTTTAGTACTATCTATGTGCGGGTTATTTGGGTAATGATTGAGTTTATCCATGTGTTGTAGTGACTAGCCAGGTCGAGTTAGTCCATAGCGGTTTGACTAACCAGGTCGGGTTAATCAATTATTGTTAGGTGTTGACCGAGTCGGGTTGACCAAGGGTATTTGACTAACCAAGCCGGGTTACTCAAATTGTTTTTAGGGGTTTGACCGAGTCAGGTTGACCGAGATAGTTTGACTAACCGAGTCGGTTTAATCGATAAATTGTTAGGAGTGTTGACCGAGTCGGGTTGACCGAGTGCGTTTGACTAATCAAGACGGGTTAATCAATTGTTGTTAGGACTTAACCAAGTCAGGTTGACCGTGTGTGTTGACTTAACCAAGTAAGGTTAATCGATTGTTGTTAGGTGTTGACCGAGGCGGGTCGACATAGTGTATTTGACTTGACCGAGTCGGGTTAATTGGGTTGGTGTTGGAGGCTTAACCAAGTCGGGGGTAACCATGGGATGATTAGAGAGTTACTTGTATTATTCTCCATAAGGGTTAGCGTAGGATGGCATGCTGTTCGAGAGGTGCTTACGTTGATCATGTAGGTGTGTGAGAAGAGTCACGATTGTTGACTATCTTTGGTGTGTGTAAGTAACCGTGTTAACGGTTGAGAGGATACGAGTTGGGGTGTAAGTCTTGGTGGCACCAAGCATCACCATTGTAAGTGAAAGGATTGCTAGGCTTGCTTTGCAGCCTAGGCGGATAGTGACAAGTAGGCGTCACTAAAATGTTGTAGGCGTTGAGCCGTAATGTCCATTGGATTTGTGTGACTTCGAATAGTCAAGTGTCATATGACACCGAGGAGGGACCCGAAAGGGTCGAGTGATTGAGAATAGGTGGTAGTAATGGGAGTTGCATAACACTACGTCAGGTACCCTCCGTATACCTGCAAGTGGAATGCTTCACTCCGGTGTTGTGATTATTTTGTACTTGGGTACCGACGAGAAAACCCGAAGGTACGAAGATGGTTTATTGTGACGATTAGCGGGCGTCGATGTTTGACCGATTCGAAAGGTCGAGTTTCATGTATCTTGTGGTAAGTCCGCTGAAGATTTAAAGTATGACCAACGTTGATACCGGGCGTGTGTGATGTATAATGTTGAAATTTCGCAAGGTATTATCATCTTGACGGTGACAGCGTAGGGTTAAAACCCTAAGTGGGGGAGTATGTACCCGGAGAGTACGGTGGTCCCTCGGTTTGGTAGGCGTGTTTGGGTCATTTGCCGGTAGTTGCCTCGTTTTGAGAGCCAACTAGAGACGTAGAGTGTTAGTTTGGACTGTCTCATGTAGGGGCGTGTTAGTGTAGAGTGCGTTCGGGAACGAACTCTCTAGAGTATTGGCGGTGGGCGTTAGAACTCTAAGTCGTGAGTTGGAGTACGCCAAAGAAATCCTGAAGGATAGTTGTGCGATTGGAATGTTGCATGGTGGTAAGGCGTGATCGATAGGATGCAATGGGGGCATCAAAGGGGTCCGAGATTGTGTGAGAACTCGAAGACTCGAGGAAAGTGTGTTGTTTTTGTTCGCGATGAGGTTTAGATCGCGAGGACGCGATCCAATTTAAGTGGGGGAGAGTTGTAAGACCTAAATATTTATTGTACATAATGTATTTATGGTGTACGATGCGTATATGAAGTGTACGGAGCTTGTACGTGTTGCTTGCTCGAATGTCGAAGAAAACTGGACGTCGTTTGAGGTACAAGGTGTGTACGTATCTTTTCAACCCCAAATAAAGTTTGGGTTGATGTTTCAAAGCCTTACCATTGGAAATAATATCTTATTACGTTTCCAATGATATATGATTCATCGAAAATGGAGCTACGGTCAAAAAGTTATGGCCAAAACAAGTTTCTGAAAACTGACCTGTAGGTTGGAGCGGCGCTCCACCTTTCGGCGCGGCGCGCCGAACCCTTCTGATGCAATTTTCAGCCTTTTTAAAAGGTTTAAATGAGGGGTACTTTGGTTTTTTCATTTAGGGTCGGTTTAGGGTCACCAAAACTGATCTAGAACTCCATTGGAGCTCATTTTCACTCATCAAACACTCTCATCTTCAAACCCTAGAGTGAGAGGAGAGTTTTAGAGAGAGAGAGCTCCAATTGGAGAAGAAGAAGGGTGTTTCGGGTCAAACCTCGGGTATTAAAGTTGTTCTACTCATCAACGGCATCATTTTGGCGGTATTGGTAAGTTCAAACTCCGAAATTCATCTTTTTAATTTGATATTCAAGTTTAGGGTTTTGAACTAGTTAGTTATAAAACTCTTTTAGGAGGTGAAATGGGTAATTGTAACTAGTTATTGTTGATACTGGTGGGTTTAGGATTGGATGATGATATTGTTAGTTTGTAAACTAATTTTGTTGATGAAATCACTAGCTAACTTGGATTATTAGTGATTTGGGGTGTAAGTTCACAAATTTGGTGCTTTTACTAGCTTTTAGGTCAAAATGGGTTTTTGTGTAAATGTTGGTCTAAAATGCATTTAAAGCCTAAAAGAGGTGTATTTAGGTATTTCAGGAACGCGAGAAATGGTCTCATTAGTTTTGGACTTTCGAGTATCGTTAAAAGTGCAAAAAGGCGTAGATTGCACTTTATGTCAATTTGGGCGGGTCGTGAGTCCAAATGGGGGATTGGTTGATCAAACCTTGTGCAAAATGTATTAGTGGGACGTAATCACTATTCGATTGTGATTATGAGTGGTTCGGGTGAGATTTGACTTAGTCAAAGTTGGTCAAGTGTATATAGTCGAAATTACACTTGTGATGTGTTAAGTCGAATAGGCTTAAGTTGTAGCTTATTTGCATGTATGATTTGCGTAGGTGATATACGTGAAGTCGGTGGAAGGAGTTCAAGTTTGAGAGTTGCACTTCTTCAAGTAATCAAGGTGAGTGGAATATTTATACATGTATGTATGTGATTTATTTACTCGTACGCGATGTGGGCCTTTGGTGCCACATCGTGAGTAGTAGGCGTTATGTCACAAGACGGTGACATATTTGTTGGTATGATGGAATGGGAACTACAAGTCGGTAGTGTCTCGATAGGTTATTCACAAGTCGGTGACACCTCATAGTGGTTCACGGGGCGGTGACCCTTAGTAGTTGGTTGGTGTTTCACAAGTCGGTGTCACCATAAGTCGGGGAAGTGATTCACGAGTCGGTGACACTTCATTGTGTTCACAAGTCGGTGACACTAGGTGGTGCTTCACAAGTCGGTGATGCTACATGGAGGTTCACAAGTCGGTGACCCATATGTATTGACGGGGGTTCATAATTCGGTGATACCCTTGGGTGATTCACAAGTCGGTGACACCCTATAGTGTTCACAAGTCGGTGACACTTAGTGGCACTTCACAAGTCGGTGATGTCACATGGCGTTCACAAGTCGGTGACCCATAGATATTGGTGGGTAGTTCACAAGTCGGTGACAGCATACGAGTGAGACTCGACGTTATTGGTCGTCTACAAGTCGGTAGTGCCATAGCGGGGAACGGTTTGTTATATTTATGCATTGTTGTGATTTTAGTATATTATTGTGACGATTTATATACTAACGTTGTTGCTAGTCGTATGTTTGGTGTTACTAGCTCGTTTATGCATTTTGTTTGCATGGTTTTGTAAGTGGATGCGTGTAGGTAAATTACATATGTATATGTATAAGTATTGCATTTACTAAGCATTAGCTTACCCTCTCGTTGTTTACATTTTTAGGTACGGACGCGGATTTGGCAAGGGTATGCTCGGGATTAGATGACTTTTCCTTTTGTGTTTGCGTGGATTTCTTTTGGATTCGTCTTAGGATTGGGTAGTTTATCCCCAAACATCATGCTCGTAGTTGTGTTTGGAAACTAAACTCATTGGGTCAAATTTGTATTTTGTAGTAAAAGGGTATTTTGGGCATATGTGGGCCCCGTCTCGTAAAACTTATTTTATGAATGGAACATGTTAGTTTTTCATATATGAATATGTTGTGAATAGCGTTTTGCCTAAATACGTCGGGAAGTGGTCAAACATTTTAGCATTTCAAGACTTTTTGGACAGGCCACTTTGGCGCGCCGCGCCACCTGCTGAACAAAGGAAATTTTTTTATTTTGGTAAATTTCACGTGGTCGATTGTATATCGGGTTGGGTTGTTACAAAAACGAACCAAGTTCGAAGAAGAAGAAACCAGTGATTCAGATTAGAGGGTTGTAATCATGTTGTGTATTATATGTATTGTAGTGTACTTGTACTTTTATGTTCTATGTAAAAATTGCTTGTATTGTTTGTTAATTATCTTTTACGAATCTAATCCTTGTCTATTTTACAGTATAAAAACAAAATGGACGTTAAGGGTAGACAACTGAATATTTTAGAAGACCTACCAGAGGATATGATTGAGGAAATCTTGTCTAGAGTCGGTCAGAATTCATCAGCACATTTAGTTATGGCGAAATTAACTTGTCAAATATTTGAAAGACTTTCCAGAAATGCCTTAGTTTATAAAAGGCTTTCCTTTGATAGATGGGGTATATCACATTGGGGAGACCGTAAGTTACGCCGTGTTTTCTTTAAAACGTTAAATGCGGGGAACCCAACTGCAATTTTACGCTACGGGTTAAGAATCTATTTTGACTCAACATATCCCAACATAGGATTTCGTGAGTTAGAAAGAGCTTCTAACATGCAACATAAAGAAGCATGTTATACTTACGGGTTAGTGATGTTCGCTTCTTACCAAAGTGAGAAAAAGAACATCGGATTACAACTTTTAAATAAAACCTTCCCACAAGTGACGGATTCTGTAGTTGGAGTGAGAAACAAGGTTTTTAGATTATTACGGGGCTGTTGGACATTACGAAACCCTCGTACTTTTGACAACATTACAACATGCTGCCTAGCCAATGGTCATAACGGTTACTTTCCACAAGACCAAGGATGGGTAGTCGTCTTAGTAAAACCAGAATGCATGACTTGTTTCTGGACTTATGAATTACGTGTCTTTATTTTTTTGCTGAACGACTTGTGTATTAACTAGAATTGCCTTTATAGCTGCTGAGTAGCAAAGTTATTATGTGCTATATTTCATTCTATATGTATAATAGCGGTATTGTAAGTTTGTAAAATATTGTATAAAATTTGAACATGAAATATTATTATAATCAGTTTTTCATATAGAATTGTAGTAGTTGAATTATATATTAGCTACTAAATATGAACTTAACGGGTAGGTACTACCCAAATTAAAACTATAAAACGCTAATATGAAGAAAAAGCTTTTATAAATAAGTTCATACTATGCTACGAAATACTATTGACTACTCTTAAAATTCTATATGATTAACTTAATTCTTTTGGGCTATTTTTTGAAGGAAATGGCACCGGCGACTCGTCAGAATTGGAACATGAGCGAGGAAGACTTCCGTGTTTTCCTTGCAGCAAACATAGCCGCAATACAGGCAGCAATGCAAAATAACAATAACTCTGGATCTAGCAGTAGAACTAATTCCACAAGAAATTGTGTAGGATGCTCCTACAAAGAATTCACTGCCTGCAAACCCTTGGAAT
The DNA here is from genome assembly GCF_046630445.1 of Rutidosis leptorrhynchoides. Classification (NCBI taxonomy): domain Eukaryota; kingdom Viridiplantae; phylum Streptophyta; class Magnoliopsida; order Asterales; family Asteraceae; genus Rutidosis; species Rutidosis leptorrhynchoides. Next base: position 371,772,970 of record NC_092343.1, on the reverse strand, counting down.
TTGATGGAACCGAAGGACCAATTGGATTGAAACGGTGGACCGAGAAGGTCGAATCGTTATTTGCCATAAGTAAGTGTACTGAAGAGGACAAAGTTAAGTACGCTACGCATACCTTCACAGGTACTGCGTTAACGTGGTGGAACACCTATCTTGAACAGGTAGGACTAAATGCTGCTTACGCACTACCGTAGTCGGCATTCAAGCAATTGATGAACGAGCAGTACCGTCCTAGAAACGAAGTCAATAAGCTCAAGGTAGAACTTAGAGAGTTACGAACACAAGGGGTCGACATTACCACATATGAATGACGATTCACATAGTTGTGCCTATTGTGTCCGGGAGCATTCGAAGATGAAGAAGAGAAGATCGACGCGTTTGTAAAAGGGTTACCAGTAAAGATTCAAGAAGATGTGAGTTCACACGAGCCCGCTTCCATACAAAAGGCAAGTCGAATGGCTCATAAACTCATAAATCAGATTGAGGGAAGAATTAAAGAGCAGGCGGCCGAAGAAGCCAACACGAAACAACTCAAGAGAAAGTGGGAAGAAACCAGTGACAAGGGTCACCAAAACAACAACAACAACAACAACAACAACAATCACAACTATAATCACAATAACAATCATAACAACCGCAACAACAATCGCAACAATAACCGCAATCCTAACAATAACTACAACAAACGTCCCAACAACAACAACAACTACAACAATCGTTTCAACAACAATAAAAATCCCAACAACAATCTCAACAATAACATTGGCAACAAAAACCAAAAATGCCAAAGGTGTGAAGAGTACCACCAGAATGGGTTCTGCACGACATTTTGCACCAAGTGTAAAAGAACTAGCCATGGTGCGAAAAAGTGTAAGGTCTACGGACCAAAGTTTAACAGAACTAAAGGAACAAATAGTGTCGAAACAAGTAATCCCGACTTTGTTTGTTATAGATGTGGAAAACCGGGCCACATTAGAAGTAATTGCCCGAATCAGGGGATTACAAGAGTTTTCATTATTAATACGGCAGAAGCGCAGGAAGACCCGGAGCTTGTTACGGGTACGTTTCTTATTGACAATAAATCTGCTTATGTTTTATTTGATTCGGGTGCGGATAGAAGCTATATGAGTAGAAATTTTTGTGCTAAATTAAGTTGCCCATTGACGCCTTTGGATAGTAAATTTTTACTCGAATTAGTAAATGGTAAATTAATTTCAGCAGATAATATATGTCGGGATAGAGAAATTAAACTGGGGGATGAAACGTTTAAAATTGATTTAATACCAGTCGAGTTATGGAGTTTTGATGTAATAATTGGCATGGACTGGTTGAAAAAGGTAAGAGCAGAGGTCGTTTGTTACAAAAATGCGATTCGCATTATGCGTGAAAAAGGAAAACCTTTAATGGTGTACGGAGAAAAGAACACCGCGGAATTAAATCTTATTAGTAATTTGAAGGCGCAAAAACTAATAAGAAAATGTTGTTACGTCATTCTAGCACACATCAAGGAATTTAAACCTGAAGAAAAGAACATCAGTGATGTTCCCGTCGCAAAACAATTTCCCGATGTATTTTTGAAAGAATTACCGGGATTACCCCCACATCGATCCGTTGAATTTCAAATAGACCTTGTACCAGGAGCTGCACCAATAGCTCGTGCTCCATACAGACTCGCACCCAGCAAAATGAAAGAATTACAAAGTCAGTTACAGGAACTTTTAGAGCGTGGTTTCATTCGACCAAGCACATCACCGTGGGGAGCTCCTATTTTATTTATCAAGAAGAAGGATGGTACATTTAGGTTGTGTATCGACTACCTGTTGTTCAACAAACTTACCATCAAGAACCGCTACCCACTACCTGTGACAACCCAGAAATTTCCGAACAAATTTAAACTTTATCTTTATATTATTCCGACACGATAAGCAAAGGTTGTTAAGTTGAATCTCAAGAGTTTTAAACTATGTTTGTACATTCATTTAAACCTCGACCAAATTCCAATAATTCACGAACCATTAATTGAATGTATATGATTATATATGTATATGTGTGTATATATATATATATATATATATATATATATATATATATATATATATATATATATATATATATATATTATAACTTGAAAACGTTAACAAAGTATTATATGAATAATACTTTACATGAACGTAATTATTTCAAGATATTTATCAGCGGAATTAAAAGATAATATCTAATGATTGATTTATCAGATACATTGTATGATTACGAGTCTCTGTTGAAAGGTCCATTTTAATTTAAGAAACCTTTCCTTTTTAACGTATTTGGAATGATTGGTAAAGTGATTTACAAGTAAGAACAAAAGTGTCAATTAACGGTAACGGGACAAAAGTTAGTAGAGATTCCTACTTAATTTTCAATGCATGCTTTACAATAACTTTCTCGTGACTCTTGATAAGTTAATTATTTAACTTTCATAAAATTAATAGTAAGAACATGAAATGTAAATGGATGTCGACAAAATAAGCAAATGGATATGTTGATTTAAAACGATTTCATACGTTTAATTGTCCATTGGACTTAACCCTACGATTCACAAATAAACTGTAAGTAAAAAACTGGAAACCATTATGACTTATATATTATATGATTTTACTTTATGAAACGAAAATGTTTTATGATATAACAATTTCTATTATTTAAACCTTTTAATAAAATGATTTTGAATATAAGTAGTTTTGGAAAACTAAACCTTATAGTATTATTTGATTTAGTTTCAAACGTACGAAAATATTTTTTTTTCTTCGATATAATAGAATTTGATTATAAAATGTTTTTATAGATTTTCAATGATATGAAAATAAAAATAAAAATAAAGATAAAATAAAGATTTCTAATGAGCACCAAAAGACTACAACATTTCATCTCAAGATTTCAAGTTAAAATAATGGAAATAAATGATTATGATAAACTAATGAACTCACCAACCTTTTGGTTGACACTTTATAGCATGTTTATTCTCAGGTTTTAAAGAAATCTTTCGCTGTGCATTTGCTCATTTTAAAGATATTACTTGGAGTCTTTCATGGCATATTTCGAAGAACGTTGCATTCGAGTCATTGAGTTCATCAAAGATTATTATTAAGTCAATTTATAGTTGGATAGTGGATATTATGAAATGGTATGCATGCCTGTAAATTTTCGATGTAAAGAAAGTTTGTCTTTTAAAAACGAATGCAATGTTTGTAAAATGTATCATATAGAGGTCAAATACCTCTCGATGTAATCAACTATTGTGAATCGTTTATAATGTATATGAACGGGTCCTTTCAGTTGGTATCAGAGCGGTGGTCTTAGCGAACCAGGTCTATATTAGTGTGTCTAATTGACAAGTCATTAGAATGCATTAGTGAGTCTGGACTTCGACCGTGTCTGCATGTCAAAAGTTTTGCTTATCATTTTTAGTGGGAAATCATCTGCTTATCATCCTTAGGAAATTACCTGCTTATCATTATTAGTCTAGACACGTCTTGCTACATTAATTGCATGAGTAATGTATAGACAAAATTCATATCTTAGCGTAGCTGCTAAATCATATCTTATCGTATCTGTTACTTTAAACTTTGCCTGACATATCCCGCAAATTCCTCTGTAATCTACAAAATCTTTTGATCTATATATATAGATATCCCATGTAAATAGAATACCACCCGATAGCAGGAAAAATCATTTTATATCGAAAAATTCTTTATCCAATCGTACGAAATGGAATTCGTCGTTAGTTCAAGTCACTCGGATTCCGAAATGGAATCTCACTCAAGCTCCGAAAGCAGTGTGACCGGAATGGATCAACCAATCAGTCATCACCTATTCTGGATGAATTGGGGATGGGTTCGTAGCCTCCTCAATCATTGGAGACAAGAAGAAGGCGATCCTTTTCATCCACCACATTGCCCTCTTGACGAAGAACCTGAAGCACTTACCGGCGAACCAATCTGAAACACCATTTTCTCTCTCATTTCCCGAGTTTCTCGTCACGATTATATACTACATCAAATTCTAGATTTTATTTATCCGCTCGTCCGAACCGACAATCACCCCGGTGTAATAGAAGAAGTCAATGAGCTTCGCGCTCGGGTAGCGGCTTTAGAGAATATGGTGCAAAGGTTACAAAGACCAGCAGCAGCACCAGCAGCATAACCAGTACCACCATCATCAATTCCAAAAGTACCATTACCACCCCCAACCACAACCGCGTCGTAAATCTCAACTTCACAATCTGTCCCACGAGCATCAACGTCATACGCACCATAGATATCAAGGAGTGCCAACAACAATAACTGACGAAGTATTAATTCATAACTTCATTGGAGAAACATTCCATGACGATTATGTAATCTCTAAAGTCTTAGAGATTATCTATTCTAACCCTAACCATAAATCAGATGAGTGAATCGAAATGATAGAAGGAAGAGTAGAAACCCTTATAAGAATGATGCGTGATTTATAAGCTATACTTGTTTTACCAACAGCATCAACAGTACCGTAGCATCACCATCACAGTCAATGCCGTCAGTGTCATCAGAATCAGCAGCACCTATAACACCACAAACTCCGTTAGTTCAAGAAACACTGTGGACATCATTACGAATCAATAACGCGTATATTGTATCAACGAGTTATGAAGTATTAACTCATTCCCTCTAAAGAAATTATATGTATATTTTATATATATAAATTTTAAGATCAAAATAAATCTTTCTGTACTAAGCTATTATGTATGGATCTTAACTACTTGGTTAATTCATATTACTAATATGCTTCGACGTACATCCTTAGTCAGCAACTTAACCATCATTAACTACAATCTCTGTTTTAATTCAATGAATTCCAGCTCATAATAAATCAAGTATATCATTGATTTTACACTTTCATCATCGATGTACCCGAAACTTTTCAGATAACATCATTCGTACTTTACGAAGTTCACAAGAATTTAACGAAATCCAACATCACGCCTCAAAAAATAACGAAGTATTGATTCATAATTTCAATATTATTGAAGAAATACTTATGTAACCTCTAAAGCCTTCAAGAGATTATTAAATTCTAGTTTCAACTGTAAATCGAATGAGTTTAATTTAGTATTAACTCATTAAAATCTATGTTACATCTGAGGAGAATATACACAGATATATTTTCATAAAGACTGTAATAAAATTCTTATGTACAAAATATTAATTGTGAAATTTTTTTTAACGGGTAGGTAATACCCGAGATATATATATATATATATATTCACAGTTAATATGTTACATTCTTCAAATCAGATTAAACAAATTATCAACTATACTTTCTACTTTCACAATAATATACATTCTTTCATAGAAATCAAAACAACCATACTCATTCAAACCCAATTACATATTCTGATTTTGAAATTTCAGAATTCAATTTGAGATATAATCGGTACCATCACTTTTAGATTCCTACATCTTTCAAAGCTATACATTGACTTCAAAACTATGTTAGAATATCAAATGTATATTAACGATTACAATCTATGTTCAAACCCTTCGAAAATTTCTGAAGACACTTCAAATAATGAGCAATCGAGATGATGATCCAACCACAAATTACCCATAGTTATGTACTTAAAAAGCTCTTGAAACCAAAGTCATAATTCAACACATATCTGTGTCAAATCCTTTGGCATTTATTAGCAAAAATAACTTTGCAATTCTTTTTCAAAGTAGCAAATTCTATCACAGCTACAGCAAGACAACTTCGATTTTTCATTCGAAATAGCCTTATCATAATCTTGATATATATGATTACCCTTTTGTTACCGGAGAACCTTTCATGTTTCACCATATTAGCAATAAACTTAATCACAACTTCACTGATCTTTGACCTTCCGAATAATCATTATAATTACCGAAACCCCATCATTTACTCATTCGCATCTTGTAACGAGAATTGCCATACGAATCATCGGGAATTAACAATCAGTATTTTGAAATCTCGCAGCATGTCTATGCCAACAGTTATATGTGTATATATAACGTCTATCTTCTGGACTTAATTTGAATGTGAAGTTTCTGAAAAACACCCTGAACTACGGAATAGTTCTCGAAATGTTGATAAAGCAGCAAAAACTATAAAACGACCTTAACAGTAAAAAGTTTGATGATAATGAATAGTGTGCTGGCAAAGCGCAGAAAAAGAGAAGTTTTGGAACTGGAAAACGGATTGAGCAAAGTATGAAGGAGGCTGTGAACAAATCACAAAGACTGAACCTGCCTTCAAAGAATCCAAATGATTCAGTATCTGCTGAAGTCATTAACGAATACCTTGCTCCTGACTCTAAACCCCTGCGAACAATATTCTTCATCACCCTCTGATATTAGAAATTCTAAAATATCATTGTATCTTTCATTATAAATATCCTTCATATTTCTGAAGATATTTCCATAATTATTCTTATCTAAAATCATTTATCTCCTCGCGTTATCTGTATCACATCATAAAAGAAACTATTTTAGTTTCAAAATTCTGAAACCTTCGACTTTAAAATAAGAATATTTTTTGAATTAGTGTTGGGAACTGAAGCATGAATTAGTATAATATAATGACACTTGATCAACTTGATTATATTACAGTAAGTCATGCTGAGTTTCTAAATAGAACGTGATGATTCACAGACATACCGTCATCATGTGCTATGTTACATGACTCTTGCATTCTACTTAATCTCTGAAATATCAAGAAAATATTTCTTGATGATTCGGCTTTTTCCGAGGTATTCTGGTAATTTGACAAGTCTAGATCGTGCCATTACAATTTCATTCTTAGAACATTAACAATGTTTATTCCGAAATTTTTATCTGCGAATTATGGACCATTATAAGCGGTACTTACTCGCAAGAAGAAGAAACGAAAGGATAAAGCTCCGAAACAGAAATTGGGATATAAATTGGAGCAAATAAAAGAGAGCATTAATTGGAGATGACAATGATTATAGAAGACAGAAGTAGGGACATTGAAATATAAGGGAAAATATAAAACCCAACAACCACCCAGAAATTATAAACCGTATATGTCGATGCATATAGCAATATAAAAACACGGGAGAACTAGAAACACTATAAACCCAAGAGTATAGTAGAAGTAAATAGATTCTTCCGGCAGTAGATGAAAAAGAAGAATGACCGATATGAAGGTTAGGAGTATATCAAGAATCAGAACTGGATGAAGCATATTAACAAATGTTTTAAAGTATGAGTTGAGGGAGAAGGAATAGAAGGTGTGAGTTGTAAGGAAACAAAGGAGGTGGATTTATAGTAAAATATTTGACAGATAAATCAAAACAGATGATCGTATTTAAAGCGGATCCTAATTTTCTTGATTACCAAATAATCAAATCTTATTACGAAGATTTTCTCCAAATCTCTTGAACTTGAAAATCAATCCTATCCACATCAGAAGATATGACGAATCTATATCTACTCATTTCACTCTTTTGGTGATAGCTTCACTCGTACTCTTCACAAATTCAAATGGTTTTATCCTTATTACTCAATGATGATAAAACCCTAATCTTTAGCATATATGCGTCGTGAAAACATACTTATTGTCAGCCATGACCATCCCAATCAAATTTCAGGACGAAATTTCTTTAAGGGGTAGGTACTGTGACAACCCGGAAATTTTTGAACAAATTTAAACTTTATCTTTATATTATTCTGACACGATAAGCAAAGGTTGTTAAGTTGAATCTCAAGAGTTTTAAACTTTGTTTGTACATTCATTTAAACCTCGACCAAATTTCAATAATTCATGAACCATTAATTGAACGTATATGATTATATATGTATATGTGTATATATATATTATAACTTGAAAACGTTAACAAAGTATTAGATGAATAATACTTTACATGAACATAATTATTTCAAGATATTTATCAGCGGAATTAAAAGATAATATCTAATGATTGATTTATCAGATACATTGTATGATTACGAGTGTCTGTTGAAAGGTCCACTTTGATTTAAGAAACCTTTCCTTTTTAACGGTATTCGGAATGATTGGTAAAGTGATTTACAAGTAAGAACAAAAGTGTCAATTAACGGTAACGGGACAAAAGTTAGTAGAGATTCCTACTTAATTTTCAATGCATGCTTTACAATAACTTTCTCGTGACTCTTGATAAGTTAATTATTTAACTTTCATAAAATTAATAGTAAGAACATGAAATGTAAATGGATGTCGACAAAATAAGCAAATGGATATGTTGATTTAAAACGATTTCATACGTTTAATTGTCCATTGGACTTAACCCTACGATTCACGAATAAACTGTAAGTAAAAAACTGGAAACCATTATGACTTATATATTATATGATTTTACTTTATGAAACAAAAATATTTTATGATATAACAATTTCTATTATTTAAACATTTTAATAAAATGATTTTGAATATAAGTAGTTTTGGAAAACTAAACCTTATAGTATTATTTGATTTAGTTTCAAACGTACGAAAACATTTTTTTTTTCTTCGATATAATAGAATTTGATTATAAAATGTTTTTATAGATTTTCAATGATATGAAAATAAAAATAAAGATAAAATAAAGATTTCTAATGAGCACCAAAAGACTATAACATTTCATCTCAAGATTTCAAGTTAAAATGATGGAAATAAATGATTATGATAAACTAATGAACTCACCAACCTTTTGATTGACACTTTAAAGCATGTTTATTCTCAGGTGTTAAAGAAATCTTCCGCTGTGCATTTGCTCATTTTAAAGATATTACTTGGAGTCTTTCATGGCATATTTCGATGAACGTTGCATTCGAGTCATTGAGTTCATCAAAGATTATTATTAAGTCAATTTATAGTAGGATAGTGGATATTATGAAATGGTATGCATGCCTGTAAATTTTCGATGTAAAGAAAGTTTGTCTTTTAAAAACGAATGCAATGTTTGTAAAATGTATCATATAGAGGTCAAATACCTCACGATGTAATCAACTATTGTGAATCGTTTATAATGTATATGAACGGGTCCTTTCACTACCGAGAATCGACGACTTATTTGATCAGCTACAAGGCTCGTCGGTTTATTTGAAGATTGATTTACGTTCTGGGTATCATCAAATATGGGTGAAGGAGGATGATATTCCAAAGACTGCGTTTAGGACGAGTTACGGTCATTACGAGTTTATGGTTATGCCGTTTGGGTTGACTAACGCACCAGCTGTGTTCATGGACCTCATGAACCGAGTGTGTGGACCATACCTTGACAAGTTTATCATTGTTTTCATCGATGACATACTTATTTACTTAAAAATGACCAAGAGCACGAAGAACATTTGAGAAAAGTGCTAGAGTTGTTAAGAAAAGAAAAACTGTACGCTAAGTTTTCAAAGTGTGCATTTTGGTTAGAAGAAGTTCAATTCCTCGGTCATATAGTGAACAAAGAAGGTATTCAGGTGGATCCAGCAAAGATTGAAACTGTTGAAAAGTGGGAAACCCCGAAAACTCTGAAGCATATACGCCAATTTTTAGGACTAGCTGGTTACTACAGAAGATTCATCCAAGATTTTTCCAAAATAGCAAAACCCTTGACTGCATTAATGCATAAAGGGAAGAAATTTGAATGGAAAGATGAACAAGAGAAAGCGTTTCAATTGTTAAAGAAAAAGTTAACTACGGTACCTATATTGTCATTACCTGAAGGGAATGATGATTTTGTGATATATAGTGACACCTCAAAGCAAGGTTTCGGTTGAGTATTAATACAACGAACGAAAGTAATTGCTTATGCGTCTAGACAATTGAAGATTCACGAGCAGAATTATACGACGCATGATTTGGAATTAGGCGCGGTTGTTTTTGCATTAAAGACTTGGAGGCACTACTTATATGGGGTCAAAAGTATTATATATACCGACCACAAAAGTCTTCAACGCATATTTAATCAGAAACAACTGAACTTGAAGCAGCGCAGATGGATTGAATTATTGAATGATTACGACTTTGAGATTCGTTACCACCCGGGGAAGACAAATGTGGTAGCCGACGCCTTGAGCAGAAAGGACAGAGAACCCATTCGTGTAAAAGCTATGAATATAATGATTCACACTAACCTTACTACTCAAATAAAGGAGGCGCAACAAGGAGTTTTAAAAGAGGGAAACTTAAGGGACGAAATACCCAAAGGATCGGAGAAGCATCTTAATATTCGGGAAGACGGAACCCGGTATCGGGCTGAAAGAATTAGGGTACCAAAATTTGGAGATATGAGAGAAATGGTACTGAGAGAAGCTCATAAAACCAGATACTCAATACATCCTGAAACGGGAAAGATGTACAAGGATCTCAAGATACATTTTTGGTGGCTGGGTATGAAAGCCGATGTTGCTAAATACGTAGGAGAATGTTTGACGTGTTCTAAGGTCAAAGAGGAGCATCAGAAACCATCAGGTCTACTTCAACAACCCGAAATACCGGAATGGAAATGGGAAAACATTACCATGGATTTCATCACTAAATTGCCAAGGACTGCAAATGGTTTTGATACTATTTGGGTAATAGTTGATCGTCTCATCAAATCAGCACACTTCCTGCCAATAAGAGAAGATGACAAGATGGAGAAGTTAGCACGACTGTATTTGAAGGAAGTCGTTTCCAGACATGGAATACCAATCTCTATTATCTCTGATAGGGATGGCAGATTTATTTCAAGATTCTGGCAGACATTACAGCAAGCATTAGGAACTCGTCTAGATATAAGTACTGCCTATCATCCACAAACTGATGGGCAGAGCGAAAGGACGATACAAATGCTTGAAGACATGCTACGAGCATGTGTTATTGATTTCGGAAATAGTTGGGATCGACACCTTCCGTTAGCAGAATTTTCCTACAACAACAGCTACCATTCAAGCATTGAGATGGCGCAGTTTGAAGGACTTTATGGTAGAAAGTGCAGGTCTCCGATTTTTTGGAGTGAAGTGGGGGATAGACAGATTACGGGTCCGGAGATAATACAAGAAACTACCGAGAAGATCATCCAAATTCAACAACGGTTGAAAACTGCCCAAAGTCGACAAAAGATCTACGCTGGCATTAAAAAAAAAAGATATAGAATTTGAAATTGGAGAGATGGTCATGCTTAAAGTTGCACCTTGGAAAGGCGTTGTTCGATTTGGTAAACGGGGGAAATTAAATCCAAGGTATATTGGACCATTCAAGATTATTGATCGTGTCGGACCAGTAGCTTACTGACTTGAATTACCTCAACAACTCGCGGCTGTACATAACACTTTCCACGTCTCGAATTTGAAGAAATGTTTTGCTAAAGAAGATCTCACTATTCCGTTAGACGAAATCCAAATCAACGAAAAACTTCAATTCATCGAAGAACCCGTCGAAATAATGGATCGTGAGGTTAAAAGACTTAAACAAAACAAGATACCAATTGTTAAGGTTCGATGGAATGCTCGTAGAGGACCCGAGTTCACCTGGGAATGAGAAGATCAGATGAAGAAGAAGTACCCGCACTTATTTCCAGAAGATACGTCAACACCTCCAACTGCTTAAAATTTCGGGACGAAATTTATTTAACGGGTAGGTACTGTAGTGACCCGAACTTTTCTATGTTTATATATACATAATGAAATTGTTATTTACATGATTAAGTGTTTCCAACATGTTAAGCAATCAAACTTGTTAAGACGTGATTAATTGAAATAGGTTTCATATAGACAATTGACCACCCAAGTTGACCGGTGATTCACGAACGTTAAAACTTGTAAAAACTATATGATGACATATATATGGATATATATATAGTTAACATGATATTATGATAAGTAAGTATCTCATTAGGTATTTTAACAATGAGTAATATACATAAAAATGAGACTATTGAATTAAGAAACTCGAAAACGATATATATAACGATTATCGTTATATCAACGTCTTACTAAATACATATGAATCATTTTAAGATATTGATACACTATATTTAAACATGATAAATGATAAGTAAACATATCATTAAATGTATTAACAATGAACTACATATGTAAAAACAAGACTACTAACTTAAGGATTTCGAAACGAGACATATATGTAACGATTATCGTTGTAACGACATTTAATTGTATATATATAATATTAAGATATATTAATACATCATAATATCATGTTAATGTAATAATTTAACATCTCATTAGATATAATAAACAATGGTTAACAACATTTAACAAGATCGTTAACTTAAAGGTTTCAAAACAACACTTACATGTAACGACTAACGATGACTTAACGACTCAGTTAAAATGTATGCACATGTAGTGTTTTAATATGTATTCATACACTTTTTAAAGACTTCAAGGCACTTATCAAAGTACTCATACTTAACAAAAATGCTTACAATTACATCCTCGTTCATTTTCATCAACAATTCTACTCGTATGCACCCGTATTCGTACTCGTACAATACCCAGCTTCTAAATGTATTTACTATTGGTATATACACTCCAATGATCAGCTCTTAGTAGCCCTTGTGAGTTACCTAACACATGTGGGAACTATTAGTTGGCAACTAGCATGAAATATCTAACAAAACAACAAAGTCATGGAGCCTATATTTGACTCCATATTCACGCCACCTTACACCTACCACAAACACAATTTGATTTCCATTTTTATGCATCAAATTACTCTCTATCAATTACTCTCTTAGTGTTCTAAGTTTCTTCATCATTTCCTTCATAATCTAGCTCAATCTAGGAAACCTAGATCAACATACAAAACAACTACTCAAGAACACACCAACAACACTTCCAAGTTTGCTAGCTTACTTTCAATCTTGCAAATTCATTTCAAGTGATCATCCAAACTCAATAAATCTTTATTATTTACAGTAAGATATCTTTCTAATTCAAGGTAATACTCATACTCAAACTTTGATTCAATTTCTATAACTATAACAATCTTGTTTCGAGTGGAAATCTTACTTGAACTTGTTTTCGTGTCATGCTTTTGCTTCAAGAACTCTCAAGCCATCCAAGGATCCTTTGAAGCTAGATCTATTTTTCTCATTTCCAGTAGGTTTATCCACAAAACTTGAGGTAGTAATGATGTTCATAATATCATTCAATTCATATATATAAAACTACCTTATTCGAAGGTTTAAACTTGTAATCACTAGAACATAGTTTAGTTAATTCTAAACTTGTTCGCAAACAAAAGTTAATCCTTCTAACTTGACTTTTAAAATCAACTAGACACATGTTCTATATCTATATGATATGCTAACTTAATGATTTAAAACCTGAAAACACGAAAAACACCGTAAATTCGGATATACGCCGTCGTAGTAACACCGCGGGCTGTTTTGGGTTAGTTAATTAAAAACTATGATAAACTTTTATTTAAAAGTTGTTCTTCTGGGAAAATTATTTTTCTTATGAACATGAAACTATATCCAAAAATCATGGTTAAACTCAAAGTGGAAGTATGTTTTCCAAAATGGTCATCTAGACGTCGTTCTTTCGACTGAAATGACTACCTTTACAAAAACGAATTGTAACCTGTATTTCCGACTATAAACTTATACTTTTTCTATTTAGATTCATAAACTTAAGTTCAATATGAAACCATAGCAACTTGAATCACTCAAAACGGATTTAAAACGAAGAAGTTATGGGTAAAACAAGATTTGATAATTTTGCTTGTTGTAGCTACGTGAAAATTGGTAACAAATCTATATTAATCATATCCTAGCTAACTCATATTGTATTATACATGTATTCTAATATATTATGTAATCTTGGAATACCATAGACACGAATACAATGTTTTGACATATCATATCGACCCATCTATATATATATTTCGGAACAATCATAGACACTCTATATGCAATAATGTTGGAGTTAGCTATACAGGGTTGAGGTTGATTCCAAAATATTATATATACTTTGAGTTGTGATCTAGCCTGAGACTTGTATACACGAGGTCGTGGATTGATTTGAGATAATATATATTGCTTTATTTCTGTACATCTAACTGTGGACAACTAGTTGTAGGTTACTAACGAGGACAGTTGACTTAATAAACTTAAAACAGCAAAACGTATTAAAAATGTTGTAATTATATGTTGAACATACTTTGATATATATGTACATATTTGTTATAGGTTCGTGAATCAACCAATGACCAAGTCTTACTTCCCGACGAAGTAAAAATCTGTGAAAGTGAGTTATAGTCCCACTTTTAAAATCTAATATTTTGGGATGAGAATACATGCATTTTTATAAATATTTTACGAAATAGACACAAGTAAATGAAACTATATTATATGGGTGAATGATCGAAGCCGAATATGCCCCTTTTTAGCTAGGTAGCCTAAGAATTTGGGAACAGACCCCCAAATTGACGCGAATCCTAAAGATAGATCTATCGGGCCCAACAAGCCCCATTCTAGAATTTGGAATGCTTTAGTACTTCGAAATTATCATGTCTGATGGGTGTCCCGGAATGATGGGGATATTCTATATGCATCTTGTTAATGTCGGTTACCAGGTGTTCACCATATGAATGATTTTTATCTCTATGTATGGGATGTATATTTAAATATGAAAACTTGTGGTCTATTATTACGATTTGATAAATATATAGGTTAAACCTATAACTCACCAACATTTTTGTTGACGTTCAAAGCATGTTTATTCACAGGTGATTATTAAGAGCTTCCGCTGTTGCATGCCAAAATATGGACAAGATTTGGTGTCAGCATGTTTGTATAATATTGTTTAAAACTGCATTCGAGATTTATTTTGTTGTAACATATTAATATTGTAAACCAATATGTATTGGTAGTGTGTAAGTGTGATATTTTTAGATTATCATTTCTGGATAATCTAGGTGGTGTCCTTTTAACCTTGTCGATAAAATAAAAGTTATGGTTTGTTTTTAAAAATGAATGCAATCTTTGAAAAACGTCTCATATAGAGGTCAAAACCTCGCAACGAAATCAATTAATATGGAACGTTTATAATCAATATGAACGGGACATTTCACTTATGTGCTGCTAAGGTGAGTTTATAGATCCCTTTTTAATTGCTTTTGCAATCTATATTTTTGGGCTGAGAATACATGCACTTTACTTTAAATGCAATGGATACAAGTACATACTAAATTCTACACTGAGTTTAAACCGAAAATCCCTTAGCTTTGGTAACTAGTAACTACCAGTTATAAGAACTGGTGGACGCTAGTAGTTGTATATGGATCCATAGGGCTTGACATCCCCGTCTGTTCCAGGTATAGAAATCCTAGCCTGAACTATAAAACAGATGTATGTTATTTGAGTTTAGTACACGTTGGTTTGCGTGTATTGTACATGTTGGTTGCATGTATATTAAAACAGGGGTACTTATTATATAGACGTTAAAGTTTAGTTACCAGGGTGCTCAATCTTGTAGAATATTTTGATAAACGTTTCGGATGAAACAACTGAAATCTTGTGATCCACCTTTATATACAGATTATGCGCAACATTAAAACTATGAACTCACCAACCTTTGTGTTGACAATTTTAACCATGTTTATTCTCAGGTTCCTAGAAGTCTTCCGTTGTTTGCTTATACGTTATACAAGCTATGTGCATGGAGTCATACATGCTTTATTCGAGAAAATTTTGCATTCACAAAATCATCACCATGTATCTTATTTGACTGTATTGTCAACGGATGTATTGTTAAAAACTATTATATACGGTGATTGTCTATACGTAAAAATCATCAGATGTCGAAAACCTTGGATTTATATATTCATTTATGGTGTGCCTTTTCAAAAGAATGCAATTATTACAAAACGTATCATATAGAGGTCAAAACCTTACTATGAAATCAATGAATGATGTATTCGTCCAAAGGGATTTAGAAGGATCATCACATTTTATCCTCGTTCCATGACATTTCCTAAAATCTTCATATTTCTTCTTCAACAAAGAAATGTCCTAACCCAATTTAAGGATCTTTTTAGTTGGCGAATAAAAATGACGTAACCTTCTTTGCATTCCAACTTCGGGTCGAGATGCTGAAATGTGTCGTTTAGTCATTTGGCAAAAACATCGTATTGGCTAGGAAAACAATTGGTCCAACAATCTATAAATTGCAATATATATCTTATGAAATCCTGCGCACAACGGTTTGTTCTTTTCAACTCCATATTTTCTAAGAGTTCTAGAGTAATTTACTAGGATTGATATACGCTGTAGCTTTTCGACCAATATACTACTCCATAGTATATTATTTTCAGGAGTGATTTCAAGCTCAAGCTTCACTACCAACATATCTTGAAATTAAGAAAATAGTCTAAAACAATTACGAGATAATTACCTGTTAGGGATTTGACAGCAAAGTGACTCAATGTCGGATTAGACTACGTACATTTAATCAATAATTTTCAGCTTTTCAAATAGCCTGAATTTTAAAATTAAAAACCTTATTATCACTCTAAAGTGACAATACCAAATGAAAATCACTACATTTTCGTTTTCATAGTAAAAATTTTACGTTAGTAAATCATTATATACAGTTCTCATGAACTTATAGCAATCAATCGTGCATTAATTAACCATTAATCAATTCATATGTATATATAAGAGTAAGACAACATTGTCCCAAAAGCCAAAAAAATGCTCACATTCTATTTATGCATATCGAATATGACCAATAACAACCAAGTACGTTCGATTAATGCACAACGTTGAATCACGAAGTAAGACAAATAATTGGTGATTGATTAAGACCCATAACAAACAAGTATTCAAATGCATAACGTTGAATCATAGAGTACGACAAATGATCAGGGCCGGGCCTGGCTATGGGCAGGTCGGGCGACCGCCCAGGGCATCAACAATCAAGGGGCATCAAATTTAGGTTCTTAATTTTTTAGTTTATAGAAATTTATTTTTTTTGACGCTATAATAATTTGATTATAAAGGAGTTATAAATAGTTTATTAGTCTTAACTATTGAAATCAAATTGAAAAGTTAAAAGTTTAATTTTTGATATTTGAACACACCATTTGAACTCCATAAAAGTTGCAGATGATATGATGAACTTGTGGGGAAGACAAAGTAAAGCAGACTATATTCATTGATTTTTAAATTTTAATGCCCTATTTTCTTTTAATGGCCCTATACTAAAGTAGAAGTAACATTTAAGTCCTTAATATGTTTCTTGGTGTCCTCATTTGACCCTCTGTATTATAAAACTCATTTCATTCAACCCTTATATTTGAAGTACATTTTACTTATTATAATGAATAATGTACTGACAAAAAACAGTATTTAAAACATTAAATATTTTTATTTTTTGGCTTTCTTTAGATTTAATATTGTTTCAAAACATGTGTAAAACAATATTAGATCTAATATACTTTAGATCTAATATACTTATAGTTTGAATAAGTACTAGATTAAAACTACTAAAATTTTTAGATGAACAAGAATGGTTATTGTATAGGTGTGGATACAAGATGTGTATAATCACTATTACAAACATTCAAAAAGTAGTATTATTGTGTTTAGTAAATATATTAGCGGTATTCTTTGGGTGAATTTTTATAGACCGTCAAAACAACTTAAAATCAGCATAGAAAATATTAATTTTTTTTGTTTGTTAACGAAACTGAGTAGGGGCAAATTTCGGCAATCTCGCCCAGGGCATCGAAAAAGTCAGGACCGGCCCTGCAAATGATTGGTGGAAAAAATCAAAAATACTATGTGATGAACATATATGTTTTGTTATGATTGTATGGAAAGGTAACTGGTTTTAGAACCAAGGGACCGAGAAACATAAATAGAACTAAACAAGACAAGGCACTTTATGTGGTCAGGGCCTAACAAAAGTTTAACATCGCATCATCATCTCCAAACACATATAACACACTCCATAAGATTCTAATGTCTATAATAGAAAATCTATTCGTAAACTTCTTGTATTATAGGATTAGATATCATTGTTTTGAATAATCATCGCAAGATATCTAATAGTTTGCGTCAAGATATCCTTACAAGAGGTTTCAAATTCATAATTCATTAGTAGTATATTATGAGGTGATCCTAAATGTGGTCTTCGCAATCACTAAATAAACCAACTAGGTTCTATACAAAGAAAAATACTCAACATTCGTAGATAACCTGAACATAAAAAATCACATCTATTACTCGTTTTTATCACTAATATTACTTTACTGTTATAATTCAGTAGGCTTATAACTACCTTTAGTGGTTTGATTCTTGATGTTATAATTCAGTAGGCTTATAACTACCTTTAGTGATTTGATTCTTGATTAAGAATACTAATAATGAAGTGTAAGAACAAAGATGATAATGGAGAGAAAGAAAGAAACACTTTGTAAGTGTGAGAAATGGTGCCAGTTTAATGCTTGCATTCATGAGTATTTATAGCCTAAAATCTCAATATAAAAATACATACTTTGTGTACCAAAATTGACTATATGTATACACCAAAATTGACTATCCATATCTATATTATTATTATTATTATAACACTCCCCCTTGGATAGCAATTTTATTTTGTTGAAGATCAACTATAAATTACTGCCTCGTTAAAAACCTTGCTAAAGAAAACCCAGTGGGAAAAAACTTTAGCTAAGGGAAAAAGAGTGCAGCATGGAGTTGACTCCCCCTCAAGTAGACATCGCTTCAGCTGTTACATCTTTTGAACATGTCTCATGCCAATGTTATGAACGTGTGTTCTGAAAATAGCAGTTGGAAGTGCTTTCGTGAAAAGATCAGCAGAGTTTTTGCTAGATTGCACATATCTCATTTCAATCTGGTTGTCCTTAATGAGATTTTGAGTGTATGAGAAGAATCTAGGTGGTATGTGTTTTGTTCGGTCACTTTTGATATACCCTTCTTTCATCTGTGCTATGCAAGCTGCATTATCTTCATAGATAGTTGTTGGACTTTTATCGCGTTCTAGTCCACAAGAATCAGTAATGAGTTGTGTCATTGATCTCAACCAAAAACATTCTCGAGTAGCTTCATGTAATGCAATCACTTCGGCATGATTTGACGATGTAGCAACAAGTGTTTGTTTTTGAGAACGTCATGATATTGCAGTACCTCCATTTAGGAATACATATCCAGTTTGAGATTTAGCTTTATGTGGATCAGATAAATAACCTGCATCTGCATAACCAACCAAATCTTGTTTTGATTCGTTAGAATAAAATAATCCTAAATCAGTAGTTCCTCGAAGGTATCGAAATATGTGTTTGATCCCATTCCAGTGTCTTTTGGTAGGAGCAGAGCTGAATCTTGCCAACAAATTAACTGCAAAAGAAATGTCAGGTCTTGTACAATTTGTAAGATACATAAGAGCTCCAATTGCACTAAGATATGGTACTTCTGGTCCAAGAATGTCTTCTTGATCTTCACATGGACGAAATGGATCAGCTTCAACATTGAGTGATCTAACAACCATAGGAGTACTTAATGGTTTTGCCTTGTCCATATTGAAACGTTTCAAAATCTTTTCAGTATATGTTGTTTGATGTACAAGTAAACCATTAGGCATATGCTCAATTTGTAAACCAAGGCAATACTTGGTTTTTCCGAGATCTTTCATTTCAAATTCTTTCTTTAGAAGTTGAATGGCTTCATGGATCTCTTTATTTGTACCTATGATGTTAAGATCATCAACATAAACAGCTATGATCACATATCCGGATGTTGTTTTCTTAATGAAAACACAAGGGCAAGTAAGATTATTTGTATACCCTTTGCTTATCAAGTAATCACTTAATCGGTTATACCACATACGTCCCGATTGTTTTAACCCATATAAAGATCTTTGTAATTTAATCGAATACATTTCTTTGGGTTTTGCATTTGATGCTTCTGGTACCTTAAATCCTTCAGGTATCTTCATATATATATCACTATCAAGTGATCCATATAGATAAGCAGTCACAACATCCATGAGATGCATTTCTAAATTTTTAGAAACTGCCAGACTGATTAAGTACCTAAAAGTAATTGCATCCATAACAGGAGAATAAGTTTCTTCATAATCAATTCCCGGTCTTTGAGAAAAACCTTGAGCTACAAGTCTAGCTTTATACCTTGTAACTTCATTTTTCTCATTTCTTTTTCGGACAAAAATCCATCTGTATCCTACAGGTTTCACATCTTTAGGAGTGAGAATGATGGATCCGAAAACTTTTCTTTTATTGAGTGATTCTAATTCAGCTCGTATTGCTTCTTTCCATTGAGCCCAATCATGTCTATTTTGACATTCAACCATAGATGTTGGTTCTGGATCATCATCATTATTCATGATGTCATATGCAACATTAAATGAAAATTTATCATCAAGATTTTTCATTTCATTTCGGTTCCATAATATTTTTGAATATGCATAATTGATTGCAATTTCTGTATTGACATCATCAATCTCCTCTGCAGTAGGAGTACTGATTTGTGGTTCTTCTTGAACACTTTCTTTTACTTCATTATCAGCTGATTTTCTTTTTCGAGGATTTTTATCCTTTGAACCGATTGGTCTTCCACGTTTCTGACGTGGCAAAGATTCATGAGTGACGTTATTGCCAGCTTTTGGAATTTCAATTCGAGCTGGAGTATTTACTGCTGGTATATATGATTTTGTCACCGTTTTTGTATCTGTAAATGCATCAGGCAATTGATTTGCAAGTTCTTGTATATGCATTATCTTTTGAACTTCTGTCTCGCATTCTTTTGTGCGAGGATCAAGATACTTTAATTGAGGTTCACACCATGAAACATCATTTTCTTTATTTTTCATTTCTCCCCCTAATCTAGGGAACAATGTTTCATTAAAATGACAATCAGCAAAACGTGCTGTAAAAACGTCACCTGTCATAGGTTCAATATACCTTAATATTGAAGATGTTTCATATCCAACATATATTCCCAACCTCCTTTGAGGACCCATTTTTGTACGTTGTGGTGTCGCAATTGGAACATACACTGCACAACCAAATGTTCTAAGATGGGAAATATTTGGCTCTTGACCAAAAGCAAGTTGTAGGGGGGAATATTTATGACTTGCACTTGGTCTGATGCGAATCAATGCAGCAGCATGTAAAATTGCATGACCCCATATAGATACAGGGAGTTTTGTTCTCATTATCAATGGTCTAGCGATTAACTGTAAACGTTTAATCAATGACTCGGCTAAACCATTTTGTGTATGCACATGAGCAACAGAATGTTCAACAACAATTCCTATAGACATGCAATAGTCATTAAATGCTTGAGATGTAAATTCACCAGCATTATCAAGTCTCACCCTTTTAATGGTGTAATCAGGAAAATGAGCTCTCAATTTAATAATTTGGGCAAGAAATTTTGCAAATGCCACATTACGGCTTGATAACAGACAAACATGAGACCATCTGCTAGATGCGTCTATTAGAACCATGAAATATCTAAATGGTCCACATGGTGGATGAATTGGTCCACATATATCACCTTGAATTCTTTCAAGAAACATTGGTGATTCTTTCTCAACCTTAAGTGGTGAGGGTCTAGTTATCAATTTTCCAAGAGAGCAAGATGTACATGGAACCATTGTATCATGATGGATTTTTCTATCCTTTAATGGATGTCCATGAGTACATTCAATAATCCTTTTCATCATTGTTGATCCTGGATGGCCTAATCTGTTATGCCATAAACTGAATACACCAGGATCAATATATTTTTTGTTAACTACCATATGTATTTCTGGTACATTTATATGTGTATAATGTAATCCAGAACTAAGTCTTGGCAGTTTTTCAACCACATGACTCTTGTCAGTGATACTTAAATATTTCTCATTTTCTGTTGTCACTGACTGATAATCATACCCGTTAAGGTATATGTCGGAGAAACTCAATAAATTTCTGCTTGACTTGGGAGAAAATAAGGCATCATTTATTAAAAATTTTGTACCATTTGGTAGTATGAAATTTGCCTTTCCTATCCCTTTTATCAAGTTAGCAGGTCCTGATATTGTATGTATAGTTCCTTCCGTTGGTTTTAGATCAATAAAATATTTCTCGGATTTAAGTATAGTGTGTGTAGTTCCACTGTCTGCTATACAGAGATCTCCACCACTTGATTGATGTTGTATTCCAGCAAAATTCATATTGAACTTCATATATAAGAAATAAATAGTGAGTACATTAATATTACACAATATTTTAAACGCAAATAGATAGTACTGAAACATTTAGCAAACATAATGTCAAAGACAGACGATATTAAATCGTTTATTTTTCAAAAAAACACACAACTTAAACATTCAAGAAATCTTCATATAAATCAGATGGTTTCTCAGTGACTGTTGGATCAATATTATCCACAAAATTTACTTCCTTTTCTTTACCTTTCAGCGAATCCTGATACATCTTAACAAGATGTTTAGATGTTCGGCAAGTATTAGCCTAGTGGCCCATTCTACCACATCTGTAGCAAGATTCTTCAGAATTTTTAGAAGAATTTTCTTCAACATCTTGTTTAATGGGCTTGTTTTGTGGTTGATATTTATATTTTCGTGGATTACTATTTCTTTGACCACCACGGCCACGACCACGACCACGTCCACGCCCATTACCATTACCATAAGGATGGTTTCTACCATAGTTATAGCTTTTGGCATGATGATGGTGATGGTTATTATAACCACGACCTTGCCCGCGTCCTTGTCCCTGTTTATAATTATTTGCAGTATTTGCTTCAGGGATTGCAAGTGTACCAGTAGGACGGGATTGCTGATTTTTCATTAATAGCTCATCATTTTGCTCTGCAACTAAGAGATATGAATTAAGTTCAGGATATGTTTTGAACTTTAGCATTCTCAAATTTCTTTGCACTGTGATGTTTGCAGCATTCATTGTGGAGAAAGTTTTCTCCATCATGTCTGCATCACTAATTTCATGTCCACAGAATTTAAGTTGTGAACATGTATTATACAGAGCTGAGCTGTATTCATTTACTTTCTTAAAGTCTTGGAACCTTAATGTTCTCCATTGTTCCATTGCAGCTGGAAGTAAAATTTCTCTTTAATTATTGAATCTGCTTTTGAGACCTTCCCATAAAACATGGGGATCTTCTACAGTCACATAATTATTTTGTAAGCATTCATCAATATGTTGATGAATAAAGCAACATGCCGTAGCTTGTTCTTTTTCAGAACAAGTGTTGTTTTCATTTATGGTTTCAAGAATGCCCATTGATTTAAGATGCATTTTTACTTTTATAACCCATGGCATGTAGTTGTTTCCAGTTGATTCTAAATGAGTAAATTTAAGCTTTTCCAGATTCGACATTTTCTATTATCAAAAATTAAAACAAACATCATGATAAATTAGAGTCAATTTATATTCATAAGTATATAAACATTAAACATAAATTTAATATAACATAAATGATAAGTAGGTGACAGTGTCGACCATGTGTAAGCAATCATAAATAAATGTTATATAACAAAAATATAAATATTAGTAAACATAAATGAAAATTTGGCGACAGTGTCGACCATATATTTTTTCAGGTGGTATAACCGACCTATATCATTCTGGTGGTATAACCGACCATATATCATTTTGGTGGTATAACCGACCATATATCATTTTGGTGGTATAACCGACCATATATCATTTTGGTGGTATAACCGACCATATATCATTTTGGTGGCAGAGCCAACCATATTTAGTATTAAGATTATCGTGCTGATAACGTGTTATAATTCAGTAGGCTTATAACTACCTTTAGTGGTTTGATTCTTGATGTTATAATTCAGTAGGCTTATAACTACCTTTAGTGATTTGATTCTTGATTAAGAATACTAATAATGAAGTGTAAGAACAAAGATGATAATGGAGAGAAAGAAAGAAACACTTTGTAAGTGTGAGAAATGGTGCCAGTTTAATGCTTGCATTCATGAGTATTTATAGCCTAAAATCTCAATATAAAAATACATACTTTGTGTACCAAAATTGACTATATGTATACACCAAAATTGACTATCCATATCTATATTATTATTATTATTATAACATTTACAATTAGATGTCCCTTATCATTATTCATTACTTCTTTGACATTTACACAACTACACTTATTTGCTTGATACAAGTGTCTTTAATTAAGGCTGCTTTGGTTTGATTGTTTCTTAATAAAATGATTCAACAATAATTGAAAGAATCAGATTGAAACCATTCAAAGTTCAAATTACCTTTTAAATTAGACAGCTTCATTTTCCTTTAATACCCTTATAAAAGTATTATTCGTAGAAAATTTATAAAGTAATTTTACATCTTTTAGAAGTGTTCATTTTTGCCAATCGGAACTTTAAATCATTCAAATTCAAATTACGAGTCCTTCAAATTATGAACTATCTAGACTTTAATAATAATTTTAGTTTATCAAACTCGCCGTAACTCTCCTTTAAGAAAGGGTGAAGTTATATAATTGACATTGAAGCATAAGCACTTTCATATTATTTTCTTTAAATTCTGAAAGTACTATAACAAGAGAATAAATACATAATAGATAAAGGAAACAAACATACTCGGGCTAAAAACACAACACTAATAAAGTATAAACACTAATCTGCTCTTAATTTGTAACTTATAAATTCAAGTTTTCATATGTTTATGCGAAAGGAAATACGGAAAGAAAACAAGATGAAACTCAACCAATATACGACTTAAGCCATGATTTAAAAAACGATATACATCAAACATTCAAACAAGGTTAAAAAAACATATGATTTTGTGAAGTAACGGTAAGACCATGTTAAAAAGCATTGATTTTTTATGGAAGATAACAGATATTATATTAAACTTTTCCCATAGATCAATAGAAGCGACTCGCAACCCAGACTTAAAAAAGGGTGGGTCAAATTTCCAATTACAAAGGGTATCCATATCGTCTAATATCTCTTGCAAAGAAAGGGTGTCGTAAAGCCTCCCTAGCTTTGAGTCGCTCTGACGGGTCAAACCGTAAAAGCCCTTGCAAAAGGTCGATCAGGACCCCGGCCGAGTGATCCACGTGCTGCATCACCAGGTTCTGCAATTCAAATGTAATTGATATTTACCACTTCAAGAACAAATAAATAAATAAATAAATAAATAATAAACAGAAATATGACTTAGTCACCTGTAGGCGTGGTAGTTTCCACACGGCCCTCATACTCTCTCTTGAAGTTGCACCCTCGGGCCAATCTAATCGTGCACCTCTTCTAAAATATTTTTCAGAACGACGGCTGCAAGGATTCAAAATTATGTAGCTATATATTTAAATCATCCACGAAATTGTTTGGTGAAAATGAAAAAATAAAAATAACAAAAAAAGTATCTTACTCGGCTCTGATAATCATATGTTGAGGAAGTGGCCCGAGCACTTTTTCCATCATGGCAAGATGTTCCAAGTTCTCATGAGTCTGAAACAAAGCTTCACCCTAATTGCAAATGGAGAAAATATGAATAATAAATTAAATAATTAAATATTTGGGTGATAATGTCATATTTGTCTCTCCCCTTTTTCTAAACAATTGATATAAATTTCAACCATTGATTAGAACTCCAACCAAAACCTTAATTATTAGTTATTATCTTCTAATTAGTTATTTGTCAAAATACAAATTAATTGTAATTATTAATTAAATATTAATATTGATATTAATCTTTGATGTCGCGGATGTCATATTGGGTGATAATGTCAATTTTGTCCTTCCTTTTTTTAAACTATTGATTTGAATTTCAAACATTGATTAGAATCCCAACCAAAAACCTTAATAATTAGTTATTATATCCTAATTAGTTATTTGTTTCTTTACTAATTAATTGTAATTATTAATTAATTATTGAATTATTAATAAATTAACTATTGATATTAATCTGTGATGCCGTGGATGTTAATAAACTAGTACGGAGTAAAGAATTAGTGTATTATACAAGACTACAAAAACTATATTGGCTGACTTCGACCTTTGATTTGTTTTTTTTTTTAAACCAAATATTTGACATTGCATGTATGACCCAATTATCTTTAAACAATACCACCGAGTCCCAAATGTCATCCCTGGAGTAAAACTAAAGTAACACAAAGAATCCAATTGACTTACAGAGCAAAGTTCAACAAGTATGCAACCTACACTCCACAAATCACATGGATAGTTCCATCCGAGGCCTGTGTACACCAAAACATGAAACAACCAACTTCATCATACATACTATTTCTTCTTGATCTTTCGAAATTAGCATGAATCTTAATCTTAATGCTACTACAAATGAACAAGGGAACCCACCAACTTCTAATTAACACTCAACAACCAATTTCATCATACTTAATATTCCTTTATAATCTTCCCATATTAGCATATGCCTATTATTTCGATGTTTACCCTTAGCCACAATAATGAGAGTTGCAACACGATCCCTTTTAATGTCAAACATACTCACTAGACGTTCCTTTGTCATCATATGCCCTAATTTGTTCTAGTAGCCTTTGAGAGTTAGGTAGCAATAGGTAGTCTTATGCCTATTCAGAAATCTTCCTCCACTTCCCTGCCAAGGTACCCGTCCATTGGTTGTTGATGATAAAATGATGTTGATTAGTGGTCTTCAAACACTACTTTAAAATGATCCTCTATCCAATAAAACCTCTCAAACTCTGCAATGACGATCATCAACATCAGGAAACTTCGTCTTGATTGAGTATGTTGACGGTGACATTTTGAGGCCCGGAAATTGCATTTCCAAAACCAAAATATGAAAACTGAATTTTACATCATAGGATTCGAAGGCGACAATAAGACGTTTAAATCTTAGTCAAAATTATGATTGTAGCTATTTGAATGCTAATACAAACAAGATTCAGTTGAGAAAAAATTTCTGCAATGAAATGCAATTTCTGGATTCAACAAGTCATTGTCAACAATCATACTCAGTCAAGAAGAAATCTTCTGATGGTGTTGATCTTCATTGCAAATTCTGTGATGTTTAAGTTGATAGAAAATAATTTTAAAGGTGTGTTTGAAGACCACCAATCAATATCGTTTTATAATCACCAACCATGAATGGGTACCTTGGCATACTATTGCTATCCATCTCTCAAATGCCACTAAAACAAGTTGGTCAGATGATGATATAATCAAGGAACAAAGTCTAGGGAGTGTGTTTGGCATTAACGACATTAAAAGGGATCATGTTGCAGCTCTCATTATTGAGGCTAAGTGTAAACTTCAAAATACGCATGCTTGATCTAGGCTAATATGAAAAGACTCAAAAGGAATAGTAAGTATGATGAAATTCGTTGTTAGTATTACTCACACCCCACATGACCCGTGAAAGTAGAATAGAAAGCACACCTACCCAATATAACCTCCGGAGCCCGATAATGTCTTGTTGAAACAACATAACTATGATCTTGATGTTCAAATGTAGTACTCCCAAAATCAATGAGCTTGATAGCACTTGTTTTTGGCAAATTCTTGAAGTGCGAACCATCTTTCCCGGGTCGCGAGATAAACTTAATTACAGGACGATAAAGAATAAGAACACCATCAGATATTTTATCCAGATATTAGTTGGAAAACGGCAAAAAAAGTATTAGCACAAAATTTAATAATTACATATAATGCGTACAACACACCTTATAATCCGGCACCTTGATATACTCTGATGAAACCAGAAGAATGTTTTCCGGTTTTAAATCGGTATGTATAAGGCGTAGATCATGCATAACTGCAAGGGGAAAAAAACAGCGCAAATTAGATAACCAAAAAAAACCATGAGGATGACAATGATACATAAAAAAACATATGAATTAAAACACCAAAAAGTTTCATAAGGTGATATGAGTATGAAATAACACAAGTCTATAAAAAGAAACACATAGCAGTAGCATTTTAAAACACAGCAAGTATTATAAAAAAACAAAAACAAGAACAAAGTGGTACAAGTTTTTTCACACACATGCAACAGATTCCAAAAGTTGTCTTCCAAACTCACGAACAAGATCAATAGGAAATGAACGGTAGTTGTTTTTGCGAAGAAAATCATATAAACTTGGACCAAGCTTCTCAAAAACCTGTTAAGATCATTTAAACCGATCCGCAAGTTTTTAAATCCAAGCATATGACGTGGCGTCATTTCGATTGCAAATTTAACCAAAATCTCAAACACCAATGAATACTTACAATACATATATGATTACGATAGTCAAACCAATTCCGTATTTGCACACAACTGCAAAAATAAAACCACTTACACCACCACCAACATTTTCATTTCTACAACCAACAAGATTAAAAAAATAAAAATTAAAAACACCTACCGGGACCCACCAAGATCGTGTCTAGCAAGCTTTTGTAAAACGTCTATCTCGATCATTGCAGCTTCCCGATACTTGTTTATTGAACGAACAATTTTTATTGCTACAGGTTCTTTCTTTTCGTTGTCCAAACATTCCAAAACTTGGCCAAATGTACCTACAGCAATTTCATTAAGCAAATCACTGTAAAAGGTTAGTTAAAAAAAAAAAAAAAAAAAAAATTGAGCATAATGCAGGGACTAAGTTGGAAAAAGTATGTTCTATTTGGAGATGAAGAATGATAAATAATCGCTAACCTTCACCCATTTTGCTCAATATCCTGTCTGCATTCAAGAAAAAAAGTATCATTAACAATTAATAGGTACTTGGTCAAACTTGGTCAAAATCAGTCAAACTCGGTCAAACTTGGTCAAGCTCGGTCAAAACATGGGATTACTTGGAAAACCGGTCAAAACTAGAGATTACTCGAGAAATCAGTCAAAATTGGTCAAAATTCAGTCGAATCGGTCAAAGTCAAACTAAGTCAACATCCAAGAACTCCCAGAAAAGTCCCGACCGAATACTTCCCGAGTAGCGATTTTTGCAACCTTGATCAGGACAAGAATTCAAAAAATCTATCAATGATTATTGTATTAAATATAAAACAATAAAAAAACAGAATGACCATAATATAAGAAGCTCATTCATAAAGCTATAGGACATTCAAGTAACCGAAGTCTACTTACATCGAGGAGTTATATTCTCTCCTATTGCAAACACGTAATGGCCTTCTTTCTCATCCGGTCTCCATGGTGGGGAACCATTGTGAGGTACCCCTTTGTAATAAATCGAAGAGTAAGAAAACATGGGGCCCGCACCATTCATAAACTCCTGCCTGCAGTATAATGCCGGAAGTGCCTGAATGACACACAAACATAAAAGGATATAATTAAATTATGAAAATCTTGATTTTATAAACCCTAACATAAGTTTACTTAACTATGGAAAATCTTAGTTCATATATCAGAACTGAAAAAGAGTACTACTTTCAGCCTTTTTATGTAACTTAACATCTAACAATGAAATGAAAAAATAGCTTATCAATTCAAAACTTTTTATGAGTGACATCAAGGTATCCTTCATCTATGGACAAATCTAGTCCAAAGAGATGCAAACATCTATATCTATATAGATCACTCATTGATCTAGAGTTAGATACCATGCAGATCCATAAACGAAACATATCGTATACAAAATCAATGTTTATATCATTCTAATTTATAACAAACCAAAACAGATCCAATCCATGAATATGATCCTAACATTACACTGAATCCAAAATTCAAATATATCTACAATACAATTACAATTACAAACTTCAATGAAATGATGATGTTAAATATTAGATAATAACATCCATGTCATTTTCTCATAATTAAACATTCATAGCATATTAACCTGTTAAATTATGTAAGGATCTACAAGTGAATACCTTAAATAACACAAATTCTAAACAAATTCACAAAATTCATCAAAATTCAATTGATACATAGATTGAGCAAAATTCATCAATCAACATACATGAATTCATTAATAATCAAACGAATTTATGAAATTAAACCTTTTGTGGTGCAGTGACATGATCTGGCATGTCCCAAGCCAATCGAGGACGTTTTCTCGGTCGCTTATCCATATTTTTGTGAGGATAATCCATAATCCGATGCATCTCCGTCACGTAACACGAACTATAAAATTAATTTTCGGAAACATGTATGTATAGATTCAATTGAAGTTATGTATTATGAAAATTGGTTGTAATTGCAGGAACCCTAGGTTTTAATTTGGGGAAAAAGAGAAGTGTATGAATGGAGATGGGAAGAAAGTAACTATGGTTAAGTTAGATGGTTACTTCTTTGGTTAAACTTTTAGACTGTGGTTAGGTGTTTGGCACGTGATGGTCTCGTGAGGTGCACGTGATGTTGAGTATCAGAATAATTTGTTTCTCTTGTAGTTTTTGTGGTTCGTCGAAAGTTGCAAATTTCGTCCTTGAACTTTTATTTTCCACGGTATAGTTATGTGATTTGCAAATTTTGCACGAATAGTCTATGTATTTAACAGAATGTATAATGTGCCAAACACCGAGAGTGTTTATAATCGAAGTGGCGAAGCGTGTTTATAACCGAATAAGTGTTATCAGAAGGTGTTTTATTTAAAAATGTATACGGTGCTAAAAACGAGTCGGTCATTCGTGAAGTTTAGGCTTAATAAGATGATTCTTAGTATCAGTGGCGATTCTAGGATGAAATGCCAATGGGGTCCTAAATTTTTTTTTTATGGCTAATTATATTTAAGGGTACTTTAGTGGTTATTTACCTCTAAAAAACACAAATTTTAAAAATATATGGGGTCCTATACTTAAATTTAGTGGTGTCTTGTACAATTTGAAGTATACATCGTATAAAATTTTTTTTCACAAGTGGGGTCATAGGACCCCACTCCCTTCAAGGTAGATTCGCCTCTGCTTAGTATGCTCGATAGCGTGATGGATGAAGGTGTGGTATTTAAAATTTTATCTAAGTTTAAACATTGCAGCAAAGATCTAGAACATTGTTGTTAGATTTATTTGATTTTGATGTTAGAATCTGTATGATCCCGAAAAAATATTCCTAACAAAGGAGTTGGTATGACATCAAGATGGAAGGAGGCAGGGCCGGTCCTCAGTTTTTCAGTGCTCTGAGCGAGACGATAAAAAAGTGCCCCTGTGAATAAATAATATTTTTGGAGGTTTGAAAGCTACTTGATAATTTAATTGTACCTTATTTGATCCTATTTATAAGTTTTAAAGGTTTCAAAAATATATATGAATATTAATATTAATTACTTCATTAGAACCATGAAATATATGATATATACGTAATCTCAATTGTTAGAACAACTGATTTTCATCTTGTTGAAATTAAAGGTAAGCTTTTAAAAGGATGTATTAATCGGAAGTGAAATTTAGGTACAATTTCAAGCTCAAGAACCTTCATCTTGAGATTATATATTTTTGTCTATAAAAAATAAAAGCAATTGAGCAAAAGACATGTTCAAAGCATAAAAAGTACACCAATATATTTCTACTTCAGTTTCATTTTCATCCAACCACCTTATATATGTTTTTGTAAAATTTAAACAAATCTACATTGTAGTTTAACTAGTAAAATGAAAGAAATTCTAGTATTTAAAAGTGATGAAAAGATGATTTTCATTCTCAATTAATAGCCGAAAGATATCTCTACCAACTTAAGAATTATAGCTTGTAACTAAAGTAATGTTTTACCCTTTAAAGAAGGAATGAAAAATAAATTTGGGTAAGCTTGTAGGTATCCCACATCGGTGGGTAAAGAAAATCTTATATATTATAAAAGACTAATAACTTACTAAGCGTTTGGTTCATTTCTAATAGATAAATGGACTTAACACATATATTATACTTTTCTAGTTGGGCTTCTTAAAACCAGTTTGAACAATATCCCACATCGGTGGGTAAAGAAAATCTTATATATTATAAAAGACTAATAACTTACTAAGTGTGCATCTTGCCTCCATCCGGGCCGAGCCTGGTAGGAGGGGATAAAACTTATAATTTTAACCCTTACGTGTTAGGCATGAAAATGTATTTCACGATAATTTTTAACGAACGTTTAAGTTTAAGACAAGGTGAAGCGACCCGTCTTAATCCATCCTCCGATTATAAACGATTCACAACAGTTAATTACATCGCGAGGTACTTGACCTCTATATGATACATTTTACAAACATTGCATTCGTTTTTGAAAAGACAATCTTTCATTACATCGAAAGTTGACGGCATGCATACCATTTTATAATTCTTTTGAAATATGTCATGAATGACTCCAAGTAATATCTTTAAAATGAGCAATTGCACAGCGGAAGACTTCTTTCATACCTGAGAATAAACATGCTTTAAAGTGTCAACCAAAAGGTTGGTGAGTTCATTAGTTAACATAAATAATCATTTCCATCATTTTAATAGACCACAAGATTTTCATTTTCTTTTCTCATAAATATACGTCTCATGCATAGAGACAAAAATATCATGCATATGGATTGAACACCTGGTAACCGACATTAACAAGATGCATATAAGAATATCCCCTATCATTCCGGGAAATCCTTCGGACATGATAAAAACAACATCGAAGTACTAAAGCATCCGGTACTTTGGATGGGGTTCGTTAGGCCCAATAGATCTATCTTTAGGATTCGCGTCAATTAGTAGACTGGTTTACTAATTCTTAGGCTACCAAGCAAAAGGGGCATATTCGGCTTCGATCATTCAACCATATAATGTAGTTTCGATTACTTGTGTCTATTTCGTAAAACATTTATAAAAGCAGTGCATGTATTCTCAGTCCCAAAATATATATTGCAAAAGCATTTAAAAAGGGAACAAATGAAACTCACAATATGAAATGTCCCGTTCATATTGATTATAAACGTTCCATATTAATTGATTTCGTCGCGAGGTTTTGACCTCTATATGAGACGTTTTTCAAAGACTGCATTCATTTTTAAAACAACCATAACCTTTGTTTTATCGATAAAGGTTTAAAAAGCATTACGTAGATTATCAAATAATGATAATCTAAAATATACCGTTTACACACGACCATTACATAATAGTCTACAATAAGAATATATTACATCAAAAATAAGTTTCTTGAATGCAGTTTTTACATAATATCATACAAGCATGGTGAAATGTCCCGTTCATATTGATTATAAACGTTCCATATTAATTGATTTCGTCGCGAGGTTTTGACCTCTATATGAGACGTTTTTCAAAGACTGCATTCATTTTTAAAACAACCATAACCTTTATTTTATATATAAAGGTTTAAAAAGCATTACGTAGATTATCAAATAATGATAATCTAAAATATACCGTTTACACACGACCATTACATAATGGTTTACAATAAGAATATATTACATCAAAAATAAGTTTCTTGAATGCAGTTTTTACATAATATCATACAAGCATGGACTCCAAATCTTGTCCTTATTTTAGTATGCAGCAGCGGAAGCTCTTAATAATCACCTGAGAATAAACATGCTTAAAACGTCAACAAAAATGTTGGTGAGTTATAGGTTTAACCTATATATTATCAAATCATAATAATAGACCACAAGATTTCATATTTCAATATACATCCCATACATAGAGATAAAATTCATTCATATGGTAAACACCTGGTAACCGACATTAACAAGATGCATATAAGAATATCCCCTATCATTTCGGGAAATCCTTCGGACATGATAAAAACGAATTCGAAGTACTAAAGCATCCGGTACTTTGGATGGGGTTTGTTAGGCCCAATAGATCTATCTTTAGGATTCGCGTCAATTAGTAGATCGATTTACTAATTCTTAGGTTACCAAGCAAAAGGGGCATATTCAGCTTCGATCATTCACCCATATAATGTAGTTTCAATTACTTGTGTCTATTTCGTAAAACATTTATAAAACTGCATGTATTCTCATCCCAAAATATTATATTTTAAAAGTGGGACTATAACTCACTTTCACAGATTTTTACTTCGTCGGAAAGTAAGACTTGGCCACTGGTCGATTCACGAACCTATAACAAATATGTACATATATATCAAAGTATGTTCAAAATATATTTACAACACTTTTAATACATTTTGATGTTTTAAGTTTATTAAGTCAGCTGTCCTCGTTAGTAACCTACAACTAGTTGTCTAAAGTTAGATGAACAGAAAAAAAATTGATATATATTATCTTGAATCAATCCACGACCCAGTGTATACACGTCTCAGGCTAGATCACAACTCAAAGTATATATATTTTTGGAATCAACCTCAACCCTGTATAGCTAACTCCCACATTACTGCATATAGAGTGTCTATGGTTGTTCCAAATAATATATACACATGGGTCGATATGATATGTCAAAACATTTGCATACGTGTCTATGGTATTCCAAGATTACATAATATATTAGAATACATGTATAATACAATATAAGTTAGCTAGGATATGATTAATATAGATTTGTTACCAATTTTCACGTAGCTACAACAAAAAAAAATATCCAATCTTGTTTTACCCATAACTTATTCGTTTTAAATCCGTATTGAGTGAATCAAATTGCTATGGTTTCATATTGAACTCTATTTTATGAATCTAGATAGAAAAAGTATAGGTTTATAGTCAGAAATATAAGTTACAAGTCGTTTTTGTAAAGGTAGTCATTTTAGTCGAAAGAACGACGTCTAGATGACCATTTTGGAAAACATACTTCCACTTTGAGTTTAACCATAATTTTTGGATATAGTTTAATGTTCATAAGAAAAATCATTTTCCCAGAATAACAACTTTTAGATCAAAGTTTATCATAGTTTTTAATTAACTAACCCAAAACAGCCTGCGGTGTTACTACGACGGCGTATATTCGGTTTTACGGTATTTTTCATGTTTTCAGGTTTTAAATCATTAAGTTAGCATATCATATAGATATAGAACATGTGTTAAGTTGATTTTAAAAGTCAAGTTAGAAGGATTAACTTTTGTTTACGAACAAGTTTAGAATTAACTAAACTATGTTCTAGTGATTACATGTTCAAATCTTCGAATAAGATAGTTTTATATGTATGAATCGAATGATGTTATGAACATCATTACTACCTCAAGTTTAGTAGGTAAACCTACTGGAAGTGACAAGAAATGATCTAGCTTCAAAGGATCTTGGATGGCTTAAAAGTTCTTGAAGTAGAATCATGACACGAAAACAAGTTCAAGTAAGATTTTCACTCAAAATAAGATTGTTATAGTTATAGAAATTGAATCAAAGTTTGAATATGAGTATTACCTTGTATTAGAAAGATATCTTACTGTAAATAAGAAAGATTTCTTGAGGTTGGATGATCACTCTACAAGATTGGAAGTAAGCTAGCAAACTTGGAAGTATTCTTGATTTTATGAAACTAGAACTTGTAGAATTTATGAAGAACACTTAGAACTTGAAGATAGAACTTGAGAGAGATCAATTAGATGAAGAAAATTAAAGAATGAAAGTGTTTGTAGGTGTGTTTGGTCATTGGTATATGGATTAGATATAAAGGATGTGTAATTTTGTTTATATGTAAATAAGTCATGAATGATTACTCATATTTTTGTAATTTTATGAGATATTTCATGCTAGTTGCGAAATGATGGTTCCCACATGTGTTAGGTGACTCACATGGGCTGCTAAGAGCTGATCATTGGAGTGTATATACCAAAATTACATACATCTAAAAGCTGTGTATTGTACGAGTATGAATACGGGTGTATACGAGTAGAATTGTTGATTAAACTGAACGAGGATGTAATTGTAAGCATTTTTGTTAAGTAGAAGTATTTTGATAAGTGTCTTGAAGTATTTCAAAAGTGTATGAATACATATTAAAACACTACATGTATATACATTTTAACTGAGTCGTTAAGTCATCGTTAGTCGTTACATGTAAATGTTGATTTGAAACCTTTAAGTTAACGATCTTGTTAAATGT
This sequence comes from Rutidosis leptorrhynchoides, assembly GCF_046630445.1. Taxonomy (NCBI): domain Eukaryota; kingdom Viridiplantae; phylum Streptophyta; class Magnoliopsida; order Asterales; family Asteraceae; genus Rutidosis; species Rutidosis leptorrhynchoides. The sequence goes on along the minus strand of NC_092343.1, from coordinate 371,736,991 downwards.
TGTTAACCCATTGTTTATTAAATCAAATGAGATGTTAAATTATTACATTATCATTATATCATGATGTATTAATATATCTTAATATGATAAATATATATTAAATGTCGTTACGACGATAATCGTTACATATATGTCTCGTTTCAAAATCATTAAGTTAGTAGTCTTGTTTTTACATATGTAGTTCATTGTTAATATACTTAATGATATGTTTACTTATCATAATATCATGTTAACTATATATATATCCATATATATGTCATCATATAGTTTTTACAAGTTTTAACGTTCGTGAATCACCGGTCAACTTAGATGGTCAAATGTCTATATGAAACCTATTTCAATTAATCAAGTCTTAACAAGTTTGATTGCTTAACATGTTGGAAACACTTAATCATGTAAATAACAATTTCATTTAATATATATAAATATGGAAAAGTTCGGGTCACTACAGTACCTACCCGTTAAATAAATTTCATCCCGAAATTTTAAGCAGTTGGAGGTGTTGAGGTATCTTCTGGAAATAAGTGCGGGTATTTCTTCTTCATCTGATCTTCTCATTCCCAGGTGAACTCGGGTCCTCTACGAGCATTCCATCGAACCTTAACAATTGGTATCTTGTTTTGTTTAAGACTTTTAACCTCACGATCCATTATTTCGACGGGTTCTTCGATGAATTGAAGTTTTTCGTTGATTTAGATTTCGTCTAACGGAAGAGTGAGATCTTCTTTAGCAAAACATTTCTTCAAATTCGAGACGTGGAAAGTGTTATGTACAGCCGCGAGTTGTTGAGGTAACTCAAGTCTGTAAGCTACTGGTCCGACACGATCAATAATCTTGAATGGTCCAATATACCTTGGATTTAATTTACCTCGTTTACCAAATCGAACAACGCCTTTCCAAGGTGCAACCTTAAGCATGACCATCTCTCCAATTTCAAATTCTATATCTTTTCTTTTAATGTCGGCGTAGCTCTTTTGTCGACTTTGGGCGGTTTTCAACCGTTGTTGAATTTGGATGATCTTCTCGGTAGTTTCTTGTATTATCTCCGGACCCGTAATCTGTCTATCCCCCACTTCACTCCAACAAATTGGAGACCTGCACTTTCTACCATAAAGTGCTTCAAATGGCGCCATCTCAATGCTTGAATGGTAGCTGTTGTTGTAGGAAAATTCTGCTACCGGTAGATGTCGATCCCAACTGTTTCCGAAATCAATAACACATGCTTGTAGCATGTCTTCAAGCGTTTGTATCGTCCTTTCACTCTGCCCATCAGTTTGTGAATGATAGGCAGTACTCATGTCTAGACGAGTTCCTAATGCTTGCTGTAATGTCTGCCAGAATCTTGAAATAAATCTGCCATCCCTATCAGAGATAATAGAGATTGGTATTCCATGTCTGGAGACGACTTCCTTCAAATACAGTCGTGCTAACTTCTCCATCTTGTCATCATCTCTTATTGGCAGGAAGTGTGCTGATTTGGTGAGACGATCAACTATTACCCAAATAGTATCAAAACCACTTGCAGTCCTTGGCAATTTAGTGATGAAATCCATGGTAATGTTTTCCCATTTCCATTCCGGGATTTCGGATTGTTGAAGTAGACCTGATGGTTTCTGATGTTCAGCTTTGACCTTAGAATACGTCAAACATTCTCCTACGTATTTAGCAACATCGGCTTTCATACCCGGCCACTAAAAATGTTTCTTGAGATCCTTGTACATCTTCCCCGTTCCAGGATGTATTGAGTATCTGGTTTTATGAGCTTCTCTAAGTACCATTTCTCTCATATCTCCAAATTTTGGTACCCAAATCCTTTCAGCCCTATACCGGGTTCAGTCTTCCTGAATATTAAGATGCTTCTCCGATCTTTTGGGTATTTCATCCTTTAAATTTTCCTCTTTTAAAACTCCTTGTTGCGCCTCCTTTATTTGAGTAGTAAGGTTATTGTGAATCATTATATTCATAGATTTTACTCGAATGGGTTCTCTGTCCTTCCTGCTCAAGGCGTCGGCTACCACATTTGCCTTCCCCGGGTGGTAACGAATCTCAAAGTCGTAATCATTCAACAATTCAATCCACCTACGCTGCCTCATATTCAGTTGTTTCTGATTAAATATGTGTTGAAGACTTTTGTGGTCGGTATATATAATACTTTTGACCTCATATAAGTAGTGCCTCCAAGTCTTTAATGCAAAAACAACCGCGCCTAATTCCAAATCATGGGTCGTATAATTCTATTCGTGAATCTTCAATTGTCTAGACGCATAAGCAATTATTTTCATTCGTTGCATTAATACACAACCGAGACCTTGCTTTGAGGCGTCACAATATATCACAGAGTCATCATTCCCTTCAGGAATGATAATATAGGTGCCGTAGTTAACTTTTTCTTTAACAATTGAAACGCTTTCTCTTGTTCATCTTTCCATTCAAATTTCTTCCCTTTATGCGTTAATGCAGTCAAGGGTTTTGCTATTCTGGAAAAGTCTTGGATGAACCTTCTGTAGTAACCCGCTAGTCCTAAAAACTGGCGTATGTGTTTCGGAGTTTTCGGGGTTTCTCACTTTTCAACGGTTTCGATCTTTGCTGGATCCACCTGAATACCTTTTTTGTTCACTATGTGACCGAGGAATTGAACTTCTTCCAACCAAAAGGCACACTTTGAAAACTTAGCGTACAGTTTTTCTTTTCTCAGCAACTCTAGCACTTTTCTCAAATGTTCTTCGTGCTCTTGATCATTCTTCGAGTAAATAAGTATGTCATCGATGAAAACAATGACAAACTTGTCAAGATATGGCCCACACACTCGGTTCATGAGGTCCATGAACACAGCTGGTGCGTTAGTCAATCCAAACGGCATAACCATAAACTCGTAATGACCGTAACGCGTCCTAAAAGCAGTCTTTGGAATATCATCCTACTTCACCCGCATTTGATGATATCCAGAACGTAAATCGATCTTCGAATAAACTGACGAGCCTTATAGTTGATCAAATAAGTTGTTGATTCTCGGTAGTGGGTAGTGGTTCTTGATGGTAAGTTTGTTCAACTCTCGGTAGTCGATACACAACCTGAATGTACCATCTTTCTTTTTGACAAACAAAACAGGAGCTCCCCACGGTGATGTGCTTGGTCGAATGAAACTACGCTCTAAAAGTTCTTGTAATTGGCTCTGAAGTTCCTTCATTTCGCTAGGTGCGAGTCTGTATGGAGCACGAGCTATTGGTGCAGCTCCCGGTACAAGGTCTATTTGAAATTCAACGGATCGGTGTGGAGGTAGTCCCGGTAATTCTTTCGGAAATACATCGGGAAATTCTTTTGCGACGGGAATATCATTGATGTTCTTTTCTTCGGAATTGATTTTCTCAACTTGTGCTAGCACAGCATAGCAACCTTTTCTTATTAGTTTTTGTGCCTTCATGTTACTAATAAGATTTAACTTCGCGTTGCTCTTTTCTCCGTACACCATTAAGGGTTTTCCTTTTTCTCGTATAATGCGAATTGCATTTTTGTAACAAACGATCTCTGTTTTCACTTCTCTCAACCAGTCCATACCGATTATCACATCAAAACTCCCTAACTCTACTGGTATCAAGTCAATCTTAAATGTTTCGCTAACCAATTTAATTTCTCGATTCCGACATATATTATCTGCTGAAATTAATTTACCATTTGCTAATTCGAGTAAAAATTAATTATCCAAAGGCGTCAATAGGAAACTTAATTTACCATAAAATTCTCTACTCATATAGCTTCTATCCACACCCGAATCAAATAAAACATAAGCAGATTTATCGTCAATAAGAAACGTACCCGTAACAAGCTCCGGGTCTTCCTGTGCTTCTGCCGCATTAATATTGAAAACTCTTCCACGGCCCTGCCCATTAGTATTCCCCTGATTCGGGCAATTTCTAATAATGTGGTATGGTTTTCCAGATTTATAACAAACAGCGTTGGTATTACTTGCTCCGACACTATTCGTTTCGGCATTACTTGTTCCGACATTATTTGTTCCTTTAGTTCTGTTAAACTTTGGTCCGTAGACCTCACACTTTGTCGCGCTATGACCATTTCTTTTACACCTGTTGCAAAATGTTGTGCAAAACCCCTGATGATTTTCTTCACACCTATGACATGGCTGTTTTTGGTTTTTGTTACCGTTGTTGTTATTGAGGTTGTTGTTGGGATTGTTATTGTTGAAACGGTTGTTGTAGTTGTTTTTGTTGTTGTTGGGATGTTTGTTGTAGTTATTGTTAAGATTGCGGTTATTGTTGCGATTGTTATTGCGGTTGTTGGGATAGTTGTTGCGATTGTGGTTGCAATTGTTGTTGTTGTTGTTATACTGGTGACTCTTGTCACCGTTTTCCTCCCACTTCCTCTTGAGTTGTTTCGTGTTGGCTTCTTCGGCTGCCTGCTCTTTAATTCTTCCCTCAATCTGATTTATGAGTTTATGAGCCATTCGACTTGCCTTCTGTATAGAAGCGGGCTCGTGTGAACTCACATCTTCTTGAATCCTTACTGGTAACCCTTTTACAAACGCGTCGATCTTCTTTTCTTCATCTTCGAATGCTCCCGGACACAATAGGAACAACTCTGTGAATCGTCGTTCATATGTGGTAACGTCGAACCCTTGTGTTCGTAACTCTCTAAGTTCTGCCTTGAGTTTATTGACTTCGTTTCTAGGACGGTACTGCTCGTTCATCAATTGCTTGAATGCCGACCACGGTAGTGCGTAAGCAGCATTTTGTCCTACCTGTTCAAGATAGGTGTTCCACCACGTTAACGCAGTACCTGTGAAGGTATGCGTAACGTACTTAACTTTGTCCTCTTCAGTACACTTACTTATGTGTGACGATCGTGCCAAATCCATATGGACGAACACGTCATTCATTGATTTCATTTCGAGGTATTTGACCTCTATATGATACGTTTTGTAAACATTGCATTCTTTTGAAAAGGCACACCATAAATGAATATTTAAATCAAAGGTTTTCGACATCTGATGATTTTTACATATAGACAATCACCGTATATAATAGTTTACAATAGTACTTCCGTTGACAATGCAGTCAAAATAAGGTACATGATGATGAATTGGTGAATGCAACGTTTTCTTGAAAAATATGCCATATAAGACTCCATGCACATAGCTTGTCTATCATATAAGCAAACAGCGGAAGACTTCTAGGGAACCTGAGAATAAACATGCTAACAAGTGTCAACACAAAGGTTGGTGAGTTCATAGTTTGTATGTTTCGCATAATCTGTATATAAAGATGGATCACAAGATTTCAGTTGTTTCATCCAGAAATGTTTATCAAAATATTCTACAAGATTGAGCACCCTGGTAACTAAACTTAACGTATATATAATTTGTACCCTTTGTATAATCATCTTAATAGTACATGCAAACCAACGTGTACGCTTCTCAAATAGCATACGTCCGTTAAAAGGATAGTACTCTAGCTCGGATGGGGATATCAAGCCCTATGGATCCATATACTACTACTTGCGCCCACCAGTTCTTGTAACTGGCAGTTACTAGTTACCAAAGCTAAGGGATTTTCGGTTCAAACTCAGTGTAGAATTTAGTATGTACTTGTATCCATTGCGTTTAAAATAAAGTGCATGTGTTCTCAGCCCAAAAATATATTGCAAAAGCAATTAAAAAGGGATCAATGAAACTCACCTTAGCAGCACATAAAGTTGTTCATCGTAATGTGACCGAAACTTGGTATATCAAATAATCGTAGATCTCAACCTAGAGAACATATGTTGGTCAATAAATGTCTATCAAGCTAGGTCAGGTCATAGTGTATCACAATCCTAATGCTCGAAATTGACATACAAAAGTTATTCAAAGTTGTTTCAAAAAGTCAATTTTGACAATAGTTCAACAAACGAGACGTACCTTATATAAGGATTCATTTACTCGGTTGGTAATATTCAAAAATCCATTTTATCAATCTCTTAAACAAGTTGTTTAAGTATTAATTGCAGATTCAAAAAGCAATTCCAATTAATGTCAATTATAATTCAGTTGACCATATCTTTTGATTTGTTCCTCGAAACTATTCGATATCTAAATGAAAAGTTATTGATTTTTCGACAGCTTTCCGAAAACATGTATATCATATACCTTTTACCCGTAATATATGTATTTAATTCGTGATTTATTATAAACTGTTTAACGATGAAATTTAGCATACAAGCATGTATAAATATATACACTCGAGCACTAGTATGTATACACTATTAATTTATAAAATATAAAATATAAATGCTTACGTATTAATATTGAGATTCAATATTGTAGAAAAGTACGTAGACGTAACGGAGATGATAAACACTAGATTTGATTCACAAATATACCTTCGAACATTACCCATAACCTCCTTGGCAATAACCCATAATTTCTTAGCTCTATCCCGCTCAAAAATCCATTTTGAAGGTGACACGCTCATAACCTCGTCGTAGTATTTTAGGTATATATACTACTAATAATAATATTATAATAAGATTAATAATAATAATAATATTAATCTTAATAATAATAATAATAATAAAAATAATAATAATAATAATAATAATAATAATAATAAAATAATAATAATACGGAGGAATGAATCGAGCTTTTATAGTATGTAGCCTGCTACAGTACCTCATGCGATCGCATGAGTTTTCAGTGTTTTTGCCATGCGATCGCATGGCCGCCTTATCCGTTTTTGTTTGCTAGTTCGTCGACATCAAATAGTGCCACTGTAGCAAATAGTGTTACTGTAGCAAATAATGTTTTACTGTAGCAAATAGTGTTTACTGTAGCAAATTACTGTAGCAAATTACTGTAGCAAAGTCGTTTTCACTGTAGCAAAATACGGTTTCAATATAGCAAATAGTGTTTACTGTAGCAAATAGTGTTTTACTGTAGCAAAGTCATTTTACTGTAGCAAATAGTGTTTTACTGTAGGAAAGTCGTTTTTATTTGTACATATATATATATACATACATATAATTGTTCATGAATCGTCGAGAGCAGTCAAATGTAATGAAACAGTTCTAAAATTTTGAGATTCATCTTCATAGACTTTGCTTATCGTGTCGGAAACGTTAAATCATTTAAAGATAAAGTTTAAATTTGGTCAAAAATTTTCGGGTTGTCACATTATGGCAAACACCGATTCGACTTTCTCGGTCCACCGTTTCAATCCAATTGGTTCTTCGGTTCCATCAAATTCCAAAGGTTTGCAGGCAGTGAATTCTTTGTAGGTGCATCCTAAACGATTTCTTGCGCCGTTAGCTGCATTGCTAGATTCAGCGTTATTGTTGGTATGTAGCGCAGCCTGTACTGCGGCTATGTTTGCAGCAAGAAAGGTACGAAATTCCTCTTCGTTCATATTCATGGTGTGTCGAGTAGTCGGTGCCATTTCCTTCAAAATAGACAACTGAATTGAGTTAATCATACAGAATATTAAGAGTAGTCAATAGTATTTCGTAGCATAATATGAACTCATTTATAAAAGCTTTTTCTCCATATTAGCGTTTTATAAGTTTAAATTCGGGTACTACCTACCAGTTAAGTTCATACTTAGTAGCTAATATACAATTCAACTACTACAATTCCATATGAAAAACTGATTATAATAATATATCACATATAAATATTCTTCAAACTTACAACTTCGCTATATTACATATAACATGAAATATAGTACACTTTGATACCGGACAGTTTTGAAGATAAATCTAGTTAATACGCAAGTTGTTCAGCAAAGGAAATAAAGACACGTAATTCATAAGTCCAGAAACAAGTCATGCATTCTGGTTTTACTAAGACGACTTCCCATCCTTGGTCATGTGAAAAATAACCGTTATGACCATTGGCTAGGCAGCATGTTGTAATGTCGTCAAAAGGACGAGGGTTTCGTAATGTTCAACAGCCCCGTAATAATCTAAAAACCTTGTTTCTCACCCCAACTACTGAATCCGTCACTTGTGGGAAAGTTTTATTTAAAAGCTGCAATTCGATGTTCTTTTTCTTAGTTTGGTAAGAAGCGAACATCACTAACCCGTAAGCATAACATGCTTCTTTATGTTGCATGTTAGAAGCTCTTTCTAATTCACGAAATCCTATGTTGAGATATGTTGAGTCAAAATAGGTTCTTAACCCGTAGCGTAAAATTGCATTTAGGTTCCCCGCATTTAATGCTTTAAAGAAAACACGGCGTAACTTACGGTCTCCCCAATGTGATATACCCCACCTATCAAAGGAAAGCCTTTTATAAACTAAGGCATTTCCGGAAAGTCTTTCAACTGTTTGACAAGTTAATTTCGCCATAACTAAATGTGCTGATGAATTCTGACCGACTCTAGACAAGATTTCCTCAATCATATCCTCTGGTAGGTCTTCTAAAATATTCGGTCGTCTACCCTTAACGTCCATTTTGTTTTTATACTGTAAAATAGACAAGGATTAGATTCGTAAAAGATAATTAACAAACAATACAAGCAATTTTTATATAGAACATAAAAGTACAAGCACAGTACAATACATATAATACACAACATGATTACAACCCTCTAATCTGAATCACTGGTTTCTTCTTCTTCGGACTTGGTTCGTTTTCCTATTTTTCTTGGAATATATGATGTTCCTCTAATACGAGCCGTCGTTTTCCATAATGGTTTAGAAAAACCTGGTGGTTTAGAGGTTCCAGAGTCATTGTTACATTTTAGGAAACACGGATGTTGTCGATACATATAAAGTTCATCGGGGTTGGAATCGGGTTTCTCTATTTTTATACCTTTTCCCTTATTATTTTCTTTCGCTTTATTAAATTGGGTCGAGGTAATTTCTATAACATCATCGGAATCCTCATCGGGATCCCATCCATCGGAAAATTGGTAATCCTCCCAATATTTTGCTTCCTCGGTGGAAACACCATTGACCATTATTAACTTTGGTCCGTTGGTTGAAGATTTTCTTTTATTTAATCGATTTACTATAGGTATCAATATTTCTTCCTCCAGAACCTCTTCTTCTTCTGGTTCCTCCTCTTCCGATTCCTCCTCTTCTGGTTCCTCTTCTTCCGGTTCCTCCTCTTCCGGTTCCTCTTCTTCCGGTTCCTCTTCGGGAATTTGTGAATCTTCCCAAAATATATTTGATTCTTCATTATTATTAGGTGAATCAATGGGATTTGTACTAGAGGTAGACATCTATCACACAATATCAAACACGTTAAGAGATTAATATATCACATAATATTTACATGTTAATAATATATAGTTTCTAACAACAAAAATGTTAAGTAATCGTTTTTGAAGAAAAATACGGTCGAAGTCCAGACTCACTAATGCATCCTAACAAACTCGGTAAGACACAATAATGCAATTTTCTGGTTCTCTAAGACCAACGCTCGGATACTAAATGAAATGTCCCGTTCATATTGATTATAAACATTCCATATTAATTGATTTCGTCGCGAGGTTTTGACCTCTATATGAGACGTTTTTCAAAGACTGCATTCATTTTTAAAACAACCATAACCTTTATTTTATCTATAAAGGTTTAAAAAGCATTACGTAGATTATCAAATAATGATAATCTAAAATATACCGTTTACACATGACCATTACATAATGGTTTACAATAAGAATATATTACATCAAAAATAAGTTTCTTGAATGCAGTTTTTACATAATATCATACAAGCATGGACTCCAAATCTTGTGCTTATTTTAGTATGCAACAGCGGAAGCTCTTAATAATCACCTGAGAATAAACATGCTTAAAACGTTAACAAAAATGTTGGTGAGTTATAGGTTTAACCTATATATTATCAAATCATAATAATAGACCACAAGATTTCATATTTCAATATACATCCTATACATAGAGATAAAATTCATTCATATGGTGAACACCTGGTAACCGACATTAACAAGATGCATATAAGAATATCCCCTATCATTCCGGGAAATCCTTCGGACATGATAAAAACGAATTCGAAGTACTAAAGCATCCGGTACTTTGGATGGGGTTCGTTAGGCCCAATAGATCTATCTTTAGGATTCGCGTCAATTAGTAGATCGGTTTACTAATTCTTAGGTTACCAAGTAAAAGGGGCATATTCGGCTTCGATCATTCACCCATATAATGTAGTTTCAATTACTTGTGTCTATTTCGTAAAACATTTATAAAACTGCATGTATTCTCATCCCAAAATATTATATTTTAAAAGTGGGACTATAACTCACTTTCACAGATTTTTACTTCGTCGGGAAGTAAGACTTGGCCACTGGTTGATTCACGAACCTATAACAAATATGTACATATATATCAAAGTATGTTCAAAATATATTTACAACACTTTTAATACATTTTGATGTTTTAAGTTTATTAAGTCAGCTGTCCTCGTTAGTAACCTACAACTAGTTGTCCAAAGTTAGATGTACAGAAAAAAAATTGATATATATTATCTTGAATCAATCCACGACCCAGTGTATACATGTCTCAGGCTAGATCACAACTCAAAGTATATATATTTTTGGAATTAACCTCAACCCTGTATAGCTAACTCCCACATTATTGCATATAGAGTGTCTATGATTGTTCCAAATAATATATACACATGGGTCGATATGATATGTCAAAACATTTGCATACGTGTCTATGGTATCTCAAGATTACATAATATATTAGAATACATTTATAATACAATATAAGTTAGCTAGAATATGATTAATATAGGTTTGTTACCAATTTTCACGTAGCTACAACAAGAAAAAATATCCAATCTTGTTTTACCCATAACTTATTCGTTTTAAATCCGTTTTGAGTGAATCAAATTGCTATGGTTTCATATTGAACTTTATTTTATGAATCTAGACAGAAAAAGTATAGGTTTATAGTCAGAAATATAAGTTACAAGTTGGTTTTGTAAAGGTAGTCATTTCAGTCGAAAGAACGACGTCTAGATGACCATTTTGGAAAACATACTTCCACTTTGAGTTTAACCATAATTTTTGGATATACTTTCATGTTCATAAGAAAAATCATTTTTCCAGAATAACAACTTTTAGATCAAAGTTTATCACAGTTTTTAATTAACTAACCCAAAACAGCCCGTGGTGTTACTACGACGGCGTATATCCGGTTTTACGGTGTTTTTCGTGTTTTCAGGTTTTAAATCATTAAGTTAGCATATCATATAGATATAGAACATGTGTTAAGTTGATTTTAAAAGTCAAGTTATAAGGATTAAATTTTGTTTACGAACAAGTTTAGAATTAACTAAAGTATGTTCTAGTGATTACATGTTCAAATCTTCGAATAAGATAGTTTTATATGTATGAATCGAATGATGTTATGAACATCATTACTACCTCAAATTTAGTAGGTAAACCTACTAGAAGTGACAAGAAATGATCTAGCTTCAAAGGATCTTGGATGGCTTGAAAGTTCTTGAAATAGAATCATGTCACGAAAACAAGTTCAAGTAAGATTTCCACTCGAAATAAGATTGTTATAGTTATAGAAATTGAATCAAAGTTTGAATATAAGTATTACCTTGTATTAGAAAAATATCTTACTGTAAATAAGAAAGATTTCTTGAGGTTGGATGATCACTCTACAAGATTGGAAGTAAGCTAGCAAACTTGGAAGTATTCTTGATTTTATGAAACTAGAACTTGTAGAATTTATGAAGAACACTTAGAAATTGAAGATAGAACAAGAGAGAGATCAATTAGATGAAGAAAATTGAAGAATGAAAGTGTTTGTAGGTGCTTTTGGTCTTTGGTATATGGATTAGATATAAAGGATGTGTAATTTTGTTTATATGTAAATAAGTCATGAATGATTACTCATATTTTTGTAATTTTATGAGATATTTCATGCTAGTTGTCAAATGATGGTTCCCACATATGTTAGGTGACTCACATGGGCTGCTAAGAGCTAATCATTGGAGTGTATATACCAATAGTACATACATCTAAAAGCTGTGTATTGTACGAGTATGAATACGGGTGTATACGAGTATAATTATTGATGAAACTGAACGAGGATGTAATTGTAAGCATTTTTGTTAAGTAGAAGTATTTTGATAAGTATCTTGAAGTATTTCAAAAGTGTATGAATACATATTAAAACACTACATGTATATACATTTTAACTGAGTCGTTAAGTCATCGTTAGTCGTTACATGTAAATGTTGATTTGAAACCTTTAAGTTAACGATCTTGTTAAATGTTGTTAACCCATTGTTTATTAAATCAAATGAGATGTTAAATTATTACATTATCATGATATCATGATGTATTAATATATCTTAATATGATATATATACATTAAATGTCGTTACAACGATAATCGTTACATATATGTCTCGTTTCAAAATCATTAAGTTAGTAGTCTTGTTTTTACATATGTAGTTCATTGTTAATATATTCAATGATATGTTTACTTATCATAATATCATGTTAACTATATATATATCCATATATATGTCATCATATAGTTTTTACAAGTTTTAACGTTCGTAAATCACCGGTCAACTTGGATGGTCAAATGTCTATATGAAACCTATTTCAATTAATCAAGTCTTAACAAGTTTGATTGCATAACATGTTGGAAACAATTAATCATGTAAATAACAATTTCATTTAATATATATAAACATGGAAAAGTTTGGGTCACTACACATGGACTCCAAATCTTGTCCTTATTTTAGTATGCAACAGCGGAAGCTCTTAATAATCACCTGAGAATAAACATGCTTAAAACGTCAACAAAAATGTTGGTGAGTTATAGGTTTAACCTATATATTATCAAATCATAATAATAGACCACAAGATTTCATATTTCAATATACATCCCATACATAGAGATAAAAATCATTCATATGGTGACCACCTGGTAACCGACATTAACAAGATGCATATAAGAATATCCCCTATCAATCCGGAAAATCCTTCGGACATGATAAAAACGAATTCGAAGTACTAAAGCATCCGGTACTTTGGATGGGGTTCGTTTGGCCCAATAGATCTATCTTTAGGATTCACGTTAATTAGTAGATTGGTTTACTAATTCTTAGGTTACCAAGCAAAAGGGGCATATTCGGCTTCGATCATTCACCCATATAATGTAATTTCATTTACTCGTGTCTATTTCGTAAAGCATTTATAAAACTGCATGTATTCTTATCCCAAAATATTAGATTTTAAAAGTGGGACTATAACTCACCTTCACAGATTTTTACTTCGTCGGGAAGTAAGACTTGGCCACTGGTCGATTCACGAACCTATAACAAATATGTACATATATATCAAAGTATGTTCAAAATATATTTACAACATTTTTAATACGTTTTACTATTTTAAGTTTATTAAGTCAGCTGTCCTCGTTAGTAACCTACAATTAGTTGTCCACAGTTAGATGTACAGAAATAAATCTATATATATTATCTTGAATCAATCCACGACCCAGTGTATACACGTCTTAGGCTAGATCACAACTCAAAGTATATATATTTTTGGAATCAACCTCAACCATGTATAGCTAACTCCAACATTACTGCATATAGAGTGTCTATGGTTGTTCCAAATAATATATATACATGGGTCGATATGATATGTCAAAACATTTGCATACGTGTCTATGGTATCCCAAGATTACATAATATATTAGAATACATGTATAATACAACATAAGTTAGCTAGGATATGATTTGTATAGAATTGTTACAATATTTCCCGTAGCTACAACAATAAAAAAATATCCAATCTTGTTTTACCCATAACTTCTTCGTTTTAAATCCGTTTTGAGTGAATCAAATTGCTATGGTTTCATATTGAACTCTATTTTATGAATCTAAACAGAAAAAATATAGGTTTATAGTCGAAAATATAAGTTACAAGTCGTTTTTGTAAAGGTAGTCATTTCAGTCGAAAAAAACGACGTCTAGATGACCATTTTAGAAAACATACTTCCACTTTTTCTCAGAAGAACAACTTTTAAATAAAATTTTAACATAGTTTTTAATTAACTAACCCAAAACAGCTCGCGGTGTTACTACGACGGCGTATATCCAGTTTTACGGTATTTTTCGTGTTTTCAGGTTTTAAACTATTAAGTTAGCATATCATATAGATATAGAACATGTGTTTAGTTGATTTTAAAAGTCAAGTTAGAAGGATTAACTTTTGTTTGCGAACAAGTTTAGAATTAACTAAACTATGTTCTAGTGATTTCAAGTTTAAACCTTCAAATAAGGTAGTTTTATATATATGAATCGAATGATGTTATGAACATCATTACTACCTCAGGTTTTGTGGATAAATCTACTAGAAATAAGAAAAATAGATCTAGCTTCAAAGGATCCTTGGATGGCTTGAAAGTTCTTGAAGCAGAATCATGACACGAAAACAAGTTCAAGTAAGATTTTCACTCGAAATAAGATTGTTATAGTTATAGAAATTGAATCAAAGTTTAAATATGAGTATTACCTTGTATTAGAAAGATATCTTACTATAAATAAGAAAGATTTCTTGAGGTTGGATGATCACTTTACAAGATTGGAATTAAGCTAGCAAACTTGGAAGTATTCTTGATTTTATGAAACTCTAACTTATAGAATTTATAAAGAACACTTAGAACTTGAAGATGGAACTTGAGAGATATCAATTAAATGAAGAAAAATGAAGAATGAAAGTGTTTGTAGGTGTTTTTGGTCATTGGTATATGGAGTAGATATAAAGGATGTGTAATTTTGTTTACATGTAAATAAGTCATGAATGATTACTCATATTTTTGTAATTTTATGAGATATTTCATGCTAGTTGCCAAATGATGGTTCCCACATATGTTAGGTGACTCACATGGGCTACTTAGAGATGATCGTTGGAGTGTATATATCAAAAGTACATACATCTAAAAGTTTTGTATTGTACGAGCACGAATACGGGTGCATACGAGTAGAATTGTTGATGAAACTGAACGAGGATGTAATTGTAAGCATTTTTGTTAAGTAGAAGTATTTTGATAAGTGTCTTGAAGTCTTTCAAAAGTGTATGAATACATATTAAAACACTACATGTATATACATTTTAACTGAGTCGTTAAGTCATCGTTAGTCGTTACATGTAAATGTTGATTTGAAACCTTTAAGTTAACGATCTTGTTAAATGTTGTTAACCCATTGTTTTTTAAATCAAATGAGATATTAAATTATTACATTATCATGATATCATGATGTATTAATATATCTTAATATGATATATATACATTAAATGTCATTACAACGATAATCGTTACATATGTCTCGTTTCGAAATCATTAAGTTAGTAGTCTTATTTTTACATATGTAGTTCATTGTTAATACACTTAATGATATATTTACTTATCATTTAACATAATTAACCTAGTGTATCAATATCTTAATATGATTCATATGTACTTAGTAAGACGTTGTTATAACGATAATCGTTATATATATATCATTTTCGAGTTTCTTAATTCAATAAACACAATTTTATGTATATAACTCATTGTTAAAATACCTAATGAGATACTTACTTATTATAATATTATGTTAATTATATATATAATCATATATATGTCATCATATAGTTTTTACAAGTTTTAACGTTCGTGAATCACCGGTCAACTTGGGTGGTCAATTGTCTATATGAAACCTATTTCAATTAATCAAGTCTTAACAAGTTTGATTGCTTAACATGTTGGAAACACTTAATCATGTAAATATCAATTTCATTTAATATATATAAACATGAAAAAGTTTGGGTCACTACACAATACTGTATTTTGTAGTAAAAATACATATGACGACATTGAACAACTGCAGGGTTGGCCTCGGATTCACGAACCTATATCATTTATATATATATTAACACACACAATTGTAATCGAATAAATATTTTTATTACATTTTAATTTATATATTATGTATAGTTGATTTGTGTATATATTCCAATTGATTTATTATTATGTCCATATTTATATACGTAATTATTTATTGTTACATTTAAAATCGATAGTTTGTCATTTGTAAGTATTTATATACATAATCTTAATAAATTTGATATATATAGTTATATGAGGTTTTATTATAATTATAGTATATGTAAAGGGTATATTTATGTATAAAATATTTATCTATTTGAAAAGATAGTTTTTGATAAAATAATGATCTACTAATAATAATAATAACCTTATTAATAATAATGATAATTACTGTAGTTTTTAAATGAAACGAAAAGTTTAATAATAATAGTAACGAAAATAATACTTTTTGATAAAAAAAAATACATAATACTTAATGTTCATAATAATAATAACAACAATCTTTTTATTATTAATTTTAGTATTTATAATGATACTACATAATGATATTACTAGTAAGGATAATAATGTTAGTAATAACAATAATAAAAATCCTAATTGTAATTGTAACTATAATACTTATATTAATAATTACAATAATAATAACTCTTAATGTGATTAATAATAATAATACTTCTAACATTTTAGGAGTAACAACAATTATCATAATAATAATAACAACAACTAATAATAATAATAATAATAATAATAATAATAATAATAATAATAATAATAATAATAATAATAATAATAATAATAATAATAATAATAATAAATATAAAGATCACTACCTCTCAAAATGGGCTAAAAAATAAAATGATGTCACCAGCGGGACTCGAACTCGAGACCTCTCGTTCACAGCTAACACCCTTAACCACTGAACCGATCTGTTTTTTCTATTTTAATGCTTGACCCATATTTATTTAACCCAAGACTTGTTTTGTTCTATATATTCCTTCTTCTTCAGTATCTCATACGACCCAAATCGATTCCACATCCACAGATTGAGTTACCCAGTTAAATATTGATTTAAAGATTGGAACATAATCATATATTTGTAATTGCTTTGAAAGAAAAAAAATAAAATAAAAGGAGAAGGATGCTGTTGCTGCTAGTCGTGGTTAAGAAGAAAAAAAAATTGATTTTGCAATTGGTTATGATTTAGATAAAGGTTATAACACGAATTAGTTTTCTAAACCTGTCTAGAAACTATTAAAATCGCCAATTGAACCATAACTGCAACAGGTAGCTCGAATTTGAACCAAGAACACTCATTTGACTTTTTAATTTAAAAGTTTGACTCGTAAAATTCGAATTGAATACTTGAAATTGAAGGTTGTAACTTTACAGGAAGTTTGAGAAGATGATTCATAATGAAACCGCATTTAAGGATTTTTAAATAAATTTCGAATTCACAATTTAGCAAAAATGGAGTCGTACAGAGTATAATACTGTAAAAAAAAATTAAATGATTTAAATCGATTTACACAACTATTGTTTGTTGTAAATAATATTGATAGTGATAATGAATCGGAGTGACAGTAATGCTTCATGAATTGATCATTTGTAACAAGTTTGCAGTCGACAGATACATGAATCAAGTACAGAGAATAAATAAAAAATTAAAAGGAGAAAGGTACTTCTAACAGATTTTGTTATCTGGCTGTTTGTTTGAATTATACAGAGTGTGAAAGGAATGGATTCGACAAAGAATTTTGTAACAAACCCGTACTATTGCTAGCTTTATCGGATTCCTTATTTATTTAATTAATATTAATAAGTAACATAAAAATGTTAATAATAATAATAATAATAACAATACTAATAATAATAATAATAATAATAATAATAATAATAATAATAATAATAATAATAATAATAATAATAATAATAATAATAATAATAATAATAGTAATATTAATAATGAACACAATATTATTAGTAATAATAATATCATTACAAATTAAATGTATTAAATTTTATATCTATTTTTTAAATTAGTACTATTTATAGTATTGATATTAATATTTATTTTTATAAAAGTAAAAATAACAATATTATAATAACTATATTTTAACTTGTATTTACATATAATATATTTTTTTTACAATTTATTAATCATGTAATATTTAATGATTATATGATATATATATATATATATATATATATATATATATATATATATATATATATATATATATATATATATATATATATATATATATATATAACAACATATGTTGAATATTTAATATTTGTACATGTTATATATAATGTACATAAAATCAATAGTTATGTATATCAATTATGTGTATATGTATATATATATATTTTTATATATGTATATCTTCACTACTACATTTTTAATTATGTTTTAGATATCAAGTAATTAAATATATTAATTATATATATTGAAACAATAATCTCATAGTATAACATTTAGTACTTTATTAGTATTGACCAATTAGGTATAGTTAATCTAATCTCTATATTTACATAAACAGTTTTAAATAATATGTTTAAGTTTTCTTCCTTAATAACTAACTTACATAATAGTTCATTAATGTATTTATTTTATAATATATTTATTTACATCTATATATGTTCATATATATATATATGTGTATATATATATATATATATATATATATATATATATATATATATATATATATATATATATATATATATATATATATATATACATTTCCATTTACGATTAAAGGTTCTGAATCGTCGGAAGTGGTTGAGGTCAAATGATTTCATAAAATAGTTCAAAAATTTTGAGATTCAATTAAATAGACTTTGCTTATCGTGTCGAAATCATATAAAGATTAAGTTTAAATTTGGTTGGGAATTTCCGGGTCGTCACACAAGGACTGTCCACAAAAGATTTACAAACCACAAAGAATTATCATAGTACCGACTAAACTAGTAGTTTGGAGAATTGGAGTAAAGCACATGGATTATTTGCGTACTTATGTCTCTAAAAAGTTTGTTACTTGAGTGCACAAATACAAATATACACATGATCATTTGATTTTAAAATTTTTTAAATTTTTTTAAAATTGTTTTGTTTCTATTAAAATAGAGATTACTTTGTCATTATGCTCCTAAGGAATGTGAACTTATAAAGAAAGATGGTCAAGGAAGAACAAAAAAGGGTAAAAGGTTTTCTTTGTTCGGGCTATTTAGGAGGACGAGTGATCCGACCCTATATTTC
Organism: Rutidosis leptorrhynchoides; assembly: GCF_046630445.1. Classification (NCBI taxonomy): domain Eukaryota; kingdom Viridiplantae; phylum Streptophyta; class Magnoliopsida; order Asterales; family Asteraceae; genus Rutidosis; species Rutidosis leptorrhynchoides. The sequence goes on along the minus strand of NC_092343.1, from coordinate 371,717,867 downwards.
GATGTACGCAGTTTAACAGGATTATTTCTCTGACTTTTTTCACTTTCATCAACTACCACAAAATATCCGTTCTAAACGAGATTCGTAAATGAGACACATTTTGCAAGAAATTCAGGGCCCTCTCCTTCCCCTTTTATAAGTAACAATATATAGTTATAATAAATAATTTAATATAATATTAATGTATTAATAAATATCATATTTATCTTATTAAAAAGGTTGAAAAGCAACTTATCTAAAAATATGTTATAGTCGTGTCAAAATACTCCTTACGTTTATTGAAATTGTTACAGTTATATTTGAAACGACTCGTCCATATTACTATAAACGTGGTACGTTATTCATTGGTCCCATAGCGAGGTATTTGACCTCTATATAATACGTTTTAGAAAATATTGCATTCGTTTCATAAAAAGCACATCATTATTATACATAATGCATGTTTTAAACAAGTGAGCGATTATTTAAGAAATAATCCCCAAAATACATCGGTTTCCAAATACTACACACGTGACGTAACAGTCGAATATAATACATGACAAAGGTTTTATTGAATGCAACACTTTATTTAAATAAAAGTATAAGACTCCATGCACAGCTTGCTCAGATAATGCAACAGTGGAAGACTTTCTTAAAGACCTGAGAATAAACATGCGTAAACAGTCAACACAAAGGTTGGTGAGATATATAGGTTTATCATCGATATAAATATAGACCACAAGATTTCATAGTTATAAATATATATACATTCGCAAGTGTATAAAAGTATTCTATAAGTTGTTGAGCGCTTCAGTAACCATACTTAACCATTAATGTGGCATATTCCCTTTATTATGAAATCTCCCTACACTGTACCAAGTGTAGTAAAAACGAAGTACTATGCAACCGTTTACGATACTAGAGCGACTAGCCCGGTTGAGGTTGTCAAACCCGATAGATCTATCAATAGGATTTGCGTATACATGTTCTTACAACATGTAAATATTAGTTACCAAGCTATTAGGGAAGATATGCAAAGTGGTACAACTCAACGTAGAATATATTTGAAGTACTTGTGTCTATGGCGTAAAACATAAAATGCATGTATTCTCACCCCAAAATATTTGTAGAGTTTAAAAATGGGACTATATACTCACAGTAGTAAAAGTATATTGATAATAAGTTTTCAACTTATTAAAAATATGACCGTCGTCCTTGGATTCACGAACCTATAACAATAATAACGATTCAGATAATAATACGACATATTAATAAAATAAAGCAAGTTCATAGAATACTTATATAATAATTTTTAACATTTTATGTTAGTAGTCCATTGTTAGTAGTCCTTTGTTAGTAGTCCAAAATAGTCCGAAAAGTCCAACAGTCCAATAATCGGTATATATATATATATATATATATATATATATATATATATATATATATATATATATATATATATAATCATAGAATTACCCCCACGACGTATTGTATACGTATTGTATTTGCATCAACCCAGAGACGTATTGTATACGTATTGTCTTAGAATTAACTAAGACGTATTGTGTACGTACTGTCTTAGGATTTATCAAAACGTATTGTATACTTATTGTGTTAGGACGTACCAAGAATATTATTATACATATATACAATCACAGAATTAACCAAGATTATAATATTATGTTATACTACTGATAACATGTCCAAATATATATAGGATATAGGAAAAGTTAACAAGAATATGGTTAATATAGTTTTTATAATATAAATTTTGTCCATACAACGTTAATTTTAGCAGATTTTGTTTTGCTCGCCAAATATTCATTACAACTCCGTTTAAAGTGAATCAAATTGATATGGATTCATTAAGAAGTAAATTTTACAAAATCAATTCAAAAAGTTCATCCCAAGTAGTAATTTTTAGAGCTTTACACACTTTTTGTGTCGGTGGACAGATTTGGAAAAATCCTGGCATCCACCCAATATATGATTTTTGATTAAATGCTTCCACTTTGTCTAAAATCATGAAAAAAATACTGGAAGTCTTATTTACATATATTAACATATTTCCAAAGTCTCAGCCTCGAAATCAAAGTCTAAGATAAGTTTTTAATTCCCAACCCAAAACAGCCCGCTTTTTACCGAATGGAGATTAAAGGATATATGTTAAGTTTCAAGGCGTTCTTCATATGTACAAGTTATAAGTTCTTATATTAACTTAATATAACATCATAATACATATAAATAAGTGTTATTAGAGTTAAGTTAGAAAGATTAGATTAGTTTTTCAAACAAGCTTGGTGTTCACCAAAACAAGTTCTAGTTTTTACAAGTTTTATAAGTATAATAAGATAGCAACTATACAAGGAATTGAACAGGGATTTTGAGAAGTATTTTACCTTGATTATGAAGAGGAAATTTGCTGAGATTAAATTATGATATGAGAGCATTCAAGTATGTCTTTTTAGTATAAGAAAATGTGGAGTAAAAATGAGTTAAAATGGTCCTTATTTATAAGCTTATAATTTTGACTTTTAGTGAAAATATCTAAGATAAGTTAAATTGTATTAATTCATGCATGCATATTAAATTGATTAGGTCATGGATGACATATTATACAAATAATTGCAGATTTCTATTGGTATATACCAATAGTAAATACTTCTAGAAGCTGTGTATAATACGGGTAAAAATACCGTATGAATGCGAGTAGAATTCTTTGAAGAAATTGAACGGAAATACGAGTATTGCTATCCTTTATATGTATTGGTATATTATAAAGTGTATTCAATACTTGTAAGGATGTATTTACACTCGTAATACATTATATGTAAATACATTTTAACATAAGTTAATTACGTCGTTTAAATAGTAATATATATATTGTTTGAAAACTCTTTAAATTAGTAGTATAAAAATATATATATATAATACTTTGTTAATATACTTAATGAGATATTTAGTTATCATATTTTCAAGTTAAATATATATAAATCCATATATATACACAATAATTAAACAATTAAACAATTAAATCAAGTTATGACGTTCGTGAATCGTCGGAATAAAAGGGTGACCAAAAGCTTGTGTAAAACTCTTTTCGGAGGTTCAAGATTTTTTAAAATTCATTGCTTATCAAGTCGGAATTATATAAAGATTAAGTTTAAATTTGGTCAGAAATTTTCGGGTCGTCACAGTACCTACCCGTTAAAGAAATTTCGCCCCGAAATTTGCTCGAGGTCGTCATGGCTAACAATAAGAATGTTATTATGATGAATATAAGTTGATTCATAGGGTTTTATCATGATTGAGAAATATGGATAAAATAATTCAATTACTCAAAACGTATGAGTGAAGCTATCGTAAAAGAGTGAAATGAGAAAATAGGGATTCGTCTTATTTTTTGACGTCATCACGGTTGATCTCCGGATTAAAAAAAATCTTTGTAATCTATATAAGATTTGATTCTTCGGCGATTAAGGAAATTATGATCCTCTTCAATTTAATGCAATAATCTGTCTCGATTTCTCTGTAGGATATTTTACTATAAATCAACCTCATACGTTTCCTTATTTCCACATCTCCCATATTTTATACTTTCTTCCTTTCTTCGTACTTCCAAAACATTCGTCAATATGCTCCATCCAGTTTTAATTCTTGATATATTCTTGACTATCACATCTGTCATTCTTCTTTTTCATCTTCCACCGGAGGAATCCGTTAATTTCTACTATGCTCTTGGGTTTATAGTATTCTTAGTTTTTTCGTGTCTTTATATTGCTATACGCAACGATATACACGGTTTGTAATTTCTGCGTTGTCTTCGTACTTATATTTTTCCTTATATTTTGGAGTTTCATGCTTCCGTCTTCTTTTTCTGACTTCAAGTCAAGCGAATAATGGTCTAGAATTCATAGATATGAAATTCGGAATGAACATAGCTAATGCTCTAAGAGAGAAATTGTAATAGCACATTTTGACCTGTGAAATTACCAGAATCCAAAGGAAAGGATAGAACTATCAATAGAATATGTTCTTGATATGTTTAGAGATTAGATTGAATGTAAGAGTCATGTAACATGGCACATGATGACGTTATGGTCTGTGAATCATTACGTTCCATTTATAAACTCAGCATGACTTACTGTAATATAATCACGTTGATCAAGTGTCATTATATTATACTAACCCATGCTTCAGTTCCCAACATTACTTCAAAAACATTCATACTTTACACTCAGAGGTTTCAGATATTTAGAAACTAAAACAGTTTTCTTTATGATGTGATACAGATAACGCGAAGGATTAAATGATTTCAGATAAGAATGGTTATGAAAATATCTTCAGAAATATGAAGGATATTTATAATGGAAGATACGATGATATCTTAGAATATTTAAGATAAGAGGATGATGAAGAATATTGTCCGTAAGGGTTTTAGAGTAAGGAGCAAGGTATTTGCTAAGGATTTTAGCAGACACCGAATCATTTAGATTCTTTGAAGGTAGATTTTGTCCTTGTGATTTGTCCACAGCCTCCTTCAGGGTTTGCTCAATCCATTTTCCAGTTCCAAACCTTCTCTTTTTCTGTGCTTTGCTAACACAATATTCTTTATCATCAACTTTTGACTATTACGGTTGTCTACAGTTTCTGCTGCTTCATTCAGCTTTTTCAAAACTTCATAGTACTGATTCGTAGGCTGATGTGCTATTCTGGATTTCAGAATTATAATTCCAGGAAATAACATTATATGTATATGCAGAAATGATGTGAGATTCAAGAATAATTATTGATGATTCCTGGGGTTTGGTATGACAATTATTGTTACAAGATGTAGATGGGTACATGACAAGGTTTTATAGTGATCTTTCAGAGAGATTTAAGTCAAAGAGCAATAAAGTTTCTGGTAAGCTTACTACTAATGTGGTGGAATATAAAAGGTTCCCCAGTAACGATGGTGAAAAGACAACGTATATATCAAGGTTATAATAAGGCTACTCCGAATGAAAAGTCGAAGTTGTCTTTTTGGAGCTGTGATAAAATTCGCTATTTTGAAAAGGGATTGTAAAGTTATTTTGGGTAATAATAATGCTAAAGGATCTGACACGGATACGTGTTGAACCTTTGCTTAGGTTCAAGTGTCCTCCGAATGCATATCTATATGCATATATTCTTCGTATGTATCGTGTGATTGGTTCATTCTCTCGATTGTTCCTTAGTTGAGATGTTTTCAAGAAATTTGAAGGGTTTAGACGCAGGTTGTCATCGTCAATATCCATATAATGAATTCGTCGTAAATCTTGAATGATACGAATATCTTTATGAGTTCTGTGAATGAAAGTGATGTTCTAGTATAGTTTGAATTTAAAGTATGATTTTGAAGGATGTAAGAATTTAAGATTGATGGCACTTCTTAAATCTTGACTTGGATTTTAATCTGTCAAAATCAGAATATGTAATTGAATTGTTATGGAAAATGGTTGTCTTGAATTTTGTGAAATGATGTATATTGCTATGAAAGGAGATAGTATAATTAACGATTGTCGAAACATCATTGAAAATGTACAGTGTAACATATTAATGTGAACTTAAGTATTTCTCGGGTATTACCTACCCGTTAAAATAAAATTTCACAAGTAATATTTTGTAAAAAAAATTTTTTATTACAGTCTTTATGAAAATATATGTATGTATATTTTCTTCAGATGTAATATGGATTTAATGAGTTAATATTATATTAATCTCATTTAGTTTACGGTTGGAACTAGAAATGAATAATCCCTAAAACTTTAGAGATTACATAATCGCCGCAGAATATTTCTTCAACGTAAATGAAATAATGAATTAATACTTCATCACTCATTATTGTTGGTATCCCTCAGTGCCTGCGGTGCGTATGATGTTGATGCTCGTAATGCGGCTTGCGATGTTGAGGCTTGTGATGTTGTTGGTAATGCTGGTGCTGGTGCTGGTGCTGGTAGTGGTTTGATGTGAGTATAGATGATGAGAATTTGTTTTGTTTTATATTGTCAAAGAAGATGTTTAAAGTTTCTTGAATAAAAAGAGAGGTCAAAAGCTTTATATAGGGAATGAAATGATGTCGGATGCACTTTCTAATGAAGTTTTGCTTTTCATGACAGTAATTTTATTTTTTTTACTAAATAATTCAACATGCAAGATACGGAGTAAAGGTCGGATAGCCTCAATAATATTAGTAATATTATACTCGTTGTGGCATATACTGGAAAAGAGAGAGAAAATGGTGTTACGAACGGGTTCGCCGGTAAGTGCCTCATGTTCTTCACCAAGAGGGAAATGTGGTGGATGGAAGGGATCACCTTCTTCTTGTCTCCAATGATTAAGTAGACTACGAACCCATCCCCAATTCATCCAAAATAGATGATGGTTAATTGGTTGATCCATTCCGGTCACACTGCTTTCGGAGCTCGAGTGAAATTTCATATCGGAATTCGAGGGACTTGAACTAGTGGAGAGTTCCATTTCGTATGATTGAATAAATGATTTTTCGATATGAACTGATTTCCGGCTATTGGATGGTATTCTAATTACATAGAATATCTATATATATAGAGCAAAAGATTTCATAGATTACGGAGGAATTTACGGAATATGTTAGACAAAGTTTACAGTAACAGATACGCTAAGATATGAATTAGCATATACGCTAATATATGAACTTTGTCTATACAATATTTATGCAATCAATGTAGTAAGATGTGTCTAGACTAAGAATGATAAGCATGTAATTTTCTAAGGGTGATAATGTAGTGACCCATTGTATACATGTCTCAGACTCGATCACAACTCAAAGTATATATATTATTGTAGAATTAACCACAACCCTGTATAGCTAACTCGATCATTACTGCATATAAAGTATCTATGGTTATTCCAAATTATATATATAGATGAGTCGATATGATATGTCAAAACCTTGTATACGTGTCCCGATATTTAAAGTGCGAAAAATAAATAACAGAAATTAAATGACAATAAATAAAATTGCGAGAATTTAAATTGCGATAAATAAATTGCGATAAATAAAATGTAATACGGAATTAACAGTTAGCTAGGAACAGTTAGCTAGGAATAGTTAGCGTGGATTCTTAACAAAATTTCTCATAATTAATTTGTTTATTTCTAACAAATTTTATGTTGTCCAATATTTTCTTCATTATGCCACTTGTTGGATTCTGATAGATCAAAATCCAAATATGAAATTGAATGAAAATGATTATTTTGCGGTGAACGGATATGTATATCAGTGGATGTAAGTAGGATAGTAAATGACCGTTGAATCAGATTCGAAGAATGTACAGTGTAACTTATTAATGTGAAATCTAAATATTCCTCGGTATTACTTACCCGTTAAAATATCTTCACCATTAACAGTTTGTACAAAAGAATTTTTTTATTTACAATCTTTATGAAAACATATATACATATATATTTTCTTTAGATGTAATCATGGATTTAATGAGTTAATATAGTATTAAACTCATTTGGTTTACCGTCAAAACTAGAATACATAATCTCTAAAACATTAGAGATTACATAATCGCCATGAAGAACGAAGATAATTGATGTAGAGCGATACGTAGAACGATAATTATGCTCGAGGTACATAATGAGATGTTGAGACGTGGATTGTTGATGGTACTGGTGCTGTTACTGATGGTACTGTTGGTGTTGGTGATGTTATTGAAGCTGGTAAGTTTTGCACCATATTCTCCAAATTAATTACTCGAGCGCGAAGCTCGTTGACTTCTTCCATTACTCCAGGATGATTGTCGGTCGGAACAAGCGGATGAATAAGGTTAAGAATTTTAGATATCATATAATCATCGCGAGATATCCTGAAAATGAGAGTGAATATAGTGTATCGAACTGGTTCGTCGGTAAGTGCTTCAGGTTCTTCGTCAAGAGGTGAATTCGGTTGGTGGAAAGGATCGTCTTCTTCGCATCTCTATTGATTAAGTAGACTACGAACTCATCCCTAATTCATCCAGAATTGATGATGGCTGATTGGTTGATCCATTCCGGTTACACTGCTTTCGGAGCTCGAGTGGAAATCCATATCGGAATAGCTGTGGAATCCGAGGAACTTGAACTAGTGGCGAGTTCCATTTCGTACGAGTGAATAAAGGATTTCTCGAAATGAAATGATTTTCGAATATTGGATGATATTCTAACTATATATATATATATATATATATATATATATATATATATATATATATATATATATATATATATATATATATATATATATATATATATATATATATATATATAGTACTAAAGATTTCGTAGACTACGGAGGAATTTACGGCATATGTCAGGCAAGTCTATAGTAACAGATGTGCTAAGATATGAATTTTGTCTATACACTATTCATGCAGTCAATGCAGTAAAACGTGTCTAGACTAAGAATGATAAGTAGGTAATTTTCTAAGGATGATAAGCAGATGATTTCCAACTAGAAATGATAAGCAAGACTTTTGACATGCAGACACGGTCGAAGTCCATACTCATTAATGCATCCTAACAACTACTAGTTAGACACACTAATGTAAGACCTGGTTCGCTAAGACCACCGCTCTGATACTACCTATAACAACCCGTCCTAATCCATCTGGACGAATACATTACATTTGGTTACATCGCGAGGTACTTGACCTCTATATGATACATTTTACAAACATTGCATTCGTTTTTAAAAGACAACTTTCATTTCATCGAAAGTTGACGGCATGCATACCATTTCATAACATATCAAACTATAATTGACTTAATAATAATCTCGATGAATTCAACGACTCGAATGCAACGTCTTTTGAAATATGTCATGAATGACTCCAAGTAATATCTCTAAAATGAGCCAATGCACAGCGGAAGATTCCTTTAATACCTGAGAATAAACATACTTTCAAGTGTCAATCAAAAGGTTGGTGAGTTCATTAGTTTAACATAAATATTCATTTCCATCATTTTTAATTGACCACAAGATTTTCATTTCCATTTCTCATAAATATACGTCCCATGCATAGAGATAAAAAATCATTTATATGGATTGAACACCTGGTAACCGACATTAACAAGATGCATATAAGAATATCCCCTATCATTCCGGGACATCCATCGGACATGATAAAACAACATCGAAGTACTAAAGCATCCGCTACAACGGATGGGGTTTGTTAGGCCCAATAGATCTATCTTTAGGATTCGCGTCAATTAGTAGATCGGTTTACTAATTCTTAGGCTACCAAGCAAAAGGGGCATATTCGGCTTCGATCATTCAACCATATAATGTAGTTTCGATTACTTGTGTCTATTTCGTAAAACATTTATAAAAATTTCGCATGTATTTTCAGCCCAAAAATATAAAGGGTAAAAAGGTAAATGAAACTCACTATACTGTATTTTGTAGTAAAAATACATGTGACAGCATTGAACAACTGAACAATGCAGGGTTGGCCTCGGATTCACAAACCTATATCATTTATATATATATATATTAACACATATAATTGTAATCAAATAAATTCATATATTATATCTTAACTTATATATCTTATATATTTAATTTGTATATATTTAAAATAGTTAAAATTTACATATAATAAATTATTGATTTTTAAATATAATATCAAACTATATAAATATTAACTATTTTAAATATATACAAATTAAATATATAAGATATATAAGTTAAGATATAATATATGAATTTATTTGATTACAATTATATGTGTTAATATATATATAAATGATATAGGTTCGTGAATCCGAGGCCAACCCTGCATTGTTCAATTGTTCAATTCCGTCACATGTATTTTTACTACAAAATACAGTATAGTGAGTTTCATTTGCCTTTTTACCCTTTATATTTTTGGGCTGAGAATACATGCGAAATTTTTATAAATGTTTTGTGAAATAGACACAAGTAATCGAAACTACATTATATGGTAGAATGATCGAAGCTGAATATGCCCCTTTTGCTTGGTAGCCTAAGAATTAGTAAACCGATCTACTAATTGACGCGAATCCTAAAGATAGATCTATTGGGCCTAACAAACCCCATCCGTTATAGCGGATGCTTTAGTACTTCGATGTTGTTTTATCATGTCCGATGGATGTCCCAGAATGATAGGGGATATTCTTATATGCATCTTGTTTATGTCGGTTACCAGGTGTTCAATCCATATGAATGCTTTTTTGTCTCTATGCATGGGACGTATATTTATGAGAAATGGAAATGAAAATCTTGTGGTCTATTAAAAATGATGGAAATGAATATTTATGTTAAACTAATGAACTCACCAACCTTTTGGTTGACACTTGAAAGCATGTTTATTCTCAGGTATTAAAGGAATCTTCCGCTGTGCATTGGCTCATTTTAGAGATATTACTTGGAGTCATTCATGACATATTTCAAAAGACGTTGCATTCGAGTCGTTGAATTTATCGAGATTATTATTAAGTCAATTATAGTTGGATATATTATGAAATGGTATGCATATTGTCAACTTTCGATGAAATGAAAGTTGTCTTTTAAAAACGAATGCAATGTTTGTAAAATGTATCATATAGAGGTCAAGTACCTCGCGATGTAACCAAATGTAATGTATTCGTCCAGATGGATTAGGACGGGTCGTTATAGATAAGCAGATGATTTCCGACTAGAAATGATAAGCAAAACTTTTGACATGTAGTTAAGGTTGAAGTCCAGACTCACTAATGCATCTTAATAACTATCCGTTAGACACACTAATGCAAGACATGGTTCTCTAAGACCACCGCTCTAATACCAACTGAAACGACTCGTCCATATTACTATAAACGTGGTACGTTATTCATTGGTCCTATAGCGAGGTATTTGACCTCTATATGATACGTTTTATAAAATATTGCATTCGTTTCATAAAAAACACATCATTATTATACATAATGCATATTTTAAACAAGTGGGCGATTATTTAAGAAATAATCCCCAAAATACATCGGTTTCCAAATACTACACACGTGACGTAACAGTCGAATATAATACATGACAAAGGTTTTATTGAATGCAACACTTTATTTAAATAAAAGTATGAGACTCCATGCACAGCTTGCTCAGATAATGCAACAGCGGAAGACTTTCTTAAAGACCTGAGAATAAACATGCGTAAACAGTCAACACAAAGGTTGGTGAGATATATAGGTTTATCATCGATATAAATATAGACCACAAGATTTCATAGTTATAAATATATGTACACTCGCAAGTGTATAAAATTATTCTATAAGTTGTTGAGCGCTTCGGTAACCATACTTAACCATTAATGTGGCATATTCCCTTTATTATGAAATCTCCCTACACTGTACCAAGTGTAGTAAAAATGAAGTACTATGCAACCGTTTACGATACTAGAGCGACGTGCCCGGTTGGGGTTGTCAAACCCGATAGATCTATCTATAGGATTCGCGTATACATGTTCTTACAACATGTAAATATTAGTTACCAAGCTATTAGGGAAGATATGCAAAGTAGTACAACTCAACGTAGAATATATTTTAAGTACTTGTGTCTATGGCGTAAAACATAAAATGCATGTATTCTCATCCCAAAATATTTGTAGAGTTTAAAAATGGGACTATATAATCACAGTAGTAAAAGTATATTAATAATAAGTTTTCAACTTATTAAAAATATGACCGTCGTCCTTGGATTCACGAACCTATAACAATAGTAACGATTCAGATAATAATACGACATATGAATAAAATAAAGCAAGTTCATAGAATACTTATATAATAATTTTTAACATTTTATGTTAGTAGTCCATTGTTAGTAGTCTTTTGTTAGTAGTCCAAAATAGTCCGAAAAGTCCAACAGTCCAATAATCAGTGTATATATATATATATATATATATATATATATATATATATATATATATATATATATACATATATATATACATATATATAATCTTAGAATTACCCCACGACGTATTGTATCGTATTGTCTTTGCATCAACCCAGAGACGTATTGTATACATATTGTCTTAGAATTAACTAAGACGTATTGTGTACGTATTGTCTTAGGATTTATCAAAACGTATTGTATACTTATTGTGTTAGGACGTACCAAGAATATTATTATACATATATACAATCACAGAATTAACCAAGATTATAATATTTTGTTATACTACTGATAACATGTCCAAATATATATATATATAGGATATATGAAAAATTAACAAGGATATGGTTAATATAGTTTTTATAATATAAATTTCGTCCATACAACGTTAATTTTAGCAGATTTTGTTTTGCTCGCCAAATATTCATTACAACTCCGTTTAAAGTGAATCAATTGCTATGGATTCATTAAGAAGTAAATTTTACAAAACCAATTCGAAAAGTTCATCCCAAGTAGTAATTTTTAGAGCTTTACCCTCTTTTTGTGTCGGTGGACAGATGTAGAAAAATCCCGGCATCCACCCAATATATGATTTTTGATAAAATACTTTCACTTTGTCTAAAATCATGAAAAAAATACTAGAAGTCTTATTTACATATATTAACATATTTCTAAAGTCTTAGCCTCGAACTCAAAGTCTAAGATAGGTTTTTAATTCTCAACCCAAAACAGCCCGCTTTTTACCGAATGGAGATTAAAGGATTTATGTTAAGTTTCAAGGTGTTCTTCATATGTACAAGTTATAAGTTCTTATATTAACTTAATATAACATCATAATACATATAAATAAGTGTTATTAGAGTTAAGTTAGAAAGATTAGATTAGTTTTTCAAACAAGCTTGGTGTTCACCAAAACAAGTTCTAGTTTTTACAAGTTTTATAAGTATAATAAGATAGCAACTATACAAGGAATTGAACAAGGATTTTGAGAAGTATTTTACCTTGATTATGAAGAGAAAAGTTGCTGAGATTAAAGTATGATATGAGAGCATTCAAGTGTGTGTTTTTAGTTTAAGAAAATGTGGAGTAAAAATGAGTTAAAATGGTCCTTATTTATAAGCTTATAATTTTGGCTTTTAGTGAAAATATCTAAGATAAGTTAAATTGTATTAAGTCATGCATGAAATATTAAATTGATTAGGTCATGGATGACATATTACACAAATAATTGCAGATTTCTATTGGTATATACCAATAGTAAATACTTCTAGAAGCTGTGTATAATACGGGTAAAAATACCGTATGAATGCGAATAGAATTCTTTGAGGAAATTGAACGGAAATATGAGTATAACTATCCTTTATATGTATTGGTATATTATAAAGTGTATTCAATACTTGTAAGGATGTATTTACATTCGTAATACATTATATGTAAATACATTTTAACATAAGTTAATTACGTCGTTTAAATAGTAATATATATATATATATATATATATTGTTTGAGAACTCTTTAAATTAGTAGTATGGAAATATATATATATATAATACTTTGTTAATATACTTAATGAGATATTTAATTATCATATTTTCAAGTTAAATATATATAAATCCATATATATACACAATAATTAAACAATTAAACAATTAAATCAAGTTATGACGTTCGTGAATCGTCGGAATAAAAGGGTGACCAAAAGCTTGTGTAAAACTCTTTTCGGAGGTTCAAGATTTATTAAAATTCATTGCTTATCAAGTCGAAATTATATAAAGATTAAGTTTAAATTTGGTCGGAAATTTTCGAGTCGTCACAATATTTAAGTAATTTTTTTATGTATAAAAAATGGTACATCAAGATGATTGAGGTGGTCAAATGTTGATAAATGAATAGTTGGAAAAATTTGCTAAATTGTAATAGTATTTAATATTAAATTAATGCATTAATAAATATCATATTTATCTTATTAAAAAGGTTGAAAAACAACTTATCTAAAAATATGTTATAGTCGTGTCAAAATACTCCTTACGTTTATTGAAATTGTTACATTTATATTTCACTATTTAAGTATTTTTTTTATGTATCTTCTCTTCTCTACCCTTTACAAATCATGTGGCTTATTGACACATTGCATTCATCCAATAAATCAGTTCCCACCTATCCAAATGCATCTTCTTATTGGTCACCTTAGTAACACCTGTCCCACCCCTATGAACCGACACGTGTCGAAAAGAAAAGCAAAAAAAAAACGTCGCTTTTGATGACGACACTATTCTGCAATCACAAAAAACGCTGCAGACATCCCCAATCTCTCTTCTCCTAGGGCTCCTTTCCGATCCATCTCCCTGCAAACCCAATTTCTCAATTGATTCAACCGGAAAACACATGGATATATGATTCGCAATCAATCAGATGCCATTGATAAACCTGTAAACAAATCACCATAAGAACCTTTCATCATCTCTCTTCGATCCGAAAATTCCATCAACGATTCATGCGATTTGGCGGATTTATGCATCATGAACTATAGATCATCATCGATCGATACCGATTCTACCGATGAAACATGTCATTTGGCCGATTTATGCATCAATCGGGTGTTTTTTATATAGTTCATCATCGATTTATACATAATGTCATTCAGGTATTTTTTTTTATATTGGTCAATTCATTAAAACAAGTTATTAAGAGAGAACCCATTATGTAAGGTAAACAGAAACTCTACTTGAATCAATTTCTGCAGGTTTCAAATTCGCTTTTTGTAACCGTTCACTCAGGTATGTGAATTATTGAATTAATTAATCAAATAAGTTTCGATCTTGTGTGTTTTTTACAAGATTACTCATATATAAAGTTTCTAACAAGATTACTCAGATTATGGACTATATTTTTGTCAATGATATGATAGTTGTATTTATTATGTTGATCGAATGGTTTTTCTGTATAAAGTTCAACTCTAATTTAATTTAAATCGAATTCAGTAACAAAATGGTTACTCCAACTGTGGCAGTTGACCCATCTAAAAAAGTTTTGTTATAATAGTAAGTGGTCCTATTATCCATATTATGCTTATATACAGTTTACATAAAATTGCATCATACATCTAAAAATGATGGAATTTATTGATTGCACAGTTGAGGATCTATCTCATGGTGCAAGTATTATTGATTTAGTACATTTTCACCAATATATAAAGGTGGCTAAACGAGTTTGGGTTATTATAAATTAACTTTTAACATGGTCAAAACCGGTTGGATCGGGTTGGCCCATCATTTCTTTATATACTTTTCCTTAATTTAAGGAAGAATTATAGGAAAGACAAAGAGAAATATTTCATCAATGAGTTGAGTTAGTTTTTCCAAAATGCATCTTATTCAAGGTAAAATATAATAACTGAAATTTATAATTTACTGATCCATCACTAAGCATCCATTTAAATTCATCGCCATATATTAAAACATGTAATAAAGATGTTACTCATAGTCACTAAAATGGCTAACTTTTCATATTTAGTGTTTTCTGATATAAATATTGCTTTACTGCACAATCATATTATACATGGGTTCAATTTACTAAAGTATACACGTGAAAGAAGAGAATGTCGTTTTTGATGCAGTAAACAAGATTACTAACCTAAACTAACTGAATACTCATCTAATTTTTGTTACTTGAGTGAGTTCGGAGATGACGTATCTTAGCTTGACCCATTTGAGATCATATATAACAATGTTTGGACATGTAATATGATTTTAATGGGTCAAAATTACTATCTTTTGAAAATAATTAAAATGAAGAGTCGATGATATATAACAATGTATAGACATTTATTACTATGAATCTTAATTAAAGATTTGGTACTATGACTATGTGCAGACATTTAATCAAATGTTTATTATTAATGTGGGTCCTGGTTGTAAATTGCTTTGAAATACCGTGAAGTCGTTTCTGGAATCCAAGACAACTTCAAAAATTCATGTATGTTTATTATTTACATCATAAGATTGCTTGAAATTATCCTTCTTGCTATAATTGATCTTCTTTATTGGCTCTATTTTAGGTTCTTGGAAATAGGTACCTGTGTAAATTGCTTGAGATCATTGATTCCAGGTAGGTAGGTGATGATATACGTTTACTAATTTTAATATAACAAAACCATTGTTTTAGATTTCCTTTCATTGAACATGATGTGATGATGTTTGTGGAATAAAAATGCATACATACATAATAGTATACATCCACTTTCAATCTACTTATCATGGACTTCTGTAAATTAAACTTTGAAAAACTGTGAAGTAAATTGCCGGAATTTTTAGGTGGCACCTGTACATGTGCTGATCAAGGTGGTTGTCTTCTATCTCATAAAGGGCCATGGAAGACTCCTGAAATAGAGAGGGTTTTTATAGAGCGTTAATCACTACTGCATTATTGGTGTTTGTTATGTGATTTTGTATACTCATATCAGTTGAGTGCATCTCACACGTTTTTTTTTTTATTCAGTTTGCTCTTAATAGTGAAGCAGGGTGTGCACAACAGGTGGTTCAAGTTTTAAACAGCGATGGAAAAGTTGTTGCTTATGCCAAGCCTCATTTACCCATGGTTAGACACTTTAAACATTTTTTATTTTTTTTTACATTTGTAGTTGCATATAGTTCTATTTTGTTATGCTTTTGACCAGCTAAGAAGCAGTGATACATCAACTGTGTCATAATTTATTTGGGTTCCAATTAATCGTGGGTTAAATAATATTTTGTGAAGGGGACGAGCCTGGAAACTTTTTTTCTTACAATGAAGGTTTTTTTTTAATACAATAAACACTAGCTTATTAGTTGCAACCATGATGGGTTCAAAACTTTGTATAATTATTCTGTAACAATTTGCAGGTTACCATACATTAAATCGGTAACAACCAAGAGTAAAGTCGCAAGTCAACATCCATACGAATCGAATATGGATGTTATGATTTATCTTTCATAACTTCGTTAACATTTTATACTTACTTTTATTAGGGCCCGCCGTGCAACGCACGGGCTCTTAAATGCTAGTAAAAAATGGTATATCAAGATGATTGAGGTGGTCAAATGTTGATAAATGAGCAGTAATAATATCTCATGTCAAATAAATTTGGTATTCTATTTTCTCCTTCTTTTGTTAGAAAGGTGGGCTCGGGTTCTAGTACCTTTCTGTAGAAAGAGGTATGGTTTACGAATACCTCATCTTGTATAGGTGAGCATATTGTAAAGTCAAATAAAGAGGCATGGGACGTGAATTGGGTTGTTAAGAGAGTTGATGGTTTAATCGGGTGTTAGAAGTGGCTTAATCGAATTCGTGGATGGTCAAATGATGATTTGATAGCTCTCCTATCCACTCTTCAAAACCATCCTCATTTTACCTCTAATTTAGACATTTGATCTTGGAGTCTTTGCTTGAAATGTTTATTTTCAATTTAACAGCTTTCATCATTTATTGATTATGCTTTGCTTGGAACTAATAATGGTACGTCTTCTTTCAAATGGTTGTTTTTCCTATCTAAAAAGATTAATGTTTACATATGGCGACTAATTCTATATAGGCTTCATACTAGACAGAATTTGATTGATCGTCATATAGATTTGAATTCTAATACTTGTTCGTTTTGTCAAAGTTCACCGGAAAAGTTGTGACCATCATTTTTTATTGTGTTTTGAATCTTGTTAATGTTGCTAATTTTAGAATCTGATCTAATTATCTAAATATCTAAATTTTGTTTGTTTTTCGACTCGTAAAATGCTTTCAAATATTTGGAGTTGGAGGAATTTTGTGTTATCGGTTCTTTGAGGTTTGAGTTTGTCTTATTTTGTTGTTCGGGTTTTTTAGTTTTATTAGGATGTTTGGCTAGCCTTGTTTTGGTCGTTGTCTCGTGTTTAGTCATTAGTTAATTGGCTTTGTATTGTTTTAATGATATTGTAGCCTCTAAATAAAAATAAAAACGAGTGAGATGGCTATTTAAACAAATGGAATAGTAAGGCGAAGACCTTAAAATTAACTAAGTATCGTAATCAGAAAAATCACAAATAATAGTGGTAATCTATCTATACTATATATAATTTGTCAATGTAGCTGACATCACTATTGCTGACGTGGCATTTTATGATGAAAGATATTTATAATCCGATGATGTCAGCTTAAAAAATAATCTAATCAATTTAATTTAATTAATTAAATATAAATAACTTAAAAATAAGTTATTAGTTTGTTTATTTAATACTGTATTTATTTATTTATTGTTTTGTGTACTCGAGACCATCTGCATTGTAATAATTATACTCCATAATTCATCCATATCTTTAAGTTTTGCTTTTAAATTTGTCATATCATCTCTATAACTCCATTCACTCATGCCTAATATGCATTGAAAATGCAAAAATTACAATTTCAAAGTTTATACTTATCTTCTCATTGTATCTCATAATTTTAAATTTGAATTTTAAACAATTCATCATTCATCTTTCTCTATCTTCTCCAAAAAAAAGTTTATACGGAGTAATTTTTAAGAGGTACTGAAAATTATTTGGATTCCGACTTTTAGTTCTATCTACTATTCTAATGTTCTTTTTTCTAATCATTTTTTTTTTGTTTGGATTTTGATTCAATCTTATTTTGTTATTGATAATTTTGTTTCACATGGACAAGATGTATACTTTTACATGTATGATTTGTATATATAGGAACGATGTTACAGAGTTGAAAGTGTTTAATGAGGATGTATCTGGCATTCAATCTATTGTTGCTTGAATCTTAAGGATAATTGCATGTACCTTTGTTTAAGATTGATGTGGATGCGAAAGTTAGCGTTAAATGGTGAATCTCCGGTGCGCATGTGAATAAGGTGTTTGAAGAAATGTCCGAGAAAAAAATAATTTCGTTATGATTTCTATGATACATGTTTTGCTTCTTCTACTTCTTTCTTTTCATCTTGATGTTTACTTCCGACAGCTTGATAACACTTATATCTTTTTTTAATGATGTCGTCATAAATTTTCAAGTGGATGATGATGATGGTGTTCGAATGATAAAGATGATGAATCGCCATATACATATTTCGATATAGGCGCAAAATGAATCACCATATGAATGGAGGTTTTATTATAATGTTTTATGAATAATGATTAGAATAATCAACTAATTTTTTCTGTATATGAAATCTTGATGAAAAGTTTATGTTTTAGAGATGATGATGATCGAAAACTATTTACAAGCCTTTAAAGGTAACTATCGTGTATCTCTCTATGCTCTTATATTCTTACAACTTATTTGTTTTAATTTTTCTTTTCTTTTGCGAGTATAGGCTTGTGATTAACTTGGCTCAAAAAATGGTATAAAAGATTTGTACTTTAAGTTATTATATTCTTAAAGTAGGTCAAGGTCTGGGCCGTTCTTCTAACAACGCTTTTCAATTTGATCATTTGTTATGAGTTTGTATTACATGCATAGTAAATTAATTGTTTGATGAAACGCCAAATAGCTAATTCTGGACTTGCTACTAGCATATGAGAAAAGCTATGTGATTACAAGAGTGATGAATAATTTGGGTTACTATGGGACTGTAAGCCGATGAGTTCCCTTTCTGTTAAGTATTTTCATTAGTTATATTAGAGCAATTTAAACTTATACATCTCGATCTGGTGATCAAATTCTTATAGATGTAGTGATATATATAGTTGATGATAGAGCTTTATGTTGTTGGTTACTCAGTTTTGTCATCAATTCAAAACTATGAATTTTTTCTAGCAATTTAATACTATGTAGCTTAGAATTTGTAATGATACAAAGTTGATAACTATAATTCTTAAAAATGGTGATAGATAGCTTTTAAAGTGGACTAATCCTTATGGATATTAAAAGCTAAAATGGGTCAAAATATTCTTTAATTATCTATATACTTTTTGAATTTAGTTTAGAATGGATTTAGTTTAAATATACAATTTTGACAAAAAACAATTCTAATAATGACCAAGATAAAAAAAAAAAATAATGTCATGGATTGATTTACCTGAATAACTGTTTGAATTCTATACCCTTTTTTTCTTCAATTATTGGACATGGCATGTATTGTATATTTGTATGTATGAATGCAAACTCTGATAAAACTATGTTTAGGTGATTTTTGATTTTTATTGTAGCATGGTCCTGTTATGGTCATGTTTATGATTTGTTGTGATTTGTTTGGATTTTTCAATATTTATATTGTTTGATCAAATTCGTGGTTTTGGGTCATTCTGTAGTTATGGTTTGATCATGATTCAAGAATGATTGTTAGGGCTTTTTTTTTTTTTTTTTTTGAAAGATCAAACTTTTATTAAAACGCACAAACGAATATAAAGGCGGACAACTCCAAAGGAGCTTCTGAAACTCGAGACTATACACTGGATAAAATACATAAAACAAACCGGAAGCCTAAAAACATATATAAATTAGGATACACAAGAGGAAATACAACAAAGAAATAGGAAAGTTGGGAAAAAACCCATTTTCCTAATTTTTTCCCCGGAAGACTAATGAACTTGAAAGACAAGTCGAGAGGATTGACGATACCTTGCATATACGTTTTGTTCTATATCACGTTTGTGTCCCTCTTTAATGGATATATAATCGATATAAAAAATGACATTATTATATACTCCGCATTTGTTATTTTTTAGATTCATGTATACGTATATATTTGTTTGAATTTTTTACCATCTCTCAAGTTCATGGATATTGCCACTTACACTTCTACCGAGACTTAGCACCTGAAATTGGTAACACTACAATTGCTACTAATATACTTATGCTGCTCATTAAAAGTTCATTTTAAAAAGAATTATTTATCAAACTCGTGTAATCACGGGTCTTTAACTAGTCTTTAAAAGAAGAAAAAAAAAGTATCTGATCCGGCCTGTTTCTTGTGTCCGACTCGTTTCTTGTAGTGGCAAGGCCCTTAATTATATTGCTAACATTTGAATTTTTTTACGGGTTAAAGTCAAAAATAGGCTACAAACTTACACAAATGTACCGATGTCGTTCACAAACTCATTTCCGTCCTACTGTCGCCTACAAACTTTCAAAAAATGTGCTAATATCAACATTTTATATTTTTGGCCTATTGAATACTAAATTTGACCTGATAAATTTAAAAAAAAAAAAAAAATTAAGATCCATTTCACGAACGACACGTGTTGATTTGATATCATTTTTAACCGGTTTAGCCGGTAGCAAGTTATTTTTATTTACATTAGTATACTTTTTGAAAGTTTGTAGGCGACAGTAGTACGGAAATGAGTTTGTGGTTATTTTTACCTTTAACCCTTTCTTTACACACTCAAAAGAAAATATGGCCCACTGGGCGGGAACCAACCGGATCGTATGAAAAAACAAACTTTGACCAACTCTATTCTCTCTCTTCCATTTTTATTCACAAATAAAAATAAATACGGAGTACTGAAAAAACCATTTGCTACTTCCAACAACTCTTAAACCCAAAACTCACCAAGAATTTTAAGCATTGATTGAATTAATTTGTCTACTTTTATTTCACCTTGTTGGTTTCAAAAACAGAACCCTTCAAAAGTTCAAATTCCTCAGTATCTCCCTCTTTCTTTGTATACCCAAAACCACATTCATTCCCATTTTCTACTTAACACAAAAACACACCACAATTTCACAAATTTAACCCTAGAATCAAAAATCCCTAATCTCCCATCATGAATTAATTGTTTTTGTCCGACCCCAGGTAAAAATTTCATTACTTTATATACTTAATATGTACGGTGTAGTTTATTATCTTCCGATCTTGAATAATTATTTTGTTTAACCCCAGTTAGAAAGTTCACTACTTTATACTCGTAAATGAAGTTCTTGATGGATTTAATTGCACATCCAGATTCGTAAAACGTACGCTATAGAGGGAGGCATGAGAAATAATATTGTAATTAACTGAAATAATATTTAAACAGCTAAACTTTTTTTGCATAGTAAATTAATTATTTTATCTCTACTTTAACTGAGTTTATCGCATTTAAATTTAAAATCATATACTTTTTTCTATATGCGTTATGACATGGTTATAGTTCACTTTAATTATATTGTAATTAACTGAAATACTTACGTAAAAGGGCGAAGAGTTACGTGCCGAGTCTGCCGGCATTCCATGAGCAGTACCACAAATTTTCGATACATTAGAGGCTCAAAAAGTTGATTATAACTCTTTTGGAACTTTACAATGAAGAAATAGTAGACCTTCTAATCACAGAAGAGAACTCTACATCATTAGATGAGAGGCAAAAAAGACCATTTTATTGATTGAAGATGGGAAAGACTTGCAAGTTGCTCTAACCCCAAATAGGCTCCCGAGCTTAGTAGTAGGAATATCGATTTCATCTTTGGCTGTCGGAGAACAATCTAAAAATTTTGATCTCAAAATATATTCAGATATTTGCAACGTTAACAGTAAAAAAAACTCATTTTTACGAGGATCCATATCCAACCATTCAAATTTGTCAATCCTTTTAAATATTTTGACACGGATCGCCATCTAATGGTTTTAATCATTTTAAATATTTTGACATGAACATCATCTAATCGTTTTAATCATTTTAAATATTTTGACACAGATCACCATCACTGCTTATATAATACACGGGTTGCTCGGATTTCAATTTAATTACAAAAATATATCAGAATAATTCATCAAAATGCAATGCATGCAACCTTGCTTATGAAGGTCTCGTTGCTCACCTTCCACACTGTCCCAAAAAGATAATTCCTGATTCTGTGCCTGTTCGGATCTAACATAGGCTCAAGTTACAAAATTCCTCCTGTGAAGGTGAACCCGATATGATTAAAGATGTTGGAGGTGTGGACAACAGGAGGCAACTTTGTAACCGTAACATGTGTTGGATCCGAGGAGGCAGAAGAATCAGGATGTATCTTTTTGGAGCAGTGTGGAAGGGGAGCAACATGATCTTCGTAAGCAAGGTTGCATGCATTGCATTTTGAAATATTCATTCTCTTAGATTTTTTCTAATTGAATTGACATCAAAGCTACGGGTGTATTATATAAGAATTGATGGTGATTGGTGTCAAAATATTTAATAGATTACAAGCGTCAGATGGTGATTCATGTCGAAATGTTTAAAGGATTAAAACCCTTAGATGACGATCCGTGTCAAAATATTTAAAATGATTAACACATTTGAACCGTAGGATGTGAATCCTCATGAAAAGTAGTTTTTTTATTATTATCATCAAATTTTTCGATAGTTCTCTTCTGGTAGTCAGAGATGAAAAGTAGTCAGAGATGATAATAGTGTTTCTGCTATTAAGGCTGGGTTTGGGAGCCTATTTGGGGTTCAAGCAACTTTGGATATCTTGTGGGCTTCGAGTACTGGCGTACTTATTCAGAGAAATAAACGTCTTATTGTTAGCATGATTATTTATGCTAAGCTCTGGAATATTTGGAGAGAGCGAAACTGATGGAAAATCGTGTGTACTTTCAAATCAGATTAACGCAGCGGATAGTTAAAATAAACTTATTATTACAAAACATGCACACGATATACCTTTAGATCCAGTTACACCACTAATAATTGTCAAAATATATAAATTCACAAAGTGAGTAAACGATATACCTTTCCTGAAGAAATGGATTGTAGGAGAGAAACTTACGATCAATAGTATGACCGTCTCTTTGGATAGTCCACACTACACTTCAAACGATCGCCAATGGATGCTAGTCCAATACCCAAGTAACAATTAATCAACTCTTGATTAATTGTCCGAAACTTTTAAAGACAAGAATACTTCGTATATTTTGGTTTGCAAAATAAAGAATCAAAGGAATATGTGATGACACTTGGTTTCCTTTAAAGTTGTGTCAAAACAAAAGGAATAGTGTTTTAAATATGTGTACTCTTCTTCTGTGTTTTTGGGAACTCACTCCCGTTATATATATTGAACATATATGTATATTATATAATATATAGGAATATATATTATATAATATATAGGAATAGAAATATTATGACACGTTCTATTCTGCTCCATATGTATACTATATAATATATAGAAATAGATTTATAATGACATGTTAACTGCTCCATAAACCTACTCCATGTTCCAACTCCAAGTTGGTATATACAGATGGCATATATAGTATACAAAGAATTATGACAAGCAACCAACTCCATGTTGGTTTTATTTTATTCAACATTCCATTCACTAATTCAAATGAAGTATATTAATTAGTTTTGCTTGGGTGATATACTAATATATATATATATATATATATATCATATATATATATTTAGTTTGACGTCTAGGTGTATATGTGTGTGACCCCGAAGGCTCAAACGAATTTAGCCATATAGTTATATGTTGTACCTTGCACATTAATCCTACAGACTCCCACTTGTGCATGGTACAACATCATGTAACTATACAAACAATGGATACCGTCTAGCAACAGGCCATTGTCCCTAAATTCACGTGAGGGTAGTTTCTCAGAACTGCATACAGTAAGTGTTAAATGTCATTCGTCCTTTTGTTTCAAATACTTTAGTTAAACTTGAGATATGGATCATCGGTCATTCTCATTTGTTTAACAATTTTATTTCTCGATCTTAAAATTGAATTAGATCACCAGATTAATTAAGTATCATCTTAATTACATCTGGGTGCGGCCACACAAATATCTTATTCATTCATCGAGGAGCTCAAGAGTATCTAACTCCAAACATTTTGGAGGAACAAATCCTATATTGCATACACGTGTCTCTCACGAGCTTTACATTATACCCAATAATGGCCTTTATTACAGCCTTATTCAGGACAGCATTTAACCATATCAAAGTACAATATTTCACACATCAAAACCGGCGTGCATCTCAAGTCTAAGGACATAAAAACATAATCACTAAAAGATTCACTACTGACAACCATCCATGTAGTGATATCTCGGTTGGGTCATTCCAATATTCATCATCAATGAATACATATGAATTTTGGTCTCTACAAGTTAACTATTTATCATCAATAAATATAAACCAAAACTTCATATTAATCTTAATTCATGTTATTCCCATAACATGATCGATTATGGAGATTTTGAATAATCAACAATTACTCATGGATTAAACATGCTAATATAGAACATAGTGATATAAATGAAAATGATCATACCATCAATATATCAATTCATTATGATAAAACTGTTTAATGTTCCAAAAATATCCAAATACTAAATTACAAATTAAAAAGATCAGCAGCATAACGAAGTCCAATACTACTAGCATGATCATCATGCTTGTTGTGTGTCATGGGCTTCGTGAACGGGTCAGCCACATTATCATCTGTATGAACCTTAAGAATACTAATATCATTCCTCTCAACGACTTCTTGAATGTAGTCAAACTTTCGAAGAATGTGTCTGCTACCTTTACGTACACGTGATTCTTTCGCAAGTATAATAGCACTTGAATTATCACAGTACATTTCTATAGGGGATTCAATGCTGGGAACTACTCCGAGTTCAGCAATAAACTTCCTAATCCAGACAGCTTCTTGAGCAGCTTCTGAAGCAGCAATGTATTCTGCTTCCGTTGTAGACTGTGCAACTGTGGTCTGCTTTGAGCTTCTCCAATCAACTGCCCCGCCATTCATGACAAAGACATACCCTGACTGGGATCGGGAATCATCTCGATCAGTTTGGAAGCTAGCATCTGTATAACATCTAATACTCAACTCTTCTTCCAAACCACCGTAAACCAAGAACATATCTTTAGTTCTCCGCAAATACTTAAGAATGCTCTTAACAGCAATCCAATGTTCTTCACCTGGATTCTGTTGATAACGACTCGTCAAACTCAAAGCTAACGAGACATCAGGTCTAGTACATAACATAGCATACATAATGGATCCTATAGCCGAAGCATAAGGAACACATTTCATTCGTCTTATCTCATCAGGTGTGATAGGACTTTGAGACTTGCTCAAGGTTATGCCCTTTTGCATGGGCAATGCTCCGCGCTTGGAGTTTTGCATGTTAAATCTTCGTAAGATTTTGTCAATGTATGTACTTTGACTCAAACCAATAAGCCTTTTGGATCTATTTCTATAGATCCTGATTCCTAAAATATACTTAGCTTCTCCAAGATCTTTCATGGCAAAACATTTTCCAAGCCAAGATTTGACATCTTGCAAAGTTGGAATGTCATTTCCAATAAGTAGTATGTCATCAACATACAAGATCAAGAAGACAACTTTGCTTCCACTAGCTCTAATGTAAACACAGGGCTCATCTTGGTTTTGAGAAAAACCAAACTCTTTGATTTTCTGATCAAACTTAAGATTCCAGCTCCTGGATGCTTGCTTTAATCCATAAATGGATTTTAGAAGCTTGCATACTTTATTAGGATGCTTTGGATTTACAAACCCTTCCGGCTGAACCATATATACGTCCTCACTTAGGTCGCCATTTAGGAAAGCGGTTTTCACATCCATTTGCCATATTTCATAATTATGAAAAGCTGCTATGGCAATAAGTATCCTAATTGACTTAATGCTCGCGACTGGTGAATAAGTTTCCTCATAATCAATTCCTTGAGTTTGAGTATAACCTTTTGCCACCAATCGAGCCTTAAAAGTGTTTACATTACCGTCCATGTCAGCCTTCTTCTTGTAGACCCATTTACACCCAACTGGTTTACAATTGGGTGGAAGATCAATCAAGTCCCATACTTGATTTTCTTTCATGGACTGCATCTCTGTATTCATAGCATCTCCCCATTTTTCAGATTCTAAACCTGATATGGCCTCACGGTAGCTAGAGGGTTCATCATAATCCCCTAGATGAGATTCATCTGAATTAATCAGAAGATTTAACTTCTCAGGTCGATGAGGAGTTCTACTAGATCTACGAATTATAGGTGCAACACGTTCTGGCTCATCAACAATGTGCTCAGCTTCAACGTGTGGATAACTAGTGCCTTCAAAAGGTATGTTACCTTGTGATTCTTGAATTTCTTCAAGATCTACTTTACTCCCACTGACTTCTTGTAAGAGAAGATCTCTTTCAAAGAATTCAGCAAACCGAGCAGTAAACACTTTGTTTTCAGCTTGGTAGTAAAAGTAGTAACCCATTGTTTCCTTTGGGTATCCCACAAAGTGACATTTGATACCTCTGGGTTCTAACTTGTTTGAAGTGTCACGTTTCACATACGCTTCACAACCCCAGACTTTCAAATAAGACAACTTAGGACTCTTTCCATGCCATAACTCATATGGTGTCTTATCTACCTTCTTGGTTGGAACCATATTGAGTATGCGTGCAGCAGACTCTAATGCATAACCCCAAAAAGACATCGGTAGAGTAGTTAGACTCATCATAGATCGAACCATATCAAGTAAAGTTCGATTCCTCCGCTCCGACACACCATTGTGCTGTGGTGTATAAGGTGGAGTGAATTGTGAGACAATCCCACAATTCTTCAGGTGGTCCAAAAACTCTTGACTCATATATTCCCCTCCCCGATCAGAACGAAGGGCTTTAATGGTCTTTCCAAGTTGATTCTCTACTTCATTTTGGAAGATTTTGAACGTTTCAAAAAACTTCATGTTTATGTTTCAGCAAGTAAACATAACCATATCTACTATAATCATCAGTAAATGTAACGAAGTATGTTTCACCATTTCTAGACATAGTTCTAAAAGGGCCACATACATCAGTATGTATTAGTCCTAAAAGATCTTTAGCTCTTTCACCTAAACCGGAGAAAGGAGCCTTTGTCATCTTTCCACATAAACATGACTCGCATACATCAAATGACTCAGAGCCAGTTGATTCCAAAATCCCATCAGATTGGAGTTTTGAAATGCGTTGTTTGTTTATATGACCAAGACGACAATGCCATAGATAGGTATTATTCAAGTCTTTCTTGACTCGTTTGACAGTACATGTATATACAGAATTATTATTTGAAATTACACCATGCATATCAATTTCAAAAATGCCATCACGTGGAATAGCATTAAAATAAAATACATTATTCTTAGAAACTGAAATACCAAAGTGCGTAAATGTAAGTTCAAAACCAACATTTTTCAAAAGAGAAACTGAAATTACATTGCTCGTAATACTAGGAGCATAATGACATTGTTCCAACAAAACAATAAGACCACTAGGTAGAGTAAGCTCATAGGTGCCAATAGCTTCGACTGCAGCTCGAGCCCCATTGCCCACTCTTAAGTCTAGTGTGTTGTTCTTCAGTCTCTTACTTCTTCTCATTCCCTGCATATTGTTACAGATGTGAGTACCACAACCAGTATCAAAAATCCAGGAATCACTAGAAAAAGTATATAACTGTATATGAAATATACCTGATTTGCTAGTCTGGCCAGCTTTGCCTTTTCTCAACTCAGATAGGTAGGAAGGACAGTTCCTCCTCCAGTGGCCAACTTTTCCACAGTGGAAACATTCGGCGTCTTTCGCTGGGTTTTCTTTCTTGGGAGGTGGTGGAATCTTTTTCTTAGCAATTGACTTGCCTTTTCCTTTTCCCCAAGTTTTTGGCTTATTCTTTCTCACTATACCTTCCCTAATCATAAGGACACCTGGATTGGAAACCTTATATGGAATATCCTGTTCAGCAGTTTTGAGCATCGAGTGCACCTCTGCCAGAGATTTCTCCCAACCTTGCATATTGTAATTCATCACAAATTGGTGATACGATTTTGGTAGTGAAACCAAAACCGTGTTCACGGCCAAGTTAGGCGGCAAGGTAGTTCCAAGTTTTTCCAATCGGTCAATGTAGCTTTTCATTTTTAAGACATGAGAACTCACTGATTGACCCTCCTCCATTTTGCATGTTTGAAGAAGCTTATAAGTTTCATATAACTCTTGACTAGCCTGTTTCTGAAACATATTTTTCAGCTCAGTCATCATATCATATGCTGTACGATCTTCCATTTCCTTTTGGAGGTCAGAAGTCATACTAGCAAGCATGATTAAAGCTATCTTCTCTTGCTCATCAAACAACTTCTGATAAGCATTCTTTTGAGCAGCAGTAGCTGTCTCAGGAGGAGCTTCGGGTAAGGGTTCTTCAATTTTGTTCAACTTCCCTTCAAATTTGAGAACAATTCTCAGGTTGCGGTGCCAATCGAGAAAGTTTGAACCATTAAGTTTCTCCTTCTCCAACAAAGAACGGAGGTTGATTTGGTTTACGTTTTGATTGTTTGACATCTACAAGAGAATAAGATTCAATTTTAGTATTTTCGATATTGTACTTTAATAAATTAATTACCCAAGTTTTAATATATTTAAAAACAATTAATTTACGAAAGCCTAAGATCCACATAGAGGTTCCATAACTACATCTGTTGATCAGCTAGCAGTTATAGAGTCTACTGGTAGGTAGCGAGTACCAATTGCATCACAGATGCAACTCTTAGATCTTTATGGGACCCTGAGATATGTGTAGTCTAACAAACCACTATTATCTATTGGCATGTTTGTCCCATCCTTGCCTCGATCTCAGGTCTCACCGTGAATACGATTAAGTCGTCCAATTTGGAAACAGTGGAAATTCAGCCTAGTCTCACTCGTAACTGAAAATTCACCTCGTGGCTATAATTCGATTAGGTCTCACCGTAATCAAAAAATAACGAGGAGTGTTTGCAAGCTCATTGGATGGCATGACTTAAATTTGACGGGTATTTTAAAAATGTTTGTGTTAACGAATAATGCATGCACACAAGATTCGCTACAATTTGTTAAAAAACATTTTAACCAATTTTATATATGTCGATCGTGTTTATGCGTCAAGTTTGTTATTTTATTTTATATAAAATAAAATAACAAATACACACTGTGTATCATTTTAAAACATTTTTAAAAGATGTTGCTCATATATATTATTTGAGTTTCAAAAAATATTTAACTTTAAACTCGTTAGAGTTTAACTTTTTAAAATCATCAATTTTAACCTTTGAAACTCGTTACTAGTTTTATTTGATGTTTTCATCAAAAAACATTTAGCATATATTATAATCAACAATTAAATATAAATGCGTAAAAATAAAACACAACCATACCATGTATCACACACACATAGCCTAGCCCAAAAATCCTATGCTTGATCCCATGAGCCGACATGGGATCAAGAGGTCAAACTAAGGGTAATATCGTAGCTCCCACTTGATTCAAGAATCAAGTGAAAACTTGACAAACGCCATTGTTGTCAACTTGACCTGTTCGCCATCTTCTAAGCCAAAAGCATGTTGTATTTTATCTTCAATCTTCATCTTGTTACATTTATTTAAATTTGAAAATACAACTAAACTAGTACTTTTACAAATTGAAATAAACTTAAATACAATACTATGAAAATGGAAAATAAATATAATACAATTTTGGCTTCAAAATGGCCTTATAATACAAATAATCAACATGACACAATATTACTGTAATCAACAATCACAACAATCATACATAGGCCGGGGCATTATGGGCTATGTGTGCAATCACAATTCTAATAACTACATTATTAAAAACTACATATGGCTTGTCCATGGTTACAATGCATGTGTACAACCATGGAATGAAATAAACAACAATTATTCAAGCCATAATAAATAAATTCAAAATTTATAACAGTGATATTTTTCAGATCTTATTTGTGCGTCATGAGATTTAATTTAAAACAAACATGTTGAAATTGTAAAAAAAAAGTTTTACTTTTTACCATCTCACAAAACTAGATCTGAGAAAATCACGTGACAATTAAAATGGTGTAAAAGCGGCTCTGATACCACTGATGGAAAATCGTGTGTACTTTCAAATCAGATTAACGCAGCGGATAGTTAAAATAAACTTATTATTACAAAACATGCACACGATATACCTTTAGATCCAGTTACACCACTAATAATTGTCAAAATATATAAATTCACAAAGTGAGTAAACGATATACCTTTCCTGAAGAAATGGATTGTAGGAGAGAAACTTACGATCAATAGTATGACCGTCTCTTTGGATAGTCCACACTACACTTCAAACGATCGCCAATGGATGCTAGTCCAATACCCAAGTAACAATTAATCAACTCTTGATTAATTGTCCGAAACTTTTAAAGACAAGAATACTTCGTATATTTTGGTTTGCAAAATAAAGAATCAAAGGAATATGTGATGACACTTGGTTTCCTTTAAAGTTGTGTCAAAACAAAAGGAATAGTGTTTTAAATATGTGTACTCTTCTTCTGTGTTTTTGGGAACTCACTCCCGTTATATATATTGAACATATATGTATATTATATAATATATAGGAATATATATTATATAATATATAGGAATAGAAATATTATGACACGTTCTATTCTGCTCCATATGTATACTATATAATATATAGAAATAGATTTATAATGACATGTTAACTGCTCCATAAACCTACTCCATGTTCCAACTCCAAGTTGGTATATACAGATGGCATATATAGTATACAAAGAATTATGACAAGCAACCAACTCCATGTTGGTTTTATTTTATTCAACATTCCATTCACTAATTCAAATGAAGTATATTAATTAGTTTTGCTTGGGTGATATACTAATATATATATATATCATATATATATTTAGTTTGACGTCTAGGTGTATATGTGTGTGACCCCGAAGGCTCAAACGAATTTAGCCATATAGTTATATGTTGTACCTTGCACATTAATCCTACAGAAACAACGTTATTTTCAAAGACAATGCTTTCCGAAAATGCCATGTGGTGGATAGTATTGTAGTGACAAGTTTTTACTGGATATTCTCAAGATTTCTAAAGAAAAAATGCAATTGGAACTTATGGTTACCGTCTCCTTTTTATCCCCTATAAACTTTTCTTTGTATATTTTGTATTCTTTTTCTAGCGTCTTGCTAGTTATTTAATAAATTTTCAGTCGTTCAACAAAAAAACATGTCAAACAAAAATCCAGCCTAGCACGTCGTGTTATTGGCGTGCTCTGGTCACATCTCTTCTATCACGCTGCAATACAAGAGGTCTAATGCGACGATCTTCAAAGTATCCTTTCAAATATACGTTGTTTCTTTTTATAGTTCTGAATACACAATCTTAACGTAGACCAGTTCATGAAGTCGAGATGAGAATGTTTTCTATATAAAATACGCTTGATGTTTAATTCCCGTGTTTTATTTGGTTTTAATCATAGATTGTAACAACCCGACTTTTTTCGTTAAATACTTAACTACCGTTGATTTTGACTTTTGTGTCATACATGAAGTAAGATAAAAAATTTCTAAGTTATTGTCTACAAACATTTGAAAAGAGACATGGTTTTGTCTACAAACATTTGAAACAAGACATTTGTTGTCAACAAACTTTTGAACTACGAAACTTTTGTAGTCTATCTTAATTACTATTGTGAAACCAAACCTATAACTCACCAACCGTTGTGTTGACCTTTTAACATGTCTTATTCTGAGGTACTAGATTATTTGCTTTCGCTGTTTGCTAGAGTATAACAACCCTCATATTTCCATACCTGAATTGACTAATTTGACTATAGGGTTGTTATCCATACGTAATATATAATTAAATTTGACATTGATCAAATATTTATTTTTAGTCGACACTTTTTGTTAACTAAAGTTTACACTAATTATATAAAATAACTTTAGTTAATATTAATATTAATGCGTATTATATTTAAAACTATATGAAACATAATTATTAATTAAATGTTAAGTTATTTTAATCATTATATATATATATATATATATATATATATATATATATATATATATATATATATATATATATATATATATATATATATATATATAGCTTATAAAAAAAGAATTTTTTTTATAAATTAAATAATGAGCCCATGAATTTTGACTAAATATTTTCAAAAACAAAACTTATTAAAAACATTTTTAACATGTTTTTATTTTTTGTCAAAATTGGCACCTTTATTTTATTTATATTTTTTCTTTTCACCAACTATTTTTTTTCTATAAATACCCACTTCCATTTCATAAAAACTTGTATCAAATCTTTGGAAAAACTCTCTCACAAACTTGGGAAAGTACTTGAGGTATTTTCTATATTTTTTTATCGAATTGCTTTTATTTTTTTTGTATATTCCTTAAAAATTCGAATTTAATATATATAAATTATTTTTACATGTTATAATTAGTATTATAATTATTATGATGTATAAAAATAATTTTGATAATTTATGGAATATTATTTATAATTAAATACGCATTATGTAGTATTTAAACATAAAAACAATATAAAATTCGTAATAAAATATTAAACAGTAATAAAAATAATTATAAATTTTTTTTAAGATTATTATACTTTTATAAACAAGCGAAAATTATAAAAATTAAATAAATAGGACGATTAGTATTTAAAAAGAATTTACTTTTGCATTATTCTAAACCGAGAGAAATAATAAAGAAAATACAAAATAAATACAAACGTGTATTAAATATTTTTATAAAATTTTTATATGATTAGTAGCATCACTAGATACTTTAAAAAAAATATAAAAATTAATTTTAAATTATTTTTCCTATTAATTTAATTATAGGCCGATTACAATGGTTAAATAATTAGAAAACATTAAATAAATAATATTTTGATATAAAATTTGATTTAATAATTTTTATAACATTTTTACATAATATAGAACCTGTAAAAAAATATAAAATTATTTATTTAGGTCGATTTAATATTTATTACCTAATTAAATTTGATTAATATAAACCGAGTATATATATAAAGAAAAGTGGGAAATAAATACAAAAACTTGATAAAATTATTTTTATAAAATATCCTACTGAATTGTATAATTAACTAAGTTTATAAAAATTATAAATATAATATTTAATGAAGTAATATTCGAATTAACATATATTAGTATGATTTTCGATTAACATAAGTATATTACATATACTAAATTAATATTATTATTATAACTTACGGTTAATAACTAAGTATACTATATAATAAAGTATAATGCTTATAATGTAAGTTAATAACAATACATTATTAATAAACACTTATTTTATAACTATACTAATTTAATAATAATAACTTATAGTATATAATATAAGATAATCAAATTGTTAATACATTAATAAATATAATATAACATATATAATAACATATAAACCTAAAGTGAAGGTTAATCAAAGATAATGTACAATTCATGTGAACTTCATCGCTACTCACGGTCGTAAGTGAATGATGTCTATGTTGCCATTTATGGGTAAGCTTGTGGATCTCGAATGCCATGACTTAGATTCTGGTCAAGAGTCCTGAGCCCCCGGTTACATCTGGTCATTCCTGACTTATTTGATAGCAACGAAGTTTGAGTAAAGGTATACAACGTCTTGCTAAAGATTAACTCGAACTTTCTAAAATTGGAGAATTACTATAAGTGGAAATTTTCCATAAATAGTAACCTTCCGAAAATGGAAATTCTTTAGTGAACCATTACTATCAATATAGTACTATATACTATTGTCTGTTAGGCAATGTCTGATCATACGTTCTATCTCTAGGTTTAGATCTCGGTCACGTCCTTCCGTTCAATTCTTTCGTGGAATACTCTTTTGTGCTACTAATGTGAACTTCATAGCCCCACTTTTTACTGTTACATAACTGTTTTATCACTTTTGGGGTGAGACACATGCTTGCTTTATAACTGTTTTTTCGCTTAGACACAACTACTAAATTGTTAACTATGTTGTCATGCTTTGATTCATGCTAAATCCCTACCGTAATATCGTTAATTGCTACGTTTAAATGCAAACTTAATTATTGTGAGTAGACCTATTGAGAGTAACGTATCTAACCATTCGACCGTTGATCTTTGGTTACATAATAATGATTCCACGACACTGACAGTACAAGGTGTCATAGGGTAAACTTGTTTAGTAGCGATATTACAAAATGCAGCAACACTTTTAGATTGATATTTTTATATCAATCAATTTTAAACTAAATCTTGTGGTCTAAAACTTTGGATATTATTTATAAACCTGTGAATTTCACTCAACCTTTTTGGTTGACACTTTAAGCATGTTTTGTCTCAGGTGATGATTGAGCTAGCTGTTTGCAACTTTGTGATGATAGATTTGATGCTTGCATGGAGTCCACATCGCATATTATATTTTAGTTCATAAACATTTATTTTACATTTTAATAATAATGTAAACATGTATTACTGCTTCTGCTGTTTTATTAACAAAAGTTTTTTTTTAAAAAGTCTCATATAGAGTCGTTCTCGTTTATACAACTGTGTTATGATATGATTGGTCACAATTACCCCTGGTCCATTTTGGGGGGTGTGACAGATTGGTATCAGAGCAGGCTGTAGTAGAGAACCAGGATTGCATTTTAAGTGTGCCTTATACAATTAGGTACCTTAGCAATGTAGGACTACAACTTCCTTTGACTATAGTGCCTTTAATTGTTAAATGCTACACTATACTTTAGAAACTTTGCTTATCTTAGAATACCGAGCCAATCTAAGAACTCTGCTCATTCTCCTAAGTACTATTCAATTCCGCCACCACATTTAAATGCGACACCGTTCTCGACATTTCCATGTCATCTATCATGGTTTTGTGTATTACATATGTATTACATTAAATATTATCCATAATTTTGGAAACTCCAATATTTGTTACTATTCATACTCAAACGTATATAACCTCCTTGTTATACCACGTACCTATATGCTTTATGACTTTATGCATCGGTTTGCGAACCAGAAAATGTCATTGAGTTATCGAGAATCTCAAAGATATTATAATGTCATCATTACTCATATTCGTTACTTTTAAATCTTCGTTTTCTCGTTATTTTTGATCATTGAATTTTCTTGACGGATGGCGTCTACGAAACTCTAGAATGGAAGGGTTTGGATTACCAATTTAAAGGATCCTATAGCTCAAGCCCTAGACCTGAATAGGCCATTACGAATTGAAAGTCTTTAATCATTATCTGATTACATACTTATCATTTTTAATCTAGACACGTCATACTGCAATTATTGCATAAATGGAGTATAGACAAATCATATCTTATCATATCTATCCCAATAGACTTTGTCTAACACTTTTCCTAAATTTCCTCCGTAAATTACGGAAATCTTTTTCTATATATACGTATTCAAGGAGACGAATATATCATTCAATATTCAACACCCATTTCATATCAAACCTTATTCCAAACACATAATATGGATTTCTCACCTGATTCCTCAAGTTCCTCTAGCTCCGAAGATAGCGTGATGGGAGCACACCCACCGATCAATTACCGAGATTTCTTCAGAAAATGGGGATGGGTTCGCGAAATACTCACCCTATGGAGAAATGAAGAAGGTACTCCTTATCACGAGCCAAACTTACCACCAAACGTCGGAGTACTCGATCCGCTTACCGGCGAACCTGTTCGCAATACCACTTTCACTCTTTTCGCAAGGATTTTCCGCCTCGAAGGTCGACTCGATGTAGCCCAAGACAGTATTCATCCTCTACTCCCGAATTCTAACCAGATAGTGTTATTAGAAGAAGTTAGAAGACTTCGAACTAAATATCAAGAATTGAAAAACCTTACAGAGGAATGGGTAGAACAAATCCATAGACTCGAGCAAAAAGTAGAAACCCTGGAGGAAACAGTGCACGATTTGGAAGCTAGGCTCACACCTACTGTAGTGACCCGAACTTTTCCATGTTTATATATATTAATTGAGATTGATATTTACATGATTAAATGTTTCCAACATGTTAAGCAATCAAACTTGTTAAGACTTGATTAATTGAAATATGTTTCATATAGACAATTAACCACCCAAGTTGACCGGTGATTCACGAACGTTAAAACTTGTAAAAACTATATGATGACATATATATGGATATATATATAGTTAACATGATACTATGATAAGTAAACATATCATTAAGTATATTAACAATGAACTACATATGTAAAAACAAGACTACTAACTTAATGATTTTTAAACGAGACATATATGTAACGATTATCGTTGTAAAGACATTTAATGTATATATATCATATTAAGAGATATTCATACATGATAATATCATGATAATATAATAATTTAAAATCTCATTTGATATTATAAACATTGGGTTAACAACATTTAACAAGATCGTTAACCTAAAGGTTTCAAAACAACACTTACATGTAACGACTAACGATGACTTAACGACTCAGTTAAAATGTATATACATGTAGTGTTTTAATATGTATTTATACACTTTTGAAAGACTTCAATACACTTATCAAAATACTTCTACTTAACAAAAATGCTTACAATTACATCCTCGTTCAGTTTCATCAACAATTCTACTCGTATGCACTCGTATTCGTACTCGTACAATACACAGCTTTTAGATGTATGTACTATTGGTATATACACTCCAATGATCAGCTCTTATGAAACGTCCGCAACTAATCCATCCGGACAAAGTCTTCAACAGTTGGTCCCATTGCGATGATCGACTCCAAGTAATATCCTTAACATGAGCTAATGCACAACGGAAGACTTAATTTGTACCTGAGAATAACATGCTTTAAAATGTCAACATAAAGTTGGTGAGATATTTAGGTTTGATGCTAGCAGCGTTATAACAACCATGGAACACAAGATTTTAAGTTTATACATAATACACTCCTCGTGTATGAAAAGTCGTTGAGCACTTGGTAACCATACTTAACATTTAAATCACAGCAGCATATTCTTAAATAAACCCTACACCGTACCAAGTGTAGTAACAAAACGAAGTACTGTGCAACCGTTTAAAACTGGTCGTCCAGCCCGGTTGGGGTTGTCAGGCCCGATAGATCTATCAACAGGATTCTCGTTTACGCTCCTCACGTAAATATTAGCTACCAAGTATAAAGAATATGCCATGGTACAACTCAACGTAGATTTTTGATCACTTGTGTCCATAACGTAAATCATTTATAAAAACAGCGCATGTATTCTCATCCCAAAAATATTTAAAGTTCAAAAAGGGACTATATACTCACCTAATGTATTTTGTAGTAAAAATACATATAACATCATTGAATAAGTATAAGGTTGGCCTCGGATTCACGAACCTATATCATTTGGATATTTATTAATACACACTTAACCGTAATCGAATAAGGTTATATGTATATATAATTTATGAATTATATCATTTTTTTTATTAATATTGATAAAATATAATAATAGTAGTAATAATAGTGATAATAATAATACTTGATATTACTAAATAAAGTGATGATGTTAATAATAGTTATATTAATAATAGTTATAGTAAAAATATAAATTTTTGTTACTGATAGTTATAATATTAATGATAACAATGTTAATGATAATCATACTTTTATAATTGTAAAAAAAATCATATTTATTTATTTTAATAATGATGATAATATTAGTAATAACAATAATAGTAATAATAATTATATTAATAATTATAATCATAAATAATAATTTTTATAATAATTTTTGTATTAATAATAATAAGTGTTTTAAACTAACAATAATAATAATAATAATAATAATAATAATAATAATAATAATAATAATAATAATAATAATAATAATAATGATAATGATAATGATAATAATAATAATAAGAAAAGTGAAACTACCTTATAATCCCATTTTAAAATTTTTTGCAACAGACAGGGATTGAACCCGGGACCTCTCGTTAAGTCATAACACTCTAAACCATTGGGCTGAAGCCCGTTTTCTGATTTATATAGGATTCTGTTTCATTTTATACTTTCTCTTGTGTTCATCTTCTCCAAATAATCCAACCCAAAATCGACCAGAGTTTGGTTATCGTATTTATATTACACATTAACTCAGTTTTAGGATTTACCATCTAATCCATATACACCTATACTGTAATAACTCGATTTAGTAAAAAAAAAACAAAAGAACAACCCTCTGTTGTTCGACGCTGGATTATCAAAAATAAAAATAAAATCAACATTAAGTTCGAGGTCGTTTTAGTTAAAGGTTGTAACACGAAAAAGATTATAAATCATTAATGGAAACTTTTAAAATCATTAACTAGACTTAAATCTCAACATAGAACTCGAATTTTGCTGATGAACAAACTTTGACTCTTTGAAACGTGATCTTTGACTCGAAAATTAGAGCTTGATAAGAAGAATTGGAATTCGAACCTTTGCAGAGAGTTTTCTTAGGTAATTCCTAACGGTTCTACATTTATGGATTTTTAAAAATGAATCGTATTTGAAATATGAATAAAAAGTGTTTGAGCAGAGGTCTCGGTTATGTTCCTGTAATATTTCTGTTTTGTTTTTCACATTGTAGATAGGTATCACTTTATATAAAAACCGATTGATTTATAGTACCTTTCTTCGGCCCTTAAAAATAAAAAGATCAAGACTGTTAACTAATTTTGGCTGTGTAATGTTTATTGAAATAGACAGATGGGTTCACAGACTTAACAGAATAAAAAAAATTCGAACAGATAAGTTTAACCTTGTATCACGGGCTAACAGTTTGGAAACAGGTATCAATTTGATTTTTAACATAATTTACGTGTAGTTATATATCATATTTATTATTAATTATTTATAATTACATTAAATATACTATTATGTTAAAATGTTTTTAAATTAGTAATTTATATATACTTAATTAATAATATGTTAACATTATTAATGATCAAAAATAATAATAGTATTAATAATAAGGATATTAATAATTAATATATTGAATTACATATAATAAATTTTATATTACACTTTTAATGATACTAATAATACTAATAATAATGTATTAACTATATTTTAACACTACATTTTATTAATCATATCTTATTTATATTTTATATTGAATATTTAATCTTTATAACTTTTATAAATGTTACAATATAATAGCTATTAATAAAAATCTTTAAATATATATGTATATCTATATAGATTCAATACACATTATGTATCCATATTCATTTTAATAATAACTTACTTATTTTTTTTTTGTTATTTTACAGTTTTAATTCTAATTGATTAAGGTATAATTTATTAAATTCAGAATATTATATATACTCACATACATACATGTCTATTTACAAATAATGTTCGTGAATCGTCGGGCATAGTCAAAGGGTAATTGCTTAACTAAATATAGATTTCAAACTTTCTAGACTCTATATTAAGGTTTTTGCTTATCGTGTAGGAAGCATATAGAGGATAAGGTTTAAATTTGGTCGGAAATTTCCGGGTCGTTACAGTACCCACCCGTTAAATAAATTTCGTCCCCGAAATTTGAGTGGGGTCGTCATGGCTAACAATAAGAATGTTTTCATGACGAATATGAGGAAATAATGGAGTTTTATCATTATTGAGAGATATATATAAAACGATTCGATCATGTGAAGCGTACAAGTGAAGCTATCACAAAAGAGTGAAATGAGTAAATAAATGTATTCGTTTCAACTGATGACGTAATTATTATTGACTTCCGGGATTTAAGGGATTTAAAGAAAATCTTATGTAATAAGATTTGATTCTTCGGCGATTAAAGAAATCAAGATCTTCTTTGATTAAATGCAAATATCTATTCCGATTTCTCTGTCGGATATACTACTTAGTATAAATCCACCTCTTCATTTTCCTTATTTTTCACATCTCACATCTTCTATTCTCTCTCTCTCAATTCATTCCTTAATATGCTCCATCCAATCCTGATTCTTGATATACTATTAATCCTGACATCTGTCATCCTTCTCTTTCATCTACCACTGGAAGAATCTATTTACTTCTACTATACTCTTGGGTTTATAGTGTTTCTAGTTCTCCCGTGTCTTTATATTGCTACATGCATTGATATATATGGGTTGTAGTTTCTGGTTGGTTGTTGGGTTTTATATCCTTCATTATTTTTCGGAGCTTCATGCTTTTGTTTTCTCTTCCCGATTTCGAGTTAAGCGGGTAATGGTCCGGAATTCGTAGGTATGAAATTCAGAATGAACATAGCTAATGCTCTTAGAAGGAAATGGTAATGATACGATTTTGATTTGTCAAATTACCAAAATATCCTGGAAAAAGACCGAATCATCAAAAGAATATTTTCTTGATATGTTTAGAGATTGAATAGAATGTAAGAGCCGTGTAACATGGCATATGATGATGGTACTGTGAATCATCACATTCCATTAGAAACTTAACATGACTTACTATAATATAATGAAGTTGATCAAGTTTCATTATATTATAATAATTCATGCATCAGTTCCCAACACTGCTTCAGAACATTCCTATTTTAAACCTGAAGGTTTCAGAATTTAGAAACTAACACAGTTTCTTTTATGTTGTAACGCAGATATTACGGAGGAATAAATGATTTCAGATAAGGATGGTTGTGAAAGTATCTTCAGAAATATTGAGGATATTTATCATGAAAGATATGATAATATCTTGGAATTTCTAATGTCGAAGGATGATGATGAAGATTGACACGTAAGGGTTTAAATTCAAAAGTAAGGTGTGTGCTACAGAATCGTCTTGATTCTTTATGTACAAGTTTAGTCCTTGTAATTTGTTCAGAGTCTCCTTCACAGTTTGCTCAATCCGGTTTTCAGTACCAAATTTTCTATCAAGCGTTCCTAACTCTTCCTTCTTTTATCATTAACTTTTGGTCATTAAGACCATCTACAACATGCTGCTTCGTCAGCATTTTCAAAGTTATCGGATCTGGGTCATTGGTTATCATACCAAGATGGTTTCAGGAGGATTGTATTTTTAGATGATTAAACGCTGATGGTAATATGATAGGATATAAAAGGTTCTCCGGTAACGATGGCGAAAGAACAACGTGTATATATTGAGGTTATACTAAGAGTAATCTTACTGAGAAGTCGAAGTGGAGCTGTGACAAAATTGGCTACTTTGAAAAGGAGTATTAAGGTTGTTTTTGCTAATGAATGGTAAATGATTCATCACGAGTACAGGTTAAACTCGGAATTTAGGTTCGAGAGTTTTTCAGATGCATAAATCTTTTCCTCCGTAGATGAAATGCGGCTGGATCATCTTCACGATCGACGTGTTTTCAAAAATCATGAAAAGATTTGAACGCGAATTGTAACTGTCGAGGTACAAATGAGGTTTAAGGTGAAATCAAGTGGAAAACTTGAAGAATTGTTTAGTTTCATATGTTATAATCAATATTTTAATTCATTTTAATTGTCCAAAGTTAGCAGTCCAATAGTCCGATAGTCCAATAGTTCAATGATTCATATATAATTTAATATATAATATTCGAATTAAATAATACGTATCGTGACCCGTGCACCGGTCTCAGTATTGATCACAACTCAAAGTATATATATATTTTGGAATCCACCTCAACCCTGTATAGCCAACTATAGAGTGTCTATGGTCGTTTCGAAATATATATATAGATGGGTCAATATGATAGGTCGAAACCTTGTATACGTGTCCCGTTATTTAAAGTGCGTAAATTAAATAAATATATATCATGACCCATTGTACAACGTGTTGTCTCATAATTAATCCGACGTATTGTTGTACATGTGTCCCGACGGTATGTAAAGTGCGGAAATTAAATAACAATAAATAAAATTGCGAGAATGTAAATTGCGATAAATTAAATCTTAATCAGTTAGCTGGGAACAGTTAGCTAGGAACAGTTAGCGTGGAATCTTAACAATATTTCAATTAGTTAATCCGTTTGTTTCTAACAAATTTTATTATATCCAATGTTTTCTTCATTATGCCACTTGTTAGATTCTGATAGGTCAAAATTCAAATATGAAATTTGAATGGAGATGGTTCTTTTGTGGTGAACGGATATGTATATCGGTAGTTGTAAGTAGGATAGGAAATGACTGTTGAATCAGATTCGAATAATGTACAACGTAACTTATTAATGTGAAATCTAAATATTCCTCGGGTACTACCTACCCGTTAAAATATTTTTCATCATTAACAGTTTGTACGAAAGAATTTTTAATTACAATCTTCATGAAAATATACTTGCATATATATTTTCTTCGGATGTAATTATGAATTTAATGAGTCAATAGGATATTAAACTCATTTGATTTATCATTAGTACATAATCTCTAAAACTTTAGAAATTATATAATCGTCATGTCAAACGAAGATTAATGAGGTAGAACGATATGTAAAGCGAAGATAATCGATATAGATCGATATGTAGAATGAAGATCATACTCGAAGTACAGATGGGGATATTGAGACGTGTGATATTGATATCCGAGGTACAGATTGTGATGTTGAGGTTTACGACGCGGTTGTGGTTGGAGGTGATAAGGGTACTGTCGGTGTTGATGATGATGGTACGGATTATGCTGCTGGTGCTGCTGCTGGTGTTTGTAACCTTCGCACCATGATCTCCAAAGTCGTCACGCGAGCACGAAGTTCGTTAACTTCTGCTAGTATACCGGGATAATTGGCGGTCGGAGCGAGCGGATGAATAAAATTCGTAAGATGAAAGATTATATAATCGTGACGAGATACTCTAGAAATGAGAGAGAAAATGGTTTCTCGAACAGGTTCGCCGGTAAGTGCTTCAGGTTCCTCGTCAAGAGGGCAATTTGATGGATGGAAAGGATCTTCGATGTGAAATAATTTTTGAATATAGGATGATATTCTAACTTCATAGAATATCTATATATATAATACTAAAGATTCCGTAGACTACGAAGGAATTTATGACATGTGTCAGGCAATTCTATAGTGACATATACGCTAAGATATGAATTTTGTCTATACACTAACAATGCAGTAAATGCAGTAAGACGTGTCTAGACTTATGAATGATAAGCAGGCAATTCCCTAAGGATGATAAGTAGATGGTTTCCGACTAGAAATGATAAACAAAACTTTTTGACATGTAGACACGGTCAAAGTCCAGACTCACTAATGTATCCTAACAACTACTAGTCAGACACACTAATGCAAGGCCTGGTTCGCTAAGACCACCGCTCTGATACCAACTGAAACGTCCGCAACTAATCCATCCGGACAAAGTCTTCAACAGTTGGTCCCATTGCGATGATCGACTCCAAGTAATATCCTTAACATGAGCTAATGCACAACGGAAGACTTAATTTGTACCTGAGAATAACATGCTTTAAAATGTCAACATAAAGTTGGTGAGATATATAGGTTTGATGCTAGCAGCGTTATAACAACCATGGAACACAAGATTTTAAGTTTATACATAATACACTCCTCGTGTATGAAAAGTCGTTGAGCACTTGGTAACCATACTTAACATTTAAATCACAGCAGCATATTCTTAAATAAACCCTACACCGTACCAAGTGTAGTAACGAAACGAAGTACTGTGCAACCGTTTAAAACTGGTCGTCCAGCCCGGTTGGGGTTGTCAGGCCCGATAGATCTATCAACAGGATTCGCGTTTACGCTCCTCACGTAAATATTAGCTACCAAGTATAAAGAATATGCCATGGTACAACTCAACGTAGATTTTTGATCACTTGTGTCCATAACGTAAATCATTTATAAAAACAGCGCATGTATTCTCATCCCAAAAATATTTAAAGTTCAAAAAGGGACTATATACTCACCTAATGTATTTTGTAGTAAAAATACATATAACATCATTGAATAAGTATAAGGTTGGCCTCAGATTCACGAACCTATATCATTTGGATATTTATTAATACACACTTAACCGTAATCGAATAAGGTTATATGTATATATAATTTATGAATTATATCATTTTTTTTATTAATATTGATAAAATATAATAATAGTAGTAATAAT
The DNA here is from genome assembly GCF_046630445.1 of Rutidosis leptorrhynchoides. Taxonomy (NCBI): domain Eukaryota; kingdom Viridiplantae; phylum Streptophyta; class Magnoliopsida; order Asterales; family Asteraceae; genus Rutidosis; species Rutidosis leptorrhynchoides. The sequence goes on along the minus strand of NC_092343.1, from coordinate 371,673,081 downwards.
AGTGATAATAATAATACTTGATATTACTAAATAAAGTGATGATGTTAATAATAGTTATATTAATAATAGTTATAGTAAAAATATAAATTTTTGTTACTGATAGTTATAATATTAATGATAACAATGTTAATGATAATCATACTTTTATAATTGTAAAAAAAATATTATTTATTTATTTTAATAATGATGATAATATTAGTAATAACAATAATAGTAATAATAATTATATTAATAATTATAATCATAAATAATAATTTTTATAATAATTTTTGTATTAATAATAATAAGTGTTTTAAACTAACAATAATAATAATAATAATAATAATAATAATAATAATAATAATAATAATAATAATAATAATAATAATAATGATAATGATAATGATAATAATAATAATAAGAAAAGTGAAACTACCTTATAATCCCATTTTAAATTTTTTTGCAACAGACAGGGATTGAACCCGGGACCTCTCGTTAAGTCATAACACTCTAAACCATTGGGTTGAAGCCCGTTTTCTGATTTATATAGGATTCTGTTTCATTTTATACTTTCTCTTGTGTTCATCTTCTCCAAATAATCCAACCCAAAATCGACCAGAGTTTGGTTATCGTATTTATATTACACATTAACTCAGTTTTAGGATTTACCATCTAATCCATATACACCTATACTGTAATAACTCGATTTAGTAAAAAAAAAACAAAAGAACAACCCTCTGTTGTTCGACGCTGGATTATCAAAAATAAAAATAAAATCAACATTAAGTTCGAGGTCGTTTTAGTTAAAGGTTGTAACACGAAAAAGATTATAAATCATTAATGGAAACTTTTAAAATCATTAACTAGACTTAAATCTCAACATAGAACTCGAATTTTGCTGATGAACAAACTTTGACTCTTTGAAACGTGATCTTTGACTCGAAAATTAGAGCTTGATAAGAAGAATTGGAATTCGAACCTTTGCAGAGAGTTTTCTTAGGTAATTCCTAACGGTTCTACATTTATGGATTTTTAAAAATGAATCGCATTTGAAATATGAATAAAAAGTGTTTGAGCAGAGGTCTCGGTTATGTTCCTGTAATATTTCTGTTTTGTTTTTCACATTGTAGATAGGTATCACTTTATATAAAAACCGATTGATTTATAGTACCTTTCTTCGGCCCTTAAAAATAAAAAGATCAAGACTGTTAACTAATTTTGGCTGTGTAATGTTTATTGAAATAGACAGATGGGTTCACAGACTTAACAGAATAAAAAAAATTCGAACAGATAAGTTTAACCTTGTATCACGGGCTAACAGTTTGGAAACAGGTATCAATTTGATTTTTAACATAATTTACGTGTAGTTATATATCATATTTATTATTAATTATTTATAATTACATTAAATATACTATTATGTTAAAATGTTTTTAAATTAGTAATTTATATATACTTAATTAATAATATGTTAACATTATTAATGATCAAAAATAATAATAGTATTAATAATAAGGATATTAATAATTAATATATTGAATTACATATAATAAATTTTATATTACACTTTTAATGATACTAATAATACTAATAATAATAATGTATTAACTATATTTTAACACTACATTTTATTAATCATATCTTATTTATATTATATATTGAATATTTAATCTTTATAACTTTTATAAATGTTACAATATAATAGCTATTAATAAAAATCTTTAAATATATATGTATATCTATATAGATTCAATACACATTATGTATCCATATTCATTTTAATAATAACTTACTTATTTTTTTTTTGTTATTTTACAGTTTTAATTCTAATTGATTAAGGTATAATTTATTAAATTCAGAATATTATATATACTCACATACATACATGTCTATTTACAAATAATGTTCGTGAATCGTCGGGCATAGTCAAAGGGTAATTGCTTAACTAAATATAGATTTCAAACTTTCTAGACTCTATATTAAGGTTTTTGCTTATCGTGTAGGAAGCATATAGAGGATAAGGTTTAAATTTGGTCGGAAATTTCCGGGTCGTTACATCTTAGCAGTCCATGTGAGTCACCTAACACATGTGGGAACCATCATTTGGCAACTAGCATGAAATATCTCATAAAATTATAAAAATATGAGTAATCATTCATGACTTATTTACATGAAAACAAAATTACATATCCTTTATATCTAATCCATAAACCAACGACCAAAAACACCTACAAACACTTTCATTCTTCAATTTTCTTCATCTAATTGATCTCTTTCAAGTTCTATCTTCAAGTTCTAAGTGTTCTTCATATATTCTACAAGTTCTAGTTACATAAAATCAAGAATACTTTCAAGTTTGCTAGCTCACTTCCAATCTTGTAAGGTGATCATCCAACCTCAAGAAATTTTTGTTTCTTACAGTAGGTTATCATTATATTACAAGGTAATAATCATATTCAAACTTTGGTTCAATTTCTATAACTATAACAATCTTATTTCAAGTGATGATCTTACTTGAACTTGTTTTCGTGTCATGATTCTGCTTCAAGAACTTCGAGCCATCCAAGGATCCGTTGAAGCTAGATCCATTTTTCTCTTTTCCAGTAGGTTTATCCAAGGAACTTAAGGTAGTAATGATGTTCATAACATCATTCGATTCATACACATAAAGCTATCTTATTCGAAGGTTTAAACTTGTAATCACTAGAACATAGTTTAGTTAATTCTAAACTTGTTCGCAAACAAAAGTTAATCCTTCTAACTTGACTTTTAAAATCAACTAAACACATGTTCTATATCTATATGATATGCTAACTTAATGATTTAAAACCTGGAAACACGAAAAACACCGTAAAACCGGATTTACGCCGTCGTAGTAACACCGCGGGCTGTTTTGGGTTAGTTAATTAAAAACTATGATAAACTTTGATTTAAAAGTTGTTATTCTGAGAAAATGATTTTTATTATGAATATGAAACTATATCCAAAAATTATGGTTAAACTCAAAGTGGAAGTATGTTTTCTAAAATGGTCATCTAGACGTCGTTCTTTCGACTGAAATGACTACCTTTACAAAAATGACTTGTAACTTATTTTTCCGACTATAAACTTATACTTTTTCTGTTTATATTCATAAAATAAAGTTCAATATGAAACCATAGCAATTTGATTCACTCAAAACGGATTTAAAATGAAGAAGTTATGGGTAAAACAAGATTGGATAATTTTTCTCATTTTAGCTACGTGAAAATTGGTAACAAATCTATTCTAACCATAACTTAATCAACTTGTATTGTATATTATGTAATCTTGAGATACCATAGACACGTATACAATATTTCGACCTATCATGTCGACACATCTATATATATTTCGGAACAACCATAGACACTCTATATGTGAATGTTGGAGTTAGCTATACAGGGTTGAGGTTGATTCCAAAATATATATAGTTTGAGTTGTGATCAATACTGAGATACGTATACACTGGGTCGTGGATTGATTCAAGATAATATTTATCGATTTATTTCTGTACATCTAACTGTGGACAACTAGTTGTAGGTTATTAACGAGGACAGCTGACTTAATAAACTTAAAACATCAAAATATATTAAAAGTGTTGTAAATATATTTTGAACATACTTTGATATATATGTATATATTGTTATAGGTTCGTGAATCAACCAGTGGCCAAGTCTTACTTCCCGACGAAGTAAAAATCTGTGAAAGTGAGTTATAGTCCCACTTTTAAAATCTAATATTTTTGGGATGAGAATACATGCAGGTTTTATAAATGATTTACAAAATAGACACAAGTACGTGAAACTACATTCTATGGTTGAATTATCGAAATCGAATATGCCCCTTTTTATTAAGTCTGGTAATCTAAGAATTAGGGAACAGACACCCTAATTGACGCGAATCCTAAAGATAGATCTATTGGGCCCAACAAGCCCCATCCAAAGTACCGGATGCTTTAGTACTTCGAAATTTATATCATGTCCGAAGGAGGATCCCGGAATGATGGGGATATTCTTATATATGCATCTTGTTAATGTCGGTTACCAGGTGTTCACCATATGAATGATTTTTATCTCTATGTATGGGATGTGTATTGAAATATGAAATCTTGTGGTCTATTATTATGATTTGATATATATAGGTTAAACCTATAACTCACCAACATTTTTGTTGACGTTTTAAGCATGTTTATTCTCAGGTGATTATTAAGAGCTTCCGCTGTCGCATACTTAAATAAGGACGAGATTTGGAGTCCATGCTTGTATGATATTGTGTAAAAACTGCATTCAAGAAACTTATTTTGTTGTAACATATTTGTATTGTAAACCATTATGTAATGGTCGTGTGTAAACAGGATATTTTAGATTATCATTATTTGATAATCTACGTAAAGCTTTTTAAACCTTTATTGATGAAATAAAGGTTATGGTTTGTTTTAAAATGAATGCAGTCTTTGAAAAACGTCTCATATAGAGGTCAAAACCTCGCAACGAAATCAATTAATATGGAACGTTTTTAATCAATAAGAACGGGACATTTCAGTTGGTATCCGAGCGTTGGTCTTAGAGAACCAGAATTTTGCATTAGTGTGTCTTATCTAGTTTGTTAGGATGCATTAGTGAGTCTGGACTTCGACCGTGTTTACTTGAAAAATGATTGCTTAACAAATTTTGTTGGAAACTATATATTTTTAACATGTGAATATTATGTGATATATTAATCTCTTAACGCGTTTGATATTATGTGATAGATGTCTACCTCTAGAACAAGTCCCATTAACTCACCTAATAATAATGAAGAGTCAAATGTAAATTGGAATGATTCGTGGACTGATTCACAAGTTCCCGAAGAGGAACCGGAAGAAGAGTCGGAACCAGAAGAAGAATCGGAACCGGAAGAAGAATCGGAACCGGATGAAGAAATAGAACTGGTGGGGGAAATAATAAAACGGTTAAGTAAAAGAAAATCCTCAACCAACCGACCAAGGTTAATTATGGTCAATGGTGTTTCCGCCAAGGAAGCAAAATATTGGGAGGATTACCAATTCTCCGATGAATCGGATTCCGACGAGAATTCCGATGATGTTATAGAAATTACCCCAACTGAATTTAAAAAGGCAAAAGAAAATAATAAGGGAAAGGGCATAAAAATAGAGAAATCTAATTCCAACCCCGATGAACTTTATATGTATCTTCAACCCCCGAAGTCCTTAAGTTGTAACAATGACCCGGGAACCTCTAAACCACCAGGTTTTTCTAAACCAATGTGGAAAACGACGGCTCGTATTAGGGGAACATCATATATCCCTAGAAACTTGGCAAAACGAACCAAAACCGAAGAAGAAGAAACAAGCGAGTCAGAATAAGATAGTTGTATTCGTGTGGTGTAATATAGTGTGCTTATGCTTTATGATATATGTAAAAATTGCTTGTATTAATAAGTATTTTTTATGAATCTAACTCTTGTCTATTTTACAGTATAAAAACACAAAATGGATAGACAACCCAATATTTTAAGAGACCTACCCGGAGACATGATTGATGAAATCTTCTCTTGAGTCGGTCAGAATTCTTCGGCACAACTATTTAAGGCGAGATCAGTTTGTAAGACATTCGAAGAACGTTCCAAGAATGCCTTGGTTTATAAAAGGTTTTCGTTCGAAAGATGGGGGATATCACATTGGGAAATCCATAAGTTACGATGTGTTTACTTTGACGCATATATTGCGGGGAACCCAAATGCTATTTTACGCAATGGGTTAAGAAATTATTTTGACTCAATATATCCGAATATTGGACTTCGTGATTTAGAAAAAGCGGCTAACATGCAACATAAAGAAGCATGTTATGCTTACGGATTAGTAATGTTCGCTTCTCACCAAAGTGAGAACAAGAACATCGGGCTACAACTATTAAACAAAACGTTCCCACAAGTGACGGAGTCGGTAATTGGGGTAAGAAATGAGGTTTTTAGATTGTTACGGGACTGTTGGACATTACGTAACCCTCGTCCCTTTGACGACGTTACAACACGATGTCTTATCAACGGCCATAACGGTTATGTTCCACAAGACCAAGGATGGGAAGTAATCCTAGTAAAACCAGAATGCATGACTTGTTTCTGGACGTATGAATTACGTGTCTTTATTGCCTTTGCTGAACGACTTGTGTACTAGCTAGAATTATCTTCACAACCATCTTGTATCAAATTTATTGTGTGCTATATTTCATGCTATATGTAAAATAAGCGGTATTGTAAGTTTGTAAATTATTGTGTAAAAGTTTGAACGCGAAATATTATTATAATCAGTTTTTCATATAGAATTGTAGTAGTTGAATTGTATATTAGCTACTAAGTATGAACTTAACGGGTAGGTACTACTCGAATTTAAACTTATAAAACGCTAATATGAAGAAAAAGCTTTTATAAATGAGTTCATATTATGCTACGAAATACTATTAACTACTCTTAATATTCTGTATGATTAACTTGTTCCATTTAACTATTTTGAAGGAAATAGCACCGACTACTCGACACACCGTGAATATGAATGAAGAGGAATTCCGTACTTTTCTAGCTTCAAACATAGCCGCAGTACAGGCTGCGCTACATACCAACAATAACCTTGGATCTAGCAGTACAGGAAATCGTGTAGGATGCACCTACAAAGAATTCACTGCCTGCAAACCTTTGGAATTTGATGGAACCGAAGGACCGATCGGATTGAAACGGTGGACCGAGAAGGTCGAATCAGTGTTTGCCATAAGTAAGTGTACTGAAGAGGACAAAGTGAAGTACGCTACGCATACCTTCACAGGTTCTGCGTTAACATGGTGGAATACCTATCTAGAGCAAGTGGGACAAGACGATGCGTACACACTACCGTGGTCAGCATTCAAGCACTTGATGAACGAGAAATACCGTCCCAGAACCGAGGTCAATAAGCTCAAGACAGAACTTAGAGGGTTACGAACCCAAGGATTTGATATTACCACGTACGAAAGACGATTCACAGAATTGTGCCTATTGTGTCCGGGAGCATTCGAAGATGAGGAAGAGAAGATCGACGCGTTTGTGAAAGGATTACCGGAAAGAATCCAAGAAGATATAAGTTCACACGAGCCCGCCTCCATACAACAGGCATGTAGAATGGCTCACAAACTAGTGAACCAGATTGAAGAAAGAATTAAAGAACAGACTGCTGAAGAGGCCAATGTGAAGCAAGTCAAAAGAAAGTGGGAGGAAAACGGTGATAAGAATCACCAATACAACAACAACAGCAATTACAACAATAATCGCAACAATTATCCCAACAATCGCAACATCAATCGCAACTACAACAAACGGCCCAACAACAACAACCACAACAACAGCAACTACAACAACCATCCCAACAACAATAATAACCGCAACAACAACAACAATCAGAAGCAGCTATGCCAAAGGTGTGAAAAATATCACTCGGGGTTCTGCACCAAATTTTGCAACAAGTGTAAAAGAAATGGTCATAGCGCGGCGAAGTGTGAGGTCTACGGACCAGGGGTTAATAGAACGAAAGGAACAAATGGTGTCGGAACGAGTAATGGCGGAGCAAGTAGTGTCGGAGCAAGTTATGCAAATGTAGTTTGTTATAAATGTGGAAAACCGGGCCACATTATTAGAAATTGCCCGAACCAGGAGAACACGAATGGACAAGGTCGCGGAAGAGTTTTCAATATTAATGCGGCAGAGGCACAGGAAGACCTGGAGCTTGTTACGGGTACGTTTCTTATTGACAATAAATCTGCTTACGTTTTATTTGATTCGGGTGCAGATAGAAGCTATATGAGTAGAGATTTTTGTGCTAAATTAAGTTGTCCATTGACGCCTTTGGATAGTAAATTTTTACTCGAATTACCAAATGGTAAATTAATTTCAGCAGATAATATATGTCGGAATCGAGAAATTAAACTGGTTAGCGAAACATTTAAGATTGACTTGATACCAGTAGAGTTAGGGAGTTTTGATGTGATAATCGGTATGGACTGGTTGAAAGAAGTGAAAGCAGAGATCGTTTGTTACAAAAATGCAATTCGCATTATACGAGAAAAAGGAAAACCCTTAATGGTGTACGGAGAAAAGGGCAACACGAAGCTACATCTTATTAGTAATTTGAAGGCACAAAAACTAATAAGAAAAGGTTGCTATGCTGTTCTAGCACACGTCGAGAAAGTACAAACTGAAGAAAAGAGCATCAATGATGTTCCCATTGCAAAAGAATTTCCCGATGTATTTCCGAAAGAATTACCGGGATTACCCCCACATCGATCCGTTGAATTTCAAATAGATCTTGTACCAGGAGCTGCACCAATAGCTCGTGCTCCTTACAGACTCGCACCCAGCGAGATGAAAGAACTGCAAAGCCAATTACAAGAACTTTTAGAGCGTGGTTTCATTCGACCAAGCACATCACCGTGGGGAGCTCCTGTTTTGTTTGTCAAGAAGAAAGATGGTACATTCAGGTTGTGTATCGACTACCGAGAGTTGAACAAACTTACCATCAAGAACCGCTACCCACTACCGAGAATCGACGACTTATTTGATCAACTACAAGGCTCGTCTGTTTATTCAAAGATTGACTTACGTTCCGGGTATCATCAAATGCGGGTGAAAGAAGATGATATTCCAAAGACTGCTTTCAGAACACGTTACGGTCATTACGAGTTTATGGTCATGCCGTTTGGTTTAACTAATGCACCAGCTGTGTTCATGGACCTTATGAACCGAGTGTGTGGACCATACCTTGACAAGTTTGTCATTGTTTTCATTGATGACATACTTATTTACTCAAAGAATGACCAAGAACACGGTGAACATTTGAGAAAGGTGTTAGAAGTATTGAGGAAGGAAGAATTGTACGCTAAGTTTTCAAAGTGTGCATTTTGGTTGGAAGAAGTTCAATTCCTCGGTCACATAGTGAACAAAGAAGGTATTAAGGTGGATCCGGCAAAGATAGAAACTGTTGAAAAGTGGGAAACCCCGAAAACTCCGAAACACATACGCCATTTTTTAGGATTAGCTGGTTACTATAGAAGGTTCATCCAAGATTTTTCCAGAATAGCAAAACCCTTGACTGCATTAACGCATAAAGGGAAGAAATTTGAATGGAATGATGAACAAGAGAAAGCGTTTCAGTTATTGAAGAAAAAGCTAACTACGACACCTATATTGTCATTACCTGAAGGGAATGATGATTTTGTGATTTATTGTGACGCATCAAAGCAAGGTCTCGGTTGTGTATTAATGCAACGAACGAAGGTGATTGCTTATGCGTCTAGACAATTGAAGATTCACGAACAAAATTATACGACGCATGATTTGGAATTAGGAGCGGTTGTTTTTGCATTAAAGACTTGGAGGCACTACTTATATGGGGTCAAAAGTATTATATATACCGACCACAAAAGTCTTCAACACATATTTAATCAGAAACAACTGAATATGAGGCAGCGTAGGTGGATTGAATTGTTGAATGATTACGACTTTGAGATTCGTTACCACCCGGGGAAGGCAAATGTGGTAGCCGATGCCTTGAGCAGGAAGGACAGAGAACCCATTCGAGTAAAATCTATGAATATAATGATTCATAATAACCTTACTACTCAAATAAAGGAGGCGCAACAAGGAGTTTTAAAAGAGGGAAATTTAAAGGATGAAATACCCAAAGGATCGGAGAAGCATCTTAATATTCAGGAAGACGGAACTCGGTATAGGGCTGAAAGGATTTGGGTACCAAAATTTGGAGATATGAGAGAAATGGTACTTAGAGAAGCTCATAGAACCAGATACTCAATACATCCTGGAACGGGGAAGATGTACAAGGATCTTAAGAAACATTTTTGGTGGCCGGGTATGAAAGCCGATGTTGCTAAATACGTAGGAGAATGTTTGACGTGTTCTAAGGTCAAAGCTGAGCATCAGAAACCATCAGGTCTACTTCAACAACCCGAAATCCCGGAATGGAAATGGGAAAACATTACCATGGATTTCATTACTAAATTGCCAAGGACTGCAAATGGTTTTGATACTATTTGGGTAATAGTTGATCGTCTCACCAAATCAGCACATTTCCTGCCAATAAGAGAAGATGACAAGATGGAGAAGTTAGCACGACTGTATTTGAAGGAAGTCGTCTCCAGACATGGAATACCAATCTCTATTATCTCTGATAGGGATGGCAGATTTATTTCAAGATTCTGGCAGACATTACAGCAAGCATTAGGAACTCGTCTAGACATGAGTACTGCCTATCATCCACAAACTGATGGGCAGAGCGAAAGGACGATACAAACGCTTGAAGACATGCTACGAGCATGTGTCATTGATTTCGGAAACAGTTGGGATCGACATCTACCATTAGCAGAATTTTCCTACAACAACAGCTACCATTCAAGCATTGAGATGGCGCCGTTTGAAGCACTTTATGGTAGAAAGTGCAGGTCTCCGATTTGTTGGAGTGAAGTGGGGGATAGACAGATTACGGGTCCGGAGATTATACAAGAAACTACAGAGAAGATCATTCAAATTCAACAACGGTTGAAAACCGCTCAAAGTCGACAAAAGAGCTACGCTGACATTAAAAGAAAAGATATAGAATTTGAAATTGGAGAGATGGTCATGCTTAAAGTTGCACCTTGGAAAGGCGTTGTTCGATTTGGTAAACGAGGGAAATTAAATCCAAGGTATATTGGACCATTCAAGATTATTGATCGTGTCGGACCAGTAGCTTACCGACTAGAGTTACCTCAACAACTCGCGGCTGTACATAACACTTTCCACGTCTCGAATTTAAAGAAATATTTTTCTAAAGAAGATCTCACTATTCCGTTAGATGAAATCCAAATCAACGAAAAACTTCAATTCATCGAAGAACCCGTCGAAATAATGGATCGTGAGGTTAAAAGACTTAAGCAAAACAAGATACCAATTGTTAAGGTTCGATGGAATGCTCGTAGAGGACCCGAGTTCACCTGGGAGCGTGAAGATCAGATGAAGAAGAAATACCCGCATCTATTTCCAGAAGATTCGTCAACACCTTCAACAGCTTAAAATTTCGGGACGAAATTTATTTAACGGGTAGGTACTGTAGTGACCCGAACTTTTCCATGTTTATATATATTAATTGAGATTGATATTTACATGATTAAATGTTTCCAACATGTTAAGCAATCAAACTTGTTAAGACTTGATTAATTGAAATAGGTTTCATATAGACAATTGACCACCCAAGTTGACCGGTGATTCACGAACATTAAAACTTGTAAAAACTATATGATGACATATATATGGTTATATATATAGTTAACATGATATTATGATAAGTAAACATATCATTAAGTATATTAACAATGAACTACATATGTAAAAACAAGACTACTAACTTAATGATTTTGAAACGAGACATATATGTAACGATTATCGTTGTAACGACATTTAATGTATATATATCATATTAAGAGATATTCATACATGATAATATCATTATAATATAATAATTTAAAATCTCATTTGATATTATAAACATTGGGTTAACAATATTTAACAAGATCATTAACCTAAAGGTTTCAAAACAACACTTACATGTAACGACTAACGATGACTTAACGACTCAGTTAAAATGTATATACATGTAGTGTTTTAATATGTATTTATACACTTTTTAAAGACTTCAATACACTTATCAAAATACTTCTACTTAACAAAAATGCTTACAATTACATCCTCGTTCAGTTTCATCAACAATTCTACTCGTATGCACCCGTATTCGTACTCGTACAATACACAGCTTTTAGATGTATGTACTATTGGTATATACACTCCAATGATCAGCTCTTAGCAGCCCATGTGAGTCACCTAACACATGTGGGAACCATCATTTGGCAACTAGCATGAAATATCTCATAAAATTATAAAAATATGAGTAATAATTCATGACTTATTTACATGAAAACAAAATTACATATCCTTTATATCTAATCCATAAACCAACGACCAAAAACACCTACAAACACTTTCATTCTTCAATTTTCTTCATCTAATTGATCTCTCTCAAGTTCTATCTTCAAGTTCTAAGTGTTCTTCATATATTCTACAAGTTCTAGTTACATAAAATCAAGAATACTTTCAAGTTTGCTAGCTCACTTCCAATCTTGTAAGGTGATCATCCAACCTCAAGAAATCTTTGTTTCTTACAGTAGGTTATCATTCTATTACAAGGTAATAATCATATTCAAACTTTGGTTCAATTTCTATAACTATAACAATCTTATTTCAAGTGATGATCTTACTTGAACTTGTTTTCGTGTCATGATTCTGCTTCAAGAACTTCGAGCCATCCAAGGATCCGTTGAAGCTAGATCCATTTTTCTCTTTTCCAGTAGGTTTATCCAAGGAACTTAAGGTAGTAATGATGTTCATAACATCATTCGATTCATACACATAAAGCTATCTTATTCGAAGGTTTAAACTTGTAATCACTAGAACATAGTTTAGTTAATTCTAAACTTGTTCGCAAACAAAAGTTAATCCTTCTAACTTGACTTTTAAAATCAACTAAACACATGTTCTATATCTATATGATATGCTAACTTAATGATTTAAAACCTGGAAACACGAAAAACACCGTAAAACCGGATTTACGCCATCGTAGTAACACCGCGGGCTGTTTTGGGTTAGTTAATTAAAAACTATGATAAACTTTGATTTAAAAGTTGTTATTCTGAGAAAATTATTTTTATTATGAATATGAAACTATATCCAAAAATTATGGTTAAACTCAAAGTGGAAGTATGTTTTCTAAAATGGTCATCTAGACGTCGTTCTTTCGACTGAAATGACTACCTTTACAAAAATGACTTGTAACTTATTTTTCCGACTATAAACTTATACTTTTTCTGTTTATATTCATAAAATAAAGTTCAATATGAAACCATAGCAATTTGATTCACTCAAAACGGATTTAAAATGAAGAAGTTATGGGTAAAACAAGATTGGATAATTTTTCTCATTTTAGCTACGTGAAAATTGGTAACAAATCTATTCTAACCATAACTTAATCAAATTGTATTGTATATTATGTAATCTTGAGATACCATAGACACGTATACAATGTTTCGACCTATCATGTCGACACATCTATATATATTTCGGAACAACCATAGACACTCTATATGTGAATGTTGGAGTTAGCTATACAGGGTTGAGGTTGATTCCAAAATATATATAGTTTGAGTTGTGATCAATACTGAGATACGTATACACTGGGTTGTGGATTGATTCAAGATAATATTTATCGATTTATTTCTGTACATCTAACTGTGGACAACTAGTTGTAGGTTACTAACGAGGACAGCTGACTTAATAAACTTAAAACATCAAAATATATTAAAAGTGTTGTAAATATATTTTGAACATACTTTGATATATATGTATATATTGTTATAGGTTCGTGAATCAACCAGTGGCCAAGTCTTACTTCCCGACGAAGTAAAAATCTGTGAAAGTGAGTTATAGTCCCACTTTTAAAATCTAATATTTTTGGGATGAGAATACATGCATGTTTTATAAATGATTTACAAAATAGACACAAGTACGTGAAACTACATTCTATGGTTGAATTATCGAAATCGAATATGCCCCTTTTTATTAAGTCTGGTAATCTAAGAATTAGGGAACAGACACCCTAATTGACGCGAATCCTAAAGATAGATCTATTGGGCCCAACAAGCCCCATCCAAAGTACCGGATGCTTTAGTACTTCGAAATTTATATCATGTCCGAAGGAGGATCCCGGAATGATGGGGATATTCTTATATATGCATCTTGTTAATGTCGGTTACCAGGTGTTCACCATATGAATGATTTTTATCTCTTTGTATGGGATGTGTATTGAAATATGAAATCTTGTGGTCTATTATTATGATTTGATATATATAGGTTAAACCTATAACTCACCAACATTTTTGTTGACGTTTTAAGCATGTTTATTCTCAGGTGATTATTAAGAGCTTCCGCTGTCGCATACTTAAATAAGGACGAGATTTGGAGTCCATGCTTGTATGATATTGTGTAAAAACTGCATTCAAGAAACTTATTTTGTTGTAACATATTTGTATTGTAAACCATTATGTAATGGTCGTGTGTAAACAGGATATTTTAGATTATCATTATTTGATAATCTACGTAAAGCTTTTTAAACCTTTATTGATGAAATAAAGGTTATGATTTGTTTTAAAATGAATGCAGTCTTTGAAAAACGTCTCATATAGAGGTCAAAACCTCGCAACGAAATCAATTAATATGGAACGTTTTTAATCAATAAGAACGGGACATTTCACCTACTACCCAAGTACCACAAGCAACACCAGCAACATAACCAGCACCACTAGTACCAACAATACCACCAACATCACCAACACCACAAGCATTGTAAGCACCATCAGCATCACCACCAACAGCATCAGCATCACCAACAACAACATCTGCATTTCACGCCTCAACATCACACTCAGTACCTCGGATATCAACATCATACGCCCCATAGATACCAAGGAATATTAGTAATAATGAGTTAAGATGTATTGACTCATTCTTTCTGAAGAATTATATATGTATACTTTATATATATATATGGTTTGAAACAATAATAAATCTTTTCGTACTAAGCTATTACGTGTAAATCTTAACTAGTATGTACTACTTGGTTAATTCATATCACTAATATGCTATAATGTACATCATTCGTTAATGACTTAATGATCATTATGAAATGTCCCGTTCTTATTGATTAAAAACGTTCCATATTAATTGATTTCGTTGCGAGGTTTTGACCTCTATATGAGACGTTTTTCAAAGACTGCATTCATTTTAAAACAAACCATAACCTTTATTTCATCAATAAAGGTTTAAAAAGCTTTACGTAGATTATCAAATAATGATAATCTAAAATATCCTGTTTACACACGACCATTACATAATGGTTTACAATACAAATATGTTACAACAAAATAAGTTTCTTGAATGCAGTTTTTACACAATATCATACAAGCATGGACTCCAAATCTCGTCCTTATTTAAGTATGCGACAGCGGAAGCTCTTAATAATCACCTAAGAATAAACATGCTTAAAACGTCAACAAAAATGTTGGTGAGTTATAGGTTTAACCTATATATATCAAATCATAATAATAGACCACGAGATTTCATATTTCAATACACATCCCATACATAGAGATAAAAATCATTCATATGGTGAACACCTGGTAACCGACATTAACAAGATGCATATATAAGAATATCCCCATCATTCCGGGACACCCTTCGGATATGATATAAATTTCGAAGTACTAAAGCATCCGTTACTTTGGATGGGGTTTGTTAGACCCAATAGATCTATCTTTAGGATTCGCGTCAATTAGGGTGTCTGTTCCCTAATTCTTAGATTACCAGACTTAATAAAAAGGGGCATATTCGATTTCGATAATTCAACCATAGAATGTAGTTTCACGTACTTGTGTCTATTTTGTAAATCATTTATAAAACCTGCATGTATTCTCATCCCAAAAATATTAGATTTTAAAAGTGGGACTATAACTCACTTTCACAGATTTTTACTTCGTCGAGAAGTAAGACTTGGTCACTGGTTGATTCACGAACCTATAACAATATATACATATATATCAAAGTATGTTCAAAATATATTTACAACATTTTTAATATATTTTGATGTTTTAAGTTTATTAAGTCAGCTGTCCTCGTTAGTAACCTACAACTAGTTGTCCACAGTTAGATGTGAAATGTCCCGTTCTTATTGATTAAAAACGTTCCATATTAATTGATTTCGTTGCGAGGTTTTGACCTCTATATGAGACGTTTTTCAAAGACTGCATTCATTTTTAAAACAAACCATAACCTTTATTTCATAAATAAAGGTTTAAAAAGCTTTACGTAGATTATCAAATAATGATAATCTAAAATATCATGTTTACACACGACCATTACATAATGATTTACAATACAAATATGTTACATCGAAATCAGTTTCTTGAATGCAGTTTTTACACAATATCATACAAACATGGACTCCAAATCTTGTCCTTATTTTAGTATGCAACAGCGGAAGCTCTTAATATTCTCCTGAGAATAAACATGCTTTAAACGTCAACAAAAATGTTGGTGAGTTATAGGTTTAACCTATATATATCAAATCATAATAATAGACCACAAGATTTCATATTTCAATACACATCCCATACATAGAGATAAAAATCATTCATATGGTGAACACCTGGTAACCGACATTAACAAGATGCATATATAAGAATATCCCCATCATTCCGGGACACCCTTCGGATATGATATAAATTTCGAAGTACTAAAGCATCTGGTACTTTGGATGGGGCTTGTTGGGCCCGATAGATCTATCTTTAGGATTCGCGTCAATTAGGGTGTCTGTTCCCTAATTCTTAGATTACCAGACTTAATAAAAAGGGGCATATTCGATTTCGATAATTCAACCATAGAATGTAGTTTCATGTACTTGTGTCTATTTTGTAAATCATTTATAAAACCTGCATGTATTCTCATCCCAAAAATATTAGATTTTAAAAGTGGGACTATAACTCACTTTCACTGATTTTTACTTCGTCGGGAAGTAAGACTTGGCCACTGGTTGATTCACGAACCTATAACAATATATACATATATATCAAAGTATGTTCAAAATATATTTACAACATTTTTAATATATTTTGATGTTTTAAGTTTATTAAGTCAGCTGTCCTCGTTAGTAACCTACAACTAGTTGTCCACAATTAGATGTACAGAAATAAATCGATAAATATTATCTTGAATCAATCCACAACCCAGTGTATACGTATCTCAGTATTGATCACAACTCAAACTATATATATTTTGGAATCAACCTCAACCCTGTATAGCTAACTCCAACATTCACATATAGAGTGTCTATGGTTGTTCCGAAATATATATAGATGTGTCGACATGATAGGTCGAAATATTGTATACGTGTCTATGGTATCTCAAGATTACATAATATACAATACAAGTTGATTAAGTTATGGTTGGAATAGATTTGTTACCAATTTTCACGTAGCTAAAATGAGAAAAATTATCCAATCTTGTTTTACCCATAACTTCTTCATTTTAAATCCGTTTTGAGTGAATCAAATTGCTATGGTTTCATATTGAACTCTATTTTATGAATCTAAATAGAAAAAGTATAGGTTTATAGTCGGAAAAATAAGTTACAAGTCGTTTTTTTTAAAGGTAGTCATTTCAGTCGAAAGAACGACGTCTAGATGACCATTTTAGAAAACATACTTCCACTTTGAGTTTAACCATAATTTTTGGATATAGTTTCATGTTCATAATAAAAATCATTTTCTCAGAATAACAACTTTTAAATCAAAGTTTATCATAGTTTTTAATTAACTAACCCAAAACAGCCCGCGGTGTTACTACGACGGCGTAAATCCGGTTTTACGGTGTTTTTCGTGTTTCCAGGTTTTAAATCATTAAGTTAGCATATCATATAGATATATAACATGTGTTTAGTTGATTTTAAAAGTCAAGTTAGAAGGATTAACTTTTGTTTGCGAACAAGTTTAGAATTAACTAAACTATGTTCTAGTGATTACAAGTTTAAACCTTCGAATAAGATAGCTTTATATGTATGAATCGAATGATGTTATGAACATCATTACTACCTTAAGTTCCTTGGATAAACCTACTGGAAAAGAGAAAAATGGATCTAGCTTCAATGGATTCTTGGATGGCTCGAAGTTCTTGAAGCAGAATCATGACACGAAAACAAGTTCAAGTAAGATCATCACTTGAAATAAGATTGTTATAGTTATAGAAATTGAACCAAAGTTTGAATATGATTATTACCTTGTATTAGAATAATAACCTACTGTAAGAAACAAAGATTTCTTGAGGTTGGATGATCACCTTACAAGATTGGAAGTGAGCTAGCAAACTTGAAAGTATTCTTGATTTTATGAAACTAGAACTTTTGGAATTTATGAAGAACACTTAGAACTTGAAGATAGAACTTGAGAGAGATCAATTAGATGAAGAAAATTGAAGAATGAAAGTGTTTGTAGGTGTTTTTGGTCGTTGGTGTATGGATTAGATATAAAGGATATGTAATTTTGTTTTCATGTAAATAAGTCATGAATGATTACTCATATTTTTGTAATTTTATGAGATATTTCATGCTAGTTGCCAAATGATGGTTCCCACATGTGTTAGGTGACTCACATGGGCTGCTAAGAGCTGATCATTGGAGTGTATATACCAATAGTACATACATCTAAAAGCTGTGTATTGTACGAGTACGAATACGGGTGCATACGAGTAGAATTGTTGATGAAACTGAACGAGGATGTAATTGTAAGCATTTTTGTTAAGTAGAAGTATTTTGATAAGTGTATTTAAGTCTTTAAAAAGTGTATAAATACATATTAAAACACTACATGTATATACATTTTAACTGAGTCGTTAAGTCATCGTTAGTCGTTACATGTAAGTGTTGTTTTGAAACCTTTAGGTTAATGATCTTGTTAAATGTTGTTAACCCAATGTTTATAATATCAAATGAGATTTTAAATTATTATATTATAATGATATTATCATGTATGAATATCTCTTAATATGATATATATACATTAAATGTCGTTACAACGATAATCGTTACATATATGTCTCGTTTCAAAATCATTAAGTTAGTAGTCTTGTTTTTACATATGTAGTTCATTGTTAATATACTTAATGATATGTTTACTTATCATAATATCATGTTAACTATATATATAACCATATATATGTCATCATATAGTTTTTACAAGTTTTAACGTTCGTGAATCACCGGTCAACTTGGGTGGTCAATTGTCTATATGAAACCTATTTCAATTAATCAAGTCTTAACAAGTTTGATTGCTTAACATGTTGGAAACATTTAATCATGTAAATATCAATCTCAATTAATATATATAAACATGGAAAAGTTCGGGTCACTACAGTACCTACCCGTTAAATAAATTTCGTCCCGAAATTTTAAGCTGTTGAAGGTGTTGACGAATCTTCTGGAAATAGATGCGGGTATTTCTTCTTCATCTGATCTTCACGCTCCCAGGTGAAATCGGGTCCTCTACGAGCATTCCATCGAACCTTAACAATTGGTATCTTGTTTTGCTTAAGTCTTTTAACCTCACGATCCATTATTTCGACGGGTTCTTCGATGAATTGAAGTTTTTCGTTGATTTGGATTTCATCTAACGGAATAGTGAGATCTTCTTTAGCAAAATATTTCTTTAAATTCGAGACATGGAAAGTGTTATGTACAGCCGCGAGTTGTTGAGGTAACTCTAGTCGGTAAGCTACTGGTCCGACACGATCAATAATCTTGAATGGTCCAATATACCTTGGATTTAATTTCCCTCGTTTACCAAATCGAACAACGCCTTTCCAAGGTGCAACTTTAAGCATGACCATCTCTCCAATTTCAAATTCTATATCTTTTCTTTTAATGTCAGCGTAGCTCTTTTGTCGACTTTGAGCGGTTTTCAACCGTTGTTGAATTTGAATGATCTTCTCTGTAGTTTCTTGTATAATCTCCGGACCCGTAATCTGTCTATCCCCCACTTCACTCCAACAAATCGGAGACCTGCACTTTCTACCATAAAGTGCTTCAAACGGCGCCATCTCAATGCTTGAATGGTAGCTGTTGTTGTAGGAAAATTCTGCTAATGGTAGATGTCGATCCCAACTGTTTCCGAAATCAATAACACATGCTCGTAGCATGTCTTCAAGCGTTTGTATCGTCCTTTCGCTCTGCCCATCAGTTTGTGGATGATAGGCAGTACTCATGTCTAGACGAGTTCCTAATGCTTGCTGTAATGTCTGCCAGAATCTTGAAATAAATCTGCCATCCCTATCAGAGATAATAGAGATTGGTATTCCATGTCTGGAGACGACTTCCTTCAAATACAGTCGTGCTAACTTCTCCATCTTGTCATCTTCTCTTATTGGCAGGAAATGTGCTGATTTGGTGAGACGATCAACTATTACCCAAATAGTATCAAAACCACTTGCAGTCCTTGGCAATTTAGTAATGAAATCCATGGTAATGTTTTCCCATTTCCATTCCGGGATTTCGGGTTGTTGAAGTAGACCTGATGGTTTCTGATGCTCAGCTTTGACCTTAGAACACGTCAAACATTCTCCTACGTATTTAGCAACATCGGCTTTCATACCCGGCCACCAAAAATGTTTCTTAAGATCCTTGTACATCTTCCCCGTTCCAGGATGTATTGAGTATCTGGTTCTATGAGCTTCTCTAAGTACCATTTCTCTCATATCTCCAAATTTTGGTACCCAAATCCTTTCAGCCCTATACCGAGTTCTGTCTTCCTGAATATTAAGATGCTTCTCCGATCCTTTGGGTATTTCATCCTTTAAATTTCCCTCTTTTAAAACTCCTTGTTGCGCCTCCTTTATTTGAGTAGTAAGGTTATTATGAATCATTATATTCATAGATTTTACTCGAATGGGTTCTCTGTCCTTCCTGCTCAAGGCATCGGCTACCACATTTGCCTTCCCCGGGTGGTAACGAATCTCAAAGTCGTAATCATTCAACAATTCAATCCACCTACGCTGCCTCATATTCAGTTGTTTCTGATTAAATATGTGTTGAAGACTTTTGTGGTCGGTATATATAATACTTTTGACCCCATATAAGTAGTGCCTCCAAGTCTTTAATGCAAAAACAACCGCTCCTAATTCCAAATCATGCGTCATATAATTTTGTTCGTGAATCTTCAATTGTCTAGACGCATAAGCAATCACCTTCGTTCGTTGCATTAATACACAACCGAGACCTTGCTTTGATGCGTCACAATAAATCACAAAATCATCATTCCCTTCAGGTAATGACAATATAGGTGCCGTAGTTAGCTTTTTCTTCAATAACTGAAACGCTTTCTCTTGTTCATCATTCCATTCAAATTTCTTCCCTTTATGCGTTAATGCAGTCAAGGGTTTTGCTATTCTGGAAAAATCTTGGATGAACCTTCTATAGTAACCAGCTAATCCTAAAAAATGGCGTATGTGTTTCGGAGTTTTCGGGGTTTCCCACTTTTCAACAGTTTCTATCTTTGCCGGATCCACCTTAATACCTTCTTTGTTCACTATGTGACCGAGGAATTGAACTTCTTCCAACCAAAATGCACACTTTGAAAACTTAGCGTACAATTCTTCCTTCCTCAATACTTCTAACACCTTTCTCAAATGTTCACCGTGTTCTTGGTCATTCTTTGAGTAAATAAGTATGTCATCAATGAAAACAATGACAAACTTGTCAAGGTATGGTCCACACACTCGGTTCATAAGGTCCATGAACACAGCTGGTGCATTAGTTAAACCAAACGGCATGACCATAAACTCGTAATGACCGTAACGTGTTCTGAAAGCAGTCTTTGGAATATCATCTTCTTTCACCCGCATTTGATGATACCCGGAACGTAAGTCAATCTTTGAATAAACAGACGAGCCTTGTAGTTGATCAAATAAGTCGTCGATTCTCGGTAGTGGGTAGCGGTTCTTGATGGTAAGTTTGTTCAACTCTCGGTAGTCGATACACAACCTGAATGTACCATCTTTCTTCTTGACAAACAAAACAGGAGCTCCCCACGGTGATGTGCTTGGTCGAATGAAACCACGCTCTAAAAGTTCTTGTAATTGGCTTTGCAGTTCTTTCATCTCGCTGGGTGCGAGTCTGTAAGGAGCACGAGCTATTGGTGAAGCTCCTGGTACAAGATCTATTTGAAATTCAACGGATCGATGTGGGGGTAATCCCGGTAATTCTTTCGGAAATACATCGGGAAATTCTTTTGCAATGGGAACATCATTGATGCTCTTTTCTTCAGTTTGTACTTTCTCGACGTGTGTTAGAACAGCATAGCAACCTTTTCTTATTAGTTTTTGTGCCTTCAAATTACTAATAAGATGTAGCTTCGTGTTGCCCTTTTCTCCGTACACCATTAAGGGTTTTCCTTTTTCTCGTATAATGCGAATTGCATTTTTGTAACAAACGATCTCTGCTTTCACTTCTTTCAACCAGTCCATACCGATTATCACATCAAAACTCCCTAACTCTACTGGTATCAAGTCAATCTTAAATGTTTCGCTAACCAGTTTAATTTCTCGATTCCGACATATATTATCTGCTGAAATTAATTTACCATTTGGTAATTCGAGTAAAAATTTACTATCCAAAGGCGTCAATGGACAACTTATTTAGCACAAAAATCTCTACTCATATAGCTTCTATCCGCACCCGAATCAAATAAAACGTAAGCAGATTTATTGTCAATAAGAAACGTACCCGTAACAAGCTCCGGGTCTTCCTGTGCCTCTGCTGCATTAATATTGAAAACTCTTCCGCGGCCTTGTCCATTCGTGTTCTCCTGGTTCGGGCAATTTCTAATAATGTGGCCCGGTTTTCCACATTTATAACAAACTACATTGGCGTAACTTGCTCCGACACTACTTGCTCCGCCATTACTCGTTCCGACACCATTTGTTCCTTTCGTTCTATTAACCCCTGGTCCGTAAACCTCACACTTCGCCGCGCTATGACCATTTCTTTTACACTTGTTGCAAAATTTGGTGCAGAACCCCGAGTGATATTTTTCACACCTTTGGCATAGCTGCTTCTGATTGTTGTTGTTGTTGCGGTTATTATTGTTGTTGGGATGGTTGTTGTAGTTGCTGTTGTTGTGGTTGTTGTTGTTGGGCCGTTTGTTGTAGTTGCGATTGATGTTGCGATTGTTGGGATAATTGTTGCGATTATTGTTGTAATTGCTGTTGTTGTTGTATTGGTGATTCTTATCACCGTTTTCCTCCCACTTTCTTTTGACTTGCTTCACATTGGCCTCTTCAGCAGTCTGTTCTTTAATTCTTTCTTCAATCTGGTTCACTAGTTTGTGAGCCATTCTACATGCCTGTTGTATGGAGGCGGGCTCGTGTGAACTTATATCTTCTTGGATTCTTTCCGGTAATCCTTTCACAAACGCGTCGATCTTCTCTTCCTCATCTTCGAATGCTCCCGGACACAATAGGCACAATTCTGTGAATCGTCTTTCGTACGTGGTAATATCAAATCCTTGGGTTCGTAACCCTCTAAGTTCTGTCTTGAGCTTATTGACCTCGGTTCTGGGATGGTATTTCTCGTTCATCAAGTGCTTGAATGCTGACCACGGTAGTGTGTACGCATCGTCTTGTCCCACTTGCTCTAGATAGGTATTCCACCATGTTAACGCAGAACCTGTGAAGGTATGCGTAGCGTACTTCACTTTGTCCTCTTCAGTACACTTACTTATGGCAAACACTGATTCGACCTTCTCGGTCCACCGTTTCAATCCGATCGGTCCTTCGGTTCCATCAAATTCCAAAGGTTTGCAGGCAGTGAATTCTTTGTAGGTGCATCCTACACGATTTCCTGTACTGCTAGATCCAAGGTTGTTGTTGGTATGTAGCGCAGCCTGTACTGCGGCTATGTTTGAAGCTAGAAAAGTACGGAATTCCTCTTCATTCATATTCACGGTGTGTCGAGTAGTCGGTGCCATTTCCTTCAAAATAGTCAAATGGAACAAGTTAATCATACAGAATATTAAGAGTAGTTAATAGTATTTCATAGCATAATATGAACTCATTTATAAAAGCTTTTTCTTCATATTAGCGTTTTATAAGTTTAAATTCGGGTAGTACCTACCCGTTAAGTTCATACTTAGTAGCTAATATACAATTCAACTACTACAATTCTATATGAAAAACTGCTTATAATAATATTTCGCGTTCAAACTTTTATACAATATTTTACAAACTTACAATACCGCTTATTTTACATAAAGCATGAAATATAGCACACAATAACTTTGATACAAGATAGTTGTGAAGATAATTCTAGCTAGTACACAAGTCGTTCAGCAAAGGCAATAAAGACACGTAATTCATACGTCCAGAAACAAGTCATGCATTCTGGTTTTACTAGGATTACTTCCCATCCTTGGTCTTGTGGAACATAATCGTTATGGCCGTTGATAAGACAGCGTGTTGTAACGTCATCAAAGGGACGAGGGTTACGTAATGTCCAACAGTCCCGTAACAATCTAAAAACCTCATTTCTTACCCCAATTACCGACTCCGTCACTTGTGGGAACGTTTTGTTTAATAGTTGTAGCCCGATGTTCTTGTTCTCACTTTGGTGAGAAGCGAACATTACTAATCCGTAAGCATAACATGCTTCTTTATGTTGCATGTTAGCCGCTTTTTCTAAATCACGAAGTCCAATATTCGGATATATTGAGTCAAAATAATTTCTTAACCCGTTGCGTAAAATAGCATTTGGGTTCCCCGCAATATATGCGTCAAAGTAAACACATCGTAACTTATGGGTTTCGAAATGTGATATCCCCCATCTTTCAAACGAAAGTCTCTTATAAACCAAGACATTCTTGGAACGTTCTTCGAATGTCTTACAAACTGATCTCGCCTTAAATAGTTGTGCCGAGGAATTCTGACCAACTCTAGACAAGATTTCATCAATCATGTCTCCGGGTAGGTCTCTTAAAATATTGGGTTGTCTATCCATTTTGTGTTTTTAAACTGTAAAATAGACAAGAGTTAGATTCATAAAAAAATACTTATTAATACAAGTAATTTTTACATATATCATAAAGCATAAGCACACTATATTACATATATTACACCACACGAATACAACTATCTTATTCCGACTCGCTCGTTTCTTCTTCTTCATTTTTGGTTCGTTTTGCCAAGTTTCTAGGGATATATGATGTTCCCCTAATACGAGCCGTCGTTATCCACATTGGTTTAGAAAAACCTGGTGGTTTAGAGGTTCCCGGGTCATTGTTACAACTTAAGGACTTCGGGGGTTGATGATACATATAAAGTTCATCGGGGTTGGAATTAGATTTCTCTATTTTTATGCCCTTTCCCTTATTATTTTCTTTTGCCTTTTTAAATTCAGTTGGGGTAATTTCTATAACATCATCGGAATTCTCGTCGGAATCCGATTCATCGGAGAATTGGTAATCCTCCCAATATTTTGCTTCCTTGGCGGAAACACCATTGACCATAATTAACCTTGGTCGGTTGGTTGAGGATTTTCTTTTACTTAACCGTTTTATTATTTCCCCCACCGGTTCTATTTCTTCATCCGGTTCCGATTCTTCTTCCGGTTCCGACTCTTCTTCCGGTTCCTCTTCGGGAACTTGTGAATCAGTCCACGAATCATTCCAATTTACATTTGACTCTTCATTATTATTAGGTGAGTCAATGGGACTTGTTCTAGAGGTAGACATCTATCACATAATATCAAACGCGTTAAGAGATTAATATATCACATAATATTCACATGTTAAAAATATATAGTTTCCAACAAAATTTGTTAAGCAATCATTTTTCAAGTAAACACGGTCGAAGTCCAGACTCACTAATGCATCCTAACAAACTCGATAAGACACACTAATGCAAAATTCTGGTTCTCTAAGACCAACGCTCTGATACCAACTGAAATGTCCCGTTCTTATTGATTAAAAACGTTCCATATTAATTGATTTCGTTGCGAGGTTTTGACCTCTATATGAGACGTTTTTCAAAGACTGCATTCATTTTTAAAACAAACCATAACCTTTATCTCATAAATAAAGGTTTAAAAAGCTTTACGTAGATTATCAAATAATGATAATCTAAAATATCCTGTTTACACACGACCATTACATAATGATTTACAATACAAATATGTTACATCGAAATCAGTTTCTTGAATGCAGTTTTTACACAATATCATACAAACATGGACTCCAAATCTTGTCCTTATTTTAGTATGCAACAGCGGAAGCTCTTAATATTCTCCTGAGAATAAACATGCTTTAAACGTCAACAAAAATGTTGGTGAGTTATAGGTTTAACCTATATATATCAAATCATAATAATAGACCACAAGATTTCATATTTCAATACACATCCCATACATAGAGATAAAAATCATTCATATGGTGAACACCTGGTAACCGACATTAACAAGATGCATATATAAGAATATCCCCATCATTCCGGGACACCCTTCGGATATGATATAAATTTCGAAGTACTAAAGCATCCGGTACTTTGGATGGGGCTTGTTGGGCCCGATAGATCTATCTTTAGGATTCGCGTCAATTAGGGTGTCTGTTCCCTAATTCTTAGATTACCAGACTTAATAAAAAGGGGAATATTCGATTTCGATAATTCAACCATAGAATGCAGTTTCACGTACTTGTGTCTATTTTGTAAATCATTTATAAAACCTGCATGTATTCTCATCCCAAAAATATTAGATTTTAAAAGTGGGACTATAACTCACTTTCACTGATTTTTACTTCATCGGGAAGTAAGACTTGGCCACTGGTTGATTCACGAACCTATAACAATATATACATATATATCAAAGTATGTTCAAAATATATTTACAACACTTTTAATATATTTTGATGTTTTAAGTTTATTAAGTCAGCTGTCCTCGTTAGTAACCTACAACTAGTTGTCCACAATTAGATGTACAGAAATAAATCGATAAATATTATCTTGAATCAATCCACGACCCAGTGTATACGTATCTCAGTATTGATCACAACTCAAACTATATATATTTTGGAATCAACCTCAACCCTGTATAGCTAACTCCAACATTCACATATAGAGTGTCTATGGTTGTTCCGAAATATATATAGATGTGTCGACATGATAGGTCGAAATATTGTATACGTGTCTATGGTATCTCAAGATTACATAATATACAATACAAGTTGATTAAGTTATGGTTGGAATAGATTTATTACCAATTTTCACGTAGCTAAAATGAGAAAAATTATCCAATCTTGTTTTACCCATAACTTCTTCATTTTAAATCCGTTTTGAGTGAATCAAATTGCTATGGTTTCATATTGAACTCTATTTTATGAATCTAAATAGAAAAAGTATAGGTTTATAGTCGGAAAAATAAGTTACAAGTCGTTTTTTTTTAAAGGTAGTCATTTCAGTCGAAAGAACGACGTCTAGATGACCATTTTAGAAAACATACTTTCACTTTGAGTTTAACCATAATTTTTGGATATAGTTTCATGTTCATAATAAAAATCATTTTCTCAGAATAACAACTTTTAAATCAAAGTTTATCATAGTTTTTAATTAACTAATCCAAAACAGCCCGCGGTGTTACTACGACGGCGTAAATCCGGTTTTACGGTGTTTTTCGTGTTTCCAGGTTTTAAATCATTAAGTTAGCATATCATATAGATATATAACATGTGTTTAGTTGATTTTAAAAGTCAAGTTAGAAGGATTAACTTTTGTTTGCGAACAAGTTTAGAATTAACTAAACTATGTTCTAGTGATTACAAGTTTAAACCTTCGAATAAGATAGCTTTATATGTATGAATCGAATGATGTTATGAACATCATTACTACCTTAAGTTCCTTGGATAAACCTACTGGAAAAGAGAAAAATGGATCTAGCTTCAATGGATTCTTGGATGGCTCGAAGTTCTTGAAGCAGAATCATGACACGAAAACAAGTTCAAGTAAGATCATCACTTGAAATAAGATTGTTATAGTTATAGAAATTGAACCAAAGTTTGAATATGATTATTACCTTGTATTAGAATGATAACCTACTGTAAGAAACAAAGATTTCTTGAGGTTGGATGATCACCTTACAAGATTGGAAGTGAGCTAGCAAACTTGAAAGTATTCTTGATTTTATGAAACTAGAACTTTTGGAATTTATGAAGAACACTTAGAACTTGAAGATAGAACTTGAGAGAGATCAATTAGATGAAGAAAATTGAAGAATGAAAGTGTTTGTAGGTGTTTTTGGTCGTTGGTGTATGGATTAGATATAAAGGATATGTAATTTTGTTTTCATGTAAATAAGTCATGAATGATTACTCATATTTTTGTAATTTTATGAGATATTTCATGCTAGTTGCCAAATGATGGTTCCCACATGTGTTAGGTGACTCACATGGGCTGCTAAGAGCTGATAATTGGAGTGTATATACCAATAGTACATACATCTAAAAGCTGTGTATTGTACGAGTACGAATACGGGTGCATACGAGTAGAATTGTTGATGAAACTGAACGAGGATGTAATTGTAAGCATTTTTGTTAAGTAGAAGTATTTTGATAAGTGTATTGAAGTCTTTCAAAAGTGTATAAATACATATTAAAACACTACATGTATATACATTTTAACTGAGTCGTTAAGTCATCGTTAGTCGTTACATGTAAGTGTTGTTTTGAAACCTTTAGGTTAATGATCTTGTTAAATGTTGTTAACCCAATATTTATAATATCAAATGAGATTTTAAATTATTATATTATAATGATATTATCATGTATGAATATCTCTTAATATGATATATATACATTAAATGTCGTTACAACGATAATCGTTACATATATGTCTCGTTTCAAAATCATTAAGTTAGTAGTCTTGTTTTTACATATGTAGTTCATTGTTAATATACTTAATGATATGTTTACTTATCATAATATCATGTTAACTATATATATAACCATATATATGTCATCATATAGTTTTTACAAGTTTTAACGTTCGTGAATCACCGGTCAACTTGGGTGGTCAATTGTCTATATGAAACCTATTTCAATTAATCAAGTCTTAACAAGTTTGATTGCTTAACATGTTGGAAAAATTTAATCATGTAAATATCAATCTCAATTAATATATATAAACATGGAAAAGTTCGGGTCACTACAAGATGTACAGAAATAAATCGATAAATATTATCTTGAATCAATCCACGACCCAGTGTATACGTATCTCAGTATTGATCACAACTCAAACTATATATATTTTGGAATCAACCTCAACCCTGTATAGCTAACTCCAACATTCACATATAGAGTGTCTATGGTTGTTCCGAAATATATGAAGATGTGTCAACATGATAGGTCGAAACATTGTATACGTGTCTATGGTATCTCAAGATTACATAATATACAATACAAGTTGATTAAGTTATAGTTGGAATAGATTTGTTACCAATTTTCACGTAGCTAAAATGGGAAAAATTATCCAATCTTGTTTTACCCATAACTTCTTCATTTTAAATCCGTTTTGAGTGAATCAAATTGCTATGGTTTCATATTAAACTTTATTTTATGAATCTAAACAGAAAAAGTATAGGTTTATAGTCGGAAAAATAAGTTACAAGTCATTTTTGTAAAGGTAGTCATTTCAGTCGAAAGAACGACGTCTAGATGACCATTTTAGAAAACATACTTCCACTTTGAGTTTAACCATAATTTTTGGATATAGTTTCATGTTCATAATAAAAATCATTTTCTCATAATAACAACTTTTAAATCAAAGTTTATAATAGTTTTTAATTAACTAACCCAAAACAGCCCGCGGTGTTACTACTACGGCGTAAATCCGGTTTTACGGTGTTTTTCGTGTTTCCAGGTTTTAAATCATTAAGTTAGCATATCATATAGATATAGAACATGTGTTTAGTTGATTTTAAAAGTCAAGTTAGAAGGATTAACTTTTGTTTGCGAACAAGTTTAGAATTAACTAAACTATGTTCTAGTGATTACAAGTTTAAACCTTCGAATAAGATAGCTTTATATGTATGAATCGAATGATATTATGAACATCATTACTACCTTAAGTTCCTTGGATAAACCTACTGGAAAAGAGAAAAATGGATCTAGCTTCAACGGATCCTTGGATGGCTCGAAGTTCTTGAAGCAGAATCATGACACGAAAACAAGTTCAAGTAAGATCATCACTTGAAATAAGATTGTTATA
The DNA here is from genome assembly GCF_046630445.1 of Rutidosis leptorrhynchoides. Classification (NCBI taxonomy): domain Eukaryota; kingdom Viridiplantae; phylum Streptophyta; class Magnoliopsida; order Asterales; family Asteraceae; genus Rutidosis; species Rutidosis leptorrhynchoides. The sequence continues at coordinate 371,643,117 of NC_092343.1, read as the reverse complement.
GTTATAGAAATTGAACCAAAGTTTGAATATGATTATTACCTTGTATTATAATGATAACCTACTGTAAGAAACAAAGATTTCTTGAGGTTGGATGATCACCTTACAAGATTGGAAGTGAGCTAGCAAACTTGAAAGTATTCTTGATTTTATGTAACTAGAACTTGTAGAATATATGAAGAACACTTAGAACTTGAAGATAGAACTTGAGAGAGATCAATTAGATGAAGAAAATTGAAGAATGAAAGTGTTTGTAGGTGTTTTTGGTCGTTGGTGTATGGATTAGATATAAAGGATATGTAATTTTGTTTTCATGTAAATAAGTCATGAATGATTACTCATATTTTTGTAATTTTATGAGATATTTCATGCTAGTTGCCAAATGATGGTTCCCACATGTGTTAGGTGACTCACATGGGCTGCTAATAGCTGATCATTGGAGTGTATATACCAATAGTACATACATCTAAAAGCTGTGTATTGTACGAGTACGAATACGGGTGCATACGAGTAGAATTGTTGATGAAACTGAATGAGGATGTAATTGTAAGCATTTTTGTTAAGTAGAAGTATTTTGATAAGTGTATTGAAGTCTTTAAAAAGTGTATAAATACATATTAAAACACTACATGTATATACATTTTAACTGAGTCGTTAAGTCATCGTTAGTCGTTACATGTAAGTGTTGTTTTGAAACCTTTAGGTTAACGATCTTGTTAAATGTTGTTAACCCAATGTTTATAATATCAAATGAGATTTTAAATTACTATATTATCATGATATTATCATGTATGAATATCTCTTAATATGATATATATACATTACATGTCTTTACAACGATAATCGTTACATATATGTCTCGTTTAAAAATCATTAAGTTAGTAGTCTTATTTTTACATATGTAGTTCATTGTCAATATACTTAATGATATGTTTACTTATTATAGTATCATGTTAACTATATATATATCCATATATATGTCATCATATAGTTTTTACAAGTTTTAACGTTCGTGAATCACCGGTCAACTTGGGTGGTCAATTGTCTATATGAAACATATTTCAATTAATCAAGTCTTAACAAGTTTGATTGCTTAACATGTTGGAAACATTTAATCATGTAAATATCAATCTCAATTAATATATATAAACATGGAAAAGTTCGGGTCACTACACATTAATCACTGCTTCAGCACAATAAACCCCATTTCATAATAAATCAAGTGTATTATTCAAATACATGTCTGATTTTACACTTCCATTTTCGATGTACTCGAAACTTTTTAGAAAACATTATTCGTGTCTTGTGAATTTCACAAGAATTCCATGAGCACCAACATCATATACCGAGGTATATCAATAACAATGAACGATAAAGTATTGATTCATAACTCCATTAAAGAAATATTCCGCGACGATTATGTAATCTCTCAAGTTTTAAAGATTATTTATTCTTGTTCCAACCGCAAATCAAATGATTTTAATATTATATTAACTCATTAAATCTATATTATATTTGAAGAATACATATATGAACGTATATCTCCATAAAGATTGTAATTAAAGTTCTTTTGTACAAACTTGTGACACCGCTATATTTTTTTTAAACGTGGCGGAAGCATTGATTTATTAATTACAAAATAAACATTAACTATTGCTAAGATAACCAGTGTCACGTGTCATTACAAAATACATGTTTATACGGAGAAGATGTAGTTACAATCTGTTTCCCAAAAGTACACGGTTCATATTCTAAAAGACCACATCAGAGTTAACCCTGTCAAACATAACATCATCATCATGCCCGTCTTCTCCCAAAAGCACTATCTACAAAAGCTAACAACCTGCAGGGAGGAGATGGAGGGGAATTAGCACGAAGCTAAGTGAGTAAAACTAACTACAGGCCATAGCATACAGAAGTGTTATACTAATCATGTCACAATAGTCTAACACACAAACATCACCCAAGTGCCGTCTACAGAGACTCTGGCGGCTCGGCCAAACCATTAACCACCAGCTGATCGGACTGGGGCTTACCAGAAGTTCCTCCACCACCGTATGTATATACATAATCCACACGCGACGGACGCGTCATTCACATATATATACACCACGGCTGTCTAGGCTACCACAGAGGAACCCAACCCGCAGGTTGATCTCTCCTACAGAGGCTACCACACAATAGGGACGCACTGACGTGATGACCCGAAAATTTCCGATCAAATTTAAACTTTAATCTTTATATGTATCTGACACGATAAGCAAATTCTGTAATGCTGAGTCTAGAAAGTTTTGAAACTGTATTCATTTAATCAAATACCCTTTGACCATGTCTAACGATTCACAAACAATCATGTGTAAATAAATGTATATACACATACATGTGTGATTATTAAATTGAAATATATTAATGAAACATTGAACGGATTAGTTAATATGAATATAAGCTATGAGATCTATTTAATGAGGTTGGAAATGTTATCAAGGTATTGAATGAATAATACTTTATACGAACGTATTTGTTCGATGTAAGTTTATCGACAAGAGTAAAAGATAATATCAAATGATTGAATTATCAGATACATTGAATTAAGATTACGAGTCTCTGTTATGAGGTCCACTTTGAATTGAAAATTCTTACTTTTAACGGTATTCGGAATATTTGGTAAAGTAATCACGGGTAAGAACAAAAGTGTTATTATTAAGGGTTAGACAAAAGCTAGTGGAGAAATGAATTCTATAATAATAGTTTGAATTATTTTCAAACGTGCGAAAACGTTTTTCGATATAACAGAACCTGGTTATTTGATTCGATCGATATTAAAATATTTTATTTAGAAAGTTTAAGGAAAACGTTGGCGCATAAATGAATTATATCGACATAGGTTTTAAAGTGTAAACTTTACGTGTTATAAGCTTTTCTAAACGAATTTAAAATAAACTTTTAAACTATTATTAGTTTTGGAAAAATCTAATTATTGTATCATTAAATAAATATAACAAACCTACATATTAGGTATATATTTTGATATCTTAATTAATCATTGAAACGTTTTGATTTACACTAATATTAATAAATATGCTTTGATAAATAACGAGACTACGATTTATAAAAGGAAATGATCAAAACACTCAAAAGATTAAGTTACACTTTGAGTGGGTTAGTTTTTAATTAATTTAAGTCTAGTTATTAATAAAGGTACATGTCACAAAATGTTTAATTTAAAATAAAATATTTTGACAAACAACGAGACTTTGATTTATAGAAGGAAATGACCACAATGCTCAACTTTACAAGTTATATTTTTATAAAGGTAATTTATTGTTATGTAAGTCTAATTTTTGTAAAAGGTACACGTCACGTAACATAAAAGGCTAGTTTCCTAAACGTACGAAAGTGCGCCCGAAAAACCGAAAGTGGTACATGAGTCGAGTGACAACGTACGAGTCATTTTTGCAAAAATTATATTTTTACCACGCACGTAAATATAATATAATATTTAATTAATTCTAAAGATTAAATATATTAAATATTAAATATTATAAAAACAAACTACTTCCACGTTTTTTTTTTCATATGAGATATAAACATTAAACCACAAATCACGGACACTACTTTTACGTAGTTGGTGAGATTAGATTTTTATAAATATCGAACGTACCCAATTTTATTATCATTCATCTATCTCGATCTCACTCTCTCTAAATATACATATACATACTTATTTAGTATTTATTTTATTATTATTATTATTAAACTTATTATTATTATTAGTAGGAGCGATATTATTAGTAATATACATAAAATATTACGACGAGATTCTGCTCGTGTGTTTTCAAAATGGGTTTTATGAGCGGGATAGAGCCAAGGAAATTATGGGTTATAGCTATGGAGGTTATGGGTAATGTTCGGGGGTATGCTCGTGAAGTCAAACTAGTGTTTATCATCTCCGTTGCGTCTACGTACCTTTCCTACAATATTGAACCTCAATATTGATACGTGAGCACTCATAACTTAACTTTTAATTACTAATAGTGTATCCCTGACTAGTGCTCGAGATTATAGGGTTATGCATGCTTGTATATTTGATATTTCCCTTAGATAGGTTATGTTAAATCTTAAAGGTTGTTATACTAGGGATGAAATAAGGTATAAGATATGCATGTCATTGGAAAGCTAGTGAAAAATTAATAACTTTTCCTTTAGATACCAAAGGGATCTGATGGACGGATTAGAAGTTCTAGCCAATTGAAATTTCGTAAAAATGATTATTATTATCGTTGTTAATATCGTTGTTCTAATTTTTTTTTTTCTAATTGCTAATAATAATTATTATCATTATAATTATTATCATTATTATTACTATTATTATTATTATCAATAAAAGTATTATCATTGAGAATTGTTATTTTATAGTTATTATCAATAAAGTTATATTTAGTATTATTATTATTATCACATAAAATAGTTATTAGTGTATTCATTATCATAATTAGAATTATCATTTTACCATAATATCATTTGTAGTAAATAAAAATATTGATTGTTATTAATAAAATAATAATAATTATTATTACAAAATAATACGACTTTTACTTATTATTATCATCAATGCTATTTTATCAAATAAAAATGTAATACAAATTATATAATTTCCTCAATAGAATCTATCACAATATTTTTATGATATTAAATGAACTTTATAAATTTTATTACTTAAGATGTATAAAAGTATACTTTAATATAAAATTGTATTTGTTAATAAATGAATTATATTATTTACTCTATTAAATCTTTTAAAAAATATAAAATGACGATATTTAAATTATATAATAATCATTTTTGAATCTTGAAATCATTTTAAGTCAAACTAATTTTTGTTGACCTTTGCATATTAGACTCGAGCATTAGGATTGTGGTACACTATGACTTGACCTTAATTGTTAGACAGATTTAACCAGCATATGAATATATATAATAAATATAGGTTCGTGAATCCGAGGCCAATCTTACATTTGTCCAATGATGTTATATGTATTTTTACTACAAAATACAGTATGGTGAGTTTCATTTTCCTTTTTACCCTTTATATTTTTGGGACTGAGAATACATGCGCTTTTATAAATGTTTGACGAAATAGACACAAGTAATTGAAATTACATTCTATGGTTGAATTATCGAAATCGAATATGCCTCTTTTTATTAAAGTCTGGTAATCTAAGAATTAGGGAACAGACACCCTAATTGACGCGAATCCTAAAGATAGATCTATTGGGCCTAACAAACCCCATCCAAAGTACCGGATGCTTTAGTACTTCGAAATTTATATCATGTCCGAAGGAGGATCCCGGAATGATAGGGGATATTCTTATATGCATATTGTTAATGTCGGTTACCAGGTGTTCACCATATGAATGATTATTTTTGTCTCTATGCATGGGACGTATATTTATGAGAACTGAAAATGAAATTCTTGTGGTCTATTAAAATGATGGAAATAAATGATTATGATAAACTAATGAACTCACCAACCTTTTAGTTGACACTTTAAAGCATGTTTATTCTCAGGTGTTAAAGAAATCTTCCGCTGTGCATTTGCTCATTTTAAAGATATTACTTGGAGTCTTTCATAGCATATTTCGAAGAACGTTGCATTCGAGTCATTGAGTTCATCAAAGATTATTATTAAATCAATTTATAGTTGGATAGTGGATATTATGAAATGGTATGCATGCCTGTCAATTTTCGATGTAAAGAAAGATTGTCTTTTAAAAACAAATGCAATGTTTGTAAAATGTATCATATAGAGGTCAAATACCTCGCAATGTAATCAACTATTGTGAATCGTTTATAATGTATATGAACGGGTCCTTTCAGTTGGTATCAGAGCGGTGGTCTTAGCGAACCAGGTCTGCATTAGTGTGTCTAACTGATAAGTCGTTAGGATGCATTAGTGAGTCTGGACTTCGACCGTGTCTGAATGTCAAAAGTTTTGCTTATCATTTCTAGTCGGAAATCATCTGCTTATCATCCATAGGAAATTACCTGCTTATCATTATTAGTCTAGACACGTCTTGCTACATTAATTGCATGAGTAGTGTATAGACAAACTTCATATCTTAGCGTATCTGCTAAATCATATCTTATCGTATCTGTTACTTTAAACTTTACCTGACATACCCCGCAAATTCCTCTGTAATCTATGAAATCTTTTGATCTCTATATATAGTTATCCTATCTAAATAGAATACCACCCAATAGCCGAAAAAAATCATTTTTATATCAAAAATCCTTTATCCAATCGTACGAAATGGAATTTGTCATCAGTTCAAGTCACTCGGATTCTGAAATGGAATCTCACTCAAGCTCCGAAAGCAGTGTGACCGGAATGGATCAACCAATCAGTCATCACCTATTCTGGATGAATTGGGGATGGGTTCGTAGCCTCCTCAATCATTGGAAACAAGAAGAAGGCGATCCTTTCCATCCACCACATTACCCTCTTGCCGAAGAACCTGAAGCACTTACCGGCGAACCTGTTCGAGACACCATTTTCTCTCTCATTTCTAGGGTATCTCGTCACGATTATATACTACATCAAATTCTAGATTTTATTTATCCGCTCGTTTCGACCGACAATCATCCTGGAATAATAGAAGAAGTCAACGAACTTCGCGCTCGGGTAGTGGCTTTGGAGAATATGGTGCAGAGATTACAAACACCAGCAGCAGCACCAGCAGCATAACCAGTACCACCATCATCAACGCCAACAGTACCATTACCACCTCCAACCACAACCGCGTTGTAAACCTCAACTTCACAATCTGTCCCACGAGCATCAACGTCATAGGCACCATAGATACCAAGGAGTACCAACAACAATAACTGACGAAGTATTAATTCATAACTTCATTGGAGAAACATTCCGCGGCGATTATATAATCTCTAAAGTCTTAGAGATTATCTAATCTAGCCCTAACCATAAATCAGTTAAGCGAACCAAAATGATAGAAGGAAGAGTAGAAACCCTGACAAAAATGGTGTGTGATTAACAAGTTAAACTTGTTTTACCAACAGCATCAAAAGTACCGTCAACGTCACCAGCATCGTCAGTACAGTCAACATCAGAATCAACAACACCTATAACATCACAAACTCCGTCAGTTCAAGAATCACTATGGACATTATTACGAATCAATAACGTGTATATTGTATCAACAAGTTATGAAGAATTAACTCATTCCCTCTGAAGAAATTATATATATATTATATATATATATATATTTTATATATATATATATTTTTTTTTTGAAATAAAAAATAAATCTTTCCGTGCTAAGCTATTGTGTGTGAATCTTAACTACTCAGTTAATTCATATTACAAATATGCAATAATGTACGTCCCTCACCCGCGACTTAACCATCGTTAACTACAATCTCTTTCTCAATTCAACAAATTCCAATTCCTAATAAATCAAGTATATATTTAATTTTACACTTCATCATTGATGTAACCGAAACTTTTCAGATAACATCATTCGTACTTTGCGAAGTTCACAAGAATTTAACGAAAACCAACATCACATCTCAATAAATAACGAAGTATTGATTCATAATTTCAATATTATTGAAGAAATACTTATGTAACCTCTAAACCTTCAAGGAATTATTCAATTCTAGTTCCAACCGTAAATCGAATGAGTTTAATTTAGTATTAACTCATTAAAATCTATGTTACATCTGAGGAGAATATATACATATATATTTTCATAAAGACTGTAATAAAATTCTTATGTACAAAATATTAATTGTGAAAATTTTTTAACGGGTAGGTAATACTCGAGAGATATATATAAATTCACAATTAATATGTTACATTCTTCGAATCAGATTAAGCAAATTATCAATTATACTTCCTACTTTCACAATAATATACATTCTTCTATAGAAATCAAAACAACCATACTCATTCGAATCTAATTACATAATCTGATTTTGGGAATTTTGGAATTCAACTCGAGATACAACCAAAATCATCACTCTTAGATCTTTACATTTTTCAAAGCTATACATTGACTTCAAAACTGTGATAGAACATCACTTTTAATCGTAACACACAAGATGGATATGAAAAATCATTCGGGATTAAGGACGATTTCATCATTTGGATATTGACTATGACAATCTGCAATTAAAACCCTTCGAAATTCGAGAAGACACTTCAAATAATAAACAATTGAGATGATGATCCAACCACACGTTACCCAAAGTTTTGTACCTGAAAAACTCTCGAAACCAAAGTCATAACCTAACATGTACCTGCGTCAAATTCTTCTAGAAAAAAAAACAACATTTCGATTCCTTTTCAAAGTAGCCAATTTTGTCACAGCTCCAGCAAGTCAACTTCGATTTTTCAGTCGGACCAGTCTTATTATAACCCTGATAGATACGTTCCCCTTTCGTCATTATTACTGGGGAACCTTTCATATTCCACCATGTTACCACCAGCGTTTAATCATCTAAAACATGATTCTTCTGAACCCACCTCGGATTGATAACCAGAGATTCAGATATTATAGCATTAAATGCAGAGGAAACATAAAAATGGTAGATGGTTTAAACAGTCAAAAGTTTGATGATAAAAGATAGTGAGTTGGTAAAGCTCAGAAAAAGAAAGGATTTGGTACTGAAAAACGGATTGAGCAAAGTATAAAGAAAGCTGTGGACAAATCATAGAGACTGAATCTGCCTTCAAAGGATCCAAATGATTCAGTACCTGCTGAACTCGTTAGCAAACACCTTACTTCTTATTCTAAACCTTCACAGACAGATATTCTTCATCATCATCATATCTTAAATATTATAATATATCTTCGTATCTTCCATTATACATATTCTCCATATCTTTGGTGATATTTTCACAACTATTCTTATCAAGTATCATTTATCTCTCCGTAATATCTGCAACATAAAAGAAACTGTGATTAGTTTCTAAATTCTGAAAAATTCGAATATGAATGTTTTTGAAGTAGTGTTGGGAACTGATGCATGAGTTAGTATAATATAATGACACTTGATCAACGTCATTATATTACAGTAATTCATGCTAAGTTTCTAATGGATGTGATGATTCACAGGACATACCGTCATCATGTACCATTTACACGACTCTTACATTCTATCTAATCTCTAAATACATCAAGAAAATATTTCTTGATGATTCGATCTTTTCCAGGGTATTCTGGAAATTTAACAAATCAGGATTTACCATTACCCTTTCCTTCTTAGAACAATTACTATGTTCATTCTGAAATCCATACCTACGAATTCCGAACCATTACGAGAGATGTTAAATCGCAAGAAGAAGAAACGAAAGGACAAAGCTCCGAAACAGAAATTGGGGTATAAACCGCAGCAAACAGGAGAGAACATTAAGTGTGGATGACAATGATTATAGAAGACAGAAGCAGAGACATCGAGATATAAGGGAAGGTATAAAACCTAACAACCACCCGTAAATTATAAACCGTATATATCGATGCATATAGCAACATAAAGACACGGGAGAACTAGAAACACTATAAACCCAAGAATATAGTAAAAGTAAATAGATTCTTCCGGTGGCAGATTAAAAAGAAGAATGACAGATATGAAAGTTAAGAGTATATCAAGGATCAGAATGGGATGGAGCATATTGATGAATACTTTAAAGTATGAATTGAGGGAGAAAGAATGGAAGGTGTGAGTTGTAAGGAAACGAAGGGGTAGATTTATAGACAGAGCGATCAAATTAGATTATCGCGTATAACCGAAGAGGATCCTAATCTCCTTAATTACCGACGAATCAAATCTTATTATGGAGATTTTCTTCTAAATTCCTTAAATTTCGGAAATCAATCTTGACTACGCCGCTGGGTTATGTCAAAGCTGCATTTATTCATTTTCACTCCTTTGTGATAGCTTCACTTATACTCTTCGCATAATCAAATTGGGTTATCTATATTACTCGATGATGATAAAACTCTATGTATCAGTTTACATTCGTCATAATAACATTCTTACTGTTAGCTATGACGACCTCTATCAAATTTCGGGACGAAATTTCTTTTAACGGGTAGGTACTGTGATGACCCGGAAATTTCCGATCAAATTTAAAATTTAATCTTTATATGTATCTGACACGATAAGCAAATTCTGTAATGCTGAGTCTAGAAAGTTTTGAAACTGTATTCATTTAATCAAATACCCTTTGACCATGTCTAACGATTCACAAACAATCATGTGTAAATAAATATATATACACATACATGTGTGATTATTAAATTGAAATATATTAATGAAACATTGAACGGATTAGTTAATATGAATATAAGCTATGAGATCTATTTAATGAGGTTGGAAATGTTATCAAGGTATTGAATGAATAATACTTTATACGAACGTATTTGTTCGATGTAAGTTTATCGACAAGAGTAAAAGATAATATCAAATGATTGAATTATCAGATACATTGAATTAAGATTACGAGTCTCTGTTATGAGGTCCACTTTGAATTGAAAATTCTTACTTTTAACGGTATTCGGAATATTTGGTAAAGTAATCACGGGTAAGAACAAAAGTGTTATTATTAAGGGTTTGACAAAAGCTAGTGGAGAAATGAATTCTATAATAATAGTTTGAATTATTTTCAAACGTGCGAAAACGTTTTTCGATATAATAGAACCTGGTTATTTGATTCGATCGATATTAAAATATTTTATTTAGAAAGTTTAAGGAAAACGTTGGCGCATAAATGAATTATATCGACATAGGTTTTAAAGTGTAAACTTTACGTGTTATAAGCTTTTCTAAACGAATTTAAAATAAACTTTTAAACTATTATTAGTTTTGGAAAAATCTAATTATTGTATCATTAAATAAATATAACAAACCTACATATTAGGTATATATTTTGATATCTTAATTAATCATTGAAACGTTTTGATTTACACTAATATTAATAAATATGCTTTGATAAATAACGAGACTACGATTTATAAAAGGAAATGATCAAAACACTCAAAAGATTAAGTTACACTTTGAGTGGGTTAGTTTTTAATTAATTTAAGTCTAGTTATTAATAAAGGTACATGTCACAAAACGTTTAATTTAAAATAAAATATTTTGACAAACAACGAGACTTTGATTTATAGAAGGAAATGACCACAATGCTCAACTTTACAAGTTATATTTTTATAAAGGTAATTTATTGTTATGTAAGTCTAATTTTTGTAAAAGGTACACGTCACGTAACATAAAAGGCTAGTTTCCTAAACGTACGAAAGTGCGCCCGAAAAACCGAAAGTGGTACATGAGTCGAGTGACAACGTACGAGTCATTTTTGTAAAAATTATATTTTTACCACGCACGTAAATATAATATAATATTTAATTAATTCTAAAGATTAAATATATTAAATATTAAATATTATAAAAACAAACTACTTCCACGTTTTTTTTTTCATATGAGATATAAACATTAAACCACAAATCACGGACACTCTTTTACGTAGTTGGTGAGATTAGATTTTTATAAATATCGAACGTACCCAATTTTATTATCATTCATCTATCTCGATCTCACTCTCTCTAAATATACATATACATACTTATTTAGTATTTATTTTATTATTATTATTATTAAACTTATTATTATTATTAGTAGGAGCGATATTATTAGTAATATACATAAAATATTACGACGAGATTCTGCTCGTGTGTTTTCAAAATGGGTTTTATGAGCGGGATAGAGCCAAGGAAATTATGGGTTATAGCTATGGAGGTTATGGGTAATGTTCGGGGGTATGCTCGTGAAGTCAAACTAGTGTTTATCATCTCCGTTGCGTCTACGTACCTTTCCTACAATATTGAACCTCAATATTGATACGTGAGCACTCATAACTTAACTTTTAATTACTAATAGTGTATCCCTGACTAGTGCTCGAGATTATAGGGTTATGCATGCTTGTATATTTGATATTTCCCTTAGATAGGTTATGTTAAATCTTAAAGGTTGTTATACTAGGGATGAAATAAGGTATAAGATATGCATGTCATTGGAAAGCTAGTGAAAAATTAATAACTTTTCCTTTAGATACCAAAGGGATCTGATGGACGGATTAGAAGTTCTAGCCAATTGAAATTTCGTAAAAATGATTATTATTATCGTTGTTAATATCGTTGTTCTAATTTTTTTTTCTAATTGCTAATAATAATTATTATCATTATAATTATTATCATTATTATTATTATTATTATTATTATTATCAATAAAAGTATTATCATTGAGAATTGTTATTTTATAGTTATTATCAATAAAGTTATATTTAGTATTATTATTATTATCACATAAAATAGTTATTAGTATATTCATTATCACAATTAGAATTATCATTTTACCATAATATCATTTGTAGTAAATAAAAATATTGATTGTTATTAATAAAATAATAATAATTATTATTACAAAATAATACGACTTTTACTTATTATTATCATCAATGCTATTTTATCAAATAAAAATGTAATACAAATTATATAATTTCCTCAATAGAATCTATCACAATATTTTTATGATATTAAATGAACTTTATAAATTTTATTACTTAAGATGTATAAAAGTATACTTTAATATAAAATTGTATTTATTAATAAATGAATTATATTATTTACTCTATTAAATCTTTTAAAAAATATAAAACGACGATATTTAAATTATATAATAATCATTTTTGAATCTTGAAATCATTTTAAGTCAAACTAATTTTTGTTGACCTTTGCATATTAGACTCGAGCATTAGGATTGTGGTAAAATATGACTTGAGCTTAATTGTTAGACAGATATTAACCAGCATATGAATATATATAATAAATATAGGTTCGTGAATCCGAGGCCAATCTTACATTTGTCCAATGATGTTATATGTATTTTTACTACAAAATACAGTATGGTGAGTTTCATTTGCCTTTTTACCCTTTATATTTTTGGGACTGAGAATACATGCGCTTTTATAAATGTTTGACGAAATAGACACAAGTAATTGAAATTACATTCTATGGTTGAATTATCGAAATCGAATATGCCTCTTTTTATTAAAGTCTGGTAATCTAAGAATTAGGGAACAGACACCCTAATTGACGCGAATCCTAAAGATAGATCTATTGGGCCTAACAAACCCCATCCAAAGTACCGGATGCTTTAGTACTTCGAAATTTATATCATGTCCGAAGGAGGATCCCGGAATGATAGGGGATATTCTTATATGCATATTGTTAATGTCGGTTACCAGGTGTTCACCATATGAATGATTATTTTTGTCTCTATGCATGGGACGTATATTTATGAGAACTGAAAATGAAATTCTTGTGGTCTATTAAAATGATGGAAATAAATGATTATGATAAACTAATGAACTCACCAACCTTTTGGTTGACACTTTAAAGCATGTTTATTCTCAGGTGTTAAAGAAATCTTCCGCTGTGCATTTGCTCATTTTAAAGATATTACTTGGAGTCTTTCATAGCATATTTCGAAGAACGTTGCATTCGAGTCATTGAGTTCATCAAAGATTATTATTAAATCAATTTATAGTTGGATAGTGGATATTATGAAATGGTATGCATGCCTGTCAATTTTCGATGTAAAGAAAGATTGTCTTTTAAAAACGAATGCAATGTTTGTAAAATGTATCATATAGAGGTCAAATACCTCGCAATGTAATCAACTATTGTGAATCGTTTATAATGTATATGAACGGGTCCTTTCAACTGAGCTCTAGCAGACAAGCATCAACTAACATGCAGTCATCACAAGAACTAACTAACCACAACAATAAGTATATCTAACAAGCATGGCAATCATAATATAACATGCTTCTATATACTATATTCTTCAGTTAGTCCCATTCACCGATTATCAGCAAACGAGAAGGTGTTCAGCTATCTAATCACTGAACCTTCTCTTTCTCTTTTTCTCCTGAGAAATACATATACACGAGTTAGTTTATGTCCATAAACACCAAATAACACAATACAGACAATTTTGTCAGAAAACTGTCCGCTAAAAATTTCCTGCTTAGCACTTGTGCACTTTCAAAATTTACATATTTCAAAATTTACATATTTCAAAATTTACATCCTAAAAACCAAAATACAAACGGGCAGCATAACGGCTAAAAATCAACACTTGGGTAAAATATTCTGCCCTGGAAACTCAGTCGGTCGACTGACTCTTACAGTTGGTCGACTTTCGACACAACCGGTCGACTGACCTTCCCAGTCGGTCGATTCATTTGGTATTACATCAATCGGCCGAAGGTAAATCTCAGTCGGTCGGTTCACTCAACAGTCGGTCGGTTGTCTTCGTCAATCAGCCGGTTCAACCCTCAGTCGGTCGACTGTCGACCGACAGTCGGCCGAGTGTGTTCATCTTCATCAGAAACTGAACAAAGGCTACGGACTTCACGATGAAATCCTCAAATCTCGATCTAGAGCTCGTTTTAAACACCAAAATCGACCACTACTTATTCATTACTTGTTATAGACTCAAAACCCACAACAATTTGACCATAACAACACTTAAATCACTTGTTTTAACACAAATTTACACTTTTATGAAAACTAACACAAAACCTTAAATTTCTCAAAGATTAGAGCATGGAAGCTTGTGATCCTTACCTTAAACGAATCAGTTAATCACAAGGAACACAAAGATATGAACAATTTGAGCTCTAGGTAAAGATTAAGGATTAGGGTTTGATTGTAGGTGAGGAAGATGAAGAACTGGTGTGTTTGGGAAGAAGGGTCTAGAAATGGAAAGAAAGAACACAGACTAGTCACTTAATTGTGGATAATTCCCATGTGTGACACACGGGTATTTATCAGTTATCTGATATCTTTCGTACATCATTTGGCAACCCAAACGGAGTCTAAATTAAATAAACAAATCTGTTCTGTGACCCTTGTCACAAACTGGTCCTAACCACATCATTATATAATAATAAATATTAAATAAAAATAAAAGAATATAATAACGCAATACAAACTTAATGGCAATCTAGTAATCTTACATCTAGGCTCGATTGAGGATGTTACAAAACTGTTAATTGTGAAAATATTTTAACGGGTAGGTAATACCCGAGAAATATTTATATCTCACATTAATATGTTGCATTGTACATTCTTCAATTCTGATTCAATAATCAGTAACTATACTACTTACGTTCACAAGATATATGTATCCGTTCACTAAAGAACAACCATTTTCGTACAAATTCAATTACATATTCTAATTTTGACATATCAGAATCCAAGTAAAGCTTTAGCATGTGTTATCTTCCTAAAGATTACTAAATTCATATATATATTCATTCGTATTTTGTGATGAATTATCACGTCAAACCACCAAAATTAGAACCATTGATGGTTACATCCTACGCTTAAACACTTCAAATTCAAAATTTTTGAAAACACCTCGGATTGATAATCAATGATTCAGATTCGTTAACCTTGAGAATGCTGACGAAGCAGCAAAAGCTATAGGTGGTCTTAATGGCCAAAAGTTTGATGATAAAGAATGACATATTGAAAAAGCTCAGATTTAGAACTGAAAAACGGATTGAGCTAACCATGAAGGAGACCATGGACAAATCACAAGGACTAAACCTGTAATCAAAGAATCTAGATGATTCGAATTCTGATGAAAACCACAAAAGATCTCCTTACGCATTCTAAATCCTTACAGAAGAATTTTCCTCATTATCATTGGATCTTAGAAAATTCTAAGATATCATCGTATCTTTCGTTATAAATATCCTCTATATTTCTGAAGATACCTTCATAACTATTCTTATCCGAAATTATTTATCACTTCGCACTATCTGTGTTACATAATAAAGGAAACTGTTTTAGTTTCTATATTTCTATAACATACAAGTTTAAATTTTGAATGATATGAGGTAGTGTTGGGAATTGAAGCATAAGTTAGTATAATATAATGACGTCAGGCCAACGTGATTATATTACAGTAAGTCATGCTAAATTTTTAATGGAAGATAATGATTCATAGACTTTATAATCATCATTTGCCATGTTACATGACTTTTACATTCTACTTAACCTCTGAACATATCAAGAACATATATTCTTGATAGTTCTATTGATGTTATGCGAAGTGTATATGAAATAGCTTATATTTTACTAGGAAATACTATTAAATACGATACAATTTTACACAAGATATTTATTTATTTAGAGAATGGATATACTTAAACCTTGCTACAACACTTATAGGCAGTGTACCTAATCGTACAGTAGTGTAGTTTTTAGTAAGTCCGGTTCGGTCCACAGGGAATCTTTTTCGACAAAGCTTAACGCTTTATTAGTTTTATTTTATAAAAATTCAAATATATATATAAGTAATATTATTATTATAAAGGGGGGTTTTTACCGTTTAATGACCGGTTTGTCGATTTTAAAACTTTAGTTGCAGTTAAAACAAAATGTAAAATATTAAATAAATAAAAGACTTAATTTAAAGCGTAAAGTAAATAACGATAATGAAAGTGCAATAAATAAAAGTGCGATAATTAGAAGTGCAATTAAATATAAAATAAAGGAAATTAAATATGAAATAAAAGAATTATGCTTATTTAAACTTCCATAATCATGATGTTTGACTTGTTGATTTTAGTTTTATGCCCATGGGTTAATTGTCCTTTGTCCTGGATTATTTAATATGTCCGTCTGGTTTTTGTCCATAACAGTCCATCAGTCATAAATATAAAGTGCGAGTATCATCGTCAAATTATCCTTATATCCAAAGTTAAATATTCCAACTAATTGGGGACTTAAACTGTAACAAGATTTTAATACTTTGTTTAATAATTACACCAGGTTATCGACTGCGTGTAACCTAAAGTTTTAATACTTTGTTAACAATTATGCCAAGTGTCCTTGTACATAATTTCACCCCTGTTTTAATAATTCTAGTGGCTATTAATCCATTCCCGTGTCCGGTTAAATGAACGATTATTCGTACATATAAATATCCCGTCCATCGTGTCCTATTGAGTGTATATGGTTATTTATAGGGACGTCCAATTGTAAATCTTTATATTAAAATTAACAAACTATCATTTAGTTAAACAAATATAAAGCCCATTAATAGCCCATAGTCTAATTTCCACAAGTGTCGTTCTTTTGTTCAAACCCCAATTATGATACAAAGCCCAATTACCCAATTTTAGTAATTAGCCCAACATCATGATTACTTCGGATTAAATAAGCATAATAATAACTTAGCTACGAGACATTAATGTAAAAAGGTTGAACATAACTTACAATGATTAAAAATAGCGTAGCATTACACGGACAGAATTTCGACTTACACCCTTACAACATTCGCTAACATGCCCTTATTATTAGAAATAAAAATTAAAATTAAAATTAAAATATAAAATATAAATAAAAATATTACGTATACATATATAGAGAGAGATTGATTTATGATATTAAAACTCGTCGAACTGCGTTGGCTTTTATAGGGAATTGAGTCCAGGGGAACTCCGCGACTCGCGGCATTTTCCTTCTTCAAACTCCGCTAGTCGCGGAGTTTGAAATTACAGCTCACCCAGCTTTGGCTCTTTGTTTGCCGACGAATTATAAATATATTATAATATATATATTAATTTTAAGAATTAATTATATATTATATAATTTTTAGTCCGTTGCGTCGGGCGTTGATAGTTGACTCATGTCTCGATTTCGGATTTTCGAACGTCCTTGCGTACAATTTAATATCTTGTACTTTGCGATTTGAATCTTGTACTCTTGTAATTTCGAGACGTTTCTTATCAATAATTGGAACCACTTTGATTGTATTATGTACTTTTGAGCTTTTTGGTCGTTTGCGTCTTCAATTCGTCGAATCTGTCTTTTGTCTTCACCTTTTATTATTTAAACGAATATTACTTGTAAATAGAACAATTGCAACTAAAAGCTTGTCTTTCTTGAGGAATAATGCTATGAAATATATGTTCGTTTTTAGCATTATCAAATATTTCCACACTTGAGCGTTGCTTGTCCTCAAGCAATATAGTCTTGAAATACTAGAATCACTTCTTTATTCTTCACACTTTGTACATCAGTGATTTCTATACGGCGGTATAAACAATGGTAGTAACGATATGGTTTACAGTCCCACATGACTATAAAAATTTAGATCCATTAAGGAAATTGGATCTTTATGAAAACATTTGATCTTTTGAAAATTAAATCTAGCTTTTACCCTAGATAAGTTTTCCGGAATAACCCTTCATCGGTGTTTGCAAATTATTTTGTGGGTTTGGTGGGTTTCATAATTTGAAAATTTT
Source organism: Rutidosis leptorrhynchoides (assembly GCF_046630445.1). Taxonomy (NCBI): domain Eukaryota; kingdom Viridiplantae; phylum Streptophyta; class Magnoliopsida; order Asterales; family Asteraceae; genus Rutidosis; species Rutidosis leptorrhynchoides. Next base: position 371,624,711 of record NC_092343.1, on the reverse strand, counting down.
AGCTCAAAACTTGCGGTTTGTTGTCACTCACTTGCTAACCTTGTATTAGGAACGCAACACGTCCAGTATACTTGCTCCGAATATTATCTTTTGGTAAACTACCGTCCGGTTGTAAAGGAAAGCGTTGAACAAGCAACTGTTAAGGCAATGTCCCCTGACATGCTTTTAATTATGGTTTATAACGTGTCGGACGCAATTACTATCCTTGGTAGGAGCAATAGTAAAGCTCACCCTTATAATTTTTCGGTCTGGCACAAGGTCCTGTCTTTGACCATGCTATGCAACCACCGTTCTTATGGTTGACACCCGATTTGGTTCAGGTGACCTAATGAATTCCAGGTGAATTCCTAGGATTTTACGTTCAATGGTAATGAACGCATTGAAAATAGGTTTTCAGAAAACAAATCGGTTTGTAATTTTGATCAAAATATTTTCTCGTTCAAGCTCGAGTTTAGATATCATTGAATTCCATGAGTTTGTAATTCTCAATCTTTAAGGTCAATCTCAAGGATTGAGTAATATCAGGATTAAAAGCTGATTTTTAATCTTTAAGGAGATTATCCTTTCTGGGGATCTGATTCATTAGTCTTATCAAGCTAATTTGCACGGTGTCCCCCCATTGTACAAGATAGATCCTCTCATGGTTAGGATAAGTCTGACCACTTGGCGACCCTGTTTGATGCTGAGGTCCGTGGATTTCCTGCTGATTTTAGTGATGACTTTTCTAGGTTTTTCGTCAACCTACAGCTGGTCTGGACGACAACTTCATGACCTAAATCAAGAAGCGCATTTCTTTTTCGGAAGACTTTACTTCCTTTTAATGATGGAATTGATTCATCGTGTAGATCCATCTTTCTTACAGTAAATCGGGTAAAACAGTTAATTATCATCCAAAACAAAAGTATTTTCAATTATTTGTACAAAAATATGTGACATATGTTTAAGATAACTTGGTGAATTTTCCCACACTTGGCTTTTATTTTCCTTTTTGTTCTCCTCTATTCCATTCTTAAATGAATTCTAATATTTTGGTTTGTTTCTCAATTTATGTCCTTTCCAAGGTAACAATAATTTCGGTGTTAACACCTAGTTTTATCGTTCATAAATATGTATAAACATGATTTTAAATTCATTTAGTTGAAAATTTTAAAAATTTTTACTAGAATTAGGTAGTCAGTATATAAGACTAGGGCTGTTCTTTATTATCAGAGAGCACTAGATTCTAATACAACTACTGCTTTACTAGTATTTTTAATGGTAACAAAGTGTATAAAGTAAAAATTTTAAAAATCCGAAAGAATTTAACCGCTTCCCACACTTAAGATCTTGCAATGCCCTCATTTGCAAGAAATCAGTAACAATTTGAATTATTGAGGGTGATTAGCGTAGAAATGATTAAATTTTACCAAAGTTTCCAAACATATTTGTGTTTGTTTGCTGAATGATAAATGGTGCATATCATTTGTTCATTCCGTCTTGTTGTTATATCACATTTATTTTGCATCTTGTCGTCAAAATTAGTTGCTTTTGCTGAACTTAATGCCAGTCTTTGAAAATGTGTTGTTTTACCCTGTTGTGTACATAAGATAAACTGCAAACATATATACATATTTTTGAAGTTTGGTATATTACCCCACATTCAAACATTATTAAAATCTAAAAATAAAAATTAGTAAATTATAAAAACTAATACAATTCCAACATAAGTATTAAATGTATCAACATTACAAATTATAAAATAAATAAAACTAAGTAGACTAGGGATGATACTGATACCAGTAGGGGTTCCATGCATAACCATATGTGTTATAAAATGCTTCGGCTGGGTTATACGTAGGATACAGTGGTTGGATCTCTATAGACCAGGGAGGAAATACGGGCGATGGAGTAGGAATATAGTTTCTACCTACATGTTGGCAATGAGCTATGATTTGGTTTTGATGAACTTTCCAATCTTCAAATGCTCGATGTCTAGCATTTTCATACTCTTGTGAAGCTATAAACCTTTGCATTTCTGTCATTTCATTTCCCCGTCCCACATTACCTGGCTGTTGGTTTCTCTCAACCTGTGGATGTCTACCATGGTATTGTACTGCGGCGTTATTTCGCCTCTTCAAAACCTTCGCACCATGGTATACATTTAAACCTATTGTATTGCGGGGTTCTGGTTCTTCGACTAATAATCTCCCCCGACTTTATCCACATTGAGATACTCAGCAATTAGTGTAATAAATATACCACCTCCTATTATACTGTGCGGTCTTATCCCCCTAACCATAGCTGATAAATAATAACCCACACAATACGGTATACTTACAGCGCTTTGTGGGTCTCGAATACACATATGGTAAAACAAATCCTGTTCATTTACCTATTTCTTATTCTTAAATCTTTGTGTAATCGAATTAGCTAAAAACCTATGAATTACTCTTAACTCTGCTCTATCTATATCCAAATAAGAGTAATTTCCCCCTTTAAATCGGTGATGGCTAGTCATTTGACTCCATACACCATGCGTATATAAATTTTCATCAATCTTTCTACCATTTAATATCAACCCTCTACAATCGGCAGATGCTAACTCCTCAGGCGTATATATACGTAAGGCCTGAGCCATGTCTAGTAAAGACATGTGGCGCATCGAACCTCCTAACAAAAATCTAATAAAAGATCGATCGGTTAAACTAGCTACCCGATCATTTATTTCTATACTACATAATAATTCTTCACACCATACTTTATATATAGGTCTACGCATGCTGAATAATCGTACCCAATCGTTAAAAGTAGAATTACCATACCTCTGTGTAAGTAATTCTCTAATTGGCCCGACCAATTCTACAGCTTCTAATGGTCCCCATTCTATTAACCTAGGTACTTCAACAACTTTAGAATGAAGAGTATGCAAGCCCCTTTGGTATTTTGGATAATCTATCCAAAGTCTGTCAAATCTCAAGTTCGGGTGCAAATCTTCCAAGTGCATATCAGAAAATGTCATAACTGGATGAGGCATATCTTGTTTGTAGTAGTTATCCACCTCCTGTTGTTCCGCATTCTCAGCAGGAGCATTGCGAGCTTGGGATGAAGATTCACCCCTTTCAGTCTGCAAAACACATCAAACACAATTTTTGTGCATCCAAATATGCATTAGTGTCAGAAAAATCATTAATCAAAATAATTATAATGACATGTTCAATTTATATCAAACTTATGCTCATTTTCATATTTTTATCAAATCTACACTTTTTCAAATAAGCATATACGAAAATATTCGTCAAGTTCATAAGCATTCAACTCAAATAACATGTCAAAATAATCAATATTAGCAATTAAACAAGTTTCAAATGGCATTATCTCTCAAAAATCAAGTTCATGAATTTTAGACTTGAAAAAGTCTACTTTAATTCTCAAAATCATGTTTAGGCTCAAAGTTTGGATCATTTAACTACCTAAACATGTTACACTACTTAATTTAGCAACAATTCATGACAAAAATCGGCCATAACCTGTTTATATCAAAAAGCCCCAAATTGCTCAAGAACACAAACCCTAGATTATTCAAAATTTGAAGTTTAAGGCTTCTAATCATGTTAAATAGCATCAATCTAGGTTATACAAGCATAATACATAAGCAATTTAAGCATAATTACACTAAAAAGCATCAAAATCGAATTGGGAAAAAAATTTGCTCAAGAACACCAATTTTCGGATTAAATGGTGTTTAGGTGTAGAAATTTACCGTTTTTCTTGAGTAATTCCTTGATAGCATCCTTCTCAACATGATTTTAGTAAAAGATTTGATGAAAAACGGTCAAAAATTGCGAATTTGGTGTGTGTTTTTTGGTATTTTCGGGTGTATTTTCGCAGTAAAATGGGGTGTGGTGTGGGTGCAACTGATCTGTTCGGCCTTTTATTGTTTTTTCTGTATTTTTTGTCCTCCGCGAGTCGCGGCATTTGGCCCTTTCAAATACCGCGAGTCGCGGTGTTTTTTTTTTTTGTTTTTGTTTATAAGCCTTAACTTATAAAACAAATATAAAATAAATTTAAAATTTTGTTTTCCTTTGTTTTAGGACGAGGTCGTTTCGGATCGATGTCCTAGTCTGTCTTTCGACAAAATTTTAAAATTTGTCTTTTTGTAGCGATTGTTTTAAAAGCTAAGATTTTTGGGTTTTTTTAATGTTTTTGGCATACTTTAATTCAATAAGATTAAAAATAATGATAATAAAAGTTCTCGTCCCTTCCTCGGGTAAAGCAATTTCGGTTCAAAGACCTAGTCTTCAACTTACGACGAATTTTAAAAATCATATTTTTAACTTAACGAAATAAAGTAAATTTTTGTTTTTAAATTCACACAACTTAAATTTAAAAATGCATAAAATTAAAAATTTACACCAAACTTTTTTAAAATGCATAATATTAAAAATTCACACCAAACTTATATTATATTTTTGTTTTTATGCATACAAACTTATATTAAAAATATTAATTTTTCAAATATTGACAAACTTAAATATACTATTTTATAGAGTTCACAATATTAATTTAAGATTTATATATTAATTTTAAAAACATGGTAAAAATAAAATTAAAAATCTTTTTGGCTTTTATCCCACTTTAATGAATCAAATATTATCAAAAATACGCGCCCCTCTTTTCGGTAAAGTAATTTCGGTTCCATGACCTAATTTAACTCATGACGAATTTTTGAAATATTTTGGTTTGATTGATTAAAGATATTTATACCTTAAGAATAAACGTTAAATTTCACAGTGATGTAATAAATTTTTGAATGATATCAATAATTTCGGTCGCCAAACCTAATTTCATCGAATACCAATTTAATACTTTATAGCGAACAAATTAGCGTTTATTATCAAAAGGTTAAAAATGAAAATAAAAAATAAAAACTGTACAGACTTACCTGTGAGATAGTATTCTTAGTGATACGATCTATCCCATTCATAAGATACTCGGTTTAATTGATTTCCATGGCTACATAGGCGTAACCTCGAGCATTCAGTGTTTTTTGTTCTAAACATATGAACGGTCCGTCTCTGCATAAAGTAACAAATTCGGTGTTTGAATAGGTTTGATTATTTGAACATTTACCTCCATGTGACCATTTTCCGCATTTGTGACATCTTTCAAGGTGTCGTGCTCTTCTTTTCGCTGCGGATTTTGATTTTCCTTTACCAAATTGTAACTTATTATCTACGCATCTGGATTCTTTTCTTACTCCGTCCAATCTTTCTCTGATTACTGATACTATTTCACTCGAAAGTGTGTCATTATTACGTTTAGTGATCAAAGCGTGTAGCATTAGACCATGGTTTAGTTCACAGGAAGTCTTCATTTTGTAAAAACCTAAAAAAAATAAAAATTCAGAATGGGGGGAGAAGACTAGTTCTTTAGGGTCTGCTAGGGAAACACCATTCGGGTTCCATTTTCGAGAACTACACGAAAACAGACAATCCAACTCTAACAGAAATACATATTATCCTTTAAAGACTTGATTCTCCCCACACTTAGTTAGCTGTGGTATGGAAATTGTGATTAACTTCGTTGTCGACTTCCATCGGACTATCTATATAGTGTTTAACTCTGTGACCATTAACTTTAAATTCAATCCCATTTGAATTTATTAATTCTACTGTTCCGTATGGGAAAACTCTTTTGACTATGAATGGTCCAGACCATCTTGATTTCAATTTTTCAGGAAATAGCTTGAATCGTGGATTGAAAAGAAGAACTTTGTCTCCTTCTTTAAATTCTTTTGAACTTCTGATTCTTTTATCATGCCATTTCTTCGTTCTTTCCTTATAGATTAATGAATTTTTGTATGCTTCATGTCTTAATTCTTCTAATTCATTTAGTTGACTTAACCGTAGACGTCCAGCTTCATGTAAATCAAGATTACATGTCTTCAAAGCCCAAAATGCTTTGTGTTCAATTTCTACTGGAAGATGACATGCTTTTCCGTAAACGAGTTTAAAAGGTGTGGTTCCAATTGGAGTTTTGTAGGCTGTTCTAAAAGCCCAGAGTGCATCCTCCAATTTAATGGACCATTCCTTCGGATTTGATCCTACGGTTTTCTCTAGAATACGTTTTAAAGCTCGGTTGGTATTTTCAACTTGTCCACTTGTTTGTGGATGATATGCAGTGGAGATTTTATTAGTTACTCCATATCTTTTAAGAACTTTCTCAAGTTGATTATTACAGAAATGAATTCCCCGATCACTTATTAAAGCTTTCGGTGTTCCAAACCTTGCAAAAAGACGTTTTAAAAAGTTGACTACAACTCGTGCATCGTTAGTTGGGAGAGCTTGTGCTTCCGCCCATTTAGATACATAATCAATGGCTACGAGAATATAGAGATTATTATGAGATTTTGGAAATGGACCCATAAAGTCAATACCCCAAATGTCAAATACTTCACATACTTGAATGACATTTTGTGGCATTTCATCACGTTGACTTATTTTTCCGGCCCTTTGACAAGCATCACAGGATTTGCAAAGAAGGTGTGCGTCTTTGTAAATTGTAGGCCAATAGAATCCAGCATCATAAATTTTTCTTGTTGTTAGTTGAGGCCCATAATGCCCTCCTGTTGGTCCTGTGTGACAATGGTTTAAAATTTTACTAGCTTCATCTCCGAATACACATCGGCGTATTATTCTATCTGGACAACTTTTAAACAGATGTGGATCTTCCCAGAAATAGTGTTTTATATCACTAAAGAATTTCTTTCGTTTTTGGTACGACAATCCTTTTTCAAGGAATCCACATACTAAGTAGTTTGCATAGTTTGCAAGCCATGGTATTTCATTATAATCTATCTTCAATAGATATTCATCAGGAAAGTTGTCTTGTATGGCCGATTCATTTAGAACTTCTAATTCGGGATTTTCAAGACGAGAAAGATGATCAGCGGCGAGATTTTCTGCTCCTCTTTTATCTCGGATTTCAATATCAAACTCTTGTAAGAGTAAGATCCAACGGATTAATCTTGGTTTGGCATCTTGTTTCGAAAATAGGTATCTAAGAGCAGAATGGTCGGTATAGACCACCGTATTTGCTAGAACGAGATATGAACGAAATTTGTCAAATGCAAAGACAATAGCAAGGAGTTCTTTTTCAGTAGTTGTGTAATTCGTTTGTGCTCCTTGTAACGTCTTACTAGCATAATATATAGGTTGAAATCATTTTTCAGTCCTTTGTCCTAAAACGGCTCCCATTGCTAAATCACTTGCATCGCACATTAATTTAAACGGTAGATTCCAATTTTGTGTTATCATGATTGGCGCATTAGTGAGTTTCTCTTTAAGAATATTAAAAGATTTGATACATTCATCTGAAAAGATGAATGGAGCATCCTTTTCTAGGAGTTTATTCATAGGAGTGGCAATTTTAGAAAAATATTTTATGAAACGTCGGTAAAAACCGACATGCTCTAGAAAACTCCTAACTCCTCTAACATTGGTGGGATGTGGAAGTTTAGCAATTACATCTACTTTAGCTCTATCCACTTCAATTCCTTCCTTTGAAATTTTATGACCAAGAACGATGCCTTCTTTAATCATGAAATGGCATTTCTCCCAATTAAGTACTAGATTTGATTGTTCGCATCTAATAAGCATTCGTTCAAGATTAGCTAGACATGATTCAAATGTATCACCGAAGACTGAAAAGTCATCCATGAAAACTTCCATGCATTCTTCTATCATGTCGTGAAAAATCGTCATCATACACCTTTGAAAGGTTGCAGGGGCGTTGCAAAGTCCAAATGGCATGCGTTTGTAAGCAAAAGTACCATAAGGGCATGTGAATGTGGTTTTCTCTTGGTCTTCGGGTGCTATTGGAATTTGAAAATATCCGAAAAATCCATCAAGAAAACAATAGTAACTGTTTCCGGCTAATCTTTCCAACATTTGATCAATAAAAGGTAAGGGGAAGTGATCTTTTCTGGTAGCGTCATTTAATTTTCTATAATCAATACATACACGCCATCCTGTTACAGTCCTAGTAGGAATAAGCTCATTTTTCTCATTTGTAATGACAGTCAAGCCACCCTTCTTAGGCACGCATTGAACTGGGCTTACCCATGGACTATCAGAAATTGGATAAATTAAACCTGCGTCTAGCAGTTTAATAATTTCTTTTTTAACTACATCTTGCATATTAGGATTTAGTCTTCGTTGGCGTTGCACATACGTTTTATGACCTTCTTCCATAAGGATTTTATGTGTGCAATACGAAGGACTTATTCTTTTTATATCATGAATCTTCCATGCAATAGCTGGTTTATGAGCTTTCAACACATAAATAAGTTGTGATTTCTCATTTTCAGTAAGAGAAGACGATATTATTACAGGTAATTCAGATTCACCATGTAAATAAGCGTATTCCAAATGGTTTGGAAGTGGCTTTAACTCTAATGTCGGTGGTTCTTCTATCGGTGATTTGTATCGATATCTGTCTTCTTCTTTTAGCATTTGAATTTCTTCTGTTGTTGGTTCATATTCATTAGCCATTAGTGTAGCTAATATTTCAACTTCATCAATTGGTTCAGTACCTTCTCCTAAAGAACATTCTCCTGTTCCTTGTAATTCTGGAAATTCTTCTAACAATTCTGCATGTGAATCTATAGTTTGAATATAATAACATGTATCATCTGCAGATTGCGGTTGTTGCATTGCTCTGTCAACTGAAAAGGTAACACTCTCATCCTCTATACTTAGGGTCAATTTCTTACCAAACACGTCTATCATTGCTTTAACCGTGTTTAAGAATGGTCTTCCTAATATGAGAGGAACTTGAGAATCTTCTTCCATGTCCAGAACAACAAAATCTACTGAAAATACTAAAGTACCAACTTTAACTAGCATGTTCTCCATTATCCCTCTAGGATATTTTATTGATCGATCGGCTAGTTGTATGCTTATTCTTGTTGGTTTCAATTCTCCAAGGTCTAGTTTAGTGTATAGTGAATACGGCATTAGATTTATACTAGCACCTAAATCTGCTAATGCTTCTATTGAACTAAGACTACCCAGAAAACATGGAATTGTGAAACTTCCTGGATCAGATAGTTTTTCTGGTATCTTATTCAACAGCACTGCTGAACAATTAGCATTCATAGTAACGGCCGAGAGTTCTTCCATTTTCTTTCTATTTGTGATCAGATCTTTCAAGAATTTAGCATATCTAGGCATTCCTGAAATCACATCAATGAAAGGAAGATTTACATTTATCTGTTTAAACATATCCAAGAATTTGGATTGCTCGGCTTCAAGTTTCTCTTTCTTCATTTTACTCGGGTAAGGAAGTGGTGGTTGGTAAGGTTTAACATAAGGTTTATCCTTAACTGTGTTATCTTCATTAACCTTTTCAACTACCGGTTCTTTTTCCTTATCTTGTTCAGGTTGTGGTTCTTTTGTAGTAGGAATAGCTTCATCAGAAGTTACAGGTATTTCAGGTGGTTTAAGTGTTGTACCATTTCTTGTGGTAATGGCTTTAGCTGTTTCATTCCGGGGGTTAGCATTTGTATCACTAGGTAAACTTCCCGGTTTTCTTTCACCTATTAACCTTGCTAGGTTACTTACTTCTTGTTCCAAATTTTGAATAGAAGCTTGTTGATTTCTAAATGCTTGAGCATTTTGTTCATTAGTTTGTTTTTGAGATGTGAAAAACTGCGTTTGAGTTTCAACTAGCTTCGTCATCATATCTTCTAAATTCGGCTTTTTATCATCGATTTGTGGTGGTTTGTTTTGAAAATTAGGTCTTTGCTGGTTGTAAGTATTTTGGATACTTGTTGATTACTAGGACCTTGTTGGTTGTTGTATGGAATATTTCGGTTATAATTTTGGTTTTGATTGTAAATCGGTCTTGGCGGTTGATAATTATTCTGATAATTATTTCCAAGCCTTTGGTTTAGATATGAAACATTCTCTCTTTGTTCCATTGTTAGTTCAATACTGAGACAATCTTTTGTCAAATGTGGTCCTCCACACTGCTCACAACTAATTCGTATTGAGTGTATATCCTTAGTCATCTTTTCCATTCGTCTCTCGACAGCATCTATCTTTGCTGAAATGGAATCTAAGTCATAGCTAGAATCGGCTCTAGCTGCTTTAGATGATCTAACGATATCTTTTTCTTGGTGCCACTCATGTGAGTGGGAAGCAGTGTTATCAATAATTTTGTAAGCATCAGTTTCGGTTTTCTTCATAATAGAACCACCAGCTGCTATATCGATGTCTTTCCTTGTAGTGATGTCGCATCCTTGGTAGAATATTTGTACTATTTGACAGGTGTCTAAACCATGTTGCGGACATCCTCTTAATAATTTTCCAAATCTTGCCCACGCCTCATGTAGAGTTTCATTTGGCTTCTGTGTGAACGTAACAATTTCTGCTTGAAGTCTTACGGCTTTAGATGTCGGAAAGAATTGTTTAAGAAATTTTTCAACTAAAACGTCCCATGTATCAATCACCCCTTCAGGTAACGATTCCAACCAATCTTTGACTTCTCCCTTTAAAGTCCAGGGAAATAACATGAGATATATCTGTTCATCCTCCACTTCTCGGATTTTAAATAGAGTGCAGATCCTATTAAAGGTACGAAGATGTTCATTTGGATCTTCCTTCGGCGCACCACTAAATTGGCATTGATTAGTCACCATGTGTAGAATTTGTCCTTTAATTTCATAATCTGGCGCATTAATGTCTGGATGAGTAATTGCGTGACCTTGGCCAGTGCGTTTAGCTCTCATTCGGTCTTCCATACTTAAAGGTTCCAGATTCTCCATAATTGAATTTGTTGAATCGGAATCACTAGAGGATTCTGATTTAATGGTTTGTTCCTTAACAATCTCTGTTTGAATGATTGATGGTTCCGGAGGAAAAATTAGTGGTTCAGGATCTATGAATTGTCCCTGAATATTCTCCGGATTCTCAATTGTGAGGTCGGGTTCAAAAAATGGATTATCAACGGCGACAATATTAGCTAGATGTCTTGATCTAGTTACAGGTGGTGAGTGTACAAAAGGTGGTGAACGTATTGCTCGGTGCATTCACTGAATATCCTATTAGTTTTTAAAAGGAAAGAAAAATTATATAAGTTATCCAATTAATAGACTTTTCTGATTTTGCCCACGTTTCGAATAGCCAAAAGATGCAGCAGAGGGGCAGGATTCATTTGGTCTCAATATAATTAAAGACTGTTTGGCTCCAGTAACCCGGTCCACGTACAAATCCAACTATTACTACGAACCAGAAAATTTTGATGTCTATCAATTTAACCACTTAAAATAAATTTTCGTAATTTTAAGAAATTTAGATAAGAAGTAGAATAAAAATCTATGTCCTAATAACTAGAATGGAGAGAAATAAGAAAGAAAAAGAGTGCGTCGAAAAAGGTCGAAAAAGAAAAGGAGTCGAAAAAGAAAAAGAGTGACTTATAAAACTTAAAAACACTCGACTAACCCAACCTTATTACTATCACTAACTTAAAATTATAATCGCAAACTGAGATTACTAATTGGAATGATAATTGATACATAGGTAAAAGGCGTCTAAAAATATTAAAGCTTACAAGTAAAACTATATCCCAAATGGCAATATCTTAAAAAGGCACTAAAACTTAAAAAGGCGTCACAAAATTCTAAAGCACTTAAATCTTAGTCTAAAGAAAAGGCACTTAAGGGATTTTACGGCAAAGCCTAAAAATCTAGAAGTAAAAATAACTATGGCAAAAACTATGTTTAAAACTAAATATGAGCGAAAAACACAAATATTACGCTAAAATAATTAAAAAGGGACAAAATATAAAAATATACTAAAAGTTGTAAAAATTACAATTTTTTTTTATAAAAATATTATTTTTATATTATTTATTTTATAAAATTATTAAATTTATAACTTAATTAAACTAATTAAAACAAATAATAAATAAAACTAAATTAATTAATATAATATAAATAACCTAATTAGGTTTAAAGTTAATAATAATAATAATTACCCCGTATTAATTGCGATTAGGGTTTCTGGTCACGTGTGTCAGGGCGGCTCCGCGAGTCGCGGTTCCACGTGGCAAAAACCTCCGCGAGTCGCGGGGTTCGAAATTCCGGATGACAGGCTGTTTCGGTTGACACGTTTCGACGTAATTATATTATTTTTTTTTTAAATTATATTTTTCTGTTTTTAATTAAAATATTTATATAAATTTAATAAAACTTATATTTTAAAAACTAGAATAGAAATAAAAATATGTTTCAATTTTATAAATAAAAATCTTAAAACTAGCTTTATAATTTTTTTTTCGGTTTTTGATTTTATGTTTTAAATAAAAACACAATATTTAAATAAAACTTATATTTTTATAAAATAAAAATAAAGAAACTTTATAAAACTTAAATATTTAACAAACTCTTAAAAATATTTATATTTTTGTTTTCTTTTTATGTTTTCGATTATTTAAAACGTATTTTCACAAAAGCGTCTTTTTATAAAAGTAAACTAAAAATAAAAATTTACTTTTTTTTATTAGCGTTGCGCTTTCGGCTTTTAAGCAAGAAATTGAGTTCCCCGGCAGTGGCGCCAAAAATACTTGATGTTATGCGAGGTGTGTATGAAATAGCTTATTTTTTACTAGGAAATACTATTAAATACGATACAATTTTACACAAGATATTTATTTATTTAGAGAATGGATATACTTAAACCTTGCTACAACACTTATAGGCAGTGTACCTAATCGTACATTAGTGTAATTTTTAGTAAGTCCGGTTCGGTCCACAGGGAATCTTTTTCGACAAAGCTTAACGCTATATTAGTTTTATTTTATAAAAATACAAATATATATATAAATAATATTATTATTATAAAGGGGGGTTTTTACCGTTTAATGACCGGTTTGTCGATTTTAAAACTTTAGTTGCAGTTAAAACAAAATGTAAAATATTAAATAAATAAAAGACTTAATTTAACGCGTAAAGTAAATAACGATAATGAAAGTGCAATAAATAAAAGTGCGATAATTAGAAGTGCAATTAAATATAAAATAAAGGAAATTAAATATGAAATAAAAGAATTATGCTTATTTAAACTTCCGTAATCATGATGTTTGACGTGTTGATTTTAGTTTTATGCCCATGGGTTAATTGTCCTTTGTCCTGGATTATTTAATATGTCCGTCTGGTTTTTCTCCATAACAGTCCATCAGTCATAAATATAAAGTGCGAGTATCCTCGTCAAATTATCCTTATACCCGAAGTTAAATATTCCAACTAATTGGGGACTTAAACTGTAACAAGATTTTAATACTTTGTTTAATAATTACACCAGGTTATCGACTGCGTGTAACCCAAGGTTTTAATACTTTGTTAACAATTATGCCAAGTGTCCTTGTACATAATTTCACCCCTGTTTTAATAATTCTAGTGGCTATTAATCCATTCCCGTGTCCGGTTAAATGAACGATTATTCGTACATATAAATATCCCGCCCATCGTGTTCGATTGAGTGTATATGGTTATTTATAGGGACATCCAATTGTAAATCTTTATATTAAAATTAACAAACTATCATTTAGTTAAACAAATATAAAGCCCATTAATAGCCCATAGTCTAATTTCCACAAGTCTCGTTCTTTTGTCCAAACCCCAATTATGGTACAAAGCCCAATTACCCAATTTTAGTAATTAGCCCAACATCATGATTACTTCGGATTAAATAAGCATAATAATAACTTAGCTACGAGATATTAATGTAAAAAGGTTGAACATAACTTACAATGATTAAAAATAGCGTAGCGTTACACGGACAGAATTTCGACTTACACCCTTACAACATTCGCTAACATACCCTTATTATTAGAAATTGAAATTAAAATTAAAATTAAAATATAAAATATAAATATAAATATTACGTATACATATACAGAGAGAGATTGATTTATGATATTAAAACTCGTCGAACTGCGTTGGCTTTTATAGGGAATTGAGTCCAGGGGAACTCCGCGACTCGCGGCATTTTCCTTCTTCAAACTCCGCAAGTCGCGGAGTTTGAAATTACAACTCACCCAGCTTTGGCTCTTTGTTTGCCGACGAATTATAAATATATTATAATATATATATTAATTTTAAGAATTAATTATATATTATATTATATTTATATACATGGTTAACTTGTAATTTTTAGTCCGTTGCGTCGGGCGTTGATAGTTGACTCATGTCCCGATTCTGGATTTTCGAACGTCCTTGCGTACAATTTAATATCTTATACTTTGCGATTTGAATCTTGTACTCTTGTAATTTCGAGACGTTTCTTATCAATAATTGGAACCACTTTGATTGTATTATGTACTTTTGAGCTTTTTGGTCGTTTGCGTCTTCAATTCGTCGAATCTGTCTTTTGTCTTCACCTTTTATTATTTAAACGAATATTACTTGTAAAAAGAACAATTGCAACTAAAAGCTTGTCTTTCTTGAGGAATATTGCTATGAAATATATGTTCATTTTTAGCATTATCATCTATCCTTAGTAATTCTAGTAATTTGACAAATCAAATCGTGCTATTACCTTTCCTTCTGCTTTGTATATTATGATCATTCGAAACTCCATACCTACGAATTCTAGACCATTATTCGCTTGACTTGAAGTTGGGAAGGAAAAACAAGAGCATAGAGCTCCGACATATATGGAAAAATATAAAGCCCGATAACAACACGGAAATTACAAACCGTGTATATCAATGCGTATAGCAACATAAAGACACGGGAGAATTAAAAATACTATAACCCCAAGGTAATTGTAGAAGTAAACAGATTCCTCTGGGGGTAAATGAAAAAGAAAAATGACAGAAACGATAGTCAGAAAAATATACAGGATAAGAACTGGATGGAGCATTTTCACAATCTTTGGAAGTATGAATCGAGAAAGAAAGTATAGAAGTGGTGAAGATAATGAAACAGAAGAAGCTAATTTATAGCAAAATTCTAGACACAGCAATCAAGGCAATTTTAATTTCCTTAATTACCGGAGAATCAAATCTTATACAGATTATAAAGATTTCCTTTAAATCCCTTGAATTCCGGAAATCACCTTTAATTATGTCAAAAGTTAAGGCAAACTGATATTTCCTTATTTCAAACTTTTAAGATAACTTCATTTATACTCTTCCTATAATCGAATCGTTTTATCCATATTACCCAATGTTGATAAAACAATATTTTCAACTCATATTCATCATTCTTGTTGTAAAGAATGACAATCTCTATCAAATTTCACGACTATGATTTTCATGAACTCCTCTCTATTTTGTCTACCTTAGCGTGGTGGCATAAACGCTCAAGGTTTAAATGAGCTCGATATTATTCATAACACATTTTATATATCCAATTTACTGAAATGACTTGTATAACATCATCATTTTGAATGATCTCCTCATTAATAATAAAATGCACTTCGTAGAAGAACTTGTAGAAATTATGGTTTGTATGATTTTAATTCTTGAAACAGAACAATATTCTATCCGTTGGAATTCACGCAAGGCCCCGAGCGTACATGGGAACGTGAAAACCAAATAAAACGTAAATATCCTCGTCTATGTACGAACAACACCGATTAATGGCAACAACTAAAATTCGGGACGAAATTTCTTTTAACGGGTAGGTACTATAAAAACCCTCATATTTCCATACCTGAATTGACTAATTTGACTATAGGGTTGTTATCCATACGTAATATATAATTAAATTTGACATTTATCAAATATTTATTTTTAGTCGACACTTTTTGTTAACTAAAGTTTACACTAATTATATAAAATAACTTTAGTTAATATTAATATTAATGCGTATTATATTTAAAACTATATGAAACATAATTATTAATTAAATGATAAGTTATTTTAATCATTATATAAATATTTTTAGCTTATGAAAAAAAGATTTTTTTTATAAATTAAATAATGAGCCCATGAATTTTGACTAAATATTTTCAAAAATAAAAACTTATTAAAAACATTTTTAACATGTTTTTATTTTTTGTCAAAATTGGCACCTTTATTTTATTTATATTTTTTCTTTTCACCAACCATTTTTTTCCAATAAATACTCACTTCCATTTCATAAAAACTTGTATCAAATCTTTGAAAAAACTCTCTTACAAACTTGGGAAAGTACTTGAGGTATTTTCTATATTTTTTATCGAATTGCTTTTATTTTTTTATATATTCTTTAAAAATTCGAATTTAATATATATAAATTATTTTTACATGTTATAATTAGTATTATAAGTATTATGATGTATAAAAATAATTTTGATAATTTATGGAATATTATTTATAATTAAATACGAATTATGTAGTATTTAAACATAAAAACAATATAAAATTCGTAATAAAATATTAAACAGTAAAAAATAATTATAATTCTTTTTTGCGATTATTATACTTTTATAAACAAGTGAAAATTATAAAAATTAAATAAATGGGATGATTAGTATTTAAAAAGAATTTACTTTTGCATTATTCTAAACCGAGAGAAATAATAAAGAAAATACAAAATAAATACAAACGTGTATTAAATATTTTTATAAAATTTTTATTTGATTAGTAGCATCACTAGATACTTTAAAAAAATATAAAAATTAATTTTAAATTATTTTTCCTATTTATTTAATTATAGGCCGATTACAATAGTTAAATAATTAGAAAACATTAAATAAATATTATTTTGATATAAAATTTGATTTAATAATTTTTATAATATTTTTACATAATATAGAACCTGTAAAAAATATAAAATTATTTATTTAGGTCGATTTAATATTTATTACCTAATTAAAATTGATTAATATAAACCGAGTATATATATAAAGAAAAGTGGAAAATAAATACAAAAACTTGATAAAATTATTTTTATAAAATATCCTACTGAATTGTATAATTAACTAAGTTTATAAAAATTATAAATATAATATTTAATGAATTAATATTCGAATTAACATATATTAGTATGATTTTCGATTAACATAAGTATATTACATATACTAAATTAATATTATTATTATAACTTACGGTTAATAACTAAATATACTATATAATAAAGTATTATGCTTATAATGTAAGTTAATAACAATACATTATTAATAAACACTTATTTTATAACTATACTAATTTAATAATAATAACTTATAGTATATAATATAAGATAATCAAATTGTTAATACATTAATAAATATAATATAACATATATAATAACATATAAACCTAAAGTGAAGGTTAATCAAAGATAATGTACAATTCATGTGAACTTCATTGCTACTCACGGTCGTAAGTGAATGATGTCTAGGTTGCCATTTATGGGTAAGCTTGTGGATCTCGAATGCCATGACTTAGATTTTGGTCAAGAGTCCTGGGCTCCCGGTTACATCTGGTCATTCCTGACTTATTTGATAGCAACGAAGTTTGAGTAAAGTTATACAACGTCTTGCTAAAGATTAACCCGGACTTTCTAAAATTGGAAAATTACTATAAGTGGAAACTTTCCATAAATAGTAACCTTCCGAAAATGGAAATTCTTTAGTGAACCATTACTATCAATATAGTACTATATACTATTGTCTGTTAGGCAATGTCTGATTATACGTTCTATCTCTAGGTTGAGATCTCGGTCACGTCCTTCCGTTCAATTCTTTCGTGGAATACTCTTTTGTGCTACTAAGGTGAACTTCATAGCCTCACTTTTTACTGTTTCATAACTGTTTTATCACTTTTGGGGTGAGACACATGCTTGCTTTATAACTATTTTTTCGCTTAGACACAAGTACTAAATTGTTAACTATGCTGTCATGCTTTGATTCATGCTAAATCCCTACCGTAATATCGTTAATTGCTACGTTTAAATGCAAACTTAATTATTATGAGTAGGCCTATTGAGAGTAACGTCTCTAACCATTTGACCGTTGGTCTTTGGTTACATAATAATGATTCCACGACACTGACAGTACAAGGTGTCATAGGGTAAACTTGTTTAGTAGCGATATTACAAAATGCAGCAACACTTTTAGATTGATATTTCTATATCAATCAACTTTAAACTAAATCTTGTGGTCTAAAACTTTGGATATTATTTATAAACCTGTGAATTTCACTCAACCTTTTTGGTTGACACTTTAAGCATGTTTTGTCTCAGGTGATGATTGAGCTAGCTGTTTGCAACTTTGTGATGATAGATTTGATGCTTGCTGTGACGCCCCGTACAAAATCATCGTGTACGGTACATCAACAACAGGATCATTACAAAGTCAAACACTATATGCTGTTTGAAAACCAGTTTTGCATTCATGAACAGATAACGTTTTACAAAAGATGAATAGGAAACATTAACATGAGTACATGATACTAAGGTCATTACAAAGCTATTGTTTTGAAAATAACATAAGTTGGGAATGCAAAGTAAAAGTTTCATGCTTGAGACATCTCTAAGTAATGCAGCGGAAGTTTAACACAGCAAGTCTGTAACAGCAAGTCTATACACCGAGACTAGAACAGCAAGGCTAACAGCAGAAGCAACAACGTCTAAACACCTGAGAAATACATGCTTAAAAAGTCAACACGAATGTTGGTGAGCTATAGTTTGTTTGTATTCAGTAATGTAATGTAGGCCACGAGATTTCAGTGCTTCAAACAAGCGTTTCAAATCAGTAATTCAAATCAGTATGATAAAGTATATGTATAACCATGGGCACTCGGTAACTAACTTAACGTTTATACCCCCTGAAAGTACCCTTGGCAAGTGCGTATGTCTACGAAGTATTAAACACTCGTTAAATGCTAGCGCGACTAGCCCGAGTGGGATGTCAAACCCTATGGATCCATATCTAAGATTCGCGTTCATGGTTCAAAAACCAATGATTAAACTTTACCGAGCTAAAGGGAATGTTTATGCCGTTGTATAACCCACACATATATAAGTTTAAGTACTCGTGCCTAGTATGTAAAACATAAAATCCGCATGTATTCTCAGTTCCCAAAGTAAGTTAAAGTAAAAAGGGAATGCTATAACTCACAGTGATAAAAGCGGTAAAGTCGGTAATGAAAGTACGCAAGTAGTAAGTCGGTCCGAAAGGTCGTCAACCTAAATCAAGGGTTACTAGGTTAGTAGGTTGTTTTTATAAATTCTAATAGTGCATAAAATAAGTTTAAATGTCATCATCATCATCATTCATCATCATAAAAGCTAAGTAAGTTCGACAAGAATAGAGATCGAAACAATAGGCTGACTTCGGTCAGCTGCTGCGACCTCTACGTAAATAGAAAAGATGCATAGTCAGTGGCTATGGCTCTGTATGTGAGTCCCCTAACCGCTGACCAATTTTCAGAACCTAACTCGTCTTCGTTTGACCGTGGCGACAGTTTAAGTGCGAGTAGGTCAGAAATTTCAGAACAACGTTAATAGGGTGTAGTGACTCTCGGAGGGCCATAAATCCTAAACCGTAACTCGGATTAAGACGAGGCCTAAACGGAAAATCATCTAATCGAACTAAACTAATTGAAAATCAGATTTCCAGTAGCCCAGGTGGTCTGATCAGATACGAAAATCAGTGGACAAGTGCTCCGGTGAGGTTCTTGGTGCTTGATGCTCATCACGGTTCTCATCCTTGATGCTTGTAGCTTCTAGTGTACAACTCGTTGATGGTTTAGCATCACTTTTGACCAAGATTCTACCATCAATACACAATATGTTAAGACCAAGTGGTAACACAACTCATTTAAGAGTCTTAGATGGATGATGAACCAAAGTTACATCATATCCTTAGTCTTAACACAATTACAAGTCCTATTTACAAACAAAGTTACAAACTTTACATCAATCAAACAAATATGAACATGATCCAAGTCAAAATAGGTGATGGAACCCTAAGCTAGAGAGCTTGGATCTCTTTCACATAATTTATAAGGTCACAAAGCTAGAAAGCTTGAACCTTTAGTGTTCTTGAAGATCTTGAAGCATAAAGCTTGGATCTTTAAGATATATGAAGATAACAAACAAAAGTTTGAATCTTTATAACAAAATAACAAGATTAAAGTAAAAGAAAGATGAATCTACAAAGTTGGTGAAGATTCAAAGCTAGAAAGCTTGAATCTTCCATGTTCTTGAAAGATTCATGCTTGAATCAACAAGATATAAGCAAGATCAAAGCTAAAAGGAACTTTGATCTCCATAATATGATGATGATGGCCACGAAAATGAAAGGAAAAGAAGAAGAAAAAGAAGACTTACAAGCAATACTAGAAAGGGAAGAAAGAAAGAACAAGTGTGTGTGAAAACCAAATGAGCAAGTGATTTGAATGAGAGGTAAATGGCTAGTATTTATAAGCAAGGAATTTGACAAGGATTAATTGGGTCACTAGCTAGAGTAGGGTGGGCTTGAGCCCAACAAGGTAGAAAGTCCAACAAGACTAACTATTGTGCATAATTAAATTACTACGCGTAATTAAGCATCCAAAAACCCAGGTAATTATTATTATAAAATAATAATTAATATTTCGCAGTCATAATATTCCGATTATGACAAAAGTTAAACGTGCGCGCAAGTTCGCGATTTATTCGAAACGTCAAATAACACTAACGGTTATAAAGGCTTCCAATGATCAAGTTATGTATCCTACGTACTCTAAGGCACGTTTTAACATATAAATGGAAGTAAACCACGTAAATCAAGTTTCCAGAGTATAAAGTAACACAGTACGCACAAATACGCAGTTTCGCAAAAACACAAGGCACAAAAGCAAGTCGAAAAAGCCGGGTAGTTACATTACCCACCTGTTAATGGAAATTTCGTCCCAAAATTTGAGGAGTGACAAAAAAAATGGTACCGTATTTAAATAAGAAGTAGCGTATCAAAGTTCTGAAAGATTCGTGGGCTAAAAAGTGAGCTATTTACCTTGAAAGGTACTCTGGTGTATAAAAGTAAGAATAGGTATATGCTATTAATTAAGTCTCTTAGGAGATCTACAAATTGATTTCGTTTCTGGTTAACATGAGTATGTTGTCTGAATATATCCACAAAAGAAAAGATGATGTTTTTAGCCTTACAGGCATCTTTAGTAAGCTGGATGCATGAAATACATCATGAATGTTACTAAACTCATCTAAAATATTGAGCGCTTATGTCGCAATACAAAGCTGACAGGTAGGATGGAAAACATGGTGATCATAACCATGCGATTTGATGTCTGGATAGTGTTAGCCACGGATTTTACTAACCCCTTGATTTCGGAAAGAGACCATAGGCATAAAGAACTCGATATTTAAGAACGTTTCATTTGACTATATGAATTGAAACTTTTGCTGAAAGTGAATAATCGGACTTATATGCAATGCAAGCCATAATTATCTATAGTGCCTTCAGGACGGTCTGAACGAACAATGAAGGATATCACCCAGTTTACCATACTGCAGGTGAACTTATCCTTAGATGGAATGAAAGAACAGTTCCATAATGTAACTTTATCCTTTCAGTTACATGTTGAAGTTAGGGTTAACATTAACTAGAACAACATATAGTTGCAACCAACGAAGAAAGGAATGTGTAGAGTAACCATATCCGTATTACAGATGTTTTAAGCAGTCCCTTCCAAGAGGATAACAAGATTCATAGATTCCTAAAGTATGTTACTTTACATTTCTGAAAGAGAATCGCACGAAAGGTGTGATCTTTGAACCAGTGTGAACTCTTCGAGCGGTTTGTTCGGAATTTATCCTTATACTTAAGGAGATGCGCGGACAAGAAGATACGTGGACCCTTGGTCGTAAAGAACGGTTTACTCTAAGTGAAAAGAATCTTAAAACGATTCCTTGTACCTCAACCTACTAATTCATAGAGATGATTTTTATGAGGATGTTGCGATTAGCCGTGAAATATTGAGAATAGAACTAGTGCCCTTCCTACAATGGGGTGACCATTGAGTGTACCTCAGAAAACTGATTTATCGGCCCGCGATTTTGCCATGTTTAACCTTAAAAGGAACATTTTTCGAGTACAAAGACTTCCTAACAAATTTTTTTTTTATAAATCTGTCACCCAAAGTGGCTCAAGCGTTTTTAATAAGGATTTTAATAGTAAGCTTCATCCCTAACGGAGGGAGAGAAGAAGTGTGATCCCTACATGGTGTAGTCTAATACGGAAACCTTTAATAAAATCAACCGAGGAAGTTTTGAAAAACCTTTAAACGTTTGATGCGACAACATAAATGGAACGAAGTTCTTGGTAAATTTAGAAGTATGTATAACGAGTACCATTTGCACAAAATTATTTGACTTAAAACAACTCAATAAAGGAGCGATTTTTAATCATCTTGAAGGTATAACTTAGTATGTACTAACCCAAAATAAGTAAGGGTAAATTTATACATATATGATTTTATAAATCGCGTAAGTGATAGAAAAGTTTTTAGTACTTTCATTTGTCCATAAATCTCGTGAGGACCGCACAAATAAGCAACGTGTAAAACAACGTGTAAAAATTTTGATAAACATAGTTTTTCGTATTTCAGAGGTTACGAGTTTAAAAAGGTCAAGTGAAAAATCTTTGAATCATCGGTTGACATGTTACTAGGTAATGAAAACTAATGAATTAAATGTAGTTTTGATGATTATCCGAACTTAGGTCTTTGGCCCAAAAATGTTTACGTCCGAAGCCGTTGCTAAAAAGTGAGGTATGAAGGATAGAGCATGAGGATGAGAAGTTAATCGCTTCTTGACTTTGCAGAATGCCACACAGGTTATGGCTAATATTAAAGTCGGAATACTAATGATGTTAATATCGCTAGATGAGAATTTCCTTGGAATAGGTCAGGACTTTGAGTTATGTAAGATAGAGCATCGCTCTGACAGATGTGAAGAATAAGATCCCTGGGGTAACGCAGTAATTTTGAATGGTTTAAGTGTTTGTGGATGCCCGAAGGCTCTGCATGACGTGGTAGTAAGTGCCTTCATCACATACACACACATGAATCTCTTAGTTTCGACAGTTGTCTGTCTTCATGATGACTTGGATACGAATAAGTAACGAAAAATTTTATATTGACAAGCAACGAAAATTTTATAGAATTCATTTAAGGTGACGATGTAAGAAAAGAAATTAAGTTCTTAGCAAACTAGGGTTATGTACAACACGTACCATTCAAGGTAAAATATCCTTTGAATAAAAGATTTGATTTGTAAAAGTGAAAGTAAAATTTCATATGTATTTGTCAAAAAGAAGTAATTATTTACTTTATTTTATATAACGTATACGATTTCAAAAATTTGCACGAATGGAAAATAAAATAAATTTATTTTTATTAAGTTTTGAGAGGATCGCACAGTAAAATAGTGTAAGTAAAATTTTGGCAAACAAAATTTTCATATTTCGGAGGTTACAAGTTGAAAAAAAGATTGATGAGAATCGAGTAAAAGACTTTTGAAAATCTCGGGTGATATTTGAGCAAAAATGTTACGAGGTAATGAAAACTGTTGAATTTTAATGTGGTTGATGACTATTAGTAGGGCATAAGTCCTTCGACCAAAAATGCTTAAGTATAAAGTTGTTGCTTATAAGTGAGAAACGAAAGGGAGAGTATGAGGACGGGGATTAACTACCCATTGATTTTGGAAATTCCGAACTGGTATGACTAATATCGAAGTAAGAAGGGTGATGGTGTGATTATCATTGATTAAGAATTCCCTCGGAATAAGTTAGGATTCAGTGTCGCATAAGAATGAGTATCAAATACGATTCTTGGGTAATATAGTATTTGAATTGCTGAAGTGACGGGATACAATTTCCTTTATGTATCGTTGTCCATTGTATCGGTTTCTTTCATGGCTAGAAAGTGAGCAGATTTGGTGAGGCGATCAACGATAACCCCGATAGTGTCATAACTGCCGACTGTTTTTGGTAGTTTCAGAATGAAATCTATCGTCATCCCTTCCCATTTCCATTGTGGGATCTCGGGTTGTTGAAGTAATCCGGATGGCTTTTGGCTCACCATTCTCGCGAGGTATAAGAATAATCTTCTTACTATAAATAACTTTCGCTTTTGTCCTTGAAAGTCAGTCCGTTCCAACTATTTCCTCAAAGCTTTCTAACTCGATGAGTATTAGGTTAATTTTAAGGTCCATTCCAACCAAATCTTATTATACTGCCGTGAAAATTTTTATCAACCTTCTCAAATAACATCTGCTTGTGCGCAGGTAACTAATCCTTTCCAACTACTACTATAAAACTTCCAAGTTTTGTTGGCATGAGGTCATCTCCAAATGACCCACCTGTTAATTTTTAAGGTACTATCTTAAATTACTCCTCTATCTCTGCCAACTTACCATTAGCTTGTCCTATAGAATACTTAACTCTCATAATTGTTAATGGCTTATTAGTCATCACACTAGGATTCTTAGATATAAGGTTTCTATCACTCTAGTATTAAACAATTCCGAGACGATAAATCGTTGTGAAGAAACGTACCCTAACTAAAATCAGGATCCATGCGAGTCTACATAGCTGAGATAACGATTGCTCTATCGTATGTGAGTCCAAAATTTTTTTTTTCCTATTTGAGAACTTTTTCCTTAAGTATCCAGGGTGTCTATATCTATAACAAATTTTCGGGTTATCAATTCTGCAGTCCAGGCCCTTCTCGTACAGTATCTAGACTAAGTGGTTATTCCTGCCTTTATCAGACCATAATGCGTATACTCAAGTGGTTCCTACCAAAATTTCCTTTGAATCGCTTCATATTCCTTATGTAGTAACATTGGGACTTCTGTATAATTTACTTCAATATAATTATGCTGGCCTGGCGTCATTATATTGTACTAAATCGTACGTTCATTCCAATATCACTCCATATGGTCAATGTAACGTGATCACTTTCAGTTCTACTCAATTTCATCCAACGGTGCTTTATCTATGCTATCTCAAAACAAAATCTACATAATTTATCTCACGGTTTCTCGGTGTGGGTGCGTAAGTTCCGTAGGTCATGCACCAATGCCTAAATGTCCTGAAATTTCTTCAAAATGTTCAGGTTCAGGTAACATCGTTAGGTTCCTTTCTAGAAATTCAATCTGGGTCTCGCGTCGAGTTGTATGTGTAGCAAGTAGTAGTACGATATGTCTTGAGGCGACTCCCAAGTCTTTGGGTATGGTTGAGCATCAGTAGAAGGCACTCTGACCTTGTGAAAGGAGATGTCCTCCCGACTTCCCCAATGCCTAAGAGTGTTAGGGTACTAAATCTAGAAATGTCGTCAGATCGTCGAGCAGTGGTGAAGAACGAAAGAGATAAGTGATGGTCATGAAAGCGTACGAGATACGAGCCATCTTGCAGGAACTGAACAACCTTCGAATGTTCACACGTCGTACGTAGCTATTTAGAGTGAGCTCGGGGTGCGGTTACTCCGACAAATCCTCCAATATCTCCTCCTCCGAGGATCGACTTTAGTGGGCGTGTAATCCGAGGGGTACTCCTCCTAGATTGCGTGAAGAATCATTTCGATCCCTGGAACGGTGGAACAGTAGTAACAGGTGGATTACAATACTAATCCTTAGGGTTAGACGTGTGGGAAATGGGTTCAGAAGAACATCTGAACTAGGAAAGGTAAGTTTTTCCAAGTCGGTGCAGCGAATAGCAGGCATGAAGCAAGCACGTAATCAGGCACTACAGCAACCTAGCTCGTTTACAGCAGTATATAGCATGGCAATATTAACAGTACTAAACAGAAGTAACATGCAATCGAAAGCAGATAGTAGCATGCAGTAGCTAGAATAAGCAAAAGCATGCAACGAGTTTACATAGCAGTAAAAGGAAACGGTAGCATGCAGCAAGTTCATATGGTAGTAAAAGTAAGCAGTGGCATGCAGTAGTAGTAAGTAGTAACATGTAGTAATATAACATAGTAGCATGCAGCAGGTTCCGCAGAAACAAGTAAACTAGCAAGTTGTAGATTAGTCCTATTAGTGAATCCTACTTGGGTCGGTCCTAGACTCACTAATGCAACCTAATTCCCTACAACCAATGCTCTGATACCAACTGTGATGCCCCGTACAAAATCATCGTGTACGGTACATCAACAACAGGATCATTACAAGGTCAAACACAATATGCTGTTTGAAAACCAGTTTTGCATTCATGAACAGATAACGTTTTACAAAAGATGAATAGGAAACATTAACATGAGTACATGATACTAAGGTCATTACAAAGCTATTGTTTTGAAAATAACATAAGTTGGGAATGCAAAGTAAAAGTTTCATGCTTGAGACATCTCTAAGTAATGCAGCGGAAGTCTAACACAGCAAGTCTGTAACAACAAGTCTATACACCGAGACTAGAACAGCAAGGCTAACAGCAGAAGCAACAACGTCTAAACACCTGAGAAATACATGCTTAAAAAGTCAACACGAATGTTGGTGAGCTATAGTTTGTTTGTATTCAGTAATGTAATGTAGGCCACGAGATTTCAGTGCTTCAAACAAGCGTTTCAAATCAGTAATTCAAATCAGTATGATAAAGTATATTTATAACCGTGGGCACTCGGTAACTAACTTAACGTTTATACCCCCTGAAAGTACACTTGGCAAGTGCGTATGTCTACGAAGTATTAAACACTCGTTAAATGCTAGCGCGACTAGCCCGAGTGGGGATGTCAAACCCTATGGATCCATATCTAAGATTCGCGTTCATGGTTCAAAAACCAATGATTAAACGTTACCGAGCAAAAGGGAATGTTTATGCCGTTGTATAACCCACACATATATAAGTTTAAGTACTCGTGCCTAGTATGTAAAACATAAAATCCGCATGTATTCTCAGTTCCCAAAGTAAGTTAAAGTAAAAAGGGAATGCTATAACTCACAGTGATAAAAGCGGTAAAGTTGGTAATGAAAGTACGCAAGTAGTAAGTCGGTCCGAAAGGTCGTCAACCTAAATCAAGGGTTACTAGGTCAGTAGGTTGTTTTTATAAATTCTAATAGTGCATAAAATAAGTTTAAGTGTCATCATCATCATCATTCATCATCATAAAAGCTAAGTAAGTTCGACAAGAATAGAGATCGAAACAATAGGCTGACTTCGGTCAGCTGCTGCGACCTCTACGTAAATCGAAAAGATGCATAGTCAGTGGCTATGGCTCCGTATGTGAGTCCCCTAACCGCTGACCAATTTTCAGAACCTAACTCGTCTTCGTTTGACCGTGGCGACGGTTTAAGTGCGAGTAGATCAGAAATTTCAGCACAACGTTAATAGGGTGTAGTGACTCTCGGAGGGCCATAAATCCTAAACCGTAACTCGGATTAAGACGAGGCCTAAACAGAAAATCATCTAATCGAACCAAACTAACTGAAAATCAGCTTTACAGTAGCCCAGGTGGTCTGATCAGATACGAAAATTAGTGGACAAGTGCTCCAGTGAGGTTCTTGGTGCTTGATGCTCATCACGGTTCTCATCCTTGACGCTTGTAGCTTCAAGTGTACAACTCGTTGATGGTTTAGCATCACTTTTGACCAAGATTCTACCATCAATACACAATATGTTAAGACCAAGTGGTAACACAACTCATTTAAGAGTCTTAGATGGATGATGAACCAAGGTTACATCATATCCTTAGTCTTAACACAATTACAAGTCCTATTTACAAACAAAGTTACAAACTTTACATCAATCAAACAAGTATGAACATGATCCAATTCAAAAGAGGTGATGGAACCCTAAGCTAGAGAGCTTGGATCCCTTTCACATAATTTATAAGGTCACAAAGCTAGAAAGCTTGAACCTTTAGTGTTCTTGAAGATCTTGAAGCATAAAGCTTGGATCTTTAAGATATATGAAGATAACAAACAAAAGTTTGAATCTTTATAACAAAATAACAAGATTAAAGTAAAAGAAAGATGAATCTACAAAGTTGGTGAAGATTCAAAGCTAGAAAGCTTGAATCTTCCATGTTCTTGAAAGATTCATGCTTGAATCAACAAGATATAAGCAAGATCAAAGCTAAAAGGAACTTTGATCTCCATAATATGATGATGATGGCCACGAAAATGAAAGGAAAAGAAGAAGAAAAAGAAGACTTACAAGCAATACTAGAAAGGGAAGAAAGAAAGAACAAGTGTGTGTGAAAACCAAATGAGCAAGTGATTTGAATGAGAGGTAAATGGCTAGTATTTATAAGCAAGGAATTTGACAAGGATTGATGACATGGACAAGGGCTAGTATTTATAAGCAAGGAATTTGACAAGGATTGATGACATTGACAAGGGCTAATTAATTGGGTCACTAGCTAGAGTAGGGTGGGCTTGAGCCCAACAAGGTAGAAAGTCCAACAAGACTAACTATTGTGCATAATTAAATTACTACGCGTAATTAAGCATCCAAAAACCCAAGTAATTATTATTATAAAATAATAATTAATATTTCGCAGTCATAATATTCCGATTATGATAAAAGTTAAACGTGCGCGCAAGTTCGTGGTTTATTCGAAACGTCAAATAACACTAACGGTTATAAAGGCTTCCAATGATCAAGTTATGTATCCTACGTACTCTAAGGCACGTTTTAACATATAAATGGAAGTAAACCACGTAAATCAAGTTTCCAGAGTATAAAGTAACACAGTACGCACAAATACGCAGTTTCGCAAAAACACAAGGCACAAAAGCAACTCGAAAAAGCCGGGTCGTTACATTTGCATGGAGTCCACATCGCATATTATATTTTAGTTCATAAATATTTATTTTACGTTTTAATAATAATGTAAACATGTATTACTGCTTCCGCTGTTTTATTAACAAAGGTTTTATTTAAAAAGTCTCATATAGAGTCGTTCTCGTTTATACAACTGTGTTATGATATGATTGGTCACAATTACCCCTGGTCCATTTTGGGGGGTGTGACATAGAGGTTGCATGCTTGCATAGCTGGAGTTCAGCTTTTGTTTCAAACATTATTATTCGCATTTTACATTCACTACTTATGTTTTACAAGTGTAATTCGCGGTCTTTTGAATTACTTACTTATTTTGGAAACTTTGGAATATAAATGCAAGTACTTTTGGAAAACGTCTCATATAGAGGGCGTAACCGTTATGTTGTGGGATCGAATGGTAACATTTCGTTAAATGTTATTTGGCGGGGTATTCTTAGATGATATCTAATCTTTCTTTGTGTACTTAGATTGGTCACCTTTAGGATTGGAGCGTTGATTTAGTGTTAGCCCTTTATCGTCTCTTGTCATTTTTAATTTTGCTTGATTGTTGTGAGCTTGTGTAGGTTTTTTGTTATAGTTGGGCTCGATGGGTCTTATAGTTGTAAACTAGTTGTGGAGCCCTCGCTTCACGCTGGGGGCTCCGTTTTGAATGCGAGTTAAAAAAAAAGTCTTGATCTATTTTGTAAAAAAGAATTTTTTTTCGACATCTAACGTTGAAGGGTTGTTCCTTTTGCGAAAATTGCTTCTTTTAGCGTTCCTTTTTTTTATTAAAGTTGGTTGATCTACTTCGTAAAAAAAAATGTTTTTCACCTAATAATAATGAAGAGTCAAATGTAAATTGGAATGATTCGTGGACTGATTCACAAGTTCCCGAAGAGGAACCGGAAGAAGAGTCGGAACCGGAAAAAGAATCGGAACCGGAAGAAGAATCGGAACCGGATGAAGAAATAGAACAGGTGGGGGAAATAATAAAATGGTTAATTAAAAGAAAATCCTCAACCAACCGACCAAGGTTAATTATGGTCAATGGTGTTTCCGCCAAGGAAGCAAAATATTGGGAGGATTACCAATTCTCCGATGAATCGGATTCCGACGAGAATTCCGATGATGTTATAGAAAATACCCCAATTGAATTTAAAAAGGCAAAAGAAAATAATAAGGGAAAGGGCATAAAAATAGAGAAATCTAATTCCAACCCCGATGAACTTTATATGTATCGTCAACCCCCGAAGTCCTTAAGTTGTAACAATGACCCGGGAACCTCTAAACCACCAGGTTTTTCTAAACCAATGTGAAAAACGACGGCTCGTATTAGGGGAACATCATATATCCCTAGAAACTTGGCAAAACGAACCAAAACCGAAGAAGAAGAAACAAGCGAGTCGGAATAAGATAGTTGTATTCGTGTGGTGTAATATATGTAATATAGTGTGCTTATGCTTTATGATATATGTAAAAATTGCTTGTATTAATAAGTATTTTTTTTTATTATGAATCTAACTCTTGTCTATTTTACAGTATAAAAACACAAAATGGATAGACAACCTAATATTTTAAGAGACCTACCCGGAGACATGATTGATGAAATCTTGTCTAGAGTCGGTCAGAATTCTTCGGCAGAATTATTTAAGGCGAGATCAGTTTGTAAGACATTCGAAGAATGTTCCAAGAATGCCTTGGTTTATAAAAGACTTTCGTTCGAAAGATGGGGGATATCACATTGGGAAATCCATAAGTTACGATGTGTTTACTTTGATGCATTTATTGCGGGGAACCCAAATGCTATTTTACGCAATGGGTTAAGAAATTATTTTGACTCAATATATCCGAATATTAGACTTCGTGATTTAGAAAAAGCGGCTAACATGCAACATAAAGAAGCATGTTATGCTTACGGATTAGTAATGTTCGCTTCTCACCAAAGTGAGAACAAGAACATCGGGCTACAACTATTAAACAAAACGTTCCCACAAGTGACGGAGTCGGTAATTGGGGTAAGAAATGAGGTTTTTAGATTGTTACGGGACTGGTGGACATTACGTAACCCTCGTCCCTTTGACGACGTTACAACACGCTGTCTTATCAACGGCCATAATGGTTATGTTCCACAAGACCAAGGATGGGAAGTAATCCTAGTAAAACCAGAATGCATGACTTGTTTCTGGACGTATGAATTACGTGTCTTTATTGCCTTTGCTGAACGACTTGTGTACTAGCTAGAATTATCTTCACAACCATCTTGTATCAAATTTATTGTGTGCTATATTTCATTCTATATGTAAAATAAGCGGGATTGTAAGTTTGTAAAATATTGTGTAAAAGTTTGAATGCGAAATACTATTATAATCAGTTTTTCATATAGAATTGTAGTAGTTGAATTGTATATTAGCTACTAAGTATGAACTTAACGGGTAGGTACTACCCAAATTTAAACTTATAAAACGCTAATATGAAGAAAAAGCTTTTATAAATGAGTTCATATTATGCTACGAAATACTATTAACTACTCTTAATATTCTATATGATTAACTTGTTCCATTTGACTATTTTGAAGGAAATGGCACCGACTACTCGACACACTTTGAATATGAATGAAGAAGAATTCCGTACTTTTCTAGCTTCAAACATAGCCGCAGTATAGGCTACGCTACATACCAACAATAACCTTGGATCTAGCAGTACAGGAAATCGTGTAGGATGCACCTACAAAGAATTCACTGCCTGCAAACCTTTGGAATTTGATGGAACCGAAGGACCGATCGGATTGAAACGGTGGACCGAGAAGGTCGAATCGGTGTTTGCCATAAGTAAGTGTACTGAAGAGGACAAAGTGAAGTACGCTACGTATACCTTCACAGGTTCTGCGTTAACATGGTGGAATACCTATCTAGAGCAAGTGGGACAAGACGATGCGTACGCACTACCGTGGTCAGCATTCAAGCACTTGATGAACGAGAAGTACCGTCCCAGAACCAAGGTCAATAAGCTCAAGACAGAACTTAGAGGGTTACGAACCCAAGGATTTGATATTACCACGTACGAAAGACGATTCACAGAATTGTGCCTATTGTGCCCGGGAGCATTCGAAGATGAGGAAGAGAAGATCGACGCATTTGTGAAAGGATTACCGGAAAGAATCCAAGAAGATATAAGTTCACACGAGCCCGCCTCCATACAACAGGCATGTAGAATGGCTCACAAACTAGTGAACCAGATTGAAGAAAGAATTAAAGAACAGACTGCTGAAGAGGCCAATGTGAAGCAAGTCAAAAGAAAGTGGGAGGAAAACGGTGATAAGAATCACCAATACAACAACAACAGCAATTACAACAATAATCGCAACAATTATCCCAACAATCGCAACATCAATCGCAACTACAACAAACGGCCCAACAACAACAACAACAACAACAACAACAACAACAACAACAACAACAACAACAACAACAACAACAACAACATCAACTACAACAATCATCCCAACAACAATAATAACCGCAACAACAACAACAATCAGAAGCAGCTATGCCAAAGGTGTGAAAAGTATCACTCGGGGTTCTGCACCAAATTTTGCAACAAGTGTAAAAGAAACGGTCATAGCGCGGCGAAGTGTGAGGTCTAGGACCAGGGGTTAATAGAACGAAAGGAACAAATAGTGTCGAAACGAGTAATGGCGGAGCAAGTAGTGTCGGAGCAAGTTATGCCAATGTAGTTTGTTATAAATGTGGAAAACCGGGCCACATTATTAGAAATTGCCCGAACCAGGAGAACACGAATGGACAAGGCCGCGGAAGAGTTTTCAATATTAATGCGGTAGAGGCACAGGAAGACCCGGAGCTTGTTACGGGTACGTTTCATATTGACAATAAATCTGTTTACGTTTTATTTGATTCGTGTGCGGATAGAAGCTATATGAGTAGAGATTTTTGTGCTAAATTAAGTTGTCCATTGACGCCTTTGGATAGTAAATTTTTACTCGAATTAGCAAATGGTAAATTAATTTCAGCAGATAATATATGTCAGAATCGAGAAATTAAACTGGTTAGCGAAACATTTAAGATTGATTTGATACCAGTAGAGTTAGGGAGTTTTGATGTGATAATCGGTATGGACTGGTTGAAAGAAGTGAAAGCAGAGATCATTTGTTACAAAAATTCAATTCGCATTATACGAGAAAAAGGAAAACCCTTAATGGTGTACGGAGAAAAGGGCAACACGAAGCTACATCTTATTAGTAATTTGAAGGCACAAAAACTAATAAGAAAAGGTTGCTATGCTGTTCTAGCACACGTCGAGAAAGTACAAACTGAAGAAAAGAGCATCAATGATGTTCCCATTGCAAAAGAATTTCCCGATGTATTTCCGAAAGAATTACCGGGATTACCCCCACATCGATCCGTTGAATTTCAAATAGATCTTGTACCAGGAGTTGCACCAATAGCTAGTGCTCCTTACAGACTCGCACCCAGCGAGATGAAAGAACTGCAAAGCCAATTACAAGAACTTTTAGAGCGTGGTTTCATTCGACCAAGCACATCACCTTGGGGAGCTCCTGTTTTGTTTGTCAAGAAGAAAGATGGTACATTCAGGTTGTGTATCGACTACCGAGAGTTGAACAAACTTACCATCAAGAACCGCTACCCACTACCGAGAATCGACGACTTATTTGATCAACTACAAGGCTCGTCTGTTTATTCAAAGATTGACTTACGTTCCGGGTATCATCAAATGCGGGTGAAAGAAGATGATATTCCAAAGACTGCTTTCAGAACACGTTACGGTCATTACGAGTTTATGGTCATGCCGTTTGGTTTAACTAATGCACCAGCTGTGTTCATGGACCTTATGAACCGAGTGTGTGGACCATACCTTGACAAGTTTGTCATTGTTTTCATTGATGACATACTTATTTACTCAAAGAATGACCAAGAACACGGTGAACATTTGAGAAAGGTGTTAGAAGTATTGAGGAAGGAAGAATTGTACGCTAAGTTTTCAAAGTGTGCATTTTGGTTGGAAGAAGTTCAATTCCTCGGTCACATAGTGAACAAAGAAGGTATTAAGGTGGATCCGGCAAAGATAGAAACTGTTGAAAAGTGGGAAACCCCGAAAACTCCGAAACACATACGCCAGTTTTTAGGACTAGCTGGTTACTACAGAAGGTTCATCCAAGACTTTTCCAGAATAGCAAAACCCTTGACTGCATTAACGCATAAAGGGAAGAAATTTGAATGGAATGATGAACAAGAGAAAGCGTTTCAGTTATTGAAGAAAAAGCTAACTACGGCACCTATATTGTCATTGCCTGAAGGGAATGATGATTTTGTGATTTATTGTGACGCATCAAAGCAAGGTCTCGGTTGTGTATTAATGCAACGAACGAAGGTGATTGCTTATGCGTCTAGACAATTGAAGATTCACGAACAAAATTATACGACGCATGATTTGGAATTAGGCGCGGTTGTTTTTGCATTAAAGACTTGGAGGCACTACTTATATGGGGTCAAAAGTATTATATATACCGACCACAAAAGTCTTCAACACATATTTAATCAGAAACAACTGAATATGAGGCAGCGTAGGTGGATTGAATTGTTGAATGATTACGACTTTGAGATTCGTTACCACCCGGGGAAGGCAAATGTGGTAGCCGATGCCTTGAGCAGGAAGGACAGAGAACCCATTCGGGTAAAATCTATGAATATAATGATTCATAATAACCTTACTACTCAAATAAAGGAGGCGCAACAAGGAGTTTTAAAAAAGGGAAATTTAAAGGATGAAATACCCAAAGGATCGGAGAAGCATCTTAATATTCGGGAAGACGGAACCCGGTATAGGGCTGAAAGGATTTGGGTACCAAAATTTGGAGATATGAGAGAAATGGTACTTAGAGAAGCTCATAAAACCAGATACTCAATACATCCTGGAACGGGGAAGATGTACAAGGATCTCAAGAAACATTTTTGGTGGCCGGGTATGAAAGCCGATGTTGCTAAATACGTAGGAGAATGTTTGACGTGTTCTAAGGTCAAAGCTGAGCATCCGAAACCATCAGGTCTACTTCAACAACCCGAAATCCCGGAATGGAAATGGGAAAACATTACCATGGATTTCATCACTAAATTGCCAAGGACTGCAAGTGGTTTTGATACTATTTGGGTAATAGTTGATCGTCTCACCAAATCAGCACACTTCCTGCCAATAAGAGAAGATGACAAGATGGAGATGTTAGCACGACTGTATTTGAAGGAAGTAGTCTCCAGACATGGAATACCAATCTCTATTATCTCTGATAGGGATGGCAGATTTATTTCAAGATTCTGGCAGACATTACAGCAAGCATTAGGAACTCGTCTAGACATGAGTACTGCCTATCATCCACAAACTGATGGGCAGAGCGAAAGGACGATACAAACGCTTGAAGACATGCTACGAGCATGTGTTATTGATTTCGGAAACAGTTGGGATCGACATCTACCGTTAGAAGAATTTTCCTACAACAACAGCTACCATTCAAGCATTGAGATGGCGCCGTTTGAAGCACTTTATGGTAGAAAGTGTAGGTCTCCGATTTGTTGGAGTGAAGTGGGGGATAGACAGATTACGGGTCCGGAGATTATACAAGAAACTACCGAGAAGATCATCCAAATTCAACAACGGTTGAAAACCGCCCAAAGTCGACAAAAGAGCTACGCTGACATTAAAAGAAAAGATATAGAATTTGAAATTGGAGAGATGGTCATGCTTAAAGTTGCACCTTGGAAAGGCGTTGTTCGATTTGGTAAACGAGGGAAATTAAATCCACGGTATATTGGACCATTCAAGATTATTGATCGTGTCGGACCAATAGCTTACTGACTTGAGTTACCTCAACAACTCGCGGCTGTACATAACACTTTCCACGTCTCGAATTTGAAGAAATATTTTGCTAAAGAAGATCTCACTATTCCGTTAGATGAAATCCAAATCAACGAAAAACTCCAATTCATCGAAGAACCCGTCAAAATAATGGATCGTGAGGTTAAAAGACTTAAGCAAAACAAGATACCAATTGTTAAGGTTCAATGGAATGCTCGTAGAGGACCCGAGTTCACCTGGGAGCGTGAAGATCAGATGAAGAAGAAATACCCGCATCTATTTCCAGAAGATTCATCAACACCTTCAACAGCTTAAAATTTCGGGACGAAATTTATTTAACGGGTAGGTACTGTAGTGACCCGAACTTTTCCATGTTTATATATATTAATTGAGATTGATATTTACATGATTAAATGTTTCCAACATGTTAAGAAATCAAACTTGTTAAGACTTGATTAATTGAAATATGTTTCATATAAACAAATTGACCACCCAAGTTGATCGGTGATTCACGAACGTTAAAACTTGTAAAAACTATATGATGACATATATATGGATATATATATATAGTTAACATGATACTATGATAAGTAAACATATCATTAAGTATATTAACAATGAACTACATATGTAAAAACAAGACTACTAACTTAATGATTTTTAAACGAGACATATATGTAACGATTATCGTTGTAAAGACATTTAATGTATATATATCATATTAAGAGATATTCATACATGATAATATCATGATAATATAATAATTTAAAATCTCATTTGATATTATAAACATTGGGTTAACAACATTTAACAAGATCGTTAACGTAAAGGTTTCAAAACAACACTTACATGTAACGACTAACGATGACTTAACGACTCAGTTAAAATGTATATACATGTAGTGTTTTAATATGTATTTATACACTTTTGAAAGACTTCAATACACTTATCAAAATACTTCTACTTAACAAAAATGCTTACAATTACATCCTCGTTCAGTTTCATCAACAATTCTACTCTTATGCACCCGTATTCGTACTCGTACAATACACAGCTTTTAGATGTATGTACTATTGGTATATACACTCCAATGATCAGCTCTTAGCAGCCCATGTGAGTCACCTAACACATGTGGGAACCATCATTTGGCAACTAGCATGAAATATCTCATAAAATTACAAAAATATGAGTAATCATTCATGACTTATTTACATGAAAACAAAATTACATATCCTTTATATCTAATCCATACACCAACGACCAAAAACACCTACAAACACTTTAATTCTTCAATTTTCTTCATCTAAGTGATCTCTCTCAAGTTCTATCTTCAAGTTCTAAGTGTTCTTCATATATTCTACAAGTTCTAGTTACATAAAATCAAGAATACTTTCAAGTTTGCTAGCTCACTTCCAATCTTGTAAGGTGATCATCCAACCTCAAGAAATCTTTGTTTCTTACAGTAGGTTATCATTCTAATACAAGGTAATAATCATATTCAAACTTTGGTTCAATTTCTATAACTATAACAATCTTATTTCAAGTGATGATCTTACTTGAACTTGTTTTCGTGTCATGATTCTGCTTCAAGAACTTCGAGCCATCCAAGGATCCGTTGAAGCTAGATCCATTTTTCTCTTTTCCAGTAGGTTTATCCAAGGAACTTAAGGTAGTAATGATGTTCATAACATCATTCGATTCATACATATAAAGCTATCTTATTCGAAGGTTTAAACTTGTAATCACTAGAACATAGTTTAGTTAATTCTAAACTTGTTCGCAAACAAAAGTTAATCCTTCTAACTTGACTTTTAAAATCAACTAAACACATGTTCTATATCTATATGATATGCTAACTTAATGATTTAAAACCTGGAAACACGAAAAACACCGTAAAATCGGATTTACGCCGTCGTAGTAACACCGCGGGCTGTTTTGGGTTAGTTAATTAAAAACTATGATAAACTTTGATTTAAAAGTTGTTATTCTTAGAAAATGATTTTTATTATGAACATGAAACTATATCCAAAAATTATGGTTAAACTCAAAGTGGAAGTATGTTTTCTAAAATGGTCATCTAGACGTCGTTCTTTCGACTGAAATGACTACCTATACAAAAATGACTTGTAACTTATTTTTCCGACTATAAACCTATACTTTTTCTGTTTAGATTCATAAAATAGAGTTCAATATGAAACCATAGCAATTTGATTCACTCAAAACGGATTTAAAATGAAGAAGTTATGGGTAAAACAAGATTGAATAATTTTTCTCATTTTAGCTACGTGAAAATTGGTAATAAATCTATTCCAACCATAACTTAATCAACTTGTATTGTATATTATGTAATCTTGAGATACCATAGACACGTATACAATGTTTTGACCTATCATGTCGACACATCTATATATATTTCGGAACAACCATAGACACTCTATATGTGAATGTTGAAGTTAGCTATACAGGGTTGAGGTTGATTCCAAAATATATATAGTTTGAGTTGTGATCAATACTGAGATACGTATACACTGGGTCGTGGATTGATTCAAGATAATATTTATCGATTTATTTCTGTACATCTAACTGTGGACAACAAGTTGTAGGTTACTAACGAGGACAGCTGACTTAATAAACTTAAAACATCAAAATATATTAAAAGTGTTGTAAATATATTTTGAACATACTTTGATATATATGTATATATTGTTATAGGTTCGTGAATCAACCAGTGGCCAAGTCTTACTTCCCGACGAAGTAAAAATCTGTGAAAGTGAGTTATAGTCCCACTTTTAAAATCTAATATTTTTGGGATGAGAATACATGCAGGTTTTATAAATGATTTACAAAATAGACACAAGTATGTGAAATTACATTCTATGGTTGAATTATCGAAATCGAATATGCCCCTTTTTATTAAGTCTGGTAATCTAAGAATTAGGGAACAGACACCTTAATTGACGCGAATCCTAAAGATAGATCTATTGGGCTTAACAAACCCCATCCAAAGTACCGGATGCTTTAGTACTTCGAAATTTATATCATATCCGAAGGGTGTCCCGGAATGACGGGGATATTCTTATATATGCATCTTGTTAATGTCGGTTACCAGGTGTTCACCATATGAATGATTTTTATCTCTATGTATGGGATGTATATTGAAATATGAAATCTTGTGGTCTATTGTTACGATTTGATATATATAGGTTAAACCTATAACTCACCAACATTTTTGTTGACGTTTAAAGCATGTTTATTCTCAGGTAAATACTAAGAGCTTCCGCTGTTGCATACTAAAATAAGGACAAGATTTGGAGTCCATGTTTGTATGATACTGTGTAAAAACTGCATTCAAGAAACTGATTTCGATTTAACATATTTGTATTGTAAACCATTATGTAATGGTCGTGTGTAAACAGGATATTTTAGATTATCATTATTTGATAATCTACGTAAAGCTTTTTAAACCTTTATTTATGAAATAAAGGTTATGGTTTGTTTTAAAAATGAATGCAGTCTTTGAAAAACGTCTCATATAGAGGTCAAAACCTCGCAACGAAATCAATTAATATGGAACGTTTTTAATCAATAAGAACGGGACATTTCAGTTGGTATCCGAGCGTTGGTCTTAGAGAACCAGAATTTTGCATTAGTGTGTCTTATCGAGTTTGTTAGGATGCATTAGTGAGTCTGGACTTCGATCGTGTTTACTTGAAAAATGATTGCTTAACAAATTTTGTTGGAAACTATATATTTTTAACATGTGAATATTATGTGATATATTAATCTCTTAACGCGTTTGATATTATGTGATAGATGTCTACCTCTAGAACAAGTCCCATTGACTCACCTAATAATAATGAAGAGTCAAATGTAAATTGGAATGATTCGTGGACTGATTCACAAGTTCCCGAAGAGGAACCGGAAGAAGAGTCGGAACCGAAAGAAGAATCGGAACCGGAAGAAGAATCGGAACCGGATGAAGAAATAGAACCGGTGGGGGAAATAATAAAACGGTTAAGTAAAAGAAAATCCTCAACCAACCGACCAAGGTTAATTATGGTCAATGGTGTTTCCGCCAAGGAAGCAAAATATTGGGAGGATTACCAATTCTCCGATGAATCGGATTCCGACGAGAATTCCGATGATGTTATAGAAATTACCCCAACTGAATTTAAAAAGGCAAAAGAAAATAATAAGGGAAAGGGCATAAAAATAGAGAAATCTAATTCCAACTCCGATGAACTTTATATGTATCGTCAACCCCCGAAGTCCTTAAGTTGTAACAATGACCCGGGAACCTCTAAACCACCAGGTTTTTCTAAACCAATGTGGAAAACGACGGCTCGTATTAGGGGAACATCATATATCCCTAGAAAC
Source organism: Rutidosis leptorrhynchoides (assembly GCF_046630445.1). Lineage (NCBI taxonomy): Eukaryota > Viridiplantae > Streptophyta > Magnoliopsida > Asterales > Asteraceae > Rutidosis > Rutidosis leptorrhynchoides. The sequence goes on along the minus strand of NC_092343.1, from coordinate 371,584,725 downwards.
TTGGCAAAACGAACCAAAACCGAAGAAGAATAAACAAGCGAGTCGGAATAAGATAGTTGTATTCGTGTGGTGTAATATATGTAATATAGTGTGCTTATGCTTTATGATATATGTAAAAATTGCTTGTATTAATAAGTATTTTTTTTTATTATGAATCTAACTCTTGTCTATTTTACAGTATAAAAACACAAAATGGATAGACAACGTAATATTTTAAGAGACCTACCCGGAGACATGATTGATGAAATCTTGTCTAGAGTCGGTCAGAATTCTTCGGCACAACTATTTAAGGCGAGATCAGTTTGTAAGACATTCGAAGAACGTTCCAAGAATGCCTTGGTTTATAAAAGGCTTTCGTTCGAAAGATGGGGGATATCACATTGGGAAATCCATAAGTTACGATGTGTTTACTTTGACGCATTTATTGCGGGGAACCCAAATGCTATTTTACGCAATGGGTTAAGAAATTATTTTGACTCAATATATCTGAATATTAGACTTCGTGATTTAGAAAAAGAGGCTAACATGCAACATAAAGAAGCATGTTATGCTTACGGATTAGTAATGTTCGCTTCTCACCAAAGTGAGAACAAGAACATCGGGCTACAACTATTAAACAAAACGTTCCCACAAGTGACGGAGTCGGTAATTGGGGTAAGAAATGAGGTTTTTAGATTGTTACGGGACTGGTGGACATTACGTAACCCTCGTCCCTTTGACAACGTTACAACACGCTGTCTTATCAACGGCCATAATGGTTATGTTCCACAAGACCAAGGATGGGAAGTAATCCTAGTAAAACCAGAATGCATGACTTGTTTCTGGACGTATGAATTACGTGTCTTTATTGCCTTTGCTGAACGACTTGTGTACTAGCTAGAATTATCTTCACAACCATCTTGTATCAAATTTATTGTGTGCTATATTTCATTCTATATGTAAAATAAGCGGGATTGTAAGTTTGTAAAATATTGTGTAAAAGTTTGAACGCGAAATACTATTATAATCAGTTTTTCATATAGAATTGTAGTAGTTGAATTGTATATTAGCTACTAAGTATGAACTTAACGGGTAGGTACTACCCGAATTTAAACTTATAAAACGCTAATATGAAGAAAAAGCTTTTATAAATGAGTTCATATTATGCTACGAAATACTATTAACCACTCTTAATAGTCTATATGATTAACTTGTTCCATTTGACTATTTTGAAGGAAATGGCACCGAATACTCGACACACCGTGAATATGAATGAAGAAGAATTCCGTACTTTTCTAGCTTCAAACATAGCCGCAGTACAGGCTGCGCTACATACCAACAATAACCTTGGATCTAGAAGTACAGGAAATCGTGTAGGATGCACCTACAAAGAATTCACTGCCTGCAAACCTTTGGAATTTGATGGAACCGAAGGACCGATCGGATTGAAACGGTGGACCGAGAAGGTCGAATCGGTGTTTGCCATAAGTAAGTGTACTGAAGAGGACAAAGTGAAGTACGCTACGCATACCTTCACAGGTTCTGCGTTAACATGGTGGAATACCTATCTAGAGCAAGTGGGACAAGACGATGCGTACGCACTACCGTGGTCAGCATTCAAGCACTTGATGAACGAGAAGTACCGTCCCAGAACCGAGGTCAATAAGCTCAAGACAGAACTTAGAGGGTTACGAACCCAAGGATTTGATATTACCACGTACGAAAGACGATTCACAGAATTGTGCCTATTGTGCCAGGGAGCATTCGAAGATGAGGAAGAGAAGATCGACGCATTTGTGAAAGGATTACCGGAAAGAATCCAAGAAGATATAAGTTCACACGAGCCCGCCTCCATACAACAGGCATGTAGAATGGCTCACAAACTAGTGAACCAGATTGAAGAAAGAATTAAAGAACAGACTGCTGAAGAGGCCAATGTGAAGCAAGTCAAAAGAAAGTGGGAGGAAAACGGTGATAAGAATCACCAATACAACAACAACAGCAATTACAACAATAATCGCAACAATTATCCCAACAATCGCAACATCAATCGCAACTACAACAAACGGCCCAACAACAACAACAACAACAACAACAACATCAACTACAACAATCATCCCAACAACAATAATAACCGCAACAACAACAACAATCAGAAGCAGCTATGCCAAAGGTGTGAAAAGTATCACTCGGGGTTCTGCACCAAATTTTGCAACAAGTGTAAAAGAAACGGTCATAGCGCGGCGAAGTGCGAGGTCTACGGACCAGGGGTTAATAGAACGAAAGGAACAAATGGTGTCAGAACGAGTAATGGCGGAGCAAGTAGTGTCGGAGCAAGTTATGCCAATGTAGTTTGTTATAAATGTGGAAAACCGGGCCACATTATTAGAAATTGCCCTAACCAGGAGAACACGAATGGACAAGGCCGCGGAAGAGTTTTCAATATTAATGCGGCAGAGGCACAGGAAGACCCGGAGCTTGTTACGGGTACGTTTCTTATTGACAATAAATCTGCTTACGTTTTATTTGATTCGGGTGCGGATAGAAGCTATATGATTAGATATTTTTGTGCTAAATTAAGTTGTCCATTGACGCCTTTGGATAGTAAATTTTTATTCGAATTAGCAAATGGTAAATTAATTTCAGCAGATAATATATGTCGGAATCGAGAAATTAAACTGGTTAGCGAAACATTTAAGATTGATTTGATACCAGTAGAGTTAGGGAGTTTTGATGTGATAATCGGTATGGACTGGTTGAAAGAAGTGAAAGCAGAGATCATTTGTTACAAAAATGCAATTCGCATTATACGAGAAAAAGGAAAACCCTTAATGGTGTACGGAAAAAAGGGCAACACGAAGCTACATCTTATTAGTAATTTGAAGGCACAAAAACTAATAAGAAAAGGTTGCTATGCTGTTCTAGCACACGTCGAGAAAGTACAAACTGAAGAAAAGAGCATCAATGATGTTCCCATTGCAAAAGAATTTCCCGATGTATTTCCGAAAGAATTACCGGGATTACCCCCACATCGATCCGTTGAATTTCAAATAGATCTTGTACCAGGAGCTGCACCAATAGCTCGTTCTCCTTACAGACTCGCACCCAGCGAGATGAAAGAACTACAAAGCCAATTACAAGAACTTTAAGAGCGTGGTTTCATTCGACCAAGCACATCACCTTGGGGAGCTCCTGTTTTGTTTGTCAAGAAGAAAGATGGTACATTCAGGTTGTGTATCGACTACCGAGAGTTGAACAAACTTACCATCAAGAACCGCTACCCACTACCGAGAATCGACGACTTATTTGATCAACTACAAGGCTCGTCTGTTTATTCAAAGATTGACTTACGTTCCGGGTATCATCAAATGCGGGTGAAAGAAGATGATATTCCAAAGACTGCTTTCAGAACACGTTACGGTCATTACGAGTTTATGGTCATGCCGTTTGGTTTAACTAATGCACCAGCTGTGTTCATGGACCTTATGAACCGAGTGTGTGGACCATACCTTGACAAGTTTGTCATTGTTTTCATTGATGACATACTTATTTACTCAAAGAATGACCAAGAACACGGTGAACATTTGAGAAAGGTGTTAGAAGTATTGAGGAAGGAAGAATTGTACGCTAAGTTTTCAAAGTGTGCATTTTGGTTGGAAGAAGTTCAATTCCTCGGTCACATAGTGAACAAAGAAGGTATTAAGGTGGATCCGGCAAAGATAGAAACTGTTGAAAAGTGGGAAACCCCGAAAACTCCGAAACACATACGCCAGTTTTTAGGACTAGCTGGTTACTACAGAAGGTTCATCCAAGACTTTTCCAGAATAGCAAAACCCTTGACTGCATTAACGCATAAAGGGAAGAAATTTGAATGGAATGATGAACAAGAGAAAGCGTTTCAGTTATTGAAGAAAAAACTAACTACGGCACCTATATTGTCATTGCCTGAAGGGAATGATGATTTTGTGATTTATTGTGACGCATCAAAGCAAGGTCTCGGTTGTGTATTAATGCAACGAACGAAGGTGATTGCTTATGCGTCTTGATGCGGTAGCGGAGGGGTATAAAATAGTATTAAATTTACTACGAAAATACTATTAAATACGATACAATTTTACACAAGATATTTATTTATTTATAGAATGGATATACTTAAACCTTGCTACAACACTTATAGGCAGTGTACCTAATCGTACAGTAGTGTAGTTTTTAGTAAGTCCGGTTCGTTCCACAGGGAATCTTTTTTAAACAAAGCTCAACGCTATATTAGTTTACTCTTATAAAAATACAAACATATATATAAGTAATATTATTATTATAAAGGGGGGTTTTTACCGTTTAATGACCGGTTTGTCGATTTTAAAACTTTAGTCGCAGTTAAAACCAAATGTAAAATATTAAATAAATACAAGACTTAAATTAAAGCATAAAGTAAATAACGATAATGAAATTGCGAATAATAAAAGTGCGATAAAATAAACTTGCGATAATTAAAAAGTACGATAATTAAAAGTGCAATTAAATACAATAACAATAAAAATGCGATAATTAGAAGTGCAATTAAATATAAAATAAAGGAAATTAAATATGAAATAAAAGAATTATGCTTATTTAAACTTCCGTAATCATGATGTTTGACGTGTTGATTTTAGTTTTATGCCCATGGGTTAATTGTCCTTTGTCCTGGATTATTTAATATGTCCGTCTGGTTTTTGTCCATAACAGTCCATCAGTCATAAATATAAAGTGCGAGTGTCCTCATCAAATTATTCTTATACCCGAAGTTAAATATTCCAACTAATTGGGGACTTAAACTGTAACAAGATTTTAATATTTTGTTTAATAATTACACCAGGATGTCGACTGAGTGTAACCCAAGGTTTTAATATTTTGTTATCAATTATACCAAGTGTCCTTGTACATAATTTCACCCCTGTTTTAATTATTCTAGTGGCTATTAATCCATTCCCGTGTCCAGTTAAATGAACGATTATTCGTACATATAAATACCCCGCCCATCGTGTCCGATTGAGTGTATATGGTAATTTATAGGGACGCCCAATTGTAAATATTTATATTAACATTAACAAACTATCATTTAGTTAAATAAATATAAAGCCCATTAATAGCCCATAGTCTAATTTCCACAAGTGTCGTTCTTTTGTCCAAACCCCAATTATGGTACAAAGCCCAATTACCCAATTTTAGTAATTAGCCCAACATCATGATTACTTCGTTTTAAATAAGCATAATAATAACTTAGCTACGAGACATTAATGTAAAAAGGTTGAACATAACTTACAATGATTAAAAATAGCGTAGGGTTACACGGACAGAATTTCGATTTACACCCTTACAACATTTGCTAACATACCCTTATTATTAGAATTATAATTAAAATTAAAATATAAATTATAAATATATATATATGTTTTACGTATGAGAAAAGAGAAAGATGGATATATAAATTGGATGGATATAGAGTGCAGAGAACGAGGCCTTTTATAGGCGAAATATAGATTTGAATTTTCATTTATGACCCCTGAACTATGCTCAATTAACAACTTTTTATTATTTAATATTATTCTTATTATGAATTATTTAAATATTATATTTTATTCTTGTGCATAGTTGACTCGTAATTTTTACACCGTTGCGTCGAGCGTTGAGAGTTGACTCATGTCCCGGTTCCGGATTTTCGAACGTCCTTTCGTACTATTTTATATCGTGTACTTTGCGTTTTGTAACTTGTACTTTTGTCATTTTTAGACGTTCTTCCTCAATAAATTGAACCTTTTGAATTGTATCTTGTACATTTGAGCCTTTTGGACCTTTTTGTCTTCAATTCGTCGTTTTCGCCTTTTGTCTTCGCACTTATTTAAAATAAACGAATATTACTCGAAAATGGAACAATTGCAACTAAAATCTTGTCTTTCTTGGGGAATAATGCTATGAAATATATGTTCCTTTTTAGCCTTATCAATATCCCCACACTTGAGCGTTGCTTGTCCTCAAGCAATACAGTCTTGAAATAAAAACATACAAATCACTTCTTTATTCTTCACACTTTGTACATCAGTGATTTTGATAGAGCGGTATAAACAATGATAGTAACGATAGAACCATGGTTAAAGGTGGGTGTGTCATCCACAGTTGCCTCGGGTTTAGGTCAACGACACTTTCAATCAAATAGCCGATTTACTTTCGGTTTCCAAAGCGAAGTGCACATTTGAAAGGCGGTTTACAGTCCCACATGACTATAAAAATTTAGATCCTTTAGGGAAATTGGATCTTTATGAAAACATTTGATCTTTTGAAAATTCATGCTAGATTTTACCCTAGACAAGTTTTCTGATTTGATCCATCATCGATGTTGCAAAATATATTTGTGGATCAATATTTTGGCTAAAAACTTTTAGGTTCGTGTAATCCACTGCTATCCCGGTATCGGAAAGCACACATCCAGTTTACTTGTTCCGTATATTACCTTTCGGTAAACTACCGTCCGGTTGTAAAGGAAAGCGATGACCAAGAAACTGTTAAGGCAATGTCCCGTGACATGCAAATGATTATGGTCTTATTAACGTGTCGGATGCTAGAACTATCCTTGGTAGGAGCAATAGTAAAGATCATCCTATAATTTTTTCGGTCTGGCACAAGGTCCTGTCTCCGACCATGCTATGCAACCACCGTTCTTACGGTTGACACCTGATTTGGTTCAGGTGACCTAATGAATTCCAGGTGAATTCCTAGGATTTTACGTTCAATGGTAATGAACGCATTGAAAATGGGTTTTCAGGAAACAAATCAGTTTGTATTTTGATCAAAATATTTTCTCGTTCAAGCTCGAGTTTAGACATCATCGAATTCCATGAGTTTGAATTCTCAATCTTTAAGGTCAATCTCAAGGATTGAGTAATATCAGTCTTAAAAGCTGATTTTTGATCTTTTAAGGAGATTATCCTTTCTGGGGATCTGATTCATTAGTCTTGTCCAGCTAATTTGCACGGTGCCCCCCCATTGTACGAGATAAATCCTTCTCATGGTTAGGATAAATCTGACCACCTGGCGACCCTGTTTGATGCTGAGGTCCGTGGATTTCCAGCCGATTTTAGTGATGACTTTTCTAGATTTTTCGTCAACCTACAGCTGGTCTGGACGACAACTTCATGACCTAAATCAAGAAGCGCGTGTCTTTTTCGGAAGACTTTACTTCCTTTTAATGATGGAATTGATTCATCTTGTAGATCTATCTCTTCTTTTCTTTCATCGGATAAAACAGTTGATTATCGTTCCAAAACAAAAGTATTTTCAAAAATTTGTACAAAAATATGTGATATATGTTTTGAATAGTTTGGTAAAGTTTTCCCACACTTGGCTTTTATTTATTTTTTTCTTTGCCTTTTTCTCCTCTATTCCATTCTTAAATGAATTCTAACATTTTGGTTGTTTCTCAATTTATGTCCTTTCCGAGGTAACGATAATTTCGGCTCAATGACCTAGTTTTCATCGTTCATAAATATGTATAAACATGATTTTGAATTCATTTTGTTGAAAATTTTGAAAAATTTACTAGAAGTGGGTAGTCAGTATATAAGACTAGGGCTGTTCCTTGTTATCGGAGAGCACTAGATTCTAATACAACTACTGCGTTACTAGTATTTTTAATGGTAACCAAGTGTTTAAAATAAAAATTTTTAAAATCCGAAAGAATTTAACCCCTTCCCACACTTAAGATCTTGCAATGCCCTCATTTGCAAGAAATCAGTAACAATTTAAATTATTGAGGGTGATAAGCGTAGAAAAGTGATTAAATTTTACCAAAGTTTCAAACATATTGTTGTTTGTTTGTTGAATGATAAATGGTGCACGTCATTTGTTTATTCCGTCTTGTTTGTTATTTCACACATATTTTGCATCTTGTCGTCAAAATTACTTGCTTTTGCTGAACTTAATGCCAGTCTTTGAAAACGCGTTGTTTTACCCTGTCTTGTAAGATAAACTACAAACAAATATATACATACTATTTTTTTTTTATTTATAAAACCTTTAACTTATAAAACAAATATTAATTAATTTTAAAAATTTGTTTCTTTTAAGAATGAGGGCGTTTCGGAACGATGCCCTAGTCCGTCCCTCGACAAAATTTTAAAATTTGTCATTTTCAAGCAATTGTTTTAAAAGCTTAGATTTTTGGATTTTTTAATTTTTTTGGCATACTTTAAATCAATAAGATTAAAAATAATGATGATAAAAGTTCTCGTCCCTCCCTCGGGTAAAGCAATTTCGGTTTAATGACCTAGACTTCAACTTACGACGAATTTTAAAAATCATATTTTTAACTTAATGAGATAAAGTAAATTTTTGTTTTTAAATTCACACAATTTAAATATAAAATCCAAAATTAATATTAAAAATTCACACCAAACTTAAAAATTTGAAATGCATAAAATTAAAAATTCATATTTTAAAAATTAAAAATTCACACCAAACTTAATTTTAAAAATTCATATTATAAATTCACACCAAACTTATATTAATTTTTCAAATATTTACAATTTTAAAAATATTGTTTTTACAAAGTTTACAATATTAATTTAAGATTTAAATATTAATTTTAAAAACATGGTAAAAAATAAAATTAAAAATCTTTTTGGCTTTTTATCCCACTTTAATCAATCAAATATTATCAAAAATATGCGCCCCTCTTTTCGGTAAAGTAATTTCGGTTCCAAGACCTAATTTAACTCATGACGAATTTTTGAAATATTTTGGGTTGATTGATTAAAGATATTTATACCTTAAGAATAAACGTTAAATTTCGCAGTGATGTAATAAATTTTTGAATGATATCAATAATTTCGGTCGCTAAACCTAATTTTATTCAATACTAATTTAATACTTTTTAGCGAACAAATTAGCGTTTATTATCAAAAAGTTAAAAATAAAAATAAAAATAAAAACTGTACAGACATACCTGTGAAATAGATTTCTTAGTTATATGATCTATCCCATTCATAAGATAGTCGGTTTAATTGGTTTTCCATGGCTACATAGGCGTAACCTCGAGCATTCAGTGTCTTTTCTTCTAAACATATGAACGGTCCGTCTCTGCATAAAGTAACAAATTCGGTATTTGAATAGGTTTGATTATTTGAACATTTACCTCCATGTGACCATTTTCCGCATTTGTGACATCTTTCTAGGTGTCGTGCTCTTCTTTTCGCTGCGGATTTTGATTTTCCTTTACCAAATTGTAACTTATTATCTTCGCATCTGGATTCTTTTCTAACTCCGTCCATTCTTTCTCTGATTACTGATACTATTTCACTCGGTAGTATGTCATTATTACGTTTAGTGATCAAAGCGTGTAGCATTAGACCATGGTTTAGTTCACAGGCAGTCTTCATTTTGTAAAAACCTAAAAAAAATAAAAATTCAGAATGGGGGGAGAAGACTAGTTCTTTAGGGTCTGCTAGGGAAAGACCATTCGGGTTCCATTTTCGAGAACTACACGAAAACAGACAATCTAACTCTAACAGAAATACATATTATCCTTTAAAGACTTGATTCTCCCCACACTTAGTTAGCTGTGGTGTCAAAATTGTGATTAACTTCGTTGTCGACTTCCATCGGACCATGTATGTAATGTTTAACTCTGTGACCATTAACTTTAAATTCAATCCCATTTGAATTTATCAATTCTATCGTTCCGTATGGGAAAACTCTTTTGACTATGAATGGTCCAGACCATCTTGATTTCAATTTTCCAGGAAATAGCTTGAATCGTGAATTGAAAAGAAGAACTCTGTCTCCTTCTTTAAATTCTTTTGAACTTCTGATTCTTTTATCATGCCATTTCTTCGTTCTTTCTTTATAGATTAACGAATTTTCGTATGCTTCATGTCTTAATTCTTCTAATTCGTTTAGTTGACTTAATCGTAGACGTCCAGCTTCATGTAAATCAAGATTACATGTCTTCAAAGCCCAAAATGCTTTGTGTTCAATTTCTACTGGAAGATGACATGCTTTTCCATAAACAAGTCTAAAAGGTGTGGTTCCAATTGGAGTTTTGTAGGCTGTTCTAAAAGCCCAGAGTGCATCCTCCAATTTAATGGACCATTCCTTTGGATTTGATCCTACGATTTTCTCTAGAATACGTTTTAAAGCTCGGTTGGTATTTTCAACTTGTCCACTTGTTTGTGGATGATATGCGGTGGAGATTTTATGAGTTACTCCATATCTTTTAAGAACTTTCTCAAGTTGATTATTACAGAAATGAGTACCCCGATCACTTATTAAAGCTTTCGGTGTTCCAAACCTTGCAAAAAGACGTTTTAAAAAGTTGACTACAACTCGTGCATCGTTAGTTGGGAGAGCTTGTGCTTCCGCCCATTTAGATACATAATCAATGGCTACGAGTATATATAGATTATTATGAGATTTTGGAAATGGACCCATAAAGTCAATACCCCAAATGTCAAATACTTCACATACTTGGATGACATTTTGTGGCATTTCATCACGTTGACTTATTTTTCCGGCCCTTTGACATGCATCACAGGATTTGCAAAGAAGGTGTGCGTCTTTGTAAATTGTAGGCCAATAGAATCCAGCTTCATAAACTTTTCTTGCTGTTAGTTGAGGCCCATAATGCCCTCCTGTTGGTCCTGTGTGACAATGGTTTAAAATTTTACTAGCTTCATCTCCAAATACACATCGGCGTATTATTCCATCGGGACAACTTTTAAACAGGTGTGGATCTTCCCAGAAATAGTGTTTTATATCACTGAAGAATTTCTTTCGTCTTTGGTACGATAATCCTTTTTCAAGGAATCCACAAACTAAGTAGTTTGCATAGTCTGCAAACCATGGGATTTCTTTATAATCTATCTTCAATAGATATTCATCAGGAAAGTTGTCTTGTATGGCTGATTCATTTAGAACTTCTAATTCGGGATTTTCAAGACGAGAAAGATGATCAGCGGCGAGATTTTCTGCTCCTCTTTTACTCGGATTTCAATATCAAACTCTTGTAAGAGTAAGATCCAACGGATTAATCTTGGTTTAGCATCTTGTTTTGAAAATAGGTATCTAAGAGCAGAATGGTCGGTATAGACCACCGTTTTTGCTAGAACGAGATATGATCGAAATTTGTCAAAAGCAAAGACAATAGCAAGGAGTTCTTTTTCAGTAGTTGTATAGTTCATTTGTGCTCCTTGTAACGTCTTACTAGCGTAATATATAGGTTGAAATCGTTTTTCAATCCTTTGTCCTAAAACGGCTCCCATTGCAAAATCACTTGCATCGCACATTAGTTCAAATGGTAGATTCCAATTTGGTGTTATCATGATCGGCGCATTAGTGAGTTTTTCTTTAAGAATATTAAAATATTTGATACACTCATCTGAAAAGATGAATGGAGCATCCTTTTCTAGGAGTTTATTCATAGGAGTGGCAATTTTTGAAAAATCTTTTATGAAACGTCGGTAAAAACCGGCATGCCCTAGAAAACTCCTAACTCCTCTAACATTGGTGGGATGTGGAAGTTTAGCAATTACATCTACTTTAGCTCTATCCACTTCAATTCCTTCTTTTGAAATTTTATGTCCAAGAGCGATGCCTTCTTTAACCATGAAATGACATTTCTCCCAATTAAGTACTAGATTTGATTTTTCGCATCTAATTAGCATTCGTTCCAGATTAACTAGACATGATTTAAATGTATCACCGAAGACTGAAAAGTCATCCATGAAAACTTCCATGCATTCTTCTATCATGTCGTGAAAAATCGCCATCATACACCTTTGAAAGGTTGCAGGGGCGTTGCAAAGTCCAAATGGCATGCGTTTGTAAGCAAAAGTACCATAAGGGCACGTGAATGTGGTTTTCTCTTGGTCCTCGGGTGCTACTGGAATTTGAAAATATCCGGAAAATCCATCTAGAAAACAATAGTAACTATTTCCGGCTAATCTTTCCAACATTTGATCTATGAAAGGTAAGGGAAAGTGATCTTTTCTGGTGGCGTCATTTAATTTTCTATAATCAATACACACACGCCATCCTGTTACAGTTCTAGTAGGAATAAGCTCATTTTTCTCATTTGTAATGACAGTCATGCCACCCTTCTTAGGCACGCATTGAACTGGGCTTACCCATGGACTATCAGAAATTGGATATATCAAACCTGCATCTAGCAGTTTAATAATCTCTTTCTTAACTACATCTTGCATATTAGGATTTAGTCTTCGTTGGCGTTGCACATATGTTTTATGACCTTCTTCCATAAGGATTTTATGTGTGCAATACGAAGGACTTATTCCTTTAATATCATGAATCTTCCATGCAATGGCTGGTTTATGAGCTTTCAACACAGAAATGAGTTGTGATTTCTCATTTTCAGTAAGAGAAGACGATATTATTACAGGTAATTCAGATTCACCATGTAAATAAGCGTATTCCAAATGGTTTGGAAGTGGCTTTAACTCTAATTTCGGAGGTTCTTCTATCGATGATTTATATCGATATCTGTCTTCTTCTTTTAGCATTTGAATTTCTTCTGTTGTTGGTTCATATCCATTAGCTATAAGTGTAGCTAACATTTCAGCTTCATCAATTGGTTCATTACCTTCTCCTAAAGAACATTCTCCTGTTCCTTGTAATTCTGGAAATTCTTCTAATAATTCTGCATGTGCATCTATAGTTTGAATATAATAACATGTATCATCTGCAGATTGTGGTTGTTGCATTGCTCTATCAACTGAAAAGGTAACACTCCCATCCTCTATACTTAGGGTCAGTTTCTTACCGAACACGTCTATCATTGCTTTAGCCGTGTTTAAGAATGGTCTTCCTAATATGAGAGGAACTTGAGAATCTTCTTCCATGTCCAAAACAACAAAATCTACTGGAAATACTAAAGTACCAACTTTAACTAGCATGTTCTCCATTATCCCTCTAGGATATTTTATTGATCTATCGGCTAGTTGTATGCTTATTCTTGTTGGTTTCAATTCTCCAAGGTCTAGTTTAGTGTATAGTGAATACGGCATTAGATTTATACTAGCACCTAAGTCTGCCAATGCTTCTATTGAACTAAGACTACCCAGAAAACATGGAATTGTGAAACTTCCTGGATCAGATAGTTTTTCTGGTATCTTATTCAACAGTACTGCTGAACAATTAGCATTCATAGTAACAGCCGAGAGTTCTTCCATTTTCTTTCTATTCGTGATCAGATCTTTCAAGAATTTAGCATATCTAGGCATTCCTGAAATCACATCAATGAAAGGAAGATTTACATTTATCTGTTTAAACATATCCAAGAATTTGGATTGCTCGGCTTCAAGTTTCTCTTTCTTCATTTTACTCGGGTAAGGAAGTGGTGGTTGGTATGGTTTAACATAAGGTTTATCCGTAACTTTGTTATCTTCATTAACCTTCTCAACTACCGGTTCTTTTTCCTTATCTTGATCAGGTTGTGGTTCTTGTGGAGTAAGAATAGCTTCATCAGAAGTTACAGGTATTTCCGGTGGTTTAAGTGTTGTATCACTTCTTGTGGTAATGGCTTTAGCTGTTTCATTCCGGGGGGTTAGCATTTGTATCACTAGGTAGACTTCCCGGTTTTCTTTCACCTATTAACCTTGCTAGGTTACTTACTTCTTGTTCCAGATTTTGAATAGAAGCTTGTTGATTTCTAAATGCTTGAGCATTTTGTTCATTGGTTTGTTTTTGAGATGTGAAAAATTGCGTTTGAGTTTCAACTAGCTTCGTCATCATATCTTCTAAATTCGGCTTTTTATCATCGGTTTGTTGTGGTGGTTTGTTTTGAAAATTAGGTCTTTGCTGATTGTAAATATTATTGGATACTTGTTGATTGCTAGGACCTTGTTGGTTGTTGTATGGAATATTTCGCTTATAATTCTGGTTTTGATTGTAAATCGGTCTTGGCGGTTGATAATTATTCTGATAATTATTTCCAGGCCTTTGGTTTATGTATGAAATATTCTCTCTTTGTTCCATTGTTAATTCAATACTGAGACAATCTTTTGTCAAATGTGGTCCTCCACACTGCTCACAACTAATTCGTATTGAGTGAATATCTTTAGTCATCTTTTCCATTCGTCTTTCCACAACATCTATCTTTGCGGAAATGGAATCTAAGTCATGGCTAGAATCGGCTCTAGCTGCTTTAGATGATCTAATGATATCTTTTTCTTGGTGCCACTCATGTGAGTGGGAAGCAGTGTTATCAATAATTTTTTAAGCATCAGTTTCGGTTTTCTTCATAATAGAACCACCAGCTGCTATATCTATGTCTTTTCTTGTAGTGATGTCGCATCCTTGGTAGAATATTTGTACTATTTGACAGGTGTCTAAACCATGTTGCGGACATCCTCTTAACAACTTTCCATATCTTGTCCATGCCTCATATAGAGTTTCATTTGGCTTCTGTGTGAACGTAACAATTTCTGCTTGAAGTCTTACGGCTTTAGATGCAGGAAAGAATTGTTTAAGAAATTTTTCAACTAAAACGTCCCATGTATCGATCGCCCCTTCAGGTAACGATTCCAACCAATCTTTGGCTTCTCCCTTTAAAGTCCAGGGAAACAACATGAGATATATCTGTTCATCCTCCACTTCTCGGATTTTAAATAGTGTGCAGATCCTATTAAAGGTACGTAGATGTTCATTTGGATCTTCCTTCGGCGCACCACTAAATTGGCATTGATTAGTCACCATGTGTAGAATTTGTCCTTTGATTTCATAATCTGGCGCATTAATGTCTGGATGAGTAATTGCGTGACCTTGGCCAGTGCATTTAGCTCTCATTCGGTCTTCCATACTTAGAGGTTCTAGATTTTCCATGATTGGAAGTGTTGTATCCGAATCACTAGAGGTTTCTGATTTAATGGTTTCTTCCTCAACAATCTCTGTTTGAATGATTGGTGGTTCCGGAGGAAAGTTTAGTGGTTCAGGATCTACGAACCGTTCCTGAATATTTTCCGGATTCTCAATTGTGAGGTCGGATTCAAAAAATGGATTATCGGAAATTTGAACTGAAGTACTTGGTCGACTGGATGACGATTCTAAAGAAAAATCAACGGCGACAATATTTGCTAGATGTCTTGATCGAGTTACAGGTGGTGAACGTACAAAAGGTGGTGAACTTCTTGCTCGGTGCATTCACTGAATATCCTATTAGTTTTTTAAAAAGGAAAGAAAAATTATATAAGTTATCCAATCAATAGACTTTTCTGATTTTGCCCACGTTTCGAATAGCCAAAAGATGCAGCAGAGGGGCAGGATTCGTTTGGTCTCAATATAATTGAGTACTGTTTGGCTCCAATAACCCGGTCCACGTACAAATCCAACTATTACTACGAACCAGAAATTGTTGATGTCTATCAATTTAACCACTTAAAATAAATTTTCGTAATTTTAAGAAATTTAGAGAAGAAGTAGAAAAAATTCTAAGTCCTAAAAACTAGAATGGCGAGAAATAAGAGAGAAAAAGAGTGCGCGTCGAAAAGTGTCGAAAAATAAAAAAGACGAAGAGTGGTTTGTAAACACGCGGTTAATCCAACCTTATAACGATCACTATCTTAAAATTAAAGCTACAAATGGAGATCACTAATTGGAATTGTAATTGATACATAGGTAAACGCGTCGAAAAATAAAAATAAGAAAATAGCGCGAAAAATGGCGTCGCAAAATTCTAAAGCACCTAAAACTTAGTCTAAGGAATAAGCACTTAAGGGATTTTACGGCAAAGCCTTAAAATCTAAAAATAAAATAATCTATGGCAAAATACTAAAACTTAACACTAGGTACGAAATAAGGCTAAGAAATTGGGTGATAAGAAATAAAGCTAAGAAATTTAAAGAATGGGAGATAAGTATTCTCGTTTGTCAAATAGGTGAAATTGTGATTAGGACGTGGACCGATACACACCCACTTGTGATACCTTACTCGCCTAATTTACTTCCTTTTACAAATTGCCAACTATTCCTAACCCTACTACTTTAAGTATTAAACTCCTATTATTTTAAACCAATGGGGATTAGGTAGAATTTATCTTGGGGCCGAGGGATGAAGTATGGACGGACAAAAATGATCACAAGTAGATAGTAGGGACGTTCCTTTTGTATATTCTAAAGTAACTTGATGATAATGGTGTAGAAAATATGTTTGTGATGTGGGGATAGAATGATAGTAACCTTAATGATTAAGATGATACTAACGATAATTTTATTAAGATGAAAAAGACTGAATAATTTTATTTCATACTCTTATTAAAATGTAGACCTCTTATTAAAATTCGAAAGGGCAATCACTACTATAATTCGTTACTACACTATGAAGACAAAGCAACTTTATAACTCTTTAAGGATAAAAAGAATGGTTGAAATATAAAAATAAATATATAAATAATGAAACATGTAGATATAACAATAATTGATGTTGTATCTAAAATTCACTCTCGTGATTTTTTTTTTTTTTTTTTTTTAATTTTATAGACAAAAACTTGAAAATATATTATTTTTAGTTTTTAATTTTTAAATTTTTTTATATAAATGAACTATGGTGACCACAACTTATAAAAGGAAACGTACAATATGTATTAAATAATATGTCTTTCTTTTTAGTGAATAGTAAATAGTAAATAATGGTGACCACAACTTTTTAATGGGAAAAAAAATAAAAAAAAAATTAAGAAAACAATGGCTAACAAGTTTGTCATCTTGTTTTCAACTTGGAATCAAGTAGTACTGATTCAGACAAAGAAATATATGGCCTTTAATCTAGATAGCGACAACAAAAAGATTTTATTTTATTTTTTTATTTTTTTATTTTTTTATTTTTTTTATTTTTTTTTTTAGGACAACTAGAGGGAAAGAGTAGTGGTTTTGAGTGGGTGTGTGTGGACCAAGAAGGAAGAAAAGCAAAAAGTATATAATTGTGTGTTTTTTTTTTTTTAACGTTTTTTTTTTTTAACTTACAATGGGGATTATCTTTAAAGTAATTGTTGGTCTAAAAGAAGAAGAAAAAGCACACGTCTCTTTTACTTGTCCATTATTGATCGGCCCTCCAATTTTTTAAATAAATGAATTATGTTATGAAAATAAAGGTATTATAAAAAGCATAAGGTGAAAAGCATAAAGGAATTATGAAAAGCATAATTAACATTTAAATAAAGCATAATTCCTACATAAAATCATAACATATAGTATCGTTAATACTATGTAAGCATACACTTGTACAAGACCCAAGATGCAAGTAGGAATAAACTTTTAACTGTGTTATGGGGAAAAAGGGTGACAACACTTATTATGAATGCCCGTGTAGTTTTTCGTAATTGTCACAATTTAATAACGCATCATAATCATCTTTTTGTCCAACTTGCAATTTAACAAGTCCTTTTAACTCGTGGCTTGTTGGCATACCTGTTTTTTTTTATTATTTTATTAATAAAAATTAAAAATATAGCGTTTTAGCGTTCCCCGGCAGCGGCGCCAAAAATACTTGATGCGCTAGCGGAGGGGTGATAATGCTAAAAACGAACATATATTTCATAGCATTATTCCTCAAGAAAGACAAGCTTTTAATTGCAACTGTTCTATTTACAAGTGATATTCGTTTAAATAATAAAAGGTGAAGACAAAAGACAGATTCGACGAATTGAAGACGCAAACGACCAAAAAGCTCAAAAGTACAAAAGACAATCAAAGAGGTTCCAATTATTGATAAGAAACGTCTCGAAATTACAAGAGTACAAGATTCAAAACGCAAAATACAAAATATAAAATTGTACGCAAGGACGTTCGAAAATCCGAAACCGGGACCAGAGTCAACTCTCAACGCTCGACGCAACGGACTAAAAATTACAAGTTAACTATGTATATAAATATAATATAATATATAATTAATTATATATATATTATATATATATTATAAACCGTCGGTAAACAAAGAGCCAAACTCCTCTGAGCTGTAAAAGCAAACTCCGCGACTCGCGGAGTTTGAAGGCCAAAAAGGCCGCGAGTCGCGGAGACCCCAGTTTTGAAACTCCCTATAAAGCAAACCGAATTCTGATCATTTTCATCCATCTTTTTCTTCTTCTCCTCATACGTAAAATATATATATATATATATATATATATATATATATATATATATATATATATATATATATATATATATATATATATATATATATATATATATATATATAATTTATATTTTAATTTTAATTATAATTCTAATAATAAGGGTATGTTAGCAAATGTGGTAAGGGTGTAAGTCGAAATTCTGTCCGTGTAACGCTACGCTATTTTTAATCATTGTAAGTTATGTTCAACCTTTTTACATTAATGTCTCGTAGCTAAGTTATTATTATGCTTATTTAAAACAAAGTAATCATGATGTTGGGCTAATTACTAAAATTGGGTAATTGGGCTTTGTACCATAATTGGGGTTTGGACAAAAGAACGACACTTGTGGAAATTAGACTATGGGCTATTAATGGGCTTTATATTTGTTTAACTAAATGATAGTTTGTTAATGTTAATATAAAGATTTACAATTGGGCGTCCCTATAAATTACCATATACACTCAATCGGACACGATGGGCGGGGTATTTATATGTACGAATAATCGTTCATTTAACCGGACACGGGAATGGATTAATAGCCACTAGAATAATTAAAACAGGGGTGAAATTATGTACAAAGGACACTTGGTATAATTGATAACAAAATATTAAAACCTTGGGTTACACTCAGTCGACATCCTGGTGTAATTATTAAACAAAGTATTAAAATCTTGTTACAGTTTAAATCCCCAATTAGTTGGAATATTTAACTTCGGGTATAAGGATAATTTGACGAGGACACTCGCACTTTATATTTATGACTGATGGACTGTTATGGACAAAAACCAGACGGACATATTAAATAATCCAGGACAAAGGACAATTAACCCATGGGCATAAAACTAAAATCAACACGTCAAACATCATGATTACGGAAGTTTAAATAAGCATAATTCTTTTATTTCATATTTAATTTCCTTTATTTTATATTTAATTGCACTTCTAATTATCGCATTTTTATTGTTATTGTATTTAATCGCACTTTTAATTATCGTACTTTTTAATTATCGCACTTTATTATTCGCAATTTCATTTATCGTTATTTACTTCATGCTTTAATTTAAGTCTTGTATTTATTTTTAATATTTTACATTTGGTTTTAACTGCGACTAAAGTTTTAAAATCGACAAACCGGTCATTAAACGGTAAAAACCCCCCTTTATAATAATAATATTGTAGTGACCCGAACTTTTCCATGTTTATATATATTAATTGAGATTGATATTTACATGATTAAATGTTTCCAACATGTTAAGCAATTAAACTTGTTAAGACTTGATTAATTGAAATATGTTTCATATAGACAATTGACCACCCAAGTTGATCGGTGATTCACGAACGTTAAAACTTGTAAAAACTATATGATAACATATATATGGATATATATATATAGTTAACATGATACTATGATAAGAAAACATATCATAAAGTATATTAACAATGAACTACATATGTAAAAACAAGACTACTAACTTAATGATTTTTAAACGAGACATATATGTAACGATTATCGTTGTAAAGACATTTAATGTATATATATCATATTAAGAGATATTCATACATGATAATATCATGATAATATAATAATTTAAAATCTCATTTGATATTATAAACATTGGGTTAACAACATTTAACAAGATCGTTAACCTAAAGGTTTCAAAACAACACTTACATGTAACGACTAACGATGACTTAACGACTCAGTTAAAATGTATATACATGTAGTATTTTAATATGTATTTATACACTTTTGAGAGACTTCAATACACTTATCAAAATACTTCTACTTAACAAAAATGCTTACAATTACATCCTCGTTCAGTTTCATCAACAATTCTACTCGTATGCACCCGTATTCGTACTAGTACAATACACAGCTTTTAGATGTATGTACTATTGGTATATACACTCCAATGATCAGCTCTTAGCAGCCCATGTGAGTCACCTAACACATGTGGGAACCATCATTTGGTAACTAGCATGAAATATCTCATAAAATTACAAAAATATGAGTAATCATTCATGACTTATTTACATGAAAACAAAATTACATATCCTTTATATCTAATCCATACACCAACGACCAAAAACACCTACAAACACTTTCATTCTTCAATTTTCTTCATCTAATTGATCTCTCTCAAGTTCTATCTTCAAGTTCTAAGTGTTCTTCATAAATTCCAAAAGTTCTAGTTTCATAAAATCAAGAATACTTTCAAGTTTGCTAGCTCACTTCCAATCTTGTAAGGTGATCATCCAACCTCAAGAAATCTTTGTTTCTTACAGTAGGTTATCATTCTAATACAAGGTAATAATCATATTCAAACTTTGGTTCAATTTCTATAACTATAACAATCTTATTTCAAGTGATGATCTTACTTGAACTTGTTTTCGTGTCATGATTCTACTTCAAGAACTTCGAGCCATCCAAGGATCCATTGAAGCTAGATCCATTTTTTCTCTTTTCCAGTAGGTTTATCCAAGGAAATTAAGGTAGTAATGATGTTCATAACATCATTCGATTCATACATATAAAGCTATCTTATTCGAAGGTTTAAACTTGTAATCACTAGAACATAGTTTAGTTAATTCTAAACTTGTTCGCAAATAAAAGTTAATCCTTCTAACTTGACTTTTAAAATCAACTAAACACATGTTCTATATCTATATGATATTCTAACTTAATGATTTAAAACCTGGAAACACGAAAAACACCGTAAAACCGGATTTACGCCGTCGTAGTAACACCGCGGGCTGTTTTGGGTTAGTTAATTAAAAACTATGATAAACTTTGATTTAAAAGTTGTTATTCTGAGAAAATGATTTTTATTATGAACATGAAACTATATCCAAAAATTATGGTTAAACTCAAAGTGGAAGTATGTTTTCTAAAATGGTCATCTAGACGTCGTTCTTTCGACTGAAATGACTACCTTTGCAAAAACGACTTGTAACTTATTTTTCCGACTATAAACCTATACTTTTTCTGTTTAGATTCATAAAATAGAGTTCAATATGAAATCATAGCAATTTGATTCACTCAAAACGGATTTAAAATGAAGAAGTTATGGGTAAAACAAGATTGGATAATTTTTCTCATTTTAGCTACGTGAAAATTGGTAACAAATCTATTCCAACCATAACTTAATCAACTTGTATTGTATATTATGTAATCTTGAGATACCATAGACACGTATACAATGTTTCGACCTATCATGTCGACACATCTATATATATTTCGGAACAACCATAGACACTCTATATGTGAATGTTGGAGTTAGCTATACAGGGTTGAGGTTGATTCCAAAATATATATAGTTTGAGTTGTGATCAATACTGAGATACGTATACACTGGGTCGTGGATTGATTCAAGATAATATTTATCGATTTATTTCTGTACATCTAACTGTGGACAACTAGTTATAGGTTACTAACGAGGACAGCTGACTTAATAAACTTAAAACATCAAAATATATTAAAAGTGTTGTAAATATATTTTGAACATACTTTAATATATATGTATATATTGTTATAGGTTCGTGAATCAACAGTGGCCAAGTCTTACTTCCCGACGAAGTAAAAATCTGTGAAAGTGAGTTATAGTCCCACTTTTAAAATCTAATATTTTTGGGATGAGAATACATGCAGGTTTTATAAATGATTTACAAAATAGACACAAGTACGTGAAACTACATTCTATGGTTGAATTATCGAAATCGAATATGCCCCTTTTTATTAAGTCTGGTAATCTAAGAATTAGGGAACAGACACCCTAATTGACGCGAATCCTAAAGATAGATCTATTGGGCCTAACAAACCCCATCCAAAGTACCGGATGCTTTAGTACTTCGAAATTTATATCATATCCGAAGGGTGTCCCGGAATGATGGGGATATTCTTATATATGCATCTTGTTATTGTCGGTTACCAGGTGTTCACCATATGAATGATTTTTATCTCTATGTATGGGATGTGTATTGAAATATGAAATCTTGTGGTCTATTGTTACGATTTGATATATATAGGTTAAACCTATAACTCACCAACATTTTTGTTGACGTTTTAAGCATGTTTATTCTCAGGTGATTATTAAGAGCTTCCGCTGTCGCATACTTAAATAAGGACAAGATTTGGAGTCCATGCTTGTATGATATTGTGTAAAAACTGCATTCAAGAAACTTATTTTGTTGTAACATATTTGTATTGTAAACCATTATGTAATGGTCGTGTGTAAACAGGATATTTTAGATTATCATTATTTGATAATTTACTAAAGCTTTTTAAACCTTTATTGATGAAATAAAGGTTATGGTTTGTTTAAAAATGAATGCAGTCTTTGAAAAACGTCTCATATAGAGGTCAAAACCTCGCAACGAAATCAATTAATATGGAACGTTTTTAATCAATAAGAACGGGACATTTCAGTTGGTATCCGAGCGTTGGTCTTAGAGAACCAGAATTTTGCATTAGTGTGTCTTATCGAGTTTGTTAGGATGCATTAGTGAGTCTGGACTTCGACCGTATTTAGTTGAAAAATGATTGCTTAACAAATTTTGTTGGAAACTATATATTTTTAACATGTGAATATTATGTGATATATTAATCTCTTAACGCGTTTGATATTATGTGATAGATGTCTACCTCTAGAACAAGTCCCATTGACTCACCTAATAATAATGAAGAGTCAAATGTAAATTGGAATGATTCGTGGACTGATTCACAAGTTCCCGAAGAGGAACCGAAAGAAGAGTCGGAACCGGAAGAAGAATCGGAACCGGAAGAAGAATCGGAACCGGATGAAGAAATAGAACCGGTGGGGGAAATAATTAAACGGTTAAGTAAAAGAAAATCCTCAACCAACCGACCAAGGTTAATTATGGTCAATGGTGTTTCCGCCAAGGAAGCAAAATATTGGGAGGATTACCAATTCTCCGATGAATCGGATTCCGACGAGAATTCCGATGATGTTATAGAAATTACCCCAACTGAATTTAAAAAGGCAAAAGAAAATAATAAGGGAAAGGGCATAAAAATAGAGAAATCTAATTCCAACCCCGATGAACTTTATATGTATCGTCAACCCCCGAAGTCCTTAAGTTGTAACAATGACCCGGGAACCTCTAAACCACCAGGTTTTTCTAAACCAATGTGGAAAATTACGGCTCGTATTAGGGGAACATCATATATCCCTAGAAACTTGGCAAAACGAACCAAAACCGAAGAAGAAGAAACGAGCGAGTCGGAATAAGATAGTTGTATTCGTGTGGTGTAATATATGTAATATAGTGTGCTTATGCTTTATGATATATGTAAAAATTGCTTGTATTAATAAGTATTTTTTTTTATGAATCTAACTCTTGTCTATTTTACAGTTTAAAAACACAAAATGGATAGACAACCCAATATTTTAAGAGACCTACCCGGAGACATGATTGATGAAATCTTGTCTAGAGTCGGTCAGAATTCCTCGGCACAACTATTTAAGGCGAGTTCAGTTTGTAAGACATTCGAAGAACGTTCCAAGAATGTCTTGGTTTATAAGAGACTTTCATTTGAAAGATGGGGGATATCACATTGGAAACCCATAAGTTACGATGTGTTTACTTTGACGCATATATTGCGGGGAACCCAAATGCTATTTTACGCAACGGGTTAAGAAATTATTTTGACTCAATATATCCGAATATTGGACTTCGTGATTTAGAAAAAGCGGCTAACATGCAACATAAAGAAGCATGTTATGCTTACGGATTAGTAATGTTCGCTTCTCACCAAAGTGAGAACAAGAACATTGGGCTACAACTATTAAACAAAACGTTTCCACAAGTGACGGAGTCGGTAATTGGGGTAAGAAATGAGGTTTTTAGATTATTACGGGACTGTTGGACATTACGTAACCCTCGTCCCTTTGATGACGTTACTACACGCTGTCTTATCAACGGCCATAACGGTTATGTTGCACAAGACCAAGGATGGGAAGTAGTCCTAGTAAAACCAGAATGCATGACTTGTTTCTGGACGTATGAATTACGTGTCTTTATTGCCTTTGCTGAACGACTTGTGTACTAGCTAGAATTGTCTTCACAACTATCTTGTATCAAAGTTATTGTGTGCTATATTTCATGCTTTATGTAAAATAAGCGGTATTGTAAGTTTGTAAAATATTGTATAAAAGTTTGAACGCGAAATATTATTATAATCAGTTTTTCATATAGAATTGTAGTAGTTGAATTGTATATTAGCTACTAAGTATGAACTTAACGGGTAGGTACTACCCGAATTTAAACTTATAAAACGCTAATATGAAGAAAAAGCTTTTATAAATGAGTTCATATTATGCTACGAAATACTATTAACTACTCTTAATATTCTGTATGATTAACTTGTTCCATTTAACTATTTTGAAGGAAATGGCACCGACTACTCGACACACCGTGAATATGAATGAAGAGGAATTCCGTACTTTTCTAGCTTCAAACATAGCCGCAGTACAGGCTGCGCTACATACCAACAATAACCTTGGATCTAGCAGTACAGGAAATCGTGTAGGATGCACCTACAAAGAATTCACTGCCTGCAAACCTTTGGAATTTGATGGAACCGAAGGACCGATCGGATTGAAACGGTGGACCGAGAAGGTTGAATCGGTGTTTGCCATAAGTAAGTGTACTGAAGAGGACAAAGTGAAGTACGCTACGCATACCTTCACAGGTTCTGCGTTAACATGGTGGAATACCTATCTAGAGCAAGTGGGACAAGACGATGCGTACGCACTACCGTGGTCAGCATTCAAGCAGTTGATGAACGAGAAGTACCGTCCCAGAACCGAGGTCAATAAGCTCAAGACAGAACTTAGAGGGTTACGAACCCAAGGATTTGATATTACCACGTACGAAAGACGATTCACAGAATTGTGCCTATTGTGTCCGGGAGCATTCGAAGATGAGGAAGAGAAGATCGACGCGTTTGTGAAAGGATTACCGGAAAGAATCCAAGAAGATATAAGTTCACACGAGCCCGCCTCCATACAACAGGCATGTAGAATGGCTCACAAACTAGTGAACCAGATTGAAGAAAGAATTAAAGAACAGACTGCTGAAGAGGCCAATGTGAAGCAAGTCAAAAGAAAGTGGGAGGAAAACGGTGATAAGAATCACCAATACAACAACAACAGCAATTACAACAATAATCGCAACAATTATCCCAACAATCGCAACATCAATCGCAACTACAACAAACGGCCCAACAACAACAACAACAACAACAACAACAACAACAACAACAACAACAGCAACTACAACAATCATCCCAACAACAATAATAACCGCAACAACAACAACAATCAGAAGCAACTATGCCAAAGGTGTGAAAAGAATCACTCGGGGTTCTGCACCAAATTTTGCAACAAGTGTAAAAGAAATGGTCATAGCGCGGCGAAGTGTGAGGTCTACGGACCAGGGGTTAATAGAACAAAAGGAACAAATGGTGTCGGAACGAGTAATGGCGGAGCAAGTAGTGTCGGAGCAAGTTATGCCAATGTAGTTTGTTATAAATGTGGAAAACCAGGCCACATTATTAGAAATTGCCCGAACCAGGAGAACACGAATGGACAAGGCCGTGGAAGAGTTTTCAATATTAATGCGGTAGAGGCACAGGAAGACCCGGAGCTTGTTACGGGTACGTTTCTTATTGACAATAAATCTGCTTACGTTTTATTTGATTCGGGTGCGGATAGAAGCTATATGAGTAGAGATTTTTGTGCTAAATTAAGTTGTCCATTGACGCCTTTGAATAGTAAATTTTTACTCGAATTAGCAAATGGTAAATTAATTTCAGCAGATAATATATGTCGGAATCGAGAAATTAAACTAGTTAGCGAAACATTTAAGATTGATTTGATACCAGTAGAGTTAGGGAGTTTTGATGTGATAATCGGTATGGACTGGTTGAAAGAAGTGAAAGCGGAGATCGTTTGTTACAAAAATGCAATTCGCATTATACGAGAAAAAGGAAAACCCTTAATGGTGTACGGAGAAAAGGGCAACACGAAGCTACATCTTATTAGTAATTTGAAGGCACAAAAACTAATAAGAAAAGGTTGCTATGCTGTTCTAGCACACGTCGAGAAAGTACAAACTGAAGAAAAGAGCATCAATGATGTTCCCATTGCAAAAGAATTTCCCGATGTATTTCCGAAAGAATTACCGGGATTACCCCCACATCGATCCGTTGAATTTCAAATAGATCTTGTACCAGGAGCTGCACCAATAGCTCGTGCTCCTTACAGACTCGCACCCAGTGAGATGAAAGAACTGCAAAGCCAATTACAAGAACTTTTAGAGCGTGGTTTCATTCGACCAAGCACATCACCGTGGGGAGCTCCTGTTTTGTTTGTCAAGAAGAAAGATGGTACATTCAGGTTGTGTATCGACTACCGAGAGTTGAACAAACTTACCATCAAGAACCGCTACCCACTACCGAGAATCGACGACTTATTTGATCTACTACAAGGCTCGTCTGTTTATTCAAAGATTGACTTACGTTCCGGGTATCATCAAATGGGGGTGAAAGAAGATGATATTCCAAAGACTGCTTTCAGAACACGTTACGGTCATTACAAGTTTATGGTCATGCCGTTTGGTTTAACTAATGCACCAGCTGTGTTCATGGACCTTATGAACCGAGTGTGTGGACCATACCTTGACAAGTTTGTCATTGTTTTCATTGATGACATACTTATTTACTCAAAGAATGACCAAGAACACGGTGAACATTTGAGAAAGGTGTTAGAAGTATTGAGGAAGGAAGAATTGTACACTAAGTTTTCAAAGTGTGCATTTTGGTTGGAAGAAGTTCAATTCCTCAGTCACATAGTGAACAAAGAAGGTATTAAGGTGGATCCGGCAAAGATAGAAACTGTTGAAAAGTGGGAAACCCCGAAAACTCCGAAACACATACGCCAGTTTTTAGGACTAGCTGGTTACTACAGAAGGTTCATCCAAGACTTTTCCAGAATAGCAAAACCCTTGACTGCATTAACGCATAAAGGGAAGAAATTTGAATGGAATGATGAACAAGAGAAAGCGTTTCAGTTATTGAAGAAAAAGCTAACTACGGCACCTATATTGTCATTACCTGAAGGGAATGATGATTTTGTGATTTATTGTGACGCATCAAAGCAAGGTCTCGGTTGTGTATTAATGCAACGAACGAAGGTGATTGCTTATGCGTCTAGACAATTGAAGATTCACGAACAAAATTATACGACGCATGATTTGGAATTAGGCGCGGTTGTTTTTGCATTAAAGACTTGGAGGCACTACTTATATGGGGTCAAAAGTATTATATATACCGACCACAAAAGTCTTCAACACATATTTAATCAGAAACAACTGAATATGAGGCAGCGTAGGTGGATTGAATTATTGAATGATTACGACTTTGAGATTCGTTACCACCCGGGGAAGGCAAATGTGGTAGCCGATGCCTTGAGCAGGAAGGACAGAGAACCCATTCGAGTAAAATCTATGAATATAATGATTCATAATAACATTACTACTCAAATAAAGGAGGCGCAACAAGGAGTTTTAAAAGAGGGAAATTTAAAGGATGAAATACCCAAAGGATCGGAGAAGCATCTTAATATTCGGGAAGACGGAACCCGGTATAGGGCTGAAAGGATTTGGGTACCAAAATTTGGAGATATGAGAAAAATGGTACTTAGAGAAGCTCATAAAACCAGATACTCAATACATCCTGGAACGGGGAAGATGTACAAGGATCTCAAGAAACATTTTTGGTGGCCGGGTATGAAAGCCGATGTTGCTAAATACGTAGGAGAATGTTTGACGTGTTCTAAGGTCAAAGCTGAGCATCAGAAACCATCAGGTCTACTTCAACAACCCGAAATCCCGGAATGGAAATGGGAAAACATTACCATGGATTTCATCACTAAATTGCCAAGGACTGCAAGTGGTTTTGATACTATTTGGGTAATAGTTGATCGTCTCACCAAATCAGCACACTTCCTACCAATAAGAGAAGATGACAAGATGGAGAAGTTAGCACGACTGTATTTGAAGGAAGTCGTCTCCAGACATGGAATACCAATCTCTATTATCTCTGATAGGGATGGCAGATTTATTTCAAGATTCTGGCAGACATTACAGCAAGCATTAGGAACTCGTCTAGACATGAGTACTGCCTATCATCCACAAACTGATGGGCAGAGCGAAAGGACGATACAAACGCTTGAAGACATGCTACGAGCATGTGTTATTGATTTCGGAAACAGTTGGGATCGACATCTACCGTTAGCAGAATTTTCCTACAACAACAGCTACCATTCAAGCATTGAGATGGCGCCGTTTGAAGCACTTTATGGTAGAAAGTGCAGGTCTCCGATTTGTTGGAGTGAAGTGGGGGATAGACAGATTACGGGTCCGGAGATTATACAAGAAACTACCGAGAAGATCATCCAAATTCAACAACGGTTGAAAACCGCCCAAAGTCGACAAAAGAGCTACGCTGACATTAAAAGAAAAGATATAGAATTTGAAATTGGAGAGATGGTCATGCTTAAAGTTGCACCTTAGAAAGGCGTTGTTCGATTTGGTAAACGAGGGAAATTAAATCCAAGGTATATTGGACCATTCAAGATTATTGATCGTGTCGGACCAGTAGCTTACCGACTAGAGTTACCTCAACAACTCGCGGCTGTACATAACACTTTCCACGTCTCGAATTTGAAGAAATGTTTTGCTAAAGAAGATCTCACTATTCCGTTAGATGAAATCCAAATCAACGAAAAACTTCAATTCATCGAAGAACCCGTCGAAATAATGGATCGTGAGGTTAAAAGACTTAAGCAAAACAAGATACCAATTGTTAAGGTTCGATGGAATGCTCGTAGAGGACCCGAGTTCACCTGGGAGCGTGAAGATCAGATGAAGAAGAAATACCCGCATCTATTTCCAGAAGATTCATCAACACCTTCAACAGCTTAAAATTTCGGGACGAAATTTATTTAACGGGTAGGTACTGTAGTGACCCGAACTTTTCCATGTTTATATATATTAATTGAGATTGATATTTACATGATTAAATGTTTCCAACATGTTAAGCAATTAAACTTGTTAAGACTTGATTAATTGAAATATGTTTCATATAGACAATTGACCACCCAAGTTGATCGGTGATTCACGAACGTTAAAACTTGTAAAAACTATATGATAACATATATATGGATATATATATATAGTTAACATGATACTATGATAAGAAAACATATCATAAAGTATATTAACAATGAACTACATATGTAAAAACAAGACTACTAACTTAATGATTTTTAAACGAGACATATATGTAACGATTATCGTTGTAAAGACATTTAATGTATATATATCATATTAAGAGATATTCATACATGATAATATCATGATAATATAATAATTTAAAATCTCATTTGATATTATAAACATTGGGTTAACAACATTTAACAAGATCGTTAACCTAAAGGTTTCAAAACAACACTTACATGTAACGACTAACGATGACTTAACGACTCAGTTAAAATGTATATACATGTAGTGTTTTAATATGTATTTATACACTTTTGAGAGACTTCAATACACTTATCAAAATACTTCTACTTAACAAAAATGCTTACAATTACATCCTCGTTCAGTTTCATCAACAATTCTACTCGTATGCACCCGTATTCGTACTAGTACAATACACAGCTTTTAGATGTATGTACTATTGGTATATACACTCCAATGATCAGCTCTTAGCAGCCCATGTGAGTCACCTAACACATGTGGGAACCATCATTTGGCAACTAGCATGAAATATCTCATAAAATTACAAAAATATGAGTAATCATTCATGACTTATTTACATGAAAACAAAATTACATATCCTTTATATCTAATCCATACACCAACGACCAAAAACACCTACAAACACTTTCATTCTTCAATTTTCTTCATCTAATTGATCTCTCTCAAGTTCTATCTTCAAGTTCTAAGTGTTCTTCATAAATTCCAAAAGTTCTAGTTTCATAAAATCAAGAATACTTTCAAGTTTGCTAGCTCACTTCCAATCTTGTAAGGTGATCATCCAACCTCAAGAAATCTTTGTTTCTTACAGTAGGTTATCATTCTAATACAAGGTAATAATCATATTCAAACTTTGGTTCAATTTCTATAACTATAACAATCTTATTTCAAGTGATGATCTTACTTGAACTTGTTTTCGTGTCATGATTCTACTTCAAGAACTTCGAGCCATCCAAGGATCCATTGAAGCTAGATCCATTTTTTCTCTTTTCCAGTAGGTTTATCCAAGGAAATTAAGGTAGTAATGATGTTCATAACATCATTCGATTCATACATATAAAGCTATCTTATTCGAAGGTTTAAACTTGTAATCACTAGAACATAGTTTAGTTAATTCTAAACTTGTTCGCAAATAAAAGTTAATCCTTCTAACTTGACTTTTAAAATCAACTAAACACATGTTCTATATCTATATGATATTCTAACTTAATGATTTAAAACCTGGAAACACGAAAAACACCGTAAAACCGGATTTACGCCGTCGTAGTAACACCGCGGGCTGTTTTGGGTTAGTTAATTAAAAACTATGATAAACTTTGATTTAAAAGTTGTTATTCTGAGAAAATGATTTTTATTATGAACATGAAACTATATCCAAAAATTATGGTTAAACTCAAAGTGGAAGTATGTTTTCTAAAATGGTCATCTAGACGTCGTTCTTTCGACTGAAATGACTACCTTTACAAAAACGACTTGTAACTTATTTTTCCGACTATAAACCTATACTTTTTCTGTTTAGATTCATAAAATAGAGTTCAATATGAAATCATAGCAATTTGATTCACTCAAAACGGATTTAAAATGAAGAAGTTATGGGTAAAACAAGATTGGATAATTTTTCTCATTTTAGCTACGTGAAAATTGGTAACAAATCTATTCCAACCATAACTTAATCAACTTGTATTGTATATTATGTAATCTTGAGATACCATAGACACGTATACAATGTTTCGACCTATCATGTCGACACATCTATATATATTTCGGAACAACCATAGACACTCTATATGTGAATGTTGGAGTTAGCTATACAGGGTTGAGGTTGATTCCAAAATATATATAGTTTGAGTTGTGATCAATACTGAGATACGTATACACTGGGTCGTGGATTGATTCAAGATAATATTTATCGATTTATTTCTGTACATCTAACTGTGGACAACTAGTTATAGGTTACTAACGAGGACAGCTGACTTAATAAACTTAAAACATCAAAATATATTAAAAGTGTTGTAAATATATTTTGAACATACTTTAATATATATGTATATATTGTTATAGGTTCGTGAATCAACAGTGGCCAAGTCTTACTTCCCGACGAAGTAAAAATCTGTGAAAGTGAGTTATAGTCCCACTTTTAAAATCTAATATTTTTGGGATGAGAATACATGCAGGTTTTATAAATGATTTACAAAATAGACACAAGTACGTGAAACTACATTCTATGGTTGAATTATCGAAATCGAATATGCCCCTTTTTATTAAGTCTGGTAATCTAAGAATTAGGGAACAGACACCCTAATTGACGCGAATCCTAAAGATAGATCTATTGGGCCTAACAAACCCCATCCAAAGTACCGGATGCTTTAGTACTTCGAAATTTATATCATATCCGAAGGGTGTCCCGGAATGATGGGGATATTCTTATATATGCATCTTGTTATTGTCGGTTACCAGGTGTTCACCATATGAATGATTTTTATCTCTATGTATGGGATGTGTATTGAAATATGAAATCTTGTGGTCTATTGTTACGATTTGATATATATAGGTTAAACCTATAACTCACCAACATTTTTGTTGACGTTTTAAGCATGTTTATTCTCAGGTGATTATTAAGAGCTTCCGCTGTCGCATACTTAAATAAGGACAAGATTTGGAGTCCATGCTTGTATGATATTGTGTAAAAACTGCATTCAAGAAACTTATTTTGTTGTAACATATTTGTATTGTAAACCATTATGTAATGGTCGTGTGTAAACAGGATATTTTAGATTATCATTATTTGATAATCTACTAAAGCTTTTTAAACCTTTATTGATGAAATAAAGGTTATGGTTTGTTTAAAAATGAATGCAGTCTTTGAAAAACGTCTCATATAGAGGTCAAAACCTCGCAACGAAATCAATTAATATGGAACGTTTTTAATCAATAAGAACGGGACATTTCAAATATTACTTATATATATATTTGTATTTTTATAAAAGTAAACTAATATAGCGTTGAGCTTTGTTTGAAAAAGATTCCCTGTGGAACGAACCGGACTTACTAAAAACTACACTACTGTACGATTAGGTACACTGCCTATAAGTGTTGTAGCAAGGTTTAAGTATATCCATTCTATAAATAAATAAATATCTTGTGTAAAATTGTATCGTATTTAATAGTGTTTCGTTGTAAAATTTAATAGTATTATATACCACTCCGCTACCACATCAAGTATTTTTGGCGCCGCTGCCGGGGAACCTCTTAAAAGCCGGAAGCGCAACGCTAATATAAACAAAAATTTGTATATTTTTAAGATTTTGTTAAATATTTAAGTTTTATAAAGTTTCTTTATTTTTATATAAGTTTTATTTAAGTATTTTGTTTTTATTTAAAAACATATATAAAAAAAATTTATATAAATCTAGTTTTAAGATTTTTATTTATAAAATTATAAAGTGATTCTATTTTTATTTAAGTTTTAAATATAAGTTTTATTTATACACATATTTTTTTTTATAAACAGAAAAAAATTAAAAACAGAAAATAAAAAAAATAAAAAAAAAATAAAGAAAAACGCGTCGAATTTAAAATAACCTGTCAGCTGAATTTTGGAACCCCGCGAGTCGCGGGGTTTGAAGCTTTGAATACCGCAAGTCGCGGAGGGGACCTGACACACGAACAGGAAGCCCTATTCCTGCATTTATTACGGATTATTATTAATTATTATTATTATTAACCCTAATTATTATTATTATTATAATTAATTTTATTTTAACTTTTACTTTTTATTTAATTTATGTATTTAGTATTAATTAGTTTAATTAATTTGTAAAATTAGTAGTTTTAATAAATAAATAATATAAAAATAATATTTTTATAAAAATTGTACTTTTTACAACTTTTTATATATTTTTATATTTTGTCCCTTTTTAATCGCTTTAGCGTAACTTTTGTATTTTTAGCTCATATTTAGTTTTAAACTTAGTTTTTGCCATAGTTATTTTTACTCCTAGATTTTTAGGCTTTGCCGTAGAATTCCTTAAGTGCTTTTTCTTTAGACTAAGATTTAGGTGCTTTAGAATTTTGCGACGCCTTTTTAAGTTTTAGTTTCTTTTTAAGTTATTTCCATTTGGGATTTAGTTTTTCCTGTAAGCTTTAATATTTTTAGACACCTTTTACTATGTATCAATTATCATTTCAATTAGTAATTTCAATTTGCGACTATAATTTTAAGTTAGTTGTAGTAATAAGGTTAGGTTAGTCAAGTATTTTTAAGTTTTATAAGTTTCTTTTATTTTTCCGTCACCTTTTATTTTTAAACCATTTTTCTTTTTAGACATTTTTCCGACGAACTCTTTTTCTTTCTTATTTCTCGCTATTGTAGTTTTAGGACATAGATTTTTATTCTACTTCTTATCTAAATTTCTTAAAATTACGAAAATTTATTTTAAGTGGTTAAATTAATAGACATCAAAATTTTCTGGTTCGTAGTAATAGTTGGATTTGTACGTGGACCGGGTTATTGGAGCCAAACAGTCCTCAATTATATTGAGACCAAACGAATCCTGCCCCTCTGCTGCATCTTTTGGCTATTCGAAACGTGGGCAAAATCAGAAAAGTCTATTAATTGGATAACTTATTATAATTTTTCTTTCCTTTTTAAAACTAATAGGATATTCAGTGAATGCACCGAGTAAGACATTCACCACCTTTTGTACGTTCACCACCTGTAACTAGATCAAGACATTTAGCAAATATTACCGCCGTTGATTTTTCTTTAGAATCGTCATCCAGTCAACCAAGTACTTCAGTTCAAATTTCCGATAATCCATTTTTTGAACCCAACCTCACAATTGAGAATCCAGAGAATATTCAGGAACGGTTCGTAGATCCTGAACCATTAAACTTTCCTCCGAAACCACCAATCATTCAAACAGAGATTGTTGAGGAACGAACCATTAAATCAGAATCATCTAGTGATACCGATTCAACAAATTCAATTATGGAGAATCTGGAACCTTTAAGTATGGAAGACCGAATGAGAGCTAAACGCACTGGCCAAGGTCACGCAATTACTCATCCAGACATTAATGCGCCAGATTATGAAATCAAAGGACAAATTCTACACATGGTGACTAATCAATGCCAATTTAGTGGTGCGCCGAAGGAAGATCCAAATGAACATCTACGTACCTTTAATAGGATCTGCACACTATTTAAAATCCGAGAAGTGGAGGATGAACAGATATATCTCATGTTATTTCCCTGGACTTTAAAGGGAGAAGCCAAAGATTGGTTGGAATCGTTACCTGAAGGGGCGATTGATACATGGGATGTTTTAGTTGACAAATTTCTTAAACAATTCTTTCCTGCATCTAAAGCCGTAAGACTTCAAGCAGAAATTGTTACGTTCACACAGAAACCGAATGAAACTCTATATGAGGCATGGACAAGATATGGAAAGTTGTTAAGAGGATGTCCGCAACATGGTTTAGACACCTGTCAAATAGTACAAATATTCTACCAAGGATGCGACATCACTACAAGAAAAGACATAGATATAGCAGCTGGTGGTTCTATTATGAAGAAAACCGAAACTGATGCTTACAAAATTATTGATAACACTGCTTCCCACTCACATGAGTGGCACCAAGAAAAAGATATCATTAGATCATCTAAAGCAGCTAGAGCCGATTCTAGCCATGACTTAGATTCCATTTCCGCAAAGATAGATGATGTGGAGAGACGAATGGAAAAGATGACTAAGGATATTCACTCAATACGAATTAGTTGTGAGCAGTGTGGAGGACCACATTTGACAAAAGATTGTCTCAGTATTGAATTAACAATGGAACAAAGAGAGAATATTTCATACATAAACCAAAGGCCTGGAAATAATTATCAGAATAATTATCAACCGCCAAGACCGATTTACAATCAAAACCAAAATTATAATCGAAATATTCCATACAACAACCAACAAGGTCCTAGCAATCAACAAGTATCCAATAATACTTACAATCAGCAAAGACCGAATTTTCAAAACAAACCACCACAACAAACCGATGATAAAAAGCCGAATTTAGAAGATATGATGACAAAGCTAGTTGAAACTCAAACACAGTTTTTCACATCTCAGAAACAAACCAATGAACAAAATGCTCAAGCATTTAGAAATCAACAAGCTTCTATTCAAAATCTGGAACAAGAAGTGAGTAACCTAGCAAGGTTAATAGGTGAAAGAAAACCGGGAAGTCTACCTAGTGATACAAACGCTAACCCCCGGAATGAAACAGCTAAAGCCATTACCACAAGAAGTGGCACAACACTTAAACCACCTGAAATACCTGTAACTTCTGATGAAGCCATTCCTACTCCACAAGAACCACAACCTGATCAAGATAAGGAAAAAGAACCGGTAGTTGAAAAGATTAATGAAGATAACACAGCTAAGGCTAAACCTTATGTTAAACCATATCAACCACCACTTCCTTATCCGAGTAAAATGAAAAAAGAGAAACTTGAAGCCGAGCAATCCAAATTCTTGGATATGTTTAAACAGATAAATGTAAATCTTCCTTTCATTGATGTGATTTCAGGAATGCTTAGATATGCTAAATTCTTGAAAGATCTAATCTCAAATAGAAAGAAAATGGAAGAACTCTCGGCTGTTACTATGAATGCTAATTGTTCAGCAGTGCTGTTGAATAAGATACCAGAAAAACTATCTGATCCAGGAAGTTTCACAATTCCATGTTTTCTGGGTAGTCTTAGTTCAATAGAAGCATTGGCAGACTTAGGTGCTAGTATAAATCTAATGCCGTATTCACTATACACTAAACTAGACCTTGGAGAATTGAAACCAACAAGAATAAGCATACAACTAGCCGATCGATCAATAAAATATCCTAGAGGGATAATGGAGAACATGCTAGTTAAAGTTGGTACTTTAGTATTTCCAGTAGATTTTGTTGTTTTGGACATGGAAGAAGATTCTCAAGTTCCTCTCATATTAGGAAGACCATTCTTAAATACGGCTAAAGCAATGATAGACGTGTTCGGTAAGAAACTGACCCTAAGTATAGAGGATGAGAGTGTTACCTTTTCAGTTGATAGAGCAATGCAACAACCACAATCTGCAGATGATACATGTTATTATATTCAAACTATAGATGCACATGCAGAATTATTAGAAGAATTTCCAGAATTACAAGGAACAGGAGAATGCTCTTTAGGAGAAGGTAATGAACCAATTGATGAAGCTGAAATGTTAGCTACACTTATAGCTAATGGATATGAACCAACAACAGAAGAAATTCAAATGCTAAAAGAAGAAGACAGATATCGATATAAATCATCGATAGAAGAACCTCCGAAATTAGAGTTAAAGCCACTTCCAAACCATTTGGAATACGCTTATTTACATGGTGAATCTGAATTACCTGTAATAATATCGTCTTCTCTTACTGAAAATGAGAAATCACAACTCATTTCTGTGTTGAAAGCTCATAAACCAGCCATTGCATGGAAGATTCATGATATTAAAGGAATAAGTCCTTCGTATTGCACACATAAAATCCTTATGGAAGAAGGTCATAAAACGTATGTGCAACGCCAACGAAGACTAAATCCTAATATGCAAGATGTAGTTAAGAAAGATATTATTAAACTGCTAGATGCAGGTTTAATTTATCCAATTTCTGATAGTCCATGGGTAAGCCCAGTTCAATGCGTACCTAAGAAGGGTGGCATGATTGTCATTACAAATGAGAAAAATGAGCTTATTCCTACTAGAACTGTAACAGGATGGCGTGTGTGTATTGATTATAGAAAATTAAATGACGCCACCAGAAAAGATCACTTTCCCTTACCTTTCATAGATCAAATGTTGGAAAGATTAGCCGGAAATAGTTACTATTGTTTTCTAGATGGATTTTCCGGATATTTTCAAATTCCAATAGCACCCGAGGACCAAGAGAAAACCACATTCACGTGCCCTTATGGTACTTTTGCTTATAAACGCATGCCATTTGGACTTTGTAACGCCCCTGCAACCTTTCAAAGGTGTATGATGGCGATTTTTCACGACATGATAGAAGAATGCATGGAAGTTTTCATGGATGACTTTTCAGTCTTCGGTGATACATTTGAATCATGTCTAGCTAATCTTGAACGAATGCTTCTTAGATGCGAACAATCAAATCTAGTACTTAATTGGGAGAAATGCCATTTCATGGTTAAAGAAGGCATCGTTCTTGGTCATAAAATTTCAAAAGAAGGAATTGAAGTGGATAGAGCTAAAGTAGATGTAATTGCTAAACTTCCACATCCCACCAATATTAGAGGAGTTAGGAGTTTTCTAGGGCATGCCGGTTTTTACCGACGTTTCATAAAAGATTTTTCTAAAATTGCCACTCCTATGAATAAACTCCTAGAAAAGGATGCTCCATTCATATTTTCAGATGAGTGTATCAAATCTTTTAATATTCTTAAAGAAAAACTCACTAATGCGCCGATCATGATAACACCAAATTGGAATCTACCATTTGAACTAATGTGCGATGCAAGTAATTTTGCAATGGGAGCCGTTTTAGGACAAAGGATTGAAAAACGATTTCAACCTATATATTATGCTAGTAAGACGTTACAAGGAGCACAAACAAACTATACAACTACTGAAAAAGAACTCCTTGCTATTGTCTTTGCTTTTGACAAATTTCGATCATATCTCGTTCTAGCAAAAACGGTGGTCTATACCGACCATTCTGCTCTTAGATACCTATTTTCAAAACAAGATGCTAAACCAAGATTAATCCGTTGGATCTTACTCTTACAAGAGTTTGATATTGAAATCCGAGATAAAAGAGGAGCAGAAAATCTCGCCGCTGATCATCTTTCTCGTCTTGAAAATCCTGAGTTAGAAGTTCTAAATGAATCGGCCATACAAGACAACTTTCCTGATGAATATCTATTGAAGATAGATAATAATGAAATACCATGGTTTGTAGACTATGCAAAATACTTAGTATGTGGATTCCTTGAAAAAGGATTATCGTACCAAAGACGAAAGAAATTCTTCAGTGATATAAAACACTATTTTTGGGAAGATCCACATCTGTTTAAAAGTTATCCCGATGGAATAATACGCCGATGTGTATTTGGAGATGAAGCTAGTAAAATATTAAACCATTGTCACACAGGACCAACAGGAGGGCATTATGGGCCTCAACTAACAGCAAGAAAAGTTTATGAAGCTGGATTCTATTGGCCTACAATTTACAAAGACGCACACCTTCTTTGCAAATCCTGTGATGCATGTCAAAGGGCCGGAAAAATAAGTCAACGTGATGAAATGCCACAAAATGTCATCCAAGTATGTGAAGTATTTGACATTTGGGGTATTGACTTTATGGGTCCATTTCCAAAATCTCATAATAATCTATATATACTCGTAGCCATTGATTATGTATCTAAATGGGCGGAAGCACAAGCTCTCCCAACTAACGATGCACGAGTTGTAGTCAATTTTTTAAAACATCTTTTTGCAAGGTTTGGAACACCGAAAGCTTTAATAAGTGATCGGGGTACTCATTTCTGTAATAATCAACTTGAGAAAGTTCTTAAAAGATATGGAGTAACTCATAAAATCTCCACCGCATATCATCCACAAACAAGTGGACAAGTTGAAAATACCAACCGAGCTTTAAAACGTATTCTAGAGAAAACCGTAGGATCAAATCCGAAGGAATGGTCCATTAAATTGGAGGATGCACTCTGGCTTTTAGAACAGCCTACAAAACTCCAATTGGAACCACACCTTTTAGACTTGTTTATGGAAAAGCATGTCATCTTCCAGTAGAAATTGAACACAAAGCATTTTGGGCTTTGAAGACATGTAATCTTGATTTACATGAAGCCGGACGTCTACGATTAAGTCAACTAAACGAATTAGAAGAATTAAGACATGAAGCATACGAAAATTCGTTAATCTATAAGGAAAGAACGAAGAAATGGCATGATAAAAGAATCAGAAGTTCAAAAGAATTTAAAGAAGGAGACAGAGTTCTTCTTTTCAATTCACGATTCAAGCTATTTCCTGGAAAATTGAAATCAAGATGGTCTGGACCATTCATAGTCAAAAGAGTTTTCCCATACGGAACGATAGAATTAATAAATTCAAATGGGATTGAATTTAAAGTTAATGGTCACAGAGTTAAACATTACATACATGGTCCGATGGAATTCGACAATGAAGTTAATCACAATTTCGACACCACAGCTAACTAAATGTGGGGAGAATCAAGTCTTTAAAGGATAATATGTATTTCTGTTAGAGTTAGATTGTCTGTTTTCGTGTAGTTCTCGAAAATGGAACCCGAATGGTCTTTCCCTAGCAGACCCTAAAGAACTAGTCTTCTTCCCCCATTCTGAATTTTTATTTTTTTTAGGTTTTTACAAAATGAAGACTGCCTGTGAACTAAACCATGGTCTAATGCTACACGCTTTGATCACTAAAAGAAATAATGACATACTACCAAGTGAAATAGTATCAGTAATCAGAGAAAGAATGGACGGAGTTAGAAAAGAATCCAGATGCGAAGATAATAAGTTACAATTTGGTAAAGGAAAATCAAAATCCGCAGCGAAAAGAAGAGCACGACACCTAGAAAGATGTCACAAATGCGGAAAATGGTCACATGGAGGTAAATGTTCAAATAATCAAACCTATTCAAATACCGAATTTGTTACTTTATGCAGAGACGGACCGTTCATATGTTTAGAAGAAAAGACACTGAATGCTCGAGGTTACGCCTATGTAGCCATGGAAAACCAATTAAACCGACTATCTTATGAACGGGATAGATCATATAACTAAGAAATCTATTTCACAGGTATGTCTGTACAGTTTTTACTTTTATTTATTTTTATTTTTAACCTTTTGATAATAAACGCTAATTTGTTCGCTAAAAAGTATTAAATTGGTATTGAATAAAATTAGGTTTGGCGACCGAAATTATTGATATCATTCAAAAATTTATTACATCACTGCGAAATTTAACGTTTATTCTTAAGGTATAAATATCTTTAATCGATCAACACAAAATATTTCAAAAATTCGTCATGAGTTAAATTAGGTCTTGGAACCGAAATTACTTTACCGAAAAGAGGGGCGCATATTTTTGATAATATTTGATTGATTAAAGTGGGATAAAAAGACAAAAAGATTTTTAATTTTATTTTTACCATGTTTTTAAAATTAATATATAAATCTTAAATTAATATTGTAAACTTTGTAAAAACAATATTTTTAAAATTGTAAATATTTGAAAAATTAATATAAGTTTGGTATGAATTTATAATATGAATTTTTAAATTAAGTTTGGTGTGAATTTTTAATTTTTAAAATATGAATTTTTAATTTTATGCATTTCAAATTTTAAGTTTGGTGTGAAATTTTAATATTAATTTTGAATTTTATATTTAAGTTGTGTGAATTTTAAAAAAAAAACAAAAATTTACTTTATCTCATTAAGTTAAAATATGATTTTTAAAATTCGTCGTAAGTTGAAGACTAGGTCTTTGAACCGAAATTGCTTTACCCGAGGGAGGGACGAGAACTTTTATTATCATTATTTTTAATATTATTGAATTAAAGTATGCCAAAAACATTAAAAAACAAAAAAAAAATCTTAGCTTTTAAAACAATCGCTACAAAAAGACAAATTTTAAAATTTTGTCGAAGGACGGACTAGGACATCGATCCGAAACGACCTCGTCCTAAATAACAAGGGAAACAAAATTTTAAAAATTAAGTACTTAATTGTTTTATAAGATAATGATTATATAAAAAAAAAAATAGCAAACTCCGCGACTCGCGGAGTTTGAAGGGTATTTCACCGCGAGTCGCGGGAGTACCGGATTACAGAAAAAAAATAAAGAGCTGCAACAGCTCAGTTTCACACTCCACAACTCAAACAAACTGCGAAAAAACCCACGAAAAACCCGAAAAATACACCCCAAAATCACAATTTTTAACCGTTAATCACCAAATCTTTTACTAAAATCATGTTGAGAAGGATGCTATCTAGGAATTACTCAAGAAAAACGGTAAATTTCTACACCTAAACACCATTTAATCCGAAATTAGTGTTCTTGAGCTATTTTTTCCCCAATTTGATTTTGATGCTTTTTAGTGTAATTATGCTTAAATTGTTTATGTATTATGCTTGTATAACCTAGATTGATGCTGTTTAACATGATTAGAAGCC
The DNA here is from genome assembly GCF_046630445.1 of Rutidosis leptorrhynchoides. Lineage (NCBI taxonomy): Eukaryota > Viridiplantae > Streptophyta > Magnoliopsida > Asterales > Asteraceae > Rutidosis > Rutidosis leptorrhynchoides. Next base: position 371,542,992 of record NC_092343.1, on the reverse strand, counting down.
TTAAACTTCAAATTTTGAGTAATCTAGGGTTTGTGTTCTTGAGCAAATTTGGGGCTTTTTGATATAAACAGGTTATGGCCGATTTTTGTCATGAATTGTTGCTAAATTGAGTAGTGTAACATTTCTAGGTAGTTAAATGATCCAAACATTGAGCCTAAACATGATTTTGAGAATTAAAGTGGACTTTTTCAAGTCTAAAATTCATGAACTTGATTTTTGAAAGACAATGCCATTTGAAACTTGTTTAATTACTAGTAATGATTATTTTGACATATTATTTGAGTTGAATGCTTATGAACTTGGCGAACATTTTCGTATATGCTTATTTGAAAAAGTGTAGATTTGATAAAAATGTGGAAATAAGCTTAAGTTTGATATAAATTGATCATGTCATTGTAATTATTTTGATTGATGATTTTGCTGACACTAATGCATATTTGGATGCACAAAAATTGTGTTTGATGTGTTTTGCAGACTGAAAGGGGTGAATCTTCATCCCAAGCCCGCAATGCTCCTGCTGAGAATGTGGAACAACAGGAGGTGGATAACTACTACAAGCAGGATATACCTCATCCAGTCATGACCTTTTCTGATATGCACTTGGAAGAGTTGCACCCGAACCTGAGATTTGACAGACTTTGGATAGATTATCCAAAATATCAAAGGGGTTTGCATAGTCTTCATTCTAAGGTTGTTGAGGTACCGAGGGTCATAGAATGGGGACCCTTAGAAGCTGTAGAATTGGCCGGGCCAATTAGGGAATTACTTGTACAGAGGTATGGTAATTCTACTTTTAATGACTGGGTACGTTTATTCACCATGCGTAGACCTGTATATAAAGTATGGTGTGAAGAATTGTTATGTAGTATAGAGTTGAATGATCGGGTAGCTAGTTTAACCGATCGTTCTTTTATTAGATTTTTGTTAGGCGGTTCGATGCGCCACATGTCTTTACTGGACATGGCTCAGGCTTTACGTATATATACGCCTAAGGAGTTAGCATCTGCCGATTGTAGAGGATTGATACTAAACGGTAGAAAGATAGATGAAAATTTTGATACACACGGTGTGTGGAGTCAAATGACAAGCCATCACCGTTTCAAAGGGGGAAATTACTCTTATTTGGATATAGATAGAGCCGAATTAAGAGTGATTCATAGGTTTTTAGCCAATTCGATTACACAAAGGGGTAAGAACAAGGAAAAAGTAAATGAACAGGATTTGTTTTACCATATGTGTATTCGAGACCCACAAAGCGCTGTAAGTATACCATATTGTGTGGGTTATTATTTATCAGCTATGGTTTGGGGGATGCGACCGCATAGCATAATAGGAGGTGGTATTTTTATTACTTTGATTGGTGAATATCTCGGTGTGGATATAAGTCGGGGGGGATTATTAGTAGAAGAACCGGAACCCCGCGATACTATAGGTTTAAATGTATACCATGGTGCGAAAGTTTTGAAGAGGCGAAATAACGCCGCAGTACAATACCATGGTAGACATCCACAGGTGGAGAGAAACCAATAGCAAGGTAATGTAGGAGGGGGGGGAATGAGATGCAAGAAATGCAAAGGTTTATAGCTTCTCAGGAATACGAAAATGCTAGACAGAGAGCATTTGAAGATTGGCAAGTTCATCAGAACCAAATCATAGCTCATTGCCAACATATAGGTAGAAACTATATTCCTACACCGAAACCCATCTTCCCTCCCTGGTCTATAAAGATGCAGCCACCGTATCCTACGTATGACCCTGCCGAAGCATTCTATAGCACCTATGGTTATGCCTGGAACCCCTATTGGTACCAATATCATCCTTAGTTTACTTATTTTTTTTTTATTTTATTTTGTAATTTGTAATGATTGATACGTTTAATACTTTTGTTAAATATTGTAATAGTTTTTATAATTGTCTAACTTTTATTCTTAGATTTTAATAATTTTTGAATGTGGGGTAATATACCAAACTTCAAAAATATGTATATATGTTTGCAGTTTATCTTATGTACACAACATGGTAAAACAACGCATTTTTAAAGACTGACATTAAGTTCAGCAAAAGCAACTAATTTTGACGACAAGATGCAAAATATATGTGAAATAACAACAAGACGGAATGAACAAATGATGTGCACCATTTATCATTCACCAAACAAACGCCAATATATTTGGAAACTTTGGTAAAAATTTAATCATTTTCACACAAATCACCCTCAATAATTTAAATAATTACTAATTTCTTGCAAATGAGGGCATTGCAAGATCTTAAGTGTGGGAAGGGGTTAAATTCTTTCGGATTTTAAAATTTTTTACTTTATACACTTGGTTACCATTAAAAATACTAGTAAAGCAGTAGTTGTATTAGAATCTAGTGCTCTCTGATAATAAAGAACAGCCCTAATCTTATATGCTGACTACCCAATTCTAGTAAAATTTTTCAAAATTTTCAATTAAATGAACTCAAAATCATGTTTATACATATTTATGAACGATAAAACTAGGTTTTAACACCGAAATTATTGTTACCTCGGAAAGGACATAAATTGAGAAACAAACCAAAATGTTAAAATTCATTTAAAATGGAATAGAGGACGATAAAAAGGAAAATAAAAGCCAAGTGTGAGAAAATTTACCAAGTTATCTTAAACATATGTCACATATATCTGTAACAAATAACTGAAAATACTTTTGCTTTGGACTAAACTAAACTGTTTTACCCGATGAAAGAAAAGAAGAGATGGATCTACACGATGAATCAATTCCATCATTAAAAGGAAGTAAAGTCTTCCGAAAAAGAAACGCGCTTCTTGATTTAGGTCATGAAGTTGTCGTCCAGACCAGCTGTAGGTTGACGAAAAATCTAGAAAAGTCATCACTAAAATCAGCAGGAAATCCACGAACCTCAGCATTAAACAGGGTCGCCAAGTGGTCAGATTTATCCTAACCATGAGAAGGATTTATCTCGTACAATGGGGGGGCACCATGCAAATTAGCCGGATAAGACTAATGAATCAGATCCCCAGAAAGGATAATCTCCTTAAAGATTAAAAATCAGCTTTTAAGACTGATATTACTCAATCCTAGAGATTGACCTTAAAGATTGAGAATTCAAACTCATGGAATTCAATGATATCTAAACTCGAGCTTGAACGAGAAAATATTTTGATCAAAATTATAAACCGATTTGTTTTCTGAAAACCCATTTTCAATGCGTTCATTATCATTGAACGTAAAATCCTAGGAATTCACCTGGAATTCATTAGGTCACCTGAACTAAATCGGGTGTCAACCGTAAGAACGGTGGTTTCATAGTGGTCAAAGACAGGACCTTGTGCCATACCGAAAAATCATAAGGGTGAACTTTACTATTGCTCCTACCAAGGATAGTAATTGCGTCCGACACGTTATAGACCATAATTAAAAGCATGTCAGGGGACATTGCCTTAACAGTTGCTTGTTCAACGCTTTCCTTTACAACCGGACGGTAGTTTACCGAAAGGTAATATACGGGACAAGTAAACTGGACGTGTTGCTTTCCAAATACAAGGTTAGCAAGTGGGTGACACAAAACCATAAGTTTTGAGCTAAAATTTTCAAATCTGAAACCCACCAAACCCACAAAAATATTTTGCAAACACCGGTAAAGGGTTATTCCGGAAAACTTATCTAGGGTAAAAACTAGATTTAATTTCAAAAGATCAAATGTTTTCATAAAGATCCAATTTCCTTAATGGATCTAAATTTTTATAGTCATGTGGGACTGTAAACCATATCGTTACTACCATTGTTTATATCACCGTATAGAAATCACTGATGTACAAAGTGTGAAGAATAAAGAAGTGATTCTAGTATTTCAAGACGATATTGCTTGAGGACAAGCAACGCTCAAGTGTGGGAATATTTGATAATGCTAAAAACGAACATATATTTCATAGCATTATTCCTCAAGAAAGACAAGCTTTTAATTGCAACTGTTCTATTTACAAGTGATATTCGTTTAAATAATAAAAGGTGAAGACAAAAGACAGATTCGACGAATTGAAGACGCAAACGACCAAAAAGCTCAAAAGTACAAAAGACAATCAAAGAGGTTCCAATTATTGATAAGAAACGTCTCGAAATTACAAGAGTACAAGATTCAAAACGCAAAATACAAAATATAAAATTGTACGCAAGGACGTTCGAAAATCCGAAACCGGGACCAGAGTCAACTCTCAACGCTCGACGCAACGGACTAAAAATTACAAGTTAACTATGTATATAAATATAATATAATATATAATTAATTATATTAATTATATATATATATATATATTATATATATATATTATAAACCGTCGGTAAACAAAGAGCCAAACTCCTCTGAGCTGTAAAAGCAAACTCCGCGACTCGCGGAGTTTGAAGGCCAAAAAGGCCGCGAGTCGCGGAGACCCCAGTTTTGAAACTCCCTATAAAGCAAACCGAATTCTGATCATTTTCATCCATCTTTTTCTTCTTCTCCTCATACGTAAAATATATATATATATATATATTTATAATTTATATTTTAATTTTAATTATAATTCTAATAATAAGGGTATGTTAGCAAATGTTGTAAGGGTGTAAGTCAAAATTCTGTCCGTGTAACGCTACGCTATTTTTAATCATTGTAAGTTATGTTCAACCTTTTTACATTAATGTCTCGTAGCTAAGTTATTATTATGCTTATTTAAAACAAAGTAATCATGATGTTGGGCTAATTACTAAAATTGGGTAATTGGGCTTTGTACCATAATTGGGGTTTGGACAAAAGAACGACACTTGTGGAAATTAGACTATGGGCTATTAATGGGCTTTATATTTGTTTAAATAAATGATAGTTTGTTAATGTTAATATAAAGATTTACAATTGGGCGTCCCTATAAATTACCATATACACTCAATCGGACACGATGGGCGGGGTATTTATATGTACGAATAATCGTTCATTTAACCGGACACGGGAATGGATTAATAGCCACTAGAATAATTAAAACAGGGGTGAAATTATGTACAAAGGACACTTGGTATAATTGATAACAAAATATTAAAACCTTGGGTTACACTCAGTCGACATCCTGGTGTAATTATTAAACAAAGTATTAAAATCTTATTACAGTTTAAATCCCCAATTAGTTGGAATATTTAACTTCGGGTATAAGGATAATTTGACGAGGACACTCGCACTTTATATTTATGACTGATGGACTGTTATGGACAAAAACCAGACGGACATATTAAATAATCCAGGACAAAGGACAATTAACCCATGGGCATAAAACTAAAATCAACACGTCAAACATCATGATTACGGAAGTTTAAATAAGCATAATTCTTTTATTTCATATTTAATTTCCTTTATTTTATATTTAATTGCACTTCTAATTATCGCATTTTTATTGTTATTGTATTTAATCGCACTTTTAATTATCGTACTTTTTAATTATCGCACTTTATTATTCGCAATTTCATTTATCGTTATTTACTTCATGCTTTAATTTAAGTCTTGTATTTATTTTTAATATTTTACATTTGGTTTTAACTGCGACTAAAGTTTTAAAATCGACAAACCGGTCATTAAACGGTAAAAACCCCCCTTTATAATAATAATATTACTTATATATATATTTGTATTTTTATAAAAGTAAACTAATATAGCGTTGAGCTTTGTTTAAAAAAGATTCCCTGTGGAACGAACCGGACTTACTAAAAACTACACTACTGTACGATTAGGTACACTGCCTATAAGTGTTGTAGCAAGGTTTAAGTATATCCATTCTATAAATAAATAAATATCTTGTGTAAAATTGTATCGTATTTAATAGTGTTTCGTTGTAAAATTTAATAGTATTATATACCACTCCGCTACCACATCAAGGGGTATAAAATAGTATTAAATTTACTACGAAAATACTATTAAATACGATACAATTTTACACAAGATATTTATTTATTTATAGAATGGATATACTTAAACCTTGCTACAACACTTATAGGCAGTGTACCTAATCGTACAGTAGTGTAGTTTTTAGTAAGTCCGGTTCGTTCCACAGGGAATCTTTTTTAAACAAAGCTCAACGCTATATTAGTTTACTCTTATAAAAATACAAACATATATATAAGTAATATTATTATTATTATAAAGGGGGGTTTTTACCGTTTAATGACCGGTTTGTCGATTTTAAAACTTTAGTCGCAGTTAAAACCAAATGTAAAATATTAAATAAATACAAGACTTAAATTAAAGCATAAAGTAAATAACGATAATGAAATTACGAATAATAAAAGTGCGATAAAATAAACTTGCGATAATTAAAAAGTAGGATAATTAAAAGTGCAATTAAATACAATAATTAAAATAACAATAATTAAATACAATAATTAAACTTGCGATAATTAAAAAGTACGATAATTAAAAGTGCAATTAAATACAATAACAATAAAAATACGATAATTAGAAGTGCAATTAAATATAAAATAAAGGAAATTAAATATGAAATAAAAGAATTATGCTTATTTAAACTTCCGTAATCATGATGTTTGACGTGTTGATTTTAGTTTTATGCCCATGGGTTAATTGTCCTTTGTCCTGGATTATTTAATATGTCCGTCTGGTTTTTGTCCATAACAGTCCATCAGTCATAAATATAAAGTGCGAGTGTCCTCATCAAATTATTCTTATACCCGAAGTTAAATATTCCAACTAATTGGGGACTTAAACTGTAACAAGATTTTAATATTTTGTTTAATAATTACACCAGGATGTCGACTGAGTGTAACCCAAGGTTTTAATATTTTGTTATCAATTATACCAAGTGTCCTTGTACATAATTTCACCCCTGTTTTAATTATTCTAGTGGCTATTAATCCATTCCAGTGTCCGGTTAAATGAACGATTATTCGTACATATAAATACCCCGCCCATCGTGTCCGATTGAGTGTATATGGTAATTTATAGGGACGCCCAATTGTAAATCTTTATATTAACATTAACAAACTATCATTTAGTTAAATAAATATAAAGCCCATTAATAGCCCATAGTCTAATTTCCACAAGTGTCGTTCTTTTGTCCAAACCCCAATTATGGTACAAAGCCCAATTACCCAATTTTAGTAATTAGCCCAACATCATGATTACTTCGTTTTAAATAAGCATAATAATAACTTAGCTACGAGACATTAATGTAAAAAGGTTGAACATAACTTACAATGATTAAAAATAACGTAGCGTTACACGGACAGAATTTCGATTTACACCCTTACAACATTTGCTAACATACCCTTATTATTAGAATTATAATTAAAATTAAAATATAAATTATAAATATATATATATGTTTTACGTATGAGAAAAGAGAAAGATGGATATATAAATTGGATGGATACAGAGTGCAGAGAACGAGGCCTTTTATAGGCGAAATATAGATTTGAATTTTCATTTATGACCCCTGAACTATGCTCAATTAACAACTTTTTATTATTTAATATTATTCTTATTATGAATTATTTAAATATTATATTTTATTCTTGTGCATAGTTGACTCGTAATTTTTACACCGTTGCGTCGAGCGTTGAGAGTTGACTCATGTCCCGGTTCCGGATTTTCGAACGTCCTTTCGTACTATTTTATATCGTGTACTTTGCGTTTTGTAACTTGTACTTTTGTCATTTTTAGACGTTCTTCCTCAATAAATTGAACCTTTTGAATTGTATCTTGTACATTTGAGCCTTTTGGACCTTTTTGTCTTCAATTCGTCGTTTTCGCCTTTTGTCTTCGCACTTATTTAAAGTAAACGAATATTACTCGAAAATGGAACAATTGCAACTAAAATCTTGTCTTTCTTGGGGAATAATGCTATGAAATATATGTTCCTTTTTAGCCTTATCACGTCTAGACAATTGAAGATTCACGAACAAAATTATACGACGCATGATTTGGAATTAGGCGCGGTTGTTTTTGCATTAAAGACTTGGAGGCACTACTTATATGGGGTCAAAAGTATTATATATACTGACCACAAAAGTCTTCAACACATATTTAATCAGAAACAACTGAATATGAGGCAGCGTAGGTGGATTGAATTATTGAATGATTACGACTTTGAGATTCGTTACCACCCGGGGAAGGCAAATGTGGTAGCCGATGCCTTGAGCAGGAAGGACAGAGAACCCATTCGAGTAAAATCTATGAATATAATGATTCATAATAACCTTACTACTCAAATAAAGGAGGCGCAACAAGGAGTTTTAAAAAAGGGAAATTTAAAGGATGAAATACCCAAAGGATCGGAGAAGCATCTTAATATTCGGGAAGACGGAACCCGGTATAGGGCTGAAAGGATTTGGGTACCAAAATTTGGAGATATGAGAGAAATGGTACTTAGAGAAGCTCATAAAACCAGATACTCAATACATCCTGGAATGGGGAAGATGTACAAGGATCTCAAGAAACATTTTTGGTGGCCGGGTATGAAAGCTGATGTTGCTAAATACGTAGGAGAATGTTTGACGTGTTCTAAGGTCAAAGCTGAGCATCAGAAACCATCAGGTCTACTTCAACAACCCGAAATCCCAGAATGGAAATGGGAAAATATTACCATGGATTTCATCACTAAATTGCCAAGGACTGCAAGTGGTTTTGATACTATTTGGGTAATAGTTGATCGTCTCACCAAATCAACACACTTCCTGCCAATAAGAGAAGATGACAAGATGGAGAAGTTAGCACGACTGTATTTGAAGGAAGTCGTCTCCAGACATGGAATACCAATCTCTATTATCTCTGATAGGGATGGCAGATTTATTTCAAGATTCTGGCAGACATTACAGCAACCATTAGGAACTCGTCTAGACATGAGTACTGCCTATCATCCACAAACTGATGGGTAGAGCGAAAGGACGATACAAACGCTTGAAGACATGCTACGAGCATGTGTTATTGATTTCGGAAACAGTTGGGATCGACATCTACCGTTAGCAGAATTTTCCTACAACAACAGCTACCATTCAAGCATTGAGATGGCACCGTTTGAAGCACTTTATGGTAGAAAGTGCAGGTCTCCGATTTGTTGGAGTGAAGTGGGGGATAGACAGATTACGGGTCCGGAGATTATACAAGAAACTACCGAGAAGATCATCCAAATTCAACAACGGTTGAAAACCGCCCAAAGTCAACAAAAGAGCTACGCTGACATTAAAAGAAAAGATATAGAATTTGAAATTGGAGAGATGGTCATGCTTAAAGTTGCACCTTGGAAAGGCGTTGTTCGATTTGGTAAACGAGGGAAATTAAATCCAAGGTATATTGGACCATTCAAGATTATTGATCGTGTCGGACCAGTAGCTTACCGACTTGAGTTACCTCAACAACTCGCGGCTGTACATAACACTTTCCACGTCTCAAATTTGAAGAAATTTTTTGCTAAAGAAGATCTCACTATTCCGTTAGATGAAATCCAAATCAACGAAAAACTCCAATTCATCGAAGAACCCGTCGAAATAATGGATCGTGAGGTTAAAAGACTTAAGCAAAACAAGATACCAATTGTTAAGGTTCGATGGAATGTTCGTAGAGGACCCGAGTTCACCTGGGAGCGTGAAGATCAAATGAAGAAGAAATACCCGCATCTATTTCCATAAGATTCATCAACACCTTCAACAGCTTAAAATTTCGGGACGAAATTTATTTAACGGGTAGGTACTGTAGTAACCCGAACTTTTCCATGTTTATATATATTAATTGAGATTGATATTTACATGATTAAATGTTTCCAACATGTTAAGCAATCAAACTTGTTAAGACTTGATTAATTGAAATATGTTTCATATAGACAAATTGACCACCCAAGTTGATCGGTGATTCACGAACGTTAAAACTTGTAAAAACTATATGATGACATATATATGGATATATATATAGTTAACATGATACTATGATAAGTAAACATATCATTAAGTATATTAACAATGAACTACATATGTAAAAACAAGACTACTAACTTAATGATTTTTAAACGAGACATATATGTAACGATTATCGTTGTAAAGACATTTAATGTATATATATCATATTAAGAGATATTCATACATGATAATATCATGATAATATAATAATTTAAAATCTCATTTGATATTATAAACATTGGGTTAACAACATTTAACAAGATCGTTAACCTAAAGGTTTCAAAACAACACTTACATGTAACGACTAACGATGACTTAACGACTCAGTTAAAATGTATATACATGTAGTGTTTTAATATGTATTTATACACTTTTGAAAGACTTCAATACACTTATCAAAATACTTCTACTTAACAAAAATGCTTACAATTACATCCTCGTTCAGTTTCATCAACAATTCTACTCGTATGCACCCGTATTCGTACTCGTACAATACACAGCTTTTAGATGTATGTACTATTGGTATATACACTCCAATGATCAGCTCTTAGCAGCCCATGTGAGTCACCTAACACATGTGGGAACCATCATTTGGCAACTAGCATGAAATATCTCATAAAATTACAAAAATATGAGTAATCATTCATGACTTATTTACATGAAAACAAAATTACATATCCTTTATATCTAATCCATACACCAACGACCAAAAACACCTACAAATACTTTCATTCTTCAATTTTCTTCATCTAAGTGATCTCTCTCAAGTTCTATCTTCAAGTTCTAAGTGTTCTTCATATATTCTACAAGTTCTAGTTACATAAAATCAAGAATACTTTCAAGTTTGCTAGCTCACTTCCAATCTTGTAAGGTGATCATCCAACCTCAAGAAATCTTTGTTTCTTACAGTAGGTTATCATTCTAATACAAGGTAATAATCATATTCAAACTTTGGTTCAATTTCTATAACTATAACAATCTTATTTCAAGTGATGATCTTACTTGAACTTGTTTTCGTGTCATGATTCTGCTTCAAGAACTTCGAGCCATCCAAGGATCCGTTGAAGCTAGATCCATTTTTCTCTTTTCCAGTAGGTTTATCCAAGGAACTTAAGGTAGTAATGATATTCATAACATCATTCGATTCATACATATAAAGCTATCTTATTCGAAGGTTTAAACTTGTAATCACTAGAACATAGTTTAGTTAATTCTAAACTTGTTCGCAAACAAAAGTTAATCCTTCTAACTTGACTTTTAAAATCAACTAAACACATGTTCTATATCTATATGATATGCTAACTTAATGATTTTAAAACCTGGAAACACGAAAAACACCGTAAAATCGGATTTACGCCGTCGTAGTAACACCGCGGGCTGTTTTGGGTTAGTTACTTAAAAACTATGATAAACTTTGATTTAAAAGTTGTTATTCTGAGAAAATGATTTTTATTATGAACATGAAACTATATCCAAAAATTATGGTTAAACTCAAAGTGGAAGTATGTTTTCTAAAATGGTCATCTAGACGTCGTTCTTTCGACTGAAATGACTACCTTTACAAAAATGACTTGTAACTTATTTTTACGACTATAAACCTATACTTTTTCTGTTTAGATTCATAAAATAGAGTTCAATATGAAACCATAGCAATTTGATTCACTCAAAACGGATTTAAAATGAAGAAGTTATGGGTAAAAAAAGATTGAATAATTTTTCTCATTTTAGCTACGTGAAAATTGGTAATAAATCTATTCCAACCATAACTTAATCAACTTGTATTGTATATTATGTAATCTTGAGATACCATAGACACGTATAAAATGTTTCGACCTATCATGTCGATACATCTATATATATTTCGGAACAACCATAGACACTCTATATGTGAATGTTGGAGTTAGCTATACAGGGTTGAGGTTGATTCCAAAATATATATAGTTTGAGTTGTGATCAATACTGAGATACGTATACACTGGGTCGTGGATTGATTCAAGATAATATTTATCGATTTATTTCTGTACATCTAACTGTGGACAACAAGTTGTAGATTACTAACGAGGACAGCTGACTTAATAAACTTAAAACATCAAAATATATTAAAAGTGTTGTAAATATATTTTGAACATACTTTGATATATATGTATATATTGTTATAGGTTCGTGAATCAACCAGTGGCCAAGTCTTACTTCCCGACGAAGTAAAAATCTGTGAAAGTGAGTTATAGTCCCACTTTTAAAATCTAATATTTTTGGGATGAGAATACATGCAGGTTTTATAAATGATTTACAAAATAGACACAAGTATGTGAAATTACATTCTATGGTTGAATTATCGAAATCGAATATGCCCCTTTTTATTAAGTCTGGTAATCTTAGAATTAGGGAACAGACACCCTAATTGACGCGAATCCTAAAGATAGATCTATTGGGCTTAACAAACCCCATCCAAAGTACCGGATGCTTTAGTACTTCGAAATTTATATCATATCCGAAGGGTGTCCCGGAATGACGGGGATATTCTTATATATGCATCTTGTTAATGTCGGTTACCAGGTGTTCACCATATGAATGATTTTTATCTCTATGTATGGGATGTATATTGAAATATGAAATCTTGTGGTCTATTGTTACGATTTGATATATATAGGTTAAACCTATAACTCACCAACATTTTTGTTGACGTTTAAAGCATGTTTATTCTCAGGTAAATACTAAGAGCTTCCGCTGTTGCATACTAAAATAAGGACAAGATTTGGAGTCCATGTTTGTATGATATTGTGTAAAAACTGCATTCAAGAAACTGATTTCGATGTAACATATTTGTATTGTAAACCATTATGTAATGGTCGTGTGTAAACAGGATATTTTAGATTATCATTATTTGATAATCTACGTAAAGCTTTTTAAACCTTTATTTATGAAATAAAGGTTATGGTTTGTTTTAAAAATGAATGCAGTCTTTGAAAAACGTCTCATATAGAGGTCAAAACCTCGCAACGAAATCAATTAATATGGAACGTTTTTAATCAATAAGAACGGGACATTTCAATATGCCTGTCCAATATGTAAAAGGGGGGTTTAAGGATATTAGAACGAGGCTCTCCGGTCCGGCTACCGTGAATAACCCTGGCCGACATGATGATGTCGGTGGGGTGGCCAAGTGATTAAGTCCACCTTCGATAACGGTCGTTGATCAGAAGGCCCCAAGCAAGGTTGTAGGTGCTAGCGAACAAAAGATTAACCTGTAAACCTTGGAAAGATGAATGACGGTAGCTTGCTACGTAGGATGTGTAGTAGGTGGTGGTTACGTAATGTTTTTTCCTAGAATGATAATTAGGGTTTATATATAGGCCAACCCTAAATCTAGAACCATCCCAGATAATGATAATCTCGTCCATAACTAACTCCCCCGAATCATGGATATAATTATGGAAAAGATATTGACTTGATGACCAAGCAACTGCCGTACCGGGAACAAAGGCATTCGATACATAACCGCATTCCGCATACCGCATACAAGGTACACGCATTCGCATGCTATCGAGTGCCCGCATACGAATGGCTTGCGAGGTTCGCCTGCGCCTGAATATTTTGCCAAGGATGCCCCGGCGTTTGCGAATATAACCAAGGCTGATGCGTTGGAAAAGAAGGCAGGCTCACCGGCGCAGAGTATACGGGTAGCTAAAAAGGTGCCGAAACCTGTGGCGCAGATGCCTGCGAGACCTGAGGATATGCCGTTATAAGTCCAACCGTATGCGCAGTGCTTTGCTGTTCTGCGGTTATCGGCGTCCAATGAGAATTGGCATCTGGAATGACACCGAACCCCCAACTATTAAGTAATGCCTGTGCATCCGCAGGGATTAGAAACTGTGAAATTGGGCGCGGTGGCTGCCAAGGCAGCAGTGGTGTAAAGGACGAACTTTGCTGACAACCCTGCGTCTGCAGAGGGATTGATACAGTGGTGCTGTAAATAGGCACCTGGCCGCAGCATACTACATGCGGGCCTATAGGTTCGCCGCTAGTGCCTGCAAAGATAACTCTTGGATCCACTGCAAAAAAATCTAGCCGAGTAGTTGTGACGGGCGAGTTTGCCCTTGGCGGTGTAATTCCATCCGGATATATCGGCTTGTACCTTTGGAAAGGCTCGCCGGACACTGGTGGAGGGTAAGGCGTATATCCCGCCCCCGTAGTCATAGCTTGCGTCTGCTGATTACCAGACGGCGTGTTTTGATTGTCTGCTGAGTACGTTCCGATGAGTCCCCGGAAGTCATGATACTGTAAAAAAGACAAAAAATTCAGAAATTTTGCGAATAATGAGCTTTATAATTCAAAACTTTAAGAGAAAAAACAATTAAACACGTCTTGAATTAGTTCGACTCTCAATGAAAGCACCACTTGATCATGCATATATTTTCCATAGGGTCAATATGCCTGTTCAATACGTAAAAGGGGGTTTAAGGATCTTAGAACGAGGCTCTCCGGTCCGGCTACCGTGAATAACCCTGGCCGACATGATGATGTCGGCGGGGTGGCCAAGTGAATAAGTCCACCTTCGATAACGGTCGTTGATCAGAAGGCCCCAAGCAAGGTTGTAGGTGCTAGCGAACAAAAGACTAACCTGTAAACCTTGGAAAGATGAATGACGGTAGCTTGCTACGTAGGATGTGTAGTAGGTGGTGGTTACGTAATGTTTTTTCCTAGAATGATAATTATGGTTTATATATAGGACAACCCTAATTCTAGAACCATCCAAGATAATGATAATCTCGTCCATAACTAACTTTCCCAAATCACGGATATAATTATGGAAAAGATATTGACTTGATGACCAAGCAACTGCCGTACCGGGAACAAAGGCATTCGATACATAACCGCATTCTGCATACCGCATACAAGGTACACGCATTCGCATGCTATCGAGTGCCCGCATACGGATGGAATGCGCATGCGGGTTGCGGTATCATTAATACTTAATTTTGGGTTGCGTTTTAGTCTTCGGATCTTTAATAATTGTTATTGTTTAATCCCAGTTAGAATAGAAAGATCACTACTTTATATGTGTTGTTATTAGTTTTCTGATCTTAAATCATTGTTTTTGCTCAACCCCAGGTAAAAAGTTCATTACTTTATACTTCATTTTGTGTTGTTTTTTAGTCTTCCGATTTTGAATAATTGTTATTGTTCAACCCCAGTTATAGAAAGTTCACTACTTAATACAGAGTACTCAATTTTTTTTGCTGTTATTAGGTTTTTGATCTTAAATCATTGTTATTGCATGCACCCATTATAAAATTTTCATTACTTTGATGTAAGTTTTTGTTTTTATTAGTTTTTATAAATATTTTAATATGTTGTTTGTTATTAGTTTTCAGATTTTTGTATCAGTAAAGTATAAATATAAACGGGGTACAACTTCAATGACTCCAAAGTCCAGATCATAGCGCGAAAGTGGGTGTTAGATTGGGGATCAAGTAGAAATCATAAAGATCATGGTGAAGTTAATATTCAAGTTTTGCTTAGATGCAGGTATACATTTTTATGTAAAATTCAGGTTGCAGCAATGCATTATATTTTTTTCATATACAATTGTGGTCTTTTCGGTCGAATTTGAATTGTATGATAGCGTCCGAATGGTCCTTTTTTGATTGTTGAATTTCACATTTCATTTTTTTTTTAAATTATGGAAAATTGATTATTGTTAAGGTAGTGACTAGCCTATATGACTATATATGTGTGTATTTGGATGCGTTGAACTTTTTAATTATATAAAGTAAGATATATTTCAAGTTTTTATAAAATTTTAATGTGTTCATAGGCCCTTGAGTGATGACGAACAAAAGTGTAATGTACCAAAAGTGATAACATGCAATGAACAAAAAGAGAAGTATCAATATTGAGCAATGTTGCTAGCAAGCAAGTGGACAAAATCTTCACTTTTGACAAGGTACAAATTCTAATATTTCTGTTACATAAGACTTAGTAAGCTTATACGAACTTAATCTTTTATTTATTTTTATAAGTTTCTGGACCGAAAACACAACAGAGATCAATATACGATCAAGCAATTTTTCCTATCGTAAATGAAGTTCTCTATGGATTTAATTGCCTAGCTAAAATGGCATTGGTAAAACGTACACTATAGAGGGAGGCATGACTACTTTTTTCTATATGCGTTATGACATAGTTATAGTTTACTTTAATTATATTGGAGTTAACTGAATTACTTACGTAAAAGTGCGAAGAGTTACGTGCCAAGGCTGCCGTCATTCCAAGAGCAGTACGACAAATTTTCGATACATTAAAGGCTCAAAACGATGATTATAACATGAAAGTTACTCTTTTGGAACTTTACAATAAAGAAATAGTAGACCTTCTAACCATAGAAAAGAACTCGTGATCATTAAATGAGAGGTAAAAAGGACCGTTTCATTGATTGAAGATGGGAAAGGCTTGCAAGTTGCTACAACCCCAAATAGGCTCCCAAACTCATGCTTAGTAGCAGGAACACTGATTTCATCTCCGGTTGTCGAAGATGTCAAAAGATATTCAGATATTTGCAATGATAATAGTAAAATCTCCTTTTCATGAGGATCGATGTCCAACGGTTCAAATGTGTTAATTATTTTAAATATTTTGACACAGATCGCCATCTTATGGTTTTGATCTTTTTAAATATTTTGACACGAATTACAATCTAACAATTTTAATCCATTTAAATATTTTGACACGGATAACCATCAATTCTTATATAATACACCGGTTGCTATAATTTCAATTTAATTAGAAAATTCCGACAATAATTCATCAAAATGTTATGCATCCAATCTTGCTTACGAAGATCTCGCTGCTCACTTTCCACACTGCCCTAAAAAGATAATTCTTAATTATGCCTGTTGGATCTAACACAGGTCCCGGTTACAAAAAGTTCTCGTGTCAAGGTGAACCCGATGTGATTAAAGACGTTAGAGGTGTGGACAAGAGGAGGAATTTTGTAACTGGAGTCTTTGTTGGATCCGAACAGGAAAAATCAGGAAATATCTTTTTGGACAGTGTGGAAGGTGAGCAACGACATCTTCGTAAGCAAGGTTGCATGCATTATATATTGAAGAATTCATTATGTTCGATTTTTGTAATTGAGTTGAAATTAGAATAACCGTTGTATCATATAAGAATTGATGCTGATCCGTGTCAAAATATTCAAAAAGATTAAAACCGTTAGATGGCGATACGTGTCAAATTATATAAAAGGATTAAGACCGTCAAATGGCGATCGGTGTCAAAATATATTTTAAGGATGAACACATGTGAACCGTTGGATGTGGATACCCGTGATAATGAGTCGTTTACTATTTTCATTGCAAATATCTGAGATCGAAATTTTTCGATTGTAATCCTTCGGAAGCCGGAGTTGAAATCTAATCTGAGTTTGGGAGCCTATTTGGGCTTGTAGAAACTTGTCAGGATTTTTGATACCACCGGTTGCCAGAGCATATTTTTGGACAAGTAAGAGAAATTATTTGGGACCACCATATTTCAATTTACCAAAAGTTTGATCGTATTCGAACTCGATCCAACCCAGATTTAGTTTCACAACACCTCCAACGTCTTTGATCATATCGAGTTCACCTTGACGGGTTCGTACTCCAAGTCATCGATCCAATCCGAATTTAGTTTACTTTTACCACACCTCGAACATCTTCAAAAATCTCAGGCTCAAGAGATTTTCCAGGAGATTTCTGATACGGATCAGAACATGTTCACGAGATTGAATTCTAAGTTAATTCTTTTCCAAAGTTAAAAGAGGCCCCTTAGGCAATAGAGCGTTAGATGCGAACTGTATAATCAGACCCTTTTGGACCCTGTATTTCAACCTCATAAATAAACAAATAATAGTCAAACCCATGGTTGTAAAAGTCTCTAACTTGGTCTTCATTAAGCTAAAAACAGTGAGCTTAAAACTTGCTAAATCTGTCCAATTTACTTGTGTTACCAGGGTTCTTAGTCAACCGTTTCTTTTATTAAATCATATCAATTATCAAGAGTGGAATCTACAGCGAAAACGATGAAATTCAAGTTACAATCCCGAAAACCAAGCTTCGATCCTGGAAACAAGTTCGATAACAAGCTAGAATCAGCACCCGACTTCCATACCCGGGGTCCCCATTCCACCCGGCTTCAACACATGGTCTGCCCACACGACACGAGTACACTGTTGCCACACCCGGGCACCTAACACACGGCTAACATACCCGGCTAGTGCACCCGGGGTGCCCATTTTACCCGGGTTCCATACCCGGCTTGCCCACTCCA
Organism: Rutidosis leptorrhynchoides; assembly: GCF_046630445.1. Taxonomy (NCBI): domain Eukaryota; kingdom Viridiplantae; phylum Streptophyta; class Magnoliopsida; order Asterales; family Asteraceae; genus Rutidosis; species Rutidosis leptorrhynchoides. Next base: position 371,524,756 of record NC_092343.1, on the reverse strand, counting down.
GATTTTGCCTATTTAAAGGCTAATATGTCACCCATTTTCCACACATTTCTCTCACTCACCATCATTTCTCTCACTAGTTTCTCTCTCTAGAATTGTAATATTATTATTGACTAGCGATAATTAACTAGAGTAGGCGTTAGACGGAGTCTGTAGCAGATTGGAGGTGCGTCTGAAGTTATCACTTTTATAATTTCGGAACTCGTCTAATCTACGGTTATTTCTATCCCTTATCTATCTTTCAGGGTTACTTAATTTTGTTATGTAAAATTCAGGGTGCAGCAATATGTAATTTTGTTGCTTAATTTTTTCATATACAATTGTGGTCTTTTCGGTCGAATTTGAATTGTATGATAGCGTCTGAATGGTCCTTTTTTGAGTGTTGAGTTTCACATTTCATTTTTCTTTATAAATTATGAAAAATTGATTATTGTTATGGTAGTGAGTAGTCTATATGGTTACATGTGTGATTGTGGATGCGTTGAACTTTTAACGTATATACATAAATTAAGATCTAAGATATATTTCAAGTTTTCATAAAATTTTAATGTGTTCATAGCCCCTTGTCCCTTGAGTAAAGACAAACAAAAGTGTGATGTACCGAAAGTGATAACATGCAATCAACACAAAAGAGAAGTATCAATATTGCAAAATGTACAAAATTCATACTTTTGACAAGGTAAAATTTCTAATATTTCCATTACATACAATGCAATAAAGCTTGCTCCAAAGCTCCACGTTTGGAATATCCTTGCCCTCGTCCTCGGCCACGTACTTGACCACGACCTCGTTGACTTGGTTGATGAGTCTTTTCACTGCTCCCTTCCTTGAAAGACAGTTTTGCTTGTAAAGCTTGCTCCAAAGGCTCTTTATTTTTCTTATTGAACCTCTCTTCATGGGCTTATAGTGAACCCATGAGTTCATCGATAGTCATTGATTCTAGATCTTTAGATTCTTCGATGGCTACGACTATATAGTCGAATTTTGAATCTAATGATCTAAGAATCTTTTCAATGACTCTTACATCACTTAGAGTTTCATCATTCCTCTTTAATTGATTGACAATCCCAAAGACTCTTGTAAAATAATCAGAAATTGATTCTGAGTCTTTCTTATTTAAGGATTCGAACTCACCTCGTAGTGTTTGTAGTCGAACCTTTTTCACCTTTTCAACTCCCTTGTAAGAATTTTCCAAGATCTCCCATGCTTTCTTGGCGGTGGTTGCACTTGCAATTTTCTCAAAAGCTCCATCATCTACACTTTGTTGGATGATGGAAAGAGCCTTTTGATCGTTAGTCTTCAATAGCTTTTTCTCCTTGCTGAGAGAACCTTTTTCTGTAGGTTCCTCATAGCCTTCCTCTACAATCTCCCATAGGTCTTGTCCACCTAGGAAGGTCTTCATTTGGATGCTCCATCGATCATAATTATCCTTTGTGAGGTGAGGAAACGTGATGACATTGTTGGCTATCATCTTGTCGAACCAAGCTCTTGATACCAATTTGTTGGAAATAGGAGGCTAGGTATATTATTTGGGGAAGAGAGGATTGATAATTTAGAAGTTTGATTGATCTTGAAAACTTTGTTTTATTGCTTATTGCTTTTGCTTGATTACAAATGAGGAGTGAAACCCTCTATTTATACTACACAATTGAACACTCTAGAATACTTCATCAACTAATATCTAGATATTTCTTAAGTATTTTCTAGACTTGGATATTTTTACATGATTATTCTACACACATTGACTACTACACATTACATGAAGTTTCTAGATATTGGACTACAATCTTGATTCATATACTTGTATACTTGCAAGCCCATATCCAAAACAAATAGTCCAAATCAAGTTTAGTTTCCAACACCACATATCACATTTTGTTAACTATTAAAGTTTGTTTTTACGCATCTTATATCTGATAAGGATAAGGGCTAAACAAGTTTGAATTATATTAGGATAACTATTTTAGTTTAGATATAGCTAATTATTCTGCCGCATCTTTTGCTTCTGTTGTAGTCGATAGTCTAGCTTGTGCTTATCACATTAGTGTTGTAAACTTGTATGACTCTAGTTTTGTAGTCCTATATATTGTAACCTATTTCATTAATGAGAAGTCGATTAATCTTCAATCCTCTATATGGTATCAGAGCAGGTTGTATAACTCTACTCCTAATCCATTTTTTTCGGCCATGTCTACTCATATCATTCCAAACGACATCGACCCAAAATCACCAATCCTTGTGGTCACCCTTACCAATATCATAAAACTAACCTCAGTCAATTACACTTCTTGAAAACTTCAGATTCAAGCCACTCTAGATGGTTATGGCCTCTTCAAGTTTGTTGATGGCAGTCATCTTGCGCCACCTGCTACCCTTCTGAACGAAGGTACTTCATCGGAGAATCCAGCTTACCAAACATGGGTCAGGCAAGATCGTCTGATTTTTGGTGCCCTCATCGGCACCCTTGATCAACATATTGTTCCACTTGTATCTCTCACCACCACCACCACCAAAGAGTTATGGGATACTCTTGCCAATACTTTCGCTAGCTCATCTCGTGGACACATAAAACAACTCAAGATGCGGTTGAAGCAAATCACTAAAGGACCGCAATCTGTTACTGAGTATATGCACGCCATCAAAACATGCACTGACCAACTAGCTCTTCTTGGTTCATCGTTAGAATAGGAGGATATCACTGACCGTGTGCTCGAGGGTTTAGATGACTCTTATCAGTCAGTGATTGATGGCGTCAATGCGCGTGATACTACAATCACTTTCACTGAACTTCATGAGAAACTTCTCAACCGTGAGCTTGCCATCAAGAGTCAAACGATTACTAGCAACCTTCCAGTGACTGCTAATCCGACATACACACACCCAAATCGCCAGCACTCTTCATCAACTAATCAGTTCTGAGCACAGTCCGCTACCAAGTCGACTTCATCTTTTACCGGGGCAAGACCATTCCTCGGTAAGTGTCAATGGTGTCACGCAAAAGGTCACTCGCTTCAAAGGTGTCATGTCTTTGCCGAAAGTCACCCCATGATTCAACCACCATCTTATCGTGGCACCTCACCTCAGGCCAATGTTTCCACTCTAAGCCCCACAGCTCAGTCACCTCAATGGCTACTTGACACGGGCGCATCACATCATGTGACACAAGATCTTGCTAATTTATCATTGCATCAACCGTATTGTAAGACCCAAATATTGATTGTACATAATGTATTTATGGTGTATGATGCGTGTATGAAGTGTACGTGTTGCTTGCTCGAACGTCGAAGGAAACTGGACGTTGTCCGAAGTGACAAGGTGTGTACGTATCTTTTCAACCCCAAATAAAGTTTGAGTTGATGTTTCAAAGCCTTACCATTGGATAGAATATCTTATTACATTTCCAACGATATTTGATTCATCAAAAACGGAGTTACGGTCGAAAAGTTATGGCCAAAACAAGTTGCTGAAACCTGTTTTGGGCTCGACCACAATTTCCAGTTATTTGGAGCGGCGCTCCACCTTCTGGCGCGGCGCGCCGATTGCTGCAGAGGCAATTTTCAGCCTTTTTAAAAGGTTTAAATGAGGGGTACTTTGGTCTTTTCAATTAGGGTCGGTTTGGGGTCATCAAGACTGACCTAGAACTCCATTGGAGCTCATTTCTCACCCACACGAACACTCCATCCTCAAACCCTAGAGAGAGATTGAGTTCTAGTGAGAGAGAACTCCATTTGGAGAAGAAGGAGGTTGTTTCGGGTCAAACCTCAAGCATTAAAGTTGTTCTACTCGTCGACGGCATCATTTTGGCGGTATTGGTAAGTTCTAACTCCGAATTTCATTGTTGATTTTGCTATTCAAAGTTAGGGTTTGAACTTGATTTGTTGATAAACCCATTTAGACTCATGAAGTGGGTTTAGTGATGCTAATAATCGGGTTTATTGTTAGTGTTGGTGGATTTTGGGTTGGTGAACTAATTGGCCATGTTTAGGACTTGAAATTGAGTTTAATCACTTAAGTTAGTGATTATGGAAGTATTGAAACCCATTTAAGGTTATTTGGTTGACTAATTATGACTTTGGGTCAAATTAGGGTTTGGTGGTGATTATGACCCATTTGGCGATTTAATGAGGTTTATAAACTTAAAATGGATTAAGTTGAAGTATTAAACCGAGTTAAATGTGTTTTGGTGTTAAAACTTGTAAATGGTGAGATTTTGACTTAATGGGTCAAAACTAGGGTTTTAGTGTCAAAATGGGTATGACGCGTGTTTAGCACTTGAGTTCGGGTTTAATTGGTGTATTAGGACCATTCTCACTTGTGTTAGTGATTATTGGTTAGTTTTGGGCACGGTTTGTGCTTGGAAGTGCATTTGGGTCGAAATTGCACTAAGTGACGAATTGGGTTGATTTGTAAATCCACTCTAAGTGTATTGTTGTAATTGTGATAATGGAATAGGTACTTTCCATTGGCGAGTTGCGGATTACTTGGAAGCATTCTTCAAGACTTCAAGGTGAGTGATAATATCCTATGTGCATATGTATGTGTAGGATGGGTGCGGGTCGGGTGAAGTGATTCTTGGCTATAGAGCTCACTTCACATATAGATGGATTTGATGGACTTTTGTATGAGTCCAATTGGCACGGTTGTGCGTTTTGGTTGACCATCTTTGGTGAAGTACGCGTTCGCGTGTACATTATCACACGTGGTTGTGATGTGGTTGATATAACCCCAATGGCGAAGGGTATAATATTGAGAAGTGAATCGCGTGTGTATTCAGATTCACGATGACGCGTGTGGTTTCGGTCATCTTATTGTATTGTGGAAATGAATCTCGTGTAGTTCGGATTCATGGTGACTCGTGTAGTTCGGTCATCTTATTGAGGTAGTAATCTCGTGTGGTTTCGGATTACTAAGGCTCGTGTAGTTCGGCCAACCTCGATGTTGTGAAGATAGTAATCTCGTATGGTTTCGGATTACTAAGGCTCGTGTAGTTCGGCCAATCTTCCTTGTGGTATTTGGTTCTCGGTATTGGGTTAAGGTGTTAACCTTGTTCGTTTATATTGTTATATATTAATGTATTGTTGTGTTGTAGCTAACCCTCCGGGTGTAGCTATTTGGCGTGGTTCACATCGTCGTTGGTGAACTTATATTTTGTTGTTGTATCTTAGCTCGTGCTTAGTGTTTGTACGGTACGCCTAAACTAGCTTGCCTTTATGCTTGGTTGTTCGGTATGCGGTATTTGATATTTGTGTGGCGTATTCATTTTATACATATATATGTATGTAGTATATTATCATTCACTAAGCGTTAGCTTACCCTCTCGTTGTTGACTCTTTTTATAGATTGCATGCGGACGGTGGCTCGGGTAAGCGCGGGGACTAGAAGACTTGCATAGTTGCTTTAGAGACTTGCTTTTGGATTTATTAGGATTGGGTAGCGTATCCCCAATCGCCATGCTCGGATTTGTTTTGTATTAAAAGTCTTATGGTCGAAAATTGTATTTTGGTACTTAAGGGGTAATTTGGGTCAAGGTGGGCCCCGCTTCGTAAACTAAATTTTATTAATGGAATGCGCTAGTTTTCATATATTGAACATGCGGTTAAAAGCGTTTTGTCTAAATACGTCGGGAACTAGTCAAACATTTTCGCATTTAAGAACTTTTTGGACAGTCCACTTTGGCGCGCCGCGCGGCCTATATGGCGCGCCGCGCAACATGCTCTTCAGGAATTTTTTTTTTTATTTTGCTGTTTCCACGTGGTTTTGTCGTTGGATGGTTTGGGTTGTTACAAGTGGTATCAGAGCATGGTCTAAGGGATTTAGGTGACTTGAGATAGGTGCCTAGACTTAGACTTGTGTGTGCTTAAATTGTTGCGGGACTTGTAGGATTACGGGTCGGAATGGGTTTGGTTAGTGCCTTGGCTATAGGTTGACTAACGTTTATATTAGTAATGCGGATATTATTAATATGTTGTTGTGTTGTGATAATAATTCTCGCGTGTGTTTGTACCGCGTAGAATTTTGGTTGTGTTTGTGTATATCATCGAGCGAGACGGTCGTTGTACTAACGAGTCGATGAGGCATATGTGCGTAATAAGAACTTGCAAACCTTATTACGGGTGCAAATCGTGTCTAACAAGTGATGTACGATGAGTGTTTAGCAAGATGGGACTATGTCGTGCGTACGGTTTTACACGTTCGTGGACTAATCATTTTGCATTCTTTAGAATGACGACGCGAAACGAGACCGAGGCGAATGACGTGGAGTTTAACGCTAGGGTTGCGGCCGCCGTTGCGGAGCAAATGGGTGCGTTAGAAGAAAGAATGGAAAGGAGGTATTCCGAACTTCAAAGTAGTGGTGAAATGGAGCGTTATCTTAAGGGCTTCATGAGGACTAAACCCCCGATGTATGACGGAAAGCCGGATCCTTTGGTAAGCACAACTTGGATTTTGGACGTCGAAGGGTGTTTCCGTACTATTGATTGCCCTCCCGAGAGAAAGACGAGACTCGCTACGAGTTTGTTGCGGGGTAGGGCAAGGGATTGGTTGGATGGTAAGATTGATCTTGTCGGTGGCGAGACGTTTATGGCTTTATCGTGGGACGACTTTAAGGAGGAATTCTTCGAGGAGTTCCGGACTTCGGCCGATTTGTGGGAATTGCGTAATGAGTTGCGAAATTTGCGACAAGGATCTATGGATTTGAGTACTCTCAAGACGACCTTTATGGCGAAGGCTCGTTTTTGTCCGGAGTATTTGGGGAATGATCGTTTGTTGATGGGAGATTTCTATCGGACCTTGAATGATGACTTGAAAAGTAAAATTAGCCGGGGTCAAGCGAAATCGTTTTCGGAATTATTCGACTTGGCTAGAGGTTTCGAGTCGTATTCACGATCGAAAAAGGGTGAACCTTCAAGTGAGCGAAGGGTCGTTTCTTATGGTGCTCTGAGTAAGAGGGCTAAGGGTCCGAGTGTGAGCACGGGTGGTATGCGAACGGGTATGTCGGATTCTAGTGCGGCTAGATGTTACAATTGTGGCGTGAGGGGTCACAAGTCTTGGGAATGTTCGGTACCAAAGGGTGATGGTATGGTGTGCTTCAATTGCCAAAAAGAAGGACATCGTAAGTCGGAATGTCCCAAGTTAGCGGGGACGGGTGCGGCCAGGAGACGTTAAGGTACGTTTAATTTTGATAAATATGTCTTTTGATTATTTATTAAATGCCGTTTGAGTTTGAGTTGCGTGCCTTTGTTGTGCATGTTATGCTATGGGTGACGTTCCTAATGGAAGTACCCTATGTTGATGATTGATTGACGGGCGAAGGGCGTAAGACTTGGTGCAACCAAGCATTCCTTAGTATTTGGGAAACGTTTCTACCAAGCCACGGAAATGGTTTTGGTGTTTGGTTGTTAAGCGCGTGTTCGCTTTTATGTTGAAGTGACGAATCATGAGGTTCGTCAGTTGGTTGGAACCCTTGACATCGAGTGTTTTAAATCTCGATGTGTGTTGGTAATGGAGTCTTTATGACGCGACATTAGGTGCCTCTTTTATACCTACTAGCGTGGTGTTCGACTCCGATTGTGTTGCGGTACACTTTTCGTTCAAAGTGTTTAAGGGTTGGTTAAAATCCTTCGTGTGCTCAAGGTTGGAGCAAGATGTGGTAATGGGTCGTGTGAGCCCAATCGTTGGTAAAGTCTACATGTGGTAGCATTGTGCGGTTGTACGAGTTTTGGATATGGAACGTGGTTCCAAGTGGGGGAGTTACACTCCCGCACGAGGAAGTTTTAGTGTGAGATTTCGGATGATGCTTTTGGTAGATCCGGAAAATGTTGTCGAGACCTGGTTTTGGTCGATTTGTGGTAGAGTACAATTTCGAATAAATTGTACTTATGGTTTGGATTTGAATTATCACCGAGGTGGTAACGTGGTAAATCTCGTTGAGAGACAATGGACGTGTTTGGCGAGCAAGGTGAAATCCTTCGGTTAAGGGAGGTGTGTGTCGGATTCTCTTTTGGATAATTATTGTGGGTACCTATGTTTGATATAAGTGGTTCTTGCTCGATTATGGTATGGTTGTTTGATGAAGCATGATCTTTAGGGTCCGCTGACTTCATCATGGGAATACGTGATTGGTGGAGCATGACTTTCGGGGTCCGCTGACTTCATCATGAGCGTGGTGTTATATCGGTGAAGCATGATCTTCGGGTCCGCTGACTTCATCCGGTGTTGAGATTGGTGGAGTATGACCTTTGGGGTCCGCTGACTTCATCAAGGGAGTAGTATTATGTCGGTATGGTGTAACACTATCGGGAAATGCGAGTACCGGTGGGAAATGCGAGTACCATTCCTATGTTGAGATTGTGAATCGCGTGTGGTTTCGGATTCACGATGACGCGTGTGGTTTCGGTCATCTTAACTAAATGAATCTCGTGTAGTTCGGATTCATGGTGACTCGTGTAGTTCGGTCATCTTATTGAGGTAGTAATCTCGTGTGATTTCGGATTACTAAGGCTCGTGTAGTTCGGCCAACCTTGATGTTGTGGAAGTGAATCTCGTGTAGTTCGGATTCACAAATGACTCGTGTGGTTTCGGTCATTGTATTGAGGAGTGAGTCTCGTGTAGTTCGGATTCACAAATGACTCGTGTAGTTCGGTCATTCCTCCGGGATAGTGACTCTCATGTAGTTCGGATTCACTATGGCGCGTGTAGTTCGGCCATTCCGGATTGTTGTTGTGGTGAAGGTAGTGAGTCGCGTGTAGTTCGGATTCACTAGGGCGCGTGTGTTTTCGGCCAGCCTTCGTGTCGTGTGATCTATTGGTTGTTTGATACACCAATGGTAGGGTCGTAAGGACCATGTTGCGGGAACTATCGGTCATTTTATACGTCGATGGTGGGGTCGTGAGGACCATGTGGTGGGATTAGTGAGGCGATAGCCGTGTTTCGCTCACATGTTTTGTTACGGGTGTGACGATGTTTGATTTCGTACACCTTGGGTTTTGCATTTCCATAGTCGTTTTGGGCGCTATCGGTTCTAGCCGTTGGATTATGATGTTACGGTAGTTGTGTATTGGTCGTATGGCGCACTACAAGGGATGTTTAGTGATTGGTGTAATCCGTAAGGGTTCGTTTGGTTCGGTCTTCATCGTTTCGGGTTGTTGACCTTAGGTCGATATTTGGTTGTTTTTAGCATTGTACTTGGAAAGGGTACACTATAGGGTTGATAACTCGGTACGAGATCGGTTGAGTTTTCCTGATGAATGGGGGATTGAGCAGGTTTTAGTGCTCGGATTTTAGTTTCGATAAAATTGCGGGTGACGATTTTAGTTGTTAAAGGCGATTCATTGGGAAGAATTGCTTAGAAAAGTCGGATTGGGACTTATAATTGAGGACCGTTGAGTAGTTCCGAATTGGTTAAGTGGAGAAGATCACGAGGACGTGATCGAGTTTAAGTGGGGGAGAGTTGTAAGACCCAAATATTGATTGTACATAATGTATTTATGGTGTATGATGCGTGTATGAAGTGTACGTGTTGCTTGCTCGAACGTCGAAGGAAACTGGACGTTGTCCGAAGTGACAAGGTGTGTACGTATCTTTTCAACCCCAAATAAAGTTTTAGTTGATGTTTCAAAGCCTTACCATTGGATAGAATATCTTATTACGTTTCCAACGATATTTGATTCATCAAAAACGGAGTTACGGTCGAAAAGTTATGGCCAAAACAAGTTGCTGAAACCTGTTTTGGGCTCGACCACAATTTCCAGTTATTTGGAGCGGCGCTCCACCTTCTGGCGCGGCGCGCCGATTGCTGCAGAGGCAATTTTCAGCCTTTTTAAAAGGTTTAAATGAGGGGTACTTTGGTCTTTTCAATTAGGGTCGGTTTGGGGTCATCAAGACTGACCTAGAACTCCATTGGAGCTCATTTCTCACCCACACAAACACTCCATCCTCAAACCCTAGAGAGAGATTGAGTTCTAGTGAGAGAGAACTTCATTTGGAGAAGAAGGAGGTTGTTTCGAGTCAAACCTCAAGCATTAAAGTTGTTCTACTCGTCGACGGCATCATTTTGGAGGTATTGGTAAGTTCTAACTCCGAATTTCATTGTTGATTTTTGCTATTCAAAGTTAGGGTTTGAACTTGATTTGTTGATAAACCCATTTAGACTCATGAAGTGGGTTTAGTGATGCTAGTAATCGGGTTTATTGTTAGTGTTGGTGGATTTTGGGTTGGTGAACTAATTGGCCATGTTTAGGACTTGAAATTGAGTTTAATCACTTAAGTTAGTGATTATGGAAGTATTGAAACCCATTTAAGGTTATTTGGTTGACTAATTGTGACTTTGGGTCAAATTAGGGTTTGGTGGTGATTATGACCCATTTGGCGATTTAATGAGGTTTATAAACTTAAAATGGATTAAGTTGAAGTATTAAACAGAGTTAAATGTGTTTTGGTGTTAAAACTTGTAAATGGTGAGATTTTGAATTAATGGGTCAAAACTAGGGTTTTAGTGTCAAAATGGGTATGACGCGTGTTTAACACTTGAGTTCGGGTTTAATTGGCGTATTAGGACCATTCTCACTTGTGTTAGTGATTATTGGTTAGTTTTGGGCACGGTTTGTGCTTGGAAGTGCATTTGGGTCGATATTGCACTAAGTGACGAATTGGGTTGATTTGTAAATCCACTCTAAGTGTATTGTTGTAATTGTGATAATGGAATAGGTACTTTCCATTGGCGAGTTGTGGATTACTTGGAAGCATTCTTCAAGACTTCAAGGTGAGTGATAATATCCTATGTGCATATGTATGTGTAGGATGGGTGCGGATCGGGTGAAGTGATTCTCGGCTATAGAGCTCACTTCACATATAAATGGATTTGATGGACTTTTGTATGAGTCCAATTGGCACGGTTGTGCATTTTGGTTGACCATCTTTGGCGAAGTACAAGTTCGCGTGTACATTATCACACGTGGTTGTGATGTGGTTGATATAACCCCAATGGCGAAGGGTATAATATTGAGAAGTGAATCGCGTGTGTATTCGGATTCACGATGACGCGTGTGGTTTCGGTCATCTTATTGTATTGTGGAAATGAATCTCGTGTAGTTCGGATTCATGGTGACTCGTGTAGTTCGGTCATCTTATTGAGGTAGTAATCTCGTGTGGTTTCGGATTACTAAGGCTCGTGTAGTTCGGCCAACCTCGATGTTGTGAAGATAGTAATCTCGTGTGGTTTCGGATTACTAAGGCTCGTGTAGTTCGGCCAATCTTCCTTGTGGTATTTGGTTCTCGGTATTGGGTTAAGGTGTTAACCTTGTTCGTTTATATTGTTATATATTAATGTATTGTTGTGTTGTAGCTAACCCTCCGGGTGTAGCTATTTGGTGTGGTTCACATCGTCGTTGGTGAACTTATATTTTGTTGTTGTATCTTAGCTCGTGCTTAGTGTTTGTACGGTACGCCTAAACTAGCTTGCCTTTATGCTTGGTTGTTCGGTATGCGGTATTTGATATTTGTGTGGCGTATTCATTTTATACATACATATGTATGTAGTATATTATCATTCACTAAGCGTTAGCTTACCCTCTCGTTGTTGACTCTTTTTATAGATTGCATGCGGACGGTAGCTCGGGTAAGCGCGGGGACTAGAAGACTTGCATAGTTGCTTTAGAGACTTGCTTTTGGATTTATTAGGATTGGGTAGCGTATCCCCAATCGCCATGCTCGGCTTTGTTTTGTATTAAAAGTCTTATGGTCGAAAATTGTATTTTGGTACTTAAGGGGTAATTTGGGTCAATGTGGGCCCCACTTTGTAAACTAAATTTTATTAATGGAACGCGCTAGTTTTCATATATTGAACATGCGGTTAAAAGCGTTTTGTCTAAATACGTCGGGAACTAGTCAAACATTTTCGCATTTAAGAACTTTTTGGACAGTCCACTTTGGCGCGCCGCGCGGCCTATATGGCGCCCCGCGCAACATGCTGTTCAGGAAAAAAAAAATTATTTTGCTGTTTCCACGTGGTTTTGTCGTTGGATGGTTTGGGTTGTTACACGTATGATGGCACGGATGAGATCGTTATTGGAGATGGTAAGGGACTTCCGATTACGCATATTGGTTCCTCGTCTATCTCTACTCCCTCTAAATCTCTATCACTTTCAAATGTTCTATATGCACCAAATATACATCGTGATATTCTATCTATTTATCAATTGTGTTTAGATAATTCCTTGCTAATCTCCTTTACCTCTGACTTTTATGTTGTGAAGGATCACTTAACAGGAACAACTCTAATCGAGGGAACCCCTGAACATGGAACATACCCTTTATCCGTTGCTGTTTCGTCCATTTGTGTTTATTCTTCCGTTCGAGCTACCATTAATGATTGGCATCATCGCTTAGGTCATCCAGCATTTCATATTTGCAAGTCCATAGTTGCGTCGTTAAATCTTAGTGTTTCTAATTCTGTTTCTCTTAATTGTAATGCGTGTCAATGCAATAAAAGTCATAAACTTCCCTTTCACACTAATACTTTAACTTCGCAATTTCCTCTTGATCTTATTTATACTGATTTATGGACTTCTCCCGTTTATTCTTTTGATGGATATAAGTATTATGTTATATTTGTTGACCATTTCACCCATTATATATGGTTTTATCCACTTAAAAAGAAATCAGACACAAAACCCACCTTCATTCGATTTAAAGTTCTTGTCGAGAAATACTTCAATCGCTCCATTAAAACAGTTTACTCTGACAATGGAGGTGAATATTTAGCCCTCTCCGAGTTTCTCTCTATCAATGGTGTGTCTCACCTCACCTCTCCACCTCACACCCATGAACATAATGGTTTTACGGAACATCGACACCGCCATATTGTTGAAACAGGCTTATCATTACTTTCTCATGCCAAGTTACCGACTACCTTATGGTTACTCGCCCTCACCACTGTGACAACCCGAAAATTTCCAACCAAATTTAAACTTTATCTTTATATTATTCTGACACGATAAGCAAAGTTTGTTAAGTTGAATCTCAAGAATTTTAAACTGTGTCCATACATTCATTTAAACCTCGACCAAATTCCAACGATTCATGAACCATTAAATTGAACGAACATGATTATATATGTATATGTGTATATATTATAACTTGAAAACATTAACAAAGTATTAGACGTATAATACTTTATATAAACGTATTTGTTTCAAAATATATTATAATAGTTATCAACGGAATTAGAAGATAATATTAAATGACTGATTTATCAGATACATTGTGATATGATTACGGGTCTATGTTATGAGGTCCACTGTGATTTAAGAAATCTATTCTTTTTGACAACATTTGGAAAATGGTAAAGCGATTTATAAGTAAGAACGTGGAGTGTAAATAATTTAGATGTTGGATATCGACAAGTTAAGTAACTCGACATTTTTCATTAAGATGATTTCATAAGTTTATTTAACCTTTGGACTTTATCCCATGCTTCACCAACAGACTGTAATTTAAAAACTTGAAACCTATTATGAATATATATGATTCTACTTTTCTAAAACGTTTTATGATATAATGATTTCCATTATTTTAACCTTTAAACAAAATAATTCTTAAATATATTTAGTTTTAGAAAACAAAATTATCATATTTATTTGATTTAGTTTCAAACGTACAAAAACATTTTCAGTTTAAAAAGAACTTTATTATTAAAATGTATATAACTTTTATATATCTCAAGAACCACTTTTGACAACTCATTACTTAACCAGTATGATAAAGATAACGATATTTATATTTTATTTTATTAAGTATATATAACGTTTTAAATTAATATTATATATATTTATACGCGTATTATACGTATATAGTTTTATACTTTTACTATACTTAAACTTTACCTTTACTTTATTTTTACTTTACTTTAACTTTAATAATTCACTTTAATAATTCATACTTTAATAATTCACTTTAATAATTCATACTTTAATAATTCACTTTAATAATTCATACTTTAATAATTCACTTTAATAAATCATACTTTAATAATTCAAAAATCTATTATAAATAGAATTTAATAGGTTATGGGTATGGTTCGGGAGTATTGCTCGTAAGTCAAACTAGTGTTCATCATCTCCGTTGCGTCTACGTACTTTTCCTGCAATATTGAATCTCAATATTGATACGTGAGTACTCATAATTTAATTTTTATATATTAATAGTGTATCCCTGACTAGTGCTCGAGAATATAGGATTATGCATACTTGTACTTTTGATATTGCCATTAGATATGATATCATATGTTGAATCATGAATTAGTTACGTATGCGGTTGAGATAAGGTATAAGATATGCATGTCGTTGGAAAGCTAGCGAAAATTTAAGAACTTTTCAGTTAGATATCGAATGGTTTCGATGAACGGATTTGAAGTTATAGTCAATTGAATTTTTGTATTATTATTAAAAATGATTATTATTATCGTCGTTCTAGTTTTATATTATTATTACTATTATCATTATCAATAAAAGGAATTATCATTAAAAATTTTTATTTTTATTATTATTACTATCGTTATTATCGTTAAAGTTATAATTAGTATTATTATTATTATTATTATTATCTAATTATTATTATTATTATTATTATTATTATTATTATTATTATTATTATTATTATTATTATTATTATTATCATTATTAATATATATATATATATATATATATATATATATATATCATTATTTAAAAATGGTTATTGTTATTGTTATTATTATTATTATTAATTATTATCATTAAAATAGTTATTAGTATTATCGTTAATAATATCATAGTAATTATCATTATTAGTATTATTGTAATTAAAACTAATATTAGTAACACCTAATTATTTTGATTACTATTATTATCATTATTATGAACACGATATAAAAGACGATTAAAAGCTATTAAACGAAACGATTAGGAAATAATGAGTATGAGTATCATGATGAAATTAAAATATTATAAGATATTGATTTAGATAAAATTATCGTTCTTATTATTTTTATCATTACTATTATTATTAAAAGTATCGTTAGTATTAAAAACCAGTGTTGTAAAAGTCGGCCGACTTGGCCGACGCGTCGGCCGATGCGTCATTTTTTTTGGGTTCTCCGTCCCGTTTTTTCTGAAAACGACTCAAAAGACGGTCAAAGCTAAAAGTTCGGTCAAAGACGGTCAAAGTTGGTCAAAACGGTCAAAATCATTCAAATTTTTGTCAAGATGTGATATGTTTTAAAATAATGGTACATTTTCATTTTTTGGCCGCTCTTTTCTCTGTGTCCTTACTGATTATGTACTCGGTAACATTAATTAAGTTTGAAGTTTGATTGTATTTAATTTCAAATTCTTATTTAAGAAAGTTATGGTACAGAATCAACAATTTTATACATATATAAATATATATTTAAGAAATTATCAATAAAGTCAACGTTGGTCAACAACCGATGCGTCCCCGATGCGTCCCCGACTCGGCCGACGCGTCATTTTTAGGTCTCGACCGATGCGTCCCCGACTCGCGACTTTTACAACCTTGTTAAAAACTATCATTTTAACAAAAAATATCATTTTAATAGAAATGTCATTGTTATTATAAAATATCATTATTATTATCATTTTAAATAGAATTATTATTTTAAATTTAATATTAAAAAGTATTGTAAATATTAAAGTTATCATAATTAGAATTATCATTTTATCATAATGTCATTTTTAGTAATTATAAATATTGATATTTTTATTAATAGAATAATAATAATTATTATTACAAAGTAATATAACTTTTACTTACTATTATTATAGATATTATTTTATCAAATAAATATGTGATACAAACATATTTTACTACGTGTAATAAAATTACTTTAATAATACCTATCATATTATCTTTATGATGTTAAATGAACTCTATAAATTTTATTACTTAATATATATAAAAGTATATTTTATTATATAAATTTTAATATAAAATTTTATTTATTAATAAATGAATTATATTATTTACTCTAATAAATCTTTTAAAAATATAAAATGACGATATTTAAACTATATATTAATCATGTATAGATTTTGGAAATTATTTTGAGTCAAATTGACTTTGTTGACCTTTACATATTATTCTCGAGCCTTTGGATTGTGATACACTATGACTTGACCTAATTTGTTAGACAAATATTGACCAACACATAAATATATATAATTAATTTAGGTTCGTGAATTCGAGGCCAACCTTGCACTTGTTCAATGACGTTATATGTATTTTTACTACGAAATACAGTATGGTGAGTTTCATTTGCCTTTTTACCCTTTATATTTTTGGGCTGAGAATACATGCGCAATTTTTATAAATGTTTTACGAAATAGACACAAGTAATTGAAACTACATTATATGGGTGAATGATCGAAGCCGAATATGCCCCTTTTGCTTGGTAACCTAAGAAATAGTAAACCAAACTACTAATTGACGCGAATCCTAAAGATAGATCTATTGGGCCTAACGAACCCCATCCAAAGTACCATATGCTTTAGTACTTCGAATTCATTTTTATCATGTCCGAAGGATTTCTCGGAATGATAGAGGATATTCTTATATGCATCTTGTTAATGTCGGTTACCAGGTGTTCACCATATGAATGATTTTTGTCTCTATGCATGGGACGTATATTTATGAGAACTGGAAATGAAATTCTTGTGGTCTATTAAAATAATGGAAATGAATGATTATGATAAACTAATGAACTCACCAACCTTTTGGTTGACACTTTAAAGCATGTTTATTCTCAGGTGTTAAAGAAATCTTCCGCTGTGCATTTGCTCATTTTAGAGATATTACTTGGAGTCATTCATGGCATATTTTGAAAGACGTTGCATTCGAGTCATTGAAATTCATCAAGGTTATTATTAAGTCAATTATAGTTGGATGTATTATGAAATGGTATGCATGCTGTCAACTTTCGTTGTAAAGAAAGTTTGTCTTTTAGAAACGAATGCAATGTTTGTAAAATGTATCATATAGAGGTCAAATACCTCGCGATGAAATCAACTATTGTGAATCGTTTATAATGTATATGAACGGGTCCTTTCAGTTGGTATCAGAGCAGTGGTCTTAGCGAACCAGGTCTGCATTAGTGTGTCTAACTGATAAATCGTTAGGATGCATTATGTGATGACCCGGAAATTTCCAATCAAATTTAAACTTTAATCTTTATATGTATCTGACACGATAAGCAAATTCTGTAATTCTGAGTCTAGAAAGTTTTGAAACTGTATTCATTTAATCAAATACCCTTTGACCATGTCTAACGATTCACGAACAATCATGTGTAAATAAATATATATACATATACATGTGTGATTATTAAATTGAAATATATTAATGAAACATTAAACGGATTAGTTAATATGAATATAAGCTATGAGATCTATTTAATGAGGTTGAAAATGTTATCAAGGTATTGAATGAATAATACTTTATACGAACGTATTTGTTCGATGTAAGTTTATCGACAAGAGTAAAAGATAATATCAAATGATTGAATTATCAGATACATTGAATTAAGATTACGAGTCTCTGTTATGAGGTCCACTTTGAATTGAAAATTCTTACTTTTAACGGTATTCGGAATATTTGGTAAAGTAATCACGGGTAAGAACAAAAGTGTTATTATTAAGGGTTAGACAAAAGCTAGTGGAGAAATGAATTCTATAATAATAGTTTGAATTATTTTCAAACGTGCGAAAACGTTTTTCGATATAATAGAACCTGGTTATTTGATTCGATCGATATTAAAATATTTTATTTAGAAAGTTTAAGGAAAACGTTGGCGCATAAATGAATTATATCGACATAGGTTTTAAAGTGTAAACTTTACGTGTTATAAGCTTTTCTAAACGAATTTAAAATAAACTTTTAAACTATTATTAGTTTTGGAAAAATCTAATTATTGTATCATTAAATAAATATAACAAACCTACATATTAGGTATATATTTTGATATCTTAATTAATCATTGAAACGTTTTGATTTACACTAATATTAATAAATATGCTTTGATAAATAACGAGACTACGATTTATAAAAGGAAATGATCAAAACACTCAAAAGATTAAGTTACACTTTGAGTGGGTTAGTTTTTAATTAATTTAAGTCTAGTTATTAATAAAGGTACATGTCACAAAACGTTTAATTTAAAATAAAATATTTTGACAAACAACGAGACTTTGATTTATAGAAGGAAATGACCACAATGCTCAACTTTACAAGTTATATTTTTATAAAGGTAATTTATTGTTATGTAAGTCTAATTTTTGTAAAAGGTACACGTCACGTAACATAAAAGGCTAGTTTCCTAAACGTACGAAAGTGCGCCCGAAAAACCGAAAGTGGTACATGAGTCGAGTGACAACGTACGAGTCATTTTTGTAAAAATTATATTTTTACCACGCACGTAAATATAATATAATATTTAATTAATTCTAAAGATTAAATATATTAAATATTAAATATTATAAAAACAAACTACTTCCACGTTTTTTTTTTCTTCATATGAGATATAAACATTAAACCATAAATCACGGACACTACTTTTACGTAGTTGGTGAGATTAGATTTTTATAAATATCGAACGTACCCAATTTTATTATCATTCATCTATCTCGATCTCACTCTCTCTAAATATACATATACATACTTATTTAGTATTTATTTTATTATTATTATTATTAAACTTATTATTATTATTAGTAGGAGCGATATTATTAGTAATATACATAAAATATTACGACGAGATTCTGCTCGTGTGTTTTCAAAATGGGTTTTATGAGCGGGATAGAGCCAAGGAAATTATGGGTTATAGCTATGGAGGTTATGGGTAATGTTCGGGGGTATGCTCGTGAAGTCAAACTAGTGTTTATCATCTCCGTTGCGTCTACGTACCTTTCCTACAATATTGAACCTCAATATTGATACGTTAGCACTCATAACTTAACTTTTAATTACTAATAGTGTATCCCTGACTAGTGCTCGAGATTATAGGGTTATGCATGCTTGTATATTTGATATTTCCCTTAGATAGGTTATGTTAAATCTTAAAGGTTGTTATACTAGGGATGAAATAAGGTATAAGATATGCATGTCATTGAAAAGCTAGTGAAAAATTAATAACTTTTCCTTTAGATACCAAAGGGATCTGATGGACGGATTAGAAGTTCTAGCCAATTGAAATTTCGTAAAAATGATTATTATTATCGTTGTTAATATCGTTGTTCTAATTTTTTTTTCTAATTGCTAATAATAATTATTATCATTATAATTATTATCATTATTATTATTATTATTATTATTATTATTATCAATAAAAGTATTATCATTGAGAATTGTTATTTTATAGTTATTATCAATAAAGTTATATTT
The DNA here is from genome assembly GCF_046630445.1 of Rutidosis leptorrhynchoides. NCBI lineage: Eukaryota > Viridiplantae > Streptophyta > Magnoliopsida > Asterales > Asteraceae > Rutidosis > Rutidosis leptorrhynchoides. Next base: position 371,505,331 of record NC_092343.1, on the reverse strand, counting down.
AGTATTATTATTATTATCACATAAAATAGTTATTAGTATATTCATTATCATAATTAGAATTATCATTTTACCATAATATCATTTGTAGTAAAAAAAAATATTGATTGTTATTAATAAAATAATAATAATTATTATTACAAAATAATACGACTTTTACTTATTATTATCATCAATGCTATTTTATCAAATAAAAATGTAATACAAATTATATAATTTCCTCAATAGAATCTATCACAATATTTTTATGATATTAAATGAACTTTATAAATTTTATTACTTAAGATGTATAAAAGTATACTTTAATATAAAATTGTATTTATTAATAAATGAATTATATTATTATTTACTCTATTAAATCTTTTAAAAAATATAAAACGACGATATTTAAATTATATAATAATCATTTTTGAATCTTGAAATCATTTTAAGTCAAACTAATTTTTGTTGACCTTTGCATATTAGACTCGAGCATTAGGATTGTGGTACACTAAGACTTGACCTTAATTGTTAGACAGATATTAACCAGCATATGAATATATATAATAAATATAGGTTCGTGAATCCGAGGCCAATCTTACATTTGTCCAATGATGTTATATGTATTTTTACTACAAAATACAGTATGGTGAGTTTCATTTGCCTTTTTACCCTTTATATTTTTGGGACTGAGAATACATGCGCTTTTATAAATGTTTGACGAAATAGACACAAGTAATTGAAACTACATTCTATGGTTGAATTATCAAAATCGAATATGCCCCTTTTTATTAAGTCTGGTAATCTAAGAATTAGGGAACAGACACCCTAATTGACGCGAATCCTAAAGATAGATCTATTGGGCCTAACAAACCCCATCCAAAGTACCGGATGCTTTAGTACTTCGAAATTTATATCATGTCCGAAGGAGGATCCCGGAATGATAGGGGATATTCTTATATGTATCTAGTTAATGTCGGTTACCAGGTGTTCACCATATGAATGATTATTTTTGTCTCTATGCATGGGACGTATATTTATGAGAACTGAAAATGAAATTCTTGTGGTCTATTAAAATGATGGAAATAAATGATTATGATAAACTAATGAACTCACCAACCTTTTGGTTGACACTTTAAAGCATGTTTATTCTCAGGTGTTAAAGAAATCTTCCGCTGTGCATTTGCTCATTTTAAAGATATTACTTGGAGTCTTTCATAGCATATTTCGAAGAACGTTGCATTCGAGTCATTGAGTTCATCAAAGATTATTATTAAATCAATTTATAGTTGGATAGTGGATATTATGAAATGGTATGCATGCCTGTCAATTTTCGATGTAAAGAAAGTTTGTCTTTTAAAAACGAATGCAATGCTTGTAAAATGTATCATATAGAGGTCAAATACCTCGCAATGTAATCAACTATTGTGAATCGTTTATAATGTATATGAACGGGTCCTTTCAGTTGGTATCAGAGCGGTGGTCTTAGCGAACCAGGTCTGCATTAGTGTGTCTAACTGATAAGTCGTTAGGATACATTAGTGAGTCTGGACTTCGACCGTGTTTGCATGTCAAAAGTTTTTGCTTATCATTTGTGTCAAAAATCACTTGCTTATCATCCTTAAGTCTAGACACGTTTTTCTGCATTTATTACATAATAGTGTATAAACGAATTCTTGTCTTAGCATATCTATCACTGTGAACTTTGACTAACATCTTTCAAAGATCATCCGAAATCTATGGGATTTTGGTATTATATATACATATGTAAATTATGTATTGAGGAATACCAAATCTAAATTCTACAATCTATTTCATACCAAAATTCTTTCTCTGATCATACGAGATGGATCCCTCAACTAGTTCGAACTCCTCAGATTCCGACAGTTATGCCGATATGGAATTCCACTCAAGCTCCTAAAACAGTGTTACCGGAATAGATTAACCAATCAGTCATCATCTATTCTGGATGAAATGGGGATGGGTTCGTAGCCTCCTCAATTATTGGAGACAAGAAGAAGGTGATCCTTTCCATCCACCAAATTGCCCTATTGGCGATGAACCTGAAGCACTTACCGGCGAACCTGTTCGTGAAACCATTTTATCTCTCATTTCCAGAGTATCTCGTCACGATTATATCCTACATCAAATCCTAGATTTTATTTATCCGCTCGTCCCAACCGACAATCATCCCGGTGTACTAGCAGAAGTTAACGAACTTCGCGCACGCGTGACGGCTTTGGAGCTTATGGTGCAAGGATTACAAACACCATCAGCAGCACCAGCAGCATAATCAGTACCGCCAGTAACATCAACATCGCAAACCTCAATACTCTAGACATCAGCAGCATCACCGGCATCAACGGTATCATCATCATTAACACCAACAGTACCATTACCATCATCAACAATCACATTCGCATCACACGCCTCAACATCATAATCTATACCTCGAATATCAACATCACACGCATCATAGATACCAAGGAGTACCAACAACAATAAACGATGAAGTATTGATTCATAACTTCATCGGAGGAATATTCTACGGCGAATATGTAATCTCTAAAGTCTTAGAGATTATCTATTTCCACCCTAACCCTAAATCAGATGAGTGAACCAAAATGAGTCAAGGAAGAATCGAAACCCTAACAAGGATGGTGCGCGATTTACTTGTTATACAAGCATCACTAGCAATTACCGGAAGTATCATCAGCAGCAACAGTACCGTTAGCATCACCAGTATAGTCAGTAACGACAGCATCGTCAGAATCAGCAACACCTATGACATCACAAATCCCATCAGTTCAAGAATCACTGTGGAAATCGTTACCAATCAACAACGAATATGTTGTATCAACGAGTTATATAGTATTAACTCATTCCTTCTGAAGAATTATTATATATTTTATATATATGAATTCTGGAATTATAATAAATCTTTTTGTACTAAGCTATTAAGTATGAATTGAAAAAGAGTAGATACTACTCGTTTAAATTCATATTACTAATATCTCATGATGTACATCCTTCATTAACAACTTAATCATCGTTAACCACAATCTCTGTTTCAATCTAATGAACTCCAGTTCATAATAAATCAAGTGTATCATTCAATAACATGTTTGATTATACACTTTCATCTTCGATATACCCGAAATTTACGGGAAAACAATATTCGTATCTTTCGAAGTTAGCAAGAGTTCTATGAGCATCAGCATGATTCACTAAGGAAATACATATAAATATTGAAGCATTGATTACATTAGTGAAATACTCCGCAAAGATTATGTAATCTCTAATGTTTTAGAGAAAATTCATTTCTAATTCAATCCGAAAATCAAATGAGCTTAGTATGATATTAACTCATTGAATCTGTACTACATCTGAAGAAAATATACCCACATATATTTTCATAAAGATTGTAATGAGAATTCTTGTTCAAAATATTATTTGTGAAATTTTTTTTTTAACGGGTAGGTAATACCTGAGAGATATATAAAATCACAATTAATATGTTACATTCTTCAATTCTGATTCAATAATCATCAACTAAACCAAGATACATTATTCTATAGAAATCAAAACAACCATACTCATTCGAATCTAATTATTCTGATTTTGGGAATTTCAGAATTCAACTCGAGATACAACCAAAATCATCACTCTTAGATCTTTACATTTTTCAAAGCTATACTTTGACTTCAAAACTGTGATAGAACATCACTTTTAATCGTAACACACAAGATGGATATGAAAAATCATTCGGGATTAAGGACAATTTCATCATTTGGATATTGACTATGACAATCTGCAATTAAAACCCTTCGAAATTCTAGAAGACACTTCAAATAATAAACAATTGAGATGATGATCCAACCACACGTTACCCAAAGTTTTGTACTTGAAAAACTCTCGAAACCAAAGTCATAACCTAACATGTACCTGCGTCAAATTCTTCTAGAAAAAAAAAAAAAAACAACATTTCGATTCCTTTTCAAAGTAGCCAATTTTGTCACAGCTCCAGCAAGTCAACTTCGATTTTTCAGTTGGACCAGTCTTATTATAACCCTGATAGATACGTTGCCCTTTCGTCATTATTACTGGGGAACCTTTCATATTCCACCATGTTACCACCAGCGTTTAATCATCTAAAACATGATTCTTCTGAACCCACCTCGGATTGATAACCAGAGATTCAGATATTATAGCATTAAATGCAGAGGAAACATAAAAATGGTAGATGGTTTAAACGGTCAAAAGTTTGATGATAAAAGATAGTGAGTTGGTAAAGCTCAGAAAAAGAAAGGATTTGGTACTGAAAAACGGATTGAGCAAAGTATAAAGGAAGCTGTGGACAAATCATAGAGACTGAATCTGCCTTCAAAGGATCCAAATGATTCAGTACCTGCTGAACTCGTTAGCAAACACCTTACTTCTTATTCTAAACCTTCACAGACAGATATTCTTCATCATCATCATATCTTAAATATTATAATATATCTTCGTATCTTCCATTATACATATTCTCCATATCTTTGGAGATATTTTCACAACTATTCTTATCAAGTATCATTTATCTCTCCGTAATATCCGCAACATAAAAGAAACTGTGATTAGTTTCTAAATTCTGAAAAATTCGAATATGAATGTTTTTGAAGTAGTGTTGGGAACTGATGCATGAGTTAGTATAATATAATGACACTTGATCAACGTCATTATATTACAGTAATTCATGCTAAGTTTCTAATGGATGTGATGATTCACAGGACATACCGTCATCATGTACCATTTACACGACTCTTACATTCTATCTAATCTCTAAATACATCAAGAAAATATTTCTTGATGATTCGATCTTTTCCAGGGTATTCTGGAAATTTAACAAATCAGGATTTACCATTACCCTTTCCTTCTTAGAACAATTACTATGTTCATTCTGAAATCCATACCTACGAATTCTGAACCATTACGAGAGATGTTAAATCGCAAGAAGAAGAAACGAAAGGACAAAGCTCCGAAACAGAAATTGGGGTATAAACCGCAGCAAACAGGAGAGAACATTAAGTGTGGATGACAATGATTATAGAAGACAGAAGCAGAGACATCGAGATATAAGGGAAGGTATAAAACCTAACAACCACCCGTAAATTATAAACCGTATATATCGATGTATATAGCAACATAAAGACACGGGAGAACTAGAAACACTATAAACCCAAGAATATAGTAAAAGTAAATAGATTCTTCCGGTGGCAGATTAAAAAGAAGAATGACAGATATGAAAGTTAAGAGTATATCAAGGATCAGAATGGGATGGATCATATTGATGAATACTTTAAAGTATGAATTGAGGGAGAAAGAATGGAAGGTGTGAGTTGTAAGGAAACGAAGGGGTAGATTTATAGACAGAGCGATCAAAGCAGATTATCGCGTATAACCGAAGAGGATCCTAACCTCCTTAATTACCGACGAATCAAATCTTATTATGGAGATTTTCTTCTAAATTCCTTAAATTTCGGAAATCAATCTTGACTACGCCGCTGGGTTAAGTCAAACCTGCATTCATTCATTTTCACTCCTTTGTGATAGCTTCACTTATACCCTTCGCATAATCAAATTGGGTTATCTATATTACTCGATGATGATAAAACTATATGTATCAGTTTACATTCGTCATAATAACATTCTTACTGTTAGCTATGACGACCTCTATCAAATTTCGGGACGAAATTTCTTTTAACGGGTAGGTACTGTGATGACCCGGAAATTTCCAATCAAATTTAAACTTTAATCTTTATATGTATCTGACACGATAAGCAAATTCTGTAATGCTGAGTCTAGAAAGTTTTGAAACTGTATTCATTTAATCAAATACCCTTTGACCATGTCTAACGATTCACGAACAATCATGTGTAAATAAATATATATACATATACATGTGTGATTATTAAATTGAAATATATTAATGAAACATTGAACGGATTAGTTAATATGAATATAAGCTATGAGATCTATTTAATGAGGTTGGAAATGTTATCAAGGTATTGAATGAATAATACTTTATACGAACGTATTTGTTCGATGTAAGTTTATCGACAAGAGTAAAAGATAATATCAAATGATTGAATTATCAGATACATTGAATTAAGATTACGAGTCTCTGTTATGAGGTCCACTTTGAATTGAAAATTCTTACTTTTAACGGTATTCGGAATATTTGGTAAAGTAATCACGGGTAAGAACAAAAGTGTTATTATTAAGGGTTAGACAAAAGCTAGTGGAGAAATGAATTCTATAATAATAGTTTGAATTATTTTCAAACGTGCGAAAACGTTTTTCGATATAATAGAACCTGGTTATTTGATTCGATCGATATTAAAATATTTTATTTAGAAAGTTTAAGGAAAACGTTGGCGCATAAATGAATTATATCGACATAGGTTTTAAAGTGTAAACTTTACGTGTTATAAGCTTTTCTAAACGAATTTAAAATAAACTTTTAAACTATTATTAGTTTTGGAAAAATCTAATTATTGTATCATTAAATAAATATAACAAACCTACATATTAGGTATATATTTTGATATCTTAATTAATCATTGAAACGTTTTGATTTACACTAATATTAATAAATATGCTTTGATAAATAACGAGACTACGATTTATAAAAGGAAATGATCAAAACACTCAAAAGATTAAGTTACACTTTGAGTGGGTTAGTTTTTAATTAATTTAAGTCTAGTTATTAATAAAGGTACATGTCACAAAACGTTTAATTTAAAATAAAATATTTTGACAAACAACGAGACTTTGATTTATAGAAGGAAATGACCACAATGCTCAACTTTACAAGTTATATTTTTATAAAGGTAATTTATTGTTATGTAAGTCTAATTTTTGTAAAAGGTACACGTCACGTAACATAAAAGGCTAGTTTCCTAAACGTACGAAAGTGCGCCCGAAAAACCGAAAGTGGTACATGAGTCGAGTGACAACGTACGAGTCATTTTTGTAAAAATTATATTTTTACCACGCACGTAAATATAATATAATATTTAATTAATTCTAAAGATTAAATATATTAAATATTAAATATTATAAAAACAAACTACTTCCACGTTTTTTTTTCTTCATATGAGATATAAACATTAAACCATAAATCACGGACACTACTTTTACGTAGTTGGTGAGATTAGATTTTTATAAATATCGAACGTACCCAATTTTATTATCATTCATCTATCTCGATCTCACTCTCTCTAAATATACATATACATACTTATTTAGTATTTATTTTATTATTATTATTATTAAACTTATTATTATTATTAGTAGGAGCGATATTATTAGTAATATACATAAAATATTACGACGAGATTCTGCTCGTGTGTTTTCAAAATGGGTTTTATGAGCGGGATAGAGCCAAGGAAATTATGGGTTATAGCTATGGAGGTTATGGGTAATGTTCGGGGGTATGCTCGTGAAGTCAAACTAGTGTTTATCATCTCCGTTGCGTCTACGTACCTTTCCTACAATATTGAACCTCAATATTGATACGTGAGCACTCATAACTTAACTTTTAATTACTAATAGTGTATCCCTGACTAGTGCTCGAGATTATAGGGTTATGCATGCTTGTATATTTGATATTTCCCTTAGATAGGTTATGTTAAATCTTAAAGGTTGTTATACTAGGGATGAAATAAGGTATAAGATATGCATGTCATTGGAAAGCTAGTGAAAAATTAATAACTTTTCCTTTAGATACCAAAGGGATCTGATGGACGGATTAGAAGTTCTAGCCAATTGAAATTTCGTAAAAATGATTATTATTATCGTTGTTAATATCGTTGTTCTAATTTTTTTTTCTAATTGCTAATAATAATTATTATCATTATAATTATTATCATTATTATTATTATTATTATTATCAATAAAAGTATTATCATTGAGAATTGTTATTTTATAGTTATTATCAATAAAGTTATATTTAGTATTATTATTATTATCACATAAAATAGTTATTAGTATATTCATTATCATAATTAGAATTATCATTTTACCATAATATCATTTGTAGTAAAAAAAAATAATGATTGTTATTAATAAAATAATAATAATTATTATTACAAAATAATACGACTTTTACTTATTATTATCATCAATGCTATTTTATCAAATAAAAATGTAATACAAATTATATAATTTCCTCAATAGAATTTATCACAATATTTTTATGATATTAAATGAACTTTATAAATTTTATTACTTAAGATGTATAAAAGTATACTTTAATATAAAATTGTATTTATTAATAAATGAATTATATTATTATTTACTCTATTAAATCTTTTAAAAAATATAAAACGACGATATTTAAATTATATAATAATCATTTTTGAATCATGAAATCATTTTAAGTCAAACTAATTTTTGTTGACCTTTGCATATTAGACTCGAGCATTAGGATTGTGGTACACTAAGACTTGACCTTAATTGTTAGACAGATATTAACCAGCATTTGAATATATATAATAAATATAGGTTCGTGAATCCGAGGCCAATCTTACATTTGTCCAATGATGTTATATGTATTTTTACTACAAAATACAGTATGGTGAGTTTCATTTGCCTTTTTACCCTTTATATTTTTGGGACTGAGAATACATGCGCTTTTATAAATGTTTGACGAAATAGACACAAGTAATTGAAACTACATTCTATGGTTGAATTATCAAAATCGAATATGCCCCTTTTTATTAAGTCTGGTAATCTAAGAATTAGGGAACAGACACCCTAATTGACGCGAATCCTAAAGATAGATCTATTGGGCCTAACAAACCCCATCCAAAGTACCGGATGCTTTAGTACTTCGAAATTTATATCATGTCCGAAGGAGGATCCCGGAATGATAGGGGATATTCTTATATGTATCTAGTTAATGTCGGTTACCAGGTGTTCACCATATGAATGATTATTTTTGTCTCTATGCATGGGACGTATATTTATGAGAACTGAAAATGAAATTCTTGTGGTCTATTAAAATGATGGAAATAAATGATTATGATAAACTAATGAACTCACCAACCTTTTGGTTGACACTTTAAAGCATGTTTATTCTCAGGTGTTAAAGAAATCTTCCGCTGTGCATTTGCTCATTTTAAAGATATTACTTGGAGTCTTTCATAGCATATTTCGAAGAACGTTGCATTCGAGTCATTGAGTTCATCAAAGATTATTATTAAATCAATTTATAGTTGGATAGTGGATATTATGAAATGGTATGCATGCCTGTCAATTTTCGATGTAAAGAAAGTTTGTCTTTTAAAAACGAATGCAATGCTTGTAAAATGTATCATATAGAGGTCAAATACCTCGCAATGTAATCAACTATTGTGAATCGTTTATAATGTATATGAACGGGTCCTTTCACATTAGTGAGTCTGGACTTCGACTGTGTCTGCATGTCAAAAGTTTTGCTTATCATTTTTAGTCGGAAATCATCTTCTTATCATTCTTAGAAAATTACCTGCTTATCATTACTAGTCTAGACACGTCTTGCTACATTAATTGCATGAGTAGTGTATAGATAAAATTCATATCTTAGCGTATCTGCTAAATCATATCTTATCGTATCTGTTACTTTAAACTTTACCTGACATATCCCGTAAATTCCTCTGTAATCTACGAAATCTTTTGTTCTATCTCTATGGATATTCTATGTAATTAGAATACCATCCGATAACCGAAAATTATTTCATATCGAAAAATCCTTATTCAATCGTACGAAATGGAATTCATCATTAATTCAAGTTCCTCGGATTCCGAAATGAAATCCCACTCCAGCCATCATCTATTATGGATGAATTGGGGATGGGTTCGTAGCCTCCTCAATCATTGGAGACAAGAAGAAGGTGATCCCTTCCATCCACCCCATTGCCCTCTTGACGAAGAACCTGAAGCACTTAGCGGCGAACCAATCCGAAACACCATTTTCTCTCTCATTTCCAGAGTATCTCGTCACGATTATATACTACATCAAATTCTAGATTTTATTTATCCGCTCGTCCGAACCGACAATCACCCCGGTGTAATAGAAGAGGTCAACGAGCTTCGCGCTCGGGTAGTGGCTTTGGAGAATATGGTGCAAAGATTACAAACACCAGCAGCAGCACCAGCAGCAAAACCAGTACCACCATCATCAACGCCAACAGTACCATTACCACCTCCAACCACAACCGCGTCGTAAATCTTAACTTCACAATCTGTCCCACGAGCATCAACGTCATACGCATCATAGATACCAAGGAGTACCAACAACAATAACTGACGAAGTATTAATTCATAACTTCATTGGAGAAACATTCCGCGGCGATTATGTAATCTCTAAAGTCTTAGAGATTATCTAATCTAGCCCTAATCGTAAATCAGTTAAGCGAACCAAAATGATAGAAGGAAGAGTAGTGAAATGTCCCGTTCTTATTGATTAAAAACGTTCCATATTAATTGATTTTGTTGCGAGGTTTTGACCTCTATATGAGACGTTTTTCAAAGACTGCATTCATTTTAAAACAAACCATAACCTTTATTTCATCAATAAAGGTTTAAAAAGCTTTACGTAGATTATCACATAATGATAATCTAAAATATCCTGTTTACACACGACTATTACATAATGGTTTACAATACAAATATGTTACAACGAAAGAAGTTTCTTGAATGTAGTTTTTACACAATATCATACAAGCATGGACTCCAAATCTTGTCCTTATTTAAGTATGCGACAGCGGAAGCTCTTAATATTCACCTGAGAATAAACATGCTTTAAACGTCAACAAAAATGTTGGTGAGTTATAGGTATAAACTATATATATCAAATCGTAACAATAGACCACAAGATTTCATATTTCAATATACATCCCGTACATAGAGATAAAAATCATTCATATGGTGAACACTTGGTAACCGACATTAACAATATGCATATATAAGAATATCCCCATCATTCCGGGACACCCTTAGGATATGATATAAATTTTGAAGTACTAAAGCATCCGGTACTTTGGATGGGGTTTGTTAGGCCCAATAGATCTATCTTTAGGATTCGCGTCAATTAGGGTGTCTGTTCCCTAATTCTTAGATTACCAGACTTAATAAAAAGGGGCATATTCGATTTCGATAATTCAACTATAGAATGTAGTTTCACGTACTTGTGTCTATTTTGTAAATCATTTATAAAACCTGCATGTATTCTCATCCCAAAAATATTAGATTTTAAAAAGTGGGACTATAACTCACTTTCACCAAATATCACTTCGTCGAGAATTTGACTTGGCCATGGGTTGATTCACGAACCTATAACAATATATACATATATCAAAATATAATAGAAATATATTCACAATATTTTCTTTATTACGTGTTGATGATTTTTAGTTGTCCAGTTAGCGGTCCGATGTTAGAAGTTCACAATTGATCGTACATGAATAAATTAATATATATCTTGAATCAATCCACGACCCAGTGTATACATATCTCAGTATTGATCACAACTCAAACTATATATATTTTGAAATCAACCTCAACCCTGTATAGCTAACTCCAACATTCACATATAGAGTGTCTATGGTTGTTCCGAAATATATATAGATGTGTCGACATGATAGGTCGAAACATTGTATACGTGTCTATGGTATCTCAAGATTACATAATATACAATACAAGTTGATTAAGTTATGGTTGGAATAGATTTGTTACCAATTTTCACGTAGCTAAAATGAGTAGTTTTTACCAATTTTGTTTTGCTCGCCATTTCTTCGATTCTAATCCGTTTTGAGTGATTTAAGCGGCCACAGTTTCGTATTGAACTTGAATTTATGAAACTAAACAGAAAAGGTATAGGTTTATAGTCGAAAATACAAGTTACAAGTCGTTTTTGAAAGAGGTAGTCATTTCCGTCGAAAGAACGACATCTTGATGACTGTTTTGAAAAACATACTTTCACTTTGAGTTTAACCATGATTTTTGGATATGGTTTCATGTTCATAAGAAAAATTATTTTCCCAGAAGTATAGCTTTTAAATCAAAGTTTTTCATAGTTTTTAATTATCCAAACCAAAACAGCCCCCGGTTGTAACTACGACGGCGTAAATCCGGTTTTATGGTGTTTATCGTGTTTCCGGATTTTAAATCATTAAGTTAGCATATAATATAGATATAGAACATGTGTATAGTTTATTTTAAAAGTGTAGTTAGAAGGATTAACTTTATTTGCGAACAAGTTTAGAATTAACTAAACTATGTTCTAGTGATTACAAGTTTACCACTTCGAATATGATAGCTTTTCATGTATGAATCGAATGATTTTATGAACATCATTACTACATTAAGTTCCTTGGATAAACCTACTGGAAAATAGAAAAATAGATCTAGCTTCAACGGATCCTTGGATGGCTCGAAATTCTTGAAGCAGAATCATGACACGAAAACAAGTTCAAGTAAGATCATCACTCGAAATAAGATTTTTATAGTTATAGAAATTGAACCAAAGTTTGAATGATCACTCTACAAGATTGGAAGTAAGCTAGCAAACTTGAAAGTATTCTTGATTTTATGAAACTAGAACTTGTAGAATTTATGAAGAACACTTAGAACTTGAAGATAGAACTTGAGAGAGATCAATTAGATGAATAAAATTGAAGAATGAAAGTGTTTGTAGGTGTTTTTGGTCATTGGTGTATGGATTAGATATAAAGGATATGTAATTTTATTTTCATGTAAATAAGTCATGAATGATTACTCATATTTTTGTAATTTTATGAGATATTTCATGCTAGTTGCCAAATGATGGTTCCCACATGTGTTAGGTGACTCACAGGGGCTTCTAAGAGCTGATCATTGGAGTGTATATACCAATAGTACATACATCTAAAAGCTGTGTATTGTACGAGTATGAATACGGGTGCATACGAGTAGAATTGTTGATGAAACTGAACGAGGATGTAATTGTAAGCATTTTTGTTAAGTAGAAGTATTTTGATAAGTGTCTTGAATTCTTTCAAAAGTGTATGAATACATATTAAAACACTACATGTATATACATTTTAACTGAGTCGTTAAGTCATCGTTAGTCGTTACATGTAAGTGTTGTTTTGAAATCTTTAGGTTAACGATCTTGTTAAATGTTGTTAACCCAATGTTTATAATATCAAATGAGATTTTAAATTATTATATTATCATGATATTATGATGTATGAATATCTCTTAATATGATATATATATACATTAAATGTCGTTACAACGATAATCGTTACGTATATGTCTCGTTTCAAAATCATTAAGTTAGTAGTCTTGCTTTTACATATGTAGTTCAGTGTTAATATACTTAATGATATGTTTACTTATCATAATATCATGTTAACTATATATATAACCATATATATGTCATCATATAGTTTTTACAAGTTTTAACGTTCGTGAATCACCGGTCAACTTGGGTGGTCAATTGTCTATATGAAACCTATTTCAATTAATCAAGTCTTAACAAGTTTGATTGCTTAACATGTTGGAAACACTTAATCATGTAAATAACAATTTCATTTAATATATATCTATAAACATGGAAAAGTTTGGGTCACTACAGTACCTACCCGTTAAATAAATTTCGTCCCGAAATTTTAAGCATTTGGAGGTGTTGACGTATCTTCTGGAAATAAATGTGGGTATTTCTTCTTCATCTAATCTTCTCGTTCCCAGGTGAACTCAGGTCCTCTACGAGCATTCCATCGAACCTTAACAATTGGTATCTTGTTTTGCTTAAGTCTTTTAACCTCACGATCCATTATTTCGACGGGTTCTTCGATGAATTGAAGTTCTTCGTTGATTTGGATTTCATCTAACGGAATAGTGAGATCTTCTTTAGCAAAACATTTCTTCAAATTCGAGACATGGAAAGTGTTATGTACAGCCGCGAGTTGTTGAGGTAACTCAAGTCGGTAAGCTACTGGTCCGACACGATCAATAATCTTGAATGGTCCGATATACCTTGGATTTAATTTCCCTCGTTTACCAAATCGAACAACACCTTTCCAAGGTGCAAATTTAAGCATGACCATCTCTCCAATTTCAAATTCTATATATTTTCTTTTAATGTCAGCGTAGCTCTTTTGTTGACTTTGGCGGTTTTCAATCGTTGTTGAATTTGGATGATCTTCTCGGTAGTTTCTTGTATTATCTCCGGACCCGTAATCTGTCTATCCCCCACTTCACTCCAACAAATCGGAGACCTGCACTTTCTACCATAAAGTGCTTCAAATGGCGCCATCTCAATACTTGAATGGTAGCTGTTGTTGTAGGAAAATTCTGCTAATGGTAAATGTCGATCCCAACTGTTTCCGAAAACAATAACACATGCTCGTAGCATGTCTTCAAGCGTTTGTATCGTCCTTTCGCTCTGCCCATCAGTTTGTGGCTGATAGGCAGTACTCATGTCTAGACGAGTTCCTAATGCTTGCTGTAATGTCTGCCAGAATCTTGAAATAAATCTGCCATCCCTATCAGAGATAATAGAGATTGGTATTCCATGTCTGGAGACGACTTCCTTCAAATACAGTCGTGCTAACTTCTCCATCTTGTCATCTTCTCTTATTGGCAGGAAGTGTGCTGATTTGGTGAGACGATCAACTATTACCCAAATAGTATCAAAACCACTTGCAGTCCTTGGCAATTTAGTGATGAAATCCATGGTAATGTTTTCCCATTTCCATTCCGGGATTTCGGGTTGTTGAAGTAGACCTGATGGTTTCTGATGCTCAGCTTTGACCTTAGAACACGTCAAACATTCTCCTACGTATTTAGCAACATCGGCTTTCATACCCGGCCACCAAAAATGTTTCTTGAGATCCTTGTACATCTTCCCCGTTCCAGGATGTATTGATTATCTAGTTTTATGAGCTTCTCTAAGTACCATTTCTCTCATATCTCCAAATTTTGGTACCCAAATCCTTTCAGCCCTATACCGGGTTCCGTCTTCCCGAATATTAAGATGCTTCTGCGATCCTTTGGGTATTTCATCTTTTAAATTTCCCTCTTTTAAAACTCCTTGTTGCGCCTCCTTTATTTGAGTAGTAAGGTTATTGTGAATCATTATATTCATAGATTTTACTCGAATGGGTTCTCTGTCCTTCCTGCTCAAGGCGTCGGCTACCACATTTGCCTTCCTTGGGTGGTAACGAATCTCAAAGTCGTAATCATTCAACAATTCAATCCACCTACGCTGCCTCATATTCAGTTGTTTCTGATTAAATATGTGTTGAAGACTTTTGTGGTCGGTATATATAATACTTTTGACCCCATATAAGTAGTGCCTCCAAGTCTTTAATGCA
Organism: Rutidosis leptorrhynchoides; assembly: GCF_046630445.1. Classification (NCBI taxonomy): domain Eukaryota; kingdom Viridiplantae; phylum Streptophyta; class Magnoliopsida; order Asterales; family Asteraceae; genus Rutidosis; species Rutidosis leptorrhynchoides. The sequence continues at coordinate 371,489,969 of NC_092343.1, read as the reverse complement.
AAAACAACCGCGCCTAATTCCAAATCATGCGTCGTATAATTTTGTTCGTGAATCTTCAATTGTCTAGACGCATAAGCAATCACCTTCATTCGTTGCATTAATACACAACCGAGACATTGCTTTGATGCATCACAATAAATCACAAAATCATCATTCCCTTCAGGCAATGACAATATAGGTGCCGTATTTAGCTTTTTCTTCAATAACTGAAACGCTTTCTCTTGTTCATCCTTCCATTCAAATTTCTTCCCTTTATACGTTAATGCAGTCAAGGGTTTTGCTATTCTGGAAAAGTCTTGGATGAACCTTCTGTAGTAACCAGCTAGTCCTAAAAACTGGCGTATGTGTTTCGGAGTTTTTGGGGTTTCCCACTTTTCAACAGTTTCTATCTTTGTCAGATCCACCTTAATACCTTCTTTGTTCACTATGTGACCGAGGAATTGAACTTCTTCCAACCAAAATGCACACTTTGAAAACTTAGCATACAATTCTTCCTTCCTCAATACTTCTAACACCTTTCTCAAATGTTCACCGTGTTCTTGGTCATTCTTTGAGTAAATAAGTATGTCATCAATGAAAACAATGACAAACTTGTCAAGGTATGGTCCACACACTCAGTTCATAAGGTCCATGAACACAGCTGGTGCATTAGTTAAACCAAACGGCATGACCATAAACTCGTAATGACCGTAACGTGTTCTGAAAGCAGTCTTTGGAATATCATCTTCTTTCACCCGCATTTGATGATACCCGGAACGTAAGTCAATCTTTGAATAAACAGACGAGCCTTGTAGTTGATCAAATAAGTCGTCAATTCTCGGTAGTAGGTAGCGGTTCTTGATGGTAAGTTTGTTCAACTCTCGGTAGTCGATACACAACCTAAATGTACCATCTTTCTTCTTGACAAACAAAACAGGAGCTCCCCACGGTGATGTGCTTGGTCGAATGAAACCACGCTCTAAAAGTTCTTGTAATTGGCTTTGCAGTTCTTTCATCTCTCTGGGTGCGAGTCTGTAAGGAGCACGAGCTATTGGTGCAGCTCCTGGTACAAGATCTATTTGAAATTCAACGGATCGATGTAGGGGTAATCCCGGTAATTCTTTCGAAAATACATCAGGAAATTCTTTTACGACGGGAACATCATTGATGCTCTTTTCTTCAGTTTGTACTTTCTCGACGTGTGCTAGAACAGCATAGCAACCTTTTCTTATTAGTTTTTGTGCCTTCAAATTACTAATAAGATGTAGCTTCGTGTTGCCCTTTTCTCCGTACACCATTAAGGGTTTTCCTTTTTCTCGTATAATGCGAATTGCATTTTTGTAACAAACGATCTCTGCTTTCATTTCTTTCAACCAATCCATACCGATTATCACATCAAAACTCCCTAACTCTACTGGTATCAAGTCAATCTTAAATGTTTAGCTAACCAGTTTAATTTCTCGATTCCGACATTGGTATCTGCTGAAATTAATTTACCATTTGCTAATTCGAGTAAAAATTTACTATCCAAAGGCGTCAATGGACAACATAATTTAGCACAAAAATCTCTACTCATATAGCTTCTATCCGCACCCGAATCAAATAAAACGTAAGCAGATTTATTGTCAATAAGAAACGTACCCGTAACAAGCTCCGGGTCTTTCTGTGCTTCTGCCGCATTAATATTGAAAACTCTTCCGCTGCCTCGTCCATTCGTGTTCTCCTGGTTCGGGCAATTTCTAATAATGTGGCCCGGTTTTCCACATTTATAACAAACTACATTGGCATAACTTGCTCCGACACTACTTGCTCCGCCATTACTCATTTCGACACCATTTGTTCCTTTCGTTCTGTTAACCCCTGGTCCGTAGACCTCACATTTCACCGCGCTATGACCATTTCTTTTACACTTGTTGCAAAATTTGGTGCAGAACCCCGAGTGATACTTTTCACACCTTTGGCATAGCTGCTTCTGATTGTTGTTGTTGTTGCGGTTATTATTGTTGTTGGGATGATTGTTGTAGTAGTAGTTGTTGTTGTTGTTGTTGTTGTTGTTGTTGTTGTTGTTGTTGTTGTTGTTGTTGGGCCGTTTGTTGTAGTTGCGATTGATGTTGCGATTGTTGGGATAGTTGTTGCGATTATTGTTGTAATTACTGTTGTTGTTGTATTGGTGATTCTTATCACTATTTTCCTCCCACTTTCTTTTGACTTGCTTTACATTGGCCTCTTCAGCAGTCTGTTCTTTAATTCTTTTTTCAATCTGGTTTACTAGTTTGTGAGCCATTCTACATGCCTGTTGTATGGATGCGGGCTCGTGTGAACTCATATCTTCTTGGATTCTTTCCGGTAATCCTTTCACAAATGCGTCGATCTTTTCTTCCTCATCTTCGAACGCTCCCGGACACAATAGGCATAATTCTGTGAATCGTCTTTCGTACGTGGTAATATCAAATCCTTGGGTTCGTAACCCTCTAAGTTCTGTCTTGAGCTTATTGACCTCGGTTCTGGGACGGTACTTCTCGTTCATCAAGTGCTTGAATGCTGACCACGGTAGTGCGTAAACATCATCTTGTCCCACTTGCTCTAGATAGGTATTCCACCATGTTAACGCAGAACCTGTGAAGGTATGCATAGCGTACTTCACTTTATCCTCTTCAGTACACTTACTTATGGCAAACACCGATTCGACCTTCTCGGTCCACCGTTTCAATCCGATCGGTCCTTCGGTTCCATTAAATTCCAAGGGTTTGCAGGCTGTGAATTCTTTGTAGGTGTATCCTACATGATTTCCTGTACTGCTAGATCCAAGGTTATTGTTGGTATGTAGCGCAGCCTGTACTGCGGCTATGTTTGAAGCAAGAAAGGCACGAAATTCCTCTTCGCTCATATTCAAGGTGTGTCGAGTAATCGGTGCCATTTCCTTCAAAATAGTCAAATGAAACGAGTTAATCATATAGAATACCAAGAGTAGTCAATAGTATTTCGTAGCGTAATATGAACTTATTTATAAAGCTCTTTCTTCATATTAGCGTTTTATACTCTTTAATTCGGGTAGTACCTACCCGTTAAGTTCATACTTAGTAGCTAACATACCATTTCAACTACTACAATTCTATATGAAAAACTAATCACAAAAAAAAAAATATCATATTCAAACCTTTATACAATAACTTGCAAACTTACAATACCGCTTTTTTTTACATATAGCATGAAATATAGCACATAAAACTTTGATAGAAAGTAGTTGCGAAGATAATTCTAGTTAATAAATAAGGCGTTCAGCAAAGGCAATAAAGACACGTAATTCATACGTCCAGAAACAAGTCATGCATTCTGGTTTTACTAATACCACTTCCCATCCTTGGTTTTGTGGAACATAACCGTTGTAACTGATAGTAAGACAATGTGTTGTAACGTCGTCAAAAGTATGAAGGTTACGTAATGACCAACAGTCTCTTAATAACCTAAAAACCTCATTTCTTACCCCAATTACCGACTCCGTCACTTGTGGGAACGTTTTGTTTAATAGTTGTAGCCCGATGTTCTTGTTCTCACTTTGGTAAGAAGCGAACATTACTAACCCGTAAGCATAACATGCTTCTTTATATTGCATGTTAGCCGCTTTTTCTAAATCACGAAGTCCTATATTCGGATATATTGAGTCAAAATAATTTCTTAACCCGTTGCGTAAAATAGCATTTGGGTTCCCCGCAATATATGCGTCAAAGTAAACACATCGTAACTTATGGATTTCCCAATGTGATATCCCACATCTTTCGAACGAAAGCCTTTTATAAATCAAGGCATTCTTGGAACGTTCTTCGAATGTCTTACAAACTGATCTCGCCTTAAATAGTTGTGCCGAGGAATTCTGACCGACTCTTGACAAGATTTCATCAATCATGTCTCCGGGTAGGTCTCTTAAAATATTGGGTTGTCTATCCATTTTGTGTTTTTATACTGTAAAATAGACAAGAGTTAGATTCATAAAAAAATACTTATTAATACAAGCAATTTTTACATATTGAAATGTCCCGTTCTTATTGATTAAAAACGTTCCATATTAATTGATTTCGTTGCGAGGTTTTGACCTCTATATGAGGCGTTTTTCAAAGACTGCATTCATTTTTAAAACAAACCATAACCTTTATTTCATAAATAAAGGTTTAAAAAGCTTTACGTAGATTATCAAATAATGATAATCTAAAATATCCTGTTTACACACGACCATTACATAATGGTTTACAATACAAATATGTTACACCGAAATCAGTTTCTTGAATGCAGTTTTTACACAATATCATACAAACATGGACTCCAAATCTTGTCCTTATTTTAGTATGCAATAGCGGAAGCTCTTAGTATTCACCTGAGAATAAACATGCTTTAAACATCAACAAAAATGTTGGTGAGTTATAGGTTTAACCTATATATATCAAATCGTAACAATAGACTATAATATTTCATATTTCAATACACATCCCATATATAGAGATAAAAATCATTCATATGGTGAACACCTGGTAACCGACATTAACAAGATGCATATATAAGAATATCCCCATCATTCCGGGACACCCTTCGAATATGATATAAATTTCAAAGTACTAAAGCATCCGGTACTTTGGATGGGGTTTGTTAGGCCCAATAGATCTATCTTTAGGATTCGCGTCGATTAGGATGTCTGTTCCCTAATTCTTAGATTACCAGACTTAATAAAAAGGGGCATATTCGATTTCGATAATTCAACCATAGAATGTAGTTTCACGTACTTGTGTCTATTTTGTAAATCATTTATAAAACCTGCATGTATTCTCATCCCAAAAATATTAGATTTTAAAAGTGGGACTATAACTCACTTTCACAGATTTTTACTTCGTCGGGAAGTAAGACTTGGCCACTGGTTGATTCACAAACCTATAACAATATATACATATATATCAAAGTATGTTCAAAATATATTTACAACACTTTTAATATATTTTGATGTTTTAAGTTTATTAAGTCAGCTGTCCTCGTTAGTAACCTACAACTAGTTGTCCACAGTTAGATGTACAGAAATAAATCGATAAATATTATCTTGAATCAATCCACGACCCAGTGTATACGTATCTCAGTATTGATCACAACTCAAACTATATATATTTTGGAATCAACCTCAACCCTGTATAGCTAACTCCAACATTCACATATAGAGTGTCTATGGTTGTTCCGAAATATATATAGATGTATCGACATGATAGGTCGAAATATTGTATACGTGTCTATGGTATCTCAAGATTACATAATATACAATAACAGTTGATTAAGTTATGGTTGGAATAGATTTGTTACCAATTTTCACGTAGCTAAAATGAGAAAAATTATCCAATCTTGTTTTACCCATAACTTCTTCATTTTAAATCCGTTTTGAGTGAATCAACTTGCTATGGTTTCATATTGAACTCTATTTTATGAATCTAAACAGAAAAAGTATAGGTTTATAGTCAGAAAAATAAGTTACAAGTCGTTTTTGTAAAGGTAGTCATTTCAGTCGAAAGAACGACGTCTAGATAACCATTTTAGAAAACATACTTCCACTTTGAGTTTAACCATAATTTTTGGATATAGTTTCATGTTCATAATAAAAATCATTTTCCCAGAATAACAACTTTTAAATTAAAGTTTATCATAGTTTCTGATTAACTAACCCAAAACAGCCCGCGGTGTTACTACGACGGCGTAAATCCGGTTTTACGGTGTTTTTCGTGTTTCCAGGTTTTAAATCATTAAGTTAGCATATCATATAGATATATAACATGTGTTTAGTTGATTTTAAAAGTCAATTTATAAGGATTAACTTTTATTTGCGAACAAGTTTAGAATTAACTAAACTATGTTCTAGTGATTACAAGTTTAAACCTTCAAATAAGATAGCTTTATATGTATGAATCGAATGATGTTATGAACATCATTACTACCTCAAGTTCCTTGGATAAACCTAATGGAAATGAGAAAAATAGATCTAGCTTCAAAGGGTCCTTGGATGGCTTGAAAGTTCTTGAAGCAGAATCATGACACGAAAACAATTTCAAGTAAGATTTCCACTCGAAATAAGATTGTTATAGTTATATAAATTGAATTAAAGTTTGAATATGATTATTACCTTGTATTAGAAAGATAACCTACTATAAGTAACAAAGGTTTCTTGATCTTGGATGATTACTTGGAATGGATTTAGAAAACTTGGAAGTAAACTTGCAATCTTGAAAGTATTCTTGATTTTATGAAACTAGAACTTTTGGAATTTATGAAGAACACTTAGAACTTGAAGATAGAACTTGAGAGAGATCAATTAGATGAAGAAAATTGAAGAATGAAAGTGTTTGTAGGTGTTTTTGGTCGTAGGTGTATGGATTAGATATAAAGGATATGTAATTTTGTTTTCATGTAAATAAGTCATGAATGATTACTCATATTTTTGTAATTTTATGAGATATTTCATGCTAGTTGCCAAATGATGGTTCCCACATATATTAGGTGACTCACATGGGCTGTTAAGAGCTGATCATTGGAGTGTATATACCAATAGTACATACATCTAAAAGTTGTGTATTGTACGAGTACGAATACAGGTGCATACGAGTAGAATTGTTGATGAAACTGAACGAGGATGTAATTGTAAGCATTTTTGTTAAGTAGAAGTATTTTGATAAGTGTCTTGAAGTCTTTCAAAAGTGTATGAATACATATTAAAACACTACATGTATATACATTTTAACTGAGTCGTTAAGTCATCGTTAGTCGTTACATGTAAATGTTGTTTTGAAACCTTTAGGTTAACGATCTTGTTGAATGTTGTTAACCCATTGTTTATTATAACAAATGAGATGTTAAATTGTTATATTATCATGATATTATGATATATAATATATCTTAGTATGATATATATACAGTTAAATGTCGTTACAACGATAATCGTTACATATATGTCTCGTTTCGAAATCATTAAGTTAGTAGTCTTATTTTTACATATGTATTTCATTGTTAATACACTTGATAATATATTTACTTATCATTTAACATAATTAACCAAGTGTATCAATATCTTAATATGATTCATATGTACCTAGTAAGACGTTGTTATAACGATAATCGTTATATATATCGTTTTCGAGTTTCTTAAATTAATAGTCTCATTTTTATGTATATAACTCATTGTTAAAATACCTAATGAGATACATACTTATAATAAAATCATGTTAACTATATATATAACCATATATATGTCATCGTATAGTTTTTACAAGTTTTAACGTTCGTGAATCACCGGTCAACTTGGGTGGTCAATTGTCTATATGAAACCTATTTCAATTAATCAAGTCTTAACAAGTTTGATTGCTTAACATGTTGGAAACACTTAATCATGTAAATAACAATTTCATTTAATATATATATAAACATGGAAAAGTTCGGGTCACTACAGTACCTACCCGTTAAATAAATTTCGTCCCGAAATTTTAAGCAGTTGGAGGTGTTGACGTATCTTCTGGAAATAAATGCGGGTATTTCTTCTTCATCTGATCTTCATGCTCCCAGGTGAACTCGGGTCCTCTACGAGAATTCCATCGAACCTTAACAATCGGTATCTTGTTTTGTTTAAGTCTCTTAACCTCACGATCTATTATTTCGACGGGTTCTTCAATGAATTGAAGTTTTTCATTGATTTGGATTTCGTCCAACAGAATAGTGAGATCTTCTTTAGCAAAACATTTCTTCAAATTTTAGACGTAGAAAGTGTTATGTACAGCCGCGAGTTGTTGAGGTAGCTCCAGTTGGTAAGCTACTGGTCTGACACGATCTATAATCTTGAATGGTCCAATGTACCTTGGATTTAGTTTCCCCCGTTTACCAAATCGAACAACGCCTTTCCAAGGTGAAACCTTAAGCATGACCATTTCTCCAATTTCAAACTCTATATCTTTTCTTTTACTGTCCGCGTAGCTCTTTTGTCGACTCTGGGCTGTTTTCAATCTTTGTTGAATTTGGATGATTTTCTTGGTAGTTTCTTGTATTATCTCCGGACCCGTAATCTGTCTATCCCCCACTTCACTCCAACAAATCAGAGACCTGCACTTTCTACCATAAAGTGCTTCAAACGGCGCCATCTCAATGCTTGAATGGTAGCTGTTGTTGTAGGAAAATTCTGCTAACGGTAGATGTCGATCCCAACTGTTTCCGAAATTAATAACACAAGCTCGTAGCATGTCTTCAAGCGTTTGTATCGTTCTTTCGCTCTGCCCATCAGTTTGTGGATGATAGGCAGTACTCATGTCTAGACGAGTTCCCAATGCTTGCTGTAATGTCTTCCAGAATCTTGAAATAAATCTGCCATCCCTATCAGAGATAATAGAGATTGGTATTCCATGTCTGGAGACGACTTCCTTCAAATACAGTCGTGCTAACTTCTCCATCTTGTCATCTTCTCTTATTGGCAGGAAGTGTGCTGACTTGGTGAGATGATCAACTATTACAGAAATAGTATCATAACCACCTGCAGTCCTTGGCAATTTAGTAATGAAATCCATGGTAATGTTTTCCCATTTCCATTCCGGGATTTCAGGTTGTTGTAGTAAACCTGATGGTTTCTGATGTTCAGCTTTGACCTTAGAACACATCAAACATTCTCCTATATATTTAGCAATATCGGCTTTCATACCTGGCCACCAAAAATGTTTCTTAAGATCCTTGTACATCTTCCCCGTTCCAGGATGTATTGAGTATCTGGTTTTATGAGCTTCTCTAAGTACCATTTCTCTCATATCTCCAAATTTTGGTACCCAAATTCTTTCAGCCCTATACAGGGTTCCGTCTTCTCGAATATTAAGATGCTTCTCCGATCCTTTGGGTATTTCATCCTTTAAATTTCCCTCTTTTAAAACTCCTTGTTGCGCCTACTTTATTTGAGTAGTAAGGTTAGTGTGAATCATTATATTCATAGATTTTACTCGAATGGGTTCTCTGTCCTTTCTGATCAAGGCATCGGCTACCACATTTGCCTTCCCCGGGTGGTAACGAATCTCAAAGTCGTAATCATTCAACAATTCAATCCACATACGCTGCCTCATATTCAGTTTCTTTCTGATTAAATATGTGTTGAAGACTTTTGTGGTCGGTATATATAATACTTTTGACCCCATATAAGTAGTGCCTCCAAGTCTTTAATGCAAAAACAACCGCGCCTAATTCCAAATCATGCGTCGTATAATTTTGCTCGTGAATCTTCAATTGTCTAGACGCATAAGCAATCACCTTCGTCCGTTGCATTAATACACAACCGAGACCTTGCTTTGATGCGTCACAATAAATCACAAAATCATCATTCCCTTCAGGCAATGACAATATAGGTGCCGTAGTTAGCTTTTTCTTCAATTATTGAAACGCCTTCTCTTGTTCATCCTTCCATTTAAATTTCTTCCCTTTATGCGTTAATGCAGTCAAGGGTTTTGCTATTTTGGAGAAATCTTGGATGAATCTTCTGTAGTAACCAGCCAATCCTAAAAATTGACGTATATGCTTCGGAGTTTTTGGGGTTTCCCACTTTTCAACGGTTTCGATCTTTGCCGGGTCCACCTGAATACCTTCTTTGTTCACTATGTGACCGAGGAATTGAACTTCTTCCAACCAAAATGCACACTTTGAAAACTTAGCGTACAGTTTTTCTTTCCTCAATACTTCTAGCACTTTTCTCAAATGTTCTTCGTGCTCTTGATCATTCTTTGAGTAAATAAGTATGTCATCGATGAAAACAATGACAAACTTGTCAAGTTATGGCCCACACACTCGGTTCATAAGGTCCATGAACACAGCTGGTGCGTTAGTCAATCCAAACGGCATAACCATAAACTCGTAATGACCATAACGCGTCCTAAAAGCAGTTTTTGGAATATCATCCTCCTTTACTCGCATTTGATGATATCCAGAACGTAAATCGATCTTCGAATAAACCGACGAGCCTTGTAGTTGATCAAATAAGTCATCAATTCTCGGCAGTGGATAACAGTTTTTGATGGTAAGTTTGTTCAACTCTCTGTAGTCAATACACAACCTAAATGTACCATCCTTCTTCTTGACAAACAAAACAGGAGCTCCCCATGGTGATGTGCTTGGTTGAATGAAACCACGTTCTAATAGTTCTTGCAGTTGGCTTTGCAGTTCTTTCATCTCGCTGGGTGCGAGTCTATAAGGAGCACGAGCTATTGGTGCAGCTCCTGGTACAAGATCTATTTGAAATTCAACAGATCGATGTGGAGGTAGTCCCGGTAATTCTTTCGGAAATACATCGGGAAATTCTTTTGCGACGGGAACATCATTGATGCTCTTTTCTTCAGTTTGTACTTTCTCGACGTGTGCTAGAACAGCATAGCAACCTTTTCTTATTAGTTTTTGTGCCTTCAAATTAATAATAAGATGTAGCTTCATGTTGCCCTTTTCTCCGTACACCATTAAGGGTTCTCCTTCTTCTCGTACAATGCGAATTGCATTTTTATAACATACGATCTCTTCTTTCACCTTCTTCAGCCAGTCCATGCCAACTGTTACATCAAAACTCCCTAACTCTACTGGTATCAAATCAATCTTAAATATTTCGCTACCCAATTTAATTTCTCGATTCTGGCATATATTATCTGCTGAAATTAATTTACCGTTTGCTAATTCGAGTAAAAATTTACTATCCAACGGTGTCAATGGACAACTTAATTTAGCACAAAAATCTCTACTCATATAGCTTCTATCCGCACCCGAATCAAATAAAACGTAAGAAGATTTATTGTCAATAAGAAACGTACCTGTAACAAGCTCCGGGTCTTCCTGTGCCTCTGCCGCATTAATATTGAAAACTCTTCCGCGGCCTTGTCCATTCGTGTTCTCCTGGTTCGGGCAATTTCTAATAATGTGGCCCAGTTTTCCACATTTATAACAAACTACATTGGCATAACTTGCTCCGACACTACTTGCTCTGCCATTACTCGTTCCGACACCATTTGTTCCTTTCGTTCTGTTAACCCCTGGTCCGTAGACCTCACACTTCGCCACGCTATGACCATTTCTTTTACACTTGTTGCAAAATTTGGTGCAGAACCCCGAGTGATACTTTTCACACCTTTGGCATAGCTGCTTCTGATTGTTGTTGTTGTTGCGGTTGTTATTGTTGTTGGGATGATTGTTGTAGTTGCTGTTGTTGTTGTTGTTGTTGTTGTTGTTGTTGTTGTTGGGTCGTTTGTTGTAGTTGCGATTGATGTTGCGATTGTTGGGATAATTGTTGCGATTATTATTGTAATTGCTGTTGTTGTTGTATTGGTGATTCTTATCACCGTTTTCCTCCCACTTTCTTTTGACTTGCTTCACATTGGCCTCTTCAGCCATCTGTTCTTTAATTCTTTCCTCAATCTGGTTCACTAATTTGTGAGCCATTCTACATGCCTGTTGTATGGAGGCGGGCTCGTGTGAACTTATATCTTCTTGGATTCTTTCCGGTAATCCATTCACAAACGCGTCGATCTTCTCTTCCTCATCTTCGAACGCTCCCGGACACAATAGGCACAATTCTGTGAATCGTCTTTCATACGTGGTAATATCAAATCCTTGGGTTCGTAACCCTCTAAGTTCTGTCTTGAGCTTATTGACCTCGGTTCTGGGACGGTACTTCTTGTTCATCAAGTGCTTGAATGCTGACCACGGTAGTGCGTACGCATCATCTTGTTCCACTTGCTCTAGATAGGTATTCCACCATGTTAACGCAGAACCTGTGAAGGTATGCGTAGCGTACTTCACTTTTCCTCTTCAGTACACTTACTTATGCCAAACACCGATTCGACCTTCTCGGTCCACCGTTTTAATCCGATCGGTCCTTCGGTTCCATCAAATTTCAAAGGTTTGCAGGCAGTGAATTCTTTGTAGGTGCATCCTACACGATTTCCTGTACTGCTAGATCCAAGGTTATTGTTGGTATGTAGCGCAGCCTGTACTGCGGCTATGTTTGAAGCTAGAAAAGTACGGAATTCCTCTTCATTCATATTCACGGTGTGTCGAGTAGTCGGTGCCATTTCCTTCAAAATATTCAAATGGAACAAGTTAATCATACAGAATATGAAGAGTAGTTAATAGTATTTCGTAGCATAATATGAACTCATTTATAAAAGCTTTTTCTTCATATTAGCGTTTTATAAGTTTAAATTCGGGTAGTACCTACCCGTTAAGTTCATACTTAGTAGCTAATATACAATTCAACTACTACAATTCTATATGAAAAATTGATTATAATAATATTTCGCGTTCAAACTTTTATACAATATTTTATAAACTTACAATACCGCTTATTTTACATAAAGCATGAAATATAGCACACAATAACTTTGATACAAGATAGTTGTGAAGATAATTCTAGCTAGTACACAAGTCGTTCAGCAAAGGCAATAAAGACACGTAATTCATACGTCCAGAAACAAGTCATGCATTCTGGTTTTACTAGGACTACTTTCCATCCTTGGTCTTGTGGAACATAACTGTTATGGCCGTTGATAAGACAGCGTGTTGTAATGTCGTCAAAGGGACGAGGGTTACGTAATGACCAACAGTCTCGTAATAACCTAAAAACCTCATTTCTTACCCCAATTACCGACTCCGTCACTTGTGGGAACGTTTTGTTTAATAGTTGTAGCCCGATGTTCTTTTTCTCACTTTGGTGAGAAGCGAACATTACTAACCCATAAGCATAGCATGCTTCTTTATGTTGCATGTTAGCCGCTTTTTCTAAATCATGAAGTCCTATATTCGGATACATTGAGTCAAAATAATTTCTTAACCCGTTGCGTAAAATAGCATTTGGGTTCCCCGCAATATATGCGTCAAAGTAAACACATCGTAACTTATGGGTTTCCCAATGTGATATCCCCCATCTTTCGAACGAAAGCCTTTTATAAACCAAGGCATTCTTGGAAGGTTCTTCAAATGTCTTACAAACTGATCTCGCCTTAAATAGTTGTGCCGAGGAATTCTGACCGACTCTAGACAAGATTTCATCAATCGTGTCTCCGGGTAGGTCTCTTAAAATATTGGGTTGTCTATCCATTTTGTGTTTTTATACTATAAAATAGACAAGAGTTAGATTCATAAAAAAAATTACTTATTAATACAAGCAATTTTTACATATATCATAAAGCATAAGTACACTATATTACATATATTACACCACACGAATACAACTATCTTATTCCGACTCGCTCGTTTCTTCTTCTTCGGTTTTGGTTCGTTTTGCCAAGTTTCTAGGGATATATGATGTTCCCCTAATACGAGCCGTCGTTTTCCACATTGGTTTAGAAAAACCTGGTGGTTTAGAGGATCCCGGGTTATTGTTACAACTTAAGGACTTCGGGGGTTGACGATACATATAAAGTTCATCGGGGTTGGATTTAGATTTCTCTATTTTTATGCCCTTTCCCTTATTATTTTCTTTTGCCTTTTTAAATTCAGTTGGGGTAATTTCTATAACATCATCGGAATTCTCGTCGGAATCCGATTCATCGGAGAATTGGTAATCCTCCCAATATTTTGCTTCCTTGGCGGAAACACCATTGACCATAATTAACCTTGGTCGGTTGGTTGAGGATTTTCTTTTACTTAACCGTTTTATTATTTCCCCCACTGGTTCTATTTCCTCCTCCGGTTCCTCCTCTTCCGGTTCTGATTCTTCTTCCGGTTCTGATTCTTCTTCCGGTTCCTCTTCGGGAACTTGTGAATCAGTCCAATATATATTCGACTCTTCATTATTATTAGGGGAGTCAATGAGATTTGTGCTAGAGGTAGACATCTATCACACAATATCAAACATGTTAAAAGATTAATATATCACAAAATATATATATGTTAATAATATATAGTTTTCAATAAAAATGTTAAGCAATCATTTTTAAAGAAAACACGGTCGAAGTCCAGACTCACTAATGCATCCTAACAAACTCGATAAGACACACTAATGCAAATTTTCTGGTTCTCTAAGACCAACGCTCGGATACCAACTGAAATGTCCCGTTCTTATTGATTAAAAATGTTCCATATTAATTGATTTCGTTGCGAGGTTTTGACCTCTATATGAGACGTTTTTCAAAGACTGCATTCATTTTTAAAACAAACCATAACCTTTATTTCATAAATAAAGGTTTAAAAAGCTTTACGTAGATTATCAAATAATGATACTCTAAAATATCCTGTTTACACACGACCATTACATAATGGTTTACAATACAAATATGTTACATCGAAATCAGTTTCTTGAATGCAGTTTTTACACAATATCATACAAACATGGACTCCAAATCTTGTCCTTATTTTACTATGCAACAGCGGAAGCTCTTAGTATTCACCTGAGAATAAACATGCTTTAAACGTCAACAAAAATGTTGGTGAGTTATATGTTTAACCTATATATATCAAATTGTAACAATAGACTACAAGATTTCATATTTCAATACACTTCCCATACATAGAGATAAAAATCATTCATATGGTGAACACCTGGTAACCGACATTAACAAGATGCATATATAAGAATATCCCCATCATTCCGGGACACCCTTCGGATATGATATAAATTTCGAAGTACTAAAGCATCTAGTACTTTGGATGGGGTTTGTTAGGCCCAATAGATCTATCTTTAAGATTCGCGTCAATTAGGGTGTCTGTTCCCTAATTCTTAGATTACCAGACTTAATAAAAAGGGGCATATTCGATTTCGATAATTCAACCATAGAATGTAGTTTCACGTTCATTTATAAAACCTGCATGTATTCTCATCCCAAAAATATTAGATTTTAAAAGTGGGACTATAACTCACTTTCACAGATTTTTACTTCGTCGGGAAGTAAGACTTGGCCACTGGTTGATTCACGAACCTATAACAATATATACATATATATCAAAGTTTGTTCAAAATAAATTTACAACACTTTTAATATATTTTGATGTTTTAAGTTTATTAAGTCAGCTGTCCTCGTTAGTAACCTACAACTAGTTGTCCACAGTTAGATGTACAGAAATAAATCGATAAATATTATCTTGAATCAATCCACGACCCAGTGTATACGTATCTCAGTATTGATCACAACTCAAACTATATATATTTTGGAATCAACCTCAACCCTGTATAGCTAACTCCAACATTCACATATAGAGTGTCTATGGTTGTTCCGAAATATATATAGATGTGTCGACATGATAGGTCGAAATATTGTATACGTGTCTATGGTATCTCAAGATTACATAATATACAATACAAGTTGATTAAGTTATGGTTGGAATAGATTTGTTACCAATTTTCACGTAGCTAAAATGAGAAAAATTATCCAATCTTGTTTTACCCATAACTTCTTCATTTTAAATCCGTTTTGAGTGAATCAAATTGCTATGGTTTCATATTGAACTCTATTTTATGAATCTAAACAGAAAAAGTATAGGTTTATAGTCGGAAAAATAAGTTACAAGTCATTTTTGTAAAGGTAGTCATTTCAGTCGAAAGAACGACGTCTAGATAACCATTTTAAAAAACATACTTCCACTTTGAGTTTAACCATAATTTTTGGATATAGTTTCATGTTCATAATAAAAATCATTTTCCCAGAATAACAACTTTTAAATCAAAGTTTATTATAGTTTTTAATTAACTAACCCAAAACAGCCCGCGGTGTTACTACGACGGCGTAAATCCGGTTTTACGGTGTTTTTCGTGTTTCCAGGTTTTAAATCATTAAGTTAGCATATCATATAGATATATAACATGTGTTTAGTTGATTTTAAAAGTCAAGTTAGAAGGATTAACTTTTATTTGCGAACAAGTTTAGAATTAACTAAACTATGTTCTAGTGATTACAAGTTTAAACCTTCGAATAAGATAGCTTTATATGTATGAATCGAATGATGTTATGAACATCATTACTACCTCAAGTTCCTTAGATAAACCTAATGGAAATGAGAAAAATAGATCTAGCTTCAAAGGATCCTTGGATGGCTTGAAAGTTCTTGAAGCAGAATCATGACACGAAAACAATTTCAAGTAAGATTTCCACTCGAAATAAGATTGTTATAGTTATAGAAATTGAATTAAAGTTTGAATATGATTATTACCTTGTATTAGAAATATAACCTACTGTAAGTAATAAAGGTTTCTTGATCTTGGATGATTACTTGGAATGGATTTAAAAAACTTGGAAGTAAACTTGCAATCTTGGAAGTATTCTTGATTTTATGAAACTAGAACTTTTGGAATTTATGAAGAACATGAAATGTCCCGTTCTTATTGATTAAAAACGTTCCATATTAATTGATTTCGTTGCGAGGTTTTGACCTCTATATGAGACGTTTTTCAAAGACTGCATTCATTTTTAAACAAACCATAACCTTTATTTCATCAATAAAGGTTTAAAAAGCTTTACGTAGATTATCAAATAATGATAATCTAATATATCCTGTTTACACACGACCATTACATAATGGTTTACAATACAAATATGTTACAACAAAATAAGTTTCTTGAATGCAGTTTTTACACAATATCATACAAGCATGGACTCCAAATCTTGTCCTTATTTAAGTATGCGACAGCGGAAGCTCTTAATAATCACCTGAGAATAAACATGCTTAAAACGTCAACAAAAATGTTGGTGAGTTATAGGTTTAACCTATATATATCAAATCGTAACAATAGACCACAAGATTTCATATTTCAATACACATCCCATACATAGAGATAAAAATCATTCATATGGTGAACACCTGGTAACCGACAATAACAAGATGCATATATAAGAATATCCCCATCATTCCGGGACACCCTTCGGATATGATATAAATTTCGAAGTACTAAAGCATCCGGTACTTTGGATGGGGTTTGTTAGGCCCAATAGATCTATCTTTAGGATTCGCGTCAATTAGGGTGTTTGTTCCCTAATTCTTAGATTACCAGACTTTATAAAAGGGGCATATTCGATTTTGATAATTCAACCATAGAATGTAGTTTCACGTACTTGTGTCTATTTTGTAAATCATTTATAAAACCTGTATGTATTCTCATCCCAAAAATATTAGATTTTAAAAGTGGGACTATAACTCACTTTCACAGATTTTTATTTCGTCGGGAAGTAAGACTTGGCCACTGGTTGATTCACGAACCTATAACAATATATACATATATATCAAAGTATGTTCAAAATATATTTACGACACTTTTAATATATTTTGATGTTTTAAGTTTATTAAGTCAGCTGTCCTCGTTAGTAACCTACAACTAGTTGTCCACAGTTAGATGTACAGAAATAAATCGATAAATATTATCTTGAATCAATCCACGACCCAGTGTATACGTATCTCAGTATTGATCACAACTCAAACTATATATATTTTGGAATCAACCTCAACCCTGTATAGCTAACTCCAACATTCACATATAAAATGTCTATGGTTGTTCCGAAATATATATAGATGTGTCGACATGATAGGTCGAAACATTGTATACGTGTCTATGGTATCTCAAGATTACATAATATACAATACAAGTTGATTAAGTTATGGTTGGAATAGATTTGTTACCAATTTTCACGTAGCTAAAATGAGAAAAATTATCCAATCTTGTTTTACCCATAACTTCTTCATTTTAAATCCGTTTTGAGTGAATCAAATTGCTATGGTTTCATATTGAACTCTATTTTATGAATCTAAACAAAAAAAGTATAGGTTTCTAGTCGGAAAAATAAGTTACAAGTCGTTTTTGTAAAGGTAGTCATTTCAGTCGAAAGAACGACGTCTAGATGACCATTTTAGAAAACATACTTCCACTTTGAGTTTAACCATAATTTTTGGATATAGTTTCATGTTCATAATAAAAATCATTTTCTCAGAATAACAACTTTTAAATCAAAGTTTATCATAGTTTTTAATTAACTAACCCAAAACAGCCCGCGGTGTTACTACGACGGCGTAAATCCGGTTTTACGGTGTTTTTCGTGTTTCCAGGTTTTAAATCATTAAGTTAGCATATCATATAGATATAGAACATGTGTTTAGTTGATTTTAAAAGTCAAGTTAAAAGGATTAACTTTTGTTTGCGAACAAGTTTAGAATTAACTAAACTATGTTCTAGTGATTACAAGTTTAAACCTTCGAATAAGATAGCTTTATATGTATGAATCGAATGATGTTATGAACATCATTACTACCTTAAGTTCCTTGGATGAACCTACTGGAAAAGAGAAAAATGGATCTAGCTTCAATGGATCCTTGGATGGCTCAAAGTTCTTGAAGCAAAATCATGACACGAAAACAAGTTCAAGTAAGATCATCACTTGAAATAAGATTGTTATAGTTATAGAAATTGAACCAAAGTTTGAATATGATTATTACCTTGTATTAGAATGATAACCTACTGTAAGAAACAAAGATTTCTTGAGGTTGGATGATCACCTTACAAGATTGGAAGTGAGCTAGCAAACTTGAAAGTATTCTTGATTTTATGAAACTAGAACTTTTGGAATTTATGAAGAACACTTAGAACTTGAAGATAGAACTTGAGAGAGTTCAATTAGATGAAGAAAATTGAAGAATGAAAGTGTTTGTAGGTGTTTTTGGTCGTTGGTGTATGGATTAGATATAAAGGATATGTAATTTTGTTTTCATGTAAATAAGTCATGAATGATTACTCATATTTTTGTAATCTTATGAGATATTTCATGCTAGTTGCCAAATGATGGTTCCCACATGTGTTAGGTGACTCACATGGGCTGCTAAGAGCTGATCATTGGAGTGTATATACCAATAGTACATACATCTAAAAGCTGTGTATTGTACGAGTACGAATACGGGTGCATACGAGTAGAATTGTTGATGAAACTGAACGAGAATGTAATTGTAAGCATTTTTGTTAAGTAGAAGTATTTTGATAAGTGTATTGAAGTCTTTCAAAAGTGTATAAATACATATTAAAACACTACATGTATATACATTTTAACTGAGTCGTTAAGTCATCGTTAGTCGTTACATGTAAGTGTTGTTTTGAAACCTTTAGGTTAACGATCTTGTTAAATGTTGTTAACCCAATGTTTATAATAACAAAAGAGATTTTAAATTATTATATTATCATGATATTATGATGTACGAATATCTCTTAATATGATATATATACATTAAATGTCGTTACAACGATAAACGTTACATATATGTCTCGTTTCAAAATCATTAAGTTAGTAGTCTTGTTTTTACATATGTAGTTCATTGTTAATATAATTAATGATATTTTTACTTATCATAATATCATGTTAACTATATATATAACCATATATATGTCATCATATAGTTTTTTTACAAGTTTTAACGTTCGTGAATCACCGGTCAACTTGGGTGGTCAATTGTCTATATGAAACCTATTTCAATTAATCAAGTCTTAACAAGTTTGATTGCTTAACATGTTGGAAACATTTAATCATGTAAACATCAATCTCAATTAATATATATAAACATGGAAAAGTTCGGGTCACTACAGTACCTACCCGTTAAATAAATTTCGTCCCGAAATTTTAAGCTGTTGAAGGTGTTGACGAATCTTCTGGAAATAGATGCGGGTATTTCTTCTTCATCTGATCTTCACGCTCCCAGGTGAACTCGGGTCCTCTACGAGCATTCCATCGAACCTTAACAATTGGTATCTTGTTTTGCTTAAGTCTTTTAACCTCACGATCCATTATTTCGACGGGTTCTTCGATGAATTGGAGTTTTTCGTTGATTTGGATTTCATCTAACGGAATAGTGAGATCTTCTTTAGCAAAACATTTCTTCAAATTCGAGACGTGGAAAGTGTTATGTACAGCCGCGAGTTGTTGAGGTAACTCAAGTCGGTAAGCTACTGGTCCGACACGATCAATAATCTTGAATGGTCCAATATACCTTGGATTTAATTTCCCTCGTTTACCAAATCGAACAACGCCTTTCCAAGGTGAAACTTTAAGCATGACCATCTCTCCAATTTCAAATTCTATATCTTTTCTTTTAATGTCAGCGTAGCTCTTTTGTCGACTTTGGGCGGTTTTCAACCGTTGTTGAATTTGGATGATCTTCTCGGTAGTTTCTTGTATAATCTCCGGACCCGTAATCTGTCTATCCCCCACCTCACTCCAACAAATCGGAGACCTGCACTTTCTACCATAAAGTGCTTCAAACGGCGCCATCTCAATGCTTGAATGGTAGCTGTTGTTGTAGGAAAATTCTGCTAACGGTAGATGTCGATCCCAACTGTTTCCGAAATCAATAACACATGCTCGTAGCATGTCTTCAAGCGTTTGTATCGTCCTTTCGCTCTGCCCATCAGTTTGTGGATGATAGGCAGTACTCATGTCTAGACGAGTTCCTAATGCTTGCTGTAATGTCTGCCAGAATCTTGAAATAAATCTGCCATCCCTATCAGAGATAATAGAGATTGGTATTCCATGTCTGGAGACGACTTCCTTCAAATACAGTCGTGCTAACTTCTCCATCTTGTCATCTTCTCTTATTGGTAGGAAGTGTGCTGATTTGGTGAGACGATCAACTATTACCCAAATAGTATCAAAACCACTTGCAGTCCTTGGCAATTTAGTGATGAAATCCATGGTAATGTTTTCCCATTTCCATTCCGGGATTTCGGGTTGTTGAAGTAGACCTGATGGTTTCTGATGCTCAGCTTTGACCTTAGAACACGTCAAACATTCTCCTACGTATTTAGCAACATCGGCTTTCATACCCGGCCACCAAAAATGTTTCTTGAGATCCTTGTACATCTTCCCCGTTCCAGGATGTATTGAGTATCTGGTTTTATGAGCTTCTCTAAGTACCATTTCTCTCATATCTCCAAATTTTGGTACCCAAATCCTTTCAGCCCTATACCGGGTTCCGTCTTCCCGAATATTAAGATGTTTCTCCGATCCTTTGGGTATTTCATCCTTTAAATTTCCCTCTTTTAAAACTCCTTGTTGCGCCTCCTTTATTTGAGTAGTAATGTTATTATGAATCATTATATTCATAGATTTTACTCGAATGGGTTCTCTATCCTTCCTGCTCAAGGCATCGGCTACCACATTTGCCTTCCCCGGGTGGTAACGAATCTCAAAATCGTAATCATTCAATAATTCAATCCACCTACGCTGCCTCATATTCAGTTGTTTCTGATTAAATATGTGTTGAAGACTTTTGTGGTCGGTATATATAATACTTTTGACCCCATATAAGTAGTGCCTCCAAGTCTTTAATGCAAAAACAACCGCGCCTAATTCCAAATCATGCGTCGTATAATTTTGTTCGTGAATCTTCAATTGTCTTGACGCATAAGCAATCACCTTCGTTCGTTGCATTAATACACAACCGAGACCTTGCTTTGATGCGTCACAATAAATCACAAAATCATCATTCCCTTCAGGCAATGACAATATAGGTGCCGTAGTTAGCTTTTTCTTCAATAACTGAAACGCTTTCTCTTGTTCATCATTCCATTCAAATTTCTTCCCTTTATGCGTTAATGCAGTCAAGGGTTTTGCTATTCTGGAAAAGTCTTGGATGAACCTTCTGTAGTAACCTGCTAGTCCTAAAAACTGGCGTATGTGTTTCGGAGTTTTCGGGGTTTCCCACTTTTCAACAGTTTCTATCTTTGCCGGATCCACCTTAATACCTTCTTTGTTCACTATGTGACCGAGGAATTGAACTTCTTCCAACCAAAATGCACACTTTGAAAACTTAGCGTACAATTCTTCCTTCCTCAATACTTCTAACACTTTTCTCAAATGTTCACCGTGTTCTTGGTCATTCTTTGAGTAAATAAGTATGTCATCAATGAAAACAATGACAAACTTGTCAAGGTATGGTCCACACACTCGGTTCATAAGGTCCATGAACACAGCTGGTGCATTAGTTAAACCAAACGGCATGACCATAAACTCGTAATGACCGTAACGTGTTCTGAAAGCAGTCTTTGGAATATCATCTTCTTTCACCCGCATTTGATGATACCCGGAACGTAAGTCAATCTTTGAATAAACAGACGAGCCTTGTAGTTGATCAAATAAGTCGTCGATTCTCGGTAGTGGGTAGCGGTTCTTGATGGTAAGTTTGTTCAACTCTCGGTAGTCGATACACAACCTGAATGTACCATCTTTCTTCTTGACAAACAAAACAGGAGCTCCCCACGGTGATGTGCTTGGTCGAATGAAACCACGCTCTAAAAGTTCTTGTAATTGGCTTTGCAGTTCTTTCATCTCGCTGGGTGCGAGTCTGTAAGGAGCACGAGCTATTGGTGCAGCTCCTGGTACAAGATCTATTTGAAATTCAACGGATCGATGTGGGGGTAATCCCGGTAATTCTTTCGGAAATACATCGGGAAATTCTTTTGCAATGGGAACATCATTGATGCTCTTTTCTTCAGTTTGTACTTTCTCGACGTGTGCTAGAACAGCATAGCAACCTTTTCTTATTAGTTTTTGTGCCTTCAAATTACTAATAAGATGTAGCTTCGTGTTGCCCTTTTCTCCGTACACCATTAAGGGTTTTCCTTTTTCTCGTATAATGCGAATTGCATTTTTGTAACAAACGATCTCCGCTTTCACTTCTTTCAACCAGTCCATACCGATTATCACATCAAAACTCCCTAACTCTACTGGTATCAAATCAATCTTAAATGTTTCGCTAACCAGTTTAATTTCTCGATTCCGACACCATTTGTTCCTTTCGTTCTATTAACCCCTGGTCTGTAGACCTCACACTTCGCCGCGCTATGACCATTTCTTTTACACTTGTTGCAAAATTTGGTGCAGAACCCCGAGTGATTCTTTTCACACCTTTGGCATAGTTGCTTCTGATTGTTGTTGTTGTTGCGGTTATTATTGTTATTGGGATGATTGTTGTAGTTGCTGTTGTTGTTGTTGTTGTTGTTGTTGTTGTTGGGCCGTTTGTTGTAGTTGCGATTGATGTTGCGATTGTTGGGATAATTGTTGCGATTATTGTTGTAATTGCTGTTGTTGTTGTATTGGTGATTCTTATCACCGTTTTCCTCCCACTTTCTTTTGACTTGCTTCACATTGGCCTCTTCAGCAGTCTGTTCTTTAATTCTTTCTTCAATCTGGTTCACTAGTTTGTGAGCCATTCTACATGCCTGTTGTATGGAGGCGGGCTCGTGTGAACTTATATCTTCTTGGATTCTTTCCGGTAATCCTTTCACAAACGCGTCGATCTTCTCTTCCTCATCTTCGAATGCTCCCGGACACAATAGGCACAATTCTGTGAATCGTCTTTCGTACGTGGTAATATCAAATCCTTGGGTTCGTAACCCTCTAAGTTCTGTCTTGAGCTTATTGACCTCGGTTCTGGGACGGTACTTCTCGTTCATCAAGTGCTTGAATGCTGACCACGGTAGTGCGTACGCATCATCTTGTCCCACTTGCTCTAGATAGGTATTCCACCATGTTAACGCAGAACCTGTGAAGGTATGCGTAGCGTACTTCACTTTGTCCTCTTCAGTACACTTACTTATGGCAAACACCGATTCAACCTTCTCGGTCCACCGTTTCAATCCGATCGGTCCTTCGGTTCCATCAAATTCCAAAGGTTTGCAGGCAGTGAATTCTTTGTAGGTGCATCCTACACGATTTCCTGTACTGCTAGATCCAAGGTTATTGTTGGTATGTAGCGCAGCCTGTACTGCGGCTATGTTTGAAGCTAGAAAAGTACGGAATTCCTCTTCATTCATATTCACGGTGTGTCGAGTAGTCGGTGCCATTTCCTTCAAAATAGTTAAATGGAACAAGTTAATCATACAGAATATTAAGAGTAGTTAATAGTATTTCGTAGCATAATATGAACTCATTTATAAAAGCTTTTTCTTCATATTAGCGTTTTATAAGTTTAAATTCGGGTAGTACCTACCCGTTAAGTTCATACTTAGTAGCTAATATACAATTCAACTACTACAATTCTATATGAAAAACTGATTATAATAATATTTCGCGTTCAAACTTTTATACAATATTTTACAAACTTACAATACCGCTTATTTTACATAAAGCATGAAATATAGCACACAATAACTTTGATACAAGATAGTTGTGAAGACAATTCTAGCTAGTACACAAGTCGTTCAGCAAAGGCAATAAATACACGTAATTCATACGTCCAGAAACAAGTCATGCATTCTGGTTTTACTAGGACTACTTCCCATCCTTGGTCTTGTGCAACATAACCGTTATGGCCGTTGATAAGACAGCGTGTTGTAACGTCATCAAAGGGACGAGGGTTACGTAATGTCCAACAGTCCCGTAATAATCTAAAAACCTCATTTCTTACCCCAATTACCGACTCCGTCACTTGTGGAAACGTTTTGTTTAATAGTTGTAGCCCGATGTTCTTGTTCTCACTTTGGTGAGAAGCGAACATTACTAATCCGTAAGCATAACATGCTTCTTTATGTTGCATGTTAGCCGCTTTTTCTAAATCACGAAGTCCAATATTCGGATATATTGAGTCAAAATAATTTCTTAACCCGTTGCGTAAAATAGCATTTGGGTTCCCCGCAATATATGCGTCAAAGTAAACACATCGTAACTTATGGGTTTCCCAATGTGATATCCCCCATCTTTCAAACGAAAGTCTCTTATAAACCAAGACATTCTTGGAACGTTCTTCGAATGTCTTACAAACTGATCTCGCCTTAAATAGTTGTGCCGAAGAATTCTGGCCGACTCTAGACAAGATTTCATCAATCATGTCTCCGGGTAGGTCTCTTAAAATATTGGGTTGTCTATCCATTTTGTATTTTTAAACTGTAAAATAGACAAGAGTTAGATTCATAAAAAAAAATACTTATTAATACAAGCAATTTTTACATATATCATAAAGCATAAGAACACTATATTCCATATATTACACCACACGAATACAACTATCTTATTCCGACTCGCTCGGTTCTTCTTCTTCGGTTTTGGTTCGTTTTGCCAAGTTTCTAGGGATATATGATGTTCCCCTAATACGAACCGTCGTTGTCCACATTGGTTTAGAAAAACCTGGTGGTTTAGAGGTTCCCGGGTCATTGTTACAACTTAAGGACTTCGGGGGTTGACGATACATATAAAGTTCATCGGGGTTGGAATTAGATTTCTCTATTTTTATGCCCTTTCCCTTATTATTTTCTTTTGCCTTTTTAAATTCAGTTGGGGTAATTTCTATAACATCATCGGAATTCTCGTCGGAATCCGATTCATCGGAGAATTGGTAATCCTCCCAATATTTTGCTTCCTTGGCGGAAACACCATTGACCATAATTAACTTTGGTCGGTTGGTTGAGGATTTTCTTTTACTTAACCGTTTTATTATTTCCCCCACCGGTTCTATTTCTTCATCCGGTTCCGATTCTTCTTCCGGTTCCGATTCTTCTTCCGGTTCCGACTCTTCTTCCGGTTCCTCTTCGGGAACTTGTGAATCAGTCCACAAATTATTCCAATTTACATTTGACTCTTCATTATTATTAGGTGAGTCAATGGGACTTGTTCTAGAGGTAGACATCTATCACATAATATCAAACACGTTAAGAGATTAATATATCACATAATATTCATATGTTAAAAATATATAGTTTCCAACAAAAATGTTAAGCAATCATTTTTAAAGAAAACACGGTCGAAGTCCAGACTCACTAATGCATCCTAACAAACTCGATAAGACACACTAATGCAAATTTTCTGGTTCTCTAAGACCAACGCTCGGATACCAACTGAAATGTCCCGTTCTTATTGATTAAAAACGTTCCATATTAATTGATTTCGTTGCGAGGTTTTGACCTCTATATGAGACGTTTTTCAAAGACTGCATTCATTTTTAAACAAACCATAACCTTTATTTCATCAATAAAGGTTTAAAAAGCTTTACGTAGATTATCAAATAATGATAATCTAATATATCCTGTTTACACACGACCATTACATAATGGTTTACAATACAAATATGTTACAACAAAATAAGTTTCTTGAATGCAGTTTTTACACAATATCATACAAGCATGGACTCCAAATCTTGTCCTTATTTAAGTATGCGACAGCGGAAGCTCTTAATAATCACCTGAGAATAAACATGCTTAAAACGTCAACAAAAATGTTGGTGAGTTATAGGTTTAACCTATATATATCAAATCGTAACAATAGACCACAAGATTTCATATTTCAATACACATCCCATACATAGAGATAAAAATCATTCATATGGTGAACACCTGGTAACCGACAATAACAAGATGCATATATAAGAATATCCCCATCATTCCGGGACACCCTTCGGATATGATATAAATTTCGAAGTACTAAAGCATCCGGTACTTTGGATGGGGTTTGTTAGGCCCAATAGATCTATCTTTAGGATTCGCGTCAATTAGGGTGTCTGTTCCCTAATTCTTAGATTACCAGACTTAATAAAAAGGGGCATATTCGATTTCGATAATTCAACCATAGAATGTAGTTTCACGTACTTGTGTCTATTTTGTAAATCATTTATAAAACCTGCATGTATTCTCATCCCAAAAATATTAGATTTTAAAAGTGGGACTATAACTCACTTTCACAGATTTTTACTTCGTCGGGAAGTAAGACTTGGCCACTGGTTGATTCACGAACCTATAACAATATATACATATATATCAAAGTATGTTCAAAATATATTTACAACACTTTTAATATATTTTGATGTTTTAAGTTTATTAAGTCAGCTGTCCTCGTTAGTAACCTACAACTAGTTGTCCACAGTTAGATGTACAGAAATAAATCGATAAATATTATCTTGAATCAATCCACGACCCAGTGTATACGTATCTCAGTATTGATCACAACTCAAACTATATATATTTTGGAATCAACCTCAACCCTGTATAGCTAACTCCAACATTCACATATAGAGTGTCTATGGTTGTTCCGAAATATATATAGATGTGTCGACATGATAGGTCGAAACATTGTATACGTGTCTATGGTATCTCAAGATTACATAATATATAATACAAGTTGATTAAGTTATGGTTGGAATAGATTTGTTACCAATTTTCACGTAGCTAAAATGAGAAAAATTATCCAATCTTGTTTTACCCATAACTTCTTCATTTTAAATCCGTTTTGAGTGAATCAAATTGCTATGGTTTCATATTGAACTCTATTTTATGAATCTAAACAAAAAAAGTATAGGTTTCTAGTCGGAAAAATAAGTTACAAGTCGTTTTTGTAAAGGTAGTCATTTCAGTCGAAAGAACGACGTCTAGATGACCATTTTAGAAAACATACTTCCACTTTGAGTTTAACCATAATTTTTGGATATAGTTTCATGTTCATAATAAAAATCATTTTCTCAGAATAACAACTTTTAAATCAAAGTTTATCATAGTTTTTAATTAACTAACCCAAAACAGCCCGCGGTGTTACTACGACGGCGTAAATCCGGTTTTACGGTGTTTTTCGTGTTTCCAGGTTTTAAATCATTAAGTTAGCATATCATATAGATATAGAACATGTGTTTAGTTGATTTTAAAAGTCAAGTTAGAAGGATTAACTTTTGTTTGCGAACAAGTTTAGAATTAACTAAACTATGTTCTAGTGATTACAAGTTTAAACCTTCGAATAAGATAGCTTTATATGTATGAATCGAATGATGTTATGAACATCATTACTACCTTAAGTTCCTTGGATGAACCTACTGGAAAAGAGAAAAATGGATCTAGCTTCAATGGATCCTTGGATGGCTCAAAGTTCTTGAAGCAAAATCATGACACGAAAACAAGTTCAAGTAAGATCATCACTTGAAATAAGATTGTTATAGTTATAGAAATTGAACCAAAGTTTGAATATGATTATTACCTTGTATTAGAATGATAACCTACTGTAAGAAACAAAGATTTCTTGAGGTTGGATGATCACCTTACAAGATTGGAAGTGAGCTAGCAAACTTGAAAGTATTCTTGATTTTATGAAACTAGAACTTTTGGAATTTATGAAGAACACTTAGAACTTGAAGATAGAACTTGAGAGAGTTCAATTAGATGAAGAAAATTGAAGAATGAAAGTGTTTGTAGGTGTTTTTGGTCGTTGGTGTATGGATTAGATATAAAGGATATGTAATTTTGTTTTCATGTAAATAAGTCATGAATGATTACTCATATTTTTGTAATCTTATGAGATATTTCATGCTAGTTGCCAAATGATGGTTCCCACATGTGTTAGGTGACTCACATGGGCTGCTAAGAGCTGATCATTGGAGTGTATATACCAATAGTACATACATCTAAAAGCTGTGTATTGTACGAGTACGAATACGGGTGCATACGAGTAGAATTGTTGATGAAACTGAACGAGAATGTAATTGTAAGCATTTTTGTTAAGTAGAAGTATTTTGATAAGTGTATTGAAGTCTTTCAAAAGTGTATAAATACATATTAAAACACTACATGTATATACATTTTAACTGAGTCGTTAAGTCATCGTTAGTCGTTACATGTAAGTGTTGTTTTGAAACCTTTAGGTTAACGATCTTGTTAAATGTTGTTAACCCAATGTTTATAATAACAAAAGAGATTTTAAATTATTATATTATCATGATATTATGATGTACGAATATCTCTTAATATGATATATATACATTAAATGTCGTTACAACGATAAACGTTACATATATGTCTCGTTTCAAAATCATTAAGTTAGTAGTCTTGTTTTTACATATGTAGTTCATTGTTAATATAATTAATGATATTTTTACTTATCATAATATCATGTTAACTATATATATAACCATATATATGTCATCATATAGTTTTTTTACAAGTTTTAACGTTCGTGAATCACCGGTCAACTTGGGTGGTCAATTGTCTATATGAAACCTATTTCAATTAATCAAGTCTTAACAAGTTTGATTGCTTAACATGTTGGAAACATTTAATCATGTAAACATCAATCTCAATTAATATATATAAACATGGAAAAGTTCGGGTCACTACAGAACACTTAGAACTTGAAGATAGAACTTGAGAGAGATCAATTAGATGAAGAAAATTGAAGAATGAAAGTGTTTGTAGGTGTTTTTGGTCGTTGGTGTATGGATTAGATATAAAGGATATGTAATTTTGTTTTCATATAAATAAGTCATGAATGATTACTCATATTTTTGTAATTTTATGAGATATTTCATGCTAGTTGCCAAATGATGGTTCCCACATATGTTAGGTGACTCACATGGGCTGTTAAGAGCTGATCATTGGAGTGTATATACCAATAGTACATACATCTAAAAGCTGTGTATTGTACGAGTACGAATAAGGGTGCATACGAGTAGAATTGTTGATGAAACTGAACGAGGATGTAATTGTAAGCATTTTTGTTAAGTAGAAGTATTTTGATAAGTGTCTTGAAGTCTTTCAAAAGTGTATGAATACATATTAAAACACTACATGTATATACATTTTAACTGAGTCGTTAAGTCATCGTTAGTCGTTACATGTAAATGTTGTTTTGAAACCTTTAGGTTAACGATCTTGTTGAATGTTGTTAACCCATTGTTTATTATAACAAATGAGATGTTAAATTGTTATATTATCATGATATTATGATATATAATATATCTTAGTATGATATATATACAGTTAAATGTCGTTACAACGATAATCGTTACATATATGTCTCGTTTCGAAATCATTAAGTTAGTAGTCTTATTTTTACATATGTATTTCATTGTTAATACACTTGATAATATATTTACTTATCATTTAACATAATTAACCAAGTGTATCTATATCTTAATATGATTCATATGTACCTAGTAAGACGTTGTTATAACGATAATCGTTATATATATCGTTTTCGAGTTTCTTAAATTAATAGTCTCATTTTTATGTATATAACTCATTGTTAAAATACCTAATGAGATACATACTTATAATAAAATCATGTTAACTATATATATAACCATATATATGTCATCGTATAGTTTTTACAAGTTTTAACGTTCGTGAATCACCGGTCAACTTGGGTGGTCAATTGTCTATATGAAACCTATTTCAATTAATCAAGTCTTAACAAGTTTGATTGCTTGACATGTTGGAAACACTTAATCATGTAAATAACAATTTCATTTAATATATATATAAACATAGAAAAGTTCAGGTCACTACACATATATCATAAAGCATAAGCACACTATATTACATATATTACACCACACGAATACAACTATCTTATTCCGACTCGCTCGTTTCTTCTTCTTCGGTTTTGGTTCGTTTTGCCAAGTTTCTAGGGATATATGATGTTCCCCTTATACGAGTCATCATTTTCCAAATTGGTTTAGAAAAACCTGGTGGTTTAGAGGTTCCCGGGTTATTGTCACAACTTAAGAAATACGGGTGTTGACGATACATATAAAGTTCATCGGGTTTGGAACCAAATTTCTCTATTTTTATGCCCTTTCCCTTATTGTTCTCTTTTGCCTTATTAAATTGTGTTGGGGTAATTTCTATAACATCATCGGAATCCTTGTCGGGATCCGATTCATCGAAGAATTGGTAATCCTCCCAATACTTTGCTTCCTTGGCGGAAACACCATTGACCATAATTAACTTTGGTCGGTTGGTTCAGGATTTTCTTCTACTTAACTATTTTATTATTTCCCCCACTGGTTCTATTTCTTCTTCCGGTTCCGATTCTTCTTCCGGTTCCTCTTCGGGAACTTGTGAATCAGTCCACGAATCATTCCAATTTACATTTGACTCTTCATTATTATTAGGTGAGTCAATGGAACTTGTTCTAGAGGTAGACATCTATCACATAATATCAAACGCGTTAAGGGATTAATATATCACATAATATTCACATGTTAAAAATATATAGTTTCCAACAAAATTTGTTAAGCAATCATTTTTCAAGTAAACACGGTCGAAGTCCAGACTCACTAATGCATCCTAACAAACTCGATAAGACACATTAATGCAAAATTCTGGTTCTCTAAGATCAACGCTCGGATACCAACTGAAATGTCCCGTTCTTATTGATTAAAAACGTTCCATATTAATTGATTTCGTTGCGAGGTTTTGACCTCTATATAAGACGTTTTTCAAAGACTGCATTCATTTTAAAACAAACCATAACCTTTATTTCATCAATAAAGGTTTAAAAAGCTTTACGTAGATTATCACATAATGATAATCTAAAATATCCTGTTTACACACGACTATTACATAATGGTTTACAATACAAATATGTTACAACGAAAGAAGTTTCTTAAATGCAGTTTTTACACAATATCATACAAGCATGGACTCCAAATCTTGTCCTTATTTAAGTATGCGACAGCGGAAGCTCTTAATATTCACCTGAGAATAAACATGCTTTAAACGTCAACAAAAATTTGGTGAGTTATAGGTTTAACCTATATATATCAAATCGTAACAATAGACCACAAGATTTCATATTTCAATATACATCCCATACATAGAGATAAAAATCCTTCATATGGTGAACACCTGGTAACCGACATTAACAAGATGCATGTATAAGAATATCCCCATCATTCTGGGACACCCTTAGGATATGATATAAATTTCGAAGTACTAAAGCATCCGGTACTTTGGATGGGGTTTGTTAGGCCCAATAGATCTATCTTTAGGATTCGCGTCAATTAGGGTGTCTGTTCCCTAATTCTTAGATTACCAGACTTAATAAAAAGGGGCATATTCGATTTCGATAATTCAATCATAGAATGTAGTTTCACGTACTTGTGTCTATTTTGTAAATCATTTATAAAACCTGCATGTATTCTCATCCCAAAAATATTAGATTTTAAAAAGTGGGACTATAACTCACTTTCACCAAATATCACTTCGTCGAGAATTTGACTTGGCCACGGGTTGATTCACAAACCTATAACAATATATACATATATCAAAATATAATAGAAATATATTCACAATATTTTCTTTATTACGTGTTGATGATTTTTAGTTGTCCAGTTAGCGGTCCGATGTTAGAAGTCCACAATTGATCGTACATGAATAAATTAATATATATATATATATATATCTTGAATCAATCCACAACCCAGTGTATACATATCTCAGTATTGATCACAACTCAAACTATATATATTTTGGAATCAACCTCAACCCTGTATAGCTAACTCCAACATTCACATATAGAGTGTCTATGGTTGTTCCGAAATATATATAGATGTGTCGACATGATAGGTCGAAACATTGTATACATTTCTATGGTATCTCAAGATTACATAATATACAATACAAGTTGATTAAGTTATGGTTGGAATAGATTTGTTACCAATTTTCACGTAGCTAAAATGAGTAGTTTTTACCAATTTTGTTTTGCTCGCCATTTCTTCGTTTCTAATCCGTTTTGAGTGATTTAAGCGGCCACTGTTTCGTATTGAACTTGAATTTATGAAAC
This sequence comes from Rutidosis leptorrhynchoides, assembly GCF_046630445.1. NCBI lineage: Eukaryota > Viridiplantae > Streptophyta > Magnoliopsida > Asterales > Asteraceae > Rutidosis > Rutidosis leptorrhynchoides. The sequence goes on along the minus strand of NC_092343.1, from coordinate 371,457,483 downwards.
TAAACAGAAAAGGTATAGGTTTATAGTCGAAAATACAAGTTACAAGTCATTTTTGAAAGAGGTAGTCATTTTCGTCGAAAGAACGACATCTTGATGACTGTTTTGAAAAACATACTTTCACTTTGAGTTTAACCATGATTTTTGGATATGGTTTCATGTTCATAAGAAAAATAATTTTCCCAGAAGTATAGCTTTTAAATCAAAGTTTTTCATAGTTTTTAATTATCCAAACCAAAACAGCCCCCGGTTGTAACTACGACGGCGTAAATCCGGTTTTATGGTGTTTATCGTGTTTTCGGGTTTTAAATCATTAAGTTAGCATATCATATAGATATAGAACATGTGTATAGTTTATTTTAAAAGTGTGGTTAGAAGGATTAACTTTATTTGCGAACAAGTTTAAAATTAACTAAACTATGTTCTAGTGATTACAAGTTTACCACTTCGAATATGATAGCTTTTCATGTATGAATCAAATGATGTTATGAACATCATTACTACCTTAAGTTCCTTGGATAAACCTACTAGAAAATAGAAAAATGGATCTAGCTTCAACGGATCCTTGGATGGCTCGAAATTCTTGAAGCAGAATCATGACACGAAAACAAGTTCAAGTAAGTTCATCACTCGAAATAAGATTGTTATAGTTATAGAAATTGAACCAAAGTTTGAATATGAGTATTACCTTATATTAGAAAGATATCTTACTATAAATAAGAAAGATTTCTTGAGGTTGGATGATCACTCTACAAGATTGGAAGTAAGCTAGCAAACTTAGAAGTATTCTTGATTTTATGAAACTAGAACTTGTAGAATTTATGAAGAACACTTAGAACTTGAAGATAGAACTTGAGAGAGATCAATTAGATAAAGAAAATTGAAGAATGAAAGTGTTTGTAGGTGTTTTTGGTCGTTGGTGTATGGATTAGATATAAAGGATATGTAATTTTGTTTTCATGTAAATAAGTCATGAATGATTACTCATATTTTTGTAATTTTATGAGATATTTCATGCTAGTTTCCAAATTATGGTTCCTACATGTGTTAGGTGACTCACATGGGCTGTTAAGAGCTGATCATTGGAGTGTATATACCAATAGTACGTACATCTAAAAGTTGTGTATTGTACGAGTATGAATACGGGTGCATACGAGTAGAATTGTTGATGAAACTGAACGAGGATGTAATTGTAAGCATTTTTGTTAAGTAGAAGTATTTTGATAAGTGTCTTGAAGTCTTTCAAAGTGTATGAATACATATTAAAACACTACATGTATATACATTTTAACTGAGTCGTTAAGTCATCGTTAGTCGTTACATGTAAGTGTTGTTTTGAAACCTTTAGGTTAACGATCTTCTTAAATGTTGTTAACCCAATGTTTATAATATCAAATGAGATTTTAAATTATTATATTATCATGATATTATGATGTATGAATATCTCTTAATATGATATATATATACATTAAATGTCGTTACAACGATAATCGTTACATATAAGTCTCGTTTCAAAACCATTAAGTTAGTAGTCTTACTTTTACATATGTAGTTCAGTGTTAATATACTTAATGATATGTTTACTTATCATAATATCATGTTAACTATATATATAACCATATATATGTCATCATATAGTTTTTACAAGTTTTAACGTTCGTGAATCACCGGTCAACTTGGGTGGTCAATTGTCTATATGAAATCTATTTCAATTAATCAAGTCTTAACAAGTTTGATTGCTTAAGATGTTGGAAACACTTAATCATGTAAATAACAATTTCATTTAATATATATCTATAAACATGGAAAAGTTCGGGTCACTACAAATAGAAACTCTGACAAAAATGGTGTGTGGTTAACAAGCTAAACTTGTTTTACCAACAGCATCAACAGTACTGTTAGCGTCACCAGCATCATCAGTGCAGTCAGCATCAGAATCAGCAACACCTATAACATCACAAACTCTGTCAGTTCAAGAATCACTGTGGACATCATTACGAACCAATAACACGTATATTTTATCAACGAGTTATGAAGAATTAACTCATTCCCTCTGAAGAAATTATATGTATATTATATATATATATATATATATATATATATATATATATATATATATATATATATATATATATATATAAATATATATATATATATATATATATATTGAAATAAAAATAAATCTTTCCGTGCTAAGCTATTGTGTGTGAATCTTAACTACTCGGTTAATTCATATTATAAATATGCAATAATGTACATCCTTCGCCGCAACTTAACCATCGTTAACTACAATCTCTATCTCAATTCAACAAATTCCAATTCATAATAAATCAAGTATATATTTGATTTTACACTTTCATCATCGATGTACCCGAAACTTTTCAGATAACATCATTCGAACTTTGCGAAGTTCACAAGAATTTAACGAAAACCAACATCACGCCTCAACAAATAACGAAGTATTGATTCATAATTTTAATATTATTGAAGAAATACTTATGTAATCTCTAAAGCCTTTAAGGGATTATTCAATTCTAGTTCCAACCGTATATCGAATGAGTTTAATTTAGTATTAACTCATTAAAATCTATATTACATCTGAAGAGAATATATACATATATATTTTTACAAAGACTGTAATAAAAATTCTTTTGTACAAAATATTAATTGTGAATTTTTTTTAACGGGTAGGTAATACCCGATAGATATATAAATTCACAATTAATATGTTACATTCTTCGAATCTGATTAAGCAAATTATCAACTATACTTCATACTTTCACAATAATATACATTCTTTCATAGAAATCAACACAACCATACTCATTCAAACTCAATTACATATTCTGATTTTGAAACCTCAGAATTCAATTCGAGATATAACCGGTACCATCACTTTTAGATTCCTACATCTTTCAGAGCTATACTTTGACTTCAAAACTGTGTTAGAACATCAAATGTATATTAACGATTACAATATGTGTTCAAGCCCTTCGAAAAAATTCTGAAGACATTTCAAATAATGAGCAATCGAGATGATGATCCAACCACATATTACCCACAGTTATGTACTTAAAAAGCTCTTGAAACCAAAGTCATAATTCAACACATATCTGTGTCAGATCCTTTGGCATTTATTAGCAAAAATAACTTTGCAATTCCTTTTCAAAGTAGCAAATTCTATCACAGCTCCAGCAAGACAACTTCAATTTTTCATTCGGAGTAGTCTTATCATAATCTTGATATATATGATTACCCTTTTGTTACCAGAGAACCTTTCATGTTCCACCACATTAGCAATAAACTTATTCACAACTTCACTGATCTTATTCACAACTTCACTGATCTTTGACCTTCCGAAGAATCATTATATTTACCAAAACCCCATCATTTAATCATTCGCATCTTGTAACGAGAATTGCCATACGAATCATCGGGAATTAGCAATCAGTATTTTGAAATCTCGCAGTATGTCTACACCAACAGTTATATGTGTATATATAACGTCTATCTTCTGGACTTAATTTGAATGTGAAGTTTCTGAAAACACTCTGAACTACGAATTGTTTCTTCGAAAATGGAAAAATGCTGATGAAGCAGCAAAAACTATAAACGACTTTAATAGTAAAAGTTTGATGATTATAAATAAGTGTGCTGGCAAAGCGCAGAAAAAGAGAAGTCTTGGAACTGGAAATTGGATTGAGCAAAGTATGAAGGAGGCTGTGGACAAATCACAAAGACTGAACCTGACTTCAAAGAATCCAAATGATTCAGTACCTGCTGAAGTCATTAACGAATACCTTGCTCCTGACCCTAAACCCCTGCGGACAATATTCTTCATCATCCTCTGATATTAGAAATTCTAAGATATCATCGTATCTTTCATTATAAATATCCTCCATATTTCTGAAGATATTTTCATAATTATTCTTATCTAAAATCATTTACCTCTTCGCGCTATCTGTATTACATCATAAAAGAAACTATTTTTGTTTCTAAATTCTGAAACATTCGAGTTTAAAATAGGAATACTTTTGAAGTAGTGTTGGGAGCTGAAGCATGAGTTAGTATAATATAATGACACTTGATCAACGTGATTATATTATAGTAAGTCAAGCTGAGTTTTTAAATGGAACGTGATGATTCACAGATCATAACATCATCATGTGCCATGTTATACGACTCATGTATTCTACTTAATCTCTAAAAATATCAAGAAAATATTTTCTTGATGATTCGATCTTTTCCGAGGTATTCTGATAATTTGACAAATCAAGATCGTGCCATTACGATTTCCTTCTTAGAACATTAACAATGTTTATTTTGAAATTTTTATCTGCGAATTATGGACCATTATAAGCGGTACTTACTCGCAAGAAGAAGAAACGAAAGGACAAAACTCTGAAACATAAATTGGGATATAAATCACAGCAAATAAAAGAGAGCATTAATTGAAGATGACAATGATTATAGAAGACAGAAGCAAGGACATCGAAATATAAGGGAAGATATAAAACCCAACAACAACCCAGAAATTACAAACCATATATATCGATGCATATAGCAATATAAAGACATGGGAGAACTAAAAACACTATAAAACTAAGAGTATAGTAGAAGTAAATAGATTCTTCCGGCGGCAGATGAAAAAGAAGAATGGCAGATATGAAAGTTAGGAGTATATCAAGAATCAGAACTGGATGGAGCATATTAGCGAATGCTATAAAGTATGAATTGAGGGAGAAAGAATAAAAGGTGTGAGTTGTGGAAATAAGGAAACGAAGGGGGTGGATATATAGTAAAATATCCGACAGAGCAATCAAAACAGATTATCGCATTTAATCAAGCGGATCCTAACTTCCTTAATTACCAAAGAACCAAATCTTATTATGAAGATTTTCTCTAAATTCCTTGAATTCCGGAAATCAACCGTGACTATGTCATTGGTTAAAAAGAACGTGCATTTACTCATTTCATTCTTTTGTGATAACTTCACTCATACTCTTCACAAAAATCAAATTGCTTGATGATAATAAAACTCTAATTTTCAACTCGTGTACGTCATGAAAACATACTTATTGTCAGCCATGACCATCCCATTCAAATTTCGGGACGAAATTTCTTTAACGGATAGGTACTGTGACAACCCGGAAATTTCCAACCAAATTTAAACTTTATCTTTATATTATTCTGACACGATAAGCAAAGTTTGTTAAGTTGAATCTCAAGAATTTTAAACTGTGTCCATACATTCATTTAAACCTCGACCAAATTCCAACGATTCACGAACCATTAAATTGAACGAACATGATTATATATGTATATGTGTATATATTATAACTTGAAAACATTAACAAAGTATTAGACGTATAATACTTTATATAAACGTATTTGTTTCAAAATATATTCTAATAGTTATCAACGGAATTAGAAGATAATATCAAATGACTGATTTATCAGATACATTGTGATATGATTACGGGTCTATGTTATGAGGTCCACTGTGATTTAAGAAATCTATTCTTTTTGACAACATTCGGAAAATGGTAAAGCGATTTATAAGTAAGAACGTGGAGTGTAAATAACTTAGATGTTGGATATCGACAAGTTAAGTAACTCGACATTTTTCATTAAGATGATTTCATACGTTTATTTAACCTTTGGACTTTATCCCATGCTTCACCAACAGACTATAATTTAAAAACTTGAAACCTATTATGAATATATATGATTCTACTTTTCTAAAACGTTTTATGATATAACAATTTCCATTATTTTAACCTTTAAACAAAATAATTCTTAAATATATTTAGTTTTAGAAAACAAAATTATCATATTTATTTGATTTAGTTTCAAACGTACAAAAACGTTTTCAGTTTAAAAAGAACTTTATTATTAAAATGTATATAACTTTTATATATATCTAGAACCACTTTTGACAACTCATTACTTAACCAGTATGATAAAAATAATGATATTTATATTTTATTTTATTAAGTATATATAACGATTTAAATTAATATTATATATATTTATACGCGTATTATACGTATATAGTTTTATACTCTTACTATACTTAAACTTTACCTTTACTTTATTTTTACTTTACTTTAACTTTAATAATTCACTTTAATAATTCATACTTTAATAATTCACTTTAATAATTCATACTTTAATAATTCACTTTAATAATTCATACTTTAATAATTCACTTTAATAATTCATACTTTAATAATTCACTTTAATAATTCATACTTTAATAATTCAAAAATCTATTATAAATAGAATTCAATAGGTTTCATTATTTCATAGAAACTTGAAAATATTTTCTCTAAACTCTCTCAATCGATTTACATATATATATTTACTCCGTATTATTTCAAGATATTATTAGTATACATAAAATATTACGACGGAGTGTTGTCCGAGTGATTTCGAAATTATTTTTCGAGCGGGATAGAGCTAAGGAAATTATGGGTTATAGCTATAGAGGTTATGGGTATGGTTCGGGAGTATTGCTCGTAAGTCAAACTAGTGTTTATCATCTCCGTTGCGTCTATGTACTTTTCCTGCAATATTGAATCTCAATATTGACACGTAAGTACTCATAATTTAATTTTTATATATTAATAGTGTATCCCTGACTAGTGCTCGAGAATATAGGATTATGCATGCTTGTACTTTTGATATTGCCATTAGATATGATATCATATGTTGAATCATGAATTATTTACGTATGCGGTTGAGATAAGGTATAAGATATGCATGTCGTTGGAAAGCTAGCGAAAATTTAAGAACTTTTCATTTAGATATCGAATGGTTTCGATGAACGGATTTGAAGTTATAGCCAATTGAATTTTTGTATTATTATTAAAAATGATTATTATTATCGTCGTTATTATCGTCGTTCTAGTTTTATATTATTATTACCATTATCATTATCAATAAAAGGAATTATCATTAAAAATTATTATTTTTATTATTATTACTATCGTTATTATCGTTAAAGTTATAATTAGTATTATTATTATTATTATTATCTAATTATTATTATTATTATTATCATTATTAATATATATATATATATATATATATATCATTATTTAAAAATGGTTATTGTTATTGTTATTATTATTATTATTATTAATTATTATCATTAAAATAGTTATTAGTATTATCGTTAATAATATCATAGTAATTATCATTATTAGTATTATTGTAATTAAAACTAATATTAGTAACACCAAATTATTTTGATTACTATTATTATCATTATTATGAACACGATATAAAAGACGATTAAAAGCTATTAAACGAAACGATTAGGAAATAATGATTATGAGTATCATGATGAAATTAAAATATTATAAGATATTGATTTAAATAAAATTATCGTTCTTATTATTTTTATCATTGCTATTATTATTAAAAGTATCGTTAGCATTAAAAACTATCATTTTAACAAAAAATATCATTTTAATAAAAATGTCATTGTTATTATAAAATATCATTATTATTATCATTTTAAATAGAATTATTATTTTAAATTTAATATTAAAAAGTATCGTAAATATTAAAGTTATCATAATTAGAATTATCATTTTATCATAATGTCATTTTTAGTAATTATAAATATTGATATTTTTATTAATAGAATAATAATAATTATTATTACAAAATAATATAACTTTTACTTACTATTATTATAGATATTATTTTATCAAATAAATATGTGATACAAACATATTTTACTACGTGTAATAAAATTACTTTAATAATACCTATCATATTATCTTTATGATATTAAATGAACTCTATAAATTTTATTACTTAATATATATAAAAGTATATTTTATTATATAAATTTTAATATAAAATTTTATTTATTAATAAATGAATTATATTATTTACTCTAATAAATCTTTTAAAAATATTTAAAAATATAAAACGACGGTATTTAAACTATATATTAATCATGTATAGATTTTGGAAATTATTTTGAGTCAAATTGACTTTTGTTGACCTTTACATATTATTCTCGAGCCTTAGGATTGTGATACACTATGACTTGACCTAATTTGTTAGACAAATATTGACCAACACATAAATATATATATAATTAATTTAGGTTTGTGAATCTGAGACCAACCTTGCACTTGTTCAATGACGTTATATGTATTTTTACTATGAAATACAGTATGGTGAGCTTCATTTGCCTTTTTACCCTTTATATTTTTGGGCTGAGAATACATGCGCAATTTTTATAAATGTTTTACGAAATAGACACAAGTAATTGAAACTACATTATATGGGTGAATGATCGAAGTCGAATATGCCCCTTTTCCTTGGTAACCTAAGAATTAGTAAACCGATCTATTAATTGACGCGAATCCTAAAGATAGATCTATTGGGCCTAACGAACCCCATCCAAAGTACCAAATGCTTTAGTACTTCGAATTCGTTTTTATCATATCCGAAGGATTTCCCGGAATGATAGGGGATATTCTTATATGCATCTTGTTAATGTCGGTTACCAGGTGTTCACCATATGAATGATTTTTGTCTCTATGCATGGGACGTATATTTATGAGAACTGGAAATGGAATTCTTGTGGTCTATTAAAATAATGGAAATGAATGATTATGATAAACTAATGAACTCACCAACCTTTTGGTTGACACTTTAAAGCATGTTTATTCTCATGTGTTAAAGAAATCTTCCGCTGTGCATTTGCTTATTTTAGAGATATTACTTGGAGTCATTCATGGCATATTTTGAAAGACGTTGCATTCGAGTGGTTGAAATTCATCAAGATTATTATTAAGTCAATTATAGTTGGATGTATTATGAAATGGTATGCATGCCGTCAACTTTCATTGTAAAGAAAGTTTGTCTTTTAGAAACGAATGCAATGTTTGTAAAATGTATCATATAGAGGTCAAATACCTCGCGATGAAATCAACTATTGTGAATCATTTATAATGTATATGAACGAGTCCTTTCAACCACCGCCTCCAATCTTATCAATCGATTACCTACTCCTACCTTGTCCAATAAATCACCCTATGAATCCTTATTCGGGTCACCTCCAAACTACCTCAAACTCCGAAGCTTTGGTTGCCTTTGCTACCCTTGGATTCGACCTTACACATCCCACAAACTTGACTCACGGTCCTTTCCATGTGTCTTTGTTGGGTACTCTTCCACTCAAAGCGCTTATCACTGTTTAGATCCTGTCTCAAATCGGATTTATACATCTCGCCATGTCAAATTTATGGAAGCTGAATTTCCATATGCCTCCTTATCAATGACATCTGCTTCTAACACACATCATCATACCACTGAAACTTGGTGTCATTTTAATGTTCCCATCTTTTCCAGCCCTTCGACATCTACTGATGACACCACAGACACACAAACACCCCCTCCGCCACCTACGGATGCACCTCTATCTCCTCCTACGCCTACCACTGATACACCACCATCACCCGCTGCCACAGTTCACACACCCGCTGCTCCTGTTTCCACCAGTACTGCAGCCCTTCCACCATTGTTACACGCTCTCATCATAACATATACAAGCCTAACCCGAAATATGCCAATCCTATGTCACTTCAACACCGCAATCTTGAGCCTACAACTGTTCCTCAAGCTCTTAATGGCCCTTCGCGGAAAGAAGCAATGCTCGCTGAGCTCTATGCGCTTCATAAGCTGGGCACTTGGGTTCTTGTTCCCTCTGATCAGGCTCAAAATTTGGTTAAGTGCAAGTGGGTTTTTCGCATTAAATACAAACCAGATGGCTCTCTTGATCGTTATCGTGCACGCTTAATCGCCAAAGGTTTTCAACAACGTCCGGGTCTTGACTACGCTGAAACGTTCAGCCCGGTCGTTAAACCGGCAACGGTACGCACACTTTTGTGTCTAGCTGTCACCCGTAACTGGTCTCTTCGTCAGTTGTATATAAATAATGCCTTCCTCAATGGCACACTTGAGGAAGATGTTTATATGGCTCAACCTCCAGGTTTTATTGATTCCACTTTTCCGAATCATGTTTGCAAGCTTCGTAAAGCAATCTATGGTCTTAAGCAAGCTCCTCGAGCCTGGTATACTGAGCTTACTACTTTCCTTCTCGGTTATGGCTTTACTCGATCCGTTGCAGATGCCTCACTCTTTATTAATTACTCTCGAGCTGCGCCTATATATCTAATTGTTTATGTCGATGATATTGTGCTCACAAGTCCTGACACGAGTATCCTCGATGACTTTATTAAGTGTTTATCCAGCAAGTTTGCTCTCAAAGATCTCGGATCGTTGTCATATTTCTTAGGGGTTGAAGTGATTCCATTTACTAAGGGCCTGTTTCTCAGTCAGCGCAAGTACATTCTGGACTTATTGGACCGTGCCGACCTGAAATATGCTAGACCTATGTCAACACCGATGGCTACTAATGTTTTGTTACATCTTCACTCTGGTTTGCTGATTACCAATCCAACGGAGTATCGAGCTCTTGTTGGTAGTTTACAATACTTATCTCTTACTCGACCTGATGTAGCTTTTGCTGTTAACAGGTTGTCTCAGTTTATGCACGCTCCTCGCAGCGATCACTGGACCGCTCTCAAGCGTGTGCTTCGGTATCTTGCAGGTACAATTGATCATGGCATTACTCTTCGTCAAGATTCTTCTCTGGATCTTCATGCCTTTTCTGATACGGACTGGGGTGGCAATAAAGATGACTACAAGTCTACTATGGGTCATGTGGTTTTTCTCGGTAAAAATCCTATTAGTTGGAGTTCCAAGAAACAACGATTTGTGTCTCAGTCCTCTACCGAAGCTGAGTATAAAGGTGTTGCTGCTACCACTTCAGAGCTTTTATGGTTGACTAATCTTTTGCGTGAATTGGGGGTTTCTTCTAAATCTCAGCCGGTCATCTAGTGCGATAATCTTGGTGCCACACTTCTGAGTGCTAATCCAGTGTTTCACTCTCGGATGAAGCACTTGGCTTTAGCATATCACTTTATCCGCGAGCAAGTTCAACTTGGTACTCTACGGGTTACACATGTTCACTCGAGTGATCAGCTTGCCGATGCACTTACCAAGCCGTTGTCTCGAGCTAGCTTTGGTTTGCTACTGTCCAAGATTGGACTCGTCTCTCGGTCGACCATCTTGCGGGGGCATGATAAGGATAAGGGTTAAACAAGTTTGAATTATATTAGGATAACTATTTTAGTTTAGATATAGCTAATTATTCTGCCGCATCTTTTGCTTCTGTTGTAGTCGATAGTCTAGCTTGTGCTTATCACATTAGTGTTGTAAACTTGTATGACTCTAGTTTTATATTCCTATATATTGTAACCTATTTCATTAATGAGAAGTCGATTAATCTTCAATCCTCTATAATATCCATGTTACCCTCTTTTTTACTAATATGAACAAAAAAAATACACATTGAAATTCAATTCAGTATTTGTTTCCAATTGATTGAGTATCCTCTTCGATTGAGTAACCTCTTCGTCCGGAACATTTTTGCAACCTCCTCATCAATCTCCTTATCACTAGCATCTTTAAGTAGAACCCTACATCATCGGATCACATAACAAACGGGAACAACATGATATTTTGGGTTCACTTGGAGCACCAGATTTAAATTTTAGGGGTTTAAACTTCAGATCTTCATCCTTGGCGTACTTCAAGTCTCTCACAGCTTCATCCTCTCCGTACTTCATAAACTGCTCATCCAATCTTACCACTCCTTCGACATTTTAAACCATTGTTGGTGATCTAGGGTGGGTTTAATATTTATACCATACACAAACCCTTGCATTGAGCCTAAGATGTTAAAAAATGTTGGAGGTTTGGTAAACTTGAATGAGAAGTTTATGAAGTACGCAGATGATGAAGCTGTGAGGACTTGAAGTACGCAAAGGATGAAGATATGAAGTTAGAACTCCTAAAATTCAAAGTTGGTGCTCTAAGTGAAGCCAAAATGTTTGAAATCTGAAAGTATTGTTCCCCGTTTGTTGTGCGATCCAAGTGATGATACAGTTCTACTTAAAGATGCTGGTGCTAAGGAGATTGATGAGAAAGTTTTCTAAGATGTTTAAGATGAGAAAGTTACTCCGTAAACTAGGGGCAAATATTGAATTTGAGACTGTATTTTTGTTCATATTAGTAAATAAGAGTGTAGCATGGTTATAAGATCTGTAGAAATGAACTTTCATAGTTTATGAAATATGCCAGAGTACTACTTTCCTTGTGTATTTTAATTTCTTTTTATAACTGATAATTTTCATAATTAATACGTTCTCGTTGTTTCTCCAGATCCGGCCATTTGACCGTTTGTCCTCTGTCAGATTAATTAATAATACATACAAGAGGTTATCTACACTAGTAATTTGGTCTATTCGATTATTAGGTTTAGTGTTTGATAGCCGTTTACCATAAGAACTCGATTCCAATCCGTATACTATACTATATTATCAGTTGGGCATGGTGCTTAAACCTGTTCCTCTTGATTAATTCTTTTAAAACCATGAAAAAATTGGCATTTTCCAGTTGTAGAGACGATTGTTGATTTTGTTATATATAATTTTGATGAGTTTGTAACATATATTTATCTTGCATTATTTATGCTTTTTTGTAACATTTATCTTTCAATTTTGAAGGCTTCATATCATTCATTCGTAAATTTTGTATATAGTAGTTATGTCATTCCTTTTTGTTGTAGAATCGAAATCGAATTTGATTATTACTAGTTTGTTTTTGTTAAATTGAGAATTGTATTTGAGCTAATAATGGGGCTATCTGTGTGTATGGTTCTGATCGTCAAAGCTCTGAGTGTAGAATTTGTTGATATCTAGGTGGTACACTTAAGTAGTTTTTTCATTCATTTACTTATTGGGTTCATTTAATATCAAAGTGTCAATTGAAAAAAGGTCTAAAGAGTTTTATTTAAAATTACTATTAATTAACATTTGTTATAATTTAGCAGTATAACTACCTTTAGTGGTCTGGTTCTTGACTGTAGGCTATTGATTATTAGAAGATAAAAGAGAGGGAGAGAGTATATTATAATTTTTGGTACATTTGATTTACATTCATCGATCCTTATTTATACTACTCAAATTCTACTGTACAATTCATTCATGAGATATCAAATAGGATTTGCTTTTTGACTTTATGTACAAATTTGTCGGCCACTTTTTTATGTCTTATAACACTCCCCTTTGGACGACAATTTTATTTTGTTGGAGATCAACTATAAGTTACTGCCTCGTTAAAAACCTTGCTAAAGAAAACACAGTGGGAAAAAACTTTAGCTAAGGGAAAAAGAGTGCAGCATGGAGTTGACTCCCCCTCAAGTAGACATTGCTTCAGTTGTTACATCTTTTGAACATGTCTCATGCCAATGTTATGAACGTGTGTTCTGAAAATAGCAGTTAGAAGTGCTTTCGTGAAAAGATCAGCAGAGTTTTTGCTGGACTGCACATATCTCATTTCAATCTGGTTGTCCTTAATGAGATTTTGAGTGTATGAGAAGAATCTAGGAGGTATGTGTTTTGTTCGGTCACTTTTGATATACCCTTCTTTCATCTGTGCTATGCAAGCTGCATTATCTTCATAGATAGTTGTTGGACTTTTATCGCGTTCCAGTCCACAAGAATCAGTAATGAATTGTGTCATTGATCTCAACCAAAAACATTCCCGAGTAGCTTCATGTAATGCAATCACTTCGGCATGATTTGATGATGTTGCAACAAGTGTTTGTTTTTGAGAACGCCATGATATTGCGGTACCTCCATTTAGGAATACATATCCATTTTGAGATTTAGCTTTATGTGGATCAGATAAATAACCTGCATCTGCATAACCAACCAAATCTTGTTTTGATTCGTTAGAATAAAATAATCCTAAATCAGTAGTTCCTCGAAGGTATCGAAATATGTGTTTGATCCCATTCCAGTATCTTTTGGTATGAGCTGAGCTGAACCTTGCCAACAAATTAACTGCAAAAGAAATGTCAGGTCTTGTACAATTTGTAAGATACATAAGAGCTCCAATTGCACTAAGATATGGTACTTCTGGTCCCAGGATATCTTCATGGTCTTCACAGGGACGAAATGGATCAGTGTCAACATTAAGTGATCTAACAACCATAGGAGTACTTAATGGTTTTGCCTTGTCCATATTAAAACGTTTTAAAATCTTTTCAGTATATGTTGTTTGATGTACAAGTAAACCATTAGGCATATGTTCAATTTGTAAACCAAGGCAATACTTGGTTTTTCTGAGATCTTTCATTTCAAATTCTTTCTTTAGAAGTTGAATGGCTTCATGGATCTCTTTATTTGTACCTATGATATTAAGATCATCAACATAAACAGCTATGATCACATATCCGGATGTTCTTTTCTTAATGAAAACACATAGGCAAATAAGATTATTAGTATACCCTTTGCTTATCAAGTAATCACTTAATCGTTTATACCACATGCGACCTGATTGTTTCAACCCATATAAAGACCTTTGTAACTTGATTGAGTACATTTCTTTGGATTTTGCATTGGTTGCTTCTGATACCTTAAATCCTTCAAGTATCTTCATATATATATCGCTATCAAGTGATCCATAAAGATAAGCAGTCACAACATCCATAAGATGCATTTCTAAATTTTTAGAAACTGCCAGGCTGATTAAGTATCTAAAAGTAATTGCATCCATAACAGGAGAATAAGTTTCCTCATAATCAATTCCTGGTCTTTGAGAAAAACCTTGAGCTACAAGTCTAGCTTTATACCTTGTAACTTCATTTTTCTCATTTCTTTTTCGCACAAAAACCCATCTATATCCCACAAGTTTCACATCTTTAGGTGTGAGAATGATAGATCCGAAAACTTTTCTTATATTGAGCGATTCAAATTCGGCTCGTATTGCTCCTTTCCAATGATCCCAATCATGTCTATTTTGACATTCCATGACAGATTTTGGTTCTGGATCATCATCATCATTCATGATGTCATATGCAACATTATATGAAAATATCTCATCAAGATTTTTCATTTCATTTCGGTTCCATAATATTTTTGAATGTGCATAATTGATTGAAAATTCCGTATTGACATCATCAATCTCCTCTGCAGAAGGAGTATTGATTTGTAGTTCTTTTTGAACACTTTCTTTTACCTTATTATCAGCTGATTTTCTTTTTCGAGGATTTTTATCTTTGGAACCAATTGGTCTCCCACGTTTTTGGCGTGGCAAAGACTCAAGAATGACATTATTGCCAGTTTTTGGAATTTCAATTCGAGCTGGAGCATTTGCTGCTGGTATATATGATTTAGTCACTCTTTTTGTATCTGTAAATGCATCCGGCAATTTATTCGCAAGTTCTTGCATATGCATTATTTTTTGAACTTCGGTCTCGCATTCTTTTGTGCGAGGATCAAGATACATTAATTGAGGTTCACACCATGAAACATCATTTTCTTTATTTTTTATTTCTCCCCCTAATCTAGGGAATAATGTTTCATTAAAGTGACAATCAGCAAAACGTGCTGTAAAAACATCACCCGTCATGGGTTCAATATATCTTATTATTGAAGATGTTTCATATCCAACATATATTCCCATCCTTCTTTGAGGACCCATTTTAGTGCATTGTGGTGGTGAGATAGGGACATAAACCGCACAACCAAATGTTCTAAGGTGGGAAATATTTGGCTGATGGTCAAAAGCAAGTTGCAAGGGAGAATATGTATGACTTGCACTTGGTCTAATGCGAATCAATGATGCAGCATGCAAAATTGCATGGCCCCATACAGATACTGGGAGTTTTGTTCGCATTATCAATGGTCTAGCTATTAGCTGCAATCGTTTAATTAATGATTCAGCTAAACCATTTTGTGTATGCACATGGGCAACGGGATGTTCAACAATAATCCCAATAGACATGCAAAAGTTATTAAATGCTTGAGACGTAAACTCACCGGCATTATCTAGTCTCACCCTTTTAATAGTATAATCAGGGAAATGTGCTCTCAATTTAATAATTTGTGCAAGAAATTTTGCAAATGCCATATTTCGACTTGATAATAGACAAACATGAGACCATCTACTAGATGCGTCTATTAGAACCATAAAATATCTAAATGGTCCACATGGTGGATGAATTGGTCCACATATATCATCTTGAATTCTTTCAAGAAACATTGGTGATTCTTTTTCAACCTTAAGAGGTGATGGTCTTATTATCAACTTTCCAAGTGAGCATGATGTACATGGGATAAGTGCATCATGAGGGATCCTTTGATCCGCTAATGGATGTCCATGTGTATTTTGTATTATTCGTTTCATCATTGTTGATCCTGGGTGGCCTAATCTCTCATGCCACAAACTGATCATTACAGGATCACATGATTTTTCTTTAACTACCACATTTACTTCAGGTACATTTATATGTGTATAATGTAAACCAGAATGAAGTCTTGGTAGTTTTTCAATTACACGATTCTTATCAGTGATACTTAAATATTTTTCATTTTCTGTTGTCACTGACTGATAATCATATCCATTTTGGTATATGTCAGAGAAACTTAACAAATTTCTCTTTGACATGGGAGAAAATAAGGCATTATTTATCATAAAATTCGTACCATTTGGTAACATGAATTTTGCCTTTCCCATTCCTTTTATTAAGTCCACAGGACCTGATATAGTATGTATAGTTCCTTCCGTTGCTTTCAAGTCTGTGAAATATTTTTTAGATTTGAGTATGGTGTGAGTAGCACCACTGTCTGCAATACAAATATCTCCACCATTTGACTGATTTCTTACTCCGGCAGTATACATCGTGAACTTCAAAAAAAAATATGAGAAACAAATAATGAGTACATAATTCATCAATATATTACATTCAAAACATGTTACAAACGATAGCACATAATAAGGAAATATGTAGTAAACTAGATATGGTGTAGATTGAAAATCTACAACCATTTATTTAACGAGAACATATAATAGGATATCTATATATATAGATATTAGAAATTTATTCATTAAAGTAGTCACAAGTTGGTTCAGTGATTTTTGTATCAAGGTCATCCACAAGATTTGCTTCTTTTCCTTTTCCCTTTAGGGATTCTTGATACCGATTAACAGAATATTGATTTGTTCGGCAGTTTTTAGACCAGTGGCCAATTTTACCACATCGGTAACAAGAATCTTCAACATTCTTTGAAGAGCCTTCTTCAACATTGTGATTTGTGAGATTGTATGGTGTTTGGATTTTATAATTTTGTGGATTATTATTTCTTTGTCCACGACCACCACGACCACGACCACCACCACGACCATTACCATAAGGGTGATTTCGAACATAATTATGATTTTTATTATTGTTATGGTAATTTCCATGATGATGGTTTTGGCCAATTTGGCTACGACCTTGTCCACGCCCTCGTCCATGTGCATTTCTTCTTTTATTATTATTATTGTTAATAACATTAGCTTCAGGAAATGCTACCGCACCGGTAGGACGAGATTCTTGATTTTTCATCAGTAATTCTTTATTAACTTCTGCAACTAAGAGATAAGTTTGAAGTTTGGAAAAAGTTTTATAATTCTGCAATCTTAAATTTTCTTGCACAGTTATGTTTGCAGAATGCATTGTGGAGAAAGTTTTCTCCATCATATCAGCATCACTTATTTCTTGACCACAGAATTGAAGCTTTGAACGGATCTTGAACATGGCCGAGCTGTATTCACTTACCCTTTTGAAATCTTGGAACCTTAGATTTCTCCATTCTTCCCTCGCAGCTGGGAGTAATATTTCCTTTTGATTATCGAATCTACTCTTGATACTTTCCCATAAAACATGTGGATCTTTGATAGTGAGAAACATATGTTTTAAGGTGGTATCAATATGTTTGCGAATAAAAGCAATTGATTTTAATTTATCTTGATCGGAACAAGTATTGTTTTCTTTTAAAGTTTCTAGAATACCCAATGATCCAAGATTTATTTCTACGTCCATAACTCATGATGTGTAGTTTGTTCCCGATACGTCTAAGGCATCAAACTCAAGCTTTGATAAGTTTGACATTTTCTATTTTCAGAAAGATGAACAACATAAATCATAATCATAATCAATTTTTTTCATAGACAAATAACAACATGAAATTAGAATTAGTTTAGATTCATAAGTAGCAAACAAAGGAATAATGGTATGATTACAAATAATAAAATCATAAGGGAAGGATAAGATATAGGTTCATCTAGTGGTGTACAAGCAACAAGGATGATAGCTATTATGACCAATACAGTAGGAAAAATCATCCTTGAGTTAATCATCTTTTTAAAAAAAAAATTGAGAGTAGTAATTTGAGAAAATGAAGATTGATTTGTGAAAATGTGAAAACGGGGATGTTTAATTTATATTTGAAAAATATAGTTGTTGTAACGTCGTCAGTTGACGTTAACAATCGTTATGTATATATGACCTTTGTAACGTCGTTAGTTGACGTTAACGAATAAAGTCACTATATCAAAACGCGTATGAGTAATATAAAGGACAAGATTTTTTTTTATATCATACGTAAAGAAAAAAAAACAAAAGACAAAATCTTTCAAAAAGATACGGAGTATATATATGAGATCAATTTATCAACTTGTTAATTTTGAAAATCTTATGTATTTAAAAAGTCGTATTTTTCAAATACTTTAGGGGTATGTTATGTAACTTATAATTAATAATTTCTATCATGTCATTTTCATGTGAATAGTAAATTAATTAATTTCGTTTCATTTACTATTCATATGAATAGTAAATGAATTAATTTCGATTTACTATTTTGTTACTTGAGTAATATATATACATCATATATATATATATATATTTTATTTGACGTCTCGGTGTATATGTGTGTGACCCCGAAGGCTCAAATAAAAATAAACATTAGTATGCATGAAATAAATAATGATTAATTGCATAAGTAATCATAAATGTTAGATAACATAAATATAAATGTTAGTGAAGTTAATAAGAGTTAGATTACAGAAATATAATTCAGGCGGTATAACCAACCATATATAACATAAATATAAATGTTAGTGAACATAACTGTAAATGTTAGTATACATAAATAAATGTTAGATAACATAAATGTAAATGTTAGTATACATAAATAAATGCTAGATAACATAAATGTAAATTAGGCGACAGTGTCGACCATATATCATTTAGGTGGTATAACCGACCATATATTAGTTAGGTGGCAGGGCCAACCATATTTAGTATAAATGTTGAGATAATCGTGCTGATAACGTGTTATAATTTAGCAGTATAACTACCTTTAGTGGTCTGGTTCTTGATTGTAGGCTATTGATTATTAGAAGATAAAAGAGAGGGAGAGAGTATATTATAATTTTTGGTACATTTGATTTACATTCATCGATCCTTACTTATACTACTCAAATTCCACTGAACAATTCATTCATGAGATATCAAATAGGATTTGCTTTTTGACTTTATGTACAAATTTGTCGGCCACTTTTTTATGTCTTATAACAACATTAACATTAGGAATGAAAATACAGCAGTATAAGCTCATGGAATTTTTTCAAATATAGTAAAAACTGATATGACTTTTTATGTATATCATGGATTTCCATCTTTACTTGTATGTATTTGTTGTGATTAAGAGGGGATCGCCTGGACGTTGGTACAAACAGAAATTTGAGAGAAAATAACTCTATTACTAACAAAAATAGATTACACGAGTATTACAAAACTCATACAAAAAAAAAAACTCTCAAAATAACACATTAGGGATTCTCACCACTATCTAGGGATGTATTCACTCAAACTCACACACACTAACTAGGTTGTGATTACACTTTTTCTGAATGCTATTACAATGAAGGTTTCTACCTCTATTTATAAGAAGATTCTGAGGAGGTGAAATGGTGTGAACGGGATGGTGTGAACGCATAAAATGGTGGCTAGCCGTAATTGTTTTCAACTTTGCTACTTCCATATGAGTTGTCAAAGTTGACTAGCCGTCATTGTTTTCAAGTTTGCTTCTTCCACATGAGATGACGACATCTAGAAGAAACTAGAATGAGGTATCTAGATGATAGACATCTAGAAGATACTAGATTACGGCTGGAAGCGTTATCAGTATTCATGTACCATATTTGAATATTTGCAGATAAAGAGTATGTTAGGGACATTCTTTTTCTTTTTAATTACGAGTATTTGTTAGGGACAATGTAATGAACACATAAAATAAATTAACTACTACTTACGTAAGTGATGAAATTTATAACCTCTTAAAACGAGGTGCAGCAAAAAGGCGTAATTACAACAGGCACTTATTAAACAAACACAGCAGATACTTTCATTGGGTTTGACCCTTGACCCATTAGAATTAATAATTAAAGGTTGACCTAACAAGATTATGAATTTGGCATAATCGCCATAAATTTCATTGATGAGGATAAAATGTTTCTACAGTACAAATGAAGAAGAATACAGCCCTTTTATAATATCTCTATGTCTATCAGCTAACTACCACTAACTACTAACTAATTTGTAACTAACTCTCTAACAACCAATAATACATATTTAGTGAATAAATTAAATACAATTACAATTAGTAAAATGTTTTTGTCTCTTCATGTATTGTGATGAGAGTGAGTTGACCACAGCTTTGACTTTGTGATTTGCTTCATCTTCATATATCTCTTTATCCCCCCCCCCCAAAGTTGGCAATGTGTATGGGTCACATATGCCAAACTTGATGATACAAAGTATGAAATGGAGCTTTGTTGAGTGGCTTGGTGAGAACATCTGCAATTTGTGCTGTAGAAGGGATGAAATGAATAGTGAGTTGACCAGCTTTGACTTTATCCCTGACAAAATGGCAGTCAATTTCAATGTGTTTGGTCCTTGCATGTTGTACAGGATTTGCTGCTAGGGCTATTGTGGAGGCATTATCACAGAAAATATGGACAGGTGTGGTAGTAGGAACATGTAGGTCATGTAATAAACTCTGTAGCCATGTTATTTCACAAGTGCAGACTGCAAGTGCCCTATACTCTGCTTCAGTGGATGATGTAGATACCACAACTTGCTTTTTAGATTGCCAGGAAATTAAACAAGAACACAAGTAAATGCAGTAACCTGTTACAGACCTTCTAGAAGTAGAACATTTGGCCCAATCACTATCACAGTAGGCCTGTAAAGATAGTGAAGTATGTTGTGGAAAGTGTAAGCCTTGTCCATGAGACAACTTGAGGTATCTAAGTACTTTGTATAAAGCCTGAAGATGACTTGTTTTAGGGGATTGACTAAACTGACTAAGTATTTGAGCTGCAAAGGACAAGTCAGGCCTAGTGATAGTGAGGTAAATTAGTTTGCCAACAAGTATTCTGTATTGGGTAGCATTAGGTAAAGGTTCACCAATGTTGTCTATGAGATTAATGGTTGGATCTAAAGGGATATTAGATGGCTTTTCATCAAGTATACCAGCTAAGTGAAGAAGTTCTAAGGCATATTTCCTTTGTGACATTGTAATACCTTGTGAGTTTCTAAGGAATTCGATCCCTAGATAGTAATGTATGGAACCAAGGTCTTTGATGCTAAAAGTTGTATCAAGCTGCTGTTTAACATCAGAAATGAGTGAGGGATTGTTACCAGTAAGAAGCAAGTCATCAACATAGATGACTAGGGCCAAAAAATTGGTACCCTTATTGTATGTGAGCAAAGAGGTATCTGCATAGCTCTGTTTAAAGCCATAAGATATCAGAAAATCAGTGAGTTTAGTAAACCACTGTCTATTAGCCTGTTTCAAACCATCTAAAGACTTTTGTAATTTACAAACATAGTTTGGTGGAACAGATTTGGTATATCCCTGTGGTATGTGCATATAACTTCTTCATTTAGATCACCATGGAGAAATGCATTATTGACATCTAGTTGTTCCATTTCCCAATCATGATAAGCTGTAGTTGCAATTAGTGCCCTAACTGTTACCATTTTTGCAACAGGTGCAAAGGTTTCTTTATAATCTGTTCCTTCTTTTTGAGTGAAGCCTTTTGCTACTAATCTTGCTTTGAACCTTTCCACAGAACCATCTGAGTTGAATTTGATTCTGTAAACTCACTTGCAGCCAATGGCAGTTTTATTTGTGGGTAGTGGTGTAATTGTCCAGGTATTATTGGATTCAAGGGCTTGCAGCTCTTTTGTCATTGCTTCAACCCATTTTACATGTTTAGATGCTTGTGTATAGGAATGTGGTTCCACAAGGGAATTGTTAGTGCAGATGATATGTCTAGTGGTAGGTGAGATAATGTTTGAGTAATTAATGTATTTAGAGTGATGGAATTTTGAAATGGAATTTACTTTTGAGTTTGGAAATGTGCAATGATAGTCTTTGTATTTTGTTGGGAATGTGTGTGATTTGGTAGATGTTCTTTTGGTGGGTTGAGTAGGAGTGGAAGTGTGGTCAGTATTAGGGTTAGAGTTAGTGTAGAATTGAGGATTGATTGGAGATGTATTGTGTGTTGTGGATGTAGAAGTGTTAGTTGGAGAATGATCATTGATATTTGGATTTGGTGAAGATTGAGGTGATTGTGTAATAGTTGGAGATTGAGTTTGTGCAGGATTTGTTGATGAAGGTGGAGATGTTTGAGTTATATTGGTGGATGGAGCTTGAGTTATGTTTTGAATTGTTTCAGAATGAGGGATAGGTACAGATGTAGGTATTGTTTCAGATGTGGTGTAAGATGGGAGTTTGGATTTAAATGGAAAAATGTTTTCATTAAATAAGACATGCCTGCTTGTGAAGCCTTTGTGATTTTGGAGATCATAGAGTATGTAACCTTTTTGTGTGGTGGAGTAGCCAAGTAGGACAAAAGGAATGGATCTGGATTGAAATTTGTCTGTTGAATGAGTGTGTGCATAGGCTTGACAACTAATGATTCTGAGATGTGAGATGTCAGGTGTTGTGTTGTAGAGTAGTTCATATGGACTTTTGTGTTGAAGAGGTTTGGTGGGTAATCTGTTGATGAGATAGGTGGCTGTGAGGATACAGTGTCCCCAAAGATGAATTGGAATCTCAGATTGAAACCTTATAGCCCTTGCTATTTCCAAAAGTTTTTTGTGTTTTCTCTTCACTCTTTCATTTTGTTGTGGTGTGTATGGATAGCTTGTTTGGTGTATGATTCCATTTTGGTTGAAAAATTCATTTAGAGTTTGATTTAGGAATTTTGTTCCATTATATGTTCTTATAGTTTTGATAGATGGTTGAAAGTGATTTTTGATGTAGGTATGGAATGTTTTTATGTGTGAAATAGCATGATGTTTGCTAGGTAACAAATAAGTCCATGTGGCCCTAGAGTAGTCATCAACAACGGTGAGTAAGTAAGTACAATTATTCATTGTTTTGTGTTTGTATGGACCCCACATGTCCATATGTACAAGTGAGAATGCAGAAGATGCATGAGAATTACTAACAGAAAAAGGTAGTGAGTGTTGTTTTGATAAAGGACAAATATTGCAACTAGCAGTTGTGTATGTACATTTTATTACCGAATGTAAAGGTTTGATAGACTTCATGACTTGAAAGGATGGATGTCCAAGTCTGGAATGTCATAGAGTAGTTTCATCAGTTGTAGATGTGGTGAGCTGGTTTGTGATGTGACTGGAAGCCTTAAGTTGTTGATGAATCACATAAAGACCATTACAGAGGGTGCCATGTACAATCCTCTTGTTGTGGTCCTGAAAATAGCATGATAGAGGTGTGAATAGTACAGATAAGGGAATGTGTTGACCTAGTTTGCTTACAGAGAGTAAGTTATATGAAAAGCTACGTATGTAGAATAAATCATGAAGGATTATGTTTTGGTTAATGGTGACAGAACCAATTGTGGCTACAGAGGTGTTATGACCATTAGGTAAAGTGACAAGAATAGGTGTGTGGCTATTGTGAATATTGTGCATATTTGATAAAGAGGTGGATATGTGGTCTGTGGCACCACTATCCACTACCCAAGCATCTTTAACATGTGCTATAAGTGAAGCAATAAACCTGTATTTCTGTGATGAAATGTGTGATGCAATGAGTTTATGAGTACCTGCAGATGTGCCAGGTTCACCGTCCCTTTGAGAATTCTGCATCATGATTAACACTTGGTTTAGCTGGTTTTGTAACTGATCCATCCTAGCATTCATTGCCATTTCAGTGTTGCCATCATTTGTGGTTACCAAGTTGACACTCTTCGATGGTGTCGTGTATTGAGGTGATGTTTTATTTGGAGGTGTATATTTGCTATGTAATGGATAACCAACTAGATATCCTACAATCTTATAGCACTCTTCCTTTTGATGCCCTTCTAAACCAAAATTACCACACAAGATTCCTTTCTTGAAGTTGCTCTTTCTTTCCTGTTGTCCATTAGCTGTTGAGGTCCTCCTAGGGTTCCATCTTGAGGTGTTGCTATTGTTAAACCTGTTGTATTGTGAAGAGCTTGAGTTGTTGTATTAACCCTGTGCAGAGAGTGCAACAGATATGCTAGGTTTAGTAGTTATGAAATCCTTTTGCCTTTCTTCTTACCTAATCATTCCATAGGCCTTGTTGACATTTGGTAGAGGCTGCATTAATAAGATTTGTCCTCTGATATTCGAGTAACACTCATCAAGTCCCATCAAGAACTGCATGAGCCTTTTCCTTTGATCCCTTTCTATGTTCAGTTTTCCATTTTCACAAGTACAGACACAAGTGCATACATATGGTGCCTCTATAGCATCAATTTCATCCCAATATCCTTTAAGTTTGTGATAGTATACCTCAATTGAACATTGATTCTGTTTGAGTTGTGCAATTTCATTAGACAAGTGATAGATTCTGTGGCCATCAAGCTGAGAGTATTGCTCCTGAAGCACCTTTCATAGTTCATTTGCAGTGTTGACAAAATTGAGTGAGTTACTGATCTGATCCGTCATCGTGTTGAGTATCCATGATATAATCATGTCATTTTTCCTCTCCCATAGTGCTCTTGTTCTTGAATTAGTTTCTGGTTCAGCAAGTTCACCTGTAACGATCTTCAGTTTGTTCTTTGCATTTAAGGCAATCATCATAGATCGCTTCCATGAGCCATAGTTATCGGAACCAGTAAGCTTCTTTGATATGAGAATCAAGCATGGATGATCATTTTTATGGAGGAATAGCGGATGATTGGGTGAATTATGGTCCTCTTCGGTGAGATTTTCAGTTGAATTGTGAGTATTGTTGATCGACATGATTTGATTTGAGTTAGGTTAAGGATTTCAGTTGCGAAATTGACAAATTAGGGTTTTCAATTTCCTGAAGATGAGTGATGAAGATGATCAGTTTATGTGATGTTTAGTGAATTTGATAGAACGAAGATCGAATCACTGATTGTGATTTCGCTCTGATACCATAACAAGATTATGAATTTGGCATAATCGCCATGAATTTCATTGATGAGGATAAAATGTTTCTACAGTACAAATGAAGAAGAATACAGCCCTTTTATACTATCTCTATGTCTATCAGATAACTACCACTAACTACTAACTAATTTGTAACTAACTCTCAACCAATAATACATATTTAGTGAATAAATGAAATACAATTACAATTAATAAAATGCTTTTGTCTCTTCATGTATTGTGATGAGAGTGAGTTGACCACATCTTTGACTTTGTGATTTGCTTCATCTTCATATATCTCTTTATCCATTATAAATATTTTCGTTCGAGTATTGGAGTCTTTGCTCAAAATGCTTATTTTCGGTCAAACTTACAATCGCTTATTGACTCTGCTTTGCTTGGATCAAATAATGATATGGCTTCTTTCAAATTGTTGTCTTTCCTACCTAAAAGAATTAATTTTAATTGTAATATTTATATATGGTGATAAGTTCTTGATAGGCTTCCTACTAGAACTAATTTGCTTGGTCGTCATAGGTTTGAATTCTAATTTTTGCCTGTTTGGTCAAGTTCACTGTAAAAGTTGTGATCATCTTTGTATTGAGTATTTTTGAGGCGATTAATGTTGCTAATCTTAGGATTGGGTCATATTCTTTGAATTTGGTTTGTTTTGTACCGTAAAATGCTTTGGAATATATTGAGTTGGAGCAAGTAAGTGATACATGCTTCTGGCAGATGTGTTTTGATCGGGTTTATTTTCGGTGTTTCGGGGTAGGTTTTGTCTTATTTTGGTGTTCGGGTTCTCTAATTTGTTAGATAGTTTAACCAACATTGTTTTTGTCAGTGTATTGCGTTCTGTTCTGACATAAGGATTCTAGCTCGCCCACACTTGACTTACTTCTTCATTTGTTAACATCAAAAGGGAGTGTATTAAAGAGAGTGATATTGAATGGTGGTTACCCCCCCCCCCCCCCCCAAACAAAAGCACCGCCCGACGAAGGGGGGACGAGTAAATCTACATGACCAAAAACTTCGACCCTTCTTTCTAAATGGGGGTGGCCAGGGCACCGTTTACGGGCTTATGGATTGGATTCAATCAGCTTCACTCCTTCCTTTTTATGTTTTCGTGATGGTTATCGGCGAAAGCGAAATAAGATCTAAGATTGACATCATGATACACTAATTTACATAAATAATAATTAGAGTGATTGCAGACTCCACCCTTAACCAAGAAAAGGAATTTGGGTGTGCAAAGACATAAGAACTCTAAATAATAAGTTTTCATTGGTCAAGTTTTTTTAACCAACTTTGGTTACATGACTTTGGCTCTGGAACGCCAACTAGAATGTCGGGGTAGTGTCGAGGAATGTTTGAATGTCGACATTCCAGTCGACCGACGTCGATTCTGACCTACGACTCTCCGTTCTCTCAGGTGCTGTTTGTTTTATAAGATGTTTATGTTTGAAGATCTGCGGACCATGTCTGTAAAGAAGATGTATACTGAATAGTGAAGTCTGTTTATTTTTGTGTCTGCAAAATAACTTAGGGTGTGTATGTTTGCCTCTTAATAGAATGATTCAACGCTAAATGCTGAATCATTCAGCATTCAACATGTTCGTTTCTGACCTCTGAATGACATATTGTGCTGAATGGTTCATAATTCAGTGGTGAATCATTTAGAGTTGAAACACTTTCTTAACCATTAAACACCTAATTTTTCTGTAATATTGTGACGACCCGGAAATTTCTGACCAAATTTAAACTTTATCTTTAAATGATTTAATGTTTTTGACACAATAAGCAAAGTCTGTAATGTTGAGTCTCAAGTTTTGGAACTATATTCATGCAATCAATTATTCTTCGATTGTTCTCAACGATTCGCGAACAATTATATGTATGTATATATATATATTATAAGATGTACAAGTAAAAAATCACTTTGCTACAGTAAAACACTATTTGCTACAGTAAAAATGACTTTGCTACAGTAAAACACTATTTGCTACAGTAAAAACGACTTTGCTACAGTAAAACACTATTTGCTACAGTGAAAACGACTTTGCTACAGTGCTACAGTGAAACCGAATTTACTACAGTAAAACACTATTTACTACATTAAACACTATTTGCAACAGTAAACACTATTTACTACAGTAAACACTATTTGCTACAGTGAAATACTATTTGCTACAGTAACACTATTTGATGTCGGCGAACTACGAAACAAAAACAGATGTGAGCTGGACACTGAGCCCATGCGATCGCATGGGTTTATGCCTTCCCAGCCATGCGATCACATGGCTATGGAGGACAGGCCAAATGCTATAAAGTTCGACGTTTTTCTGATTTCTGATTCGTTTTATTCTTCTATCTCTCTATCTCTCGTATCTATATATATATATATATATATATATATTTATATTATTATTATTATTATTATTATTATTATTATTATTATTAAGATTAATATTATTACTAATAGTATTATACATAAAATACTACGACGAGGTTATGTCCAAACGATTTCAAAAATGGTTTTCAAGCGGGATAAAGCTAAGGAAACTATGGGTTATAGCTATGGAGGTTATGGGTAATGTTCGTGGGTATTGTTTGCAAATCAAACCTAGTGTTTATCACCTCTGTTACGTCTACATACTTTCCTGCAATATTGAATCACAATATTGATACGTGAGCATTCATATCTTATCTTTTATATATTAATAGTGCATCCCTGACTAGTGCTCGAGTATATATGTTTATGCATGCTTGTATGCTAAATTTCTTCGTTAAACAGTTTATGATGAATCACGAATTAAATACATATATTACTGATAAAAGGTATATGATATGCATGTTTTTGGAAAGCTGGAGAAAAATCAATAACTTTTCATTTAGAAATCGCGTAATTTCGATGAACGAATCAAAAGATATGGTCAACTGAATTATGATTGACGTTAATTGGAATTGCTTTTGAATCTGCAATTAATATTTAAACAACTTGTTTGTAAGATTGATAAATTGGATTTTTGAATATTACCAGCCGAGTAAATGAATCCTTATATAAGGCACATCTCGTTGTGTTGAACTATTGTCAAAATTAACTTTTTGAAACGACTTTGGATAACTTTTGTATGTCGATATCGAGCATTAGGATTGGGATACACTATGACCTTGAAATGTCCCGTTTTATTGATTAAAAACGTTCCATATTAATTGATTTCGTTGCGAGGTTTTGACCTCTATATGAGACGTTTTTCAAAGACTGCATTCATTTTTAAAACAAACCATAACCTTTATTTCATAGATAAAGGTTTTAAAAAGCTTTACGTAGATTATCAAATACTGATAATCTAAAATATCCTGTTTACACACGACCATTACATAATGGTTTACAATACAAATATGTTACAACAAAATAAGTTTCTTGAATGCAGTTTTTACACAATATCATACAAGCATGGACTCCAAATCTCGTCCTTATTTAAGTATGCGACAGCGGAAGCTCTTAATAATCACCTGAGAATAAACATGCTTAAAACGTCAACAAAAATGTTGGTGAGTTATAGGTTTAACCTATATATATCAAATCATAATAATAGACCACAAGATTTCATATTTCAATACACATCCCATACATAGAGATAAAAATCATTCATATGGTGAACACCTGGTAACCGACATTAACAAGATGCATATATAAGAATATCCCCATCATTCCGGGACACCCTTCGGATATGATATAAATTTCGAAGTACTAAAGCATCAGGTACTTTGGATGGGGTTTGTTAGGCCCAATAGATCTATCTTTAGGATTCGCGTCAATTAGGGTGTCTGTTCCCTAATTCTTAGATTACCAGACTTAATAAAAAGGGGCATATTCGATTTCGATAATTCAACCATAGAATGTAGTTTCACGTACTTGTGTCTATTTTGTAAATTATTTATAAAACCTGCATGTATTCTCATCCCAAAAATATTAGATTTTAAAAGTGGGACTATAACTCACTTTCACAGATTTTTACTTAGTCGGGAAGTAAGACTTGGCCACTGGTTGATTCACGAACCTATAACAATATATACATATATATCAAAGTATGTTCAAAATATATTTATAACACTTCTAATATATTTTGATATTTTAAGTTTATTAAGTCAGCTGTCCTCGTTAGTAACCTACAACTAGTTGTCCACAGTTAGATGTACAGAAATAAATCGATAAATATTATCTTGAATCAATCCACGACCCAGTGTATACGTATCTCAGTATTGATCACAACTCAAACTATATATATTTTGGAATCAACCTCAACCCTGTATAGCTAACTCCAACATTCACATATAGAGTGTCTATGGTTGTTCCGAAATATATATAGATGTGTCGACATGATAGGTCGAAAAATTGTATACGTGTCTATGGTATCTCAAGATTACATAATATACAATACAAGTTGATTAAGTTATGGTTGGAATAGATTTGTTACCAATGTTCACGTAGCTAAAATGAGAAAAATTATCCAATATTGTTTTACCCATAACTTCTTCATTTTAAATCCGTTTTGAGTGAATCAAATTGCTATGGTTTCATATTGAACTCTATTTTATGAATCAAAACAGAAAAAGTATAGGTTTATAGTCGGAAAAATAAGTTACAAGTCATTTTTGTAAAGGTAGTCATTTCAGTCGAAAGAACGACGTCTAGATGACCATTTTAGAAAACATACTTCCACTTTGAGTTTAACCATAATTTTTGGATATAGTTTCATGTTCATAATAAAAATCATTTTCTCAGAATAACAACTTTTAAATCAAAGTTATCATAGTTTTTAATTAACTAACCCAAAACAGCCCGCCGTGTTACTACAACGGCGTAAATCCGGTTTTACGGTGTTTTTCGTGTTTCCAGGTTTTAAATCATTAAGTTAGCATATCATATAGATATAGAACATGTGTTTAGTTGATTTTAAAAGTCAAGTTAGAAGGATTAACTTTTGTTTGCGAACAAGTTTAGAATTAACTAAACTATGTTCTAGTGATTACAAGTTTAAACCTTCGAATAAGATAGCTTTATATGTATGAATCGAATGATATTATGAACATCATTACTACCTTAAGTTCCTTGGATAAACCTACTGGAAAATAGAAAAATGGATCTAGCTTCAACGGATCCTTGGATGGCTCGAAGTTCTTGAAGCAGAATCATGACACGAAAACAAGTTCAAGTAAGATCATCACTTGAAATAAGATTGTTATAGTTATAGAAATTGAACCAAAGTTTGAATATGATTATTACCTTGTATTAGAATGATAACCTACTGTAAGAAACAAAGATTTCTTGAGGTTGGATGATCACCTTACAAGATTGGAAGTGAGCTAGCAAACTTGAAAGTATTCTTGATTTTATGTAACTAGAACTTGTAGAATATATGAAGAACACTTAGAACTTGAAGATAGAACTTGAGAGAGATCAATTAGATGAAGAAAATTGAAGAATGAAAGTGTTTGTAGGTGTTTTTGGTCGTTGGTGTATGGATTAGATATAAAGGATATGTAATTTTGTTTTCATGTAAATAAGTCATGAATGATTACTCATATTTTTGTAATTTTATGAGATATTTCATGCTAGTTGCCAAATGATTGTTCCCACATGTATTAGGTGACTCACATGGGCTGCTAAGAGCTGATCATTGGAGTGTATATACCAATAGTACATACATCTAAAAGCTGTGTATTGTACGAGTACGAATACGGGTGCATACGAGTAGAATTGTTGATGAAACTGAACGAGGATGTAATTGTAAGCATTTTTGTTAAGTAGAAGTATCTTGATAAGTTTATTGAAGTCTTTCAAAAGTGTATAAATACATATTAAAACACTACATGTATGTACATTTTAACTGAGTCGTTAAGTCATCGTTAGTCGTTACATGTAAGTGTTGTTTTGAAACCTTTAGGTTAACGATCTTGTTAAATGTTGTTAACCCAATGTTTATAATATCAAATGAGATTTTAAATTATTATATTATCATGATATTATCATGTATGAATATCTCTTAATATGATATATATATATACATTAAATGTCTTTACAACGATAATCGTTACATATATGTCTCGTTTAAAAATCATTAAGTTAGTAGTCTTGTTTTTACATATGTAGTTCATTGTTAATATACTTAATGATATGTTTACTTATCATAGTATCATGTTAACTATATATATATCCATATATATGTCATCATATAGTTTTTACAAGTTTTAACGTTCGTGAATCACCGGTCAACTTGGGTGGTCAATTGTCTATATGAAACATATTTCAATTAATCAAGTCTTAACAAGTTTGATTGCTTAACATGTTGGAAACATTTAATCATGTAAATATCAATCTCAATTAATATATATAAACATGGAAAAGTTCGGGTCACTACAGTACCTACCCGTTAAATAAATTTCGTCCCGAAATTTTAAGCAGTTGGAGGTGTTGACGTATCTTCTGGAAATAAATGCAGGTATTTCTTCTTCATCTGATCTTCACGCTCCCAGGTGAACTCGGGTCCTCTACGAGTATTCCATCGAACCTTAACAATTGGTATCTTGTTTTGCTTAAGTCTTTTAACCTCACGATCCATTATTTCGACGGGTTCTTCGATGAATTGGAGTTTTTCGTTGATTTGGATTTCATCTAACAGAATAGTGAAATCTTATTTAGCAAAATATTTCTTCAAATTCGAGACGTGGAAAGTGTTATGTACAGCCGCGAGTTGTTGAGGTAACTCAAGTCGGTAAGCTACTGGTCCGACACGATCAATAATCTTGATTGGTCCAATATACCTTGGATTTAATTTCCCTCGTTTACCAAATCGAACAACGACTTTCCAAGGTGCAACTTTAAGCATGACCATCTCTCCAATTTTAAATTCTATATCTTTTCTTTTAATGTCAGCGTAGCTCTTTTGTCGACTTTGGGCGGTTTTCAACCGTTGTTGAATTTGGATGATCTTCTCGGTAGTTTCTTGTATAATCTCCGGACCCGTAATCTGTCTATCCCCCACTTCACTCCAACAAATCGGAGACCTGCACTTTCTACTATAAAGTGCTTCAAACGGCGCCATCTCAATGCTTGAATGGTAGCTGTTGTTGTAGGAAAATTCTGCTAACAGTAGATGTCGATCCCAACTGTTTCCGAAATAAATAACACATGCTCGTAGCATGTCTTCAAGCGTTTGTATCGTCCTTTCGCTCTGCCCATCAGTTTGTGGATGATAGGCAGTACTCATGTCTAGACGAGTTCCTAATGCTTGCTGTAATGTCTGCCAGAATCTTGAAATAAATCTGCCATCCCTATCAGAGATAATAGAGATTGGTATTCCATGTCTGGAGACGACTTCCTTCAAATACAGTCGTGCTAACTTCTCCATCTTGTCATCTTCTCTTATTGGCAGGAAGTGTGCTAATTTGGTGAGACGATCAACTATTACCCAAATAGTATCAAAACCACTTGCAGTCCTTGGCAATTTAGTGATGAAATCCATGGTAATGTTTTCCCATTTCCATTCCGGGATTTCAGGTTGTTGAAGTAGACCTGATGGTTTCTGATGCTCAGCTTTGACCTTAGAACACGTCAAATATTCTCCTACGTATTTAGCAACATCGGCTTTCATACCCGGCCACCAAAAATGTTTCTTGAGATCCTTGTACATCTTCCCCGTTCCAGGATGTATTGAGTATCTGGTTTTATGAGCTTCTTTAAGTACCATTTCTCTCATATCTCCAAATTTTGGTACCCAAATCCTTTCAGCCCTATACCGGGTTCCGTCTTCCCGAATATTAAGATGCTTCTCCGATCCTTTGGGTATTTCATCCTTTAAATTTCCCTTTTTTAAAACTCCTTGTTGCGCCTCCTTTATTTGAGTAGTAAGGTTATTATGAATCATTATATTCATAGATTTTATTCGAATGGGTTCTCTGTCCTTCCTGCTCAAGGCATCGGCTACCACATTTGCCTTCCCCGGGTGGTAACGAATCTCAAAGTCGTAATCATTCAATAATTCAATCCACCTACGCTGCCTCATATTCAGTTGTTTCTGATTAAATATGTGTTGAAGACTTTTGTGGTCGGTATATATAATACTTTTGACCCCATATAAGTAGTGCCTCCAAGTCTTTAATGCAAAAACAACCGCGCCTAATTCCAAATCATGCGTCGTATAATTTTGTTCGTGAATCTTCAATTGTCTAGACGCATAAGCAATCACCTTCGTTCGTTGCATTAATACACAACCGAGACCTTGCTTTGATGCGTCACAATAAATCACAAAATCATCATTCCCTTCAGGCAATGACAATATAGGTGCCGTAGTTAGCTTTTTCTTCAATAACTGAAACGCTTTCTCTTGTTCATCATTCCATTCAAATTTCTTCCCTTTATGCGTTAATGCAGTCAAGGGTTTTGCTATTCTGGAAAAGTCTTGGATGAACCTTCTGTAGTAACCAGCTAGTCCTAAAAACTGGCGTATGGGTTTCGGAGTTTTCGGGGTTTCCCAATTTTCAACAGTTTCTATCTTTGCCGGATCCACCTTAATACCTTCTTTGTTCACTATGTGACCGAGGAATTGAACTTCTTCCAACCAAAATGCACACTTTGAAAACTTAACGTACAATTCTTCCTTCCTCAATACTTCTAACACCTTTCTCAAATGTTCACCGTGTTCTTGGTCATTCTTTGAGTAAATAAGTATGTCATCAATGAAAACAATGACAAACTTGTCAAGGTATGGTCCACACACTCGGTTCATAAGGTCCATGAACACAGCTGGTGCATTAGTTAAACCAAACGGCATGACCATAAACTCGTAATGATCGTAACGTGTTCTGAAAGCAGTCTTTGGAATATCATCTTCTTTCACCCGCATTTGATGATACCCGGAACGTAAGTCAATCTTTGAATAAACAGACGAGCCTTGTAGTTGATCAAATAAGTCGTCGATTCTTGGTAGTGGGTAGCGGTTCTTGATGGTAAGTTTGTTTAACTCTCGGTAGTCGATACACAACCTGAATGTACCATCTTTCTTCTTGACAAATAAAACAGGAGCTCCCCACGGTGATGTGCTTGGTCGAATGAAACCACGCTCTAAAAGTTCTTGTAATTGGCTTTGCAGTTCTTTCATCTCGCTGGGTGCGAGTCTGTAAGGAGCATGAGCTATTGGTGCAGCTCCTGGTACAAGATCTATTTGAAATTCAACGGATCGATGTGGGGGTAATCCCGGTAATTCTTTCGGAAATACATCGGGAAATTCTTTTGCAATGGGAACATCATTGATGCTCTTTTATTCAGTTTGTACTTTCTCGACGTGTGCTAGAACAGCATAGCAACCTTTTCTTATTAGTTTTTGTGCCTTCAAATTACTAATAAGATCTAGCTTCGTGTTGCCCTTTTCTCCGTACACCATTAAGGGTTTTCCTTTTTCTCGTATAATGCGAATTGCATTTTTGTAACAAACGATCTGTGCTTTCACTTCTTTCAACTAGTCCATACCGATTATCACATCAAAACTCCCTAACTCTACTGGTATCAAATCAATCTTAAATGTTTCGCTAACCAGTTTAATTTCTCGATTCCGACATATATTATCTGCTGAAATTAATTTACCATTTGCTAATTCGAGTAAAAATTTACTATCCAAAGGCGTCAATGGATAACTTAATTTAGCACAAAAATCTCTACTCATATAGCTTCTATCCGCACCCGAATCAAATAAAACGTAAGCAGATTTATTGTCAATAAGAAACGTACCCGTAACAAGCTCCGGGTCTTCATGTGCCTCTACCGCATTAATATTGAAAACTCTTCCGCGGCCTTGTCCATTCGTGTTCTCCTGGTTCGGGCAATTTCTAATAATGTGGCCCGATTTTCCACATTTATAACAAACTACATTGGCATAACTTGCTCCGACACTACTTGCTCCGCCATTACTCATTCTGACACCATTTGTTCCTTTCGTTCTATTAACCCCTGGTCCGTAGACCTCACACTTCGCCGCGCTATGACCATTTCTTTTACACTTGTTGCAAAATTTGGTGCAGAACCCCGAGTGATACTTTTCACACCTTTGGCATAGCTGCTTCTGATTGTTGTTGTTGTTGCGGTTATTATTGTTGTTGGGATGATTGTTGTAGTTGCTGTTATTGTTGTTGTTGTAGTTGTTGTTGTTGTTGTTGTTGTTGTTGTTGTTGTTGTTGTTGTTATTGTTGTTGTTGTTAGGCCGTTTGTTGTAGTTGCGATTGATGTTGCGATTGTTGGGATAATTGTTGCGATTATTGTTGTAATTGCTGTTGTTGTTGTATTGGTGATTCTTTTCACCGTTTTCCTCCCACTTTCTTTTGACTTGCTTCACATTGGCCTCTTCAGCACTCTGTTCTTTAATTCTTTCTTCAATCTGGTTCACTAGTTTGTGAGCCATTCTACATGCCTGTTGTATGGAGGCGGGCTCGTGTGAACTTATATCTTCTTGGATTCTTTCCGGTAATCCTTTCACAAACGCGTCGATCTTCTCTTCCTCATCTTCGAATGCTCCCGGACACAATAGGCACAATTCTGTGAATCGTCTTTCGTACGTGGTAATATCAAATCCTTGGGTTCGTAACCCTCTAAGTTCTGTCTTGAGCTTATTGACCTCGGTTCTGGGACGGTACTTCTCGTTCATCAAGTGCTTGAATGCTGACCACGGTAGTGCGTACGCATCGTCTTGTCCCACTTGCTCTAGATAGGTATTCCACCATGTTAACGCAGAACCTGTGAAGGTATGCGTAGCGTACTTCACTTTGTCCTCTTCAGTACACTTACTTATGGCAAACACCGATTCGACCTTCTCGGTCCACCGTTTCAATCCGATCGGTCCTTCGGTTCCATCAAATTCCAAAGGTTTGCAGGCAGTGAATTCTTTGTAGGTGCATCCTACACGATTTCATGTACTGCTAGATCCAAGGTTATTGTTGGTATGTAGCGCAGTGAATTCTTTATCATTCTTAAGTCTAGACACATTTTCCTACATTTATTGCATAAATAGTGTATAGACAAAAATTCATATCTTAGCGTATCTGTTACTGTAAACTTTTCTTGACATCTTCCGAAAATTTCTCCGTGATTTATGGAATTTTGGTATTATATATGCATGAGTTGTAATCACTTGCATCCATAAATTTGCTTGAAAACAAAGGGACCAATGAGAACGCGACATGTGGCGCGAAAATCACATGTGATTGAAAAAAAAAAATTCAAAAATGTTTTTTTAATTTTTTTTCGAAATTTTTTTTTCCCGAATATTTTTTTTCGATTTTTTTTTTTAAAAAATCACATGTGATTATGCATGTCAATCACATGTGATTGTAAACCCAATCACATGTGATTGTGCATGGCAAATCCAATCACATGTGATTGTACAATTCAATCACATGCAGGTAAATCACATGTGATTGTAAAAAAAAATATTTAAAAAAAAAATATTTTTTTTTAAATTTCGAAAAAAAAAAAATTTAAATTTTTTTTTTTTCAAAAAAAAATTTTTGAATTTTTTTTTCCAATCACATGTGATTTTCGCGACACATGTCGCACTCTCATTGGTCCCTTGAATCTCAACTTAATTTATGGACTCAAATGAATATTCCACTATATATACATATGTAAATTATGTATTGAAGAATACCAAACTAAATTCTATAATCTAATTCATATCAAAAATCATCTCCCTAATTATACAAGATGGATCCCGTATCTAGTTCAAATTCCTTAAACTCTGACAGCTATTCCGATATGGATATTCACCTGAATTCCGAAGACAGTGTAACCGGAATGGATCAACCAATCAGCCATCACCTATTCTGGATGAACTGGGGATGGGTTCGTAGCCTACTTAATTATTGGAGACAAGAAAAAGGTGATCCCTTCCATCCACCACATTGCCCTCTTGGTGAAGAACCTGAAGCACTTACCGGCGAACCTGTTCGAGACACCATTTTCTCTCTCATTTCCAGAGTATCTCGTCACGATAATATACTATCTCAAATTCTGAATCTTATTCATCCGCTCGTCCGAACCGCCAATCATCCCGGTGTAGTAGAAGAAGTCAACGAGCTTCGCACTCGGGTAGTGGCTTTGGAGAATATGGTGCAAAGGTTACAAGCACCAGCAGCATCACCGGCATCAACAGTACCACCGACAACAACACCAACAGTACCATTACCACCACCAACAACATCCGCATCGCAAACCTCAACTTCACAATCTGTTCCACGAGCATCAACGTCATACGCCCTATAGATACCAAGGAATATCAACAACAACAAACGATGAAGTATTGATTCATAACTTTATCGAAGAAATATTCTGCAGAGAATATGTAGTTTCTAAAAGTTTTAAAGATTATATATTGTAAATTAGTAATGGGCGAATAGAAATAATAAAGTGAAACCCTGACAGGAATAGTACGTAAGGTACAAGCTAGACTTGTTTTACCAACAACATCAACAGTACCCTTAGCCTCACCAGCACAGTCAGTGCTGTCAACATCGCCTCTAACATCACAAGCTCCGCCAGTTCAAGAAAGCACCGTGGACATCATTATGAATCAACAACGAGTATACTGTATCAATGAATTATGAAGTAATAACTCAATTCCTCTAAAGAATTTATATGTATATCTTATATATATAAATTTTAAAACCATCATAAATCTTTTTGTACTAAGCTATTATGTATAAATTGAAAAAGGGTAAATACTACTCGGTTAATTCATATTACTAATATGCTATGATGTACATCCTTCGTTAACGACTTAACCATCATTAACTACAATCTCTGTTTCAACTCAATGAATTGCATTTCATAATAAACCAAGTGTATTATTCAATTACATAATTGATTTTACATTTTCATTTTCGATGTACTCGAAACTTTCCAGAAAACATCATTTGTGCCTTATAAGGTTCACAAAAATTCCACGAGCATTAACATCCTTCACCGAGGAATAAGAATAAATAATGAAGTATCGATTACATTAGCGAAATACTCCGCAAAGATTATGTAATCTTTAATGTTTTAGAGATTAATCATTTCTAAGTCAAGCCGAAAATCAAATGAGCTTAATATGATATTAACTCATTAAATATGTGTTACATCTGATGAAAATATACATACATATATTTTCATAAAGACGGTAATAAAAATTCTTTTGTACAAAGTATTAATTGTGAAATCTTTAACGGGTAGGTAATACCCGGAAAATATATAAGTTCGCAATTAATATGTTACACTGTACATTCTTCAACTTTGATTCAAAAATTATTAACAATGCTCACAACGATATACAATCGTTTTCATACAAATTCAATTACATATTCTGATATTGACGGATCAGAATCCAAGTCATAACTCTGAACCGGTGACATCATTCTTAGATCTCTACATCTTTCAAAGCTAAACTTTGACTTTAAATCTGTGCAAGATCTATTAGCATTGTTTTTACCGAAAATAACCTTGCAATTCCTTTTCAAAGTATCCAGTATTATCAACCGTTCAACCAGTCAACGATGACCTTTCAGACTTGTAACTTTGGCATATACCTTTTTGTTACTGGGGAACCTTTCATGTTCCACCACATTAACAGTAAATGTACCAGCAAATTCATTAATCTGTGACTTAAAGTCTCTCCGAAAAACCATTATAAATTGTTCATTGAAACCCTATCATGTACTCATCCACATCTTGTAACGGTAATTGCCATACCAACTACCGGGAATTAGCAATCAGTATTTCGAATTTCGCAGCAATTCTACGCCAACAGTTATATATATACATATAATGTCTATCTCCTAGACTTATTTACTTCGAATGTGAAGTTTCTGAAAAACACCCAAACTGCGAAACTAGTTCTCCGAATTTTGGTAAAACGCTGATGAAGCAGCAAAAACTGTAAACGACTTTAACGGTCGAAAGTTTGATGATAAAGAGTAGTGTGTTGGAAAAGCACAGAAAAAGAGAAGGTTTTGAACTGTAAAACGAGTTGAGCAAACTATGATGAAGGCTGTGGACAAATCACAAAGACTAAGCCTGCCTTCAAAGAATCCAAATGATTCAGTGTCTGCTGAAGTCATTAACAAATACCTTGCTCCTGACTCTAAATCCGTTGCGAACAAATCTTCTTCACCATCCTTCGATATTAGAAATTCTAAGATATCATCATATCTTTCATTATAAATATCTTCGATGTTTCTGAAGATATCTTCACAACTATTGTTATCCGAAATCATTTACTTCTTCGCGCTATCTGTGTAAAATCATAAAAGAAACTATTTTAGTTTCTAAATTCTGAAACCTTCAAGTTTAAAATATGAATGTGTTTGAAGTAGTGTTGGGAACTGAAGCATGAGTTAGTATAATATAATGACACTTGATCAACGTAATTATATTACAGTAAGTCATGCTGAGTTTCTAATGGAACGTGATAAAGGTTCACAGATCATACCCTCATCATGAACCATGTTACATAACTCTTTCATATCAAGAAAATATTTTTCTTGATGATTCGGTCTTTTCCGGATATTCTGGTAATTTGACAAATCAAGATCGTGCCATTACAATTTCTTTCTTAGAACATTAACTATGTTTATTCCGAAATGTATAGCTACGAATTCTGGACCATTATTCGCTTGACTTAAGGCCGGGAAGAGAAAATGAAAGCATGAAGCTCCGAAATATAATGGAAAATATAAAGCCCGATAACAACCTCGAAAATTACAAACTGTGTATATCGATGCGTATAGCAATATAAAGACACGGGAGAATGAAAAACACTATAACCCCAAGGTAATAGTAGAAGAAAATAACTTCCTCTGGTGGCAGATGAAAAAGAAGAATGAAGAATACGATAACCAAGAAAATATCAAGAATCAGAACTGGATTAAGCATTTTCACAATCTATTAGGAAGTATGAAATAAGGAAGAAGCTTATAGGAGTGGTGAAAATAAATGAAACGGAAGAGATCAATTTATAGTGAAATATCAGACATAGCAATCGAGGCAGATTACGCATTTAATTAAAGAAGATCTTAATCTCCTTAATTCCCGAAGAATCAAATCTTATTTAGAATATGAAGATTTTCTATTCCTTAAATTCCGGAAAATCAATCGTTACTACGTCAAAAATTAAGACGAATCTCTATTCCTTCATTTCACTCTCTTACGATAATTTCTCTCATACGCTTCGAGTAATTGGATTGTTTTATCCATATTATTCAACAGTGATAAAATTCTATTTATCAACTCATATTCGTCATGAAAACATTTTTATTGTTAGCCATGACAACCTCACTCAAATTTCGGAACGAAATTTCTTTAACGGGTAGGTACTGTGACGACCCGGAAATTTCTGACCAAATTTAAACTTTATCTTTAAATGATTTAATGTTTTTGACACGATAAGCAAAGTCTGTAATGTTGAGTCTCAAGTTTTGGAACTATATTCATGTAATCAATTATTCTTCGATTGTTCTCAACGATTCGCGAACAATTATATGTATGTATATATATATATATATATATATATATATTATAAGATGTACAAGTAAAAAATGACTTTGCTACAGTAAAATACTATTTGCTACAGAAAAAAAGGACTTTGCTACAGTAAAACACTATTTGCTACAGTAAAATACTATTTGCTACGGTGAAAACGACTTTGCTACAGTGCTACGGTGAAAGCGACTTTGCTACAGTAAAACACTATTTGCTACATTAAACACTATTTGCTACAGTGAAATACTATTTGCTACAGTAAACACTATTTGCTACAGTTCAATATTTGATGTCGGCGAACTACGAAACAAAAACAGATGTGAGCTGGACACTGAGCCTATGCGATCGCATGACTATGGGGGACAGACCAAATGCTATAAAGTTCGACGTTTTTCTGATTTCTGATTCATTTTATTCTTCTATCTCTCTATCTCTCGTATATATATATATATATATATATATATATATATATATATATATATATATATATATATATATATATATATATATATATATATATATATATATATATATATATATATATATATATATATATATATATATATATATATATATATTATTTTTATTATTATTATTATTAAGATTAATATTATTATCAATAGTATTATACATAAAATACTACGACGAGGTTATGTCCAAACGATTTCAAAAATGGTTTTCAAGCGGGATAAAGCTAAGGAAACTATGGGTTATAGCTATGGAGGTTATGGGTAATGTTCGTGGGTATTGTTTGCAAATCAAACCTAGTGTTTATCACCTCTGTTACGTCTACATACTTTCCTGCAATATTGAATCACAATAATGATACGTGAGCATTCATATCTTATCTTTTATATATTAATAGTGCATCCCTGACTAGTGCTCGAGTATATATGTTTATGCATGCTTGTATGCTAAATTTCGTCGTTAAACATTTTATGATGAATCACGAATTAAATACATATATTACTGATAAAAGGTATACGATATGCATGTTTTTGAAAAGCTGGCGAAAAATCAATAACTTTTCATTTAGAAATCGCGTAATTTCGATGAACGAATCAAAAGATATGGTCAACTGAATTATGATTGACGTTAATTGGAATTGCTTTTGAATCTGCAATTAATATTTAAACAACTTGTTTGTAAGATTGATAAATTGGATTTTTGAATATTACCAGCCGAGTAAATGAATCCTTATATAAGGCACATCTCGTTGTGTTGAACTATTGTCAAAATTGACTTTTTGAAACGACTTTGGATAACTTTTGTATGTCGATATCGAGAATTAGGATTGGGATACACTATGAACTGACCTAGCTTGATAGACATTTATTGACCAACATATGTTCTCTAGGTTGAGATCTACGGTTATTTGGTAATCCGAGTTTCGGTCACATTTTGGTGAACGACTTTATATGCTACTAAGGTGAGTTTGATTTGCTCCCTTTTTAAATGCTTTTGCAATATATATTTTTGGGCTGAGAATACATGCACTTTATTTTAAACGCAATGGATACAAGTACATACTAAATTCTACACCGAGTTTGAACCGAAAATCCCTTAGCTTTGGTAACTAGTAACTGCCAGTTATAAGAACTGGTGGGCGCGGGTAGTTGTATATGGATCCATAGGGCTTGACATCCCCGTCTGTTCCAGGTATAGAAACCTTAGCCTGAACTATAAGACAGACGTATGCTATTTGAGTTTAGTACACGTTGGTTTGCGTGTATTGTACATGTTGGTTGCATGTATGTTAAAACAGGGGTAATTATAATAACGTTAAAGCTTAGTTACCAGGGTGCTCAATCTTGTAGAATATTTTAATAAACGTTTCTGGATGAAACAACTGAAATCTTGTGATCCACCTTTATGTACAGATTATGCAAAACATTAAACTATGAACTCACCAACCTTTGTGTTGACACTTGTTAGCATGTTTATTCTCAGGTTCCCTAGAAGTCTTCCGCTGTTTGCTTATATGTTAGACAAGCTATGTGCATGGAGTCTTACATGACATGTTTTTCAAGGAAACGTTGCATTCACTAAATCATCACCATGTATCTTATTTTGACTGCATTGTCAACGGAAGTACTATTGTAAACTATTATATTACGGTAATTGTCTATATGTAGAAATCACCAGATGTCGAAAACCTTTGATTTAAATATTCATTTACGGTGTGCCTTTTCAAAAGAATGCAATATTTACAAAACGTATCATATAGAGGTCAAATACCTCGCAATGAAATCGATGAATGACGTGTTCTTCCATATGAATTTGGAGCGATCGTCACAAATATCCTTCTCAAAACATATTCAGAACATTTAACTAAAAAGTATATTGTGTTTTTTATTCATATAACTCGTTAATAAGGTGATTTTACTTAATTCAAATCGTTCATTTAAAATGATTATCAAACAACATATTTTCACTATGAACAAACTTTATTCATAGGCTCTAAACCAATCATATTCTGAACCATTCAACGCTAAATCATTCAGTTTTATCAAACACACCTTTAATTATGTATGCATCACTTAGAAGCATATTTTTAAGTATGCGAGGTTGCAGGCAAAATAAGACATTACTTTATCTTATATATTCAGAAAAACAAACTATCTACGGTAAAATCGTCTGCGAGCACAATATAAGACAAAATAAGATCCGACTCGAAAAAACAACACGGTCATTTTTTGTAAGATGTAGTTAAGAAGAAACATGTGGACTAGTAGAAGTGCCAAAATGCTTATGTTTAGACAAAGTATCCTTAAAAAAACAAAAATATCGGATCCGACCCGTTTATTGTAGTGGCAAGGCGCTTCATTTTTAACATTTGAATTTTTTTACAAATTTAAAAAGTTGGCCCCACTGGCACCCATATATGTATGTATCATAGCCGTTATCAAAACCCATTTCAATTTCCCCACTATCTCACTCTCTCACCCCCAAAACGACATCCACCACAATTTCACACAATAAACCCTAGAATCTAAAAAACCCCAATTTTCCGATCTTGATTCAGTGTTATTGTTTAACCCAGGTAAAAATTGCATTAGCTTATACTTAATCTTTGTTTTTAATCTTCCGATATTGAATAACGTTTACTGTATATTTCAACCCCAGTTAGAAAGTTCACTACTTCATACTTAATTTTGTGTTGTTTTTGGCCTTCTGATCTTAAATCCATGTTATTGCTCAACCCCAGTTAGAAAGTTAACTCCTTTATGTTTAATTTTGTGTTGTATTTGGTCTTCTGATCTTGAATCATTGTTATAATCCAACCCCAGGTAAAAAGTTACTTAATTTATGTGTAATTTTTTTAGTCCTCCGATTTTTTTAGTAATTTTGTGCTGTTACTAGCTTTCCGATCTTGAATCAATCAATGTTATTGTTTAAACCCTGGAAAAAATTTATTACTTTGATGTATTTTGGTCATTATTAGGTTATGATTTAGAACAATGATAGTTAATTATTGTTTTTCAGGGTTTTAATTATCCATGGAGTATAAAAGGGGTATGACTTCAATGACTCCAGATCATAATGCAAAAGTGGGAGTTGGTATGACAGCTAATCCGTTGCCGTTTTTTACTCCGAGACCCGAA
Source organism: Rutidosis leptorrhynchoides (assembly GCF_046630445.1). NCBI lineage: Eukaryota > Viridiplantae > Streptophyta > Magnoliopsida > Asterales > Asteraceae > Rutidosis > Rutidosis leptorrhynchoides. The sequence goes on along the minus strand of NC_092343.1, from coordinate 371,412,866 downwards.
CGTAGGCGTCCTGATTCTAGAAGTATCGATTGGGGATCAACTAGAAACGATAAAGATCGTGGTGAAGTTAATATTCAAGTTTTACTTAGATGCAGGTAAACGTTGCTGGGTAATTTTAACAATATATTCATATTATATTATTATTTCCTTTTCGGTTAATTTTTGAATTGGATGATACTGTCCTAATGGGATTTATTAAAAACATTAACTTTTGTTATTAAAAACAGTAACTTATAATATATTTCAAGTGTTGATAACTTTTATTGTGTTAATAGGCCCTTGAGTGAAGACGAACAAAAGTGTAATGTACCGAAAGTGATAACATGCAACGAACACAAAAGAGAAGTATCAATTTTACAGAATGTTGCTAACAAGCAAGTGGACAAGATCTTCACTTTTGACAAGGTATAAATTCTAATATTTCAGTTATATAAGACATATTAAACTTATATGAAGTATTATTTATTTATATTTATTTATTTATTTTTGTAGGTTTTTGGACCGAAAGCACAACAGAGATCAATATACGACCAAGCAATTTTTCCTATTGTAAATGAAGTTCTTGATGGCTTCAATTGCACCGTGTTTGCATATGGTCAAACTGGTACCGGTAAAACATACACTATGGAGGGAGGCATGAGAAATAAGGTAGTTTAGCAGCTAAACTTTTTTGCATAATAAATTAATTATTAATTATTTTATCTTGACTTGAGCTGAGTTTTTCACATTTAAATTCAAAATTGATACTTTTTTGAATATGCCTTATGACATAGTAATAATTCTCTTTAATTATATTGTAATTAACTGAATTTACTTGCATAAAAGGGCGGAGAATTACCGGCCGAGGCTGGCGTAATTCCGAGAGCAGTACGACAAATTTTCGATACATTAGAGGCTCAAAAAGCTGATTATAGCATGAAAGTTACGTTTTTGGAACTTTACAATGAAGAAATAGTCGACCTTCTTACAACCGAAGAGAACTCGAAATTATTCGATGAGAGGCCAAAGAAGCCCGTTTCGTTAATGGAAGACGGAAAAGGTTGTGTTTTTGTTAGAGGTTTGGAAGAAGAAGCTGTATACAGTGCAAATGACATTTATACCCTTTTAGAACGAGGTGCAGCTAAAAGACGTACAGCCGATACCTTATTAAACAAACACAGCAGGTACAGTTCTTTCGTTCCAGTTATACCTGGCAAACGGGTGGTGTTGGGTCGAAACAAGTCAAATGGGTCAGATGGGTCGGATCCATATGGATTGGGTCGGGTTGTGTTGGGTCGAAACAGGTCATACATTCATGTTTCAATTTTGTATTATGTTTATAATATTTATGTTTCAAACAATTATAATGTTTCATGTATTTATGTGTAATAAATGTATGTTAAATATATATAACTAAAAGTCAATGCTAGTCAACATCCGACTAGTCCCGACTCGATCGACTAGTCGGTAAATATATATATTACTAAAACTTAACACTATTTGGCCTAAACACATTGTGTAAAAAAATATTTTGAAACAATTAGTATATCATATATGATTTCCATAGTTACATGATATCTATATCTATATTATTCTAATATTTGTGATGAAATACTTTTAGGATGTTGTATGCGTTCAAAATACATTTTTGGGACTTCTGATGTGTTTGACCCGTTGACTCAGTAGAATAAAAATATAACTCAAACCGACCCATTCATTGTAAATGGGCCGAGTACCCTATTTTTTGCTAAGTATATATATATTTTTTGTCTTATGCAGTCGTTCTCATTCAGTCTTTACAATAACTGTACATGTCAAACAAGCAACTGTTGGTAGTGAAGAGCTTATTAAATATGGAAAGCTTAATCTTGTTGATTTGGCCGGGTCGGAAAACATTTCTCGCTCAGGTGCCCGAGATGTAAGAAAAAACAAAAAATTTAATATTTTATTTCAAGATTAGTTATTGATTTTATGTTTATTTTTATTTTTATTGGTATTGAAGAAAAATATTTATTATTATTATTATGTTATTTATTTTAGGGTCGAGCACGAGAAGCGGGGGAAATAAACAAGAGTTTGCTTACATTGGGCCGTGTCATTAATGCACTCGTTGAACATTCCGGTCACGTGCCTTACAGGTTAACGTTAATTATGTTTTTGTTAACTTCTTGTAGTAACCTAATTCGATCATTAAGCGTATTTGTAAAGGTAGATAGATGTGTAGGTAACAGGGTTTAAAGGGTCGGGTTGACCCACAATCACCTTTTTTGCCCATGCTATTTATAAGCAATCAACACCTTAATTATGATTTTTTTGATTTTCGATTACAATGATAATATTTTGTACAATAGTAACTTCTAAGTCTTCGAAAAAAGTAATCTCAGCGGTGGTATGCATTACAAAATAAACTTTGACATATTATTAACCAAGGTTGCAAAAGTCAGTATTTGGGGAGTCATCGGATGTTGACCAAGTTTGAGTTTGACCGAGTTCTGACTGATTTTGCGAGTAATCCCGAGTATTGGCCTGAGTCGTGACTGGATTTTGTCCCATTTTTCAAATAGTTTTGTGTTTTGGTAGAGTTTTGACTGAGTTTGACCAATTTTGACCGAGTACTCCCCGACTTGCAAAAACCGAGTACTTTACAACACTGCTATTAACATAACTTAAAAGGCCAATTTAACCATCCACAAATAGAGTGGGTCGGAATTGCCACCTTTACTTATTTGTCTTGTTATTGGTAACATTTTCCTATGTTTTTGTTGTACAGAGACAGTAAGCTAACGAGACTATTACGGGACTCACTTGGCGGGAAGACAAAAACGTGCATCATTGCAACGGTTTCTCCATCTGCACATTGTCTTGAAGAAACATTGAGCACTTTAGATTATGCACACCGTGCTAAAAACATTAAAAACAAGCCTGAGGTCAGCTTAATTACATATACATATACAGATAGATATAGATATACAGATAGATATAGATATATAAGTTACATCTATTTCAATCTATATATATTATATTATTACAGGCAAATCAGAAAATGTCGAAAGCAATACTGCTCAAAGATATGTATTTGGAAATTGAGAAAATGAAACAAGGTTTGATTCTTAATAGATCTTTATGTTATTACCACATAATTATAAATAATATGTAGTGTTGCTGCATATGAATCTTTATGTTATGATGTAAATAGATCTTCGAGCAGCTAGGGAAAAGAATGGTGTTTATATTCCCCATGAAAGATTTGCACAAGATGAAGCTGAAAAGAAGGTATTAACATTCTGCTCAATACACTTTCGTTATATGCATATTTTTTTCATTAGTGTAATAGTAGTAGTATATATAATAAGGAACTTAGTTTGAAGAATGAAGAAATTTTATTTGAAATTTAAGCAATCACTCATGATCATTCCTTTTTCACATATGTTTTATTTATATGAGGTTAACTTAATGATTTGCAATATCTTTGAAGATGAAGAATGAAAAGATAGAGCAACTGGAGATCGATCTAAACATTAGTGAAACGGTGAGTACAATTAGTTACTCTGTTCTGATAAAAATCATTTACTACAAATTTCTAACAAAAGCAAAAGTAATAGGTTTGTTTATAAGGTTATAAATTAAGCTGCTGGATGTGTGTAAAATTTGGGCTATTTTCGAAAACGATTAGTGTGTCAATTATGATGACAAATTTTATTTAAAGTATTTCGTTACCATTCTATTTTTTTTTTTTTTACACAAGTGTATGTAGGGATGTTTTTATCATTAAATATAAAACTTGAGCAAATTTCGACCCATTCAGCCCATTTTGATCAATTTTACAGTTTGTTTCTACGAGTATATCTTATATCTTATATTTCGCTCATTAGAGATCAAATCTAATCTGAACTGACATATTTTTTTTCTCAATCTGTTACTTATGTAACTTTTACGTAATTACTTGATGTATTACTGATTCAAAATTATGGGTTCTTTTTTTTTTTTGTAGGAAGTAAATAAATATCGCGCGCTCTATGAAAGTGAACAAGAAAAAAGGTTGAGTTTAGAGAGTGATCTTAAAGATTGCAAGGTATTATGCAAATACATCATGAAACCTTACTCTTAAACTTTATGATTAGTTTCTTCTTATACTTCGCGTTATATTTTTAGGAAAATTTGGACAATACTAACAAGGCATTGTTAGATATTCAAGAAAAATATATAGGATCCATGTTAGTGTTGAAGAAAAAAGAAATTTTCATCTCGAAACTTCTTGATTCAGGTGAAACATAATATTTGTGTTAACCCCTTTTTTTATTTTATAAATTAATATTAATAATAATTTTATAATATCAAAAAAGTCAACACATTCTGAAGTTTTTTTTTATTTTTTATTTTTATTTTTTATTTTGGTATCCTTGTTATACCAACAGAAAACTGTTTAGTTGATAAAGCGAAAGGTCTGCGAAACAAACTACAAGATGCATCGGAAAACGTGACAGAATTGTCTTCCCGAATTGGTATATGCTACTTTTTTATTTCAAGCTATCCTAATTTCTAAAAGAGGAAAGTTAGAACAATCAGACCCTGTTTGGACCTTCTATTTCAACCTGATACATGAATAGTCAGACCCGACCATTTTCAATCTCTATTAGCTACTAGTGTTGCAGAACTCGAAATTACTCGTCGAGTACTCGGTTTTTGCTACTTGAGTACTCGGTCAAACTTCGTCAAAGTTGGTCAAAACTCGTGATTACTCGTAAAATCGGTTAAAACTCAGGTTACTCGAAAAATTGGTCAAAGTCAAACTTGGTCAAAGTCAAACATGGTCAAATTGTATCAAATTTGGTCAAAACTCGTGATTACACTCGAAATTATCCGTAAAATCGGGAAAAAAGTTAGTCAATAATCGGTCAAATCCGGTCAAAGTCAAACTGCGTCAAATCTGGTCAAACTTGGTGAACTTGTGATTACTTGGAAAATCAGCCGAAACTTGAAATTACTCGGAGAATCGGTCAAAATTGGTCAAGAATTAGTCAAAAACCGTCAGAGTCAAACTTGGTCAACATCTGAGTACTTCCCGAGTTGCCGAGTATTTCCCAAAAAGTCCCGGCCGAGTACTCCCGAGTAGCGATTTTTGCAACCTTGAAACCTACTATTTTGCTCGGTAATAAAACTAACAAATAAGATATGATGTTTTGTAGATCATAAGAGCAAATTGGAAGCTGAAAACAACGATCTTCTTCTATCATTCGGTACTCAGCTCGATCACAACTTAAAAGACCTGCAACAAGTTGTTATCGGTTCAGTTTCACAACAACAACAACAAATGAAACGCATGGAAGAACACGTCTCTTTGTTTCTCGATAGTAAACTCGATGTAAAAAATTAATTCCTTAGTTATTCAATTATGCTTAAATGTTTTACAAATTAATTACTGATTTACGTTTTCGTTTATTATCCAGAAATCCCAAATCATGGAATTAAAGATCAAGAACATAACGGATACGTACATGTCAGGCATGACATCATTAAAGCATCTAGTTGATACGTTGAAATCGAAAGGTTCTTCTGACTTGGCTCATATAAAGTCCCGAATATCAGATCAAATAATGGCCGTCGAGAATGTACGTAATGTGTTTCATTAGAATGAATCTTTATGCACTGTTGTAAAAGTTGTCCGACACGTCGGTTTTGGGACTAGCCCGTCCCGACTCAACCAAAAACGCCATAAAAGTCAGTCAACGCTAAAAAGTCGGGCCCAAGTCGGTCAAAGTCAAAGATAAGTCAATAAATTTTAAAAATTTTAAAAATTAGATTTTGTCACAAATCTATATTTTGAAATATTTTGTAATATTTATATATGTTTGATGTTTGATTTATTTATTATTACGAAGTCAGCGTTGGTCAATGCCTGTTTGTCCCGAATCCACCGACTTGTCCTTACAAGGTCCCCACCTGCGAATTTTACAACCTTGTCTTTATATGTAAGATTCTATAACGAGGAACATAAAGTAACATTTGCTTATGTGATGTCATTTATTCTCGTTTGCATGCAGGTTTTTAAAGAAGCGTTAATGGAGGCTAAAAATGTCACGTGTGATATTCAGAACTCTATAGCTGAACAGAAGTATATGCTGGCTTTATCTGCTCAGCAATATGAAGAGGTGGGTCCCACTTACAAAATTCTAACAGAAAGCCAAAGATTATATCGTTTTAATAACGATCATTTCCAAATTCGAAGGGAATTATACTTTTATTTTTTTAAAAATATTTTTTGTTTGCTATTTGTATGATTATATAGGGACTACATCGAAATTTGGTGTTTGCACATGAAATCTCAAGGGCAACTATAGATTCATTCGACAACGTCAGAACACAAGCTACTAAAACCATGGCCGCTATTGAAGAGCATCACAAAACTAGATCTCTTCATCTAAAAGCATTCAAGAATAATTTCAAGGTCAATAAACTAAATTTTTAATAAAACATTCAATATTAATCTGTTTATGTAAAATATGTAATTTATAACGTCACGAAACTAAATCACCTAACAATCTTATTTTCTTCTTTCGCAGGAATATACAGCTAGACAAGAACAGCTGGCGATCAAGAACATTTCACAAATCTTAAGAAACTTGACAGCAAGACAAACCTCAATGGTAAGCTCGAAAACAGCTTTTGTTTATACATCTTCGGTAAATTAAGCATTGATCCCAATGTTGTAAAAGTCGTCTGAGTCGGCGAAAATGTCGGTTTGGGGACTAACCTGTTCTGTTTTGCCTAAAAGAACGCCTAAAAAGTTGGTCAATGCTAAAAACTCGGGTCAAAGTCGGGCTGAGCCAGGTCGAGTCGGTCAAAGTTAAAGATGGTTAATTTTAATATATTTATGTGTAACACACACACACACTCACATATATATGTATTTTTAAGTTATTTATTACTAAAAGTCAACAATGGCAATGCCCAACTCGTCCTCGAATCGACCGACTCGTTCCCGACTCACGACATTTACAAAAAAAAATTAAAAGGCGGTCGACGCGTCAATTTTGGGACTAATCAGTCCCGTTTCGAGCAAAAACGCCCAAAAAGGTGGTTAACTCTAAAAAGTCGGGTCAAAGTCGGCCTGAGTCGGGTCTGATAAAACAAAGTTGGTCAAAATTTGAATATTTTTTAAAATTAGGTTTTGTGTCTTATATCTATCTATATTTGATATATTTAAGTTCCATATGTTTGATATATTTATGTTCCATATGTTTGATATATTTATGTGTAATATATATATATGTTTAATTTATTTATTACTAAAAGTCAACGTTGGTCAACGTCCGACTCACGACTTTTACAACCTTGATTGATTCATAAACTGACTAATTTTATGATCAGGTTTCGGAGGCATCACAATTAATCGATAACATGAGTTCAAAAGATAACAGAACGCTCAATCAAGACATGTCTAACTTGCTGAAAGTCTCGGATAATGGAAAACTTGAAGTAAACGAATATATGGAAAAGACAAAAACCCATTTTACAGAAGACACGTTTATTTCGAACGAGAGTCGAGTAATTATGGAGAATTGCCTCGAGGAATGGTAAGAATTGTTATGGTAAAATATCATATAGTTAACTTAGTTTATAGAATACACTAATTGTTTTTACTTTTTTTACTTTCAGTACGAACAAAGTCGAGAAATCGTTAAAACACTGGGATACTACAAATTTTGCTATTTGTGGCGTTAACGAGAGCAACATGGTTGAGACGGAATCGTTTATAAGGTACTATATACGTTTTAAACACTTGTGATTATCATAAAATCTCTTTTTTTTTTTTACCAAGGTTGCATAAGTATCTACTTGAGGAGTACTCGGTTAGTCGGTTGGGACTTTTTTAGGGAGTACTCAGGAACTCGGTTAGTACTTGGATGTTGACCAAGTTTGACTTTGACCAAGCTTTGACCAATTTTGACTGACTTTCTGTCCAGTCTCGAGTTTTGCCCGACTTTTGACCGATTTTCCGAGTAATCCCGAGTTTTGACCAAGTTTGACCAGGTTTGACAGAGTACTCTCCTAGTAAATTTGCGTTCTGCAGCATTGATTTTTTTACATATTTGCGACACATTAATCATTTGTACAGTGAAATGGTTCACGTAAACAATGTCAAAAGTGAAGAGATTGATGCAGTACACATGTCGATGGATGCCAAATTTAAATCGGACGCTAATGAACTGAAATCATCTGTGAATGGTAAAATTTTCTTACTCTCATTGTAAAGTTCTCGTTCATTTTCTGAATTTATGACGTGACTATTTTTGTTAAATGTATAATGTGTAGATTCGTTGATGTTGGACCAAGAAATGAAAAAAGAATTCGACTCCATGTCAAAAGTATGTGTACATTACCTAACCTGCTTAGAAGACACGCACGGCGACAAAACGAAAAACGCGTTGAACCAAGTCGAGTGCCTCAAGAATGATTATCAGGTAGATTATTCTCGTTTTATAGATTCATTTAGAGGTTTTCAAACTCGGCCAAACTCGGTCAAGATTGATCAAAGTCAAACTTGGTAAAAAAACTAAATCGGGCCGAGTCGGTTCTCAAAGTTAGGTTAAAAATGTTATATGTTTAAAAATTAGATTTTGTGCCATATATCTATGTTTTGTTTGAAATTTTATGGCTGATATAATTTAATATTTATGTGTAATTAACTTTTAATATGGATAATTTGTAAAACAGGTTGATTGTGATTCTAGACCAGTAAAACACGAAATAGACTTGCCTAGCTTGACATCGATAGAGGCGATGCGAACACCATCATTTGCTGATGTCATAGCTGCAACAAACATTGGTTGTGAAAACAGACAAAAATGTGTCGAGAATGGAAGCGAAATTAAGAATCGTCAGCAACGACTAAGTTTGGGTTCTCCAAACAGAAGTCCTTTTGCAGATGTTAACTGATTTTTGAATACATTGAAGAGAGTTTTGAAAATATATATTATGATTATGTTATATGTTACTATGCAGTTGAATATTACTGAAGTCCAAAACCCAGTTTCATACTCATCTCTGATGAGCATTTTGAATGTTGTAATGAGTAGTGGCAATATATAAGGTTTTATTAACAATGAGTAGTGGCAATATATAAGGTTTTATTAACAAGTATTTTTTGTTTTAATAGTTGAACGGAATTAATAAATTTTTACTATTTTTTTTTATATATTTTTTATGTGTTATATAAAATTTTGAAGGTTAAGTGGCTAATACAAACAAAATTAAAATACCTAAAAAAACAAGCAAAAAGAGTAAATAGTAAGCTTGAACTTAGATTACAATGCCCATTTTTTTTTACTTATTTTCTTTTAAGCTTAATAAGCTTAATGAACTTGCTGGCCAACGTCATTTTACACCAAAAGGCCTACAAACGTCTATTAGTTAGTCCATCAAACAAATCAACGATCCAGATCAATCCACGCATACATCCAGATTCTAATCGTGCAGATGACCATCTCTGATTTTTTTTCTTTCAAAAAATAAATTAAAACTAGAGTTGTGGTCCGCGCGGTGCGGCGGAATTATGTAAATAATGATTTGTACGTATGTTTGAAAACATGTTTACATTATAGATAATTCATAAGATACTGCTAGTGACGTATTATGTTCAAAAGGGCTGATACAAATAAATCATTACTTCCTTTTAGCTGCTTACATATGACAAAGTTTGTATTATGTTCAAAGGGCTGCTGCATTCTTCAAAATTTGTTTGGTCTTCGATTGTTGCATTCTTCAAAAGTTGATTGGCTTAGATATGACGAATTTTGTACTGTAAACAATTAAAACTTGAATCACACCGAACGGTTGTTCTACACTACACGGAGCATTGGATATCATTAGCACTGCTGTTTAGAACAGTAAATGTAATGACTAATAGCAACAACTTGCTTAATTGATATATTCCCCAAGCTGACAACTTGAAAACTCCAAAGTACGACATATGAATATGTTAGGATTTGGTCTTTTGGGCTCAAATTTGCTCCAATCCTAATACAGTTTGCAATCTAAAAGTTCTTTGCTTATTACCTTATAATCATAGACCTGCATTTAAGCATTAATGACTTAAAGTCCTTCTAAATTCTATATACAGCTTATGATGTGATTTGAAGAAAGGCTGCTTGATTTTACAATTTATTAATAAGTTGATAGTTTGAATCTATGCTACAGGTAACAAATTTCAGTGACTACTAAATGCAATGACTAATAACCAAAACTCGCCAAGTTGATCAGTTTCCAAGCGGCCTCACCATTGACATCTCCAAAGTACTACATACTAATAAGTTAAAATTGATCTTTTGTGCTCAAACTTGCTCCAATGCTCCTAATACAGTTTGTAATCTAAAAGTGCTTTGCTTATTGTCTTAAAATAATTAACCTGCATTTTGGCGTTAATGACATTACATTGTTTTAAGTTGTATATCCTACCTATGTTGTAATTTGAAGAAAGGATGCCTAGTAACATATACCCATTATGACCACTACTTTGCAATCATAGTCAATTATATTTGATAATACTCAAGACGAACAACATAAAGACCAAAAAAAATTAATTCAACAACTTTACTTCGCTGCGGAGTACGTAATAAGATAAATTTTTCTTTACTAATAATGTAAGATTAAGATGTTAAAAGGTACCCAAAATAGAAGTTAATAAGCTGCATATATTAATGGACTATTATTCAAATGGATGGATAAAGTAAGATGAGTTGCTTACCTCAATTTATAAAGAGTGCGCGTTTTGCATTTGTGTGAGGTTCATCTTCACCTGTCTTTTGTGTGGTCGTGGCGTACACATGTGTTTGTGCAGTTTATCTATTATCGAAGTGTAAGAATACAATATTTGTTAAGCAATTCTATGTTAGCTTTACTTGGATGGTAGGTTATGTGGTTGGTACCTGTTTCTGTGTACTTTTGGCAGTTGCTATTTGCTATCTGCTATCCGGTATAGATTTTACGTGTTCATTCGATAGTGTCAAAGGTATGGCTTCGTTGTTGTACTTTTATTATTTTTGTTAATTTAATGAGTAGCAAATATTATGGTAAAATGTGAGATAAGAAAAAGCTTTCGATAAAATATTCACCTTATATTGACGATGTCGATTACTCTTATAGTTGAATGGGCTGCTACACCCGGCTTAACAATTCTTATTGATCCAATAATCTGAACGCAGCCCATGTGATCTGTTGATAAGAAATTTGGTGTAAATATTATTGATAAGTTTATTATTATTTGGTGTTATATATGAGTTGCTCACCAGTCGCAAATTGCTCTTTTGGTGTTCTTTCCTTTATATTATCGTGAGAGTTGAATTCAACGTAGTGTGCAGAGAATCTTGCTGGATCAATAGTTTCGAAGTTTCTAGCTTTTCCAAAACGTAAGGTCGTATTCCTGGGCTTCGGGTTCAAGCCAGAAGTCATTACCATTTGCTCCATTCTGTTTAGTACGGAGTACATTTTATTGATCAGTTTGTCTGAATAGTTACAATAATATCATAAAAGTTAGCATATGTAGTTAAAAACATCAACAAATTCCAAAAATAGCAGCATGAAAACTAAAATATATTACCTTCAAGGAAAAAGCTCATGAAAAACATATTACTTTCAGATTCAACCTGAAAAACAACAAACAATTAGGAAATTGTAAGGAAAATTACATATAAAGCCAACTCAGTATAATGATGAAGAAGTAAAAAAACAGCATTACTATTGCACACACAAAAAAAAAAAAAAAAAAACACACATAAATACCAAATATAAATGCCAACGCAAATAGAAAGAGTCTGAACGAAAATTTTTACAACTTAAGCTATAACATTATATACACATAGAGTGGCCTCCATAAAAATCAGTTAGTCACCCGAGTGTATACTTGAACCCCTAAAAAAAACTCTTTCAGACATTTTAACAAACACTTTGTGGGCACGACAACTTAGTTTTAATCCAACTATTTCAAACTCACTCAATATACTACACATACAGTGAACTACAGATAAATCAGTTAGTCATTATACATAAGTACAAATTCAAACAAAATAACATTAGTTTAGGATTTATTAAAAAAAGTTACACTATCATTACTTTTTTTTTTTTTTTTTCTTTTTCTGGCAGCTCTCATCATCACAATCAACAATAGAATTTAAAAAGATAAAAAATACAGCACTATACAAAGGAGTCAACCGATTAAGCGGAGTCAGAACATAGCATCAAAGAAACTGAGGTTGCGTCGATGATGACGGTGGTAGCAGTGGATAGCTAACAGTGGTTTTTGGGTGTGTGGCGGGTCCGTATTGGTTGTCGTTTACAGCGGTTAGTATGGATATAAATATAACTTATTATAATAATAAGCAAAAGTACACGAAAAACAAAAACCCTCGCTACGGCCTACGCTACTTGGATCTCGCCGTGATCACCTTCCGTAGATTTCTCACTGGAAAATTAGTTACCGGAGATAAAACGACCATCGGTAAAATTCGTTGCATGTTTAGAGATATATATAATCTGCGTTTTTCGTTCAATGTGTGTATAATATCCGTTTTTTGAGTTCAATGTGCTTATCAGTTTGTATAATGAGAGTTAGCAGTGTAATGTGAACGTTTGATCTGATATCTCTTAGGGTTTGACCTTGTTGTTGACTTAATGTTATGTTGTTTGCAGTATAAGAAGTAAAATGTAGGTTACAACCAACTAAGCTTCGCTTCAACGGTATCCCAACACCTTGTGTGTTGGGGCAAAGTTAGGTCATGGGTTCGACCCCGCTCGGCCCATCCTATTAATCAATCTGCCTGAAATATGGAGCTCCAGATTGACCTAGGAGGTTTCTTCCGGATCCAATCAGGATTTAAACCCAGTCCGCCTGCCCCTCGGGATGGTTTAAGATCAGGTTCCTGCAATGCGATTCGGGTTTCCTCCCGAAAGTGCGTATGTGACAAATGAGAGTATTCGATGCAGACTATTCCCTTTCAAAAAAAAAATGTAGGTTACATTTTGATGTTTAGAAAAAAAATTGATTACATTTTTGTAAATTTTGATTACATTTTTGTGGTGATTGGCTGAAGTTAACTTTTGATGACTTGTTAGTTATTACTTGTAAGACCCAAATATTTATTGTACATAATGTATTTATGGTGTACGATGCGTGTATGAAGTGTACGTGTTGCTTGCTCGAACGTCGAAGGAAACTGGACGTTGTCCGAAGTGACAAGGTGTGTACGTATCTTTTCAACCCCAAATAAAGTTTGAGTTGATGTTTCAAAGCCTTACCATTGGATAGAATATCTTATTACGTTTCCAACGATATTTGATTCATCGAAAACGGAGTTACGGTCGAAAAGTTATGGCCAAAACAAGTTGCTGAAACCTGTTTTGGGCTCGACCACAATTTCCAGTTATTTGGAGCGGCGCTCCACCTTCTGGCGCGGCGCGCCGATTGCTGCAGAGGCAATTTTCAGCCTTTTTAAAAGGTTTAAATGAGGGGTACTTTGGTCTTTTCAATTAGGGTCAGTTTGGGGTCATCGAAACTGATCTAGAGCTCCATTGGAGCTCATTTTCACTCATCAAACACTCTCATCAAACTCTAGAGTGAGAAACCCATTGTAAGTGAGAGAAAGCTCCATTTGGAGAAGAAGAAGTTTGATTCGGGTCAAGTCTCAAGTATTAAAGTTGTTCTACTCGTCAACGGCATCATTTTGGCGGTATTGGTAAGTTCAAACTCCGAACTTCATCTTTGTAATTTGATATTCAAGTTTAGGGTTTTGAACTAGTTAGTTATAAAACTCTTTTAGGAGGTGAAATGGGTAATTGTAACTAGTTATTGTTGAGGTTGGTGGGTTTAGGATTGGATGATGATATTGTTAGTTTGTAAACTAATTTTGTTGATGAAATCACTAGCTAACTTGGATTGTTAGTGATTTGGGGTGTAAGTTCACAAATTGGGTGTTTTGACTAGTTTTAGGTCAAAATGGATTTTTGTGTAAATGTTGGTCTAAATTGCATTTAAAGCCTAAAAGAGGTGTATTTAGGTATTTCGTGAACGCGGGAAATGGTCTCGTTAGTTTTGGACTTTCGAGTATCGTTAAAAGTGCAAAAAGGCGTAGATTGCACTTTATGTCAATTTGGGCGGGTCGTGAGTCCAAATGGGGGATTAGTTGATCAAACCTTGTGCAAAATGTATTAGTGGGACATAATCACTATTCGATTGTGATTATGAGTGGTTCGGGTGAGATTTGACTTAGTCAAAGTTGGTCAAGTGTATATAGTCGAAATTACACTTGTGATGTGTTAAGTCGAATAAGCTTAAGTTGTAGCTTATTTGCATGTGTGATTTGCGTAGGTGATATACGTGAAGTCGGTGGAAGGAGTTCAAGTTTGCGAGTTGCACTTCTTCAAGTAATCGAGGTGAGTGGAATATTTATACATGTATGTATGTGGTTTATTTACTCGTACGCGATGTGGGCCATTGGTGCCACATCGTGAGTAGTGGCGTTATATGATGGGATGGGAACTACAAGTTGGTAGTGTCTCGACAGGTTATTCACAAGTCGGTGATACCCTTGGGTGATTCACAAGTCGGTGACACCCTATAGTGTTCACAAGTCGGTGACACTTAGTGGCGCTTCACAAGTCGGTGATGTCACATGGCGTTCACAAGTCGGTGACCCATATGTATTGATGGGGGTTCACAAGTCGGTGATACCCTTGGGTGATTCACAAGTCGGTGACACCCTATAGTGTTCACAAGTCGGTGACACTTAGTGGCGCTTCACAAGTCGGTGATGTCACATGGCGTTCACAAGTCGGTGACCCATAGATATTGGTGGGTAGTTCACAAGTCGGTGACACCCTTTGATGAGTCACAAGTCGGTGACATCATACGAGTGAGACTCGACGTTATTGGTCGTCTACAAGTCGGTAGTGCCATAGCGGGGAACGGTTTGTTATATTTATGCATTATTGTGATTTAGTATATTATTGTGGCGATTTATATACTAACGTTGTTGCTAGTCGTATGTTTGGTGCTGCTAGCTCGTTTATGCATTTTGTTTGCATGGTATTGTAAGTGGATGCGTGTAGGTAAATTACATATGTATATGTATAAGTATTGCATTCACTAAGCGTTAGCTTACCCCCTCGTTGTTGACTTTTTTATAGATTGCATGGATGCGGAGGCTCGGGTAAGCGGGGACTAGTGGACTTGCGTAGTTGCTTTAGAAGGCTTGCTTTTGGATTGATTAGGATTGGGTAGCGTATCCCCAATCGCCATGCTCGGCCTTTATTTTGTATTACAAATCATGTGGTTTAAAACTTGTATTTTCGTACGAAAGTCGTAAAACGGCCGATGTGGGTCCGGTCCTCGTAAAACTTATTTTATGAATGGAACAAGTTAGTTTTTCATATATGAATATGTTGTGAATAGCGTTTTGTCTAAATACGTCGGGAAGTGGTCAAACATTTTAGCATTTCAAGACTTTTTGGACAGGCCACTTTGGCGCGCCGCGCAAGGTTATGGCGCGCCGCGCCACCTGCTGAACAAAGAAATTTTTTTTATTTTGGTAAATTTCACGTGGTCGATCGTATATCGGGTTGGGTTGTTACAAGTGGTATCAGAGCATGGTCTAAGAGATTTAGGTGACTTGAGATAGATGCCTAGACTTAGACTTTTGTGTGTGCTAAATTTGTTGCGGGACTTGTAGGATTACGGGTCGGAATGGGTTTAGTTAGTGCCTTATTTATAGGTTGACTAACATTTATATTAGTAATGCGGATATTATTAATATGCTATTGTGCTGTGATAATGATTCTTGTGTTATGTTTTATTTGTGTTTGCGTTTGCATATATCATCAAGAGAGGCGGTCGTTGTACTAACGAGTCGATACGACGTGTATGCGTAATAAGGACTTGCAAACCTTATTATGGGTGCAAATCGTGTCTAGCAAGTGATGTACGACGAGTGTTTAGCAAGATGGGGTGGTATTGTGTGTGTGCTTTATACGTTCGTGATCTAATCACTTTGCATTCCTTAGAATGGCAACGGGAAATGGGATCGAGACGAACGACGCTGAGTTTAATGCTAGAGTTACACGTATGTTAGGCGATTGTAGTAGTATTCGTATGTTAGAGCGTGTTCGCTTGCGTGTAGAAGTTGATGATCCATGAGGTTCGTCAGGTGGATGAAACCGCTGAGATCAAGTGTTTGATCTAGATGAATGTTGGTAATGGAGTCTACGGGACGCAACGTTAGGTGCCTCTTTCATACCTACTAGCGTGGTATTCGACTCCGATGGTGTTACGGTTACATTGAGCATAGGGTACCGGCAAGAAAACCCTTAGGTGTTTGAGTGGCGGTGTGAAAGTTACAAGCGATAGCAACTCGATGATTGCTAGAGTAATACCCGTACGGTTCGGTAAGTGCTTCGGTTGAAGTAGCAAAGGATAATCCGAAATCCTTCGTATGCTCAAGGTTGGAGCAAGGTTTGTTGACGTGCGTATTAAGAGATGCAAGACGGGTGAACCTCGTCTTTCTTTTAGGAGTTATGATAATGCGATTGGCTCATTAGTTGTCGGATTAGTGGTCACTCTTTCCGTGAGAGTGAGCATGTGTTTATCGTAGGGAGCTATTGTTGGAGACGAATTCGTGAGAATTCGAGGACTATGACCAATGAGGATATTGGTAGTGTATGTTGATGAGTGGCCATTCCATGGGATGCTATTATTTCGACGATGTGTTTACAGAACGGAGTTCTAGGTGGGGGAGTTTATACTCTCGCACGAAGGTATTCTAGTGTGATGTAGTGACTAGCTAGGTCGAGTTAGTCCATTGCAGTTTGACTAACCGAGTCGGGTTAATCAATTTGATGTTAGGTATTGACCGAATGCGTTTGACTAACCAAGTTGGGTTAATCATTTGTCGTTAGAAGTTTGACCGAGGCGGGTTAAACAAGCGAGTTTGACTAACCGAGTCGGGTTAATCAATTAGATGTTAGGTGTTGACCGAGGCGGGTTAACCAAGCGAGTTTGACTAACCGAGTCGGGTTAATCAACTAGATGTTAGGTGTTGACCGAGGCGGGTTAACCAAGTGAGTTTGACTAACCGGGTCGGGTTAATCAATTAGATGATAGGCATTGACCGAGTCGGGTTGACCTAGGGTATTTGACTAACCGAGTCGGGTTAATCAATTTGATGTTAGGTATTGACCGAATGCGTTTGACTAACCAAGTTGGGTTAATCATTTGTCGTTAGAAGTTTGACCGAGGCGGGTTAAACAAGCGAGTTTGACTAACCGAGTCGGGTTAATCAATTAGATGTTAGGTGTTGACCGAGGCGGGTTAACCAAGCGAGTTTGACTAACCGAGTCGGGTTAATCAACTAGATGTTAGGTGTTGACCGAGGCGAGTTAACCAAGTGAGTTTGACTAACCGGGTCAGGTTAATCAATTAGATGATAGGCATTGACCGAGTCGGGTTGACCTAGGGTATTTGACTAACCGAGTCGGGTTGACCTAGGGTATTTGACTAACCGAGTCGGGTTAATCAATTTTATGTTAGGTATTGACCGAATGCGTTTGACTAACCAAGTTGGGTTAATCATTTGTCGTTAGAAGTTTGACCGAGGCGTGTTAAATAAGCGAGTTTGACTAACCGAGTCGGGTTAATCAATTAGATGTTAGGTGTTGACCGAGGTGGGTTAACCAAGTAAGTTTGACTTAACCAAGTCGGGTTAATCAATTAGGTGATAGGTGTTGATCGAGGTGGGTTGACCAAGTGTGTTTGACTAATGAGTTCGGGTTAATTGTTTTGGTGTGGAGGCTTAACCAAGTCGGGTGTAACCATGAGGTGATTAGAGGGTTACTTGTATTGTTCTCCATAATGGTTAGCGTAGAAATGGTATGCCATTCGAGAGGCGTTTACGTTGACCAAGTATGTGTGCAAGAAGAGTCACGGATGTTGACTATCTTTGATGTGTGTAGTTTTCGGCCAGTCTTCATGATTGTTGGATGTGTGATCTATTGGTGGTTTTATACGCCGAGAGTGGGATCGTGAGGACCATGTTGTGTGATTAGTGATTGCGATAGCCGTGTTTCTCTCACGTGTTGTTACGGGTGTGACAATAGTCGATTTTGGACACCTTAGGATTAGCGTTGCCATAGTCGTTTTGGGCGCTTTTGGTTTTAGTCATTGCTTATGATGTTAGGATAGTGGCGTATTGGTTGTATTGCACACTACAAAGGATGTTTAGTGGTAAGAGTAATCCGTGAGGATTCATGTGGTTCGATCTTCAACGTTCGGATTGTTAACTTTAGGTTGAGACTTGGTCACTTTTAGCGTTGTCCGTGGTAAAGGTACGCTAAGGAATTTATATCTCGGTACGAGGTTGGTTGAGTTTTTCCCGATATGGGAAATTGAGCAGGTTTTAGTGCTCGGATTGTGGTTTTGATAAATCACGGTTGACGATTTTAGTTGTTAAAAGTGATCCATTGGGAAGAATTGTCTAGGAAAGTTCGTATTGGGACTTGAGTGAGGATCGTTGAGTAGGTCCGGATTGGTTAAGTGGAGAAGATCACGAGGACGTGATCGAGTTTAAGTGGGGGAGAGTTGTTGATAAGGCTAAAAAGGAACATATATTTCATAGCATTATCCCCTAAGAAAGACAAGATTTTAGTTGCAATTGTTCCATTTTCAAGTGATATTCGTTTATATTAAATAAGTGCGAAGACAAAAGGCAGATTCGACAAATTGAAGACAAAAAGGTCCAAAAAGCTCAAAAGTACAAGATAAAATTAAAAAGGTTCAAATTATTGATGAAGAACGTCTAAAAATGACAAGAGTACAAGTTACAAAACGCAAAGTACACGATATAAAATTGTACGAAAGGACGTTCGAAAATCCGGAATCGGGACATGAACCAACTTTCAACGCTCGACGCAACGGTGTAAAAATTACAAGTCAACTATGCACAAGAATAAAATATAATATTTAAATAATTCATAATAAGAATAATATTAAATAATAAAAAGTTGTTAATTGAGCATAGTTCAGGGGTCATAAGTGAAATTTCATTTTAATCATTTGCCTATAAAATGTAACGTATTTGGCTCAGTTTAGGTACCCTTTTTCAATTCCATTTTCAATCTCTCTCTTTAATATGTAAACGTATCATATAAATTTTAATTTTAATTTTAATTTTAATTTTAATAATAATTATTTAGTTAATGTAATGATTATTTACGGGTTTTAAGTCAGAACTCTGCCCGTGTAATACTACGATATTAATACCCACTGTAAGTTATGTCTTTCCTTTTTAATTTAATGTCTCGTAACTAAGTTATTATTATGCTTATTTGAGCCGAAGTAATCGTGATGTTAGGCTAAAATATTAAGATGGGGTTATTGAACTTTGGACCATAATTAAGGTTTGGGCAAAAGACCGACACTTGTGGAAATTGGACTATTGACTATTAATAGATGGGGGGTATTGTCTAATTGAGTGACAACTCATTGGAGTCTGTCGAACCTATCTTCAAATTAATTAACCTAATAATTAATAATGATTATGGTTGTCCTATTTAGTGACGTTCATATGGAATCTGTTATAATCATTTAATTAATCAATTGGGTTGGGTAATTGATTATTCATTCTGATCAAGTGGATGAATTAATATTCATAAACTAATTAAAACAGGGGTGGATTACATACAGTGATAACTGGTGTAATTGTTGACAGAAGTGATAACTGCGTCACAGTTTAAATCCTTAATCAGTTAGAATATTTGACTTCGGGTATAAGGGTAATTTGACGAGGATACTCGCACTTTATATTTATGACCGATGGACTATTATGGACAAAAACCAGATAGACGTATCAAATAAACCAGGACAAAGGACAATTAACCCATGGTAATAAATTAAAATCAACACGTCAAACATCATGATTACGGAAGTTTAAATAAGCATAATTCTTTTATTGTATTTCTCATCGTATCTTTATTTACTGTCATTTTATTTTCTCGCAATTTTATTTTCTGTCATTTTTATTTCCTGTCATTTTAATTATCGCACTTTAATTATTGTCATTTATTTTTACGCTTTTTATTTAAAATCGACAAACCGGTCACTAAACGGTAAAACCCCCTTTTAGAATAATAATACTACTACTTATATATATATATATATATATATATATATATATATATATATATATATATATATATATATATATATATATATATATATATTTATAAAAATATAAACTTAATAATATAGCGTTAAGCTTCACTAGCTCCTTGTGGAACGAACCGGGCTTACTAAAAACTACACTACTTTACGATTAGGTACACTGCCTATAAGTGTTGTAGCAAGGTTTAGGTATATCCCATCCGTAAAATAATAAAACTTGTAGCATATTTCATCGCTTTTCGTACTAAAAATAAACACTATTTCGTATACACCCCCTACGACATCAAGTTTTTGGCGCCGCTGCCGGGGAGTTGCTAAAACACTATATTTTTAACAATTATATTTGTAAAATATATATATATATATATATATATATAAATATATAAATAGTATTTTTGTCTTTTTATTTACTCTGCATATATTTTCTTGTTTGGTGAAAAACTACAGTAAATAATATGCGATCATCAACGGGCTATCTTTTAATTCGTAGGCTACTTTAATTACTTAATAGGCCCGATGATTCCTAATGCTAGAACAATTACTCCGTATAAATTTATCTCATAGGCCATCATTTGCTTGTATTTTTTTTTAAATTTAGAGTTGATTGACTTTCTGCTGTTGTTAATTTGATAGTTTTTTAATAATAAATAATAATCTTAACTAATTAAATAAAAAAATAAATTTAATAAAAAAGGAGTAAAAAGAAAAAGTTGCGCTGAGGAAGGATAATCAAAAAAGATGAGGACCGAGATTGGTGGTCAAGTTTGAGCTAAATCATAAATACTTTAAAGAGTACATGCTTTTCATAAATATGTTTTAAAAACACTACCTCTAGTTAAAAAACTCGATATTTCTTACAATTATTGGAGTTATGTAATTGGTAGCAATGATGTTGACTTGTCCAAATTCCGAGACCAGCTGTAAAACAACAAAGACGTTTTTTTTTTTTTTTTTTTTTTTTTTTTTAAGTTAACTAGTGGGATTAGGTGGGTTTATCCACTTTACAAATGTCGTTCCAAAAGAGGAACAAATAAATGGTATCACTCTAGTAACTGGCTGTTTAAAAATATATTTAGAGCATTTTATTTATATAAAAAAAAACGAATTTTGAGTGTCGGTTTTCTTATGCTACAGCTAAACTTTTCTACTTCTATTATATGGAAAAGGTGGTTAGTGGATAGGTACTTGTAGGACCAAAAATACTTGATGCTTATTTAAGTTTGGCTTACAAAGTAATAAATTATAATTTAGTTAATATTAAGAGGTACGTAGTAATAAATTATAATTGTTCGTTACCCATATTTTATTATTTTTGAATACCTAAACCTTCGCTTCAACAATTAAAAAAAAAACGTTTTAAAAAAAAAAAATGTTTAAAAAAAAAACGTTTAAAAAAAAATATATATATATATTCACGGACAATAGGC
Source organism: Rutidosis leptorrhynchoides (assembly GCF_046630445.1). Classification (NCBI taxonomy): domain Eukaryota; kingdom Viridiplantae; phylum Streptophyta; class Magnoliopsida; order Asterales; family Asteraceae; genus Rutidosis; species Rutidosis leptorrhynchoides. Next base: position 371,391,260 of record NC_092343.1, on the reverse strand, counting down.
TGCTACTTTTATTTTGTGTTACCCACTAGACAATAGGTTGTTACTTTTAGGTGTTATCTAAAAAAATAAAAAATAAAAAAATAAAAAATAAAAAAAAAGTGTTAGTATCCCAATCACAATTTCACCCACTTGACAAACGGGAATACTTATTTCCCATTCTTCAAATTTCTTAGCCTTATTTCTTATCACCCAATTTCTTAGCCTTATTTCGTACCTAGTGTTAAGTTTTAGTATTTTGCCATAGATTATTTTATTTTTAGATTTTTAGGCTTTGCCGTAAAATCCCTTAAGTGTTTATTCCTTAGACTAAGATTTAGGTGCCTTAGAATTTTACGACGCCATTTTTCATGCTACTTTCTTATTTTTATTTTTCGACATTTATTTTTCGACTTTTTATTTTTCAACATTTTTCGACGCGCAATCTATTTCTTCCTTATTTCTCGATACTCTAGTTTTTAGGACTTAGAATTTTCTATACTTCTTATCTAAATCTTAAAACGGAAAGAAAAATTATTTAAGCGGTTAAATTAATAGACGTTGACATTTTTCTGGTTCGTAGTAATAGTTGGATTCGTTAGTGGCTAGTTGTGGGCTTCCGATTTAAAGGGTCCTGGCTACCTGCTACATCTTTTGGCTATTCGAAACGTGGGCAAAATCAGAAAAGTCTATTAATTGGACAACTTATATAAGTTTTTCTTATTTTTATAACTAATAGGATATTCTGTGAATGCACCGAGCAAAACGTTCACCACCTTTCATATGTTCACCACCTGTAACTCGATCAAGACATCTAGCAAATATTGTCGCCGTTGATTTTTCTTTAGAATCGTCATCTAGTCGAACAAGAACTCCAACTCAAATTTCCGATAATCCATCTTTTGAACCCGACTTCACAATTAAGAACCCGCAGCATATTCAAGGACAATTCCAAGATCCTGAACCACTAATTATTCCTCCTGAGCCACAAACCATTAAATCAGAATCCTCTAGTGATTCGTATTCAACAAATTCAATTATGGAAGTAACGGAACCTCTAAGTATGGAAGATCGAATGAGAGCCACACGCACGGGCCAAGGTCACGCCATTATTAAGCCAGAAGTTAATGCGCCAGATTATGAAATCAAAGGACAAATTCTACACATGGTAACTAACCAATGCCAATTCAGTGGTGCACCGAATGAAGATCCTAACGAACACCTTCGTACGTTTAAAAGAATTTGTACACTATTCAAAATCCGAGAAGTGGAAGATGAGCAGATCTATCTCATGTTGTTTCCCTGGACTTTAAAGGGAGAAGCCAAAGATTGGTTAGAATCGTTACCTGAAGGGGCGATTGACACATGGGATGTTTTAGTTGAAAAATTTCTTAAACGATTCTTTCCGGCATCCAAAGCCGTGAGACTTCAAGGAGAAATTGTTACGTTCGCGCAAAAGCCAAATGAAACATTATATGAGGCGTGGACAAGATTCGGAAGGATGTTGAGAGGATGTCCTCAACACGGTTTAGACACTTACCAAATAGTACAAATATTCTACCAAGGTGTCAACGTTGCTACACGAAAAGACATCAACATAACAGCCGGTGGTTCCATTATGAAGAAAACCGCAACCGAAGCTTACAAAATTATTGATAACACTGCTTCCCACTCACATGAGTGGCACCAAGAAAAAGATATTTTTCGTTCATCTAAAGTGGCTAGAGCCGATTCTAGCCATGACTTTGATTCCGTTTCCGCAAAAATAGATGCTTTCGAAAGAAGAATGGAAAAGATGAATAAAGATATTCACGCGATACGAATCAGTTGTGAGCAATGTGGTGGACCACACTTATTGAAAGATTGTCACATTGAACCGACCATGGAACAACGAGAGAATGTTTCCTACATGAACCAAAGGCCGGGAAATAATTATCAAAATAATTATCAACCGCCAAAGCTAAACTTCAATCGAAATCAAAACATTCTTTACAATCCAAATGGACCAAACAACAACTCGTATAACCAACAAGGTCCGAATAACCAACCAACTCAAAACAACACTTTCAATCAACAAAGACCTAGCTTGTATAAACCACCACAACAAACCGAAGAGAAAAAGCCAAATCTAGAAGAAATGATGGCAAAGCTAGTTGAATCTCAAACACAATTTATTACATCTCAAACCCAAACAAATGATAGGTTTGATCAGTCATTAAGAACTCAACAAGCTTCCATTTTGAATCTAGAAAAACATGTAGGTACTCTTGCTAGCATGATAAGTGAGAGGGAACAAGGAAAGCTACCGAGTAATACTGAAGTAAATCCTCGAAATGAGAATGTTAATATGGTTTCAACAGACTCTGAAAAACCAGCTCCAGAAGATGGGAAGGTTTTAAATGTTAGTAACAATGAAGAAGTTACACCACCACCACCACCACCCAAGTATGTAAAGCCAGTGGTGGCACCATATAAACCACCCATCCCGTTTCCAAGAAAAGGAGTTGAGTATGAGCAAGTAATAGGTAATAAAGTTGGTGATACCATTGGAAAGAAGAAGAAGAAGAAGAATAAGAAAGTGCAAGAAACAAAAGCCGTAAAAGTAAACCCGGTGAAGACAGTTCCACCAAAACCTCCACCTAGGGTAGGTGATCCGGGTGAATTTATTGTTCCTTGTCTACTTAGTGATTGTGTCATGTATGATGCACTAGCAGATTTAGGTGCGAGTGTAAGTGTTATGCCTCTTTCCTTATATAAGAGATTAGGTGTAGGTAAGTTAAGTCCAACGGATATGAGTGTTCGACTCTTTGATCAAACCATTAAGCACCCAGTTGGAATTGCTGACAACCTACCCATTCAAGTAGGCAATTTAACCTTTCTAGTCGAATTCATTGTCATTAACATAGAAGAGGACCCAAACATTCCTCTAATTTTAGGTCGACCATTCTTAGCGTCCACCAAGGCGTTATTTGATGTAGGAAATGGTAGAATGACACTTAGTAGTGGTGACAAATCGATCACCTTTATGATTCGAAAGACTAAATCTCCACCAACCAAAACCGTTGAACCAGCAAAAACGATTGGTAAGAACCATGTTGTTTTACCAACTCCAACGGTAGTGCTTAACAATAATAAAACGCCTAAGTGTGGGGAAAATGAAGTAACACCTAATGATGACATGATAACAAAGAACCCCGTTGTTGATACGAAATTAAATGACCCCGTTATTAATAGTTCAATGAAGAAACTTATTAAACGGATTCGCGATGCTAGAACCAAGGGGAACTTTAAGTTATGTAACCGGTTAGTATCCAATCTGTCGCCTAAAGAAAAGGCGAAGCTAATTGAAATTGTGGATATAACACATGAATCCGGGCAATGGCTTAAATAAAAAAGTCACAGATATGCAAGTTGATTATGGACCAAGAGAAATTGACGATGAAGTTAATCACAATTTCGACACCACAGCTACCTAAGTGTGGGGAGATTCAAATGTTCTAAAAAGAAAATGCTGTCTAGAGTTAGTTGTTCTGTTCTCGTGTAGTTCCGAGAATGGAATCCGATTGGTCTTTTCCGCTAGCAGACACTAAAGAACTAGTTTTCTCCCTCCATTCTGAATTTTTGTTTTGTAGGTTTTTTATGAAATTAATATGCATTTTAATTTAAGTTTTTAAAAACAAAATTTACTTTAATTCATTAAGTTGAAAAAATGATTTCTAAAATTCGTCGTGAGTTGAAGATTAGGTCATTAAGCCGAAATTACTTTACCCGAGGGCGGGGCGACAAATTTTGTTATCATTATTTTTAATTTTATTGATTTAAAGTATGCCAAAAATATTATACTTTATAAATTTTTGAAAAGTGGGGTTATAAACCAAACTTCAAAAATATATATATATATATATATATATATATATATATATATATATATATATATATATATATATATATATATATATATGTTTGTATTTTATCTTATGTACAAAACAGGGTAAAACAACGCACTTTCAAAGACTGTCATTAAAGTTCAGCAAAAGGTACTAATTTTGACGACAAGACGCAAAACAACAAATATGATATAACAAATGAAGGAATGAACGATGAGGCGCCATCTATCATTCGACGAGCTTTGTAATTACAAACTCGGTATTTTTAATCACTTTTCTACGCTAATCACCCTCATGAATTTAAATTATAGTCTGATTTCATGCAAATGAGGGCATTGCATGATCTTAAGTGTGGGGAAGGGTTATAAATTCTCTCAGGTTTATACTTGGTTTATTTGCTAAGTTTTGTGAAAATTTGAAAAATTTTCAATTAAATGAAGTCAAAATCATGTTTATACATATTTATGAACGGTGAAAACTAGGTGATAATACCGAAATTATCGTTACCTCGGAAAGGACATAAATTGAGAAACAACCTAAAATGCTTGAATTCATTTAAAATGGAATAAAGGAGAATAAAAAGGTAAAGAAAGAAACTAAGTGTGGGGAGAATGTACCAAGTTATTCAATTAAAAACTATCTATCACATATTTTTGTACAAGATTATTGCAGGTACTTTTGTTTTGGATGATACTAATCAGTTTTACCCGATTTACTATAATACTTTTGAAAGAAAGATGGATCTACACGATGAATCAATTCCATCATTTGAAGGAAGTAAAGTCTTCCGAAAAAGACACACGCTTCTTGATTTAGGTCAAGAAGTTGTCGTCCAGACCAGCTGTAGGTTGACGAAAAATCTAGAAAAGTCATCACTAAAATCGGCTGGAAATCCACGGACCTCAGCATCAAACAGGGTCGCCATGTGGTCAGATTTATCCTAACCATGAGAAGGATTTATCTCGTACAATGGGGGGCACCGTGCAAATTAGCTTGATAAGACTAATGAATCAGATCCCTAGAAAGGATAATCTCCTTAAAGATTAAAAATCAGCTTTTAAGCCTGATATTACTCAATCCTTGAGATTGACCTTAAAGATTGAGAATTCAAACTCATGGAATTCGATGATATCTAAACTCGAGCTTGAACGAGAAAATATTTTGATCAAAATTAAAACCGATTTGTTTTCTGAAAACCCATTTTCAATGCGTTCATTACCATTGAACGTAAAATCCTGAGAATTCATCAGAATTCATTAGGTCACCTGAACCAAATCGGGTGTCAACTGTAAGAACGGTGGTTGCATAGCATGGTCGAAGACAGGACCTTGTGCCAGACCGAAAAATCAAAGGATGATCTTTACTATTGCTCCTACCAAGGATAGTTCTAGCATCCGACACGTTAAAAAGACCATAATCATCTGCATGTCACAGGACATTGCCCTAACAGTTTCTTGTTCATCGCTTTCCTTTACAACCGGACGGTAGTTTACCGAAAGGTAATATACGGAACAAGTAAATTGGATGTGTGCTTTCCGATACCGGGATAGCAGTGGATTACACGAACCTAAAAGTTTTAGCCAAAATATTGATCCACAAATAAATTTTGCAACACCGATGGTGGATCAAATCAGAAAACTTATCTAGGGTAAAAGCTAGAATGAATTTTCAAAAGATCAAATGTTTTCATAAAGATCCAATTTCCTTAAGGATCTAAATTTTTATAGTCATGTGGGACTGTAAACCGCCTTTCAAATGTGCACTTTGCTTTGGAAACCGAAAGTAAATCGGCTATTTGATTGCAAGTGTCGTTGACCTAAACCCAAGGCAACTGTGGATGACACACCCACCTTTAACCATATCGTTACTATCATTGTTTATACCGCCATATCAAAATCACTGATGTATAAAGTGTGAAGAATAAAGAAGTGATTTGTATGTTTTTATTTCAAGACTATATTGCTTGAGGACAAGCAATGCTCAAGTGTGGGGATATTGATAAGGCTAAAAAGGAACATATATTTCATAGCATTATCCCCTAAGAAAGACAAGATTTTAGTTGCAATTGTTCCATTTTCAAGTGATATTCGTTTATATTAAATAAGTGCGAAGACAAAAGGCAGATTCGACAAATTGAAGACAAAAAGGTCCAAAAAGCTCAAAAGTACAAGATAAAATTAAAAAGGTTCAAATTATTGATGAAGAACGTCTAAAAATGACAAGAGTACAAGTTACAAAACGCAAAGTACACGATATAAAATTGTACGAAAGGACGTTCAAAAATCCGGAATCGGGACATGAACCAACTTTCAACGCTCGACGCAACGGTGTAAAAATTACAAGTCAACTATGCACAAGAATAAAATATAATATTTAAATAATTCATAATAAGAATAATATTAAATAATAAAAAGTTGTTAATTGAGCATAGTTCAGGGGTCATAAGTGAAATTTCATTTTAATCATTTGCCTATAAAATGTAACGTATTTGGCTCAGTTTAGGTACCCTTTTTCAATTCCATTTTCAATCTCTCTCTTTAATATGTAAACGTATCATATAAATTTTAATTTTAATTTTAATTTTAATTTTAATAATAATTATTTAGTTAATGTAATGATTATTTACGGGTTTTAAGTCAGAACTCTGCCCGTGTAATACTACGATATTAATACCCACTGTAAGTTATGTCTTTCCTTTTTAATTTAATGTCTCGTAACTAAGTTATTATTATGCTTATTTGAGCCGAAGTAATCGTGATGTTAGGCTAAAATATTAAGATGGGGTTATTGAACTTTGGACCATAATTAAGGTTTGGGCAAAAGACCGACACTTGTGGAAATTGGACTATTGACTATTAATAGATGGGGGGTATTGTCTAATTGAGTGACAACTCATTGGAGTCTGTCGAACCTATCTTCAAATTAATTAACCTAATAATTAATAATGATTATGGTTGTCCTATTTAGTGACGTTCATATGGAATCTGTTATAATCATTTAATTAATCAATTGGGTTGGGTAATTGATTATTCATTCTGATCAAGTGGATGAATTAATATTCATAAACTAATTAAAACAGGGGTGGATTACATACAGTGATAACTGGTGTAATTGTTGACAGAAGTGATAACTGCGTCACAGTTTAAATCCTTAATCAGTTAGAATATTTGACTTCGGGTATAAGGGTAATTTGACGAGGATACTCGCACTTTATATTTATGACCGATGGACTATTATGGACAAAAACCAGATAGACGTATCAAATAAACCAGGACAAAGGACAATTAACCCATGGTAATAAATTAAAATCAACACGTCAAACATCATGATTACGGAAGTTTAAATAAGCATAATTCTTTTATTGTATTTCTCATCGTATCTTTATTTACTGTCATTTTATTTTCTCGCAATTTTATTTTCTGTCATTTTTATTTCCTGTCATTTTAATTATCGCACTTTAATTATTGTCATTTATTTTTACGCTTTTTATTTAAAATCGACAAACCGGTCACTAAACGGTAAAACCCCCTTTTAGAATAATAATACTACTACTTATATATATATATATATATATATATATATATATATATATATATATATATATATATATATATATATATATATATATATATATATATATATATATATATATATATATATATATATATATATATATATATATATATATATATATATTTTATAAAAATATAAACTTAATAATATAGCGTTAAGCTTCACTAGCTCCCTGTGGAACGAACCGGGCTTACTAAAAACTACACTACTTTACGATTAGGTACACTGCCTATAAGTGTTGTAGCAAGGTTGAGGTATATCCCATCCGTAAAATAATAAAACTTGTAGCATATTTCATCGCTTTTCGTACTAAAAATAAACACTATTTCGTATACACCCCTACGACATCAGTTGTAAGACCCAAATATTTATTGTACATAATGTATTTATGGTGTACGATGCGTGTATGAAGTGTACGTGTTGCTTGCTCGAACGTCGAAGGAAACTGGACGTTGTCCGAAGTGACAAGGTGTGTACGTATCTTTTCAACCCCAAATAAATTTTGAGTTGATGTTTCAAAGCCTTACCATTGGATAGAATATCTTATTACGTTTCTAACGATATTTGATTCATCGAAAACGGAGTTACGGTCGAAAAGTTATGGCCAAAACAAGTTGCTGAAACCTGTTTTGGGCTCGACCACAATTTCCAGTTATTTGGAGCGGCGCTCCACCTTCTGGCGCGGCGCGCCGATTGCTGCAGAGGCAATTTTCAGCCTTTTTAAAAGGTTTAAATGAGGGGTACTTTGGTCTTTTCAATTAGGGTCAGTTTGGGGTCATCAAAACTGATCTAGAGCTCCATTGGAGCTCATTTTCACTCATCAAACACTCTCATCAAACCCTAGAGTGAGAAACCCATTGTAAGTGAGAGAAAGCTCCATTTGGAGAAGAAGAAGTTTGATTCGGGTCAAGTCTCAAGTATTAAAGTTGTTCTACTCGTCTATGGCATCATTTTGGCGGTATTGGTAAGTTCAAACTCCGAACTTCATCTTTGTAATTTGATATTCAAGTTTAGGGTTTTGAACTAGTTAGTTATAAAACTCTTTTAGTAGGTGAAATGGGTAATTGTAACTAGTTATTGTTGAGGTTGGTGGGTTTAGGATTGGATGATGATATTGTTAGTTTGTAAACTAATTTTGTTGATGAAATCACTAGCTAACTTGGATTGTTAGTGATTTGGGGTGTAAGTTCACAAATTGGGTGTTTTGACTAGTTTTAGGTCAAAATGGGTTTTTGTGTAAATGTTGGTCTAAATTGCATTTAAAGCCTAAAAGAGGTGTATTTAGGTATTTCGTGAACGCGGGAAATGGTCTCGTTAGTTTTGGACTTTCGAGTATCGTTAAAAGTGCAAAAAGGCGTAGATTGCACTTTATGTCAATTTGGGCGGGTCGTGAGTCCAAATGGGGGATTAGTTGATCAAACCTTGTGCAAAATGTATTAGTGGGACATAATCACTATTCGATTGTGATTATGAGTGGTTCGGGTGAGATTTGACTTAGTCAAAGTTGGTCAAGTGTATATAGTCGAAATTACACTTGTGATGTGTTAAGTCGAATAGGCTTAAGTTGTAGCTTATTTGCATGTGTGATTTGCGTAGGTGATATACGTGAAGTCGGTGGAAGGAGTTCAAGTTTGCGAGTTGCACTTCTTCAAGTAATCGAGGTGAGTGGAATATTTATACATGTATGTATGTGGTTTATTTACTCGTACGCGATGTGGGCCTTTGGTGCCACATCGTGAGTAGTGGCGTTATATGATGGGATGGGAACTACAAGTCGGTAGTGTCTCGACAGGTTATTCACAAGTCGGTGATACCCTTGGGTGATTCACAAGTCGGTGACACCCTATAGTGTTCACAAGTCGGTGACACTTAGTGGCGCTTCACAAGTCGGTGATGTCACATGGCGTTCACAAGTCGGTGACCCATATGTATTGATGGGGGTTCACAAGTCAGTGATACCCTTGGGTGATTCACAAGTCGGTGACACCCTATAGTGTTCACAAGTCGGTGACACTTAGTGGCGCTTCACAAGTCGGTGATGTCACATGGCGTTCACAAGTCGGTGACCCATAGATATTGGTGGGTAGTTCACAAGTCGGTGACACCCTTTGATGAGTCACAAGTCGGTGACATCATACGAGTGAGACTCGACGTTATTGGTCGTCTACAAGTCGGTAGTGCCATAGCGGGGAACGGTTTGTTATATTTATGCATTATTGTGATTTAGTATATTATTGTGGCGATTTATATACTAACGTTGTTGCTAGTCGTATGTTTGGTGCTGCTAGCTCGTTTATGCATTTTGTTTGCATGGTATTGTAAGTGGATGCGTGTAGGTAAATTACATATGTATATGTATAAGTATTGCATTCACTAAGCGTTAGCTTACCCCCTCGTTGTTGACTTTTTTATAGATTGCATGGATGCGGAGGCTCGGGTAAGCGGGGACTAGTGGACTTGCGTAGTTGCTTTAGAAGGCTTGCTTTTGGATTGATTAGGATTGGGTAGCGTATCCCCAATCGCCATGCTCGGCCTTTATTTTGTATTACAAATCATGTGGTTGAAAACTTGTATTTTCGTACGAAAGTCGTAAAACGGCCGATGTGGGTCCGGTCCTCGTAAAACTTATTTTATGAATGGAACAAGTTAGTTTTTCATATATGAATATGTTGTGAATAGCGTTTTGTCTAAATACGTCGGGAAGTGGTCAAACATTTTAGCATTTCAAGACTTTTTGGACAGGCCACTTTGGCGCGCCGCGCAAGGTTATGGCGCGCCGCACCACCTGCTGAACAAAGAAATTTTTTTTATTTTGGTAAATTTCACGTGGTCGATCGTATATCGGGTTGGGTTGTTACATTACTATATGTTGATTGGTGTGTTTTAATGCCTGAAATTACTAAAATTACTATATTGTTAGCTTGATTTTTATATTTAAATCCTGATTATTCAACATTTGGCGATGAAACACTAAGAACAACATCTGGTTGCCGAAGCCGCCAAGAAAATTAGGCGATGGTGATGAAACCGTATTACATCCAAACAAGAGGCAGGCAGTTGAAATCCATCCAGATTCATTCACTGCACTTTCAAACTCAAATATCTATTATGAAAATTCCCCAATTTTTCATTCCACATTTGGCGATGAAACACTAAGAACAACCGACTTTGATTACGGGACCCATCCGTCGATTGCGGTAGACAGTTTGAGTACGGGAAAGAAGGTCGTTACTGATCCATTTGAGATTGATTCCACATTTGAACCCCAGTTAGTTATTAGTTATGGTGGAATAAGAAAAGTCAAAGTCAACAAAGTAAAAAATACTGAGGATTTTATTTCTGTTTCTTTAGGACATGTTTATTCAACAGGAGATACATCCAAAATTAGTTAGGGATACATATCAAATTTTTTATTTTTATTTTTTTATTTTGTTGTTTTCTGTCTGCTAGAGGGTATAGATCGATCCCTTCCAATTCTATAAACCCAGCGATTATATACATCTTCTTAACAATTTTTTATTTTTTTATTTCTCCACCCTTAATATCAAACTACAACTTCCTGTGATTTATTATAATTGTTAAAACGTATTTTTTTTCCGTACAGCACGTTACCTCTGTTTTCATTTTTTTTCTTTTCAAAACCTTGAATTTGAATCGAAATAAAAAATGTATTAATGCAAAGGAATCTTGCACTTAAACTATCTGCAAAGTTTCACTTGTCAATTCCTCTTATCGAATTTGAATTTTTGAAGTCAAAGTTGTGAATCAAAAAGTCAACTAAAATGTTCTTTGTAAAATTCGTAATTGTCTTGACGTCTCAAATTCAATTGATGTTTCCTAGAGTTTCTAGGAGTGATTTTGTATCTAATTCATGTAGAAGTCGTTACCTGAAATTGTCTAAAAATCGATATCAATGATTGAGTGTGTTCTTGAGTTTCGAAGCTACTGCTACTGCCATTGATATATATATATATATATATATATATATATATATATATATATATATATATATATATATATATATATATATATATATATATATATATATATATATATTTCAATCAATCACAAGACGGCTCTAATTCGTTTTAGCAATTTAATTCAAATCTTAACTCCTCTTTTGGTTTGGGGAGTTTTCTGGTCGATTAAAATTTAGGAAGAAGAAGAAGATAGAAATAGGGAATGGGTTATAAAGTTTCGGTTGGGTTTAAAAAAAGAAAATCATAAACGGACTGATGGTTGGGAGGTTGTGTCAAGATATTAGAGGTCGCGGGTTCGAGCCCTGCTCGAGGCATTTATTTTTAGGAAAGCTTTAAAGGTAGTTTTATTATTATTATTATTATTATTATTATTATTATTATTATTATTATTATTATTATTATTATTATTATTATTATTATTATTATGTTTTTAATTATAATTATTGTTGCTATCAAGATTATTATTAGTTAGTGTTATTATTGTTATTAGTTAGTGTTATTTTTACTTGTATTATTATTAACATATGTATTATTAGTATTATTATTATTATTATTATTAATTATTAAATTATCCATTATATTAAAAATTACTGATAATATCATTATTAATATAGTTATTATTACTATTACTATGATTATTTTTACCAAAAATTATTATTTTGTTTTCATTACAACTACTATTATTATTATCAGTATTATCTATATCAATACTACCAAAAATAATTACGTTTATGAAAATAAAAGTTTTAAAGATATTATTAAGGTTGAAAGTATTTTTTAATCAAATTAATAAAGTTTATATAAAAAAATTCATATATAACATGTTAGATATTTTTATTAAAATACTAATCAAATATATATCAATATATCTATATAAATATTAAACATTTTTTAAAATATACACAAACTAGATAAGTATAATATATAATTTAAGATACAATATATAAATTTGTTCGATTACGATTATACGTTTTAATATATATATACAAATAATATAGGTTCGTGAATCCGAGGACAACCCTGCATTGTTCAAAATAGTCATATGTATTTTTACTACAAAATACATTAGGTGAGTTTCATTTGCCTTTTTACCCTTTATATTTTTGGGCTGAGAATACATGCACAATTTTTATAAATGTTTTACGAAATAGACACAAGTAATCGAAACTACATTATATGGTTGAATGATCGAAGCCGAATATGCCCCTTTTTGCTTGGTAGCCTAAGAATTAGGGAACATCACTAATTTTGAGAATTAGTGCACGCCTAATTGACGCGAATCCTAAAGATAGATCTATTGGGCCTATCAAACCCCATCCAAAGTACCGGATGCTTTAGTACTTCGAATTCGTTTTTATCATGTCCGAAGAATTTCTCGGAATGATAGGGGATATTCTTATATGCATCTTGTTAATGTCGGTTACCAGGTGTTCACCATATGAATGATTTTTGTCTCTATGCATGGGACGTATATTTATGAGAACTAGAAATGAAATTCTTGTGGTCTATTAAAATGATGAAAATGAATGATTATGATAAACTAATGAACTCACCAACCTTTTGGTTGACACTTGAAAGCATGTTTATTCTCAGGTACGAAAGAAAGCTTCCGCTGTGCATTTGCTCATCTTAGAGATATTATTTGGAGTCATTCATGACATATTTCAAAAGACATTGCATTCGAGTCATTGATTTCATCAAGAATATTATCAAGTCATTTGTAGTTTAGATATATTATGAAATGGTATGCATGCCTGTCAACTTTCGATGAAATGAAAGTTTGTCTTTTAAAAACGAATGCAATGTTTGTAAAATGTTTCATATAGAGGTCAAGTACCTCGCGATGTAATCATATGTTATTGTATTCGTTCCTATGGATTAGGACGGGTCGTCTCACCAACAATCCCCCCCTCAAACCAAAGACCACATCACCGAGCCTCCCCTTCAACGATACTCCCGCCATCTTATATCGCCGGTCTCTTTCTTTCACTTTTCTTTCACCATCGGGACACACCGCACTTCCACGCTTGGGAAGGAAGACTTTCGATATAAGGCACCATGGCTCCATTATCGTTGGCAAACTGAGGGACCGAGGATTTATCTTCCACATTTGTTTGTAAGGGTGCAAACCAAAGTCCCACATCGGTCATAAGACAAAACAAATGTATGTATATAAGGCTAAGGGAAAGTCCCTCTATCACCAATTGGTTTTAGAGAAAAGAGGGACTCATGAGCTTTTATGTGACGATCGCTCCAAATCCATATGGACGAACATGTCATTCATCGATTTCATTGCGAGGTATTTGACCTCTATATGATACGTTTTGTAAACATTGCATTCTTTTGAAAAGGCACACCATCATTGAATATTTAAATTAAAGGTTTTCGACATCTGATGATTTCTACATATAGACAATCACCGTAATATAATAGTTTACAATAATACTTCTGTTGATAATGCAGTCAAAATAGATACATGGTGATGATTTTGTGAATGCAACGTTTCCTTGAAAAATATGCCATGTAAGACTCCATGCACATAGCTTGTCTAACATATAAGCAAACAGCGGAAGACTTCTAGGGAACCTGAGAATAAACATGCTAATAAGTGTCAACACAAAGGTTGGTGAGTTCATAGTTTTAATGTATCGTATAATCTGTATATAAAGGTGGATCACAAGATTTCAGTTGTTTTATCCAGAAACGTTTATCAAAATATTCTACGAAATTGAGCACCCTGGTAACTAAACTTAACGTATATATAATTTGTACCCTTTGTATAATCATCTTAATAATACACGCAAACCAAAGTGTACGCTTCTCAAATAGCATACGTCTGTTAAAAGGCTAGCGCTCTAGCTCGGACGGGGATATCAAGCCTTATGGATCCATATACTACTACTCGCGCCCACCAGTTCTTATAACTGGCAGTTACTAGTTACCAAAGCTAAGGGATTTTCGGTTCAAACTCAGTGTAGAATTTAGTATGTACTTGTATCCATTGTGTTTAAAATAAAGTGCATGTATTCTCAGCCCAAAAATATATATTGCAAAAGCATTTAAAAAGGGAGCAAATGAAACTCACCTTAGCAGCACATAAAGTTGTTCATCGTAATGTGACCGAAACTCGGAATATCAAATAATTGTAGATCTCAACCTAGAGAACATATGTTGGTCAATAAATGTCTATCAAGCTAGGTTAGGTCATAGTGTATCATAATCCTAATGCTCGAGATCGACATATGTGATGACCCGGGAATTTCCGACCAAATTTAAACTTAATCTTTATATGAATTCGACACGATAAGAAAAGTCTATTTAATTGAATCTCAAAGTCTTTGAACTGTTTACATAGATATACTTAAACCTTTGACCGATCCCGACGATTCACGAACATCGATGTGTAAATAAAAATATAAATATATATAGATATGAAGTGTGATAAATTTAAATTAATATAATATTATCATTATTATTAATAATATTATTATTATAAAACTTATAGGTAATATTGTTATCAATAATATAATTATTATTACCATTACATTATTATAAAGTGTTATTATTATTATTATTATTTATAATATTAAGATGTATTATTAATATAGCTATATTTAATAACTAATAAGACTAAATATGAAACATATATGTCTACAGTTATATATATAAACAGATATATTAAATACAGTGTATATATATAAATATAAATACAAATATATATATAGAATTACAAGTTATAATATAATTGACATATCATCATTATTACCTTCATTAATATGAATATTAATATTAACATTAAAATCAGTATTTTTATTAATTAGATATTATTATTAGGAATTATCATTATTATAAATTATTATCCTTATCAATATCTTAGTTATTAGAAAATAATACAAACTATTGTTTTTACCATTTGAAATTATTATTAATGTATCTATTTTTATTTAAACAATATTACTATTATTAATTAGTATTATTATTAATAATATACTTATTAATTATTAATAATAATTATAAAAATCTTATAAGCTTGTAAAGAATCTCAAGGTTTGTTACCTGTAACTCTCACACTTTATCTGATTAGATTTCTGTCACCAACCTCAGTACGATTCACGAATTAATTCACAATAACCTCCAAATTCTGTTGAAAGTCCCTATCTTCTTTTTTATTAATTTTTTTTATTTTTTTTTGTACCTGTTTATAAGTTGTCGACCCAAGTATCTTATAACACAGGATCAAATTTCAAATGTTAGGTAAACCATTCGATTATCATCCAACATCAAAATCAATTACGACTTTCTCAAATTGTTAAAATCTGAAAAAGTAATTTTTTTTTATAAAACAGGTCGTAAACCTCTGTTGTCCTCCATTTTACAAAAAACTCGATTTTTAATCGTTTATCAAAATGTAAAAATGCAGATAGGTTAGGAATTCTGTAACGAATGTTTCTGCAAAGTTTCATCCATCAATTTCTAACAACGAGTAAGAATTTGCGAGTCAAAGTTTTTAGATTAAAAAGTCAAACAATGTTCTTCATTTAAATTTGAATTTTGTATTACGAATTAATTGAAATTGAGGATTGATAAAGATTATAGGAAGGTTTTAAAATATATTTCGTGTAGGAAGCTTGAGCTAAAACTTTCTTAATCTCGAAAATCAATTTTTTTTAAACTTGTCGCGAACAGCTTCCTGTGTTGTTCATATATATTTTTTTTCTTTTCGTTTTCTATTAATCAAGGACACAAATTTCTTTAATTCTTTTTTTGTTTACAAGTCTGAAATGAAATCACAAATTCATTGTCTTGATTATTGGGATTTACTGGTCGATTTTGTTGTATTTGATGAAGAAGAAATAGGAGACAGAAAATAATACGGTTAAATATAAATAATAAAGGAGATAAATCAGAAAAACAGATGGGTTCAGTTGGTTAGAGTGTGTGTTGGTATACGAGAGGTAGCGGGTTCGAGTCCCTCCCTAGACATTTTATATCTTTTTAATACTCTTGAGGTATTATTATTGTTATTATTATTATTGTTCTTATTATTGTTTTTGTTATTGTTATTATTATTATTATTATTATTATTGTTATATTTATTAGATATAAGTATTATTAGGTTAACATAAATAATATTACCTATATTATTATCACTTTTGTTAGTACGCAACATCATTAGGTATTATTAGTGTTATTATTAGTAATATTAACATTGATATATGTATTATTATAATTAGGAGTATCATTATTGTTATTACCATAAAAGTAACACAAACTAGTTTTATTATCATTTAATATTAGCATTAGTATCACTTTTGTAAATGTTAGTATCATTATTAGATAAAAGTATCATTATTAACAATATCATTATTATTATTAATATTATCATATTTTTTTTATAAAATTAGTATAATTATGGTTATTAATATTATTACTATTATTATTATACTTATTCTAACATTATTATAAATATTATTTTTGCAAATAAAAGAAATGGCTATAAAGACATATTTAATACATACGTATACTAATATTACTTAATATCAGGATATAATATTATTTATATTGATATAACGATAACTAATTTACATATTAAATAAGTATTATGATATATTATAAGTATTAATAAAATTGTATATGACTATTAATTTTAGTACATAACTAAATATATATATAAATTGCTCGATTACGATTACATGTATTAATAAATATACACAAATGGTATAGGTTCGTGAATCGAAGGCCAAACCTGCATTGTTCTGTTGTTCGATATCGTCATATGTATTTTTTCTACAAAATACATTACGGTGAGTTCATTTGAATCCCTTTTACTCTTTATATTTTTGGGCTGAGAATACATGCGCAATTTTTATAAATGTTTTACGAAATAGACACAAGTATTCGAAACTACATTATATGGTTGAATTATCGAAATCGAATATGCCCCTTTTTATATAGTCTGGTAATCTAAGAATTAGGGAACAGATACCCTAATTGACGCGAACTCTAAAGATAGATCTATCGGGCCCAACAAGCCCCATCCAAAGTACCGGATGCTTTAGTACTTCGAAATTTATGTCATGTCCGAAGGAGGATCCCGGAATGATGGGGATATTCTTATATGTATATTGTGAATGTCGGTTACCAGGTGTTCAATCCATATGAATGATATTTTGTGTCTCTATGTACGGGACGTATGTTTATGAGAAATGAAAATATGAAATCTTGTGGTCTATTAAAAGTTATGAAATGATTATTTATGATAAACTAATGAACTCACCAACCTTTTAGTTGACACTTGAAAGCATGTTTATTCTCAGGTACGAAAGAAATCTTCCGCTGTGCATTTGCCTATTTTAGAGATGTTACTTAGAGTCATTCATGACATATTTCAAAAGACGTTGCATTTCAAGTCGTTGAGTTCATCAAGATTATTATTAAGTCAGTTATAGATAGATATATTATGAAATGGTATGCATGCTGCCAACTTTCGATGTAATGAAAGATTGTCTTTTCAAAAACGAATGCAATGTTTGTAAAATGTATCATATAGAGGTCAAGTACCTCGCAATGTAATCAACTGTTGTGAATCGTTTATAATCGATATGGACTTCGTCCGAATGGATTAGGACGGGTCTTCACAGTTGGTATCAGAGCGGAGGTCTTAGCAAACCATGTCTGCATTAGTGTGTCTAACTGATAAGTCGTTAGGATGCATTAGTGAGTCTGGACTTCGACCGTGTCTGCATGTCAAAAGTTTTGCTTATCATTTTGTGTCAAAAATTACCTGCTTATCATTCTTAGAGAATCACTTGCTAATCACTTGCTTATCATTCTTAGTCTAGACACGTTTTACTGCATTGACTGCATGAATAGTGTATAGACAAAATTCATATCTTAGCGTATCTGCTACTTCATATCTTAGCGTATCTGTTACTGTAACTTTTCCTGACAACTCCCGTAGATTCCTCCGTAACTTATGGGATTTTAGTATTATATATGCATATGTAAATTATGTATTGCAGGGTACTAATCTACATCCTATAATCTATTTCTTATCGAAAATCCTACATCTGATCATACGAGATGAATCCTGCAACCAGTTCGAGTCTCTCAGATTCAGATAGCTATTCCGATAGTTATTCCGACAGCTATTCCGACATAGATGTTCACCTTGAACTCCGAAAACAGCGTCATCGGCATGAATCAACCAATCAGCCATTATCAATTCATTTGTTGGGTTCGTAGTTGACTTAATTAATGGAAACGCACAGAAGGCAATCCCTTCCACCAACTGAATTCACCTCTTAACAATGAACCTGAAGCGTTTACCGGCGAACTTGTTCGAGACACCATTTTCAGTCCCATTTCCAGGGTAACTCGACAAGATCATATTATATCCACAATTCTGAACCTTATTCATCCGCTCATTCCGACCGACAATCATCCTGGAGTAATAAGTCAACGAACTTCGCGCTCGAATAATCAATTCGGAAAATATGGTGCAAAATGTACCAGCTTCAGCAACATCACCGGCACCAACAGTACAATCAATAACAGCACCAGTACCATCAACAATCCATACTTCAATATCATCATATGTACTTTGAGTATGATCTTCGTTCTACATATCGTTCTACCTCATTTATCTTCGTTCGACATGGCGAATATGTAATCTCTAAAGTTTTAGAGATTATTTATTCTAGTTCCAACCGAAAAGCAAATGATTTTAATATCATATTAACTCATTAAATCCATGAATACATCTGAAGAAAATATATATGTATATATGTTTTCATAAAGATTGTAATTAAAAATTCTCTTGTACAAATTGTTAATGTTGAAAATATTTTAACGGGTAGATAATACCCGAGGACTATTTAAATTTCAGATTAATAAGTTACATTGTACGTTCTTCGAATCTGTTTCAACAAGTCATATACTATCCTACTTACATCCACCGATATACAAATCCGTTCACCACAAAATAACCATATTCATCCAATTACATATTTGGATTTTGATCTATCAGAATCCATAAAGTGGCATAACGAAGAAATAATGGACACAATAAAAATTGATTAGAAACAGATTAATTAACAATATGAAATTCTATTAAGAATCCACGCTAACAAAATCCTAGCTAACTGTTCCTAGCTGACTGTTAATTCCGTATTACCATTTAATTATCACAATTTATTTATCGCAGTTTATTTATCGCAATTTATATTCTCGCAAATTTATTTATCGTCATTTAAATTTCTGTTATTTACTTTACGCACTTTATTTATCGTTATTTAATTTTCTGTTATTTATTTTACGCATTTTAAATATCGGGACACGTATACAAGGTTTTGACATATCATATCGACGCATCTATATATATTATTTGGAATCACCATAGACACTCTATATGCAGTAATGATCGAGTTCTCTATACAGGGTTGAGATTGATTCTACAATAATATATATAGTTTGAGTTGTGATCGAGTCTGAGATGTATACGGTTCACGACACATATTAATTAATTCGAATATTATATATTAAACTATATATGAATTATTGGACTGTCAACTGTGGACTATCGACTGTGGACTAATAACATTGGAAAATTAAAATGAATTAAAATATTGATTATAACATATGAAACTAAACAATTCTTCAAGTTGCCACTTGATTTCATATTAAACCCCATTTGTATCTTGACGATTACAATCTGCGTTCAAACCTTTCATAATTCTTGAAAACACCTCAATCGATAGGATGAATCAACCGCACTTTATCTACGAAAGGAAAGATTTATGAATATAGTTTTGCACCTGAGAAACTCTAGGCAACTGAGTAAAAGTTTAACACGTAGCCGCGTTAGATCCTTTGGCATTTATTAGCAAAAATAATTTTGTGATCCCTTTTCAAAGTAGCCAATTTTGTCACAGCTCCAGCAAGTCAACTTCGACTTTTCATTCGAAGTAGCCTTACTATAATCCTGATATATATACGATTACCCTTTTGATACCGGAGAATTCTTTTATATTCCACCATATTACCAGCAAACGTACCAGCAACCTCGTTACTTCTTGGCTTAGATCTCTCTGACAAATCATTATATTTATTCATTGAAACCCTATCATATACTCATCTGCATCTTGTAATGAGAACTGCCATACCAATTACCGGGAATCAGCAATCAGTACTTTGAAAAACTCACATCATATTTACATCAACAGTTACATGTGTAACATTTATCTCTTAGAATTATGATCTTTCATTTTGAGATTCTGAAAGGCACCCAGTTTATGAATCGATACTCTGAATGTTGAAAAAGCTGAATGAAGCAGCAGAAACTGTAGGCAACCGTAAACGACCTTAGTCGTCGGAAGTTTGATGATAAAGAATAGTATGTTGGAAAAGCTCAGAAAAATTGGAACTGGAAAACGGATTGAGCTAACCACGAAGGAGACCAAGGACAAATACAAGGACCATACCATATATTCAAAGAATCCAGGTGATTCTGGATCCGATAAAACCTTCAAAGAATATCTTGCTCCGAAGTCATGTTAAAATCTTGCGGAAAATCTTTCTTCATCAACCATCGAACTTAGAAATTCCAAAATATCATCATCAATATCTTCGATATTTCTGAGGATATTTTCATAAATATTCTCGTTCGAAATTATATACCTCTTCGTGCTTCCTGTGCATCATTATATTGAAAACATTCAATAGAAAATTTAGTACCGAAAAGCAGATTATGCGAAACTATGAAGAAAGCCGTGGACAAATCACAAAGAATAAGTTTGACTTCAAAGAATCCAAATGATTCAATGTCTGCTAAAGTCTTTAGTGAATATCTTGCTTCTTACTCTAAACCCTTGCAGACAATGGTTTCTATCACCCTTTGATCTTAGATATTCTGAGATATTATCGTATCTTTCATTATAAATATCCTCCATATTTCCGAAGATATTTTTATAACTTTTCTTATCTGAAATCATTAATCTTTTCGTGCTATCAGTGTTACATCATATAGAAACTGTTAGTTCCTATATTCTGTAAACTTTCGAGCTTAAAATATGAATGTTTTTGAAGTAGTGTTGGGAACTGATGTATGAGTTAGTATAATATAATGACACTTGATCAACGTGATTATATTACAGTAAGTCATGCTGAGTTTTTAATGGGACGTGATGATTCACAGATCATAACGTCATCATGTGCCATGTTACATAACTCTGTCATTCTGCTTAACTTCTGAACATATCAAGAAAGTATATTCTTGATAGTTCTATTCTCAGTAAATCTAGTAATTTGACAAATCAAATCGTGCTATTACGTTCCTTCTTATTTAGAACATTAATAATGTACATTCTAAAACTTATATCTGCGAATTCTGGACCATTACAAGAGATACCAAATCGCCAAAAGAAAAAAAAAATGAAGGGACAAAGCTCTGAAATAGAAATTGGAGTATAACTCGCAGCAAATAGGAGGGAGTATTAACTGTGGATGACAATGATTATAGGAAACAGAAAGAGGGACATTGAAATATAAGGAGAGATATAAAGCCCGATAACAACGCATAAATTACAAACCGTGTATATCAATGTTTATCGCAACATAAAGACACGGGAGAATTAAAAGCACTATAACCCCAAGAGCAAAATAGAAGTAAGCAGACTCCTCGGGTGGAAGTTGGAAAAGGAGAATGATTGTTACGATAGTAAGGATAAGGACAAAGATTAGAACTGGATTAAGCATTTCCACAATCTTTTGGATGTATGAACTAAGGAAGAGAGTATGGGAATGGTGAGAATAATACAACGGAAGAAGTTCATTTATAGTGGAAATACCGGACCGAGCAATCGAGGCAGATCACCGTATTTAATTATAGAGATCTTATTTTCCTTACTCACCGAAGAATCAAATCTTTTAGATTTCGAAAATTTTCTTTAAATTCCTTGAATTCCGAAATTCAACCAAATCAGTCAAAAGTTAAGACGAAACTTTTTTTTTTTAAATTCATTCTTTTGTGATAGCTTCATTCATGCTCTTCAAATAATCAAATTGTTTTATCCATATTACTCAACAATGATAAAACTCTATTTATCAACTCATATTCGTCATGAAAACATTCTTATTGTTAGCCATGACCACCTCACTCAAATTTCGGGACGAAATTTCTTTAACGGGTAGGTACTGTGATGACCCGGGAATTTCCGACCAAATTTAAACTTAATCTTTATATGAATTCGACACGATAAGAAAAGTCTATTTAATTGAATCTCAAAGTCTTTGAACTGTTTACATAGATATACTTAAACCTTTGACCGATCCCGACGATTCACGAACATCGATGTGTAAATAAAAATATAAATATATATAGATATGAAGTGTGATAAATTTAAATTAATATAATATTATCATTATTATTAATAATATTATTATTATAAAACTTATAGGTAATATTGTTATCAATAATATAATTATTATTACCATTACATTATTATAAAGTGTTATTATTATTATTATTATTTATAATATTAAGATGTATTATTAATATAGCTATATTTAATAACTAATAAGACTAAATATGAAACATATATGTCTACAGTTATATATATAAACAGATATATTAAATACAGTGTATATATATAAATATAAATACAAATATATATATAGAATTACAAGTTATAATATAATTGACATATCATCATTATTACCTTCATTAATATGAATATTAATATTAACATTAAAATCAGTATTTTTATTAATTAGATATTATTATTAGGAATTATCATTATTATAAATTATTATCCTTATCAATATCTTAGTTATTAGAAAATAATACAAACTATTGTTTTTACCATTTGAAATTATTATTAATGTATCTATTTTTATTTAAACAATATTACTATTATTAATTAGTATTATTATTAATAATATACTTATTAATTATTAATAATAATTATAAAAATCTTATAAGCTTGTAAAGAATCTCAAGGTTTGTTACCTGTAACTCTCACACTTTATCTGATTAGATTTCTGTCACCAAACTCAGTACGATTCACGAATTAATTCACAATAACCTCCAAATTCTGTTGAAAGTCCCTATCTTCTTTTTTATTAATTTTTTTTTTATTTTTTTGTACATGTTTATAAGTTGTCGACCCAAGTATCTTATAACACAGGATCAAATTTCAAATGTTAGGTAAACCATTCAATTATCATCCAACATCAAAATCAATTACGACTTTCTCAAATTGTTAAAATCTGAAAAAGTAATTTTTTTTATAAAACAGGTCGTAAACCTCTGTTGTCCTCCATTTTACAAAAAACTCGATTTTTAATCGTTTATCAAAATATAAAAATGCAGATAGGTTAGGAATTCTGTAACGAATGTTTCTGCAAAGTTTCATCCATCAATTTCTAACAACGAGTAAGAATTTGCGAGTCAAAGTTTTTAGATTAAAAAGTCAAACAATGTTCTTCATTTAAATTTGAATTTTGTATTACGAATTAATTGAAATTGAGAATTGATAAAGATTATAGGAAGGTTTTAAAATATATTTCGTGTAGGAAGCTTGAGCTAAAACTTTCTTAATCTCGAAAATCAATTTTTTTTTTTAACTTGTCGCGAACAGCTTCCTGTGTTGTTCATATATATATATTTTTTTTCATTTTCTATTAATCAAGGACACAAATTTCTTTAATTCTTTGTTTGTTTACAAGTCTGAAATGAAATCACAAATTCATTGTCTTGATTATTGGGATTCACTGGTCGATTTTGTTGTATTTGATGAAGAAGAAATAGGAGACAGAAAATAATACGGTTAAATATAAATAATAAAGGAGATAAATCAGAAAAACAGATGGGTTCAGTTGGTTAGAGTGTGTGTTGGTATACGAGAGGTCGCGGGTTCGAGTCCCTCCCTAGACAGTTTATATCTTTTTAATACTCTTAAGGTATTATTATTGTTATTATTATTATTATTGTTCTTATTATTGTTTTTGTTATTGTTATTATTATTATTATTATTATTGTTATATTTATTAGATATAAGTATTATTAGGTTAACATAAATAATATTACCTATATTATTATCACTTTTGTTAGTACGTAACATCATTAGGTATTATTAGTGTTATTATTAGTAATATTAACATTGATATATGTATTATTATAATTAGGAGTATCATTATTGTTATTATCATAAAAGTAACACATACTAGTTTTATTATCATTTAATATTAGCATTAGTATCACTTTTGTAAATGTTAGTATCATTATTAGATAAAAGTATCATTATTAACAATATCATTATTATTATTAATATTATCATATTTTTTTATAAAATTAGTATAATTATGGTTATTAATATTATTACTATTATTATTATACTTATTCTAACATTATTATAAATATTATTTTTGCAAATAAAAGAAATGGCTATAAAGACATATTTAATACATACGTATACTAATATTACTTAATATCAGGATATAATGTTATTTATATTGATATAACGATAACTAATTTACATATTAAATAAGTATTATGATATATTATAAGTATTAATAAAATTGTATATGATTATTAATTTTAGTACATAACTAAATATATATATAAATTGCTCGATTACGATTACATGTATTAATAAATATACACAAATGGTATAGGTTCGTGAATCGAAGGCCAAACCTGCATTGTTCTGTTGTTTGATATCGTCATATGTATTTTTTCTACAAAATACATTACGGTGAGTTCATTTGAATCCCTTTTACTCTTTATATTTTTGGGCTGAGAATACATGCGCAATTTTTATAAATGTTTTACGAAATAGACACAAGTATTCGAAACTACATTATATGGTTGAATTATCGAAATCGAATATGCCCCTTTTTATATAGTCTGGTAATCTAAGAATTAGGGAACAGATACCCTAATTGACGCGAACTCTAAAGATAGATCTATCGGGCCCAACAAGCCCCATCCAAAGTACCGGATGCTTTAGTACTTCGAAATTTATATCATGTCCGAAGGAGGATCCCGAAATGATGGGGATATTCTTATATGTATATTGTGAATGTCGGTTACCAGGTGTTCAATCCATATGAATGACATTTTGTGTCTCTATGTACGGGACGTATGTTTATGAGAAATGGAAATATGAAAACTTGTGGTCTATTAAAAGTTATGAAATGATTATTTATGATAAATTAATGAACTCACCAACCTTTTGGTTGACACTTGAAAGCATGTTTATTCTCAGGTACGAAAGAAATCTTCCGCTGTGCATTTTCCTATTTTAGAGATGTTACTTAGAGTCATTCATGAAATATTTCAAAACAAGTTGCATTTCAAGTCATTGAGTTCATCAAGATTATTATTAAGTCAGTTATAGATAGATATATTATGAAATGGTATGCATGCTGCCAACTTTCGATGTAATAAAAGATTGTCTTTTCAAAAACGAATGCAATGTTTGTAAAATGTATCATATAGAGGTCAAGTACCTCGCAATGTAATCAACTGTTGTGAATCGTTTATAATCGATATGGACTTCGTCCGGATGGATTAGGACGGGTCTTCACAACATACAGAAGTTATCCAAAGTCGTTTCAAAAAGTCAATTTTGACAGTTGTTTAACAAAACAAGACGTGTCTTATATAAGGATTCATTTACTCGGCTGGTAATATTCAAAAATCCATTTTATAAATCCTTTTAACAAGTTGTTTAAATATCAATCGCAGATTCAAAAGCAATTTCCATTAACGTTAATCATAATTCAGTTGATCATAACTTTTAATTCGTTCACCGAAATTACGCGATTTCTAAATGAAAAGTTATTGATTTTTCGCCAGCTTTCCAATGACATCCATATCATATACCTTTTATGTGATGGCCCCGTCAAAACACTTAACGGCTTCGTCACTTGGTCCCACAGCTTGATCGAACTTAGATGAATTTAACAAACGACATTGCATTCTTTTATTTCAAAAGTTTCCCAAAAAGGAAAGCATACCAAAATATGTAGTTTAAAAGTAACCCAACATATTAATAATCCAAAGTTGACACAAAACATTGTCAACAAACCCACAAATTTAAATTATCCAAAAATAGAATGCAAGCCAAAGTTTCATAAATGGTTTCGTTAAAATCTGCCCAAATGCATGCAGACTCTTCTAAATACAGCGGAAGCATCACATAAACTCAAGTACCTGTGAAAACATGCGAGTAAACTGTCAACACAAAGGTTGAGTGAATTATAGGTTTAGATAATTAAATAAACTTTAGACCACAATATTTAAAACTGTTAGAAAACAGTAAACATTATTCCATTATCAATGAGCCACCTGGTAATCACTTAACCCTTTATTTACCCTTGCCAAACACAATAAAAATATACACTGGACAGTGTATCTACAACAAAATACGAAGTACTAAACATTCCGATTATAAATTGCTAGCGCGACTAGCTCGAAATGGGGTTGTCAAACCCGATAGATCTATCCGTAGGATTCGCGTTCACCGGTAGAAACCAATGATTACAGTTACCAGACTAGGGAATATTTTTGTCCAACTCACAATGAATAATTTAAATTTAATTGTCACTTGTGTCTAAACGTGAAATAAAATGCATGTAATCACATCCCAAAAATATACTTTGAAAAGTATGTAAAAACGGGACTATAACTCACCTTAATAGTAACGAAGTAACCAACACAATTAAGCGAACAGCAAATGTAGTACAGTGATCAGGAATGATCACAACGCCGACCTATAAATAAAGCAGGTCGATATAAATAACTAATTTAGGTAAAGTCTTAGTATGATAGCTATTGTACATGTTGCAAGTAGTCATAGAACAACACTCAATATGCATCGGTTTGATTGGAACAGCTTACGGACACACACTTTCTATTTTTAGAAAGTTTCTATTTTTAGCAGGTTTCCATTTTTGGAAAGTTTCTATTTTTGGAAAGTTTCTATTTTTGGAAAGTTTCCAAATTTAGAAAGTTGCCATTTTAGGAAAGTTTATAAGTTAGGAAAGTTTCCTTAATTAGACAGTCAACAAAAGTCAACTGAAAGTCAAAGTCAACCGAAAGTCAACTCACAAGTCAACCTTGGTCAACGTAAATTTTAAAAGTGCAAGTTATAATAATAATGTAAGTTATAATGTTTGTTAAAGTTAAATATGTCTAATTATGTCATAACATAAGTTTAATTAAATTAAAATGAATTATTAAAGTTAATATAAGTTTAATTGATATAATTAATATAACATAAGTATTTAATTAATTAATTAAATATTAGTCATAATATAAGTATTGTTAATTAATAATAAATTTTAAATCATATCATAAGTATTATTAATTAATAATGAATTATTAATCATATCATAAGTTTCTAATTACAATTATTAAATCATAAGTATTTAACAATTAAATTATAATTAAATAATAACTAAGCCTTATAATAATTAAATAATTAATTAATCTTTATTATAAGTCTTATTATAATAATCTCATAATATAAGTTTAATACTTATCATAAGCATTTTTCCATTAATAATGAAGTATTATTAATCATAAGTTTAATTAAAATGTTAATTAAATCATAAGTATTAATTAAATCATATAATAAATATATATCATAAGTCTTAAATAATAATAATTACTTTTTTTTATCATAAGTAATTAAATGATAATGAAATCCATTATTTATATCATAAGTTTAATAATTAGTCATAAGTTTTAAATCAAAAGTTCATCGGGTCGTATCCTGAGCCCCGGGTGTCGGTTTTCGACGAGCCTTACATATATCTCCGCCTAAGCAAACCACCCGACACTTTGATACACTCAAGAACACCCCAAGAACAGTCCACAAGTCGTGATGTACAGCCATTACACTACTTGGAACTTCAATTCAATCAAAAACGTGTTTTAGACGTAACGGGTGATTCGTGGCTCGGATTGAGATGACCCGAACATGAAAGTTCACCCCACCATCAGTCCTAACATACTAACACACCCTAAAGTCACCAAATATGGTCACAAAGTCGGACCAAACCTGGTTCATACCAAAATCACATTTCAATCTTAACAAAATACCACTTTGATCATATCTAGGGCTCCGGGAATCGAAACGACATGAATCCGGAGTCTAAAATTAATGTCTTTATGAAAGGAAATCATCTAGATACTTTATTTTAACTTTTATATCAGTCACAATAGCAGAAACACACGAAAAAGCTGCTGTCCCAATTATATCAAACCGAAAACATATGTTTACGAGTAATTCTATGCATACAAACACCATTACAACAACAAGTAATCATCATACTATTAATATATAATCAAAATACAGAAATATAATGAAAAATCAAAAGTTCTAGGGTTAGGGTTTATACCCTAATCAAGAAACGAGAAGTATAATCGCGTAGAGAACAGAACGAGGAACGCGTTGGTGTTAATTGATCCTTGATCCAAGCTATAATAATTGATGAAGATGATGATGTTTGGTGTGTGGTTAGTGACGGCAAAGAGAAGAGGGAGAGGAGAGAGCACTTTGCTAAATTTAGGTTTTAGGAAAAATAATGTGAAGTGAAAAGTAATTAACAAAAAAAGAAAGCAAGGGGGTATACCCCATGGATTCGGCCGAAAAAGGGATTGGGGTCATGGGGTGGGCCCCATGGCCCAATTTTGCTAAATGGTTATTTCCTGATGGCCCGAAAGCCCGAACGAATCCCGAAACGCGAAAACACGCTTACGCGATTAAAAATCCGGAGAGATAACAAACGCGCGACGAAAAATAAATATAAATACCCTATATAATTATATGATCTTAAAATATCATATTTAAAATAATTAGGATTTAAAAATCCCAAAAACGCGACCGTTGGTTTGAAAACCGAAAAGATTCGCCGGATAGAAATTCGCGACACGTAGAAACGTATAAATTAAAATATGAATACAATTATTCACATAACACTTAATAATTAATATATTATTATTAATATAATAATATAGGTCACAGAAAGGACGTAGCACAATTAACAGTTAACGGTCGTTAAATAATTAACGATAAAAGATAACGGAAAAAGTAGGGTCGTGACAGTACCTTCCCGTTACGGAAATTTCGTCCCGAAATTTAAGCAGGTGCAGAGGTTGACTCAGCATCTGGGAACAAATGCAGGTACTTCTGCTTCATCTAATCTTCACGCTCCCAAGTGAACTCGGGACCACGTCTGGCGTTCCATCTAACCCCTGCACCTGAAAGAGTCTTAACTTCTCGATCCATAATTTCAATGGGTTCCTCAATAAAGTGTAGTTGCTTATCAACATGAAGTTCTTCCAGAGGAATAGTCTTGTCGGCCTCGGCCAAACACTTCTTTAAGTTCGACACATGAAAAACATCGTGAACAGCACTGAGTTCTTGTGGCAATTTCAAACGATATGCCACCGGTCCAACTCTCTCAACAATCTCGAACGGTCCAACAAAACGAGGACTTAGCTTTCCCCTCTTACCAAAACGGATCACACCCTTCCAAGGTGAAACCTTTAACATAACACGATCACCAACTTGAAATTCTACATCTTTCCTTACTCTATCAGCATAACTCTTTTGCCGACTTCTAGCGGTTCTCAACCTTTCCTTAATCTGTACAATCTTCTCGGTAGTCTCGTGAATAATTTCTGGACCTGTGAGTTGAGCATCCCCAACCTCATTCTGTAACATCCCGCGTTTTTCCGTTAAATTTATTTTTAACACCGTTTTTTTTTTATATAATAATATCTTTCGTATTTAAATTCGTCGACTCCGTTGACGAACGTTCATAATATTCTCGTTATTTAATTATAACATCACTCGTTTACTCTAACGTTTTAAAATATTTCGTTTGGTTAATTCCCGCACCCGACAACAAACTTGAGGGACTAGTTTCGCCAAGGTGCCAAACATTTGACTAGGTCAAATGGTCAACACCTCCTCTTATCCACTCATTTCACCTCCCACTTTCTTTTTTTCTTTTCTCTCCACCATTTTTGAACTCAAAACACCCATTCACTAAATTCATCATCTATTTCCATTCAAGCAATCAAACATCAAAACAAATTATATATTCGTGATCCTCTCTTCATCCTCTTCGATTTGGTACCAATTTCATCACTTTTGGGTAACATTTCTAAAACACTAGATTTCTTTAAATTCGTGTTCTTGACTTATAAAGTTGTTAATTAGTGTCTATGGCTCATCGTGATGTCGTGTATGTAATTTGTATGCTCGATTCGTTGTTTTTGGTGTAACTAGTTCATTATGAAAATTTGCTTGCTAAATCTTTGATTTTGAATGATCAAATGTTGTTAGATTGTTAAAGTGCATGTTTTAAAAGTGTTACTAGTATCATTAGCTTCGTTTTGATGTATATGTTGATTAAGGAAACTCCAAGAACATGATTAGTGATTTTGTGAACTTGGATTAGGGTTTGATAAGCTTTACATGAACTTTTGATGCGTCAAATGCTATGAGATATTGTTGTTAAGTGTTTTGTTACAATGTGTGTTTGATCACCTTCAAAACGGCATATCACATGTGTGAATTGGATTCCCGAAACTTAAAATGCATTTGATGAACTTGAAACTTTGAAAATGGATTCTTAATGATCACTTGACGGAAAATCGGTTATTGAAATTGATGTTTTTGTTTGATGAAACGTGTTTAGTTGTTTTCCTTGTCAAATTACCTTTCCAACGATATATAGTATGCATTTTGGATGTTTTCGGTTCATAAAATATGTTAATTTGAGTTTTGGTTCGTGACTTGGACCATTTTTCTGCAAACTGCATGTTTCCCAGGTATTGCGCGCCGCGCATATACCCGCGCGCCGCGCAGAATTAGAAATCCCAGATGTTTGCCTTCGTGGTTAAGTTCTGACCAGGATTTACACTTGGGTGCGCGCCGCGCAACCCATAGCGCGCCGCGCATATGCCCAGCTCATTTTTGTTTTTATTTTTCCTTTCACAAAATGTTTCCCGCTTAACCGTAACTCCGATTAACATGAAACTTGGCCATTCTGCTCATAAATGATTTCTCATCATGGGAAAATTGTCGGATACCCGACCCGACCCCGTTGACCTTGACTTTGACCAAGTTTGACTTTTAGTCAAACTTAACCAAACAATTATACGATCGTTTTAACATGCTTAGTTACTTGTATCGTGCATGAAACTTGACTAATTGATTCACATGCTACATAATCGAGTCGTAACGAGCCATAGGACTAATTGAACATCTTTGACCGTTTGTGTTTACCGTTATTGATATAACCTATATGTTTAGGTCAAGACTAGCCTTGTCATTGCACGCGTTTACTTGTTGAAGTACTTTTATAACTCTCGCACTCAAGGTGAGATCATAGTCCCACTTTTACTCTTTTAAACTTACTTTTGGGATGAGAAAACATAAACGATTCTTTTGAACTAAGTGAACACAAGAACGGGAAAACAAACATTCTACATACGAGTTTAGAACGAAAATCCTCAATCCGATTATCATTAGTTACATCAGATGGTGTAAGCGAGAACTTATGTTATATGGCCATATGGGTTGACAACCCTCATCTTTGACGGTTCGCTACCGTCTACAGATGAAATATATTTTCGAGAATCAGTGTTTGTTCTAGCACTATGGATGGGGTATACAATGGATGGAATGTTAAGCTTTGATAATTGGGTGCTCGTGAATATTAACTTTTAGAATGTATTACTATTATTTCAACTTTGCAAACCTTGTGGTTCGACTTACTTACTTTTACTCACTTACTTACTTAAACCTATGATTTCACCAACGTTTTCGTTGACAGATTTCTATGTTTTTCTCAGGTCTTGCACGATATGTGATACATGCTTCCGCTCATTATTTGATACTTGCATTGGATGTCGAGTATACATGCATTTCATGGAGCGTCTTATGACTTTACTTTAAACCGTGTCGCCTAGATTTCATTTGTACTTATAACCTTGTAACTTAACTTTTGGTTGAACAATTCTTTTAAACTTTGGAAACAATCTTTATTTTGAAATGAGGGTGACATATTTTGGTCAAACATTGTCATAAAGACTTATGACCAGGTAATGGGACCCACGTAGTCGACGCCGTCACTTGACGATTTGTCGGGGTCGCTACAAGTGGTATCAGAGCCTTGGTTGTAGGGATTTAGAGTTCATTTGTGTCCACCCCGAGTCATAGGGTACATAGGTGAATCTAGACTACAACCGGCATATAGACTGAAGTAGGAATTACTTGACTATTTGTGCATTTATACTCGAACTCTTCTATCATATCTAACTCGTATTCGATCTTGATTTTACGTTGATAAATTTTGTTGACGCGCCACCTTGACTTTATAAAGTAATGTTAAATGCACATGTAAATCAGGGTAATATAATTTCCGGGATTATATTACGGTGATTCACATGGACGTTCCGACATTATGACATAGAGAATTTAAGGCGAGTCAAGGAAAATTTTCTCTCTATCCTTATTCCATGCCACGGTTAGTATTGTTGAAAATACTAACCAACGATATTCTTGTCTCATGAAGGAACAATGGCTCACCAAGGTCAACACAATACTCCTCTCGAAACTCTAGAACAAGCTCTTCAACGAATGATAACCACCGCCGTGGGTACGGCCGTGGCCGATCACTTTTCTAACAACAACAATCATGGAACCGGTAATTCAATCGAAGGTTGCTCCTACAAGAACTTCATGAAGTACAATCCTTCCACTTTTGATGGAACCGGAGGACCGGTTACTCTCACCCGATGGTTTGAACAAATGGAGACCGTTTTTAACACAAGCGGTTGTCGAGACCAAGATAAGGTCAAGTTTTCCACCCTCACTTTCACCGGTATTGCTCTCTCATGGTGGAACACGTATGTACAATTAGTGGGAAGCGATGAAGCCCACACACTCTCTTGGACCGAATTAAGAGAAAGAATGATCACCGAATACTTCCCGCACGACGAGACTCGAAGGCTCGAGCAGGGTCTAAGGAATTTAAAAACGGTCGGGAACGACCTCGAAGCTTATAATCAACGGTTTACTGAACTAGTCTCGATGTGTCCAAATCTCATGACTCCCGAATCCCTAAGAGTCGAACTTTACATGGATGGCCTCCCTAAGAGCATTCAACACGGGGTAATGACATCCCAACCCACTAACCTACAAGAGGCTTTAGCAAAGGCCCACCAAACTTTAGACACGGCGAATGAAATGGAAACGCCGGCACCAATGGTCGAGAACCAATCGAGCGGCAATAAAAGAACATGGGAAGCCTCTCAATCAAGCAACCACAACCACAACAACCTCTCCAAGAAGCCTTTCGCCTCCAACGACAAGAAAGGCTATACCGGAAAACTACCTTTTTGTAACGAATGCCGCAAGCATCACTTTGAAGGATGTGGCAGGTTCCGCCACCGGCGCCAAGGAAGTGGTCACATCGCCAAACATTGTGGAAGTGCCACCCCCATCACTCAAAAGGGACCCAACCCACGAAAGTTGGTCACTTGCTACGCATGTGGCCAAACGGGTCATTTTAGGAATGAATGCCCAAATAAGAAAATCAACCCCAACGCACGCCGTTGAACTTTCAACATCAACGCCTAGGATGCCCTAGACGACGATGGACTAGTCACGGGTACGTTTCTTCACAACAAACCGTATGTTTCATACTTATTCGATTCAATTACCGCTAGACGTTTTACAACCAAGACTTTGACTTGTACTCATTACATTCCACCTTTTTCCCTTAGATACTACTTAGGCAATTTAAGCGACCAACGGAAAGATATTGTGTGTCTATAAATTCTATCGGAGGATATACGTTAAGAATATTGACTTGACACCTATAGAACTAGGGAGCTCAGAACCTATTCGTTAAGGAGAAATTGTTTCCCTACAACTAGGTATAGATTATTGTGAACTAAATAATTTTCGGTTGAAAACCGATACCCTCTTCCTCGTATCCATGACCACCTGATTACTTGCATGAATCCCGTGTGCATTCCAAAACGACCTCCGTTCCGGTTATCATCAATTGGGGGTTAAGGGAGACGATGTCTCCTAAGCCATTTCCGAACTCGCAACGTTAGTTGTAAATCTCTCTTAGTACCGTTTGATTTATTTAGGACTCCGTCCGTATTCATGAACCTCCTAAACCACGTATGCAACTTATCTAGACAAATCTGTTATCGTATTTATAGATGACATCTTAACTTATTTAAGTAAAGAAGGAAAACGAACAACATCACCATCTTACGCTCGAACTTTTGAGAAAAGAGCAACTCTATACCAAAGTCTCTGAGTGAGAATTTCTGTTGAACGAAGTCCAATTTTCTAGACCATGATGTTTATGGTCAGGTCGTTACAATCAATCTCGAAATCAAGCCACATGTAATCAGGAAACTCTCCCAACTCAGACTTGTATTCGTAAAAATCTTAGATCTCACCGGTTGTTACCGAAGATTCATTTCTGACTTTTCTCGTGTCACACGACTTTTAAACTCGTTAACTCACTAAGGAAAACTCTAAACCTCTCCGTGTTCGAACCTTGAGCGTGATTCTTCACACCAACATTTCTAGTTAAAATCGTATAGCAACAGATGGAACTCAAACATGGAAATATTTCTACTTGAACGCCGAAAGGCATACTCTCTCGTCTCAAAAATCAACATAACTAAAATTCGTTATTTTGCACGAAGAATTCGAATCCTAAATTGTGGATCCGATCAATTTTTCTCGTCATCCCGTACCACACTACCTACCTCTGTTATTTCACCGTCACCGTCTAATATTACTGGAATTTAAGATAACACACAATCCAACGATACTTCACTCTTCTTTGACTTAACGCCCTTGTGTTTCTGATAATCGGTCAACTATTATTCAACCCCGAACTATACAACTACGTGTACTACCTCGTTTCTCTTTCAGACTTCAACTTTTGACAACTAGAGGCACGTTATGGCAACCCCGAGATGTAAGCTCATCCTATTCTAAGTCCTCATTTCACTCCTATCTTTATCGCTCGCATTTCCGTTTAAGGAAACTCCTTGTAACATTTCTCCATGGATAGAGAAACTCTTCATATTACAATAGTATTCGCCACGAGGGTGAATAGTTCTAACGAACATTTTCGAACCCTAACTAACTTGTTCAAACGTATATTAAGAGATTCTATTCCAACACGGTGCATCTTTGTCAATTATCACGTATCGAAATACTCGTTTCACTTCTAGTTTTGTAAGAAACCTTGGAGACCCGCTTAGACATGAGTACCGCGTACCACCCACAAACCGACGAACCGAGCAAACGAACGATTTACGTCTTGGAAAGACATGTCACAAACTCGTATTGTCACCTTTAGTAGATCACTCTTACAACAGTAGATACCACTCGTGTGTTCACACGCACTTTCCGAAACCCTATATGACCGCTAATGTCATACCCCTGTTCATTTAACCAAAGCATCAACCACCGAAATCTGAACTCCATCAAGAAACAACAATTGAGATCGTTCAAGTCCGAGAAGGGCTCGAGACAACCCATTGTCGCCAGAAGAGTTATACCAAACTTAGATGAAAACCTCACTAAACCTAGTGTGTAACCGCGTAATATCGAGAAACCGCACCTTGGAAGGGTGTAATCCATTTTGGGAAATCGAGAAAGGCTATATCCGCAATATTGAACCTTTTGAAACCTTGGGGCGTATTGGAACCGCTTCCTACCGTTTAGAACTTCCGACTCAATTAAGTTTCCGTTTACCCTACATTTCGTGTAACAAACTTAGAAATGTGTCCTGCGGAACAGGAACGTGCAATCCTGCTAGATACATCAACTATCGATGACAAACTACTCTTCATAGGAAAACCAGTTGAAACCAGGGATCGTAAAAACCAAACCTTAATACAACGTAAAATCCCGACTATCCGAAATCGTGAAAATGTCCAAGGACGTATCCTCACTTACTTATAGCATTGACAACGAAAGGTCTCGAGCAAGAGACATCGACTATTACTTCCAACTAAATTTCGGGACGAAATTTCTTTTGAGGTGTGGATAATGTAACATCCCGCGTTTTTCCGTTAAATTTATTTTTAACACCGTTTTTTTTATATATAATAATATCTTTCGTATTTAAATTCGTCGACTCCGTTGACGAACGTTCATAATATTCTCGTTATTTAATTATAACATCACTCGTTTACTCTAACGTTTTAAAATATTTCGTTTGGTTAATTCCCGCACCCGACAACAAACTTGAGGGACTAGTTTCGCCAAGGTGCCAAACATTTGACTAGGTCAAATGGTCAACACCTCCTCTTATCCACTCATTTCACCTCCCACTTTCTTTTTTTCTTTTCTCTCCACCATTTTTGAACTCAAAACACCCATTCACTAAATTCATCATCTATTTCCATTCAAGCAATCAAACATCAAAACAAATTATATATTCGTGATCCTCTCTTCATCCTCTTCGATTTGGTACCAATTTCATCACTTTTGGGTAACATTTCTAAAACACTAGATTTCTTTAAATTCGTGTTCTTGACTTATAAAGTTGTTAATTAGTGTCTATGGCTCATCGTGATGTCGTGTATGTAATTTGTATGCTCGATTCGTTGTTTTTGGTGTAACTAGTTCATTATGAAAATTTGCTTGCTAAATCTTTGATTTTGAATGATCAAATGTTGTTAGATTGTTAAAGTGCATGTTTTAAAAGTGTTACTAGTATCATTAGCTTCGTTTTGATGTATATGTTGATTAAGGAAACTCCAAGAACATGATTAGTGATTTTGTGAACTTGGATTAGGGTTTGATAAGCTTTACATGAACTTTTGATGCGTCAAATGCTATGAGATATTGTTGTTAAGTGTTTTGTTACAATGTGTGTTTGATCACCTTCAAAACGGCATATCACATGTGTGAATTGGATTCCCGAAACTTAAAATGCATTTGATGAACTTGAAACTTTGAAAATGGATTCTTAATGATCACTTGACGGAAAATCGGTTATTGAAATTGATGTTTTTGTTTGATGAAACGTGTTTAGTTGTTTTCCTTGTCAAATTACCTTTCCAACGATATATAGTATGCATTTTGGATGTTTTCGGTTCATAAAATATGTTAATTTGAGTTTTGGTTCGTGACTTGGACCATTTTTCTGCAAACTGCATGTTTCCCAGGTATTGCGCGCCGCGCATATACCCGCGCGCCGCGCAGAATTAGAAATCCCAGATGTTTGCCTTCGTGGTTAAGTTCTGACCAGGATTTACACTTGGGTGCGCGCCGCGCAACCCATAGCGCGCCGCGCATATGCCCAGCTCATTTTTGTTTTTATTTTTCCTTTCACAAAATGTTTCCCGCTTAACCGTAACTCCGATTAACATGAAACTTGGCCATTCTGCTCATAAATGATTTCTCATCATGGGAAAATTGTCGGATACCCGACCCGACCCCGTTGACCTTGACTTTGACCAAGTTTGACTTTTAGTCAAACTTAACCAAACAATTATACGATCGTTCTAACATGCTTAGTTACTTGTATCGTGCATGAAACTTGACTAATTGATTCACATGCTACATAATCGAGTCGTAACGAGCCATAGGACTAATTGAACATCTTTGACCGTTTGTGTTTACCGTTATTGATATAACCTATATGTTTAGGTCAAGACTAGCCTTGTCATTGCACGCGTTTACTTGTTGAAGTACTTTTATAACTCTCGCACTCAAGGTGAGATCATAGTCCCACTTTTACTCTTTTAAACTTACTTTTGGGATGAGAAAACATAAACGATTCTTTTGAACTAAGTGAACACAAGAACGGGAAAACAAACATTCTACATACGAGTTTAGAACGAAAATCCTCAATCCGATTATCATTAGTTACATCAGATGGTGTAAGCGAGAACTTATGTTATATGGCCATATGGGTTGACAACCCTCATCTTTGACGGTTCGCTACCGTCTACAGATGAAATATATTTTCGAGAATCAGTGTTTGTTCTAGCACTATGGATGGGGTATACAATGGATGGAATGTTAAGCTTTGATAATTGGGTGCTCGTGAATATTAACTTTTAGAATGTATTACTATTATTTCAACTTTGCAAACCTTGTGGTTCGACTTACTTACTTTTACTCACTTACTTACTTAAACCTATGATTTCACCAACGTTTTCGTTGACAGATTTCTATGTTTTTCTCAGGTCTTGCACGATATGTGATACATGCTTCCGCTCATTATTTGATACTTGCATTGGATGTCGAGTATACATGCATTTCATGGAGCGTCTTATGACTTTACTTTAAACCGTGTCGCCTAGATTTCATTTGTACTTATAACCTTGTAACTTAACTTTTGGTTGAACAATTCTTTTAAACTTTGGAAACAATCTTTATTTTGAAATGAGGGTGACATATTTTGGTCAAACATTGTCATAAAGACTTATGACCAGGTAATGGGACCCACGTAGTCGACGCCGTCACTTGACGATTTGTCGGGGTCGCTACACATTCCAACAGACAGGAGACCTACACTTCCTACCGTACAGAGCTTCAAACGGTGCGGCTTGAATACTTGCGTGATAACTGTTGTTATAAGAAAACTCAGCTAGCGGCAAATATTTATTTCACCCATTACCAAAATCAATAACACACGCTCGTAACATATCTTCTAACGTCTGAATGGTCCTTTCACTCTGACCATCCGTCTGAGGATGATAAGCGGTGCTCATGTCTAACCTAGTTCCCAAGGCTTCCTGTAAAGATCGCCAAAACCTCGATACAAATCGACTGTCTCGGTCCGAAATAATGGATATAGGAACACCATGCCTAGAAACAATCTCCTTCAAGTACAAATGTGTAAGCTTCTCCATAGAATCTGTTTCCCTAATCGGCAAAAAGTGAGCCGACTTAGTGAGTCGATCTACAATCACCCAAATTGTAGTGACCCGAACTTTTCCATGTTTATATATATTAATTGAGATTGATATTTACATGATTAAATGTTTCCAACATGTTAAGCAATCAAACTTGTTAAGACTTGATTAATTGAAATATGTTTCATATAGACAATTGACCACCCAAGTTGACCGGTGATTCACGAATGTTAAAACTTGTAAAAACTATATGATGACATATATATGGATATATATATAGTTAACATGATACTATGATAAGTAAACATATCATTAAGTATATTAACAATGAACTACATATGTAAAAACAAGACTACTAACTTAATGATTTTCAAACGAGACATATATGTAACGATTATCGTTGTAAAGACATTTAATGTATATATATATCATATTAAGAGATATTCATACATGATAATATCATGATAATATAATAATTTAAAATCTCATTTGATATTATAAACATTGGGTTAACAACATTTAACAAGATCGTTAACCTAAAGGTTTCAAAACAACACTTACATGTAACGACTAACGATGACTTAACGACTCAGTTAAAATGTATATACATGTAGTGTTTTAATATGTATTTATACACTTTTGAAAGACTTCAATACACTTATCAAAATACTTCTACTTAACAAAAATTCTTACAATTACATCCTCGTTCAGTTTCATCAACAATTCTACTCGTATGCACCCGTATTCGTACTCGTACAATACACAGCTTTTAGATGTATGTACTATTGGTATATACACTCCAATGATCAGCTCTTAGCAGCCCATGTGAGTCACCTAACACATGTGGGAACCATCATTTGGCAACTAGCATGAAATATCTCATAAAATTACAAAAATATGAGTAATCATTCATGACTTATTTACATGAAAACAAAATTACATATCCTTTATATCTAATCCATACACCAACGACCAAAAACACCTACAAACACGTTCATTCTTCAATTTTCTTCATCTAATTGATCTCTCTCAAGTTCTATCTTCAAGTTCTAAGTGTTCTTCATATATTCTACAAGTTCTAGTTACATAAAATCAAGAATACTTTCAAGTTTGCTAGCTCACTTCCAATCTTGTAAGGTGATCATCCAACCTCAAGAAATCTTTGTTTCTTACAGTAGGTTATCATTCTAATACAAGGTAATAATCATATTCAAACTTTGGTTCAATTTCTATAACTATAACAATCTTATTTCAAGTGATGATCTTACTTGAACTTGTTTTCGTGTCATGATTCTGCTTCAAGAACTTCTAGCCATCCAAGGATCCGTTGAAGCTAGATCCATTTTTCTATTTTCCAGTAGGTTTATCCAAGGAACTTAAGGTAGTAATGATGTTCATAACATCATTCAAGTCATACATATAAAGCTATCTTATTCGAAGGTTTAAACTTGTAATCACTAGAACATAGTTTAGTTAATTCTAAACTTGTTCGCAAACAAAAGTTAATCCTTCTAACTTGACTTTTAAAATCAACTAAACATATATTCTATATCTATATGATATGCTAACTTAATGATTTAAAACCTGGAAACACGAAAAACACCGTAAAACCGGATTTACGCCGTCGTAGTAACACCGCGGGCTGTTTTGGGTTAGTTAATTAAAAACTATGATAAACTTTGATTTAAAAGTTGTTATTCTGAGAAAATGATTTTTATTATGAACATGAAACTATATCCAAAAATTATGGTTAAACTCAAAGTGGAAGTATGTTTTCTAAAATGGTCATCTAGACATCGTTCTTTCGACTGAAATGACTACCTTTACAAAAACGACTTGTAACTTATTTTTCTGACTATAAACCTATACTTTTTCTGTTTATATTCATAAAATAGAGTTCAATATGAAACCATAGCAATTTGATTCACTCAAAACGGATTTAAAATGAAGAAGTTATGGGTAAAACAAGATTGGATAATTTTTCTCATTTTAGCTACGTGAAAATTGGTAACAAATCTATTCCAACCATAACTTAATCAACTTGTATTGTATATTATGTAATCTTGAGATACCATAGACACGTATACAATGTTTCGACCTATCATGTCGACACATCTATATATATTTCGGAACAACCATAGACACTCTATATCTGAATGTTGGAGTTAGCTATACAGGGTTGAGGTTGATTTCAAAATATATATAGTTTGAGTTGTGATCAATACTGAGATACGTATACATTGGGTCGTGGATTGATTCAAGATAATATTTATCGATTTATTTCTGTACATCTAACTGTTGACAACTAGTTGTAGGTTACTAACGAGGACAGCTGGCTTAATAAACTTAAAACATATATATGTATATATTGTTATAGGTTCGTGAATCAACCAGTGGCCAAGTCTTACTTCCCGACGAAGTAAAAATCTGTGAAAGTGAGTTATAGTCCCACTTTTAAAATCTAATATTTTTGGGATGAGAATACATGCAGGTTTTATAAATGATTTACAAAATAGATACAAGTACGTGAAACTACATTCTATGGTTGAATTATCGAAATTGAATATGCCCCTTTTTATTAAGTCTGGTAATCTAAGAATTAGGGAACAGACACCCTAATTGACGCGAATCCTAAAGATAGATCTATTGGGCCTAACAAACCCCATCCAAAGTACCGGATGCTTTAGTACTTCGAAATTTATATCATATCCGAAGGGTGTCCCGGAATGATGGGGATATTCTTATATATGCATCTTGTTAATGTCGGTTACCAGGTGTTCACCATATGAATGATTTTTATCTCTATGTATGGGATGTGTATTGAAATATGAAATCTTGTGATCTATTATTATGATTTGATATATATAGGTTAAACCTATAACTCACCAACATTTTTGTTGACGTTTTAAGCATGTTTATTCTCAGGTGATTATTAAGAGCTTCCGCTGTCGCATACTTAAATAAGGACGATATTTGGAGTCCATGCTTGTATGATATTGTGTAAAAACTGCATTCAAGAAACTTATTTTGTTGTAACATATTTGTATTGTAAACCATTATGTAATGGTCGTGTGTAAACATGATATTTTAGATTATCATTATTTGATAATCTACGTAAAGCTTTTTAAACCTTTATTGATGAAATAAAGGTTATGGTTTGTTTTAAAATGAATG
The DNA here is from genome assembly GCF_046630445.1 of Rutidosis leptorrhynchoides. Classification (NCBI taxonomy): domain Eukaryota; kingdom Viridiplantae; phylum Streptophyta; class Magnoliopsida; order Asterales; family Asteraceae; genus Rutidosis; species Rutidosis leptorrhynchoides. The sequence continues at coordinate 371,348,727 of NC_092343.1, read as the reverse complement.
CAGTCTTTGAAAAACGTCTCATATAGAGGTCAAAACCTCGCAACGAAATCAATTAATATGGAATGTTTTTAATCAATAAGAACGGGACATTTCAGTTGGTATCCGAGCGTTGGTCTTAGAGAACCAGAATTTTGCATTAGTGTGTCTTATCAAGTTTGTTAGGATGCATTAGTGAGTCTAGACTTCGACCGTGTTTACTTGAAAAATGATTGCTTAACAAATTTTGTTGGAAACTATATATTTTTAACATGTGAATATTATGTGATATATTAATCTCTTAACGCGTTTGATATTATGTGATAGATGTCTACCTCTAGAACAAGTCCCATCATATATCCCTAGAAACTTGGCAAAATGAACCAAAACCGAAGAAGAAGAAACAAGCGAGTCGGAATAAGATAGTTGTATTCGTGTGGTGTAATATATGTAATATAGTGTGCTTATGCTTTATGATATATGTAAAAATTGCTTGTATTAATAAGTATTTTTTTTTATGAATCTAACTCTTGTCTATTTTACAGTATAAAAACACAAAATGGATAGACAACCCAATATTTTAAGAGACCTACCCAGAGACATGATTGATGAAATCTTATCTAGAGTCGGTCAGAATTCTTCGGCACAACTATTTAAGGCGAGATCAGTTTGTAAGACATTCGAAGAACGTTCCAAGAATGCCTTGGTTTATAAAAGGCTTTCGTTCGAAAAATGGGGGATATCACATTGGGAAATCCATAAGTTACGATGTGTTTACTTTGACGCATATATTGCGGGGAACCCAAATGCTATTTTACGCAATGGGTTAAGAAATTATTTTGACTCAATATATCCTAATATTGGACTTCGTGATTTAGAAAAAGCGGCTAACATGCAACATAAAGAAGCATGTTATGCTTACGGATTAGTAATGTTCGCTTCTTACCAAAGTGAGAACAAGAACATCGGGTTACAACTATTAAACAAAACGTTCCCACAAGTGACGGAGTCGGTAATTGGGGTAAGAAATAAGGTTTTTAGATTGTTACGGGACCGTTGGACATTACGTAACCCTCGTCCCTTTGACGACGTTAAAACACGCTGTCTTATCAACGGCCATAACGGTTATGTTCCACAAGACCAAGGATGGGATAGTAAAACCAGAATGCATGACTTGTTTCTGGACGTATGAATTACGTGTCTTTATTGCCTTTGCTGAACGACTTGTGTACTAGCTAGAATTATCTTCACAACCATCTTGTATCAAATTTATTGTGTGCTATATTTCATGCTATATGTAAAATAAGCGGTATTGTAAGTTTGTAAAATATTGTGTAAAAGTTTGAACGCGAAATATTATTATAATCAGTTTTTCATACAGAATTGTAGTAGTTGAATTGTATATTAGCTACTAAGTATGAACTTAACGGGTAGGTACTACCCGAATTTAAACTTATAAAACTCTAATATGAAGAAAAAGCTTTTATAAATGAGTTCATATTATGCTACGAGATACTATTAACTACTCTTAATATTCTGTATGATTAACTTGTTCCATTTGACTATTTTGAAGGAAATGGCACTGACTACTCGACACACCGTGAATATGAATGAAGAGGAATTCCATACTTTTCTAGCTTCAAACATAGCCGCAGTACAGGCTGTGCTACATACCAACAATAACCTTGGATCTAGCAGTACTGGAAATCGTGTAGGATGCACCTACAAAGAATTCACTGCCTGCAAACCTTTGGAATTTGATGGAACCGAAGGAACGATCGGATTGAAACGGTGGACCGAGAAGGTCGAATCGGTGTTTTTCATAAGTAAGTGTACTGAAGAGGACAAAGTGAAGTACGCTACGCATACCTTCACAGGTTCTGCGTTAACATGGTGGAATACCTATCTAGAGCAAGTGGGACAAGACGATGCGTACGCACTACCGTGGTCAGCATTCAAGCACTTGATGAACGAGAAGTACCGTCCCAGAACCGAGGTCAATAAGCTCAAGACAGAACTTAGAGGGTTACGAACCCAAGGATTTGATATTACCACGTACGAAAGACGATTCACAGAATTGTGCCTATTGTATCCGGGAGCATTCGAAGATGAGGAAGAGAAGATCGACGCATTTGTGAAAGGATTACCGGAAAGAATCCAAGAAGATATAAGTTCACACGAGCCCGCCTCCATACAACAGGCATGTAGAATGGCTCACAAACTAGTGAACCAGATTGAAGAAAGAATTAAAGAACAGACTGCTGAAGAGGCCAATGTGAAGCAAGTCAAAAGAAAGTGGGAGGAAAACGATGATAAGAATCACCAATACAACAACAACAGCAATTACAACAATAATCGCAACAATTATCCCAACAATCGCAATATCAATCGCAACTACAACAAACGGCCCAACAACAACAACAACAATAACAACAACAACAACAACAACAACAACAACAACAACAGCAACTACAACAATCATCCCAACAACAATAATAACCGCAACAACAACAACAATCAGAAGCAGCTATGCCAAAGGTGTGAAAAGTATCACTCGGGGTTCTGCACCAAATTTTGCAACAAGTGTAAAAGAAATGGTCATAGCGTGGCGAAGTGTGAGGTCTACGGACCAGGGGTTAATAGAACAAAAGGAACAAATGGTGTCGGAACGAGTAATGGCGGAGCAAGTACTGTCGGAGCAAGTTATGCCAATGTAGTTTGTTATAAATGTGGAAAACCGGGCCACATTATTAGAAATTGCCCGAACCAGGAGAACACGAATGGACAAGGCCGCGAAAGAGTTTTCAATATTAATGCGGCAGAGGCACAGGAAGACCTGGAGCTTGTTACGGGTATGTTTCTTATTGACAATAAATCTGCTTACGTTTTATTTGATTCGGGTGCGGATAGAAGCTATATGAGTAGAGATTTTTGTGCTAAATTAAGTTGTCCATTGACGCCTTTGGATAGTAAATTTTTACTCGAATTAGCAAATGGTAAATTAATTTCAGCAGATAATATATGTCGGAATCGAGAAATTAAACTGGTTAGCGAAACATTTAAGATTGATTTGATACCAGTAGAGTTAGGGAGTTTTGATGTGATAATCAGTATGGACTGGTTGAAAGAAGTGAAAGCAGAGATCGTTTGTTACAAAAATGCAATTCGCATTATACGAGAAAAAGGAAAACCCTTAATAGTGTACGGAGAAAAGGGCAACACGAAGCTACATCTTATTAGTAATTTGAAGGCACAAAAACTAATAAGAAAAGGTTGCTATGCTATTCTAGCACACGTCGAGAAAGTACAAACTGAAGAAAAGAGCATCAATGATGTTCCCATTGCAAAAGAATTTTCCGATGTATTTCCAAAAGAATTACCGGGATTACCCCCACATCGATCCGTTGAATTTTAAATAGATCTTGTACCAGGAGCTGCACCAATAGCTCGTGCTCCTTACAGACTCGCACCCAACGAGATGAAAGAACTGCAAAGCTAATTACAAGAACTTTTAGAGCGTGGTTTCATTCGACCAAGCACATCACCGTGGGGAGCTCCTGTTTTGTTTGTTAAGAAGAAAGATGGTACATTCAGGTTGTGTATCGACTACCGAGAGTTGAACAAACTTACCATCAAGAACCGCTACCCACTACCGAGAATCAATGACTTATTTGATCAACTACAAGGCTCGTCTGTTTATTCAAAGATTGACTTACATTCCGGGTATCATCAAATGTGGGTGAAAGAAGATGATATTCCAAAGACTGCTTTCAGAACACGTTACGGTCATTACGAGTTTATGGTCATGCCGTTTGGTTTAACTAATGCACCAGCTGTGTTCATGGACCTTATGAACCGAGTGTGTGGACCATACCTTGACAAGTTTGTCATTGTTTTCATTGATGACATACTTATTTACTCAAAGAATGACCAAGAACACGGTGAACATTTGAGAAAGGTGTTAGAAGTATTGAGGAAGGAAGAATTGTACGCTAAATTTTCAAAGTGTGCATTTTGGTTGGAAGAAGTTCAATTCCTAGGTCACATAGTGAACAAAAAAGGTATTAAGGTGGATCCGGCAAAGATAGAAACTGTTGAAAAGTGGGAAACCCCGAAAACTCCGAAACACATACGCCAGTTTTTAGGACTAGCTGGTTACTACAGAAGGTTCATCCAAGACTTTTCCAGAATAGCAAAACCCTTGACTGCATTAACGCATAAAGGGAAGAAATTTGAATGGAAGGATGAACAAGAGAAAGCATTTCAGTTATTGAAGAAAAAGCTAACTACGGCACCTATATTGTCATTGCCTGAAGGGAATGATGATTTTGTGATTTATTGTGACGCATCAAAGTAAGGTCTCGGTTGTGTATTAATGCAACGAACGAAGGTGATTGCTTATGCGTCTAGACAATTGAAGATTCACGAGCTAAATTATACGACGCATGATTTGGAATTAGGCGCAGTTGTTTTTGCATTAAAGACTTGGAGGCACTACTTATATGGGGTCAAAAGTATTATATATACCGACCACAAAAGTCTTCAACACATATTTAATCAGAAACAACTGAATATGAGGCAGCGTAGGTGGATTGAATTGTTGAATGATTACGACTTTGAGATTCGTTACCACCCGGGGAAGGCAAATGTGGTAGCCGACGCCTTGAGCAGGAAGGACAGAGAACCCATTCGAGTAAAATCTATGAATATAATAATTCACAATAACCTTACTACTCAAATAAAGGAAGCGCAACAAGGAGTTTTAAAAGAGGGAAATTTAAAGAATGAAATACCCAAAGGATCGGAGAAGCATCTTAATATTCGGGAAGACGGAACCCGGTATAGGGCTGAAAGGATTTGGGTACCAAAATTTGGAGATATGAGAGAAATGGTACTTAGAGAAGCTCATAAAACCAGATACTCAATACATCCTGGAACGGGGAAGATGTACAAGGATCTTAAGAAACATTTTTGGTGGCCAGGTATGAAAGCCGATATTGCTAAATATGTAGGAGAATGTTTGACGTGTTCTAAGGTCAAAGCTGAGCATCAGAAACCATCAGGTCTACTTCAACAACCCGAAATCCCGGAATGGAAATGGGAAAACATTACCATGGATTTCATCACTAAATTGCCAAGGACTACAAGTGGTTTTGATACTATTTGGGTAATAGTTGATCGTCTCACCAAATCAGCACACTTCCTGCCAATAAGAGAAGATGACAAGATGGAGAAGTTAGCACGACTGTATTTGAAGGAAGTCGTCTCCAGACATGGAATACCAATCTCTATTATCTCTGATAGGGATGGCAGATTTATTTCAAGATTCTGGCAGACATTACAGCAAGCATTAGGAACTCGTCTAGACATGAGTACTGCCTATCATCCACAAACTGATGGGCAGAGCGAAAGGACGATACAAACGCTTGAAGACATGCTACGAGCATGTGTTATTGATTTCGGAAACAGTTGGGATCGACATCTACCGTTAGCAGAATTTTCCTACAACAACAGCTACCATTCAAGCATTGAGATGGCGCCGTTTGAAGCACTTTATGGTAGAAAGTGCAGGTCTCCGATTTGTTGGAGTGAAGTGGGGGATAGACAGATTACAGGTCCGGAGATTATACAAGAAACTACCGAGAAGATCATCCAAATTCAACAACGGTTGAAAACCGCCCAAAGTCGACAAAAGAGCTACGCTGACATTAAAAGAAAAGATATAGAATTTGAAATTGGAGAGATGGTCATGCTTAAAGTTGCACCTTGTAAAGGCGTTGTTCGATTTGGTAAACGAGGGAAATTAAATCCAAGGTATATTGGACCATTCAAGATTATTGATCTTGTCGGACCAGTAGCTTACCGACTTGAGTTACCTCGACAACTCGCAGCTGTACATAACACTTTCCATGTCTCGAATTTGAAGAAATGTTTTTCTAAAGAAGATCTCACTATTCCGTTAGATGAAATCCAAATCAACGAAAAACTTCAATTCATCGAAGAACCCGTCGAAATAATGGAACGTGAGGTTAAAAGACTTAAGCAAAACAAGATACCAATTATTAAGGTTCGATGGAATGCTCGTAGAGGACCCGAGTTCACCTGGGAGTGTGAAGATCAGATGAAGAAGAAATACCCGCATCTATTTCCAGAAGATTCGTCAACACCTTCAACAGCTTAAAATTTCGGGACGAAATTTATTTAACGGGTAGGTACTGTAGTGACCCGAACTTTTCCATGTTTATATATATTAATTGAGATTGATATTTACATGATTAAATGTTTCTAACATGTTAAGCAATCAAACTTGTTAAGACTTGATTAATTGAAATATGCTTCATATAGACAATTGACCACCCAAGTTGACCGGTGATTCACGAATGTTAAAACTTGTAAAAACTATATGATGACATATATATGGATATATATATATAGTTAACATGATACTATGATAAGTAAACATATCATTAAGTATATTAACAATGAACTACATATGTAAAAACAAGACTACTAACTTAATGATTTTTAAACGAGACATATATGTAACGATTATCGTTGTAAAGACATTTAATGTATATATATCATATTAAGAGATATTCATACATGATAATATCATGATAATATAATAATTTAAAATCTTATTTGATATTATAAACATTGGGTTAACAACATTTAACAAGATCGTTAACCTAAAGGTTTCAAAACAACACTTACATGTAACGACTAACGATGACTTAACGACTCAGTTAAAATGTATATACATGTAGTGTTTTAATATGTATTTATAAACTTTTGAAAGACTTCAATACACTTATCAAAATACTTCTACTTAACAAAAATGCTTACAATTACATCCTCGTTCAGTTTCATCAACAATTCTACTCGTATGCACCCGTATTCGTACTCGTACAATACACAGCTTTTAGATGTATGTACTATTGGTATATACACTCCAATGATCAGCTCTTAGAAGCCCATGTGAGTCACCTAACACATGTGGGAACCATCATTTGGCAACTAGCATGAAATATCTCATAAAATTACAAAAATATGAGTAATCATTCATGACTTATTTACATGAAAACAAAATTACATATCCTTTATATCTAATCCATACACCAACGACCAAAAACACCTACAAACACTTTCATTCTCCAATTTTCTTCATCTAATTGATCTCTCTCAAGTTCTATCTTCAAGTTCTAAGTGTTCTTCATATATTCTACAAGTTCTAGTTACATAAAATTAAGAATACTTTCAAGTTTGCTAGCTCACTTCCAATCTTGTAAGGTAATCATACAACCTCAAGAAATCTTTGTTTCTTACAGTAGGTTATCATTCTAATACAAGGTAATAATCATATTCAAACTTTGGTTCAATTTCTATAACTATAACAATCTTATTTCAAGTGATGATCTTACTTGAACTTGTTTTCGTGTCATGATTCTGCTTCAAGAACTTCGAGCCATCCAAGGATCCGTTGAAGCTAGATCCATTTTTCTATTTTCCAGTAGGTTTATCCAAGGAACTTAAGGTAGTAATGATGTTCATAACATCATTCGATTCATACATATAAAGCTATCTTATTCGAAGGTTTAAACTTGTAATCACTAGAACATAGTTTAGTTAATTCTAAACTTGTTCGCAAACAAAAGTTAATCCTTCTAACTTGACTTTTAAAATCAACTAAACACATGTTCTATATCTATATGATATGCTAACTTAATGATTTAAAACCTGGAAACACGAAAAACACCGTAAAACCGGATTTACGCCGTCGTAGTAACACCGCGGGCTGTTTTGGGTTAGTTAATTAAAAACTATGATAAACTTTGATTTAAAAGTTGTTATTCTGAGAAAATGATTTTTATTATGAACATGAAACTATATCCAAAAATTATGGTTAAACTCAAAGTGGAAGTATGTTTTCTAAAATGGTCATCTAGACGTCGTTCTTTCGATTGAAATGACTACCTTTACAAAAATGACTTGTAACTTATTTTTCCGACTATAAACCTATACTTTTTCTGTTTAGATTCATAAAATAGAGTTCAATATGAAACCATAGCAATTTGATTCACTCAAAACGGATTTAAAATGAAGAAGTTATGGGTAAAACAAGATTGGATAATTTTTCTCATTTTAGCTACGTGAAAATTGGTAACAAATCTATTCCAACCATAACTTAATCAACTTGTATTGTATATTATGTAATCTTGAGATACCATAGACACGTATACAATGTTTCGACCTATCATGTCGACACATCTATATATATTTCGGAACAACCATAGACACTCTATATGTGAATGTTGGAGTTAGCTATACAGGGTTGAGGTTGATTCCAAAATATATATAGTTTGAGTTGTGATCAATACTGAGATACGTATACACTGGGTCGTGAATTGATTCAAGATAATATTTATCGATTTATTTCTGTACATCTAACTGTGGACAACTAGTTGTAGGTTACTAACGAGGACAGCTGACTTAATAAACTTAAAACATCAAAATATATTAAAAGTGTTGTAAATATATTTTGAACATACTTTGATATATATGTATATATTGTTATAGGTTCGTGAATCAACCAGTGGCCAAGTCTTACTTCCCGACGAAGTAAAAATCTGTGAAAGTGAGTTATAGTCCCACTTTTAAAATCTAATATTTTTGGAATGAGAATACATGCAGGTTTTATAAATGATTTACAAAATAGACACAAGTACGTGAAACTACATTCTATGGTTGAATTATCGAAATCGAATATGCCCCTTTTTATTAAGTCTGGTAATCTAAGAATTAGGGAACAGACACCCTAATTGACGCGAATCCAAAAGATAGATCTATTGGGCCTAACAAACCCCATCCAAAGTACCGGATGCTTTAGTACTTCGAAATTTATATCATATCCGAAGGGTGTCCCGGAATGATGGGGATATTCTTATATATGCATCTTGTTAATGTCGGTTACCAGGTGTTCACCATATGAATGATTTTTATCTCTATGTATGGGATGTGTATTGAAATATGAAATCTTGTGATCTATTATTATGATTTGATATATATAGGTTAAACCTATAACTCACCAACATTTTTGTTGACGTTTTAAGCATGTTTATTCTCAGGTGATTATTAAGAGCTTCCGCTGTCGCATACTTAAATAAGGACGATATTTGGAGTCCATGCTTGTATGATATTGTGTAAAAACTGCATTCAAGAAACTTATTTTGTTGTAACATATTTGTATTGTAAACCATTATGTAATGGTCGTGTGTAAACAGGATATTTTAGATTATCATTATTTGATAATCTACGTAAAGCTTTTTTAAACCTTTATTGATGAAATAAAGGTTATGGTTTGTTTTAAAATGAATGCAGTCTTTGAAAAACGTCTCATATAGAGGTCAAAACCTCGCAACGAAATCAATTAATATGGAACGTTTTTAATCAATAAGAACGGGACATTTCACAAATAGTGTCATAGCCACCCGCAACTCTCGGTAACTTAGTAATAAAATCCATCGTAAATCCTTCCCACTTCCACTCGAGAATCTCAGGTTGCACCAACAGTCCAGACGGTTTTTGATGTTCAGCTTTAACCTTAGCACAGGTCAAACACTTAGCCACATACGTAGCCACATCACCTTTCAAATTTGGCCACCAATACAGCTCCTTAAGATCATGATACATCTTTCCTGAACCAGGATGAATAGAGTACCTAGACTTATGAGCCTCATCTAAAACAAGTTGTCGCAGTTCACCAAACTTCGGAACCCAAAGACATCCTGCAAAGTACCTAGTACCATCTGCTCGAATCTCAAATTTCTTAGCCATACCTCTTACGTTCTCATTCACAAAATTCTCTTCCTTTAAGGCTTCTTGTTGTGCCTCAAGAATCTGCCTTGCGAGGTTTGTTCTAATTGTCATATTCAAGGCCCTAAACCTGCGAGGTTCAGCACTTTCTTTACAACTCAACGCATTCGCCACAACATTGGCCCTACCCGGATGATATAAACGTTCACAATCGTAATCATTCAACGTCTCAATCCATCTTCGTTGTCTCATGTTCAACTGTTTCTGATCGAGGATATGTTGAAGACTTTTGTGATCTGTGTACACAGTACTCTTGACCCCATACAAATAATGTCTCCAAATCTTAAGCGCAAAAACAACGGCCCCCAACTCTAAATCATGAGTTGTGTAGTTCTGCTCGTGAATCTTCAACTAGCATGACGCATACGCAATGACTTTCTTTCGTTGCATCAAAACACAACCAAATCCTTGACACGAAGCATCACAATAAACAACAAAATCATCATTACCCTCAGGTAGTGACAATATCGGAGCGGTAGTCAACTTCTTCTTTAAAATCTGAAAAGCAGTCTCTTGTTCATCCTTCCACTCATATTTCTTCCCCTTGTGCGTTAAAGCAGTCAAAGGTTTCGCTATACGAGAGAAATCTTGAATGAACCTTCTATAGTAACCTGCTAATCCTAGGAACTGACAAATCTGAGTAGGAGTTTTCGGAGTTTCCCACCTTTCAATCGCCTCAATCTTAGCAGGATCAACTTGTATCCCTTGTTTACTAACAATATGTCCAAGGAATTGAACTTCTCGTAACCAGAATGCACACTTATAGAACTTAGCGTACAACTCTTCTTTTCTTAACAGATCAAGCACTAACTTCAAATGTTCTTCGTGCTCTTCATCATTCTTCGAATAAATAAGGATCTCGTCGATGAACACAATAACGAACTTGTCCAGATAGGGTCTACACACACGGTTCATGAGGTCCATGAATACAGCAGGTGCATTTGTCAATCCGAACGGCATAACAAGAAACTCAAAGTGACCGTAACGGGTGCGAAAAGTAGTTTTCGAAACATCAGATTCTTTAACACGCAACTGATGATAGCCGGAACGAAGATCGATTTTTGAATAAACAGATGAACCCTGAGGCTGATCGAACAGATCATTAATTCTCGGAAGGGGATAACGGTTTTTAATAGTAAGCTTGTTCAGCTCACGATAATCAATGCACAAACGAAAAGAACCATCCTTCTTTTTAACAAACAGAACAGGAGCTCCCCAAGGGGACGAACTAGGACGAATAAAACCCTTGTCTAACAACTCACGAAGTTGACTTGACAATTCTTGAAGTTCGGAAGGCACAAGACGATAAGGAGCACGTGCTACAGGAGCAGCACCGGGAACAAGATCAATTTGAAATTCTACCGTGCGTTGCGGCGGAAGGCCAGGTAAATCTTTGGGAAATACCTCGAGAAAATCTCTAACAATATGAACATCTCCAACACTCTTCGTTTCTTTATCGGAATCAACAACATGGGCTAGAATAGCATGACAGTCCTTGCGAAGATGTTTAAGAACTTTCAAACAGCTAATAAGATTTAACTGTCGGCATTTATTATCTCCAAGAACCATCAGCGGCTCTCCAACCACATTAGTAATACGAATAGCTTTATCATAACACACAATCTCAGCACGATTCGCAGATAACCAATCCATCCCAATGACAACATCAAAACTACAAGTTCAATCGGTACCAAATCTATCTCGAAATCTCTACCAGCTAAACTAATGTTACATTTACGATGCACAGTCTTAGCAGTGAGTACCTTACCATTAGCTATTTCAACAACATACGTATTGTCTAAAGGAGTTAACGGTGTTTTGATTTTTGGACTTAATTTACTCGACACAAAACTCAAATCAGCCCCTGAATTAAATAATACATAAGCTGATAAATCGTTGACCGAGAACGTACCAGTAACAAGTTTAGGATCTTCCTCAGCATCCCTGGCGTTAATGTTGAACGCTCTACCACGTGCAGTCTCTGCAGTCTTCTTGTTAGGACAGGCATCACGGAAATGCCCCGGCTTCCCACACTCGTAACAAACTCTCGGATTACCACCATTATTCGACTTTCCATTACCATTACCATTACCACCTCTATTACCAGCATTATTACCATTATTACCACCTGCAGCAGGAGTAGCAGAACTCGGCAGAAGCACCATACAATCCTTAGCAATGTGTCCCTGTTTGGAACACCTCTTGCAAGTCACGGTACAGAAACCATCATGAGCCTTGTAACAACGAGGACACACACGCTGACTGCGGTTATTCGAACCAGAAGTATCCTGCTTTTTCTGCTGTCTCTGGTTTTGATTGCGGTTATTATCCCACTTTCTCTTCCCATTATCAGCTTTCTTAACAGTCTCTTCACTAGGTTCGGTTACAGCATCCTTGCTTCTTCTCAAGATCTTATCATTCAACTTATGAGCCATAGACATCGCGGCGTCAATTGTCTGGGGCTCACTAGACTCGAACCCATGCTCAATTTTCTCGAATAACCCATCAATGTAAGCTTTAATCTTAAGATTCTCATCGGCATAAACATTAGGGCACAACAAAGTCAACTCAAAGAATCTCTGCTCGTAGGCATCTAATTCGGTGCCCTTCATTTTCAAGTTTTTAAGTTAAACCTCTAACTTCTTAAGCTCACCCCTAGGTCGGTAGCGGATGATCATTCTTTCCTTGAAATTATTCCAAGTTAACCCATAAGCCACATCATTTCCTAAACTGTTAACCAAGTTGTTCCACCAGGTCAATGCACTATCCTTCAAAGTGCAGCTAGCAAAACTAACCCTGTCCTCCTCTCGGACTCGACTAACCCTGAAAATAGACTCGATTTTCTCGAACCAGCGGGTAAGTCCTATGGGTCCTTCTGTACCACTGAATTTCTGTGGGCGACTTGCCATGAACGTTTTGTGGGAGCATCCCACCTGATTGTTATTCGCATTAGCATTTGCATTAGCATTCGCTGCCATAGCAGCAGCTATCCCTTCGGTAACAAGACGTTGGATACGGGCTTCGTTGGACTCTCTAGGAGGCATGATCTTCAAAACAGAATAACACAACCGTTAGTACTAAGAATAATACCAGTGTTATAAAGGAATAGATCGAACACAAAAAGATTAACCATTAAAATAATAGTCAATAAACACTATGAGTAATAATATGACAGTTATGATTGTTATAGAAATAACCACTACATGCATACATATTTTATGATAACATCATACAACATACATAGCACCTAACATACATGATCTACATTACGCATAATATAACATGCCAAGAGTCACAACATCAGAAATAAAATGTGATAATGATAATAGATGTCATAAAAATAACCAACCATACATAATGAAAAACATCCCATAACAAAATCTTAATAAAATCCTCGGCAAAACGCCGTACATAACCCAAAAATGTATGTATGAAAGGACATTAAGTCTTATGAAATAAATCATCAATCATGAATCATCATATCACATCTGCTTAGAGCGGGTGTGATAAGCTGAGCCAGCATGAGTCTCAGCATGTGGCTCATACTTCCGCAACTTTCCTTTCACTTCTTCCAACTCTGCCTTCAAACCACGAACTGTGCTCTCGAGAGCCTCGAACTTAGCGTCAACTTCACGGTTATGCTTACGATTCTCGAACCCAACATTGTTCTTGAAGCTAACAAATGAATCCATACTAGCTCGTATCTGGTCCATCATCTCGTTATGTGGTAAAGTACGCATACAATCACTAAGAGCATTAATACACGTCACTTCATTGTATGCCCTGTTCATATGAGTAAGGGTGGAAAAGTAGTAGTGAACAGGATCATCGATCTGGGGTTGACCAGCACGGCGTCTTTCAGCAGCCGAAGGAGCAGGAGCACGGACGGAGTTGTTGCTCGAAGTCGACATCTGCAAACAGTAAAACCACAAACCATATACCAAATGGAAATAAATGCTTATGATATATCTCATATGAAATGAAATGCAAAATAATGCTATAGCAAAAGGGTCGGGCTGTAGACTAGACTCTAATGCACCCTAAGAACCACGGGTTGACCACATTAAGACCGCCTAGTTCCCTACAACCAGAGCTCTGATACCAACTGTGATGGCCCCGTCAAAACACTTAACGGCTCCGTCACTTGGTCCCACAGCTTGATCGAACTTAGATGAATTTAACAAACGACATTGCATTCTTTTATTTCAAAAGTTTCCCAAAAAGGAGAGCATACCAAAATATGTAGTTTAAAAGTAACCCAACATATTAATAATCCAAAGTTGACACAAAACATTGTCAACAAACCCACAAATTTAAATTATCCAAAAATAGAATGCAAGCCAAAGTTTCATAAATGGTTTCGTTAAAATCTACCCAAATGCATGCAGACTCTTCTAAACATAGCGGAAGCATAACATAAACTCAAGTACCTGTGAAAACATGCGAGTAAACTATCAACACAAAGGTTGAGTGAATTATAGGTTTAAATAATTAAATAAACTTTAGACCATAAGATTTAAAACTGTTAGAAAACATTAAACATTATTCCATTATCAATGAGCCACCTGGTAACCACTTAACCCTTTATTTACCCTTGCCAAACACAATAAAAATATACACTGGACAGTGTATCTACAACAAAATACGAAGTACTAAACATTCCGATTATAAATTGCTAGCGCGACTAGCTCGAAATGGGGTTGTCAAACCCGATAGATCTATCCGTAGGATTCGCGTTCACCAGTAGAAACCAATGATTACAGTTACCAGAATAGGGAATATTTTTGTCCAACTCACAATGAATAATTTAAATTTAATTGTCACTTGTGTCTAAACGTGAAATAAAATGCATGTAATCACATCCCAAAAATATACTTTGAAAAGTATGTAAAAACGGGACTATAACTCACCTTAATAGTAACGAAGTAACCAACACAATTAAGCGAACAGCAAATGTAGTACAGTGATCAGGAATGATCACAACGCCGACCTATAAATAAAGCAGGTCGATATAAATAACTAACTTAGGTCAAGTCTTAGTATGATAGCTATTGTACATGTTGCAAGTAGTCATAGAACAACACTGAATATGCATCGGTTTGATTGGAACAGCTTACGGACACACACTTTCTATTTTTAGAAAGTTTCTATTTTTAGCAGGTTTCCATTTTTGGAAAGTTTCTATTTTTGGAAAGTTTCTATTTTTGGAAAGTTTCCAAATTTAGAAAGTTGCCATTTTAGGAAAGTTTATAAGTTAGGAAAGTTTCCTTAATTAGAAAGTCAACAAAAGTCAACTGAAAGTCAAAGTCAACCGAAAGTCAACTCAAAAGTCAACCTTGGTCAAACATGGTCAACGTAAATTTTAAAAGTGTAAGTTATAATAATAATGTAAGTTATAATATTTGTTAAAGTTAAATATGTCTAATTATGTCATAACATAAGTTTAATTAAATTAAAATGAATTATTAAAGTTAATATAAGTTTAATTGATATAATTAATATAACATAAGTATTTAATTAATTAATTAAATATTAGTCATAATATAAGTATTATTAATTAATAATAAATTTTAAATCATATCATAAGTATTATTAATTAATAATGAATTATTAATCATATCATAAGTTTCTAATTACAATTATTAAATCATAAGTATTTAATAATTAAATTATAATTAAATAATAACTAAGCCTTATAATAATTAAATAATTAATTAATCCTTATTATAAGTCTTATTATAATAATCTCATAATATAAGTTTAATACTTATCATAAGTATTTTTCCATTAATAATGAAGTATTATTAATCATAAGTTTAATTAAAATGTTAATTAAATCATATCATAAGTATTAATTAAATGATATAATAAATATATATCATAAGTCTTAAATAATAATAATTACTTTTTTTATCATAAGTAATTAAATGATAATGAAATCCATTATTTATATCATAAGTTTAATAATTAGTCATAAGTTTTAAATCAAAAGTTCATCGGGTCGTATCCTGAGCCCCGGGTGTCGGTTTTCGGCGAGCCTTACATATATCTCCGCCTAAGCAAACCACCTGACACTTTGATACACTCAAGAACACCCCAAGAATAGTCCACATGTCATGATGTACAGCCATTACACTACTTGGAACTTCAATTCAATCAAAAACGTGTTTTAGACGTAACGGGTGATTCGTGGCTCGGATTGAGATGACCCGAACATGAAAGTTCGCCCCACCATCAGTTCTAACACACTAACACACCCTAAAGTCACCAAATATGGTCACAAAGTCGGATCAAACCTGGTTCATACCAAAATCACATTTCAATCTTAACAAAATACCACTTTGATCATATCTAGGGCTCCGGGAATCGAAACGACATGAATCCGGAGTCTAAAATTAATGTCTTGATGAGAGTAACTCATCTAGATACTTTATTTTAACTTTTATATCAGTAACAATAGCAGAAACACACGAAAAAGCTGTTGTCCCAATTATATCAAACCGAAAACATATGTTTACGAGTAATTCTATGCATACAAACACCATTACAACAACAAGTAATCATCATACTATTAATATATAATCAAAATACAGAAATATAATAAAAAATCAAAAGTTATAGGGTTAGGGTTTATACCCTAATCAAGAAACGAGAAGTATAATCGCGTAGAGAACGGAACGAGGAACGCGTTGGTGTTAATTGATCCTTGATCCAAGCTATAATAATTGATGAAGATGATGATGTTTGGTGTGTGGTTGGCGACGGCAAAGAGAAGAGGGAGAGGAGAGAGCACTTTGCTAAATTTAGGTTTTAGGAAAAATAATGTGAAGTGAAAAGTAATTAACAAAAAAAGAAAGCAAGGGGGTATACCCCATGGATTCGGCCGAAAAAGGGAGTGGGGTCATGGGGTGGGCCCCATGACCCAATTTTGCTAAATGGTTATTTCCTGATGGCCCGAAAGCCCGAACGAATCCCGAAACGCGAAAACATGCTTACGCGATTAAAAATAAACGCGCGACGAAAAATAAATATAAGTACCCTATATAATTATATGATCTTAAAATATCATATTTAAAATAATTAGGATTTAAAAATCCCCAAAGCGCGACCGTTGGTTTGAAAACCGAAAAGATTCGCCGGATAGAAATCCGCAACACGTAGAAACGTATAAATTAAAATATGAATACAATTATTCACATAACACTTAATAATTAATATATTATTATTAATATAATAATATAGGTCATAGAAAGGATGTAGCACAATTAACAGTTAACGGTCGTTAAATAATTAACGATAAAAGATAACGGAAAAAGTAGGGTCGTGACATTTTATCAGTAATATATGTATTTTATTCGTGATTTATCATAAACTGTTTAACAACGAAATTTAGTATACAAGCATGCATAATCATATATACTCGAGCACTAGACATGTATACGCTATTAATATATAAAAGATAAGATATGAATGCTCACGTATCAATATTGAGATTCAATATTACAGGAAAGTACGTAGACGCAACAGAGATGATAAACACTAGATTTGACTTGTGAACAGTACCCATGAATATTAATCATAACCTCCATAGCTATAACCCATAATTTCCTTAACTCTATCCCGCTTGAAAACCCATTTTGAAATCATTTGGACATAACCTCGTCGTCGTATTTTATGTATAATACTAATTAATAATAATACTACTAAAAATATTAAGATTAATAATAATAATAATAATAATAACAATAATAATAATAATAATAATAATAAATATAATATAGAGTAATATAGATGGATATGTGTGTGTGAATTATGCCAGAACTCGATCGAATTTATAGACTTTTCCTAAATTTCAGTGCCATGGGATCGCATGGCTGGGTAGAGGGATTCCCATGCGATCGCATGGGGTCCTTTTCCAGCTCATGTTTGTTTTTTAACTCTTCCTCGTCGACATATTTATTTATTAATATATAATATATATAATTTATATTAATTAATTATACATTATATTATATTCTCGTGCATAGTTAATTTGTAATTTTTTTCCCGATAAGTCGTATGTCGTCACTCGACTTATGTCCCGGTTCCGGTTTTTTCGAATGTCCCTTCGTACGCTGAGAAAACTTGTATTTTTCGTTACACGACGTGTACCTTTATCAAAAATTAAACTTAATCATTGATAAACTATGTCACTCGAAGTGTAGCTTTAATCAATTAAGTGTTTTGGTTATTTGCTTCTATAAATCATCGTCTCGTAGTATATACATATACATATATACATTAATAGCGTTTTACTGTAGCAAAGTTATTGTAGCAAAGTTTTTTTACTGTAGCAAATAGTGATTTTCGAAAACACTGTAGCTTTTCGGGTACTATAAAAATTCGAAAATACTGTAGCAAATTAGTGTTTTACTGGTTCATCTTAAACGTTTTAGTTAACTTATCTAAATAACAATCGAATCAATAATCGAATGTTACTATCGTTTACTAAATAACTTGAAATCATATATATATATATATATATATATATATATATATATATATATATATATATATATATATATATATATATATATATATATATATATATATATATATTGGTCATTAATCGTTGAGAACAGTCAAAGAATAATTGATTATATGAATATAGTTCCAAAACTTTCGTGACTCAACATTACAGACTTTGCTTATCGTGCCGAAAATATTAAATCATTTAAAGATAAAGTTTAAATTTGGTCAAAAATTTCCGGATTGTCACAGTACCTACCCGTTAAAGAAATTTCGTCCCGAAATTTCTTTGGGATGGTCATGGCTGACAATAAGTATGTTTTCATGACGCATAGGAGCTGAAAATTAGAGTTCTATCATCATTGAGTAATATGGATAAAACAATTTATTTATGTGAAGTGTACGAGTGAAGTTATCACAAAAGAGTGAAATGAGAAAAAGTAAGTTTTGTCATATCTTTTGACGTAGATGGGTTGATTTTTGGAGTTTAAGAGATTTGGAGAAAATCTTCGTAATAAGATTTAATTCTTCGGTAATTAAGGAAATTATGATTCTATTCGATTTAATGCGATGATCTCTCTCGATTTTCCTGTATGATATTATACTATAAATCTACCCCCTTCGTTTCCTTATTTTCTACAGCTCATACCTTTTATTCTTTCTCCCTCAATTCTTATTTTAAAGCATTCGTCAATATGCTCCATCCAGTTCTTATTCTTGATATACTTCTAACCTTCATATCCGTCATTCTTCTTTTCCATCTGCCGCCAGAAGAATCTATTCACTTCTACTATACTCTTGGTTTTATAGTGTTTTTAGTCCTCCCTTGTCTTTATATTTCTATATTCATCGATATATATGGTTTATAATTTCTGGGTGGTTGTTGGGTTTTATATCTTCCCTCATATTTCGATGTCTCTGCTTCTGTCTTTCCATAATCATTGACATCCACAGTTAATACTCTCTCCAATTTACTGTGATTTATATATACTCCCATTGATATTTTGAAGCTTCATGCTTTGGTTTTATCTTCCCGACTTTAAATCAAGCGAATAATGGTCCAGAATTCGTAGGTATGAATTTTTGGATGAACATAACTAATGTTCTAAGAAAGAAATTGTAATGGCACGATCTTGATTTGTCAAATTACTAGAATCAAAGGAAAAGATAGAACTATCAAAAGAATATGTTCCTGATATATTTAGAGATTAGATAGAATGTAAGAGTCGTGTAACATGGAACATGATGACGGTATGGACTGTGAATCATCATGTTTCATTAGAAACTCAGCATGACTTACTGTAATATAATCACGTTGATCAAGTGTCATTATATTATACTAACTCATTGTAACGACCCGGAATTTTCCGATCGTTCTATACTTATGAGATTAATATTTACATAAATTAAACCTTACCAACATGATAAGCAATCCAAACTGTTGAGACTTATATTTTTGAAAAGAGTTTTACACAACGTTTGACCGTCCAATTTAACCGATGATATCACGAACTATATAACACATGATAATTATACGATTATGTATATGTACATATCTATACATATTTAACATGATTTTAGGATGGTTTAACATTTCATTGTGAACTAACAACAATGAGTTATAAGTATACTTTGAGACCACTAACTTAAGTTTTCAAAACGATAACTATATGTAACGTTCTTTGACATATATACTTACAATCTATAATGTGTTGTGATTTATGTCACCAATATGATTTAAGTGTAATGGGATTAATTTGTAACCAAAATAATCTTGATAAATATCGAACAAGTTTGGGGAAGTGTGGAGTGCACACTTGTTTGAACTTATCTTGATTATGACGGGGGTTCGGGGGCAGCGCCCCCGATAAGCGGGGTCCAAGGGGTGGCAACTATTGGTAAAAGCCCGATTTTGAGCTTCTTTTACCGTATCATACCCATCATCTATACGTATTTACTATTGGTAAATACACATCAAATCAATATCCTTATCAGCCTTAGATCTGCCCTAGATAAGAGGGAATCTTATTTGTAAGCTAGCATACATTATTACTCAAAAATTCAACACAATAATTTGTCCTTGTTCCCTCAACAACCAGACTGTCCTATAAGTATCACCATCACCTTGGTTTTTCATTTCATTCTTACAACCATCTTTCTCTAACCAAAAACACACTCTTAGGAACTCTAAGTGTTCTTCACAATCTCAGCAAATACTTATGAAGAACTAGCTTCATGAACAACCTTAATCATCATAAGAAAGTTTGATCAAGATTATTTTCTATCTTTTCCAGTAGCTTTATCCAAGTAACTTGAGGTAGTAACCTTATTCATAATCTTATTCGATTCATATTTATATAGTTATCTTATTTTGTGTTATAAAATTTTTAACAACAAGAACATAGTTTGAATGATTTCAAACCTGTTCGCAAACTAAATAGATCCTTCTAATTTGATTTTTAAAACACTTCAAAACCTGTAATATATTATATTATGACAAAATCGGATTAATCATATCTTGGCTAATTAACATAATATTTAATATATATTTACTTATGATTTGATTTTATATATTTCAGGACCACCCGTAAACAACACGAGAAGATTAATCATAAGACCTCATGATTGTACGCAACACGTCATCTGACAACACGGTACTTTATGTACGCAACACGTCATTTGACAACATGGTACCATGGGTCGAGATTAATTCTGATCAATACGAATACGATGGGGTCTTTATTTATTTTATTGAGCAACTAATTGTGGACCATTAACAACAGACTGCTAACTACGGACTAAGAAAATATTAAAAGTATTATAAGTATATATATATATATATATATATATATATATATATATATATATATATATATATATATATATATATATATAACGATTACTTGAAAAGAAAATATGTTGATATATTATATATATGGTTAGGTTCGTGATATCTATCGGAGACCAAGTCGAGTTAAATACCTTCAAGGAAAAGGTGAGTATATAGTCCCACTTTTAAACTCTAAATATTTCGGGATGAGAATACATGCATTTTATGATTTACGTTATGGACACAAGTGATTAAAATTATATATTCTACGTTGAGTTGTACCACTGGCATATCTCCCTGTAACTTGGTAACTACTATTTACATGCGGTATTGTAAACGCGAATCCTGTTGATAGATCTATCGGGCCTGACAACCCCAACCGGACTGGACGACCAGTATTCAACGGTTGCACAGTACTTCGTTTCGGTGACTACACTTGGTACGGTGTAGTAAGATTTCATAATAAAGGGAATATGCGACGTTGATTAAATGTTAAGTATGGTTATCAAGTGCTCAACAACTTAGAATATTTTTATTAAAACGTTTATATATGAAATCTTGTGGTCTATATTCATAACGCTGCCGGCATTAAACCTATATCTCACCAACTTTATGTTGACGTTTTAAGCATGTTTATTCTCAGGTGATAACTAAAAGCTTCCGCTGCAACATGTTGAATTTAAGCAAGATCTTGAGTATGCATATTTGTGTTAAAAATAAAACTGCATATCGGAGGATTTGTAATGTAAAATATGCTGGAAGTCGTATTGTTATTATCACATGTAAAGTTTGTAAGTCTAAGATTATCGCTAAACGATAATCATTATTATCTTGTTTAAACCTTGTATTTGTAATAAAAGTTATGGTTTGTATTGTAAAAACGAATGCAGTTTTGAAAAACGTCGCATATAGAGGTCAATACCTCGCGATGAAATCATATGTTATTGTATTCGTCCTTATGGTTAAGGTCGGGTTATCACACTCATGCTTCAATTCTCAACATTACTTCAAACATCCATTTTTCGAATTTTTTAGATTTTTGAAACTAAAATAGTTTCTTTTATGATGTAACACAGATAGCGCGAAGAGATGAATGATTTCAGATAATAATAGTTATGAAGATATCTTTAGAAATATCGAAGATATTTATAATGAAAGATATGATGATATCTTAGAATTTCTAATATTGAAGGATGATGAAGAAGATTTGTTCGTAAAAGTTTAGAGCCAGGAGCAAGGTATTCGTTAATGACTTCAGCAGACACTGAATCATTTGGATTCTTTGAAGGCACGTTTAGTCTTTGTGATTTGTCCACAGCCTTCTTCATAGTTTGCTCAATCCGTTTTCCAGTTCCAAACCTTCTCTTTTTCTGTGCTTTTCCAACACACTACTCTTTATCATCAAACTTTCGACTGTTAAGGTTGTTTACAGTTTTTGCTGCTTCATCAGTATCTTTCCAAAATTCGAAGAACTAGTTTCGTAGTTTGGGGTGTTTTTCAGAAACTTCACATTCGAAGTAAGTAAGTCTAGGAGATAGACATTATATGTATATATATAATTGTTGGCGTAGAATTGCTGCGAAATTCGAAATACTGATTGCTAATTCCCGGTAGTTGGTATGGCAATTATTGTTACAAGATGTAGATGAGTACATGATAGGGTTTCAATGAGTATTATGATTTTTCGGAATGTCAAGGATCAATGAAGTTGTTGGTAAATTTATTGCTAATGTGGTGGGACATGAAAGGTTTCCCGATAACAATGATGAAGGGGTAATCGTTATAATAAGGCTTATTCGAATGAATAATTGAAGGTGATTTGCTGGAGTGGTGACAAAACTGTCTATTTTGAAAAGGGATTGAAAAGTTATTTTAGCTAATAAATGCCAAAGGGTCTGACACGGATACGTGTTAAACTATGACTTTGATTTCGAGGGTTTTTCAGGTACAAGACTGCGGTAACATGTGGTTGGATCATCATCTCGATGATTCATTATTTGAAGTGTCTTCAGGAATTTCGAGGGATTTGAACTGTAGCAAATAGTGATTTTCGAAAACACTGTAGCTTTTCGGGTACTATAAAAATTCGAAAATACTGTAGCAAATTAGTGTTTTACTGGTTCATCTTAAACGTTTTAGTTAACTTATCTAAATAACAATCGAATTAATAATCGAATGTTACTATCGTTTACTAAATAACTTGAAATCATATATATGTATATATATATATATATATATATATATATATATATATATATATATATATATATATATATATATTGGTCATGAATCTTTGAGAACAGTCAAAGAATAATTGATTATATGAATATAGTTCCAAAACTTTCGTGACTCAACATTACAGACTTTGCTTATCGTGCCGAAAACATTAAATCATTTAAAGATAAAGTTTAAATTTGGTCAAAAATTTTCGGGTTGTCACATTTTATGCATGACATGTTGGTGGACTTAAAACGATCCAACAAATGGTATCAGAGCGGGTGGCACGGGTGTAATCATTGTGGTAGATACGGTTCATATCGGGGTGACTATGGACGTGATGTAACACACCATTTTCGTAACCGGAAGCGGATGTCACATTAACGATAATCACTATGAGCAAAGTTCGTCTAATATGTACACGAATCATTAAAATAAGTTAAACGGGTGCGCATTACAATATTTAATTCCAAAATCATAAATCTTGAACTAGCTTTTCCAACTTCTTCAACTTCCCGTACTCTATTCCTTATGATCCTTGAATACCTACCGCATGGAAATAAAAATGCGATTGAGCGAAAAGCCCAGTGCGCGGATACGAATAAAAGAAAATGAACTATAGTTGTTTTAGAAAAAGTATTTTTTTATATACAGCGAGGTGTTTAAAAATAAGTATAAAGATTTTAAATAATATTAAGAACCAAATGTATTTATTTTATAAAATAGTTCTTGATATAACGATATATTTGAAATGAACCAAACGGTGGAAAACGCTTATCAATCGGAATCGAACGAATTCAAAATCAATGGGATCCAAACGAATTCAGAGTCAATGGGATCCAAAATGAATCCAAAATCAATGGGATCCAAAACGAATCCATAATCAATGGGATTCATACGAATCCGGAGTCAATGGGGTACGACAATCAGATCTCAATACAATACAATACAATGGGTACATGGACTACAGATCCAAGTGTACCAACAATGGTGAATGAGGCGTTGGGCACTACACCCCATCCACAACAATACGATCCAATACAATAACTATGGTTAACCAATACGCCTCCTAGAAACCCTACCCCACAATGAGGAGATGCCGTAACAAATTACACCATTACGGAAGTGTCACGCCACCGGTACCACAATGACATGCCTATGGTATCTCCATAGGAAGTTATGCTCGCATACCCGGAGTAAAATAAATAACGCTAAACAAATATTTGGTCAACAATAAAGCAATGAGTCCAACTATTAGAAGCCAATAACGATGTTCAGAAGTCAATATTAATAGGAGGTCAATAACGCACAGAGTCCAATAAAATTTATCAAAGAGTTCGTACAAATTAATTAAATGAACCGATATCCATATCAAAAAATATTACTCAAAGTAATTTTAGTAAAAAGATTAGAATCCGTACTAGTCGATATATATTAACAAATACATTTTAACGAAAATAGTTGATATTCTTACAAAATAAATACTTTTAGAAAAAGATTTGAATATATATTACGAATTAAGAAGGAATCCGTACCAAAATATTATTGTAAACGATCAATGAATCTTTATAATAAAATGAGTATGCGTAGAATGTTCATGTTAACAAAATAGATTTTAGCATTCAAATTAATTGGTAGTAAACACATGAACTTAAAACAATATTTAATCGAGAAGATGGAGATCCGTACCTTTACACTCAAAAACTGTGATTCGGAATTTTTATACTTCTCGTCGGAGACCAAAGAGATACCAATATTGAAATATTTCTAAAGTTTCATGGTTGGGACTAAATCAACAAAACTTCCGAATATTTTGAGGTGGGGTTTTAGTTATGGGTTTGTTTTATAGACAAAATGTGTTAATCTATTTTTATCATATATTGAGCTCACCAACTACACTATAATTGAAAAGATTGTGAGGTGTAAAGTTTTGATAAGGTATACACATATTAAATTTTAGTCCACCGACTATTACATTTATCTTAACTTATTCGGTTAATTAATCTATTTATTATGCATATGGGTTTTATTTAGTGATAATATCTTAATAATGTAATTTATACATATAATCCGAGACCATAGTGATAAGGTTAAGAGCTGTCATTACCTAATCCACTTCTACCTCAATTTCTCAAAAAATGTGTTGAATTAAAATTCTCAATTCAGAGTAAATGTCAGACTTATAATTTCTTGTAACATAAGAATAAAATAATACTTAATACTCTATATTATAACACGTTCTTTACCACATTTTATTTTAAAACAAGAAATCACCATGCACTATTATCATTTATTAAACTACTTTTATATTAAATAGAGTAATGTTTATGTAACACTCCATATTAATAACGATACACTTAATTACATGTAATGTATTTAACTATATTTTAAACAAGGATACTATATATATATAACATTAATAAACAATTATTAATTTATTCATAAATTCAATATTTAAATTTACGGGTATTACAACTCTACCCCTCTTAAAGAGATTTTGTCCCCAAAATCAACAATACAAAAATTCAATTTATTAGGAATCATATTCATTTCAATTTTTTTTTAACTATTATTAATATATTATAATTTACCAATTTTAACTCGATTTAGCCTATGAAAGCAAAGAACAATAACCAATCAAATATCCATATCTATATAGTAGGTAAAACGTATCACATTATGGAACTAACAAAATTCAAGAATTTAATTACTTTGATTTAATGTAGCTATTTTGTTTGATTAGAACATCCATAAATGTTAAGTGGCGTCTACTATGATCTATTCGATATACGCCGCGATGACGAGTAGTCCTTCGGACTTTATGACGAGAGTGGCATCTCAAAATGTTGCGAAGAGAAAGTAGTTATTAGAAACAAATATGAAGAATCAAAACGCTGATAAGGATATCGAAAAGGAATGAAGAAAATGTTATCGAAAAATAGCGGAAAGGTAACTCGGGCTCACAGGTCAACACCGGTCGAGTTTCAACAAGAAAGAACCTATAGCTCTGATACCATATCTGTAACACCCCATTTTCGTAACCGGAAGCGGATGTAACATTAACTATAATCACTATGAGCAAAGTTCGTCTAATATGTACACGAGTCATTAAAATAAGTTAAACGAGTGCGCATTACAATATTTAATTCCGAAATCATAAATCTTGAACTAGCTTTTCCAACTTCTTCAACTTCCCCGTACTCTATTCCTTATGATCCTTGAATACCTGCCGCATGGAAATAAAAATGCGACTGAGCGAAAGGCCCAGTGCGCGGATACGAATAAAAGAAAATGAACTATAGTTGTTTTAGAAAAAGTATTTTTTTATATATTAAAGCGAGGTGTTTAAAAATAAGTATAAAGATTTTAAATAATATTAAGAACCAAATGTATTTATTTTATAAAATAGTTCTTGATAAAACGATATATTTGAAATGAACCAAACGATGGAAAACGCTTATCAATCGGAATCGAACGAATTCAAAATCAATGGGATCCAAACGAATTCAGAGTCAATGGGATCCAAAACGAATCCACAATCAATGGGATCCAAAACGAATCCAAAATCAATGGGATTCATACGAATTCGGAGTCAATGGGGTACGACAATCCGATCTCAATACAATACAATACAATGGGTACATGGACTGTAGATCCAAGTGTACCAACAATGGTGAATGAGGCGTTGGGCACTACACCCCATCCACAACAATACGATCCAATACAATAACTATGGTTAACCAATACGCCTCCTAGAAACCCTACCCCACAATGAGGAGACGCCGTAATAAATCACACCATTACGGAAGTGTCACGCCACCGATGCCACAATGACATGCCTATGGTACCTCCATAGGAAGTTATGCTCGCATACCCAGAGTAAAATAAATAACGCTAAACAAATATTTGGTCAACAATAAAGCAATGAGTCCAACTATTAGAAGCCAATAACGATGTTCAGAAGTCAATATTAATAGCAAGTCAATAACGCACAGAGTCCAATAGAATTTATCAAAGAGTTCGTACAAATTAATTAAATGAATCGATATCCATATCAAACAATATTACTCAAAGTAATTTTAGTAAAAAGATTAGAATCCGTACTAGTCGATATATATTAACAAATACATTTTAACGAAAATAGTTGATATCCTTACAAAATAAATACTTTTAGAAAAAAGATTTGAATATATATTACGAATTAAGAAGGAATCCGTACCAAAATATTATTGTAAACGATCAATGAATCTTATAATAAAATGAGTATGCGTAGAATCTTCATGTTAACAAAATAGATTTTAGCATTCAAATTAATTGGTAGTAAACACATGAACTTAAAACAATATTTAATCGAGAAGATGGCGATCCGTACCTTTACACTCAAAAACTATGATTCGAAATTTTTATACTTCTCGTCGGAGACCAAAGAGATAACAATATTGAAATATTTCTAAAGTTTCATGGTTGGGACTAAATCAACAAAACTTCCGAATATTTTGAGGTGGGGTTTTAGTTATGGGTTTGTTTTATAGACAAAATGTGTTAATATATTTTTATCATATATTGAGCTCACCAACTACACTATAATTGAAAAGATTGTGAGGTGTAAAGTTTTGATAAGGTATACACATATTAAATTTTAGTCCATCGACTATTACATTTATCTTAACTTATTCGGTTAATTAATCTATTTATTATGCATATGGGTTTTATTTAGTGATAATATCTTAATAATGTAATTTATACATATAATCTGAGACCATAGTGATAAGGTTATGAGCTGTCAATACCTAATCCACTTCTACCTCAATTTCTCAAAAAATGTGTTGAATTAAAATTCTCAATTTAGAGTAAATGTCAGACTTACAATTTTTAGTAACATAAGAATAAAATAATACTTAATACTCTATATTATAACACGTTCTTGACCACATTTTATTTTAAAATAAGAAATCACCATGCACTATTATCATTTATTAAACTACTTTTATATTAAATAGAGTAATAGAGTAATGTTTATGTAACACTCCATATTAATAACGATACACTTAATTACATGTAATGTATTTAACTATATTTTAAACAAGAATATTATATATTATATATTATATTATATATTATATATTATATATATTATATTATATACCTATATGAATAGTTCTATTCATTTTTTCACATGAATAGTTCTATTCATTTTTTCACTTTTCACAAACTTAACCCTCAACTTCTACTAATATACAAATCGCACCCCACTTTATACTCTTATTAAAATACAAATCGCACCCCCACTTTATACGTATATTTTTTTCCCAAAATTTCACAAACTTAACCCCCTAACTTTTATTAAAATACAAATCGAACCCCCACTTTACTAACTTTTTTTTTTACTAATATTCAATTTTCACAAACTTAAACCCCTAACTTTTATTAAAATAGAAATCGAACTCCCACTTTATACGTATATTTTTTTCAAATTTCACAAACTTAACCCCCTAACTTTTATTAAAATACAAATCGAACCCCCACTTTACTAACTTTTTTTTTTTTTTTTTAAATAAAACCCGAACGCTAAAAGAAGCAACTTTCACAAAAGGAACAACCCTTCAATGTTACATGTCGAAAAAAATTCTAGGTCAAATGAATAGTACTATTCCTTTTTTCACTTTTCGCAAACTTAACCCCCAACTTTTATTAAAATACAAATCGCACCCCCACTTTATACGTATATTTTTCCCAACTTTTATTAAAATACAAATCGCACCCCCACTTTATACTCTTATTAAAATACAAATCGCACCCCCCACTTTATACGTATATTTTTTCCCAAATTTCACAAACTTAACCCCTAACTTTTATTAAAATACAAATCGAACCCCCACTTTACTAACTTTTTTTTTTTTTACTAATATTCAATTTTCACAAACTTAACCCCCTAACTTTTATTAAAATAGAAATCGAACTCCCACTTTATACGTATATTTTTTTCAAATTTCACAAACTTAACCCCTAACTTTTATTAAAATACAAATCGAACCCCCACTTTACTAACTTTTTTTTTAAATAAAACCCGAACGCTAAAAGAAGCAACTTTCACAAAAGGAACAACCTTTCAATGTTAGATGTCGAAAAAATTTCTTTTTTACAAAATAGATCAAGACTTTTTTTTAACTCGCATTCAAAACGGAGCCCCCGACGCGAAGCGAGGGCTCCACAACTAGTTATATATATAACATTAATAAACAATTATTAATTTATTCATAATTTCAATATTTAAAATTTATGGGTATTACACGTGACCAGGGGAAGAGGTCGGGTGTCCGGGAAAAGTCAAGATGTAAATGAACGGGTCCGGGATAGAAAGCCACCTTATATGATACGAGTGCATGAGTAAACCGATTAAGGGGTGATTGTTGGAGTTAATCGGTTAGCGTGTCCCACATAGGAAGTAGAAAGAAAAATATGTATGCATATAAGACACTTGGAACCTCTCTCTATCACCAATTGATTTTAGAAAAGGATGGACTCTTGGGCTTATATTGCAGGACATTGTGTTTGAGCTATGCGATCCTTACAAGTATTTGTGTTGATGTGACACTAATGTTGCAGGTAAAATGTGTGTTAAAATCTTGAACCAGTGTATGTGGCCTTAATGATATTTTTAGTTAGTTTTTATGACAAGACGAAACAAGCAAAAAGATTAAATAGTAAGCTTGAACTTAGATTACCTTGTCCAATTTTTTGAGTTATTTTCTTTTAATTTACTAAGCTTAGTAAACTTGTCAGCTAAAGTCATTTTACTCCAAAGGCCTACAAACGTCTATTAGTTAGTCCATCAAACAAATCAACGATCCAGATCAATCCTGTATACATCCAGATTCTAATCGTGCAGATGACCGTCTCTGATCTTTTTTCAAAAACTAAATTAAAATTAAAATAATAATAAGCAAAATCACACAAAAAAACAAAACCCTCGCTACGCTACTTGGATCTCGCCGTGATCACCTTCCGTACATTTCTCACCGGAAAATTAGTTACCGGAGATAAAACGACCATCGGTAAAAATCATTGCATGTGTAGATATATATAATCTGCGTTTTTCGTTCAATGTGTTTATAATATTTGCTTTTTTTGAGTTCAATGTGTTTATGAGTTTGTATAATGTGAGTTAGCAGTGTAATAACGTTTGATCTGATATCTCTTAGGGTTTGACCTTTTTATTGACTTAATTTTATGTTTTTTGAAGTAAAAGAAGTAAAATGTAGGTTACATTTGAACTTGCGGGCATAACCAACGGTTCTCTCCCCATGTACTTTGTGTCATGGGATAGGGAGAGGTCATGGGTTCGATCCTTAGGGATGACATGATTTTCTTTAAACCAATTGAACACCAATAATGGTGGTATATATTGACCCTATAGGGAGGTTTTACCGAATTCGTTCACGGACCTCTACCCGGAACACTGCTCGAATGGATGTGTAAATGTGTTCCCGGGTACCGTCGATTGGGTTACGTGCAAATGATGAGTGTCGTTGAAATAAATGATCTACTGATGCCAAAAAATCGCCGTTCAAAAAAAAAAAATGTAGGTTACATTTTGATTTTTAGATTAAATTTTGATTACATTTTTGTAGTGATTGGCTGAAGTTAACTTTTGATGACTTATTAGTTGTTACTATATGTTGATTGTTGTGTTTTAATGCCTGAAATTACTAAAATTACTATATTGTTAGCTTGATTTATCAATTTTTATATCCTGATTATAATATATGTGTTTTGAGTTCAATATGCTTATCGATTTATATAATGTGAGTTTGTAGTGCAATGCAATAGGTAATCGGTATGATCTATTTGTTGACGTAATGTTATTTTAATACTTCTATAATATTTTTTGCTTTAATTTATGTTTTTGATGTATAAGAAGTTAAATGTAGGATGCATTTTTGATGTTTAGGGTTGATTACCTTTTAAATTGGTTGGCTGAAGTTCACTTTTGTTGACGTGTTAGTGTATGTTGATTGTTGTGTTTTCTAATGCTTGAAATTAATTTGTTTAAACCACACTAGCTTTTCTTTACTTTCTATGATTGGTATATTTATTCAAAACATATTGTGCTTTTAATCCCAAGTTTTGGCCGAGCTTGACCAAGTTTGACCTAGTTTGACCAAATTTGAACTTATTATCAATCTGATATTGTTTCTGTCTTTCCAGATGGATGACTTCTGGATACCAAAACCTTCAAGAAAATTAGGTGACGGTCAATCATCTCCCCTTAATTCTTCTATAACGGAACCCAAACGTTCTCATCAGTGGTTCATTAATGGTGCTGAAACAGTATTACATCCAAACAAGAAACAGGCTGTTGCAGTTCATCCCGATTCATTCACTGCACTTTTAAACTCAAATATTTATTATCAAAATTCTACAAGTTTTTATTCTGTAATAGGCGATGAAACACCATTAACGAGCGAATTTGATGACGTGGACAGTTTGAGTATGGGAAGGAAGGTTGTTACTGATCCATTTGAGATTGATTCCACATTTGAACCCCAATTAGGTATTAGTTATGGTGGAATTAGAAAAGTCAAAGTCAACGAAGTCAAAGATACTGAGGATTTTATTACTGGTACTTTAGGAAGTGTTTATTCCACAGGAGATGGTTATATCAAGGCCGATACTTTCAACAGGGGTGAAAACAGTAATATTCCAATGTGTGAGGCTTATAGGAATAATAATGAAAGTATTGAAACGAATGCTCAATCTTTTATTAAAGAGGATGCGAGTAACATAGTTATGGATCAATCTTTCAACGTACATAATAATAATGCTTTATCTATGGTGTCGTTTGGTGGATTAAATGATCGTCCCGAAAACTTTGATTATGATTTTGTAATGGGACATTCTTCATTTCAAAGACTAGAAGGGACGGGATTGTCTGAATATAACCGTGATTTTTATGTTAACAGTGTACAAATACCAACCCCTGCAGAAACTATTTCAAAGAAACGGGACCCGAAAGTAACTAAAAAGACACAACAGAATAATTTCCCGACAAATGTTAGAAGTCTGCTGTCAACTGGTATGTTGGATGGTGTTTCTGTGAAGTACGTTGCGTGGTCACAAGAGGTAGATGTTAACTGTTAACTGTCATGAGCTCTTTTTAGGTTATTAATTATATCCAACGTTGCAAAAGTTTCTATTTGAGGAGTACTTAGTTGGGACTTTCAACTCGGTGAATACTCGGATGTTGACCAAGTTTGAATTTTACCGAGTTTGACCAAGTTTTGACCGAGTTATGACAAATTTTTCAAGAAATCACAAGTTTTGGTTGAGGTTTTGACCGATTTTTTAAGTAGTTCTGAGTTTGACCGATTTTGACCAGTTTTGATTGAGTTTTGACAGATTTTTTGAGAAATCACGAGTTTTGGCCCATTTTTTTAGTAATCCTGAGTTTTGGCTGAGTTTGACGGAGTTTGACCAAGTTTGACTTTGACTGAGTATGAACATGTTTTGACCAATTTTGACCGAGTTATGACAAATTTTTCAAGAAATCACGAGTTTTGGCTGAATTTTGACTATTTTTTGTGTAATTCTGAGTTTTGACTGAGTTTGACCGAGTTTTGACAACTTTTGACTGAGTTATGACAGATTTTCTGAGAAATCACAAGTTTTGGCCGATTTTTTTAGTAATCCTGAGTTTTGGCCGAGTTTGACAGAGTTTTGACCGAGTATGTCCGATTTTGACCGTTTTCTGACTATTCTTCAATAAATCTTGAGTTGTGTCCGGGTTTCAACCGATTTTTTGAGTAATCCCAAGTCTGAACGAGTTTGGCCAAGTTTGATCAATTTCGACCGCGAGTTTTGGCTGAGTTTTGACCGATTTTGTGTAATTCCGAATTTTGACCTAGTTTGACCAGTTTTGACCATTTTTGACCAATTATGACCGAGTTATAACAGATTTTCTGAGAAAACACGAGATTTGGCCGATTTTTTAAGTAATCCCAAGTTTTGGCGGAGTTTGACAGAGTTTTGACTGCGTTTGACCAAGTTTGACCGATTTTGACCGTTTTCTGACTATTTTCCAAGAAATCTTGAGTTTTGGCCGGGTTTCAACCGATTTTTTGAGTAATCTCGAGTTTAACCAAGTTTGAGAAATTTTGACCGAGTACTCGCCGAGTAATTCCAAGTTCTGCAACACTCAATATATGTATCCGATCTATACCTGACAAACGGGTCGAGATGGGTCGGGTTGGGTCAAAAATTAAATGGGTTCGGGTCAAAACGGATTAGATTCTGATCATGTTTAACTATTCATATGGATGGTAGAAGGAGCTGCGTGGTGTCATTAAGGGTGCATTCTACCTTTGTGGTTGTCAGTCATGTACTTTTTCAAAGGTTAGTTTATTGCATATAATCTTTTTCTTTTGTAAAACATTTTTGAAACCGTTTTATTCACCTAACAACCTGGTATTTGACATTTTTTTAAGGCTATTAATGCTTTCGAGTTTGAGCGTCATGCTGGTTGCAAAACAAAGCATCCAAATAATCATATTTACTTTGATAATGGAAAGACAATCTATGGTGTTGTTCAAGAGCTGAGGAACACGCCTCAGAATGTGTTGTTTGATGTTATTCAGACAATTACTGGTTCGCCTATCAACCAAAAATCGTTTCTAATGTGGAAAGGTGCAAAATTTGTTAAAGTATTTTCTACATGACATTTTTCAGATCCCTTTTTTTATATAAATTTTTAATCTTTTTTTTTATATTTTCAGATTCGTTTCTTGCTGCTACTCGTGAACTTCATCGGATATATGGGAAGGAAGAAAGAACAATTGTGTCTTAGAGACTTGCTTTCGTTAAGGTACAAATACTGATTCATGCATGAACTTACACATAATGTTTAGGACAGTTATTAATAGCAAATTAACCTCTTAGTTATTATTAGCAATGTCTATATGTTAAGATGGCTAATGGGTTGCATGTGATCATGAAAACGGTTTTATAACTATAAGACATAAAATTTTATTAAAACCGAATTTGGACGTTCTATGTACTTATATCACTTTTGGAAATCTTTAACATGTTTAACCCGTTAGGTATTATCAAAAACCAAATTGACTCGTTCATAAGCAATCAGGTTGAAATTGCCACCTCTAAAAATGGTAGCATCACTTGTAGACTTCAATAACTTTTAAAACATTAAGTAGGTTAATAATTAATGGTCCGAAAAACCTATTTTTTATAAGAAGAGCTTACTTTCTCTTACATAAAGGTTAAAGTCTTGCTAATTAAGATTAATTAGTAGATAGAATGTGTGGAGCTTGACATGTACTCTTAGCTTAGATCAGCTGTCTGATTGTGTTTATCCAAGACTCCATTTGTTGCTTTAATGGTGATAACTTCATGACAACAGTTTTCTTCTGAAACTTTGTCTATAATTTTCTTTTCCGGTACTATTTGTTCTTCGCCAATTATAACGGATGAAAGTTTGTGATCTTTGCTTTTACCCCAGACAACAAGATATAGTCCAGCAACTATAACAAGTGCTCCAAGAACCCTGTAATAAAAATAAAAATATATTACTGGTCAATTTTTGTGTTCATGTTTGTGGTTAAGATTCAAGGTTGTAGAAATCTTTGTTTGGAGAGTAATCGGCAACTCGGGGAGTACTCGTATGTTGACTAAGTTTGACTTTAGCCGGTTTTTTGACCGAGTTTTGACCAATGTTGACTGATTTTTCGAGTAATTCCAAGATTTGACCGATTTACCGACTTTTGGCCGAGTTTAACCGATTTTGACCAGGTTTGACCAATGTTGACTTTTTTTTAGTAGTGTTTGACGGATTTTCCAATTTTTGGCCGAGTTTGACCAGGTTTGACCAAGTTAGACCGAGTTTTGACCAATGTTGACTGATTTTTCGAGTGATTTCTAGATTTGACCGATTTTCCGAGTTTTGGCTGTGTTTGACCGAGTTTGACCATGTTTGACCAAGTTTGACCGAGTTATGACCAATGTTGACTGATTTTTTCTAGTAATTCCAAGATTTGACCGAGTTTGACGAGGTTTGACCAAGTTTGACCGAGTACTCGCCGAGTAATTCTGAGTTCTGCAACACTGGTAAGAATTGAGAAGTGTTGATTGTTCTTACCTTCCTAGATATGTTTGTTCTGCTAGAATAATCGAACCAATAATCGCTACAATTATCATGCTTAGTGGATTAAATGCAGTCACAAAAACAGGACCTCTTTCTTTCATTATTATACCTTGAATGTAGTAAGCGAGACCTGAGCATATTATGCCCTGCATAAAACGTGAATAAAGTTAGGGTTAATAGGCCTAAAGAAACTTGTTTGTCTATAGCTGTTAATACAGCTAGCAAAAGGGTGGGTCAAATTCGGTAGTTCATTGATACAAGTTGAAACAGGTTGTGTTGCAAAACACTATCTGACAAACACACTAAATTTTAGTAAAAGTAATAAGTCTGTTAAATATGATTGTCTTGTTTTACCAATACTGAATTCAGGAGGTTATTTACGTTAAAGTCTAGGCAAATTTCGACGAGTTTGATTACTTTCTTTTTGACTTTCCCTTTTATTTAACCGTCTTGACATATTTTAACCTTAACCTGAAAAAAGTTGTTATAAGAAAAATGCCACCTCAAGTCATCTGTTTATATTGTTTTTCTTTTTAGCACATGTAAATTGTATATCTGATATATGAAGGGAGGACTATTATGGGGGCAGTCTGTCTGTGTTTGACTATAAGCAAGGTTGTAAAATTAGCTAATCGGGGAGTACTTGGAATGTTGACTAAGTTTGACTTTGACCGATTTTGACCAGATATGACTGAGTTTTGACTTTTTTGTTGGCCGAGGTTTGACCGATTTTCCGAGTAATCTCGAGTTTTGGCTGAGTTTGACCGAGTTTTGACTGAATTTGACCGAGTTTGACCGATGCATATTAGAGTTCCATACGCTGTAAAGTGTCGCTAAAAGGGTGGTGTCCCACTTTATAGCCCAAACTGCCGTATTCCCCCTTTCCATCACAAGAGCCACTATTGCGCCTTCAACCGTTCCCAACAAACATATCCAAGCGGTTAATGATAGTTCAGCCGGATAAGACTTTAGTGTAATTGCCTACATATTACATAATAAAAAACACACATTCATGATTCATATTATAAGAGGTTAATTATACTCCCTCCGTCCCAAAATTAATGTTCCAGTTTGACTTCTAAAGTCTTTCTTTTCTAACTTTGACTTTAAATATCTGTGTGTTATATAATATTTGATGAAAATTATACCAATAAAAGCACGTTTCAACCCATTCATATAAATTTCATCACAAATAAAAATATTTAAAGTCAAAGTTGTGAAAGAAAGACTTTTAAGATTAAAATGAGAGGGAGTACTTAACTTTTCATTCCTATTAAGAGTATTATATTATTCTTACTTGCAAAACCATGAAACAAGACCAACTGAAGCATCCAACCGTGATCATAAACGCACCCTTGAGTGAATGATGGAGATCGACCCCATTATGTACCACGTTACTATTAGTTTTTCCTTTTGTCCAAAATAACTCGATCATTGGGCCTTTAACTAGCGTCATAAGCATTGCTCCTGCAACTGTTGTAAGTGTCCCAATTACTTTCGCTTGGCTGCGTATACACTTTAGGTTGACCACCTCAAGCCTAATGTCAATCAAATTTGACCAACGTTACTTTTATAGTTATTCACCAAAAAGTCAATCATAAGTCGAATGCTTCCGCCCGATTGCTTTAAAATTGCCTTTTGATCATTGGGGTTAGATGTTGTATGAATTAGAGGTGGCAAGATGGGTCGGCTGGTTAAAGATTCATAACGGGTTTTGGTTGAAACGGTGGGGTTGGGTTGACCCACCAACACTCTTTTGTCCACTTAATGCGTTAATTGTGATTGCAAAAAACTGTAGTATTACAATAATGATATAAATTCTTGTATAAAACCTTTAAGAAGATTGTATAGTTATTAAGAGACCTTTTATGAGTGTTAGCCTATTTCACTTGAGATAAAACACAATCCAAATAGTTTGATTAATATGTTTAAAAAGGGTCAAAATTGTTATTCGGTGGATGAGGGGTGGTGAATTTGAATGCTGAACTCTTTGATTCAATCTGGAATATTGGTTTAATGTGCATGAATGGTTTTTTGGACAGTAGATCATACATATAAGGTGACACCTGCCATGTACATGTGTATGCATGCATTCTAGCATGTTAAGTACTTTATTTATTCATTTATATATTATTATTTTTTATCAATTATTATATTATTATTATTATAATTTGTTACCTGAGAATGCAGGCTATGACAAAAGTTATAGCCGGAAGAACATTGCACATTGAAACTGCAAATGTTGCTGTTGTGGCCTTTAGCCCCAGAATATAGAGATTCTGATCAATAACTGGCCTACATAAAACATCGTTATTTAATAATGTTATTTAATAATCACGTTAGATAACGAGAACTTTATATAGAGTTATTCAAAACAAACTTACTCCAATAGCGCTAGCGCCATAAGCTTGACAAAAGTCGAAATAGTCATCTTTGGTCTTATTTTCCTGTTACACAAAATAATAATAAGCAAAAATTAAAACTGAAATACATATATACATGTATAATTGTTTATACATATAAATAAGAGTGTGTGTGTGTGTGTGAAATACTTGTCTAAAACGATGGCGAAAGGGGCCATGACGATAAAAGCAGCTGCATGGCGATAAACAACGAATACGTAATTGCTCATTCCTTCATTTAGAGCCACTTTAGAAATAATATCCATTCCTGCAAGCCCAAATTGCAAAAAAATAACAGCAAAAAAAGGCTTCCCCTTTTTAAAAAATTCACTCATTCTCTCACTAAAAGTTAACTTATTCATCTCACTATATTTGTAGCAAGGTGAAAAAAACACTTGTATGAATTGTATGCAAATAGGCTCGTCTCGTGTCTATTTATATAGAAATTATGTAGTATCACATGTTTAACCATCCCCACTTTTACCCTGAAAACGACACTAAAAAGCAAAATTGCTGCCACTTTATTACACAGTTTGTTATTCATTACTTATATTAATTAATTATATTATTTCATTAAATTACTTAAAAAGAATTTATAACCTTTTGGCTGACCCTAGTTTTGGCTGTTTTGCAGGGAAAAGATTACGAAAAACGTACTTTAAGCTTTCAACACTAGTCAAATTTAACAATATGACTTAGTTTTTTTTTTACCTATCTAATTTGTTATGGTAATATGTTGCGATTGTAGTACGAACGTCTTGAACCTACTCCAACTATTTTGGAACTAAAGGTGTCTTTGTAGTAAGAAATTATACATTAGCTTATCTACAACTTGTGCATTATAATTATTGTCGTCCTTTAATTATTAAAATTCATCCTAGGCCTTATTTTTAAACAGTAGGCACTCAAAAGCATACTGTGAAGTATAGGATAATCAACTATAATTTACCAGTTGCCATTTATGCTTTCCTCATAAGCAATGCACCATTAAAAACTTTAACTCGAATCAAGAATCTACTTTAATGTTACTGTCTGGTTTTAGTGGTATCTCTGTTCCATAGATTCACTCGTATCAACAGTATATATTCTTCGTAATCGTTTGCAGGTTTCATTTTTTTTTTTTTAACCCATTAACGCCTTTTCTCAAGATTTTTCGCTGTTTTGTAGAGTCTGTGACTATAAAAGGCCTAAAAAGGTTATACTTTTAGATGCGTTTATGTAACATATGTTAAGGGTTTGATGTTTTCGTTATGTCATATACGGTGTAATTTGTTGATGGGCATTGGGCAATAATGCAGAGTGATATGTTGCATATGAATGCACTAATTTGTGTTTCGACTCAAAAACCACTTCTTTTTTTAAAGGTATTTATGGGAGATGATAGTGTAGGGCAATGAAGTATTTTAGTGTTTTTAATGGAGTATTTTTTATATATTCTCCTCTACTTTTAAATTATTTATTCTTATATTAAGTTTAGGTGGATAATGCGGTTGGTTATGCTGTTTCCCTGTAAGGAAACCTTTGCCCGTTTCACCTATTGTCAATTATATTGCTCAAGTAATAATATTGACACTAAGGTGACAAAATAAGCGGGTTGAGTTGAGTTTAAGGGCAAGTTATGTTTGGTAAGAATTAGTAAATCTTGGACGTGTATGGAGGGCCTGCATATATGCGACACTAGACATCGGTGTTAGTGCGCTAGTTTTCAAGTGTGGTTAGAGTTATAACTTTAGGCGTGACACTAACAATAGGAAAAAATTGCAATGGATAGATGCTAAATGTGTTGTATTCCTATATATTTCAAAGTGGACTGATATCTAACAATTGATATGTATGAAAATGGGATTAGTAGGACTAATTCTACAAGTATACAATCGGCCATACTTCTTTCTTATAATGTACAATGTACAAATGTACAATTTGAAGAAGTATATACGTTAATATAGTTGTATCATTTAACATAAGTGACCTTTACCGTCTTGCATTAACGATAAGTGTTGGTACTATTTTCCGTCTAGCGGCTAAAAGGTATCAGTACAATACTATAACTGCTCAGCGTGATGAGATGTGTTTCCGACTGATGTTTGCCCTCGGGATAAGATCCCTGCAGACCCGGAACACGGACGAGATCTCCGTGGGGGTGGCCTTATCAATCTTCTAGGACCAAACTGTGAGTTGATCTGTCTAGTGTATTGTTGCTAAGCGGTGGAGTTCTAGAGTCAGAAAGTACCGTGTGAGAGAGAAAGTGTGTTCTCTACCACAAGTGACTGAACTGTTAAATGTGGTGACCCAGAGAGTCTATTTATAGCAGATCCTCCGTAATTCTCGGAAACACGTGTCAGATGCTGATTAATTCAATTATGCGAAATATCCGCAACCGACTTGGGCTTGGGCTGACGTGGCATGTGTGTCGCTCACGCTCCTATTCAAGGGCTTAAGCATGGAAGCTGCCTACAGGGCTTACGCATGACGCTGAGCGGCCTGGTACAATTCGCAAAATGCTGGACGGCTAATTGATAAAATATGCAATTATTACTGTCTTTTATGCTTTTCGAGCATTTCTTTTGTATAAAAATGATGTTTTTATGCGTGTAGCCTATAAGATACACCATTAATAAGTAACTTCAGGACTTACCTTGATTTGGTTGGTATATCATTCTGCATGCATGCATGCATGTATGTATGTATGTATGTATTTTTTTATTTTTATTTTTTTTGAAGTGTAACATTTCTCATATTTTAACACCATGATCCTAACTAAATATTAGTTAGGATAAAAAAAAAAGGTGATTCTTACATTACCATTCTAGCCTACAATATTTAATAGGGATATGATATCCGTATCAATAACGTACTGAACCGATCCGAACTGTATAGTACCGGTACTAAATAAGACCAAATCCTTTCTCGAATACCATTTCAAAAATTGATACATGTACCGGTATTGGTATCGGTTTTCTTAGTCGTTGTTAACTCATTAACTTGGCTCAAAAGTCTTAAAGTAGCTAAACTAACCCTTTAATTCCCGTACAACTGTTGTTACCTCATTAATATGTACATATTGCATATTTCATTCGGTAGTTATAAGTTCATACGTCCACCACATAATATCTCTCGAATGTGATAAGTGAAGACTTGTCTAATAGTAATAAGTAATAAGGAAAGCAAAGGAACCCACCCTACTGGTTCAGTGGTTCACCCCGATGAGGGTGTGGACGTTTCAAGTCCACCACATAATATCTCTCGAATGTGATAAGTGAAGACTTGTCTGATAGTAATAAGTAATAAGGAAAGCAAAGGAACCCACCCTACTGGGTTCAGTGGTTCACCCCGATGAGGGTGTGGACGTTTCAGTGGTTCGCCCGAAAGCGCGTATGTATGTGACAAATAAGAGTATTTGATGTCAACAACTTTCCTTACAAAAAAATAATAATAAGGAAAGGGAAGGACTAGTAAAGCTTTTTAACAAAATTCTGAACATTCAAGCTATATGTTTTTATCTCGAATGTGAAAATAAATTAATTTTTTTTTTACGTTATATATTTTTCTTAACATGAACCATATGACATAAAACTCAAAGCCGTTACATTTATTTTGTATTTCGGTTTTCATCGGGATTATCGGTACCGAATAGGTACCAAACTGCATAGTACTGAAATCACTTTATGTGTAAACTAGAAAGCGAAAGCGATACTGATACTCAAATCTATCAGTCTGAATTTTCGCTACTGGTACTAGTACAGTATCATTACAGTTTTGGTTTTTTGATATTTTTGCTCATCACTACTATTTAATGCTTCACACTATCGTACATTACAATCTTTAAAGTATATTTATTGGTGTTTGAAGTATATTTATTGGTGTTTAGATGAAAAATGTCTATTAATATTAGCCGGCGAGTATAATATCAAAATTTAAAGGGGTCTCATACTATAAAATAATGATGAATTTTAATGGCTTATGGAATACTATAAATCATAAATTTTAAAACATATGAGGTCCTATGATAATATTTTGTAATATTTAGTAGTATTTTATACATATTTAGTGGTACTTTATAATTTTCTTTTTTCTGAATAAAGCAAGCAAGCATATGTATTAATATGAGGCATACATGATGTGACGACCCCGTCAAAACACTTAACGGCTCCGTCACTTGGTCCCACAGCTTGATCGAAACTCTATATGAATTTAATAAAACAACCTTGCATTCTTTATTTAAAAATGAATTCCTATAAAGGAATCTACTAAAATGTATAAGTTTAGAAAAACTATACAATAATACTTTAACCAAAAGTTGACCAAAATAAAGTCAACAAACAACCACTATTTAATGTAACAAAATAGAATGCAAGTTAATGTTTAACAAAAGCTGCCATCATAAATATGCAGACTCTCTAAGCACAGCGGAAGCAATCAATCATGAACCTGAGAATAAAACATGCGAGTAACTGTCAACAAAAATGTTGAGTGAATTATAGGTTTAATATTGCAAACAATATTTAATTTAAACAATAAAAATTTATGTTTAAAAACATAAAAGTCCTTTTTAAACCACCAAATTATATGCTAGAAAACATATAATAAAACATTATTCCATTTTCCGTGAGCCACCTGGTAACCACTTAACCCTTTATTTACCCTTGCCAAACACAATAAATAATATACACCGAACAAGTGTATCTACAACAAAATACGAAGTACTAAACATTCTGATAACAAATTGCTAGCGCGACTAGCTCGAAATGGGGTTGTCAAACCCGATAGATCTATCCATAGGATTCGCGTTCACCAGTAGAAACCAGTGATTACAGTTACCAGACTAGGGAATATTTTTGTTCAACTCACAATGAATAATTTAAACCAACTTTCACTTGTGTCCAGAATATAAAATAAATTGCATGTATTCTCATCCCAAAAGATTTAAAATATAAAAATGGGACTATAACTCACCTTATTAGCAAACGAAGTAACCACACAATTATGCGAACAGCAAATGAAGTAAAGTGATCATGAATGATCACAACGCCGACCTATAAATAAAGCAGGTCGATATAAATAACTAACTTAGGTCAAGTCTTAGTATGATAGCTATTGTACATGTTGCAAGTAGACATAGAACAATACTCAACATGCATCGGTTTGATCGGAACAGCGTACGGACACACACTTTCTATTTTTAGAAAGTTTCTATTTTTAGCAGGTTTCCATTTTTGGAAAGTTTCTATTTTTGAAAAGTTTCTATTTTAGGAAAGTTTCTATTTTTGGAAAGTTTCTATTTTTGGAAAGTCTATATTTTTGGAAAGTTTCCAAATTTAGAAAGTTTCTATTTTTAGAAAGTTTTAAGTTAGGAAAAAAGTCAACAGAAGTCAACTGAAAGTCAAAGTCAACCGAAAGTCAACTCAAAAGTCAACCTTGGTCAAACATAGTCAACATTAATTTTAAAAGTGCATGTTATAATAATAACATAAGCTATAATGTTTATTAAAGTTAAAAGTGTATAATTAAGTCATAACATAAGTTTAATAAAATTAAAATGAATTACTAAAGTTAACATAAGTTGAAATGATATAATTAATATAACATAAGTATTTAATTAATTAATTAAATATTAGTCATAATATAAGTATTATTAATTAATAATAAATTTTAATTCATATCATAAGTATTAATAATGAATTATTAATCATATCATAAGTTTCTAATTAAAATTATTAAATCATAAGTATTTAATAATTAAATCATAATTAAATAAAACTATGTCTTATAATAATTAAATAATTATTTAATCTTTATTATAAGTCTTAAAATAATATTCTCATAAAATGAATTTAATACTTATCATAAGTATTTTTCATTAATAATAAAAGTATTATTAATCATAAGTTTAATTAAAATGTTAATTAAATCATAAGTAATAATTAAATGATATAATAAATATATATCATAAGTCTTAAATGATAATAATTACTTCTTATATCATAAGTAATTAATCAATAATGAAAATCATTATTTTTATCATAAGTTTTAATATTTAACCATAAGTTTTAATTCAAAAGTTCATCGGGTCATAACTTGAGCCCCGGGAATCAGTTTTCGGCGAGCCTTATATATATCTTCGCCTAACCAACCCACCCGACACATTAGTGTGCTCAAGAACATCCCAAGAACAGTCACCAAGTCGTGACTTACAGCTCTAAATCAGTTTGTACCTTTAATCCGCTCAAAAACGTATTTTAGTCATAACGGGTGATCCGTGGCTCGGATTTCGATGACCCGAACATGAAAGTTCATCCCATCATCAACCCTAACACACTAGTACACCCTAAAGACTCCAAAAAAAAAATGGTCACAAAGTCGGACCATAACTGAACCAATTCGTTTTCACCATTTAATCTTTACAAAACACCATTTTAATCATATCTTAAGCTCCGGGAATCGAAACGACATGAATCCGGAGTCTAAAATTAATGTCTTGATGAGAGGAACTCATCTAAACACTTTAATTTCACATTTATATCAGTTATATTTACAGAAAACAACGAACAAGCTGCTGTCCCAATATTATCAAACCGAAAACATGAATTAATGAGCAATTCTACGCATATAATCAACAATACAATAACATGTAAGCATCATACTATTAATATAACATATAAAAACAGTAAAATATAAGAAAAATCAAAAAGTTAGGGTTAGGGTTTATACCCTAATCAAGAATCAACAAGTATAATCGCGTAAAGAACGGAATGAGGAACGCGTTGATGCACTTTAATTGATGATCCAAGCTAGCTTTCAATTGATGGTGATGAT
The DNA here is from genome assembly GCF_046630445.1 of Rutidosis leptorrhynchoides. Taxonomy (NCBI): domain Eukaryota; kingdom Viridiplantae; phylum Streptophyta; class Magnoliopsida; order Asterales; family Asteraceae; genus Rutidosis; species Rutidosis leptorrhynchoides. Next base: position 371,303,954 of record NC_092343.1, on the reverse strand, counting down.
GATGATGGTTGATATGGGGGACGGCAATAATGGGGAGGGAGGAAGAAAAGGAGAGCAAAAAGGGATAAGGGTTTGTGAAAAAAAAAATGGAATTTTTAAATGAAGTAGTAAATGAAAAAAAATAAAGCACTCCCCCCCTTACAAAGGGTTCGGCCGAATTGGTTATGGGGGTGGGCCCCATGGCCCAAATTTTATTAACTGATAATTTCCTTGTGGCCCGAAAGCCCGAACGAATCCCGAAACGCGAAAACGCACTTACGCGATTAAAAATCCGGAAAGATAACAAACGCGCGACGAAAAATAAATATAAATACACCTTATAATAATATGATCTTAAAATATCATATTTAAAATGTTTAGGATTTAAAAATCCCGAAAGCTCGACCGTTGGTTTGAAAATCGAAAAGATTCGCCGGATGTAAATCCGCGACACGTAGAAACGTATAGTTTAAAATATGAATACAAATATTCATATAACACATAATAATTAATATATTACTATAAAATAATAATATAGATCATAAAAATGACGTGGCACGAATAACAATTAACGGTCGTTAAATAATTAACGGCAAAAGATAACGGAAAAAGTCGGGTCGTGACAGTACCTTCCCGTTACGGAAATTTCGTCCCGAAATTTAAGCAGGTGCAGGGGTTGACTCAACATTTGAGAACAAATGCGGGTACTTCTGCCTCATCTAATCTTCACGCTCCCAAGTGAACTCGGGACCGATTCGTTCCATCTATCTCGAACAATAGGAATTCTACTCTGTTTAAGAGTCTTAACCTATCGATCCATAATTTCAACAGGTTCCTTAAAAGAAAAAGTAGTTTCTTATCAACATGAAGTCCCTCCATAGGAATGGTTTCCTCGGCCTCGGCCAAACACTTCTTTAAATTTGATACATGAAAAACATCGTGAACAGCACTGAGTTCTTGTGGCAATTTCAAACGATAAGCCACGGGTCCAACTCTCTCAATAATTTCAAAAGGTCCAACAAATTGAGGATTCAACTTTCCCCCTTTTACCAAAACGTATCACGCCCTTCCAAGGCAATACCTTCAACATAACACGATCACCGACCTGAAATTTAATATCGTTCCTTCTCTTACTGGCATAGCTCTTTTGCCGACTTCTGACGGTTCTCAATCCTTCCTTAATCTGTACGATCTACTCGGTAGTCTCATGAATAATGTCTGGACCTGTGAGTTGAGAATCCCCAACCTCATTCCAACAGACAGGAGACCTACACTTTCTACCATACAGAGCTTCAAACAGTGCGGCTTTAATACTTGCATGATAGCTGTTGTTATAAGAAAGCTTAGCCAACGACAAGTATCTATCCCTACAATTACCAAAATCAATTACGCACGCCCTCAACATGTCTTCCAACGTTTGGATGGTCCTTTAATTCTGACCGTCCGACGGTGGATGATAAGCAGTGCTCATATCCAATTTAGTTCCCAAAGCATCTTGTAAAGACTGCCAAAACCTCGCCGTAAATCGACTGTCTTGATCCGAAATAATAGATACGGGAACACCATGCCTCAAAACAATTTCCTTCAATTATAAACGGGTAAGCTTCTCCCTCGAATCAGTTTCCTTAATCGGTAAGAAATGAGCTGATTTTGTGAGTCGGTCACAATCACCCAAATGGCGTCGTAACCACCCACAAATCACAATAACTTCGTAATAAAATCCATTGTAATACCTTCCCACTTCCACTCGGGAATCTCAGGTTGCACCAAAAGTCCAGACGGTTTCTAATGTTCAGCCTTAACCTTAGCACAGGTCAAACAGTTAACCACATACGTAGCCATATCAGCTTTCAAATTAGGCCACCAATACAGCTCCTTAAGATCATGATACATCTTTCCTGAACCAGGATGAATAGAGTACCCATACTTATGAGCCTCATCTAAAACAAGTTTCGTAGATCACCAAACTTTGGAACCCAAAGGCATCCCGCAAAAATACCGAGTGCCATCGGTTCGTACCTCAAACTGTCTACTTAGGCCTTTGACCTTCCCGTTACGAAATTTTCCTCCTCCAAGGCTTCTTGTTGAGCTGCAAGAATCTGCCTTGCGAGGTTTGTTCGTATGGTCATATTCAAGGCCCTAAACTTACGAGGTTCAACTCTCTCTTTTCGACTCAAAGCATCGGCTACAACATTGGCCTTTCCAGGATGATATAGAAGTTCAAAATCATAATCGTTCAACGTCTCAACCCATCTTCGCTGTCTCATATTTAGCTGTTTTTGATCAAGAATATGTTGAAGACTTTTGTGATCAGTGTACACTGCACATTTGACCCCATATAAGTAATGTCTCCAATTCTTGAGTGCGAATATAACAACTCCCAATTCTAAATCATGGGTTGTATAATTCTGCTCGTGGATCTTCAACTGACATGACGCATATGCAATAACCTTCTTTCATTGCATCAAAACACACCCAAAGCCTTGACGCGAAGTATCACAATAAACAACAAAATCATAATTACCCTTAGGTAGTGACAATATCGGAGCGGTAGTCAACTTCTTCTTCAAAATTTGAGAAGCAGTCTCTTGTTCATCCTTTCACTGATACTTCTCCCCCTTATGCGTTAAAGCAGTCAGAGGTGTCGCTATACGAGAGAAATCTTGAATGAACCTTCTATAATATCCTACCAATCCTAGAAACTGATGGATCTGAGTAGGAGTTTTCGGAGTTTCCCGCTTTTTAATCGCCTCAATCTTAGCAGGATCAATCTGTATTTCCTGTTTACTAACAATATGTCTAAGGAATTGAACTTCTCTTAACCAGAAAGCACACTTAGAGAACTTAGCGTACAACTCTTCCTTTCTCAATAAATCAAGCACCAACTTCAAATGTTTTTCGTGTTCATGATCACTCTTGGAATAGGTAAGAATATCACCGATGAAAACGATAAAGAACTTGTCTAGATAGGGTCTACACACACGGTTCATGAGGTCCATGAACACAGCAGGTGCATTTGTCAATCCGAACGGCATAACAAGGAATTCGTAGTGACCATAACGGGTGCGAAAAGCGGTTTTCGGAATATCAGTTTCTTTAGCCCGCAGTTGGTGATGACCGTAACGAAGATCAATCTTAGAATAAACGGACAAACCTTGAAGTTGATCGAACAGATCATCAATTCTAAGAAGAGGGTAACGGTTTTTAACTGTAAGCTTGTTCAATTCACGATAATCAATGCACAAACGAAACGAACCATCTTTCTTCTTAACAAACAAAACAGAAGCTCTCCAAGAGGAACGTATAAGGACGAATGAGGTATAGTTGCAGCTAACAAAGGAAGAGATATAGAGAGTAACCAAATCGGTGGTAACGATGTTTAAGACAATTCCTTCAAAGGGAATAACGAGGATCATGAACTTCAACGTAAATTTTCATTATATTTCCGAAAAGGAAGACTTGCAAAAGGTGTGATCTTTCAACGACAGTGAACTTCCTCGCACAATGAGCGAGTCAACCTAGGATTCATCCTTATTCTTCAATTTATATGAGGCTGAAAGGAAACGTGAATCATGGACTATAAAGAGTAGTCGACTCCAGGTGAGATCAATCTCCAAAAATGATTTCGTGCACCTCAAAGTACTGAATCATAGGGTTGATGTTTACGAGGGTGTTGCGGTTGACAGCGAATATTGAGAGTAGAAACTCCTCAAATGGTCTAGTGTAATATATATCCATGGTACCCACTATAACAACAGTTGGGGTAGAAACCCACCTAGCGCCTTTTCTATAATAGGGTGACCACCGAGTGTACCCTAGAAAGTTGATTTATCGGTCCGCGTTTCGGCCATGTCCAACCATAAGAGGGAAAATTTTATGGGCGTAAAGACTTTCCAACAAATTTTATAAAACCGGCATCCAAACTGGTGTAAGAACTTCTATCAATGAACTTAATGGTAAATTTCATCCTTAAACGGAGAATGAGAAGAACGGTGATCCAAACACTCTGTAGAGTAATGCGAAAATTCTAATGTAATCAATCAAAGAAGTTTTGAAAAAGCTTTAAACGTCTGATGTAACCCCATAAATGGAACGAAGCTCTTAGTAAATTTAGAAGTATGTACAACGTGTACCATTTTACGTAAAACAATTTGAGTTAACTAGACAACTCGACATGAGTGATTTTAAAATAATTTTGAAGGTACAATTTAGTGTATACTAGCCAAAATAGGTAAGGGTAAATTTATCCATTCGAATTCATACGTACATATATGATTTTATAATTAGTATACATGACAAAATATTTCATTACTTCTATTCGCCCATAAATCTCATGGGAACCGCCCAATTACACAAATGTGTAAAAATTTTAAATGAAAAGCAGGGTATCCGCATTACAAAGGTTACGAGTTGAAGTAAGACCGTTAAAGCTCGGGTGAAGGACTTGAATCGTCTTGCGACATCTAATCAATAAATGCTACGAGGTCATGAGAACCAATGAGTTAAATATTATTTTGACTTTTATCAGGACACAAGTCCTTGGGTCAAAACTAGTCACGTGCGAAGCTGTCACTAACAAGCGAGTTATGAATGATAAAACATGGGGTAAGTAGTTCGGTTAAGACGAGTCTCTCGTATATCAACAAATAAGATAATGAGTATCTTCCTTACTCATGTAACAACGTTAGAATTTCCGAATGAGTGGTGTACAAATTTTCTTTGACTAACTTTCTATTCCTCATGTCACAATATTGGGACTTTTTATGAATTAACGTAATATAATCACGTTGGCCTGACGCCATTATATTTCACTAACTCATAGTTCCATTCCAATATCACTACATAAGGTCAGGACACGTGGTCAACCTCGAATTTCAACACAATTTCCCTAAAACAATTTCTTAACAATGTGGTAAGGATAGCACAAGAGACAAAGACATCGAAAGTAATGAATAGGAGTAACGATGACATAAGAATGTCTTCGAAGTACCAAGAATCTCTAAAAGTCAAGAATGACGTTTTTCGTTTCAAAAACCAAAGCACATAGGCACAACGGCACAAAGGCACGTAATATAACAAGAATGTTATATACCTAAGCAGAATAGCTGACATTGAAATGCCGAGCCTTTAGAAGTCAAGAATGACGTCTCGCGTAATATAACTCAAAAGTTATATACATATCCATAATAGATGACATAGAAATGCCTAGAATTCTAGAACACGTAATGTAACTCAAACGTTATATCAATAAACACAAATTATGACATAGAAATGTTGAGAATTTCAGAAGTCAAGAATGACACCCCCTCGGTTTCACTAACCGAGGTGTTCCTCTAAAATATGAACTCGCATGAGTCGGAGAATACGTTCAAATCGGAATGGGAGTTCCTCCCGGATTCAGAACATAATAGAAATGTATGTATGATAACAATATACATACCAACACGATATTAATAATCACATATAATAATATATAATAGGTCGGGCTGTAGACTAGACTCACTAATGCACCTTATTGACTCGGGTAATGACATCAATGCAGCCTAATTCCCTACAACCAGAGCTCTGATACCAACTGTGACGACCCCGTCAAAACACTTAACGGCTCCGTCACTTGGTCCCACAGCTTGATCGAAACTCTATATGAATTTAATAAAACAACCTTGCATTCTTTATTTAAAAATGAATTCCTATAAAGGAATCTACTAAAATGTATAAGTTTAGAAAAACTATACAATAATACTTTAACCAAAAGTTGACCAAAATAAAGTCAACAAACAACCACTATTTAATGTAACAAAATAGAATGCAAGTTAATGTTTAACAAAAGCTGCCATCATAAATATGCAGACTCTCTAAGTACAGCGGAAGCAATCAATCATGAACATGAGAATAAAACATGCGAGTAACTGTCAACAAAAATGTTGAGTGAATTATAGGTTTAATATTGCAAACAATATTTAATTTAAACAATAAAAATTTATGTTTGAAAACATAAAAGTCCTTTTTAAACCACCAAATTATATGCTAGAAAACATATAATAAAACATTATTCCATTTTTCGTGAGCCACCTGGTAACCACTTAACCCTTTATTTACCCTTGCCAAACACAATAAATAATATACACCGAACAAGTGTATCTACAACAAAATACGAAGTACTAAATATTCCGATAACAAATTGCTAGCGCGACTAGCTCGAAATGGGGTTGTCAAACCCGATAGATCTATCCATAGGATTCGCGTTCACCAGTAGAAACCAGTGATTACAGTTACCAGACTAGGGAATATTTTTGTTCAACTCACAATGAATAATTTAAACCAACTTTCACTTGTGTCCAGAATATAAAATAAATTGCATGTATTCTCATCCCAAAAGATTTAAAATATAAAAATGGGACTATAACTCACCTTATTAGCAAACGAAGTAACCACACAATTATGCGAACAGCAAATGAAGTAAAGTGATCATGAATGATCACAACGCCGACCTATAAATAAAGCAGGTCGATATAAATAACTAACTTAGGTCAAGTCTTAGTATGATAGCTATTGTACATGTTGCAAGTAGACATAGAACAATACTCAACATGCATCGGTTTGATCGGAACAGCGTACGGACACACACTTTCTATTTTTAGAAAGTTTCTATTTTTAGCAGGTTTCCATTTTTGGAAAGTTTCTATTTTTGAAAAGTTTCTATTTTAGGAAAGTTTCTATTTTTGGAAAGTTTCTATTTTTGGAAAGTCTATATTTTTGGAAAGTCTATATTTTTGGAAAGTTTCCAAATTTAGAAAGTTTCTATTTTTAGAAAGTTTTAAGTTAGGAAAGTTTCCTTATTTAGAAAGTCAACAGAAGTCAACTGAAAGTCAAAGTCAACCGAAAGTCAACTCAAAAGTCAACCTTGGTCAAACATAGTCAACATTAATTTTAAAAGTGCATGTTATAATAATAACATAAGCTATAATGTTTATTAAAGTTAAAAGTGTATAATTAAGTCATAACATAAGTTTAATAAAATTAAAATGAATTACTAAAGTTAACATAAGTTGAAATGATATAATTAATATAACATAAGTATTTAATTAATTAATTAAATATTAGTCATAATATAAGTATTATTAATTAATAATAAATTTTAATTCATATCATAAGTATTAATAATGAATTATTAATCATATCATAAGTTTCTAATTAAAATTATTAAATCATAAGTATTTAATAATTAAATCATAATTAAATAAAACTATGTCTTATAATAATTAAATAATTATTTAATCTTTATTATAAGTCTTAAAATAATATTCTCATAAAATGAATTTAATACTTATCATAAGTATTTTTCATTAATAATAAAAGTATTATTAATCATAAGTTTAATTAAAATGTTAATTAAATCATAAGTAATAATTAAATGATATAATAAATATATATCATAAGTCTTAAATGATAATAATTACTTCTTATATCATAAGTAATTAATCAATAATGAAAATCATTATTTTTATCATAAGTTTTAATATTTAACCATAAGTTTTAATTCAAAAGTTCATCGGGTCATAACTTGAGCCCCGGGAATCAGTTTTCGGCGAGCCTTATATATATCTTTGCCTAACCAACTCACCCGACACATTAGTGTGCTCAAGAACATCCCAAGAACAGTCACCAAGTCGTGACTTACAGCTCTAAATCAGTTTGTACCTTTAATCCGCTCAAAAACGTATTTTAGTCATAACGGGTGATCCGTGGCTCGGATTTCGATGACCCGAACATGAAAGTTCATCCCATCATCAACCCTAACACACCAGTACACCCTAAAGACTCCAAAAAAAATGGTCACAAAGTCGGACCATAACTGAACCAATTCGTTTTCACCATTTAATCTTTACAAAACACCATTTTAATCATATCTTAAGCTCCGGGAATCGAAACGACATGAATCCGGAGTCTAAAATTAATGTCTTGATGAGAGGAACTCATCTAAACACTTTAATTTCACATTTATATCAGTTATATTTACAGAAAACAACGAACAAGCTGCTGTCCCAATATTATCAAACCGAAAACATGAATTAATGAGCAATTCTACGCATATAATCAACAATACAATAACATGTAAGCATCATACTATTAATATAACATATAAAAACAGTAAAATATAAGAAAAATCAAAAAGTTAGGGTTAGGGTTTATACCCTAATCAAGAATCAACAAGTATAATCGCGTAAAGAACGGAATGAGGAACGCGTTGATGCACTTTAATTGATGATCCAAGCTAGCTTTCAATTGATGGTGATGATGATGATGGTTGATATGGGGGACGGCAATAATGGGGAGGGAGGAAGAAAAGGAGAGCAAAAAGGGATAAGGGTTTGTGAAAAAAAAAATGGAATTTTTAAATGAAGTAGTAAATGAAAAAAAATAAAGCACTCCCCCCCTTACAAAGGGTTCGGCCGAATTGGTTATGGGGGTGGGCCCCATGGCCCAAATTTTATTAACTGATAATTTCCTTGTGGCCCGAAAGCCCGAACGAATCCCGAAACGCGAAAACGCACTTACGCGATTAAAAATCCGGAAAGATAACAAACGCGCGACGAAAAATAAATATAAATACACCTTATAATAATATGATCTTAAAATATCATATTTAAAATGTTTAGGATTTAAAAATCCCGAAAGCTCGACCGTTGGTTTGAAAACCGAAAAGATTCGCCGGATGTAAATCCGCGACACGTAGAAACGTATAGTTTAAAATATGAATACAAATATTCATATAACACATAATAATTAATATATTACTATAAAATAATAATATAGATCATAAAAATGACGTGGCACGAATAACAATTAACGGTCGTTAAATAATTAACGGTAAAAGATAACGGAAAAAGTCAGGTCGTGACACATGATTTAGCTGATGATGCCTACCGCAAGCATATGTATTAATATGAGGCATACATAATTATCTAAAAATAAAAAACGTTTTTGAATAGAAAATGTGTTCAACAAGAAATACAAAATAGAAACTCGATGAGGCTCGTACCAAGAAAGCGGTAAACCATACTAACTATCTATATCGAGCCTCATCTTGAGAATATCAAACCTAAAAACTAAACAACTTGGGGCAAACGAATAGACAAAAACTCAGACCCGAAGAACACTACGAAACACGCAATCGAGCAATCCGGATTAAAATATCTTTGATGAAGACACCGAATTCTTCAATTTCTGCGCCCTGAATCAATTTTTGTCTTCCTTTTTTGTTAAATCTTGTTTTTGAACAACGCGTTTAGGACCTCCCTAGGATTAATAAGAGCCTACTGCTATATATACATCAAACATACAGTTACTATAATAACTAAAATACAACTGCAACAACAACTAAATACAACAACAATTATAAAAAAAGTATCATGTAACAACCATGTCCCACATCGGATAGAGAACAAAGTATTGGTCTCTCATAAGCTTAAGGTAGTAGCTAACTAATATCTCCCACTATGTTTTTAGTTGAAACCTCCAGATACCTGGTTAGTCCACTACTTTAGCTTGTGAGGGGCGATTGTCTCTCGGATTATGACGGACATGAGGCCAATGCATCTCTTTGGGCCAATTTCAGGGTCGTTTCAGTCGGTATTAGAGCCATAGGCCTTCTCGGGTGTGAAGGACACTCGGTTCGTGTTTCTCCTGATCTTCACGCGGTGTGACCAGCACAATGCTAGTATATCTCATGGTGTATAGATCCTGGGTATTGATAATGTTTCGGGATGACAAGGAGGTCGGGAATTTAAGTGAGAGAGTTTGTAACAACCCTGTCCAACATCGGATAGAAAAACAAAGTATTGGTACCTTATATGCTTAAAGTAGTAGCTAACTAATATCTCTCACCATGGTTTTAGTTAAAGCCTTGAGATACCCGAATAATACACTGCTTTAGCTTGTGAGGGTGATGTCTCTCAAGTTGTAACGGGCACGCGACTCATGCATTTCTTGGGGACGATTTGAGGGTTGTTTCAGTACATATCATGCATAGACCCAAATGAGATTGTGAGACTTCGACCCATTTTTACTAACCAACTTACCAATCCGAAACAACAAGCAGATAATTGTTACAGCAAACTATTTGGGTTCGAAGTTAACACCAACGATCCATTCCAATTTTTACCCTTGAAAACTTTTTGATTGCGGTTCTTCCATATCAGATAATCATTAATCCATTCCACAGCTTGCCACATTTATTGCCTCGACTTCGAAAAAGATGATGCGGCTCATTCCTTGAAATTTTCTGACATACCCAAGTTTCCAGGGGTGCCCATACTCTACCATTTGAAGACACGAACCCAAATATCATGTGCTTGATTACAACTAAACAACGCATGATCTAGGGATTCAATATCATCGTCAGAAATTGGACAACCAACCATATGAAGGTCAATCCTCGCTTATTAGACTTGACAGCTTCCTTGTTGTGAAAATCCCATTACCATTTAAATTCCATCTCCAATAGTCGCAACCACTGTTATCACTAAAAACTGAACTAAGTGAAACGACCCGTCCATATTACTATAAACGCAGTACGTTCTCATTGGTCCCATAGCGAGGTATTTGACCTCTATAGAATAAGTTTTAAAAAATATTGCATTCGTTTCATAAAAAGCACATCATTATTATACATAATGCATGTTTTAAACAAGTGTGCTATTATTTAAGAAATAATCCCCAAAATACATCGGTTTCCAAATACTACACACGTGACGTAACAGTCGAATATAATACATGATAAAGGTTTTATTGAATGCAACACTTTATTTAAATAAAAGTATGAGACTCCATGCACAGCTTGCTCAGATAATGCAACAGCGGAAGACTTTCTTAAGGACCTGAGAATAAACATGCTTAAACAGTCAACACAAAGGTTGGTGAGATATATAGGTTTAGCATCGATATAAATATAGACCACAAGATTTCATAGATATAAATATATGTACACTCGCAAGTGTATAAAAGTATTCTATAAGTTGTTGAGCGCTTCGGTAACCATACTTAACAATTAATGTAGCATATTCCCTTTATTATGAAATCTTCCTACACTGTACCAAGTGTAGTAAAAACGAAGTACTATGCAACCGTTTACGATACTAGAGCGACTAGCCCGGTTGGGGTTGTCAAACCCGATAGATCTATCAATAGGATTCGCGTATACATGTTCTTACAACATGTAAATATTAATTACCGAGTTATTAGGGAAGATATGGAAAGTGGTACAACTCAACGTAGAATATATTTTAAGTACTTGTGTCTATGGCGTAAAATATAAAATGCATGTATTCTCATCCCAAAATATTTTTAGAGTTTAAAAATGGGACTATATACTCACGGTAGTAAAAGTATATCAATAATAAGTTTTCAGCTTATTAAAAATATGGCCGTCGTCCTTGGATTCACGAACCTATAACAATAATAATGATTCAGATAATAATACGACATGTGAATAAAATAAAACAAGTTCATAGAATACTTATATATTAATTTTTAACATTTTTATGTTAGTAGTCCTTTGTTAGTAGTCCAAAATAGTCCGAAATGTCCAACAGTCCAATAATCGGTATATATATAATCTTAGAATTACCCCACGACGTATTGTATACGTATTGTATTTGCATCAACCCAGAGACGTATTGTATACGTATTGTCTTAAAATTTATCAAAACGTATTGTATACTTATTGTCTTAGGATTTATCAAAACGTATTGTATACTTATTGTCATGGAATGTACCAAGATTATATACATATATACAATCTCGGAATTAACTAAGATTATAATATTTTGTTATAATAATGATAACATGTCCAAATATATATAGGATATGGGAAAAGTTAGCAAGGATATGGTTAATATAGTTTTTACAATATAAATTTCGTCCATACAACGTTAATTTTAGCAGATTTTGTTTTGCTCGCCAAATATTCATTACAACTCCGTTTAAAGTGAATCAAATTGCTATGGATTCCTTAAGAAGTTAATTTTTCAAAAACAATTCGAAAAGTCTAGCCCATGTATTAATATTCAGAGTTTTACCCTCTTTTTGTGCCCGTGGACAGATTTGGAAGAATCCTGGCACCCACCCAATATATGATTTTTGATAAAATACTTCCACTTTGTCTAAAATTATGAAAAAAATACTGGAAGTCTTATCTACATATATTAACATATTACCAAAGTCTTAGCCTCGAACTCAAAGTCTAAGATAGGTTTTTAATTCCCAACCCAAAACAGCCCGCTTTTTACCGAATGGAGATTAAACGATATATGTTAAGTTTCAAGGTGTTCTTCATATGTACAAGTTATAAGTTCTTATATTAACTTAATATAACATCATAATACATATAAATAAGTGTTATTAGATTTAAGTTAGAAAGATTAGATTAGATCTTCAAACAAGTTTAGAATCAACTAAACTATGTTCTAGTTTATAAACTCTTATATAGATAGCTATAAACATATGAATTGAACAAGAGTTAAAGTAGAGTTTTTACCTCAAGTTTAGAATGTAAAGTTGCTGGAAAGAAGTAGTAGAACAAAACTTGAGAGAGTTCTTGCAAGTGTGTGTGAGAATTGGAAGTAAAATTTGAAAAATGAATGTGTAAAAATGAGTTAGAAATGGTGCTTATTTATAGGCTTGAAAATTTGGTTTTTAGTGAAAATATCTAAGATAAGTTAAAATGTAATATGTCATGGATGACATATTAAATTGATTAGGTCATGGATGACATATTACACAAATAATTGCAGATTTCTATTGGTATATACCAATAGTAAATACTTCTAGAAGCTATGTATAATACGGGTAAAAATGTCGTATGAATACGAGTAGAATTCTTGAGGAAATTGAACGAAAATATGAGTATAGCTATCCTTTATATGTATTTGTAAAGTGTATTCAATACTTATAAGGATGTATTTACACTCGTAATACATTATATGTAAATACATTTTAACATAAGTTAATTACGTCGTTTAAATAGTAACATATATATTGTTCAAAAATTCTTTAAATTAGTAGTATGAAAATATATATATAATACTTTGTTAATATACTTAATGAGATATTTAATTATCATATTTTCAAGTTAAATATATATAAATCCATATATCTACATAATAATTAAACAATTAAACAATTAAATCAAGTTATGACGTTCGTGAATCGTCGGAATAAAAGGGTGACCAAAAACTTGTGTAAAACTCTTTTCGGAGGTTCAAGATTTATTAAAATTCATTGCTTATCAAGTCGGAATTATATAAAGATTACGTTTAAATTTGGCCGAAAATTTCCGGGTCGTCACAGTACCTACCCGTTAAAGAAATTTCGTCTCGAAATTTGATCGAGGTCGTCATGGCTAACAATAAGAATGTTATTATGATGAATATAAGTTGATTCATAGGGTTTTATCATGATTGAAAAATATGGATAAAATAATTCGATTACTCGAAACGTATGAGTGAAGCTATCGTAAAAGAGTGAAATGAGAAAATAGGGATTCGTCTTATCTTTTGACGTCATCACGGTTGATCTCCGGATTAAAGAAAATCTTTGTAATCTATATAAGAGTTGATTCTTTGGAGATTAAGGAAATTATGATCCTCTTCGATTTAATGCAATAATCTGTCTCGATTTCTCTGTCGGATATTTTACTATAAATCAACCTCCTACGTTTCCTTATTTTCACATCTCCCATCTTTTATACTTTCTTCCTTTCTTCGTACTTCCAAAACATTCGTCAATATGCTCCATCCAGTTTTAATTCTTGATATATTCTTGACTATCACATCTGCCATTCTTATTTTTCATCTTCCACCGGAGGAATCCGTTAATTTCTACTATGCTCTTAGGTTTATAGTGTTCTTAGTTTTCCCGTGTCTTTATATTGCTATACGCATCGATATACACAGTTTGTAATTTCTGCGTTGTCTTCGTGCTTATATTTTTCCTTACATTTTGGAGTTTCATGCTTTCGTCTTCTTTTCCCAACTTCAAGTCAAGCGAATAATGGTCTAGAATTCATAGATATGAAATTCGGAATAAACATAGCTAATGCTATAAGAGAGAAATTGTAATAGCACAATTTGACTTGTGAAATTACCAGAATCCAAAGGAAAAGATAGAACTATCAATAGAATATGTTCTTGATATGTTTAGAGATTAGATTGAATGTAAGAGTCATGTAACATGGCACATGATGATGTTATGGTCTGTGAATCATCATGTTTCATTAGAAACTCAGCATGATTTACTGTAATATAATCACATTGATCATGCGTCATTATATTATACTAACTCATGCTTCAGTTCCCAACACTACTTCAACAACATTCATATTTTAAATTTTTATTTTTTTTCGAGATTTAGAAACTAAAACAGTTTCCTTTATGATGTAACACTGATAGCGCGAAGAGATAAAAGATTTCAGATAAGAATAGTTATGAAAATATCTTCAGAAATATGGAGGATAATTATAATGAAAGATACGATGATATCTTAAAATATCTAAGATCAGAGGATGATGAAGAATATTGTCCACAAGGGTATAGAGTAAGGAGCAAGATATTCGCTAAAGACTTCAGCAGACACTGAATCATTTGGATTCTTTGAAGGCAGATTTAGTCCTTGTGATTTGTCCACAGCCTCCTTCAGGGTTTGCTCAATCCGTTTTCTAGTTTCAAACTTTTCTTTTGAGCTTTTCCAACATACTATTCTTTATCATCAAACTTTTGACCGTTATGGTTGGCTACATTTTCTGCTGCTTCATTCAGCTTTTTCAAAGTTCAGTGGATTGATTTGTATACTGAGTGCTTTTCAGGATTTTAGAATTGAAGATCAAAATTCTAGGAGGTAAATGTTGTATGTATGCATATAACTGTTGATGTAGATACGCTGCAAAATTCGAAATAATGTTTGATGATTCTTGGTAGTTTGTAGGGCAATTATTGTTACAAAATGTGAAAAAGTACATGATAGGGTTTCGATAAATATAGTAATTTTTCGGAAAGACTTAAGTCAAAGATTAATGAAGTTGCTGGTAAGTTTGCTGCTACTGTGGCAGAATATAAAAGGTTCCCCGATAACGATGATGAAAGGGCAAACGTATATATCAAAGTTATAATAAGACTTATTCGAATGAGAAGTCGAAGTTGATTTGTTGGAGGTGTGACAAAATTGGCTACTTTGGAAAGGGATTGCAAAGTTATTTTCGGTAATAACAATGCCAAAGGATTTAGCACGGATACGTGTTAGCTTCCAAAAGTTTTCTATGTGCATAACTATATGCATAAATCTTTCTTTCTATAGATAACATGTGGTTGGATCATCCTCTCGATTGTTTCTTAATTGAGGAGTTTTTAAGAATCATGAAGGGTTTGAACGCGGATTGTAATCGTCAATATACATAGGATGTTCTAGAATTTTGAACGACGTGAATATTTTTCCAGGGTTTTATGAATATAAGTGATGTTCTAGCACAATTTTGAAGTCAAAGTATAGCTTTGAAAGATGTAGGGATCTAAGAGTGATATCACTTGTTAAATCTTTGACTTGGATTCTGTTCTGTCAAAATCAGAATATGTAAATGAATTTGTATGAAATGATTGTGTATCGTTGTGAAGATAGTGAGTATAGTTAATGATCTTTGAATCAAATTGAAGAGTGTTATATATTAATTGTGAACTTATATATTTCTCGGGTATTACCTACCCGTTAAAATTTCACAAGTAATATTTTGTACAAGAGAATTTTATTACAATCTTTATGAAAATATATGTATGTATATTTTCTTCAGATGTAATACAGATTTAATGAGTTAATATAATATTAAACTCATTTGATTTTCGGCTTGATCTAGAAATGAATAATCTCTAAAACTTTAGAGATTACATAATCGCCACAGAATATTTCTCCAACGTAAATGAAATAATGAATTAATACTTCATCACTCATTATTGTTGGTATCTCTCGGTGTCTGCGGTGCGTATGATGTTGATGCTCGTAATGCGGCTTACGATGTTGAGGCTTGTGATGTTGTTGGTACTGCTTGTGCTGGTGCTGGTGCTAGTGGTGGTTTGATGTGAGATGATGATAATTTGTTTTGTTTTGTATTGTGAAAGAAGAGGTTTAAAGTTTCTTGAATAAAAAGAGAGGTCAAGAGCTTTATAAAGGGAATGAAATGATGTAGGATGCACTTGCTAATGAAGTTTTGCTTTCTATGACAATAAAAAAAATTTATTTATTTTACTAAATAATTCACCATGCAAGATACGGAGTAAAGGTCGGATAGCCTCAATAATATTAGTAATATTATACTCGTTGCGGCATATCCTGGAAAGGAGAGAGAAAATGGTGTTACGAACGGGTTCGCCGGTAAGTTCCTCATGTTCTCCACCGAGAGGCAAATTAAATTCATGAAACATATCGCCTTCTTATTGTCTAAATTGGTTAATTCGTCCATGAACCCACCCCCAATTCATCCAGAAGAGGTGATGACTAATTGGTTGGTTCATTACGGTTAGACTGCTCTCGGAGCTTAAATGAAATTTCATATCGGAATAGCTTTTAGAATCCGATGAACTCGAGCTTTGTGAAGGATCCGCCTTACACGTTCATAGGAATGATTGTTGATATGAAAAAGATTTAGGACTTAGATTGCTATTCTTAATACATAATTTACATATGTATATTTAATACCAAAATTTCATAAGTTACAAAGGAATTTACAGAAGATGTCAGGTAAAGTCTACCGTGATAGATATGATAATATATGAATATTTGTCTATACACTATCTATGCAATAATTGCACTAAGACGCGTCTAGTCTTAAGATGATAAACAGGTAATTTCCGACAAGAATGATAAGCAAAACTTTTAATATGCAGATAAGGTCGAAGTCCAGACTCACTAATGCATCCTAACAACTATCAGTTAGACACAATAATGCAAGACCTGGTTCGCTAAGACCACCGCTCTGATACCAACTGAAACGACCCGTCCATATTACTATAAACGCAGTACGTTCTCATTGGTCCCATAGCGAGGTATTTGACCTCTATAGAATACGTTTTAGAAAATATTGCATTCGTTTCATAAAAAGCACATCATTATTATACATAATGCATGTTTTAAACAAGCGGGGCTATTATTTAAGAAATAATCCTCAAAATACATCGGTTTCCAAATACTACACACGTGACGTAACAGTCGAATATAATACATGATAAAGGTTTTATTGAATGCAACACTTTATTTAAATAAAAGTATGAGACTCCATGCACAGCTTGCTCAGATAATGCAACAGCGGAAGACTTTCTTAAGGACCTGAGAATAAACATGCTTAAATAATCAACACAAAGGTTGGTGAGATATATAGGTTTAGCATCGATATAAATATAGACCACAAGATTTCATAGTTATAAATATATGTACACTCGCAAGTGTATAAAAGTATTCTATAAGTTGTTGAGCGCTTCGGTAACCATACTTAACAATTAATGTAGCATATTCCCTTTATTATGAAATCTCCCTACACTGTACCAAGTGTAGTAAAAATGAAGTACTATGCAACCGTTTACGATACTAGAGCGACTAGCCCGGTTGGGGTTGTCAAACCCGATAGATCTATCAATAGGATTCGCGTATACATGTTCTTACAACATGTAAATATTAATTACCGAGCTATTAGGGAAGATATGGAAATTGGTACAACTCAACGTAGAATACATTTTAAGTACTTGTGTCTATGGCGTAAAATATAAAATGCATGTATTATCATCCCAAAATATTTTTAGAGTTTAAAAATGGGACTATATACTCACGGTAGTAAAAGTATATCAATAATAAGTTTTCAGCTTATTAAAAATATGACCGTCGTCCTTGGATTCATGAACCTATAACAATAATAATGATTCAGATAATAATACGACATGTGAATAAAATAAAACAAGTTCATAGAATAATTATATATTAATTTTTAACATTTTTATGTTAGTAGTCCTTTGTTAGTAGTCCGAAATGTCCAACAGTCCAATAATCGGTATATATAATCTTAGAATTACCCCACGACGTATTGTATACGTATTGTCTTTGCATCAACCCAGAGACGTATTGTATACGTATTGTCTTAAAATTTATCAAAACGTATTGTATACTTATTGTCTTAGGATTTATCAAAACGTATTGTATACTTATTGTCATGGAATGTACCAAGATTATATACATATATACAATCTCGGAATTAACTAAGATTATAATATTTTGTTATACTAATGATAACATGTCCAAATATATATAGGGTATGGGAAAAGTTAGCAAGGATATGGTTAATATAGTTTTTACAATATAAATTTCGTCCACGTTAATTTTAGCAGATTTTGTTTTGCTCGCCAAATATTCATTACAACTCCGTTTAAAGTGAATCAAATTGCTATGGATTTCTTAAGAAGTTAATTTTTCAAAAACAATTCGAAAAGTCCAGCCCATGTATTAATATTCAGAGTTTTACCCTCTTTTTTTGCCCGTGGACAGATTTGGAAGAATCCTGGCACCCACCCAATATATGATTTTTGATAAAATACTTCCACTTTGTCTAAAATCATGAAAAAAATACTGGAAGTCTTATTTACATATATTAACATATTTCCAAAGTCTTTGCCTCGAACTCAAAGTCTAAGATAGGTTTTTAGTTCCCAACCCAAAACAGCCCGCTTTTTACCGAATGGAGATTAAACGATATATGTTAAGTTTCAAGGTGTTCTTCATATGTACAAGTTATAAGTTCTTATATTAACTTAATATAACATCATAATACATATAAATAAGTGTTATTAGAGTTAAGTTAGAAAGATTAGATTAGTTCTTCAAACAAGTTTAGAATCAACTAAACTATGTTCTAGTTTATAAACTCTTATATAGATAGCTATAAACATATGAATTGAACAAGAGTTGAAGTAGAGTTTTTACCTCAAGTTTAGAATGTAAAGTTGCTGGAAAGAAGTAGTAGAACAAAACTTGAGAGAGTTCTTGCAAGTGTGTGTGAGAATTGGAAGTAAAATTTGAAAAATGAATGTGTAAAAATGAGTTAGAAATGGTGCTTATTTATAGGCTTGAAAATTTGGTTTTTAGTGAAAATATCTAAGATAAGTTAAAATGTAATATGTCATGGATGACATATTAAATTGATTAGGTCATGGATGACATATTACACAAATAATTGCAGATTTCTATTGGTATATACCAATAGTAAATACTTCTAGAAGCTGTGTATAATACGGGTAAAAATGTCGTATGAATACGAGTAGAATTCTTGAGGAAATTGAACGGAAATATGAGTATAGCTATCCTTTATATGTATTTGTAAAGTGTATTCAATACTTATAAGGATGTATTTACACTCGTAATACATTATATGTAAATACATTTTAACATAAGTTAATTACGTCGTTTAAATAGTAACATATATATTGTTCAAAAATTCTTTAAATTAGTAGTATGAAAATATATATATAATACTTTGTTAATATACTTAATGAGATATTTAATTATCATATTTTCAAGTTAAATATATATAAATCCATATATCTACATAATAATTAAACAATTAAACAATTAAATCAAGTTATGACGTTCGTGAATCGTCGGAATAAAAGGGTGACCAAAAGCTTGTGTAAAACTCTTTCCGGAGGTTCAAGATTTATTAAAATTCATTGCTTATCAAGTCGGAATTATATAAAGATTAAGTTTAAATTTGGCCGGAAATTTCCGGGTCGTCACATAAGCAGCAGTGGTGGATTCTAGGAACAACGGTCGCTAGGTCCTCACTGATAGAAACCGAAAAAAATTCTACTAGATGGTTATTTCAAAAGTGTCACTTAAAAAATGTACACTATCCCTGGTGTTAGTAGTTAGAAACCTAAATTTTGTTCCACTAGATTGCGTATTTTACAGGTATGCTACCACTGAAGACACTACATGTCCGCCCTTGCTAAGCAGACGAGACTGAGGGTCTAGATCACCTTGCAATACCGAGTAGGTCTGCGACTGCAGCTCCATATTCCACTGCAAATTAACTTAATTGACACGTCACCAACTACTTTCTCATTGACCCTGGGTTTTTAAATTTTTAATAACCCATGTTTCCTGAAACGACACTTTGTTTCACTTCTTTCATTTATACATTAAGCGTGATTGCTATTGATCAATCACAAATGTAGCATTGTCATCATATTGTATTAGTATACCATTTTCATGTTTTCGAAGTCTCCGCAAACAGACACGTCACCAGCCACTCTCTCATTGACCCTGGACTCCTTTGAGTCTGTAATCGATCGGAACAGTTTATTGAACCTATCGAATATGGCATACTTACATTTGCCACCGTCTATTATCCTTTTAGGCTAAACTAAACACAATTATTGAAATTAAGAACGTTATAGTTAATGCTTTTCTTATAAATATGGTACAAAGTGAAGAGTACACGTAACTGGAGATACTTTTATACAACAATGATTGTTGCGACATTTATTCATTTGATAGTGGGTTTGTGTACATTATAAATAAATTATGATTAAATTTTAAATTTAGTTATGTTGAACATTATTTCTTTTTTGGGTAAATATTATTTGTGCATATAATTTTATCTTGAAAAAAATCCCGATTATTTTATTCGGTACGCATTATTATATGTTTTGTATCTAGGATCGTTTAAGGTCCACCACCATGTACAACATATAAGCTCATGAGTTCCACATTTCTCTAAACCAACTGGTGATAGAGGGATCCCATAAACTTATATATGCACATTTGTTTCTTTCAATTTCTGATGTGATACCATTTCTAGGATCGTTTAAGGTCCACCACCATGTACAACATATAAGCTCATGAGTTCCACATTTCTCTAAACGAATTTGTGATAGAGGGAGGTTCCCATAAGCTTATATATGCACATTTGTTTCTTTCAATTTTCGATGTGGGACACAATGGATCGATTAGCTCCAACATTGTATGCATAAATAATGTAGAGGTTTTTTAGGTGAGTAAAACCCAGCTACTTTATGTCGCCTAAAGATCACTTGTATTTAAATTTGGAGAGATGGATTACTTTTTAACGTGTATGTTATAATCTGTTTGATGATTGATTGATGACTCGATTGATGTTATGTTCTTTGAATTTGATAGAACCTTTCCAAATCTTGAAAAACATGTCGACGAGCATTTGAGATGCTTTGTTTGGAGGAATCACTCTAACTAATGCACCTTGGAATTTTTTTTTGACATCAGTTTGAGATCACCTAGGGGTACGTAACCACCCACGCGTTCATCTCCCGTAGTTGCATAACCCGCCCCAACTAATGTCTTGGAGGAAACCCGTACCAATCCGAGGGCATGGTCGGTAAATCCCCCCTCCCCGCTGCCCCCGCACTAAGCGAAATGCGACCTGAACGGATACTTCAGGTCAGGGATAACATTGAGTGCAATGTTGTAGCCTAGCGGAGTCGAACTCTTGACCTATCGTTAAGAGAGGCCCCACCTCTCGCTAATGTACCTTGGAATGGTATCTTTTTGTCCTTTCGAGGTAGACCGTCCTATAGTTGCAAATTTTCTTACAAATTATAATTGTTAGATTAATCGGTTCCATCGATAGTCATGTTAAAGTCTACGTGATGAATCATGTGCATGGTGTGCCTTTGGGTTAACTAATATCTAGTATATAGGATTTTATTAGTTATGTTATTATTATGTTTAATTTAATTAATTTAATTTAGTTAATAGTTGTACGTAGTTTGAATCGGTGATATGGTTGACCGAGTACATCTCTTGGTGAGAAGTAATGGGAAGTGGGTGTGCTACGTGCCGGTTAATTAGGAGTAAATTGTTAGTGTTTTGTTATTTATATTCTAGTACTAGTATTTAAGGGGTTAAGTGTTTTTGTAACTTGATAACAGTAGTAGTTACAATGTAGTCATACGTGTAATTTGCAACTTTTCTTCTATTTCATATTAGTTTTTTTTCCAAGTTTTGTTCAGTTAATAATTGTGAGGTTGAGTGTGAGTAATTAAGGGACCTGTGTCCCAACAATAATTACATTAACGCTCGTTAATTCAATCTGTTAATGACAGTAAGTGTAAGCATTTGAACATCCCGGATGATATTTCTTTAAAACTTCTATTCCTAAGGTTTTTTTTTTTATTTTATTAAAAAGAAATGAATAAATGGTTCAAGTTTAATTTTCCTATTGATCTTTAATTTTCAATGGATAAGATCTCATTTCTTTCCCTTTCAACTATCTTATTCGTTCTTTTTTTCCTTTTCATTAATCACAAAATTCGAGAACAAATCCTTAGATAAATTCTTCGTAATAACATTTCTTCTAGTGCCTTATTAGAGAGTGTTATAGGTTATACTCCGTGTGTGCATATATATATATATATATATATATATATATATATATATATATATATATATATATATATATATATATATATATTAGATGGATTAAATGAGATTTTTTTTTTGTGTAAGAACCCTGAGAATCAGAAATTCGAGCAAAAATAGGACGCGGACGAGCAAAAATGGGACACGGACGAGCAAAAAAGTGGGCGGACGAACAAAAAATGGGCTGGTCGAACAAATTTTTTTAGGCTTGGTTCTACATTTTCCGTTCTACATTTTGATATTCGAACAATTTTTGAGATATTCGAACAATTTTTGAGATATTCGAACATTTTCTGTTCTACATTTTGATATTTGATCAATTTTGGGTCTACATTTTTTTCCCGACTATGCATGTTTTTGCTCGCCCGCCATCATTTATGTTCGACTTTCTGTTTTTTTATTCGCCCGTGTTTTGATTTTTGCTCGAATTCCTTGTTTTTTGCTCGCCCGCCACCTTTTTTGTTCGAATTTCAGTGTATTTTGGTGGATTTGGGAGTTCTCAGAGTCAAAAAGTTCTCATTTGATCCATTTACTATATGTATATATATATATATACATATATATATATATATATACATATATATATATATATATATATATAGTATCAAGGTGGAAGTAACCAATTGGTGGAAGCATGGGGAAGCAAATTTTTTTTTTTTTTTTTGAAAAAACTTTGTTCACGAATATTATAGTTTCGATGAAAATATGAACATATTTGGGATAAATGTTTTTATTTTGGCGGAAAAACGCTTGAATATATAACAATTATCGTGTTTTTCAAGCGTATTTTTAGGGTTTAGAATTTTAGTGTTTAGGGTTTAGATTTAGGATTTAGATTGAGTTTTTAACACGAACGGTTTAGAGTTTAGGGTTTAGGGTTTATGGTTTAGGGACTAAACCCAAAACACTAAACCCTAAACTCTAAATCGGGTTAAATTTTGATAAAAAGCACTTCACAAAATATGAAAAAAAACGTTCGAATATTAACATTTTCACGATCAATATTTTTCTTGAATTTTATTTTTGCCAATCATTTTTCCGCATAAATAATAACATTCATCATGAAGTGTCATTTTTAAATGTTCATATTTTCGTGTGATCTTGATGCCTGAAAAAAAAAATATAAAAAAAAACGATTTTTTTTTTTGCTTCCCACGTTTTCCCAAATTGGTTACTTCCTAATTGATCCTACCTATATATATATATATATATATATATATATATATATATATATATATATATATATATATATATATATATATATATATATATATATATATATATACACCACCGTTCCAAGAAAAGAATAATAGTTTTTACATCCACACACAGTTGCTGTATTATTAAGAGTTAAAACTACAAATAGACTATATACTTTTTTAAATGTCTCGATATAAGTTATATACTAATTTTCGTCGCACTGTCGGCTATATACTTTCAAAAAGTGTATTAATATAAACGATTATACTCTTTTAACATTCAACTAGAAAAGTTAATGACATGTCATCATATTTATATTTTAATTGAAACAAAAAAATAAACTTATATAACTTAAATTGGAACAAAAAAGAAACTATATAGCCGACTTATATTTAGTCCACATCACCTTTAATAAACAAAAAATTACACGTAATTATTTTGACCGATTGTACCGGTAACTGTTAATCAATTGTTGACATGAGAATACTTGTTGAAAGTATATATTGGACAATGAGACGAAAATGAATATATAGCCTACATCAGGATATTTGAAGAAGTATATAGTCTATTTGTAGCTTTAATCATATTTAGTCCACATCATCTTTAAATAAACAGAAAATTACACGTAATTATTTTGACCGATTGTACCGGTAATTGTTAACTAATTGTTGACATGAGAATACTTGTTGAAAGTATATATTCGACAATGAGACGAAAATGAATATATAGCCTAGATCAGGTTATTTGAGGAATTATATAGTCTATTTGTAGCTTTAATCATATTATTAATTAACAAATGTTAATAAAAAAAAAAAAAAAACCTCGCAATATACACACGTTAACGAGAGTTTACATGTTCACATGCACAAAAACGAAAAACATAAATAAATTTGATTTCATTTTAATTGTAAGAATTTGTCAAGCTATTATGCGTCAACCTTAACCAATATCCACATGTGATTGAATCTTTGTACTCCCTCTGTCTCATATTAATAGTCTACTTTTTCTTTTTCATTCGTTCTAAATTAAAAGTCCACTTCCATAAATAAAAAAGAATAATTGGTTAAAGTACTTGTATACTCTTGCTTTATTTATGTAAGACAAAAGTATATGTAGAAAGTAATGGGTAAAATTGGAAAGTATGGAAAAAGTAGATAAAAAGTACATGTGACAGTCACTTTTTCTTAAACTGTGTGCTTTTTGTCTGTGGACTATTAAATTGGGACGGATGGAATAATACATAAGAAAATCTAATCTGTATAACTTGTTATTTCTCCCAATTTTCATTAGGATATTATCGATTCTCCTTTGAACCTTTAATTAACTATAATATATATAAACACATACACTCATCAATATTCAATATTTAACATTACAAAACGATTACAATGTGATGCTTAATACCGATAGATGAACAAGTTTTTATAAAACATAATCATCTAGTATTTTAGATGTGTTAGATAATAGGTTAATGACCCAACCCAATTGTGAGCTTGGGTCCCTAATAACTATTCAAACACTAATGGACCCAAGCTCACAATTGGGTTGGACCATTAACCTATTATCTAACAAGATGTATGAACAACAATAACGCTACCTAGTCCTTTTTTGTGAGAGTATGGGGCATTTCTTTAAAAAAACATTGATAATTATACTTCCGTAAGTAAAAAAAGGTTAGAATTCGAGATATGTAACAACAACAACGAAACCCAATATCACATGAGTAGTGTATGGGGGAGGTGAGATATAGAGAATCCTTCCTCTATCCGAGAATAGAAAACAAGTCATTTCTCCACACAGAAGTAGAGAAAGTCATCCATCTCTCTATTCGACGGATAAAGAGATTGCTTCCAAGTGGACCTCCTGCCAAAATGTAGGAAAATAATTTTTTTTGTTTAAAAATAAAAAAAAATAAAAATAAAAAATAAAAAATAAAAAAGAGATGCATGAAAATAAAAATAGTAGAATCAAATTTCCATGGATTTAAAAGCCTGCATGAGACATCAATTTAGGCTCTATGCGGCAGTCAAGTCGTAACTTAATTGACGCTTGGTGTTGCCTCAATAAAATAAAGCCAAGGGACCTTGTATTTTATGTATTGATGATACGAGTGTAAGTAAACTATACACAAAAGCTACCGTTTGAAATGCTCTCTCTTCTCTTCACCTCCCTGATTTCCGGCAAGCTTTTTCCGGCAATCTTCTCCACTAATTCTTGTTTCTAATTTACTTACTGCTATACTTCTCTGTTTTATTTTCGATTTGTAACCATGAAACATTTACCAACTTCTCCATTCACACCACCATCCTACCCCAATCGACGACCACCACCTGTATACGATAACACTTTCAATCGCCACATCCAATATCGCCCAATTACGAAGGTATATGGGTCAAGGTTGACCGGAATAATCACAAAACACCCCTGAATCCTAAGCCGCAACCAGATCCACACATACAACACCAATCCTCCAGGATCCCTAACATCACAAACCTTAATTCTGCCTCAAATCTTATCTACAACAACTTCAGACAACGTGAAAATCGGACCAGTCTCATCAAAAAATTCGGCAAACCAAACACCAATCTACCTGTGGAACCTATTGATCCTAAACGTATCACATCCTATATGTTTCACAATTTCCCCGACAATTGGTCCTCGATCGATTTTTGGGATATTTTCAAAAAATATGGCGAAATTAATGAAGTTTACAACCCCCAGAAAACCTTGAAAAGTGGCAAACGTTTTGGGTTCGTAAGATTTCTTGATGTCCCTGAATATAACAAAGATTCTATGGCTAGAAGACTTAGCCTAATCGTCGCTGGTGACTTCCTGCTCAAAGTCTACAAAGCTTGGGATCGAGACAGTAACGGTTCACTGAATAATAACCAACCTTCGAAATCAACCTTGGTCGGCTCTTCTAAGCCGATATCAGATAAGCTAATTGATGAGCGTCGTTTCACCGAGGTTCTATCCAGCAAAACTCCTATCTCAGATTAATGTTAAAAGCGATGATGATCTTATCGATCTGTTGGGACATGCTGTGATTGGTAAGGTTCGTGACCTTGAATACCTTGAATACTTTCACGAAATATGTCATAGTGAAAATCTAAATGGTTTTTCAATTAAGTATCTTGGTGGTCATGACCTTATGCTAATTTATGAGTATAAGCGTGCTGCTCTTGAAATGCTAAACGATAGAAAACATCCCCTTTGGGATTGGTTAGACGATATCTCTAATGACCCGTCCTAATTCATCCGGACGAAGTCCATATCGATTATAAACGATTCACAACAGTTGATTACATCGCGAGGTACTTGACCTCTATATGATACATTTTACAAACATTGCATTCGTTTTTGGAAAAGACAATCTTTCATTTCATCGAAAGTTAACGACATCCATACCATTTCATAATATATCTAACTGTAATTGACTAAATAATAATCTTGATGAACTCAATGACTCGAATGCAACGTCTTTTGAAATATGTCATGAATGACTCCAAGTAATATCTCTAATATGAGCAAATACACAGCGGAAGATTTTTTTCGTACCTGAGAATAAACATACTTTAAAGTGTCAACCAAAAGATTGGTGAGTTCATTAGTTTAACATAAATAATCATTTCCATCATTTTAATAGACCACAAGGTTTTCATTTCTCATAAATATATGTCCCATGCATAGAGATAAAAAAATAATCATTCATATGGATTGAACACCTGGTAACCGACATTAACAAGATGCATATAAGAATATCCTCTATCATTCCGGGAAATCCTTCGGACATGATAAAAACGAATTCGAAGTACTAAAGCATCCGGTACTTTGAATGGGGTTCGTTAGGCCCAATAGATCTATCTTTAGGATTCGCGTCAATTAGTAGATCGGTTTACTAATTCTTAGGTTACCAAGCAAAAAGGGGCATATTCGGCTTCGATCATTCAACCATATAATGTAGTTTCGAATACTTGTGTCTATTTCGTAAAACATTTATAAAAGCGCATGTATTCTCAGTCCCAAAATATATATTGCAAAAGCATTTAAAAAGGGAGCAAATGAAACTCACCTAATGTATTTTGTAGTAAAAATACATATGACAAAACTGAATAATGCAGGGTTGGCCTTGGATTCACGAACCTATATCATTTGTATAACTATTAACACGTATAATTGTAATCGAGCGAGTATATATAAATTATTATTAATAATATGCTTGTTATATTATATGTAATTTAATATATTTAATTTGTATATTTTATATATACCAATATTTATCTTTCTTTATAACAGGTTACAAATAAAAACTTATACTAGGGTTTTTATATGATAAAAATGTATTTATATAACAATTGATATCTTTTATAATTTAAATTAGTATCATAAAAAAATAATATGGTGATATGTATTACTAATATTATAGTAATGAAATTTTTATGTACGAATATCTATTTGTACTAATTTTGATAATGATTAGTGATAATAATGATAATGATCTTTCATTTATAATTTCCTTAAAAATAGTATATTTACTTTAAAAATCTATTTTCATGAACCTGCTAATTTCAAAAATAATGATATTGATAATACTAATAATAATACCAGTATTAGTTCTCATTTTAACAAAGTGTTAATAATTATAATGATAATGGTTTTTAACAATAACAATATTAATGTTAATAATCGTGCTAGTAATAATAATAATAATAATAATAATAATAATGATAGCATTAATAATAGTTCTGATGATAATATTAATTGATAATATGGTAATAGCACTAATTTTAATGATAATGATAATAGGTTGTATTATTTTCCTAGTAATGATAATAATAATCTTAATCATGATAATACTTATAATAATAATTATAATGATAGTACTAATAATCATAATGATAATACTAGTATTACTAATAATACTTCTTAATAATAATAGTAATACTAATAATAGCATTAGTAATAACAATGTTAAAGATAATAATAATCATAATAATAATAAATAATAATAATGATAATGATAATAATAAAAATAATAAGGTAGTTAAATGACTACCTCAAAAGGAGCTTGTTTTTATAAAAAAATCGCGAACTGGACTCGAACCCCTGACCTCTCGCACACCCGAACACACTCAACACCACTCCACCACCTCTACGTTTCTGATTAAACTCCAAACAGATTTCTTTTAACTTCTAACTCAAGGTGTTCATCTTCTTCATCAATGAATTCAATTCAAACTCAACCCAACTCCAATCCGCGAATTATAATCAGTTTAAGACTTACTGTTATTATTCATACACTTATTTGTGTTTATATACTTTGAAAGAAAAAAAATAATAAAGACAGAAACCAGGGACTGCCCGTCGCTTGTAACATCCCGCCTTTTTCCGTTTACTTTTCCGTTTAACTATTTTAAACTCCGTTATATGTTTATAACATCTCCCGTTAATACGCGTTTCAAATTATCTCGTTTAGGTAATTTAACGCACCCGACTACGACTTGAGGGACTTGTTTTGCCAAAATCCCAAAATGGTGACTAGCACTTGACTAGTCAACCATCTTCCACCTCCATTTTTCATTTTCTTTTCTCTTTTTATTCTCTACTTTCATATTTTCTTTAAATTCATCAAAAAGCAAATCTTCATCCATATTCAATCGATCAAGCTTCGGGCCAAACAAATTACATATTTGAACTCCTCGTGATCTCCTCTTCGATTCCATACCAATCTCATTGCATTTGGGTAACTTTCTAAAATCACTAATTTTATGTGTTCTTGAGATTTTTGAGTTAAAAGGTTGTTAATTAGTGTCTATGGCTCAAGTCTAGTATGATTATGTGATTTGTATGTTTGTTCTTGCTATTTTGATGTAACTAGTTCATATTGAAAGTTCACATGCTTAATCTTGAGTTTTGAGTGTTCATATGTTTTTTGATGCTAAGAGTTCATGTTTTAATCTTATTCCTAGTGTTACTAGCTTCGTTATGATGTATGGTTTGGTTAAAGAAACCTTCTAAACTTGATTATGAAATTTGGTGAATTTGAGTTAGGGTTTCATGAACTAGAAATGGACTTTTGATGCTTTAAATGACACGAAATGCTAATTGTAAGTGTTAGGTTGTGTTGTATGATTAATTACCTTCGAAACGGCATATTGTTCATGTAATTTGGTTACCGAATCATTAAATGGCATTTATGACTTGTATGCATTGAATGAGGAACATTAATTGCGGTTTTTGGTTGTTATAAGTGGAAGTTTGATTGATGATATGTGTTTAGTTGCATTCCTCGTCAAAACACCTTTCCAACGATGTATGATAAGCGTTATATGTATTTGCGGGTCAAGTGTTGTGTTAGAATTGGTTTTGGTTCGTGCATATCTTTGAAAAACAGGAAAATAGCTGAACAGCAGGTGGCGCGGCGCGCACCTCACCCCGCGCGGCGCGCAGAACAACCTGGACAGATTCTGACCTCCGTGTCCCATTTCACGTGAAATGTTTGACTAGCTACCGACCTCCGATTCACATGAAACTTGTTTTAATATACTTATATATGAATAATTAGCATAGAAAATTTGTTCGGGACCCGACCCGAACATGTTGACTTTTTCGTTGACTTTGACCGACCAAAGTTTGACTTTTTGTCAAACTTAACCAATTGATTATGCAATCTTTCTAACTTGTTTCTATACATGTATCTTGCATGAAACTTGACTATTTGCTTCACATGCTTCATAATCGAGTCGTGTTGAGCCATAGGACTAATTGAGCAACTTTGACCCTTCGTGACTATCGTTATTGATACAACCTATTTGTTTAGGTCGAGGCTAGCGTTGTCCTTTGCGCACATTACTTGTTGAAGTACTTATTTACTCTTGCAATCAAAGGTGAGATCATAGTCCCACTTTTACACTTTTATACTTATATTTGGGATGAGAAAACATAAACGTTTCATTTTACAAAGTGAACACAAGTACGAAAACAAACATTCTACGTACGAGTTAGAACAAAAAGCCTCAATTCAATTATCATTAGTTACACTTGCAGGGTGTAAGCGAGAACTTATGTTGTGTGGCCATACGGGTTTGACAAACCCTCATTCGGACGGTTCGCTACCGTTAATCGGATGAAATATATTTTCGGGGATAAGTGTATGTTCTGACACTATATTAATGGGGTTTCGTGATAGTTAAGCCTTGATAATTGGGTGCTCGTGATATCAACTTTTAGAATGGTTTATTATTATTTCAACGTGACAACACTTGTGGTTCAACTTACTTACTCACTTACTTACTTACTAAACCTATGATTTCACCAACGTTTTCGTTGACAGATTCTCTATGTTTTTCTCAGGTCCTTGAACTTAGGTGATACATGCTTCCGCACATACTTTTGATACTTGCATTGGATGTCGAGTATACTTGCATACGTGGAGCGTCTTTTTGGCTACTTTAAACTATGTCGCACGTGTTTCATATGAACTATAACTTTTGATATGTACTTGTCTTGGGAATTACTTTTGTAAACGTTGAAACATCCTTTTATGAAATGAATGCGACATATTTTCGATCAAACTTTGTTATAAATGCTTATGACCATGTAATGGGACCATACTTAGACGACGCCGTCACTTGACGATTTGTCGGGGTCTCTACAAGTGGTATCAGAGCCTTGGTTGTAGGGATTTAGAGTTCATTGGTGTCGACCCCGAGTCATAGGGTACATTGATGAGTCTAGACTACAACCGGCATATAGACTTGACATAGGAATTACTTGACTACTTGTGCATTATACTCGAACTCTCTTACTCATATCTACTCTTATTCTATCTTACTCTTGAGTTGTATAATTTAATTGACACGCCACCTTGACTATATGTAGTAATGTCGAATGCACATATGAATTAGGGTAATATAATTTCCGGGATTATATTACGGTGACTCATATGAACATACCGACATTATGACATAAAGAATTTAAGGCGAGTCAAGGATAATTTTCTCTTTATCTTTATTCCATATCACGGTTAGTATTATTTAGAATACTAACCAACGGTATTCTTTTGTTTTGAAGGAACAATGCCTCCTCGCCGTGTACGACGCAATGAAACTCCCGAACAAGCTTTGCAACGCATGATAGCCACCGCCGTGGATGCGGCCATGGCCGGTCACTCGTCCAACAATAACAATAACAACAATAACAACAACAATAACGAAGGAGCCGGTAACTCTAGCGAAGGGTGCTCCTACAAAGCTTTCACGGGGTGCAAACCTCACACTTATGATGGAACCGGGGGACCGGTTGTGCTTACTCGTTGGTTTGAACAAACCGAGGCAGTCTTTAGCATAAGCGGTTGTCGGGACCAAGATAAGGTCAAATACTCCACCCACACTTTCTCCGGTGTTGCCCTCACGTGGTGGAACACCTATGTTCAATCGGTGGGAATCGATGAAGCTCATGCCCTTTCTTGGGCCGATTTGAAGGAAAAGATGATTGTTGAATATTTTCCGCGCGAAGAAACCCGCAAGCTTGAGCAAGAGTTAAGAGCTTTGAAGGCAGTCGGAAACGACCTCAAGGCTTACAATCTACGCTTCGTCAAACTATCTTTGATGTGTCCCAATCTCGTTAGCCCCGAATCTCAAAGGATTGAGCTCTACATGCACGGTCTTCCAAAAAGCATCAAACAAGGGGTGATGTCATCCAAACCCACTACTCATCAAGCCGCTATGAACATGGCCCACCAATTAATTGAGACGGTTGACGAAATTGTAGTGTCGGCTCCTAAGGCCGAGGACAAGTCGGGTGGCAACAAAAGGAAATGGGAAGCCACTCCATCAACCAATTACAACAACAACACCTTCACCAAAAAGCCTTTCAACAATGACAGTAAGAAAATTTATGGTGGAAATAAACCCTTTTGCAACAAATGTCACAAACATCATTACGGGGAATGTGGCAATTTATTTTGTCACCGGTGCCAAAAGAATGGTCATGTGGCCAATGATTGTAGAAGTGCCGCCCCCGTCGCTCGAAAGGGGCCCAATCCTCCAAGGACGGTCACTTGTTATGAATGTGGCCAAACGGGCCATTATAAGAACGAATGCCCGAAAAAGAAAGCCAACCCCAACAACCGAGGCCGAGCCTTTAACATCAACACCGAGGAAGCCCGAGATGACAATGAACTAGTCACGGGTACGTTTCTTCTCAACAACACTTATGTTACTTGCTTATTTGATTCGGGTGCCGATAAATGTTTTGTGTCTAAGACTTTGGCTCCTACTCTTTCCGCTCCACCACACCCTTTAGATACTACTTACTCCATCGAGGTGGCCGATGGAAAACTCTTAAGTGCCGACACATATTACCGGGGGTGTACTTTAAATATTTTGGGTAATGAATTTGAAATTGACTTGATACCCATAGAACTAGGGAGTTTTGATGTAATAATCGGTATGAATTGGATGGTCAAAAATAAATCTCACATTCTTTGCGATCTTCACGCAATCCGAATTCCTATCGAGAATGGTGAACCATTGATTGTCTATGGCGACAAGAATTTCACCGGACTCAATCTCGTTTCGTGCCTTAAAGTTCGAAAGCTACTTCGCAAGGGTTGTTTTGCGATTCTTGCTCACGTTAAGAAAGTTGAGGCCGACGAAAAGCGCATCGATGATGTGCCAATTGTTAGTGACTTTTCCGATGTATTTCCCGACGAATTACCGGGTCTTCCACCTCATCGACCGGTTAAATTTCAAATCGATCTTATACCGGGAGCCGCACCCGTAGCGCGTGCACCATATAGACTCGCTCCATCCGAAATGCACGAATTGCAAAGTCAAATCCAAGAGTTAATTGACCGTGGTTTCATTCAACCTAGCCATTCACCATGGGGCGCTCCGATTTTGTTCGTCAAGAAGAAAGACGGATCCCTACGAATGTGCATCGATTATCGTGAATTGAACAAATTAATGATTAAAAACCGATATCCTCTTCCGCGCATTGATGACCTCTTTGATCAACTACAAGGTTCTCGTGTATATTCAAAAATCGATCTCCGTTCGGGTTATCATCAACTAAGGGTTAAGGGGGAAGATGTCTCCAAAACCGCCTTCCGGACTCGTTATGGTAGTTATGAATTCCTTGTCATGCCTTTCGGTCTCACTAACGCACCGGCGGTGTTTATGGATCTCATGAACCGCGTGTGCAAACCTTACCTCGACAAATTCGTTATCGTGTTCATCGACGATATTTTGGTCTATTCTAAAAGCGAAGAGGAACACAAAGAACATCTCCGACTCGTGCTTGAACTCTTGAGAAAAGAACAACTCTATGCCAAGTTCTCCAAGTGTGAATTTTGGTTGAAGGAAGTTCAATTCCTCGGTCACGTTGTAAGTGATCAAGGCATTAAGGTCGATCCCGCAAAAATCGAAGCCATTAGTAAATGGGAGACTCCTACTACTCCTACTCAAATTCGTCAATTCTTAGGTCTCGCCGGATACTATCGTAAATTCATCAAGGATTTCTCCTTAATCGCTCGCCCTCTAACCGCGTTAACTCACAAGGAACGAAAGTTCATTTGGTCATCCGAACAAGAAACCGCTTTCCAAATCTTGAAAACTAAGCTAACCACCGCTCCTATCTTGTCGCTTCCCGAAGGCAATGATGATTTTGTCGTATATTGCGATGCCTCGAAAAACGGTTATGGGTGCGTATTAATGCAACGAAAGAAAGTCATTGCTTATGCATCTCGACAACTCAAGGTTCACGAACGAAACTACACGACACATGATCTTGAACTCGGAGCCATCATCTTTGCACTTAAGTTATGGAGACATCATCTTCTTGGTACCAAGACTACTATCTTTACCGATCACAAAAGTCTCCAACATATCTTCGATCAAAAGCAACTAAACATGAGACAACGACGGTGGATTGAAACCTTGAACGATTACAATTGTGAGCTTCGTTACCACCCCGGAAAGGCAAATGTAGTGGCCGATGCCTTAAGTCGAAAGGAAAGAACGGTACCTCTTCGCGTCCGAGCATTAAACATCACCATCCACTCCAACCTTAATAGCCAAATTCGTGTAGCTCAAGAGGAGGCTCTTAAGGACAACCACATCGGACGTGAACTTTTAAACATCCTCGTCTCTCGATTCGAAGTTAAGGAGAACGGACTTTGATATTACGCCGGAAGAATTTGGGTGCCTAGATATGGCGATTTACGAAACCTCATCATAGACGAAGCCCACAAATCACGATACTCGATTCATCCCAGCGCCAATAAGATGTACCATGACCTTAAAGAACAATATTGGTGGCCGAACATCAAAAAGGAAGTTGCTAGATACGTTGCCAAATGTTTGACTTGCGCAAAAGTCAAAGCCGAACACCAAAGACCGTCCGGGTTACTTCAACAACCCGAGATCCCGCAATGGAAGTGGGAAAGGATCACGATGGATTTTGAAATGTCCCGTTCTTATTGATTAAAAACGTTCCATATTAATTGATTTCGTTGCGAGGTTTTGACCTCTATATGAGACGTTTTTCAAAGACTGCATTCATTTTTAAAACAAACCATAACCTTTATTTCATAGATAAAGGTTTTAAAAAGCTTTACGTAGATTATCAAATAATGATAATCTAAAATATCCTGTTTACACACGACCATTACATAATGGTTTACAATACAAATATGTTACAACAAAATAAGTTTCTTGAATGCAGTTTTTACACAATATCATACAAGCATGGACTCTAAATCTCGTCCTTATTTAAGTATGCGACAGCGGAAGCTCTTAATAATCACCTGAGAATAAACATGCTTAAAACGTCAACAAAAATGTTGGTGAGTTATAGGTTTAACCTATATATATCAAATCATAATAATAGACCACATGATTTCATATTTCAATACACATCCCATACATAGAGATAAAAATCATTCATATGGTGAACACCTGGTAACCAACATTAATAAGATGCATATATAAGAATATCCCCATCATTCCGGGACACCCTTCGGATATGATATAAATTTCGAAGTACTAAAGCATCCGGTACTTTGGATGGGGTTTGTTAAGCCCAATAGATCTATCTTTAGGATTCGCATCAATTAGGGTGTATGTTCCCTAATTCTTAGATTACCAGACTTAATAAAAAGGGGCATATTCGATTTCGATAATTCAACCATAGAATGTAGTTTCACGTACTTGTTTCTATTTTGTAAATCATTTATAAAACCTGCATGTA
Organism: Rutidosis leptorrhynchoides; assembly: GCF_046630445.1. Lineage (NCBI taxonomy): Eukaryota > Viridiplantae > Streptophyta > Magnoliopsida > Asterales > Asteraceae > Rutidosis > Rutidosis leptorrhynchoides. The sequence continues at coordinate 371,268,044 of NC_092343.1, read as the reverse complement.
TTCTCATCCCAAAAATATTAGATTTTAAAAGTGGGACTATAACTCACTTTCACAGATTTTTACTTCGTCGGGAAGTAAGACTTGGCCACTGGTTGATTCACGAACCTATAACAATATATACATATATATCAAAGTATGTTCAAAATATATTTACAACACTTTTAATATATTTTGATGTTTTAAGTTTATTAAGTCAGCTGTCCTCGTTAGTAACCTACAACTAGTTGTCCACAGTTATATGTACAGAAATAAATCGATAAATATTATCTTGAATCAATCCACGACCCAGTGTATACGTATCTCAGTATTGATCACAACTCAAACTATATATATTTTGGAATCAACCTCAACCCTGTATAACTAACTCCAACATTCACATATAGAGTGTCTATGGTTGTTCCGAAATATATATAGATGTGTCGACATGATAGGTCGAAACATTGTATACGTGTCTATGGTATCTCAAGATTACATAATATACAATACAAGTTGATTAAGTTATGGTTGGAATAGATTTGTTACCAATTTTCACGTACCTAAAATGAGAAAAATTATCCAATCTTGTTTTACCCATAACTTCTTCATTTTAAATCCGTTTTGAGTGAATCAAATTGCTATGGTTTCATATTGAACTCTATTTTATGAATCTAAACAGAAAAAGTATAGGTTTATAGTCGGAAAAATAAGTTACAAGTTGTTTTTGTAAAGGTAGTCATTTCAGTCGAAAGAACGACGTCTAGATGACCATTTTAGAAAACATACTTCCACTTTGAGTTTAACCATAATTTTTGGATATAGTTTCATGTTCATAATAAAAATCATTTTCTCAGAATAACAACTTTTAAATCAAAGTTTATCATAGTTTTTAATTAACTAACCCAAAACAGCCCGCGGTGTTACTACGACGGCGTAAATCCGGTTTTACGGTGTTTTTCGTGTTTCCAGGTTTTAAATCATTAAGTTAGCATATCATATAGATATAGAATATGTGTTTAGTTGATTTTAAAATTCAAGTTAGGAGGATTAACTTTTTTTTGCGAACAAGTTTAGAATTAACTAAACTATGTTCTAGTGATTACAAGTTTAAACCTTCGAATAAGATAGCTTTATATGTATGAATCGAATGATGTTATGAACATAATTACTACCTTAAGTTCCTTGGATAAACCTACTGGAAAAGAGAAAAATGGATCTAGCTTCAACGGATCCTTGGATGGCTCGAAGTTCTTGAAGCAGAATCATGACACGAAAACAAGTTCAAGTAAGATCATCACTTGAAATAAGATTGTTATAGTTATAGAAATTGAACCAAAGTTTGAATATGATTATTACCTTGTATTAGAATGATAACCTACTGTAAGAAACAAAGATTTCTTGAGGTTGGATGATCACCTTACAAGATTGGAAGTGAGCTAGCAAACTTGAAAGTATTCTTGATTTTATGTAACTAGAACTTGTAAAATATATGAAGAACACTTAGAACTTGAAGATAGAACTTGAGAGAGATCAATTAGATGAAGAAAATTGAAGAATTAAAGTGTTTGTAGGTGTTTTTGGTCGTTGGTGTATGGATTAGATATAAAGGATATGTAATTTTGTTTTCATGTAAATAAGTCATGAATGATTACTCAAATTTTTGTAATTTTATGAGATATTTCATGCTAGTTGCCAAATGATGGTTCCCACATGTGTTAGGTGACTCACATGGGCTGCTAAGAGCTGATCATTGGAGTATATATACCAATAGTACATACATCTAAAAGCTGTGTATTGTACGAGTACGAAAACGGGTGCATACTAGTAGAATTGTTGATGAAACTGAACGAGGATGTAATTGTAAGCATTTTTGTTAAGTAGAAGTATTTTGATAAGTGTATTGAAGTCTTTAAAAAGTGTATAAATACATATTAAAACACTACATGTATATACATTTTAACTGAGTCGTTAAGTCATCGTTAGTCGTTACATGTAAATGTTGTTTTGAAACCTTTAGGTTAACGATCTTGTTGAATGTTGTTAACCCATTATTTATTATAACAAATGAGATTTTAAATTGTTATATTATCATGATATTATTATATATAATATATCTTAGTATGATATATATACAGTTAAATGTCGTTACAACGATAATCGTTACATATATGTCATGTTTCGAAATCATTAAGTTAGTAGTCTTATTTTTACAGATGTATTTCATTGTTAATACACTTAATAATATATTTACTTATCATTTAACATAATTAACCAAGTGTATCAATATCTTAATATGATTCATATGTACCTAGTAAGACGTTGTTATAACGATAATCGTTATATATATCGTTTTCGAGTTTCTTAAATTAATAGTCTCATTTTTATGTATATAACTCATTGTTAAAATACCTAATGAGATACATACTTATAATAAAATTATGTTAACTATATATATATATAACCATATATATGTCATCGTATAGTTTTTATAAGTTTTAACGTTCGTGAATCACCGGTCAACTTGGGTGGTCAATTGTCTATATGAAACCTATTTCAATTAATCAAGTCTTAACAAGTTTGATTGCTTAACATGTTGGAAACATTTAATCATGTAAATATCAATCTCAATTAATATATATAAACATGGAAAAGTTCGGGTCACTACAGTACCTACCCGTTAAATAAATTTCGTCCCGAAATTTTAAGCTGTTGAAGGTGTTGACGAATCTTCTGGAAATAGATGCGGGTATTTCTTCTTCATCTGATCTTCACGCTCCCAGGTGAACTCGGGTCCTCTACGAGCATTCCATCGAACCTTAACAATTGGTATCTTGTTTTGCTTAAGTCTTTTAACCTCACGATCCATTATTTCGACGGGTTCTTCGACGAATTGAAGTTTTTCATTGATTTGGATTTCATCTAACGGAATAGTGAGATCTTCTTTAGCAAAACATTTCTTCAAATTCGAGACGTGGAAAGTGTTATGTACAGCCGCGAGTTGTTGAGGTAACTCAAGTCGGTATGCTACTGGTCCGACACGATCAATAATCTTGAATGGTCCAATATACCTTGGATTTAATTTCCCTCGTTTACCAAATCGAACAACGCCTTTCCAAGGTGCAACTTTAAGCATGACCATCTCTCCAATTTCAAATTCTATATCTTTTCTTTTAATGTCAGCGTAGCTCTTTTGTCGACTTTGGGCGGTTTTCAATCGTTGTTGAATTTGGATGATCTTCTCGGTAGTTTCTTGTATAATCTCTGGACCCGTAATCTGTCTATCCCCCACTTCACTCCAACAAATTGGAGACCTGCACTTTCTACCATAAAGTGCTTCAAACGGCGCCATCTCAATGCTTGAATGGTAGCTGTTGTTGTAGGAAAATTCTGCTAACGGTAGATGTCGATCCCAACTGTTTCCGAAATCAATAACACATGCTCGTAGCATGTCTTCAAGCGTTTGTATCGTCCTTTCGCTCTGCCCATCAGTTTGTGGATGATAGGCAGTACTCATGTCTAGACGAGTTCCTAATGCTTGCTGTAATGTCTGCCAGAATCTTGAAATAAATCTGCCATCCCTATCAGAGATAATAGAGATTGGTATTCCATGTCTGGAGACGACTTCCTTCAAATACAGTCGTGCTAACTTCTCCATCTTGTCATCTTCTCTTATTGGCAGGAAGTGTGCTGATTTGGTGAGACGATCAACTATTACCCAAATAGTATCAAAACCACTTGCAGTCCTTGGAAATTTAGTGATGAAATCCATGGTAATGTTTTCCCATTTCCATTCTGGGATTTCGGGTTGTTGAAGTAGACCTGATGGTTTCTGATGCTCAGCTTTGACCTTAGAACACGTCAAACATTCTCCTACGTATTTAGCAACATTGGCTTTCATACCCGGCCACCAAAAATGTTTCTTGAGATCCTTGTACATCTTCCCCGTTCCAGGATGTATTAAGTATCTGGTTTTATGAGCTTCTCTAAGTACCATTTCTCTCATATCTCCAAATTTTGGTACCCAAATCCTTTCAGCCCTATACCGGGTTCCGTCTTCCCGAATATTAAGATGCTTCTCCGATCCTTTGGGTATTTCATCCTTTAAATTTCCCTCTTTTAAAACTCCTTGTTGCGCCTCTTTTATTTGAGTAGTAAGGTTATTATGAATCATTATATTCATAGATTTTACTCGAATGGGTTCTCTGTCCTTCCTGCTCAAGGCATCGGCTACCACATTTGCCTTCCCCGGGTGGTAACGAATCTCAAAGTCGTAATCATTCAACAATTCAATCCACCTACGCTGCCTCATATTCAGTTGTTTCTGATTAAATATGTGTTGAAGACTTTTGTGGTCGGTATATATAATACTTTTGACCCCATATAAGTAGTGCCTCCAAGTCTTTAATGCAAAAACAACCGCGCCTAATTCCAAATCATGCGTCGTATAATTTTGCTCGTAAATCTTCAATTGTCTAGAGGCATAAGCAATCACCTTCGTTCGTTGCATTAATACACAACCGAGACCTTGCTTTGATGCGTCACAATAAATCACAAAATCATCATTCCCTTCAGGCAATGACAATATAGGTGCCGTAGTTAGCTTTTTCTTCAATAACTGAAACGCTTTCTCTTGTTCATCCTTCCATTCAAATTTCTTCCCTTTATGCGTTAATGCAGTCAAGGGTTTTGCTATTCTGGAAAAGTCTTGGATGAACCTTCTGTAGTAACCAGCTAGTCCTAAAAACTGGCGTATGTGTTTCGGAGTTTTCGGGGTTTCCCACTTTTCAACAGTTTCTATCTTTGCCGGATCCACCTTAATACCTTCTTTGTTCACTATGTGGCCGAGGAATTGAACTTCTTCCAACCAAAATGCACACTTTGAAAACTTAGCGTACAATTCTTCCTTCCTCAATACTTCTAACACCTTTCTCAAATGTTCACCGTGTTCTTGGTCATTCTTTGAGTAAATAAGTATGTCATCAATGAAAACAATGACAAACTTGTCAAGGTATGGTCCACACACTCGGTTCATAAGGTCCATGAACACAGCTGGTGCATTAGTTAAACCAAACGGCATGACCATAAACTCGTAATGACCGTAACGTGTTCTGAAAGCAGTCTTTGGAATATCATCTTATTTCACCCGCATTTGATGATACCCGGAACGTAAGTCAATCTTTGAATAAACAGATGAGCCTTGTAGTTGATCAAATAAGTCGTCGATTCTCGGTAGTGGGTAGCGGTTCTTGATGGTAAGTTTGTTCAACTCTCGATAGTCGATACACAACCTGAATGTACCATCTTTCTTCTTGACAAACAAAACAGGAGCTCCCCACGGTGATGTGCTTGGTCGAATGAAACCACGCTCTAAAAGTTCTTGTAATTGGCTTTGCAGTTCTTTCATCTCGCTGGGTGCGAGTCTGTAAGGAGCACGAGCTATTGGTGCAGCTCCTGGTACAAGATCTATTTGAAATTCAACGGATCGATGTGGGGGTAATCCCGGTAATTCTTTCGGAAATACATCGGGAAATTCTTTTGCAATGGGAACATCATTGATGCTCTTTTCTTCAGTTTGTACTTTCTCGACGTGTGCTAGAACAGCATAGCAACCTTTTCTTATTAGTTTTTGTGCCTTCAAATTACTAATAAGATGTAGCTTCGTGTTGCCCTTTTCTCCGTACACCATTAAGGGTTTTCCTTTTTCTCGTATAATGTGAATTGCATTTTTGTAACAGACGATCTCTGCTTTCACTTCTTTCAACCAGTCCATACCGATTATCACATCAAAACTCCCTAACTCTACTGGTATCAAATCAATCTTAAATGTTTCGCTAACCAGTTTAATTTCTCGATTCCGACATATATTATCTGCTGAAATTAATTTACCATTTGCTAATTCGAGTAAAAATTTACTATCCAAAGGCGTCAATGGACAACTTAATTTAGCACAAAAATCTCTACTCATATAGCTTCTATCCGCACCCGAATCAAATAAAATGTAAGCAGATTTATTGTCAATAAGAAACGTACCCGTAACAAGCTCCGGGTCTTCCTGTGCCTCTGCTGCATTAATATTGAAAACTCTTCCGCGGCCTTGTCCATTCGTGTTCTCCTGGTTCGGGCAATTTCTAATAATGTGGCCCGGTTTTCCACATTTATAACTAACTACATTGGCATAACTTTCTCCGACACTACTTGCTCCGCCATTACTCGTTCCGACACCATTTGTTCCTTTCGTTCTATTAACCCCTGGTCCGTAGACCTCACACTTCGCCGCGCTATGACCATTTCTTTTACACTTGTTGCAAAATTTGGTGCAGAACCCCGAGTGATACTTTTCACACCTTTGGCATAGCTGCTTCTGATTGTTGTTGTTGTTGCGGTTATTATTGTTGTTGGGATGATTGTTGTAGTTGCTGTTGTTGTTGTTGTTATTGTTGTTGTTGTTGTTGGGCCGTTTGTTGTAGTTGCGATTGATGTTGCGATTGTTGGGATAATTGTTGCGATTATTGTTGTAATTGCTGTTGTTGTTGTATTGGTGATTCTTATCACCGTTTTCCTCCCACTTTCTTTTGACTTGCGTCATATTGGCCTCTTCAGCAGTCTGTTCTTTAATTCTTTCTTCAATCTGGTTCACTAGTTTGTGAGCCATTCTACATGCCTGTTGTATGGAGGCGGGCTCGTGTGAACTTATATCTTCTTGGATTCTTTCCGGTAATCCTTTCACAAACGCGTCGATCTTCTCTTCCTCATCTTCGAATGCTCCCGGACACAATAGGCACAATTCTGTGAATCGTCTTTCGTACGTGGTAATATCAAATCCTTGGGTTCATAACCCTCTAAGTTCTGTCTTGAGCTTATTGACCTCGGTTCTGGGACGGTACTTCTCGTTCATCAAGTGCTTGAATGCTGACCACGGTAGTGCGTACGCATCGTCTTGTCCCACTTGCTCTAGATAGGTATTCCACCATGTTAACGCAGAACCTGTGAAGGTATGCGTAGCGTACTTCACTTTGTCCTCTTCAGTACACTTACTTATGGCAAACACCGATTCGACCTTCTCGGTCCACCGTTTCAATCCGATCGGTCCTTCGGTTCCATCAAATTCCAAAGGTTTGCAGGCAGTGAATTCTTTGTAGGTGCATCCTACACGATTTCCTGTACTGCCAGATCCAAGGTTATTGTTGGTATGTAGCGCAGCCTGTACTGCGGCTATGTTTGAAGCTAGAAAAGTACGGAATTCCTCTTCATTCATATTCACGGTGTGTCGAGTAGTCGGTGCCATTTCCTTCAAAATAGTCAAATGGAACAAGTTAATCATACAGAATGTTAAGAGTAGTTAATAGTATTTCGTAGCATAATATGAACTCATTTATAAAAGCTTTTTCTTCATATTAGCGTTTTATAAGTTTAAATTCGGGTAGTACCTACCCGTTAAGTTCATACTTAGTAGCTAATATACAATTCAACTACTACAATTCTATATGAAAAACTGGTTATAATAATATTTCGCGTTCAAACTTTTACACAATATTTTACAAACTTACAATACCGCTTATTTTACATATAGCATGAAATATAGCACACAATAAATTTGATACAAGATGGTTGTGAAGATAATTCTAGCTAGTACAAAAGTCGTTCAGCAAAGGCAATAAAGACACGTAATTCATACGTCCAGAAACAAGTCATGCATTCTGGTTTTACCAGGATTACTTCCCATCCTTGGTCTTGTGGAACATAACCATTATGGCCGTTGATAAGACAGCGTGTTGTAACATCGTCAAAGGGGCGAGGGTTACGTAATGTCCAACAGTCCCGTAACAATCTAAAAACCTCATTTCTTACCCCAATTACCGACTCCGTCACTTGTGGGAACGTTTTGTTTAATGGTTGTAGCCCGATGTTCTTGTTCTCACTTTGGTGAGAAGCGAACATTACTAATCCGTAAGCATAACATGCTTCTTTATGTTGCATGTTAGCCGCTTTTTCTAAATCACGAAGTCCAATATTCGGATATATTGAGTCAAAATAATTTCTTAACCCATTGCGTAAAATAGCATTTGGGTTCCCCGCAATATATGCGTCAAAGTAAACACATCGTAACTTATGGGTTTCCCAATGTGATATCCCCCATCTTTCATACGAAAGTCTCTTATAAACCAAGACATTCTTGGAACGTTCTTCGAATGTCTTACAAACTGATCTCGCCTTAAATAGTTGTGCCGAGGAATTCTGGCCGACTCTAGACAAGATTTCATCAATCATGTCTCCGGGTAGGTCTCTTAAAATATTGGGTTGTCTATCCATTTTGTGTTTTTAAACTGTAAAATAGACAAGAGTTAGATTCATAAAAAAAATACTTATTAATACAAGTAATTTTTACATATATCATAAAGCATAAGAACACTATATTACATATATTACACCACACGAATACAACTATCTTATTCCGACTCGCTCGTTTCTTCTTCTTCGGTTTTGGTTCGTTTTGCCAAGTTTATAGGGATATATGATGTTCCCCTAATACTAACTGTCGTTTTCCACAACGGTTTAGAAAAAACCTGGTGGTTTAGAGGTTCCCGGGTCATTGTTACAACTTAAGGACTTCGGGGGTTGACGATACATATAAAGTTCATCGGGGTTGGAATTAGATTTCTCTATTTTTATGCCCTTTCCCTTATTATTTTCTTTTGCCTTTTTAAATTCAGTTGGGGTAATTTCTATAACATCATCGGAATTCTCGTCGGAATCCGATTCATCGGAGAATTGGTAATCCTCCCAATATTTTGCTTCCTTGGCGGAAACACCATTGACCATAATTAACCTTGGTCGGTTGGTTGAGGATTTTCTTTTACTTAACCGTTTTATTATTTCCCCCACCGGTTCTATTTCTTCACCCGGTTCCGATTCTTCTTCCGATTCCGATTCTTCTTCCGGTTCCGACTCTTCTTCCGGTTCCTCTTCGGGAACTTGTGAATCAGTCCACGAATCATTCCAATTTACATTTGACTCTTCATTATTATTAGGTGAGTCAATGGGACTTGTTCTAGAGGTAGACATCTATCACATAATATCAAACGCGTTAAGAGATTAATATATCACATAATATTCACATGTTAAAAAATATATAGTTTCCAACAAAATTTGTTAAGCAATCATTTTTCAAGTAAACACGGTCGAAGTCCAGACTCACTAATGCATCCTAAAAAACTCGATAAGACATACTAATGCAAAATTCTGGTTCTCTAAGACCAACGCTCGGATACCAACTGATATGCCCCGTTCTTATTGATTAAAAACGTTCCATATTAATTGATTTCGTTGCGAGGTTTTGACCTCTATATGAGACGTTTTTCAAAGACTGCATTCATTTTTAAAACAAACCATAACCTTTATTTCATAGATAAAGGTTTTAAAAAGCTTTACGTAGATTATCAAATAATGATAATCTAAAATATCCTGTTTACACACGACCATTACATAATGGTTTACAATACAAATATGTTACAACAAAATAAGTTTCTTGAATGCAGTTTTTACACAATATCATACAAGCATGGACTCCAAATCTCGTCCTTATTTAAGTATGCGACAGCGGAAGCTCTTAATAATCACCTGAGAATAAACATGCTTAAAACGTCAACAAAAATGTTGGTGAGTTATAGGTTTAACCTATATATATCAAATCATAATAATAGACCACATGATTTCATATTTCAATACACATCCCATACATAGAGATAAAAATCATTCATATGGTGAACACCTGGTAACCAACATTAACAAGATGCATATATAAGAATATCCCCATCATTCCGGGACACCCTTCGGATATGATATAAATTTCGAAGTACTAAAGCATCCGGTACTTTGGATGGGGTTTGTTAAGCCCAATAGATCTATCTTTAGGATTCGCGTCAATTAGGGTGTCTGTTCCCTAATTCTTAGATTACCAGACTTAATAAAAAGGGGCATATTCGATTTCGATAATTCAACCATAGAATGTAGTTTCACGTACTTGTGTCTATTTTGTAAATCATTTATAAAACCTGCATGTATTCTCATCCCAAAAATATTAGATTTTAAAAGTGGGACTATAACTCACTTTCACAGATTTTTACTTCGTCGGGAAGTAAGACTTGGCCACTGGTTGATTCACGAACCTATAACAATATATACATATATATCAAAGTATGTTCAAAATATATTTACAACACTTTTAATATATTTTGATGTTTTAAGTTTATTAAGTCAGCTGTCCTCGTTAGTAACCTACAACTAGTTGTCCACAGTTAGATGTACAGAAATAAATCGATAAATATTATCTTGAATCAATCCACGACCCAGTGTATACGTATCTCAGTATTGATCACAACTCAAACTATATATATTTTGGAATCAACCTCAACCCTGTATAGCTAACTCCAACATTCACATATAGAGTGTCTATGGTTGTTCCGAAATATATATAGATGTGTCGACATGATAGGTCGAAACATTGTATACGTGTCTATGGTATCTCAAGATTACATAATATACAATACAAGTTGATTAAGTTATGGTTGGAATAGATTTGTTACCAATTTTCACGTAGCTAAAATGAGAAAAATTATCCAATCTTCTTTTACCCATAACTTCTTCATTTTAAATCCGTTTTGAGTGAATCAAATTGCTATGGTTTCATATTGAACTCTATTTTATGAATCTAAATAGAAAAAGTATAGGTTTATAGTCGGAAAAATAAGTTACAAGTCGTTTTTGTAAAGGTAGTCATTTCAGTCGAAAGAACGACGTCTAGATGACCATTTTAGAAAACATACTTCCACTTTGAGTTTAACCATAATTTTTGGATATAGTTTCATGTTCATAATAAAAATCATTTTCTCAGAATAACAACTTTTAAATCAAAGTTTATCATAGTTTTTAATTAACTAACCCAAAACAGCCCGCGGTGTTACTACGACGGCGTAAATTCGGTTTTACGGTGTTTTTCGTGTTTCCAGGTTTTAAATCATTAAGTTAGCATATCATATAGATATAGAATATGTGTTTAGTTGATTTTAAAATTCAAGTTAGAAGGATTAACTTTTGTTTGCGAACAAGTTTAGAATTAACTAAACTATGTTCTAGTGATTACAAGTTTAAACCTTCGAATAAGATAGCTTTATATGTATGAATCGAATGATGTTATGAACATCATTACTACCTTAAGTTCCTTGGATAAACCTACTGGAAAAGAGAAAAATGGATCTAGCTTCAACGGATCCTTGGATGGCTCGAAGTTCTTGAAGCAGAATCATGACACGAAAACAAGTTCAAGTAAGATCATCACTTGAAATAAGATTGTTATAGTTATAGAAATTGAACCAAAGTTTGAATATGATTATTACCTTGTATTAGAATGATAACCTACTGTAAGAAACAAAGATTTCTTGAGGTTGGATGATCACCTTACAAGATTGGAAGTGAGCTAGCAAACTTGAAAGTATTCTTGATTTTATGTAACTAGAACTTGTAAAATATATGAAGAACACTTAGAACTTGAAGATAGAACTTGAGAGAGATCAATTAGATGAAGAAAATTGAAGAATTAAAGTGTTTGTAGGTGTTTTTGGTCGTTGGTGTATGGATTAGATATAAAGGATATGTAATTTTTTTTTCATGTAAATAAGTCATGAATGATTACTCATATTTTTGTAATTTTATGAGATATTTCATGCTAGTTGCCAAATGATGGTTCCCACATGTGTTAGGTGACTCACATGGGCTGCTAAGAGCTGATCATTGGAGTATATATACCAATAGTACATACATCTAAAAGCTGTGTATTGTACGAGTACGAATACGGGTGCATACGAGTAGAATTGTTGATGAAACTGAACGAGGATGTAATTGTAAGCATTTTTGTTATGTAGAAGTATTTTGATAAGTGTATTGAAGTCTTTCAAAAGTGTATAAATACATATTAAAACACTACATGTATATACATTTTAACTGAGTCGTTAAGTCATCGTTAGTCGTTACATGTAAATGTTGTTTTGAAACCTTTAGGTTAACGATCTTGTTGAATGTTGTTAACCCATTATTTATTATAACAAATGAGATGTTAAATTGTTATATTATCATGATATTATTATATATAATATATCTTAGTATGATATATATACAGTTAAATGTCATTACAACGATAATCGTTACATATATGTCATGTTTCGAAATCATTAAGTTAGTAGTCTTATTTTTACAGATGTATTTCATTGTTAATACACTTAATAATATATTTACTTATCATTTAACATAATTAACCAAGTGTATCAATATCTTAATATGATTCATATGTACCTAGTAAGACGTTGTTATAACGATAATCGTTATATATATCGTTTTCGAGTTTCTTAAATTAATAGTCTCATTTTTATGTATATAACTCATTGTTAAAATACCTAATGAGATACATACTTATAATAAAATCATGTTAACTATATATATATATATATATATATATATATATATATATATATATATATATATATATATATATATATATAACCATATATATGTCATCGTATAGTTTTTACAAGTTTTAACGTTCGTGAATCACTTGTCAACTTGGGTGGTCAATTGTCTATATGAAACCTATTTCAATTAATCAAGTCTTAACAAGTTTGATTGCTTAACATGTTGGAAACATTTAATCATGTAAATATCAATCTCAATTAATATATATAAACATGGAAAAGTTCGGGTCACTACAGATTTTATCACCAAACTACCAAAAACGTCGGGCGGTTATGATACTATTTGGGTCATTGTCGATCGCCTCACCAAATCCGCGCACTTTCTCGCCATGAAAGAGACCGACAAAATGGAGAAACTTGCACGACTTTACATTAAGGAGATTGTAGCCCGACACGGTGTACCTTTATCGATTATCTCCGACCGAGATGTTCGTTTCGTTTCTAGATTTTGGCGTACTTTACAAGAAGCGTTGGGAACGCGTTTGGACATGAGCACCGCATATCATCCTCAAACCGATGGGCAAAGTGAACGTACAATACAAACCTTGGAAGATATGCTACGAGCTTGTGTTGTTGATTTTGGAAAAGCTTGGGACAAGCACTTACCTCTCGCCGAGTTCTCTTATAACAATAGTTATCACGCGAGTATTAAGGCCGCACCTTTTGAAGCATTATATGGCCGAAAATGTCGCTCTCCTCTTTGTTGGGCCGAAGTGGGTGACGTGCAAATTTCCGGGCCCGAACTCATTCATGAAACCACCGAGAAGATCCTTCAAATCCGAGATAGGCTTCGGACGGCCCGGAGTCGTCAAAAATGCTATACCGACAAAAGACGCAAAGACCTCAAATTTCAAGTCAGTGACCGCGTCATGTTAAAAGTCGCACCTTGGAAAGGTGTCATCCGTTTTGGGAAACGTGGGAAACTAAATCCGCGGTATGTTGGTCCTTTCGAAATCTTAGAGCGTGTTGGAACCGTTGCGTATCGTTTGGATCTTCCGCCTCAACTAAGCTCCGTCCATCCTACTTTTCATGTATCTAACTTGAAGAAATGTCTTGCCGAGCCCGATATCATCGTCCCTCTCGAGGAACTTACTATTAATGACAAACTTCATTTTGTGGAGGAACCGGTTGAAGTTGTGGACTACGTCGAGAAGGAATTAAAACAGAGCCGGATCCCGATTGTTAAGGTCTGATGGAACGCCAAAAGAGGAGCCGAGTTTACTTGGGAAAGGGAAGATCAAATGCGAAAGAAATACTCTCATCTATTTCCGATTCCGGAACCGTCGGATTCAGAGGAAGAGACAACGATTACTACGCATGCTTAATTTCGGGACGAAATTTCTTTTAAGGAGTAGGTAATGTATCATCCCGCCTTTTTCCGTTTACTTTTCTGTTTAACTATTTTAAACTCCGTTATATGTTTATAACATCTCCCGTTAATACGCGTTTCAAATTATCTCATTTAGGTAATTTAACGCACCCGACTACGACTTGAGGGACTTGTTTTGCCAAAACCCCAAAATGGTGACTAGCACTTGACTAGTCAACCATCTTCCACCTCCATTTTTCATTTTCTTTTCTCTTTTTATTCTCTACTTTCATATTTTCTTTAAATTCATCAAAAAGCAAATCTTCATCCATATTCAATCGATCAAGCTTCGGGCCAAACAAATTACATATTTGAACTCCTCGTGATCTCCTCTTCGATTCCATACCAATCTCATTGCATTTGGGTAACTTTCTAAAATCACTAATTTTATGTGTTCTTGAGATTTTTGAGTTAAAAGGTTGTTAATTAGTGTCTATGGCTCAAGTCTAGTATGATTATGTGATTTGTATGTTTGTTCTTGCTATTTTGATGTAACTAGTTCATATTGAAAGTTCACATGCTTAATCTTGAGTTTTGAGTGTTCATATGTTGTTTGATGCTAAGAGTTCATGTTTTAATCTTATTCCTAGTGTTACTAGCTTCGTTATGATGTATGGTTTGGTTAAAGAAACCTTCTAAACTTGATTATGAAATTTGGTGAATTTGAGTTAGGGTTTCATGAACTAGAAATGGACTTTTGATGCTTTAAATGACACGAAATGCTAATTGTAAGTGTTAGGTTGTGTTGTATGCTTAATTACCTTCGAAACGGCATATTGTTCATGTAATTTGGTTACCGAATCATTAAATGGCATTTATGACTTGTATGCATTGAATGAGGAACATTAATTGCGGTTTTTGGTTGTTATAAGTGGAAGTTTGATTGATGATATGTGTTTAGTTGCATTCCTCGTCAAAACACCTTTCCAACGATGTATGATAAGCGTTATATGTATTTGCGGGTCAAGTGTTGTGTTAGAATTGGTTTTGGTTCGTGCATATCTTTGAAAAACAGGAAAATAGCTGAACAGCAGGTGGCGCGGTGCGCACCTCACCCCGCGCGGCGCGCAGAACAACCTGGACAGATTCTGACCTCCGTGTCCCATTTCACGTGAAATGTTTGACTAGCTACCGACCTCCGATTCACATGAAACTTGTTTTAATATACTTATATATGAATAATTAGCATAGAAAATTTGTTCGGGACCCGAACCGAACATGTTGACTTTTTCATTGACTTTGACCGACCAAAGTTTGACTTTTTGTCAAACTTAACCAATTGATTATGCAATCTTTCTAACTTGTTTCTATACATGTATCTTGCATGAAACTTGACTATTTGCTTCACATGCTTCATAATCGAGTCGTGTTGAGCCATAGGACTAATTGAGCAACTTTGACCCTTCGTGACTATCGTTATTGATACAACCTATTTGTTTAGGTCGAGGCTAGCGTTGTCCTTTGCGCACATTACTTGTTGAAGTACTTATTTACTCTTGCAATCAAAGGTGAGATCATAGTCCCACTTTTACACTTTTATACTTATATTTGGGATGAGAAAACATAAACGTTTCATTTTACAAAGTGAACACAAGTACGAAAACAAACATTCTACGTACGAGTTAGAACAAAAAGCCTCAATTCAATTATCATTAGTTACACTTGCAGGGTGTAAGCGAGAACTTATGTTGTGTGGCCATACGGGTTTGACAAACCCTCATTCGGACGGTTCGCTACCGTTAATCGGATGAAATATATTTTCGGGGATAAGTGTATGTTCTGACACTATATTAATGGGGTTTCGTGATAGTTAAGCCTTGATAATTGGGTGCTCGTGATATCAACTTTTAGAATGGTTTATTATTATTTCAACGTGACAACACTTGTGGTTCAACTTACTTACTCACTTACTTACTTACTAAACCTATGATTTCACCAACGTTTTCGTTGACAGATTCTCTATGTTTTTCTCAGGTCCTTGAACTTAGGTGATACATGCTTCCGCACATACTTTTGATACTTGCATTGGATGTCGAGTATACTTGCATACGTGGAGCGTCTTTTTGGCTACTTTAAACTATGTCGCACGTGTTTCATATGAACTATAACTTTTGATATGTACTTGTCTTGGGAATTACTTTTGTAAACGTTGAAACATCCTTTTATGAAATGAATGCGACATATTTTCGATCAAACTTTGTTATAAATGCTTATGACCATGTAATGGGACCATACTTAGACGACGCCGTCACTTGACGATTTGTCGGGGTCTCTACAAGTGGTATCAGAGCCTTGGTTGTAGGGATTTAGAGTTCATTGGTGTCGACCCCGAGTCATAGGGTACATTGATGAGTCTAGACTACAACCGGCATATAGACTTGACATAGGAATTACTTGACTACTTGTGCATTATACTCGAACTCTCTTACTCATATCTACTCTTATTCTATCTTACTCTTGAGTTGTATAATTTAATTGACACGCCACCTTGACTATATGTAGTAATGTCGAATGCACATATGAATTAGGGTAATATAATTTCCGGGATTATATTACGGTGACTCATATGAACATACCGACATTATGACATAAAGAATTTAAGGCGAGTCAAGGATAATTTTCTCTTTATCTTTATTCCATATCACGGTTAGTATTATTTAGAATACTAACCAACGGTATTCTTTTGTTTTGAAGGAACAATGCCTCCTCGCCGTGTACGACGCAATGAAACTCCCGAACAAGCTTTGCAACGCATGATAGCCACCGCCGTGGATGCGGCCATGGCCGGTCACTCGTCCAACAATAACAATAACAACAACAATAACGAAGGAGCCGGTAACTCTAGCGAAGGGTGCTCCTACAAAGCTTTCACGGGGTGCAAACCTCACACTTATGATGGAACCGGGGGACCGGTTGTGCTTACTCGTTGGTTTGAACAAACCGAGGCAGTCTTTAGCATAAGCGGTTGTCGGGACCAAGATAAGGTCAAATACTCCACCCACACTTTCTCCGGTGTTGCCCTCACGTGGTGGAACACCTATGTTCAATCGGTGGGAATCGATGAAGCTCATGCCCTTTCTTGGGCCGATTTGAAGGAAAAGATGATTGTTGAATATTTTCCGCGCGAAGAAACCCGCAAGCTTGAGCAAGAGTTAAGAGCTTTGAAGGCGGTCGGAAACGACCTCAAGGCTTACAATCTACGCTTCGTCAAACTATCTTTGATGTGTCCCAATCTCGTTAGCCCCGAATCTCAAAGGATTGAGCTCTACATGCACGGTCTTCCAAAAAGCATCAAACAAGGGGTGATGTCATCCAAACCCACTACTCATCAAGCCGCTATGAACATGGCCCGCCAATTAATTGAGACGGTTGACGAAATTGTAGTGTCGGCTCCTAAGGCCGAGGACAAGTCGGGTGGCAACAAAAGGAAATGGATATACTTGATGTGCAGCGGGGTAGTATATAAAATAGTTATTAATTTTAGCAGAAAACACTATTAAATACGATACAATTTTACACAAGATATTTATTTATTTATAGAATGGATATACTTAAACCTTGCTACAACACTTATAGGCAGTGTACCTAATCGTACAGTAGTGTAGTTTTTAGTAAGTCCGGTTCGTTCCACAGGGAAATCTTTAAACAAAGTTCAACGCTATATTAGTTTACTTTTATAAAAATACAAACATATATATAAGTAATATTATTATTATAAAGGGGGTTTTTACCGTTTAATGACCGGTTTGTCGATTTTAAGACTTTAGTCGCAGTTAAAACCTAATGTAAAATATAAAATAAATACAAGACTTAAATTAAAGCGTAAAGTAAATAACGATAATGAAATTGCGAATAATAAAAGTGCGATGAAATAAACTTGCGATAATTAAAAAGTACGATAATTAAAAGTGCGATTAAATAACAATAAATAAAAGTGCGATAATTAGAAGTGCAATTAAATATAAAATAAAGGAAATTAAATATGAAATAAAAGAATTATGCTTATTTAAACTTCCGTAATCATGATGTTTGACGTGTTGATTTTAGTTTTATGCCCATGGGTTAATTGTCCTTTGTCCTGGATTATTTAATATGTCCGTCTGGTTTTTGTCCATAACAGTCCATCAGTCATAAATATAAATTGCAAGTGTCCTTGTCAAATTATTATTATACCCGAAGTTAAATATTCCAACTAATTGGGGATTCGAATTGTAACAAGGTTTTAATACTTTGTTTAATGAATACACCAGGTTATCAACTGCGTGTAAACCAAGGTTTTACTACTTTGTTAACAATTACACCAATTACCCTTGAATGTAATTTCACCCCTGTTTTAATTATTCTAGTGGCTATTAATCCATTCCCGTGTCCGGTTAAATGAACGATTATTCGTACATATAAATACCCCGCCCATCATGTCCGATCGAGTGTATATGGTAATTTATAGGGACGCCCAATTGTAAATCTTTATATTAACATTAACAAACTTTCATTTAGTTAAACAAATATAAAGCCCATTAATAGCCCATAGTCTAATTTCCACAAGTGTCGTTCTTTTGTCCAAACCCCAATTATGGTACAAAGCCCAATTACCCAATTTTAGTAATTAGCCCAACATCATGATTACTTCGTTTTAAATAAGCATAATAATAACTTAGCTACGAGACATTAATATAAAAAGGTTGAACATAACTTACAATGATTAAAAATAGCGTAGCGTTACACGGACAGAATTTCGACTTACACCCTTACAATATTCGCTACATACCCTTATTATTAGGATTTAAAATTAAAATTTAAAATTAAAATATAAATTATATATATATATTACGTATATATTGAGAGATGAGAGAAATAAGATATGAAATTTGATCAGAATTCGGTTTGCTTTATAGCCAGAGTTGAATTTTGGGGCTCCGCGACTCGCGGCAAAAACCCCTTCAAACTCCGCGAGTCGCGGAGGATGTATTTACAGCTCACACCCTTGGAGTTTCTCTGCCGACGGTTTTATATATATAAATATAATATATATATAATTAATATAATTAATTATATATTATATTATATTTATATACATAGTTAACTTGTAATTTTTAGTCCGTTGCGTCGAGCGTTAAGAGTTGACTCTAGTCCCGGTTCCGGATTTTCGAACGTCCTTGCGTACAATTTAATATCTTGTACTTTGCGTTTTGAATCTTGTACTCTTGTAATTTCGAGACGTTTCTTATCAATAATTGGAACCTTTTTGATTGTCTTTTGTACTTTTGAGCTTTTTGGTCGTTTGCGTCTTCAATTCGTCGAATCTGTCTTTTGTCTTCACCTTTTATTATTTAAACGAATATCTCTTGTAAATAGAACAATTGCAACTAAAAGCTTGTCTTTCTTGAGGAATAATGCTATGAAATATATGTTCATTTTTAGCATTATCAAATATTCCCACACTTGAGCGTTGCTTGTCCTCAAGCAATATCGTCTTGAAATACTAGAATCACTTCTTTATTCTTCACACTTTGTACATCAGTGATTTCTATACGGCGGTATAAACAATGGTAGTAACGATGTGGTTTACAGTCCCACATGACTATAAAAATTTAGATCCATTAAGGAAATTGGATCTTTATGAAAACATTTGATCTTTTGAAATCTTGTTTTTACCCTAGATAAGTTTTCCGGAATAACCCTTTACCGGTGTTTGCAAAATATTTTTGTGGGTTTGGTGGGTTTCAGATTTGAAAATTTTAGCTCAAAACTTGCGGTTTTGTGTCACCCACTTGCTAACCTTGTATTAGGAAAGCAACACATCCAGTTTACTTGTTCCGTATATTACCTTTCGGTAAACTACCGTCCGGTTGTAAAGGAAAGCGTTGAACAAGCAACTGTTAAGGCAATGTCCCGTGACATGCTTTTGATTATGGTCTATAACGTGTCGGACGCAATTACTATCCTTGGTAGGAGCAATAGTAAAGCTCACCCTTATAATTTTTCGGTCTGGCACAAGGTCCTGTCTTTGACCATGCTATGCAACCACCGTTCTTACGGTTGACACCCGATTTAGTTCAGGTGACCTAATGAATTCCAGGTGAATTCCTAGGATTTTACGTTCAATGGTAATGAACGCATTGAAAATAGGGTTTTCAGAAAACAAATCGGTTTGTAATTTTGATCAAAATATTTTCTCGTTTAAGCTCGAGTTTAGATATCATTGAATTCCATGAGTTTTAATTCTCAATCTTTAAGGTCAATCTCTAGGATTGAGTAATATCAGTCTTAAAAGCTGATTTTTAATCTTTAAGGAGATTATCCTTTCTGGGGATCTGATTCATTAGTCTTATCCAGCTAATTTGCATGGTGCCCCCCATTATACGAGATAAATCCTTCTCATGGTTAGGATAAATCTGACCACTTGGCGACCCTGTTTAATGCTGAGGTCCGTGGATTTCCTGCTGATTTTAGTGATGACTTTTCTAGATTTTTCGTCAACCTACAGCTGGTCTGGACGACAACTTCATGACCTAAATCAAGAAGCGCGTGTCTTTTTCGGAAGACTTTACTTCCTTTTAATGATGGAATTGATTCATCGTGTAGATCCATCTTTTCTTTTCTTTCATTGGGTAAAACAGTTTAGTTTAGTCCAAAGCAAAAGTATTTTCAGTTATTTGTTACAGATATATGTGACATATGTTTAAAATAACTTGGTAAATTTTCCCACACTTGGCTTTTTATTTTTCTTTTTATCGTCCTCTATTCCATTTTAAATGAATTTTGACCTTTTAGTTTGTTTCTTAATTTATGTTCTTTCTGAGATAACAATAATTTCGGTGTTAAAACCTAGTTTTATCGTTCATAAATATGTATAAACATGATTTGAATTCATTTAATTGAAAATTTTGAAAAATTTTACTAGAATTGGGTAGTCAGTATATAAGACTAGGGCTGTTCTTTTTTATCAGAGAGCACTAGATTCTAATACAACTACTGCTTTACTAGTATTTTTAATGGTAACCAAGTGTTTAATATAAAAATTTTAAAAATCCGAAAGAATTTAACCCCTTCCCACACTTAAGATCTTGCAATGCCCTCATTTGCAAGAAATCAGTAACAATATAAATTATTGAGGGTGATTTGTGTGAAAATGATTAAATTTTTACCAAAGTTTCCAAATATATTGGCGTTTGTTTGCTGAATGATAAATGGTGCACATCATTTGTTCATTCCGTCTTGTTGTTATTTCACATATATTTTGCATCTTGTCGTCAAAATTAGTTGCTTTTGCTGAACTTAATGCCAGTTTTTGAAAATGCGTTGTTTTACCCTGTTGTGTACATAAGATAAACTGCAAACATATATACATATTTTTGAAGTTTGGTATATTACCCCACATTCAAAAATTATTAAAATCTAAGAATAAAAGTTAGATAATTATAAAAATGATTACAATATTAACAAAAGTATTAAACATATCAATAATTTCAAATTACAAAATAAAAAAAAAGTAAACTAAGGATGATATTGGTACCAATAGGGGTTCCACGCATAACCATAAGTGCTATAGAATGCTTCGGCAGGGTCATACGTAGGATATGGTGGCTGCATCTCTATCGACCAAGGAGGGAAGACGGGTTTCGGTGTAGGAATATAGTTTCTACCTATATGTTGGCAATGCGCTATGATCTGGTTCTGATGAACTTGCCAATCTTCAAATGCTCTCTGTCTAGCATTTTCGTATTCCTGAGAAGCTATAAACCTATGCATTTCTTGCATTTCATTCCCCCCTCCTACATTACCTTGCTCCTGGTTTCTCTCCACCTGTGGATGTCTACCATGGTATCGTACTGCGGCGTTATTTCGCCTCTTCAAAACTTTCGCACCATGGTATACATTTAAACCTATAGTGTCGCGGGGTTCCGGCTCTTCTAGTAATAATCCCCCCCGACTTATATCCACACCGAGATATACACCAATCAAAGTAATAAAAATACCACCTCCTATTATGCTATGTGGTCGCATCCCCCGAACCATAGCTGATAAATAATAACCCACACAATATGGTATACTTACAGCGCTTTGTGGGTCTCGAATACACATATGGTAAAACAAATCTTGTTCATTTACTTTTTCTTTGTTCTTACCCCTTTGTGTAATCGAATTAGCTAAAAACCTATGTATCACTCTTAATTCGGCTCTATCTATATCCAAATAAGAGTAGTTTCCCCCTTTGAAACGGTGATGGCTTGTCATTTGACTCCACACACCGTGTGTATCAAAATTCTCATCTATCTTTCTACCGTTTAGTATCAATCCTCTACAATCGGCAGACGCTAACTCCTCAGGCGTATATATACGTAAAGCCTGAGCCATGTCCAGTAAAGACATGTGGCGCATCGAACCGCCTAACAAAAATCTAATAAAAGAACGATCGGTTAAACTAGCTACCCGATCATTCAACTCTATACTACATAACAACTCTTCACACCATACTTTATATACAGGTCTGCGTATGGTGAATAAACATATCCAGTCATTAAAAGAAGAATTACCATACCTCTGTACAAGTAATTCCCTAATTGGCCCGGCCAATTCTACAGCTTCTAAGGGTCCCCATTCTATGACCCTCGGTACCTCAACAACCTTGGAATGAAGAGTATGCAAACCCCGTTGATATTTTGGATAATCTATCCAAAGTCTGTCAAATCTCAGGTTCGGGTGCAATTCTTCCAAATGCATATCGGAAAAGGTCATGACTGGATGAGGTACATCCTGCTTGTAGTAGTTATCTACCTCCTGTTGTTCCAAATTCTCAGCAGGAGCATTGCGGGCTTGGGATGAAGATTCACCCCTTTCATTCTGCAAAACACATCAAACACAAATTTTGTGCATCCAAATATGCATTAGTGTCAGCAAAATCATCAATCAAAATAATTACAATGACATTATCAATTTATATCAAACTTAAGCTTATTTTCACATTTTTATCAAATCTACACTTTTTCAAATAAGCATATACGAAAATTTTCGCCAAGTTCATAAGCATTCAACTCAAATAACATGTCAAAATAATCATTACTAGCAATCAAACAAGTCTCAAATGGCATTATCTTTCAAAAATCAAGTTCATGAATTTTAGACTTGAAAAAGTCCACTTTAATTCTCAAAATCATGTTTAGGCTCAAAGTTTGGATCATTTAACTACCTAGACATGTTACACTACTCAATTTAGCAACAATTCATGACAAAAATCGGCCATAACCTGTTTATATCAAAAAGCCCCAAATTGCTCAAGAACACAAACCCTAGATTATTCAAAATTTGAAGTTTAAGGCTTCTAATCATGTTAAACAGCATCAATCTATGTTATACAAGCATAATACATAAACAATTTAAGTCTAATTACACTAAAAAGCATCAAAATCAAATTGGGGAAAAAATAGCTCAAGAACATCAAATTTCGAATTAAATGGTGTTTAGGTGTAGAAATTTACCGTTTTTCTTGAGTAATTCTTAGATAGCATCCTTCTCAACATGATTTTAGCAAAAAATTTGGTGATTAACGGTTAAAAATTGGGATTTTTGGGGGTGATTTTCGGGTTTTTTCGGCAGTATATCGCTGTGTTTTTGGGTGTTTTTGTGTGGGTGAAGTGAACTGATCGTGCAGTTCTTTATATTTTTTTTCGGATTTTCGGTCCCTCCGCGAGTCGCGGAGGTTTTTCACTTCAAACTCCGCGAGTCGCGGAGTTTGCTCTTTTTTTTTTTTTTTTTTTTTTTATAATCTTTAACTTATAAAAACAATTAAGAAATTAATTTTAAAATTTTGTTTCCCTTGTTATTTAGGACGAGGTCGTTTCGGATCGATGTCCTAGTCCGTCCTTCGACAAAATTTTAAAATTTGTCTTTTTGTAGCGATTGTTTTAAAAGCTAAGATTTTTGGGTTTTTTTAATTTTTTTGGCATACTTTAAATCAATAAGATTAAAAATAATGATAATAAAAGTTCTCGTCCCTCCCTCGGGTAAAGCAATTTCGGTTCAAAGACCTAGTCTTCAACTTACGACGAATTTTAAAAATCATATTCTTAACTTAATGAGATAAAGTAAATTTTTGTTTTTAAATTCACACAACTTAAATATAAAATTCAAAATTAATATTAAAAATTCACACCAAACTTAATTTAAAAATTCATAAATTCATATCAAACTTATATTAATTTTTCAAATATTTACAATTTTAAATATATTGTTTTTACAAAGTTTACAATATTAATTTAAGATTTAAATATTAATTTTAAAAACATGGTAAAAATAAATTTAAAAATCTTTTTGTCTTTTTATCCCACTTTAATCAATCAAATATTATCAAAAATATGCGCCCCTCTTTTCGGTAAAGTAATTTCGGTTCCAAGACCTAATTTAACTTATGACGAATTTTTGAAATATTTTGGGTTGATTGATTAAAGATATTTATACCTTAAGAATAAACGTTAAATTTCGCAGTGATGTAATAAATTTTTGAATGATATCAATAATTTCGGTCGCCAAACCTAATTTTATTTAATACCAATTTAATACTTTTTAGCGAACAAATTAGCGTTTATTATCAAAAGGTTAAAAATAAAAATAAAAATAAAAACTGTACAGACATACCTGTGAAATAGATTTCTTAGTTATATGATCTATTATATTCATAAGATAGTCGGTTTAATTGGTTTTCCATGGCTACATAGGCGTAACCTCGAGCATTCATTGTCTTTTCTTCTAAACATATGAACGGTCCGTCTCTGCATAAAGTAACAAATTCGGTATTTGAATAGGTTTGATTATTTGAACATTTACCTCCATGTGACCATTTTCCGCATTTGTGACATCGTTCTAGGTGTCGTGCTCTTCTTTTCGCTGCGGATTTTGATTTTCCTTTACCAAATTGTAACTTATTATCTTCGCATCTGGATTCTTTTCTAACTCCGTCCATTCTTTCTCTGATTACTGATACTAATTCACTCGGTAGTATGTCATTATTACGTTTAGTGATCAAAGCGTGTAGCATTAGACCATGGTTTAGTTCACAGGCAGTCTTCATTTCGTAAAAACCTAAAAAAAATAAAAATTCAGAATGGGGGGAGAAGACAAGTTCTTTAGGGTCTGCTAGGGAAAGACCATTCGGGTTTCATTTTCGAGAACTACACGAAAACAGACAATCTAACTCTAACAGAAATACATATTATCCTTTAAAGACTTGATTCTCCCCACACTTAGTTAGCTGTGGTATCGAAATTGTGATTAACTTCGTTGTCGACTTCCATCGGACCATGTATGTAATGTTTAACTCTGTGACCATTAACTTTAAATTCTATCCCATTTGAATTTATTAATTCTATCGTTCCGTATGGGAAAACTCTTTTGACTATGAATGGTCCAGACCATCTTGATTTCAATTTTCCAGGAAATAGCTTGAATCGTGAATTGAAAAGAAGAACTCTGTCTCCTTCTTTGAATTCTTTTGAACTTCTGATTCTTTTATCATGCCATTTCTTCGTTCTTTCTTTATAGATTAACGAATTTTCGTATGCTTCATGTCTTAATTCTTCTAATTCATTTAGTTGACTTAATCGTAGACGTCCAGCTTCATGTAAATCAAGATTACATGTTTTCAAAGCCCAAAATGCTTTGTGTTCAATTTCTACTGGAAGATGACATGCTTTTCCATAAACAAGTCTAAAAGGTGTGGTTCCAATTGGAGTTTTGTAGGCTGTTCTAAAAGCCTAGAGTGCATCCTCCAATTTAATGGACCATTCCTTCGGATTTGATCCTACGGTTTTCTCTAGAATACGTTTTAAAGCTCGGTTGGTATTTTCAACTTGTCCACTTGTTTGTGGATGATATGCGGTGGAGATTTTATGAGTTACTCCATATCTTTTAAGAACTTTCTCAAGTTGATTATTACAGAAATGAGTACCCCGATCACTTATTAAAGCTTTCGGTGTTCCAAACCTTGCAAAAAGATGTTTTAAAAAGTTGACTACAACTCGTGCATCGTTAGTTGGGAGAGCTTGTGCTTCCGCCCATTTAGATACATAATCAATGGCTACGAGTATATATAGATTATTATGAGATTTTGGAAATGGACCCATAAAGTCAATACCCCAAATGTCAAATACTTCACATACTTGGATGACATTTTGTGGCATTTCATCACGTTGACTTATTTTTCCGGCCCTTTGACATGCATCACAGGATTTGCAAAGAAGGTGTGCGTCTTTGTAAATTGTAGGCCAATAGAATCCAGCTTCATAAACTTTTCTTGCTGTTAGTTGAGGCCCATAATGCCCTCCTGTTGGTCCTGTGTGACAATGGTTTAAAATTTTACTAGCTTCATCTCCAAATACACATCGGCGTATTATTCCATCGGGACAACTTTTAAACAGATGTGGATCTTCCCAGAAATAGTGTTTTATATCACTGAAGAATTTCTTTCGTCTTTGGTACGATAATCCTTTTTCAAGGAATCCACAAACTAAGTAGTTTGCATAGTCTGCAAACCATGGGATTTCTTTATAATCTATCTTCAATAGATATTCGTCAGGAAAGTTGTCTTGTATGGCCGATTCATTTAGAACTTCTAATTCGGGATTTTCAAGACTAGAAAGATGATCAGCGGCGAGATTTTCTGCTCCTCTTTTATCTCGGATTTCAATATCAAACTCTTGTAAGAGTAAGATCCAACGGATTAATCTTGGTTTAGCATCTTGTTTTGAAAATAGGTATCTAAGAGCAGAATGGTCGGTATAGACCACCGTTTTTGCTAGAACGAGATATGATCGAAATTTGTCAAAAGCAAAGACAATAGCAAGGAGTTCTTTTTCAGTAGTTGTATAGTTCGTTTGTGCTCCTTGTAATGTCTTACTAGCATAATATATAGGTTGAAATCGTTTTTCAATCCTTTGTCCTAAAACGGCTCCCATTGCAAAATCACTTGCATCGCACATTAGTTCAAATGGTAGATTCCAATTTGGTGTTATCATGATCGGTGCATTAGTGAGTTTTTCTTTAAGAATATTAAAAGATTTGATACACTCATCTGAAAAGATGAATGGCGCATCCTTTTCTAGGAGTTTATTCATAGGAGTGGCAATTTTTGAAAAATCTTTTATAAAACGTCGGTAAAAACCGGCATGCCCTAGAAAACTCCTAACTCCTCTAACATTTGTGGGATGTGGAAGTTTAGCAATTACATCTACTTTAGCTCTATCCACTTCAATTCCTTCTTTTGAAATTTTATGTCCAAGAACGATGCCTTCTTTAACCATGAAATGGCATTTCTCCCAATTAAGTACTAGATTTGATTTTTCGCATCTAATTAGCATTCGTTCCAGATTAACTAGACATGATTTAAATGTATCACCGAAGACTGAAAAGTCATCCATGAATACTTCCATGCATTCTTCTATCATGTCGTGAAAAATCGCCATCATACACCTTTGAAAGGTTGCAGGGGCGTTACAAAGTCCAAATGGCATGCGTTTGTAAGCAAAAGTACCATAAGGGCACGTGAATGTGGTTTTCTCTTGATCTTCGGGTGCTATTGGAATTTGAAAATATCCGGAAAATCCATCTAGAAAACAATAGTAACTATTTCCGGCTAATCTTTCCAACATTTGATCTATGAAAGGTAAGGGAAAGTGATCTTTTCTGGTGGCGTCATTTAATTTTCTATAATCAATACACACACGCCATCCTGTTACAGTCCTAGTAGGAATAAGCTCATTTTTCTCATTTGTAATGACAGTCATGCCACCCTTCTTAGGCACGCATTGAACTGGGCTTACCCATGGACTATCAGAAATTGGATATATCAAACCTGCATCTAGCAGTTTAATAATCTCTTTCTTAACTACATCTTGCATATTAGGATTTAGTCTTCGTTGGCGTTGCACATACGTTTTATGACCTTCTTCCATAAGGATTTTATGTGTGCAATACGAAGGACTTATTCCTTTAATATCATGAATCTTCCATGCAATGGCTGGTTTATGAGCTTTCAACACAGAAATGAGCTGTGATTTCTCATTTTCAGTAAGAGAAGACGATATTATTACAGGTAATTCAGATTCACCATGTAAATAAGCGTATTCCAAATGGTTTGGAAGTGGCTTTAACTCTAATTTCGGAGGTTCTTCTATCGATGATTTATATCGATATCTGTCTTCTTCTTTTAGCATTTGAATTTCTTCTGTTGTTGGTTCATATCCATTAGCTATAAGTGTAGCTAACATTTCAGCTTCATCAATTGGTTCATTACCTTCTCCTAAAGAACATTCTCCTGTTCCTTGTAATTCTGGAAATTCTTCTAATAATTCCGCATGTACATCTATAGTTTGAATATAATAACATGTATCATCTGAAGATTGTGGTTGTTGCATTGCTCTATCAACTGAAAAGGTAACACTCTCATCCTCTATACTTAGGGTCAGTTTCTTACCGAACACGTCTATCATTGCTTTAGCCGTGTTTAAGAATGGTCTTCCTAATATGAGAGGAACTTGAGAATCTTCTTCCATGTCCAAAACAACAAAATCTACTGGAAATACTAAAGTACCAACTTTAACTAGCATGTTCTCCATTATCCCTCTAGGATATTTTATTGATCTATCGGCTAGTTGTATGCTTATTCTGGTTGGTTTCAATTCTCCAAGGTCTAGTTTAGCGTATAGTGAATACGGCATTAGATTTATACTAGCACCTAAGTTTGCCAATGCTTCTATTGAACTAAGACTACCCAGAAAACATGGAATTGTGAAACTTCCTGGATCAGATAATTTTTCTGGTATCTTATTCAACAGCACTGCTGAACAATTAGCATTCATAGTAACAGCCGAGAGTTCTTCCATTTTCTTTCTATTTGAGATTAGATCTTTCAAGAATTTAGCATATCTAGGCATTCCTGAAATCACATCAATGAAAGGAAGATTTACATTTATCTGTTTAAACATATCCAAAAATTTGGATTGCTCGGCTTCAAGTTTTTCTTTCTTCATTTTACTCGGGTAAGGAAGTGGTGGTTGGTATGGTTTAACATAAGGTTTATCCTTAACTGTGTTATCTTCATTAACCTTTTCAACTACCGGTTCTTTTTCCTTATCTTGATCAGGTTGTGGTTCTTGTGGAGTAGGAATGGTTTCATCAGAAGTTACAGGTATTTCAGGTGGTTTAAGTGTTGTACCACTTCTTGTGGTAATGGCCTTAGCTGTTTCATTCCGGGGGTTAGCATTTGTATCACTAGGTAGACTTCCCGGTTTTCTTTCACCTATTAACCTTGCTAGGTTACTTACTTCTTGTTCCAGATTTTGAATAGAAGCTTGTTGATTTCTAAATGCTTGAGCATTTTGTTCATTGGTTTGTTTTTGAGATGTGAAAAACTGCGTTTGAGTTTCAACTAGCTTCGTCATCATATCTTCTAAATTCGGCTTTTTATCATCGGTTTGTTGTGGTGGTTTGTTTTGAAAATTAGGTCTTTGCTGATTATAATTATTATTGGATACTTGTTGATTGCTAGGACCTTGTTGGTTGTTGTATGGAATATTTCGGTTATAATTCTGGTTTTGATTGTAAATCGGTCTTGGCGGTTGATAATTATTCTGATAATTATTTCCAGGCCTTTGGTTTATGTATGAAATATTCTCTCTTTGTTCCATTGTTAATTCAATACTGAGACAATCTTTTGTCAAATGTGGTCCTCCACACTGCTCACAACTAATTCGTATAGCATGAATATCTTTAGTCATCTTTTCCATTCGTCTCTCGAAAGCATCTATCTTTGCCGAAATGGAATCTAAGTCATGGCTAGAATCGGCTCTAGCTGCTTTAGATGATCTAATGATATCTTTTTCTTGGTGCCACTCATGTGAGTGGGAAGCAGTATTATCAATAATTTTGTAAGCATCAGTTTCGGTTTTCTTCATAATAGAACCACCAGCTGCTATATCTATGTCTTTTCTTGTAGTGATGTCGCATCCTCGGTAGAATATTTGTACTATTTGACAGGTGTCTAAACCATGTTGCGGACATCCTCTTAATAACTTTCCATATCTTGTCCACGCCTCATATAGAGTTTCATTTGGCTTTTGTGTGAACGTAACAATTTCTGCTTGAAGTCTTACGGCTTTAGATGCAGGAAAGAATTGTTTAAGAAATTTGTCAATTAAAACATCCCATGTATCGATCGCCCCTTCAGGTAACGATTCCAACCAATCTTTGGCTTCTCCCTTTAAAGTCCAGGGAAATAACATGAGATATATTTGTTCATCCTCCACTTCTCGGATTTTAAATAGTGTGCAGATCCTATTAAAGGTACGTAGATGTTCATTTGGATCTTCCTTCGGCGCACCACTAAATTGGCATTGATTAGTCACCATGTGTAGAATTTGTCCTTTGATTTCATAATCTGGCGCATTAATGTCTGGATGAGTAATTGCGTGACCTTGGCCAGTGCGTTTAGCTCTCATTCGGTCTTCCATACTTAAAGGTTCCAGATTCTCCATAATTGAATTTGTTGAATCGGTATCACTGGATGATTCTGATTTAATGGTTCGTTCCTCAACAATCTCTGTTTGAATGATTGGTGGTTCCGGAGGAAAGTTTAATGGTTCAGGATCTACGAACCGTTCCTGAATATTCTCCGGATTCTCAATTGTGAGGTTGGGTTCAAAAAATGGATTATCGGAAATTTGAACTGAAGTACTTGGTTGACTAGATGATGATTCTAAAGAAAAATCAACGGCGGTTATATTTGTTAAACGATGTCTTGATCGAGTTACAGGTGGTGAACGTACAAAAGGTGATGAACGTCTTGCTCGGTGCATTCACTGAATATCCTATTAGTTTTAAAAAGGAAAGAAAAATTATAATAAGTTATCCAATCAATAGACTTTTCTAATTTTGCCCACGTTTCGAATAGCCAAAAGATGCAGCAGAGGGGCAGGATTCGTTTGGTCTCAATATAATTGAGGACTGTTTGGCTCCAATAACCCGGTCCACGTACAAATCCAACTATTACTACGAACCAGAAAATTTTGATGTCTATTAATTTAACCACTTAAAATAAATTTTCGTAATTTTAAGAAATTTAGATAAGAAGTAGAATAAAAATCTATGTCCTAAAACTAGAATAGCGAGAAATAAGAAAGAAAAAGAGTTCGTCGAAAAAAAAAAATCGAAAAAGGAAAAATAATGGTTGAAAAATAAAAGGTGACGGAAAAATAAAAGAAACTTATAAAAACTTAAAAATATTTGACTAACCTAACCTTATTACTACAACTAACTTAAAATTATAATCGCAAATTGAAATTACTAATTGGAATGATAATTGGTACATAGTAGAAGGTCTAAAAATATTAAAGCTTACAAGGAAAAACTAAATCCCAAATAGAAATAACTTAAAAAGAAACTAAAACTTAAAAAGGCGTCGCAAAATTCTAAAGCACCTAAATCTTAGTCTAAAGAAAAAGCACTTAAGGAATTCTACGGCAAAGCCTAAAAATCTAGGAGTAAAAATAACTATAGCAAAAACTAAGTTTAAAATTAAATATGAGCTAAAAAATACAAATATTACGCTACAACGATTAAAAAGGGACAAAATATAAAAATATATAAAAAGTTGTAAAAAGTACAATTTTTATAAAAATATTATTTTTATATTATTTTTTTAATAAAACTACAAATTTTACAATTTAATAAAAACTAATTAATACTAAATACATAATAAATAAAAAGTAAAAATAAAACTAAAACTAATAATAATAATAATAATAATAATTAGGTTTAAATAATAATTATAATTAATAATAATAACCCGTAATTAATGCAGTTTTAGGGTTTCTGTTCGCGTGTCAGAGTATCTCCGCGAGTCGCGGCAATTAAAGAAGAAAACCCCGCGAGTCGCGGGGTTCAGAAATTCAGTTGACAGCTTTGAAATTTTACGCGTTTTCTTTATTTATTTATTTTTTATTTTCTGTTTTCTATTTTTATATAAATAAAAGATGTTTAATAAAATTTATATTATTATAAACTAAAATAAAGATAAAGAAACTTATAAAACTTAAATATTTAACAAAATCTTAAAAATACATATATTTTTGTTTTTCTTTTTATATTTTTGAATAATTAAAACGTATTTTTACAAAAGCGAATTTTAATAAAAGTAGGCTAATTTTTTTTTTTTTTTTTTATATTAGCGTTGCGCTTCCGGCTTTTAAGAGTGATCCCCGGCAGCGGCGCCAAAAATACTTGATGTGCAGCGGGGTAGTATATAAAATAGTTATTAATTTTAGCAGAAAACACTATTAAATACGATACAATTTTACACAAGATATTTATTTATTTATAGAATGGATATACTTAAACCTTGCTACAACACTTATAGGCAGTGTACCTAATCGTACAGTAGTGTAGTTTTTAGTAAGTCCGGTTCGTTCCACAGGGAAATCTTTAAACAAAGTTCAACGCTATATTAGTTTACTTTTATAAAAATACAAACATATATATAAGTAATATTATTATTATAAAGGGGGTTTTTACCGTTTAATGACCGGTTTGTCGATTTTAAGACTTTAGTCGCAGTTAAAACCTAATGTAAAATATAAAATAAATACAAGACTTAAATTAAAGCGTAAAGTAAATAACGATAATGAAATTGCGAATAATAAAAGTGCGATGAAATAAACTTGCGATAATTAAAAAGTACGATAATTAAAAGTGCGATTAAATAACAATAAATAAAAGTGCAATAATTAGAAGTGCAATTAAATATAAAATAAAGGAAATTAAATATGAAATAAAAGAATTATGCTTATTTAAACTTCCGTAATCATGATGTTTGACGTGTTGATTTTAGTTTTATGTCCATGGGTTAATTGTCCTTTGTCCTGGATTATTTAATATGTCCGTCTGGTTTTTGTCCATAACAGTCCATCAGTCATAAATATAAATTGCAAGTGTCCTTGTCAAATTATTATTATACCCGAAGTTAAATATTCCAACTAATTGGGGATTCGAATTGTAACAAGGTTTTAATACTTTGTTTAATGAATACACCAGGTTATCGACTGCGTGTAAACCAAGGTTTTACTACTTTGTTAACAATTACACCAATTACCCTTGAATGTAATTTCACCCCTGTTTTAATTATTCTAGTGGCTATTAATCCATTCCCGTGTCCGGTTAAATGAACGATTATTCGTACATATAAATACCCCGCCCATCGTGTCCGATCGAGTGTATATGGTAATTTATAGGGACGCCCAATTGTAAATCTTTATATTAACATTAACAAACTTTCATTTAGTTAAACAAATATAAAGCCCATTAATAGCCCATAGTCTAATTTCCACAAGTGTCGTTCTTTTGTCCAAACCCCAATTATGGTACAAAGCCCAATTACCCAATTTTAGTAATTAGCCCAACATCATGATTACTTCGTTTTAAATAAGCATAATAATAACTTAGCTACGAGACATTAATATAAAAAGGTTGAACATAACTTACAATGATTAAAAATAGCGTAGCGTTACACGGACAGAATTTCGACTTACACCCTTACAATATTCGCTAACATACCCTTATTATTAGGATTTAAAATTAAAATTTAAAATTAAAATATAAATTATATATATATATATTACGTATATATTGAGAGATGAGAGAAATAAGATATGAAATTTGATCAGAATTCGGTTTGCTTTATAGCCAGAGTTGAATTTTGGGGCTCCGCGACTCGCGGCAAAAACCCCTTCAAACTCCGCGAGTCGCGGAGGATGTATTTACAGCTCACACCCTTGGAGTTTCTCTGCCGACGGTTTTATATATATAAATATAATATATATATAATTAATATAATTAATTATATATTATATTATATTTATATACATAGTTAACTTGTAATTTTTAGTCCGTTGCGTCGAGCGTTAAGAGTTGACTCTAGTCCCGGTTCCGGATTTTCGAACGTCCTTGCGTACAATTTAATATCTTGTACTTTGCGTTTTGAATCTTGTACTCTTGTAATTTCGAGACGTTTCTTATCAATAATTGGAACCTTTTTGATTGTCTTTTGTACTTTTGAGCTTTTTGGTCGTTTGCGTCTTCAATTCGTCGAATCTGTCTTTTGTCTTCACCTTTTATTATTTAAACGAATATCTCTTGTAAATAGAACAATTGCAACTAAAAGCTTGTCTTTCTTGAGGAATAATGCTATGAAATATATGTTCGTTTTTAGCATTATCAACATATTTTCGGTCAAACTTTGTTATAAATGCTTATGACCATGTAATGGGACCATACGTAGACGACGCCGTCACTTGACGATTTGTCGGGGTCTCTACATCGCTGAATAGAAGAAAAAAAAATTGATTGTGAAATTTTGAAAGTATTAGACCATGATGTTAACATGAAAAAGTTTGTAAATTGTTCATGGAAACTATTGAAATCACCAATTTAATTGGAGATATCAAAACGGTTACGAATTTTGGGATGAACGATTTGTTTGACTTTTGAAACTCGAACTTTGACTCGAAAATTCGTGATCGTTACGAGAAATTGGGTTTTGAAACTTCGTAGATAGATTAAACACATGATTCCTATCAACTCTGCATTTATAGATTTTGATAATTGGTTCAAATTAGATTTATGGCCAAAAAGTGGAAAGTAAGGGTCGACGGTTTTTGTTTAAAAAAAAAATTTTTAAAAAAATATATATCTTCTCCCATTCTAACTTGCAGTAGGTATGTATAATGGGTCATAGAATAATTCGTGTAACAATCCAGAATCAATTGAAGTTGTTTTTTAGCTGAGGTTGTTTGACAGAGTACAAATCAGGAGCAGGAAACTTAAGAAAAAAAAATTAAAATGATAAAGACTTAAAATAGAATTAGGTTTGTAGTGCAAGTGGAATTTCACGACTTTACACAATTTGGAAGGACCAGATACAGATTTGTAGTTATCTGAGTTTGATTTATTTTTAATAATAATGATTATATTAATATTAATAATAATACAATTAATAATAAATGATTAAAAATGATTTATAATAACAATATAAATAATACACATAATAATACTAGGAGTAATATCAAAATAATATTAATATTAATAATAATAGAGTAATGTTAAAAGTAATAAAGTAATAACAATGTAAATTATAAATGAAAATGAAAATTTTTAGTAATAATAAAAATATTCATTATAATATCTAACATTATAAATTTACTACTATATATAATAATAATGATAATAATAATAATATCAATAATATTGGAAATTAAATGTATCTAATTATATATAGTTATATTTTAATAATGTTGATAATAATAATATTAATATTAATAATATGGGTAATAATAATACTACAACCATTTATATATAACAATTTTGCATCTATAGTTTATATATAATATTAGTAACACTAATATTAATATTAATATAGAAGGTAATAATAATATAACTATTTATATGATTGGCTCTAATATGTTGTTAATTATGTAATACTTATATTATATAATATCATAAGTGAATATTTAATATTTATATATTTTATACATGTTACAATATATTAGTTATTAATAGAAATCTTTTATAGATATCTATATTTTTATTTATATAGATTCGTATTAATATTATATATCTATTTACATATGTTTATTGTAATAATAACTTAATTATTTTATTTGTTATCTTACATTTTTAATTCTAATTACCTAATGTATACTTATTAATTTAAAATATTATATATATATATATATATATATATATATATATATATATATATATATATATATATATATATATATATATATATATATATATATATATATATATATATATATATATATACTCTTATGTATATATATTCACATAATTACTTACACATTGGTTCGTGAATCGCAGGGAATAGTCAAAGGTTAATCGTGTCCATGTAATTTGTTCAAAATTCTTGAGACTCAACATTACAGACTTTGCTTATCGTGTCAAAATCATATAAAGATCAAGTTTAATTTGGTCAGAATTTCCCGGGTCGTCACAGTACCTACCCGTTAAAGAAATTTCGTCCCGAAATTTGACTAAGGTGGTCATGGCTAACAATAAAAATGTTTTCAAGACGAATTTGAGCTAATTAATAGAGTTTTATTACTGTTGAGTAATATGGAATAGATAATTCTATTATTCGAAGAGTACGAATGAAGCTATCATTAAATAGTGAAATGAGAAAGACAAGTTTCATCATAACTTTTGACTAGTCATGG
The DNA here is from genome assembly GCF_046630445.1 of Rutidosis leptorrhynchoides. NCBI lineage: Eukaryota > Viridiplantae > Streptophyta > Magnoliopsida > Asterales > Asteraceae > Rutidosis > Rutidosis leptorrhynchoides. The sequence continues at coordinate 371,231,901 of NC_092343.1, read as the reverse complement.
TTGAATTCCGGAATTCAAGGGATTTAAAGAAAATCTTCGAAATCTAAAAGATTTAATTCTTCGGTGAGTAAGGAAATTAAGATTTCTATTATTTAATACGGTGATCTGCCTCGATTCCTCTGTATGATATTTTCATTATAAATTAAACTCTTTCGTCCCATTATCCTCATCATTCCTATACTTTCCTTCTTAGTTCATACATCCAAAAGATTGTGAAAATGCTTAATCCAGTTTTAATCCTTGGTATTTTTCTAATTATCATTTCTGTCATCCTTCTTTTCAATCTTCCATCAGAAGAATCTGTTTACTTCTACTATTACCTTGGAGTGATACTATTCTTAATTATACCGTGTCTTTATATTGCTATCCGTATTAATATTCACGGTTTGTGATCTCCGTGTTGTTATTGGGATTTATATTTTCTCTTATATTTTGGAGCTCTTTGCCTTTTTATTCTCTTCTCGACCTCTAGTTAAGCGAGTAATGGTCCAAAATTCATAAATATGGAGTTTCGAATGAACTCCATGTTCTAAGCAAGAAAGAACGTGATCGCACGATTTGATTTGTCAAATTACCAGAATCACTGAGAATAGAATTATCAAGAATATACTTTCTTGATATGTTCAGAAGTTAAGCAGAATGAAAGGGTTATGTAACATGGCACATGATGACGTTATGAACTGTGAATCATCACGTTTCATTAGAAACTCAACACGACTTACTGTAATATAATCACGTTGATCAAGTGTCATTATATTATACTAATACATGCATCAATTTCTTTACATTTCTCTAGAATTTATTCATAAATTAAACTTAGATTTTTCAGAAGTTTCCAATATAATGAAACACAGGAAGCATGAAGAGGTATATAATTTTGGACGAGAATATTTATGAAAATATCCTCAGAAATATCGAAGATATTGATGATGATATTTAGGAATTTCTAAGTTCGATGGTTGATGGAGAAAGATTTTTCGCAAGATTTTAACATGACTTCGGAGTAAGATATTCTCTAAAGACTTCGGCAGGCATCGAATCATTTGGATTCTTTGAAGTCAAACTTATTCTTTGTGATTTGCCCACGGCTTTCTTCATAGTTTCGCATAATCCAATTTTCGGTACTAAATTTTCTATTGGGTGTTTCCAATACTCCATTCTTTATCATCAAACTTTCGACGATTAGGGTCATGTACAGTTTTTGCTGTTGTATTCAGCTTTTCAAAATTCAGAGTATTAATTCGTAGACTGGGTGCTTTTCAGAATTTCAGAAAGGAAGATCATAGTTCTAAGAGATAAATGTTATATGTTTACATATAACTGTTGATGTGGAAACGTTGCGAGGCTCACAATACAGATTTGCTGATTCCCGGTAATTGGTATGGCAATTCTCGTTACCAGATGTGGATGAGAATATGATGAGACTTCAATAGATAAATGTAGTGATTTGTCGGAGGGATTTAAGCCCAAAGAGCAACGAGGTTGCTGGTACATCTGTTGGTAATATGGTGGAATATAATAAAAAAAAATTCCCCGATAACAATAAAAGAGTACGCATATAAATATCAAGGTTATAATATTGTTGTTTCGAACGAAAAGTCAAAGTTGACTTGCTGAAGCTGTGACAAAATTGGCTAATTTAGAAAGGGATTGCAAAGTTATTTTCGATAATAACAATGCCAAAGGAGCTAGCACGGTTACGTGTTAAATGTTTACTCAGGTTCTGAGTGTTCTCAGGTGCATAACTATATGCATCGATCTTTTCTTCCATAGATGAAGTGCGGTTGGTTCATCCTATCGATTGAAGTGTTTTCAAGAATCATGAAAGATTTGAACGCAGATTGTAATCGTCAAGATACAAATGAAGTTTAAGATGAAATTAAGTGGCAAACTTGAAGAATTATTTAGTTTCATATATTATAATCAGTATTTTAATTCATTTTAATTGTCCAATATTATTCGTCCACAGTCGATAGTCCACAGTAACAGTCCAATACTTTATATATAGTTTAATATATAATATTCGAATTAATTAATACGTGTTGTGACCCGTATACGTTTCAGACTCGATCACAACTCAAATTATATATATTATTGTAGAATCAACCTCAACCCTGTATAGAGAACTCGTTCATTACTGCATATAGAGTGTCTATGGTTATTCCAAATAATATATATAAATGCGTCGATATGATATGTTAAAACCTTGTATACGTGTCCCGATATTTAAAGTGCCTAAAATAAATAACAGAAATTAAATAACGATAAATAAAGTGCGTAAAGTAAATAACAGAAATTAAATGACGATAAATAAAATTGCGAGAATGTAAATTGCGATAATTAAATTGCGATAAATAAAATGTAATCAGTTAGCTAGGAACAATTAGCTAGGAACAGTTAGCGTGGATTCTTAACAACATTTCTCATAGTTAATTTGTTTGTTTCTAACAAATTTTATTTTGTCAAATGTTTTCTTCATTATGCCACTTGTTGGATTCTGATAAATCAAAATCCCAATATAAAATTGGATGAATATGGTTATTCTGTGGTGAACGGATTTGTATATCAGTGGATGTAAGTAAGATAGTAAATGACTATTGAATCTGATTCGAAGAATGTACAGTGTAACTTATTAATGTGAAATCTAAATATTCCTCGGGTATTACCTACCCGTTAAAATATTTTCATCATTAACAGTTTGTACAAAAGAATTTTTTTTTTAATTACAATCGTTATGAAAAAATATATATACATATATATTTTCTTCAGATGTAATCATGGATTTAATGAGTTAACATGATATTAATCTCATTTACTTTTTGGTTTGAGCTAGAATAAGTAATCTCTAAAACTTTTAGAAACCACATATTCTTCGCAGAATATTTCTTCGATGAAGTTATGAATTAATACTTCATCGTTCATTGTTGTTGGTACTCCTTGGTATCTATGGTGCGTATGACGTTGATGTTCGTGTGACAGATTGTGAAGTTGAGGTTTGCGATGCGGTTGTTGTTGGTGGTGGTAATGGTACTGTTGGTGTTGGTGGTGGTGATACTGGTTATGCTGCTGGTGCTGCTGCTGGTGTTTGTAACCTTTGCACCATATTCTCCAAAGCCACTACCGGAGCGCGAAGCTCATTGACTTCGTCTATTACACCGGGGTGATTGTCGGTTCGGACCAGCGGATAAATATGATCTAGAATTTGGTATAGAATATAATCGTGACGAGATACCCTGGAAATGAGACAGAAAATGGTGTTTCAGACAGGTTCGCCGGTAAGTGCTTCAGGTTCTTCGTCAAGAGGGCAATGTGGTGGATGGAAAGGATCGCCTTCTTCTCGTCTCCATCGGTTAAGTCAACTACGAACCCATCAGATGAATTGGGGATGGATGATTGGTTGATTCATTCTGGTGACACTGCTTTCGGAGCTTAGGTGAATATCCATGTCGGAATAGCTATCGGAATAACTATCAGAATAGCTATCGAAATCTGTGAGACTCGAACTGGTTGCAGGATTCATCTCGTATGATCAGATGAAGGATTTTCGATAAGAAATAGATTATAGGATGTAGATTAGTACCTTGTAATACATAATTTACATATGCATATATAATACTAAAATCCCATAAGTTACGGAGGAATCTACGGAATATGTTAGGCAAAGTTTACAGTAACAGATATGCTAAGATATGAATTAGCAGATACGTTAAGATATGAATTTGTCTATACACTATTCATGCAATCAATGCAGCAAGATGTGTCTAGACTAGGAATGATAAGCAGGTAATTTCCTAAGGATGATAAGTAGTAATTTTCGACACGAAATGATAAGCAAAACTTTTGGCATGCAGACACGGTCGAAGTCCAGACTCACTAAAGCATCCTACCAACTACTAGTTAGAAACACTAATGCAAGACCTGGTTCGCTAAGACCACCGCTCGGATACCAACTCTAATGACCCGTCCTAATCAATCCGAACGAAGTCCATATCGATTATAAACGATTCACAACAGTTGATTACATCACGAGGTATTCGACCTCTATATGATACATTTTACAAACATTGCATTCGTTTTTGGAAAAGACAATCTTTCATTTCATCGAAAGTTAACGACACGCATACCATTTCATAATATATCTAACTGTAATTGACTAAATAATAATCTTGATGAACTCAATGACTCGAATGTAACGTCTTTTGAAATATGTCAAGAATGACTCCAAGTAATATCTCTAATATGAGCAAATACACAGCGGAAGATTTCTTTCGTACCTTAGAATAAACATACTTTAAAGTGTCAACCAAAAGGTTGGTGAGTTCATTAGTTTAACATAAATAATTATTTTCATCATTTTAATAGACCACAAGGTTTTCATTTCTCATAAATATACGTCCCATGCATAGAGACAAAAAAATAATCATTCATATGGATTGAACACCTGGTAACCGACATTAACAAGATGCATATAAGAATATCCCCTATCATTCCGGAAAATCCTTCGGACATGATAAAAACGAATTCGAAGTACTAAAGCATCCGGTACTTTGGATGGGGTTCGTTAGGCCCAATAGATCTATCTTCAGGATTCGCGTCAATTAGTAGATCGGTTTACTAATTCTTAGGTTACCAAGCAAAAAGGGGCATATTCAGCTTCGATCATTCAACCATATAATGTAGTTTCGAATACTTGTGTCTATTTCATAAAACATTTATAAAAGCGCATGTATTCTCAGTCCCAAAAATATATATTGCAAAAGCATTTAAAAAGGGAGCAAATGAAACTTACCTAATGTATTTTGTTGTAAAAATACATATAACAAAACTGAATAATGCAGGGTTGGCCTTGGATTCACGAACCTATATCATTTGTATAACTATTAACACGTATAATTGTAATCGAGTGAGTATATATAAATTATTATTAATAATATGCTTGTTATATTATATGTAATTTAATATATTTAATTTGTATATTTTATATATAACAATATTTATCTTTCTTTATAACAGGTTACAAATAAAAACTTATACTAGGGTTTTTATATGATAAAAATGTATTTATATAACAATTGATATCTTTTATAATTTAAATTAGTATCATAAAAAAATAATATGGTGATATGTATTACTAATATTATAGTAATGGAATTTTTATATACGAATATCTATTTGTACTAATTTTGATAATGATTAGTGATAATAATGATAATGATCTTTCATTTATAATTTCCTTAAAAATAGTATATTTACTTTAAAAATCTATTTTCATGAACCTGCTAATTTCAAAAATAATGATATTGATAATACTAATAATAATACCAGTATTAGTTCTCATTTTAACAAAGTGTTAATAATTATAATGATAATGGTTTTTAACAATAACAATATTAATGTTAATAATCGTGCTAGTAATAATAATAATAATAATAATAATAATAATAATAATAATAATAATAATGATAGCATTAATAATAGTTCTGATGATAATATTAATTGATAATATGGTAATAGCACTAATTTTAATGATAATGATAATAGGTTGTATTATTTTCCTAGTAATGATAATAATAATCTTAATCATGATAATACTTATAATAATAATTATAATGATAGTACTAATAATCATAATGATAATACTAGTATTACTAATAATACTTCTTAATAATAATAGTAATACTAATAATAGCATTAGTAATAACAATGTTAAAGATAATAATAATCATAATAATAATAAATAATAATAATGATAATGATAATAATAAAAATAATAAGGTAGTTAAATGACTACCTCAAAAGGAGCTTGTTTTTAAAAAAAATCGCGAACTGGACTCGAACCCCTGACCTCTCGCACACCCGAACACACTCAACACCACTCCACCACCTCTACGTTTCTGATTAAACTCCAAACAGATTTCTTTTAACTTCTAACTCAAGGTGTTCATCTTCTTCATCAATGAATTCAATTCAAACTCAACCCAACTCCAATCCACGAATTATAATCAGTTTAAGACTTACTGTTATTATTCATACACTTATTTGTGTTTATATACTTTGAAAAAAAAAATAAAGACATAAACCAGGGACTGTCCGTCGCTGAATAGAAAAAAAAATTTGATTGTGAAATTTTGAAAGTATTAGACCATGATGTTAACATGAAAAAGTTTGTAAATTGTTCATGGAAACTATTGAAATCACCAATTTAATTGGAGATATCAAAACGGTTGCGAATTTTGGGATGAACGATTTGTTTGACTTTTGAAACTCAAACTTTGACTCGAAAATTGGTGATCGTTATGAGAAATTGGGTTTTGAAACTTCGCAGATAGATTAAACACATGATTCCTATCAACTCTGCATTTATAGATTTTGATAATTGGTTCAAATTGGATTTATGGCCAACAAGTGGAAAGTAAGGGTCAACGGTTTTTGTTTAAAAAAAATGTATCTTCTCCCATTCTAACTTGCAGTAGGTATGTATAATGGGTCACATAATAATTTGTGTAACAATCCAGAATCAATTGAAGTTGTTTTTAGCTGAGGTTGTTTGACAGAGTACAAATCAGGAGCAGGAAACTTAAGAAAAAAAATTAAAATGATAAAGACTTAAAACAGAATTTGGTTTGTAGTGCAAGTGGAATTTCACGACTTTACACAATTTGGAAGGACCAGATACAGATTTGTAGTTATCTGAGTTTGATTTTTTTTTAATAATAATGATTATATTAATATTAACAATAATACAATTAATAATAAATGATTAAAAATGATTTATAATAATAATATAAATAATACACATAATAATACTAGGAGTAATATCAAAATAATATTAATATTAATAATAATAGAGTAATGTTAAAAGTAATAAAGTAATGACAATGTAAATTATAAATGAAAATGAAATTTTTTAGTAATAACAAAAATATTCATTATAATATCTAACATTATAAATTTACTACTATATATAATAATACTGATAATAATAATAATAATAATATCAATAATATTGGAAATTAAATGTATCTAATTATATATAGATATATTTTAATAATGTTGATAATAATAATATTAATATTAATAATATGGGTAATAATAATACTACAACCATTTATATATAACAATTTTGCATCTATAGTTTATATATAATATTAGTAACACTAATATTAATATTAATATAGAAGGTAATTATAATATAACTATTTATATGATTGGCTCTAATATGTTGTTAATTATGTACTACTTATATTATATAATATCATAAGTGAATATTTAATATTTATATATTTTATACATGTTACAATATATTAGTTATTAATAGAAATCTTTTATAGATATCTATATTTTTATTTATATAGATTCATATTAATATTATATATCTATTTACATATGTTTATTGTAATAATAACTTTATTATTTTATTTGTTATCTTACATTTTTAATTCTAATTACCTAATGTATACTTATTAATTTAAAATATTATATATATATATATATATATATATATATATATATATATATATATATATATATATATATATATATATATATATACTCTTATGTATATATATTCACATAATTACTTACACATTGGTTCGTGAATCGTAGAGAATAGTCAAAGGTTAATCTTGTCCATGTAATTTGTTCAAAATTCTTGAGACTCAACATTACAGACTTTGTTTATCGTGTCGAAATCATATAAAGATCAAGTTTAATTTGGTCAGAATTTCCCGGGTCGTCACAGTATCAACCCTTGGGACCCCACTGAATATGTTACATCCGGCCGACTTGCTTATCTGAATATTTTTGGTGTCCCAATAACATGTTGGCTCGAAAAAATGTTTAGGGATATCGCTAGTAATTGGGGTGAAGTATTGGAAACATATAACTGTTCTATTGCTAAAGACGATAACCAAGACCTATCTCACGGTTCGGTCTTAATTAAAACCAATTCCTTCAACCCAATCTATTCTCAGGCTACTGTTTCCCACGATGAGTCTAAGTTCACCAAAGTTTTCATCAAAGAAGTTCCAAATTTTTCACTCTTTAATCTCAACAACGATACTTCATCAATGTGGGAAGATGAATCCTACAATGAGGATATCATATCCAACGTGGAATCTCACATGGATGGTGAGAATCATATTGAAGGCGACAGTTCAAAAAATATCTACTCACCCAAATTGAACGAATCTTTGAAACAACCAGAAAAAATTCCAGGAAATCTCTCCGGTGTATTTTCCGACCATAACTCACCGTCTCGATCTTCTAAACACATGGGAACCATAAACTTTCAACCTAACCCTAATGATTACACCGATTTACCCACCTCACCTAAACCGACGCAAACTAACGCTACCCAAAACTTTAATGATAACAATTGCACCCCCAACCTACCGTTAACGAATTTAATACCACCTCCCCACCTGATCATGTTTTCCCAGAGCACAATTCCCACGCTGAACAAGTTACCGATGCTATAAACGTTTCTAATGCTTGTGATCCTTTTGATGAACCTATCGACCTACCTGATGATACTGTAAATGTTTCTGTTTCGGATGACACTGATCATAATGATGAACCCACTACTCAAGCACCTTCTAATGAATCTGTTGCTGAACCGGTCAATGTTATTGATCCACAACACACCTCGATGCCTATCTCGCCTATCTCGCCTATACACTTCATGCCTACCTATAACTCGCCTCTACATTCTGCCCATTCGTCCGATCCTTTTAATCTTGATGCCCTATTATCCATTGGTAAAGCTAAAGCAAAGGAAAAGCTCAACACCAAGACACGCGCCAAAAAGGTTTCAAACTCTAAATCCAAACCTTGCACTTTTAAAAGAACAACTAAAGATGACATCCTCAAACCAAAACCCACCAAATTACCTCTACCTTGTAACCCTCAAAACAATTTGAAAAGACCAAGATTGAACATAATGTATTTCAAACACCTTGCGCGAAGTGGCCAAAAAATAAGACTCTCACAACTCCCAAAGAACAACATGACATCCTCGGTTACTGGTAGTAGGGTTAAAAGCGCGAATGGTAATAAAACAAATTCTGCTAAAGGCAACACCAAAACATCTAATGAAAACTCAAATATCAACAGCTTGGATACAAACGAATTCGGCCAAAGTATTGGCATCCGGTGGAACAATCGTTAACTCACCTCCTCAATCACTCGTATCACTGTAAGTTTTTCTATATGTGTACAATTTCACTTAACATTCGCGGTATTGGGCAGGATGGTAAATTAAATTGGTTAAAACGTATTTGCAATAAAGAAAAACCAACAATTTTAGGGTTACAAGAAACCAAATGTGGTCAATCTACTGATAATTTAATTGATTCGTTTTGGGTTAATTTTGATTTTAAATTCGTCCAAAAAGATTCCATAGGTGTCTCGGGAGGGATCTTATTAATCTGGGATTGTAAAACTTTCTCCTTTAACCTTGCAATTGAAGGTGAATTCTTTTTAGCAATTAAAGGATCATGGGCGGGTTATGATTCTGAGATTGTTATCATCAACGTTTATGGCCCTCACTCACTCCCAAAAAAACAGAGAATGTGGAACGAATTAACCTCACTTATTAACTCAATTAACGTCCCTTTCATAATTTTTGGGGACTTCAACGAAGTCAGAAACACGTCCGAACGTATGAATTGTGAATTTAACAAAGTATGGTCCGACATGTTTAACAACTTCATCAATCAATCTGGTCTCATTGACCTTCCCCTGGGCGGAAAAAAATTCACTAGAATCTGCATAAAAAGAATGAAATTTAGCAAATTAGACAGGTTTCTAGTGTTTGACGACGTCCTCAAAATGTGGCCTAATATTTCATCCAAAACTCTCGACCGAGACCTATCTGATCATTGTCCTATAATCCTCCGTAATAACTTTATAGATTCTGGTCCTAAACCGATCCGTGTTTTCAATACATGGTTAGAATTAAAAGATGCAGATAATGTAATAAAATCGGCTTGGTCTATTCCTGTTAACGGCAACCGTCCCGACTGTATTCTCCGAAATAAATTAAAAAATGTCAAATTGGAATTAAAAAAACTTAGCACACAACTCGTCAACCTAGACTCCCAAATTCACGAACACCTAATAGCATCTAACGAATGTGAAGAAATCGCTGAAACCAGACCTATATCTGAGATTGAAAGACTAAAATAGGTTGAAGAAAAAATGCAATACATCGAAAAAGAAAAGAAGAAAACCAAAATGCTAAAACAAAAATCACGAATCAAATGGGCCCTTGAAGGAGACGAAAACTCCAAATATTTTCACAACTTTATTAAAAGACGTGCAAATAAAAATAATATCCATGGTATCTCAATTAACGGCACTTGGACCGAAGATCCTAACTGTAGTGACCCGAACTTTCCATGTTTATATATATTAAATGAAATTGTTATTTACATGATTAAGTATTTCCAACATGTTAATCAATCAAACTTGTTAAGACTTGATTAATTGAAATAGGTTTCATATAGACAATTGACCACCCAAGTTGACCGGTGATTCACGAACGTTAAAACTTGTAAAAACTATATGATGACATATATATGATTATATGTATAGTTAACATGATATTATGATAAGTAAGTATCTCATTAGGTATTTTAACAATGAGTTATATACATAAAATTGAGTTTATTGAATTAAGAAACTCGAAAAGATATATATAACGATTATCGTTATAACAACGTCTTACTAAATACATATGAATCAAATTAAGATATTGTTACACTATGTTTAATCATGATAAATGATAAGTAAACATTTCATTAAGTGTATTAACAATGAACTACATATGTAAAAACAAGACTACTAACTTAATGATTTCGAAATGAGACATATATGTAACGATTATCGTTGTAACAACATTTAACTGTATATATATCATACTAAGATATATTAATATATCATAATATCATGATAATGTAATAATTTAACATCTATTTAGATATAATAAACAATGGGTTAACAACATTTAACAAGATCGTTAACCTAAAGGTTTCAAAACAACATTTACATGTAACGACTAACGATGACTTAACGACTCAGTTAAAATGTATATACATGTAGTGTTTTAATATGTATTCATACACTTTTAAAAGACTTCAAGACACTTATCAAAATACTTCTACTTAACAAAAATTCTTACAATTACATCCTCGTTCAGTTTCATCAACAATTCTACTCGTATGCACCCGTATTCGTACTCGTACAATACACAGCTTTTAGATGTATGTACTATTGGTATATACACTCCAATGATCAGCTCTTAGCAGCCCATGTGAGTCACCCAACACATGTGGGAACCATCATTTGGCAACTAGCATGAAATATCTCATAAAATTACAAAAATATTAGTAATAATTCATGACTTATTTACATGTAAACAAAATTACACATCCTTTATATCTAATCCATACCCCAACGACCAAAAACACCTACAAACACTTTTATTCTTCAATTTTCTTCATCTAATTGATCTCTCTCAAGTTCTATCTTCAAGTTCTAAGTGTTCTTCATAAATTCTATAAGTTCTAGTTTCATAAAATCAAGAATACTTCCAAGTTTGCTAGCTTACTTCTAATCTTGTAAAGTGATCATCTAACCTCAAGAAATCTTTCTTATTTACAGTAAGATATCTTTCTAATACAAGGTAATACTCATATTCAAACTTTGATTCAATTTCTATAACTATAACAATCTTATTTCGAGTGAAAATCTTACTTGAACTTGTTTTCGTGTCATGATTCTGCTTCAAGAACTTTCAAGCCATCAAAGGATCCTTTGAAGCTAGATCTATTTTTCTCATTTCCAGTAGATTTATCCACAAAACCTGAGGTAGTAATGATGTTCATAACATCATTCGATTCATATATATAAAACTACCTTATTCGAAGGTTTAAACTTGAAATCACTAGAACATAGTTTAGTTAATTCTAAACTTGTTCGCAAACAAAAGTTAATCCTTCTAACTTGACTTTTAAAATCAACTAAACATATGTTATATATCTATATGATATGCTAACTTAATGATTTAAAACCTAGAAAACACGAAAAATACCGTAAAACCGAATATACGCCGTCGTAGTAACACCGCGGGCTGTTTTGGGTTAGTTAATTAAAAACTATGATAAACTTTGATTTAAAAGTTGTTCTTCGGGGAAAATGATTTTTCTTATGAACATGAAACTATATCCAAAAATCATGGTTAAACTCAAAGTGGAAGAATGTTTTCCAAAATGGTCATCTAGACGTCGTTCTTTCGACTGAAATGACTACCTTTACAAAAATAACTTGTAACCTGTATTTCTGACTATAAACTTATACTTTTTCTGTTTAGATTCATAAACTTAAGTTCAATATAAAACCATAGCAACTTGAAACACTCAAAACGGATTTAAAACGAAGAAGTTATGGGTAAAACAAGATTAGATATTTTTGTCTTGTTGTAGCTACGTGAAAATTGGTAACAAATTTATATTAATCATATCCTAGCAAACTTATATTGTATTATACATGTATTCTAATATATTATGTAATCTTGGGATACCATAGACACGTATGCAAATGTTTTGACATATCATATCGACCCATATATATATATTATTTGGAACAACCATAGACACTCTATATGCAGTAATGTTGGAGTTAGCTATACAGGGTTGAGGTTGATTCCAAAAATATATATACTTTGAGTTGTGATCTCTCCCGAGACATGTATACACTGGGTCATGGATTGATTCAAGATAATATATATCAATTTATTTATGTACATCTAACTATGGACAACTAGTTGTAGGTTACTAACGAGGACAGCTGACTTAATATACTTAAAACATCAAAATGTATTAAAAGTGTTGTAAATATATTTTGAACATACTTTGATATATATGTACATATTTGTAATAGGTTCGTGAATCGACCAGTGGCCAAGTCTTACTTCCCGACGAAGAAAAAATCCGTGAAAGTGAGTTATAGTCCCACTTTTAAAATCTAATATTTTGGGATGAGAATACATGCAGTTTTATAAATGTTTTACGAAATAGACACAAGTAAATGAAGCTACATTATATGGGTGAATGATCGAAGCCTAATATGTCCCTTTTGCTTGGTAGCCTAAGAATTAGTAAACCGGTCTACTAATTGACGCGAATCCTAAAGATAGATCTATTGGGCCTAACGAACCCCATCCAAAGTACCGGATGCTTTAGTACTTCGAATTCGTTTTTATCATGTCCGAAGGATTTCCCGGAATGATAGGGGATATTCTTATATGCATCTTGTTAATGTCGGTTACTAGGTGTTCACCATATGAATGATTTTTATCTCTATGTATGGGATGTATATTGAAATATGAAATCTTGTGGTCTATTATTATGATTTGATAATATATAGGTTAAACCTATAACTCACCAACATTTTTGTTGACGTTTTAAGCATGTTTATTCTCAGGTGATTATTAAGAGCTTCCGTTGTTGCATACTAAAATAAGGACAAGATTTGGAGTCCATGCTTGTATGATATTATGTAAAAACTGCATTCAAGAAACTTATTTTTGATGTAATATATTCTTATTGTAAACCATTATGTAATGGTCGTGTGTAAACGGTATATTTTAGATTATCATTACTTGATAATCTACGTACTGCTTTTTAAACCTTTATCGATAAAATAAAGGTTATGGTTGTTTTAAAAATGAATGCAGTCTTTGAAAAACATCTCATATAGAGGTCAAAACCTCGCGACGAAATCAATTAATATGGAACGTTTATAATCAATATGAACGGGACATTTCAGTTGGTATCCGAGCATTGGTCTTAGAGAACCAGAAATTTGCATTAGTGTGTCTTATCAAGTTTGTTAGGATACATTAGTGAGTCTGGACTTCGACCGTGTTTTCTTTAAAAACGATTGCTTAACACTTTTGTTGGAAACTATATATTATTAACATGTAAATATTATGTGATATATTAACCTCTTAATGTGTTTGATATTGTGTGATAGATGTCTACCACTAGTACAAATCCCATCGATTCACCTAATAATAATGAAGAGTCGAATATATTTTGGAAAGATTCACAAATTCCCGAAGAAGAACTGGAAGAAGAGGAACCGGAAGAGGAGGAACCGGAAGAGGAGGAACCGGAAGAAGAGGAACCAGAAGAAGAGGAACCGAAAGAGGAGGAACCGAAAGAAGAAGAGGTTCCGGAGGAAGAAATATTGGTACCTATAGTAAATCGATTAAATAAAAGAAAATCCTCAACCAACGGACCAAAGTTAATAATGGTCAATGGTGTTTCCGGTGAGGAAGCAAAATATTGGAAAGATTACCAATTTTTCGATGAATCGGATCCCGATGAGGATTCCGATGATGTTATAGAAATTACCTCGATCCAATTTAATAAAGTGAAATAAAATAATAAGGGAAAAGGTATAAAAATAGAGAAATCTGATTCCAACCCCGATGAACTTTATATGTATCGGCAACATCCGTATTTCTTAAAATGTAACAATGATCCGGGAACCTCTAAACCACCAGGTTTTTCTAAACCATTGTGAAAAATGACGGCTCGTATTAGAGGAACACCATATATTCCTAGAAAATTAGGAAAATGAACCAAGTCCGAAGAAGAAGAAGAAACCAGTGATTCAGATTAGAGGGTTGTAATCATGTTGTGTATTATATGTATTGTAGTGTGCTTGTACTTTTATGTTCTATGTAAAAATTGCTTGTATTGTTTGTTAATTATCTTTTATGAATCTAATACTTGTCTATTTTACAGTATAAAAACAAAATGGACGTTAAGGGTAGACAACCGAATATTTTAGAAGATCTACCAGAGGATATGATTGAGGAAATCTTGTCTAGAGTCAGTCAGAATTCATCAGCACAATTAATTATGGCAAAATTAACTTGTCAAACATTTGAGAGACTTTCCAGAAATGCCTTAGTTTATAAAAGGCTTTCCTTTGATAGGTGGGGTATATCACATTGGGAAGACCGTAAGTTACACCGTGTTTTCTTTAAAGCGTTAAATGCGGGGAACCCAAATGCAATTTTACGCTACGGGTTAAGAACCTATTTTGACTCAACATATCCCAACATAGGATTTCGTGAATTAGAAAGAGCTTCTAACATGCAACATAAAGAAGCATGTTATGCTTATGGGTTAGTGATGTTCGCTTCTTACCAAAGTGAGAAAAAAACATCGGATTGCAGCTTTTAAATAAAACCTTCCCACAAGTGACGGATTCAGTAGTTGGGGTGAGAAACAAGGTTTTTAGATTATTACGGGGCTGTTGGACATTATGAAACCCTCGTCCTTTTGACGACATTACAACATGCTGCCTAGCCAATGGTCATAACGGTTATTTTCCACAAGACCAAGGATGGGAAGTCGTCTTAGTAAAACCAGAATGCATGACTTGTTTCTGGACATATGAATTACGTGTCTTTATTTCCTTTGCGGAACAACTTGCGTATTAACTAGATTTATCTTCAAAATTGTCCTGTATCAAAGTGTACTATATTTCATGTTATATGTAATACAGCGATGTTGTAAGTTTGAAGAATATTTATATGTGATATATATTATAATCAGTTTTTCATATGGAATTGTAGTAGTTGAATTGTATATTAGCTACTAAGTATGAACTTACTGAAAGGAACCGTTCATATACATTATAAACGATTCATAATAGTTGATTACATCGTGAGGTATTTGACTTCTATATGATACATTTTACAAACTTTGCATTCGTTTTTAAAAGATAAACTTTCTTTACATCGAAAGTTGACAGACATGCATACCATTTCATAATATCCACTATCCAACTATAATTAACTTAATAATAATCTTGATGAACTCAAAGACTCGAATGCAACGTCTTTTGAAATATATGCCATGAATGACTCCAAGTAATATCTTTAAAATGAGCAAATGCACAGCGGAAGATTTCTTTAATACCTGAGAATAAACATGCTTTAAAGTGTCAACCAAAAGGTTGGTGAGTTCATTAGTTTATCATAAATAATCATTTTCATCATTTTAATAGACCACAAGATTTTCATTTCTCATAAATACACATCTCGTATCAGGCATTTCGCACGGTATAGAGATAAAAATCATTCATATGGTGAACGCTTGATAACCGAACTAACAGGATGCATATAGAATATCCCCATCATTCCGGGACACTCATCAAACATGATAATCGAAGTACTAAAGCATTCGTAACCCGAATGGGACATGTCAAGGTCCATATATCTGTCTTTAGGATTCGCGTCAATTAGGGGCCATTTCCCTAATTCTTAGGCTACCAAGCTAAAAAGGGGCATATTCGATTTCGATAATCCAACCATAGAATGTAGTTTCGATTACTTGTGTCTATTTCATAAAAAATTTATAAAAGCAGTGCATGTATTCTCAGTCCCAAAAATATATATTGCAAAAGCATTTAAAAAGGGAGCAAATGAAACTCACAATACTGTATTTTGTAGTAAAAATACATCTGACGTCATTGAACAAAAGAAGGGTTGGCCTCGAATTCACGAACCTATATCATTAATGTATATTAACACATATATTTGTAATCGAACAAATTTATATATTTTATATCTTAGTTTATACGTTATATGTATTTAATTTGTATATATTTAAAATGATTAATATTTATACATGTGGATATCTTAATATGTATATTAGTATTTTATCAATAATTTGTTATTTGTAATGTTTATAAAAAATAATGTTAATATGTTTAGTATATAATTATATGTAATATAAGTATAATATTTATTTGTTATAAAAATAATAATAAAAATGATAATTGAAATAATAATGATAATTAAAATAGTAATGATAATAATAATAATAAGAATGCTACCTCCATGTATCAAGCCTAAAAAAATAAATGCCCATGCTCGAACCCATGACCTCTTAGATAATGAATACACGTCCAACCATCTCTCTACCATCTCACTTTTGTTTTGAACCCGAATTATAAACTATATACCTTATTTCGTCTGTTCTTCTTAAATATCCACTTGACATCTTTATCATCATCATCCTTTATCCAATCCTACTGTTTCGTCATTTAATCTTCATCATCATATAACTTTATCATGACTTAACCCTCATCATCATCATAATCAAAACATAACTCGTTTCAACAAAAATCCTAAATGAGTCTCGATGGCAACAAGAAAAGCATTAGCCCAACTAACCAAACCCCTTTATTTTAATTAAGTGGATCTCTTAAGTCTATGAGTACTCCGGCCCAATAGTAGAAGAAAGTACTCGCCCCAAATTTACAATCGTAAACATGGCAGTCCGATTAATTAATTCAATTAACCATGATCAAATCGAGTTTGTTCGGTTTACAGCTTAATCGTTTATAACAATGTACAGCTCGTCACTCTACATTTTGTTCTCATATAAAGACCCTACCATATTCAAGTCATCCCACTAGTACCATCCAATTTGATACCCAATTTGTCTGCCATATTGTTTATCAATTATCATTGTCTCACATTCCCTAAAACTTTAAACTGTGACCCTCCATTATTCTATATTAGTATCATCATCAATTATTATCATCAATCATCCTCACCTTATAAACAAAAAAAGAAGGTGAGTGTAGCAGAGAGGTCACATAGTAGCAGGTACAGTAGTTTAGTTCGTAAAAAAAATATATAATGACATCAGCTTTAAGAGGTTTGTTCGAGCTGTTTATCGAACAGAAACATCAAACGTACAGCTGTAGTTGTCAGACGGTGTAATTAGAAAGGAACAGCAGTATTAACGATTTGTAGCTACCTTAATGGCATTCTTTTGCAGCTGAAACAGGAAGAAAGCAGTTGGTGTTTGAGATGGTGTGCGGAACAGATGCGACTATTATGGTTTTGGTAATGATAGTTGTAGACAACCGAAGCAAGATAGAGAGAGGGTAGGGTGGCATGGTTTATTGCTGGGTTGAGGGTTATCAACGATAAAGATGGATAGAAGTACAAGTGGCTTTGTGGTTTGTTGGTTCACGAAGGAACATGAAAGCAAAATGGATTCACCCGGCTTCAAGTGAATGGGATCGAAAGAAACGCTTTTGGTAGTGATGATTTATTGTATTCATTACAAGAAAACAGAAAAAAAAAATTTCGTAGAAGGATGATGGTTTTCGTTGTATCGGTTGTGATTGTTAGTTTTATCAAGCAATGGGTGATGGGTGTTGGTGATTGATAGCTTGGGTGGCAATTATGGTGAGAGTGTTCATGGCAGCCATGGTGATAGTTGTAGTGATGTAATGGTGGTGGCGGTTCATGGTGAGAAAGTGGTCGATGATGGTGGTAGATAGAAGGTGGTGGTAGGGTGATCGAGCCGTAGGTTAAAAAGTTGGTGATATATATGCTATCATGCATCATGAATATATGTAGAGGAGAAAAAAATAGGAGAAAGGAAATATAATACTAACAAGTTCAAATATAAAGTTAATGATTTGAAGTCATGATATATCGTGCTGTGTATATGCCTTATATCTATATAATAGAGTTAGGTAGTTAGTGGAAATGAAAAGAAACATAGTGAATCAATTTCAATCAATTATCACGGGTTAAATAAGTTGTAGGGTATTGTGTTTTTTTTATATATATTTTGATATGTTAGTGCATGAATTCAAACAAAGTAGTAAGAACAAAAACGGTTAGGAAATATCTAATTATATAATAGTGAAGCCATCGCATGATTAACTTTTGTATTGACAATATTCACGAAGTACAAAATCGTGCTCCATGATTAATTTAGTGGTGGATAAAAGTCTTCGGAATAATCCCATATTTTTACAGTAATTATATTTATTTATTTAAGTCATTTTGGTATACAATTCAGTCATTAACTATTAAATAAAAATTACATTAATTATTCATTCCCAACCCCAAGTAAAATATAAAAAAATAAAAAAATTAACAACTACCTCCTAAATACATTTTTAATAAGCCTAAAATTTATAGAACTCAGTTTCGAATTACCGTTTATTTTAAAATCATATAAGTTTGAATTTAACTTACTTAATATCAATCGAAACATCAAACGAGTATTACAATCATTAAATATTTATTTTTAATATACTTTATTTTTATATAGAGATATATTTTAAATAATAATAATTTTAATATCCTATTTTTATTTTATTATTTTTTTAATAACAACAACGTATAATACCTCAAATTATATTTCTAATTATTATTTATATATACATACACACATATCTATTTACAATTAATTGTTCGTGAATCGTTGAGAGTAGTCGAAGGTCAAATGAATATATGAAACAGTTCAACTTTTTGATATTCAACAATACAGTCTTTGCTTATCGTATCGAAATCAAATAAGATTCAAGTTTAAATTTGGTCGGAAATTCCCGGGTCATCACACATAACGGGTAGGTAGTACCCGAATTTAAACTTATAAAACGCTAATATGAAGAAAAAGCTTTTATAAATGAGTTCATATTATGCTACGAAATACTATTGACTACTCTTAATATTCTGTATGATTAACTCGATTCAGTTGGCTATTTTGAAGGAAATGGCACCGACTACTCGACACACCATGAATATGAGCGAAGAGGAATTTCGTACCTTTCTTGCTGCAAACATAGCCGCAGTACAGGCTGCGCTACATACCAACAATAACTCTGAATCTAGCAATGCAGCTAACGGTGCAAGAAATCGTGTAGGATGCTCCTACAAAGAATTCACTGCCTGCAAACCTTTGGAATTTGATGGAACCGAAGGACCAATTGGATTGAAACGGTAGACCGAGAAAGTCGAATCGATGTTTGCCATAAATAAGTGTACTAAAGAGGACAAAGTTAAGTACGCTACGCATACCTTCACAGGTACAGCGTTAACGTGGTGGAACACCTATCTTGAACAGGTAGGACAAAATGCTGCTTACGCACTACCGTGGTCGGCATTCAAGCAATTGATGAACGAGCAGTACCATCCTAGAAACAAAGTCAATAAACTCAAGGCAGAACTTAGTGAGTTACGAACACAAGGGTTCGACGTTACCACATATGAACGACGATTCACAGAGTTGTGCCTATTGTGTCCGGGAGCATTTGAAGATGAAGAAGAGAAGATTGACGCGTTTGTAAAAGGGTTACCAGTAAGGATTCAAGAAGATGTGAGTTCACACGAGTCCGCTTCTATACAGAAGGCAAGTCGAATGGCTCATAAACTCATAAATCAGATTGAGGGAAGAATTAAAGAGCAGGCGGCCGAAGAAGCCAACACGAAACAACTCAAGGGGAAGTGGGAGGAAAACGGTGACAAGAGTAACCAGTACAACAACAACAACAACAATTACAACCACAATCGCAACAACTATCCCAACAACCGCAACAACAATCGCAACAATAACCGCAATCCTAACAATAACTACAACAAACATCCCAACAATAACAACAACTACAACAACCGTTTCAACAACAATAACAATCCCAACAACAACCTCAATAACAACAATGACAACAAAAACCAAAAACAGCCATGTTATAGGTGTGAAGAAAATCATCAGGGGTTTTGCACGATATTTTGCAACAGGTGTAAAAGAAATGGTCATAGCGCGACAAAGTGTGAGGTCTACAGACCAAAGTTTAACAGAACTAAAGGAACAAATAATGTCGGAACAAGTAATGCCGAAACGAATAGTGTTGGAGCAAGTAATACCAACGCTGTTTGTTATAAATGTGGAAAACCGGGCCACATTATTAGAAATTTCCCGAATCAGGGGAATACTAATGGGCAGGGCCGTGGAAGAGTTTTCAATATTAATGCGACAGAAGCACAGGAAGACCCGGAGCTTGTTACGGGTACGTTTCTTATTGACGATAAATCTGCTTATGTTTTATTTGATTCGGGTGCGGATAGAAGCTATATGAGTAGAGAATTTTGTGCTAAATTAAGTTGCCCATTGACGCCTTTGGATAGTAAATTTTTACTCGAATTAGCAAACGGTAAATTAATTTCAGCATATAATATATGTCGGGAGAGAGAAATTAAACTGGGGGATGAAACGTTTAAAATTGATTTAATACCAGTCGAGTTAGGGAGTTTTGATGTAATAATTGGCATGGACTGGTTGAAAAAGGTGAGAGCAGAGGTCGTTTGTTACAAAAATGCGATTCGTATTATGCGTGAAAAAGGAAAACCTTTAATGGTGTACGGAGAAAAGAACAACGCGAAATTAAATCTTATTAGTAGTTTGAAGGCGCAAAAACTAATAAGAAAAGGTTGTTACGTCATTCTAGCATACATCGAGGAAGTTAAACCTGAAGAAAAGAACATCAGTGATGTTCCCGTCGCAAAAGAATTTCCCGATGTATTTCCGAAAGAATTACCGGGATTACCCCCCACATCGATCCGTTGAATTTCAAATAGACCTTGTACCAGGAGCTGCACCAATAGCTCGTGCTCCATACAGACTCGTACCCAGCGAAATGAAAGAATTACAAAGTCAGTTACAGGAACTTTTAGAGCGTGGTTTCATTCGACCAAGCACATCACCATGGGGAGCTCCTGTTTTATTTGTCAAGAAGAAAGATGGTACATTCAGGTTGTGTATCGACTACCGAGAGTTGAACAAACTTACCATCAAGAACCGCTACCCACTACCGAGGATCGACGACTTATTTGATCAACTACAAGGCTCGTCTATTTATTCGAAGATCGATTTACGTTCTGGATATCATTAAATGCGGGTGAAGGAGGATGATATTCCAAAGACTGCTTTTAGGAAACGTTACGATCATTACGAGTTTATGGTTATGCCTTTTGGATTGACTAACGCACCAGCTGTGTTCATGGACCTCATGAACCGAGTGTGTGGGCCATATCTTGACAAGTTTGTCATTGTTTTCATCGATGACATACTTATTTACTCGAAGAATGATCAAGAGCACGAAGAACATTTGAGAAAAGTGCTAGAGTTGTTGAGAAAAGAAAAACTGTACGCTAAGTTTTCAAAGTGTGCATTTTGGTTGGAAGAAGTTCAATTCCTCGGTCATATAGTGAACAAAGAAGGTATTCAGATGGATCCAGCAAATATTGAAATCGTTGAAAAGTGGGAAACCCCGAAAACTCCGAAACACATACGCCAATTTTTAGGGCTAGCTGGTTATTACAGGAGATTCATCCAAGATTTTTTCAAAATAGCAAAACCCTTGACTACATTAACGCATAAAGGGAGGAAATTTGAATGGAAGGATGAACAAGAAAAAGCGTTTCAATTGTTGAAGAAAAAGTTAACTACGGCACCTATATTGTCATTACCTGAAGGGAATGATGATTTTGTAATATATTGTGACGCCTCAAAGCAATGTCTCGGTTGTGTATTAATGCAACGAACGAAAGTAATTGCTTATGCGTCTAGACAATTGAAGATTCACGAGCAGAATTATACGACGCATGATTTGGAATTAGGCGCGGTTGTTTTTGCATTAAAGACTTGGAGGCACTACTTATATGGGGTCAAAAGTATTATATATACCGACCACAAAAGTCTTCAACACATATTTAATCAGAAACAACTGAACATGAGGCCGCGCAGATGGATTAAATTTTTGAATGATTACGATTTTGAGATTCGTTATCACCCGGGGAAGGAAAATGTGGTAGTCGACGCCTTGAGCAGAAAGGAAAGAGAACCCATTCGAGTAAAAGCTATGAATATAATGATTCACACTAACCTTACTACTCAAATAAAGGAGGCGCAACAAGGAGTCTTAAAAGAGGGAAATTTAAAGGATGAAATACCCAAAGGATCGGAGAAGCAACTTAATATTCGGGAAGACGGAACCCGGTATAGGGCTGAAAGAATTTGGGTACCAAAATTTGGAGATATGAGAGAAATGGTACTTAGAGAAGCTCATAAAACCAGATACTCAATACATCCTGGAACGGGGAAGATGTATAAGGATCTCAAGAAACATTTTTGGTGGCCAGGTATGAAAGCCGATGTTGCTAAATACGTAGGGGAATGTTTGACGTGTTCTAAGGTCAAAGCGGAGCATCAGAAACCATCAGGTCTACTTCAGCAACCCGAAATTCCGGAATGGAAATGAGAAAACATTACCATGTATTTTATCACTAAACTGCCAAGGACTGCAAGTAGTTTTGATACTATTTGGGTAATAGTTGATCGTCTCACCAAATCAGCACACTTCCTACCAATAAGAGAAGATGACAAGATGGAGAAGTTAGCACGACTGTATTTGAAGGAAGTCGTCTCCAGACATGGAATACCAATCTCTATTATCTCTGATAGGGATGGCAGATTTATTTCAAGATTCTGGCAGACATTACAGCAAGCATTAGGAACTCGTCTAGACATGAGTACTGCCTATCATCCACAAACTGATAGGCAGAGCGAAAGGACGATACAAATGCTTGAAGACATGCTACGAGCATGTGTTATTGATTTCGGAAACAGTTGGGATCGACATCTACCGTTAGCAGAATTTTCCTACAACAACAGCTACCATTCAAGCATTGAGATGGTGTCGTTTGAAGCACTTTATGGTAGAAAGTGCAGGTCTCCGATTTGTTGGAGTGAAGTGGGGGATAGACAGATTACGGGTCCGGAGATAATACAAGAAACTACCGAGAAGATCATCCAAATTCAACAACGGTTGAAAACCGCCCAAAGTCGACAAAAGAGCTACGCCGACATTAAAAGAAAAGATATAGAATTTGAAATTGGAGAGATGGTCATGCTTAAGGTTGCACCTTGGAAAGGCGCTGTTCGATTTGGTAAATGAGGGAAATTAAATCCAAGGTATATAGGGCCGTTCAAGATTATTGATCGTGTCGGACCAGTAGCTTACCGACTTGAATTACCACAACAACTCGCGGCTGTACATAACACTTTCCACGTCTCAAATTTGAAGAAATGTTTTTCTAAAGAAGATCTCACTATTCCGTTAGACGAAATCCTAATCAACGAAAAACTTCAATTCGTCGAAGAACCCGTCGAAATAATGGATCGTGACGTTAAAGACTTAAACAAAATAAGATACCAATTGTTAAAGTTCGATGGAATGCTCGTAGAGGACCCGAGTTCACCTGAGAACGAGAAGATCAGATGAAAAAGAAATACCCGCACTTATTTCCAGAAGATACGTCAACACCTCCAACTGCTTAAAATTTAACGGGTAGGTACTGTAGTGACCCGAACTTTTCCATGTTTATATATGTTAAATGAAATTGTTATTTACATGATTAAGTGTTTCCAACATGTTAAGCAATCAAACTTGTTAAGACTTGATTAATTGAAATAGGTTTCATATAGACAATTGACCACCCAAGTTGACCGGTGATTCACGAACGTTAAAACTTGTAAAAACTATATGATGACATATATATGATTATATATATAGTTAACATGATATTATGATAAGTAAGTATCTCATTAGGTATTTTAACAATGAGTTATATACATAAAATTGAGTTTATTGAATTAAGAAACTCGAAACGATATATATAACGATTATCGTTATAACAACGTCTTACTAAATACATATGAATCAAATTAAGATATTGTTACACTATGTTTAATCATGATAAATGATAAGTAAACATTTCATTAAGTGTATTAACAATGAACTACATATGTAAAAACAAGACTACTAACTTAATGATTTCGAAACGAGACATATATGTAACGATTATCGTTGTAACAACATTTAACTGTATATATATCATACTAAGATATATTAATACATCATAATATCATGATAATGTAATAATTTAACATCTCTTTAGATATAATAAACAATGAGTTAACAACATTTAACAAGATCGTTAACCTAAAGGTTTCAAAATAACATTTACATGTAACGACTAACGATGACTTAACGACTCAGTTAAAATGTATATACATGTAGTGTTTTAATACGTATTCATAAACTTTTGAAAGACTTCAAGACACTTATCAAAATACTTCTACTTAACAAAAATGCTTACAATTACATCCTCGTTCAGTTTCATCAATAATTCTACTCGTATGCACCCGTATTCGTACTCGTACAATACGCAGCTTTTAGATGTATGTACTATTGGTATATACACTCCAATGATCAACTCTTAGCAGCCCATGTGAGTCACCTAACACATGTGGGAACCATCATTTGGCAACTAGCATGAAATATCTCATAAAATTACAAAAATATTAGTAATCATTCATGACTTATTTACATGTAAACAAAATTACACATCCTTTATATCTAATCCATATACCAACGACCAAAAACACCTACAAACACTTTTATTCTTCAATTTTCTTCATCTAATTGATCTCTCTCAAGTTCTATCTTCAAGTTTTAAGTGTTCTTCATAAATTCTATAAGTTATAGTTTCATAAAATCAAGAATACTTCCAAGTTTGCTAGCTTACTTCCAATCTTGTAAAGTGATCATCCAACCTCAAGAAATATTTCTTATTTACAGTAAGATATCTTTCTAATACAAGTTAATACTCATATTCAAACTTTGATTCAATTTCTATAACTATAACAATCTTATTTCGATTGAAAATCTTACTTGAACTTGTTTTCGTGTCATGATTCTGCTTCAAGAACTTTCAAGCCATCCAAGGATCCTTTGAAGCTAGATCTATTTTTTTCATTTCCAGTAGGTTTATCCATAAAACCTGAGATAGTAATGATGTTCATAACATCATTCGATTCATATATATAAAACTACCTTATTCGAAGGTTTAAACTTGAAATCACTAGAACATAGTTTAGTTAATTCTAAACTTGTTCGCAAACAAAAGTTAATCCTTCTAACTTGAATTTTAAAATCAACTAAACACATGTTCTATATCTATATGATATGCTAACTTAATGATTTAAAACCGGGAAAACACGAAAAACACCGTAAAACCGGATATACGCCGTCGTAGTAACATTGCGGGCTGTTTTGGGTTAGTTAATTAAAAACTATGATAAACTTTGATTTAAAAGTTGTTCTTCTGGGAAAATGATTTTTCTTATGAACATGAAACTATATCCAAAAATCATGATTAAACTCAAAGTGGAAGTATGTTTTCCAAAATGGTCATCTAGACGTCGTTCTTTCGACTGAAATGACTACCTTTACAAAAATAACTTGTAACCTGTATTTTCGACTATAAACTTATACTTTTTCTGTTTAGGTTCATAAACTTAAGTTCAATATGAAACCATATCAACATGAAACACTCAAAACGGATTTAAAACGAAGAAGTTATGGGTAAAACAAGATTAGATATTTTTTGCTTGTTGTAGCTACGTGAAAATTGGTAACAAATTTATATTAATCATATCAGAGCTAACTTATATTGTATTATACATGTATTCTAATATATTATGTAATCTTAGGATACCATAGACACGTATGCAAATATTTTGACATATCATATCGACCCATCTATATATATTATTTGGAACAACCATAGACACTCTATATGCAGTAATGTTGGAGTTAGCTATACAGGGTTGAGGTTGATTCCAAAAATATATATACTTTGAGTTGTGATCTAGCCTGAGATGTGTATACACTGGGTCGTGGATTGATTCAAGATAATATATATCAATTTATTTATGTACATCTAACTATGGACAACTAGTTGTAGGTTACTAACGATGACAGCTGACTTAATAAACTTAAAACATCAAAATGTATTAAAAGTGTTGTAAATATATTTTGAACATACTTTGATATATATGTACATATTTGTTATAGGTTCGTGAATCGACCAGTGGCCAAGTCTTACTTCCCGACGAAGTAAAAATCTGTGAAAGTGAGTTATAGTCCCACTTTTAAAATCTAATATTTTGGGATGAGAATACATGCAGTTTTATAAATGTTTTACGAAATAGACACAAGTAAATGAAACTACATTATATGGGTGAATGATCGAAGCCGAATATGCCCCTTTTGCTTGGTAGCCTAAGAATTAGTAAACCGATCTACTAATTGACGCGAATCCTAAAGATAGATCTATTGGGCCTAACGAACCCCATCCAAAGTACCGGATGCTTTAGTACTTCGAATTCGTTTTTATCATGTCCGAAGGATTTCCCGGAATGATAGGGGATATTCTTATATGCATCTTGTTAATTTCGGTTACTAGGTGTTCACCATATGAATGATTTTTATCTCTATGTATGGGATGTATATTGAAATATGAAATCTCGTGGTCTATTATTATGATTTGATAATATATAGGTTAAACCTATAACTCACCAACATTTTTGTTGACGTTTTAAGCATGTTTATTCTCATGTGATTATTAAGAGCTTCTGCTGTTGCATACTAAAATAAGGACAAGATTTGGAGTCCATGCTTGTATGATATTATGTAAAAACTGCATTCAAGAAACTTATTTTTGATGTAATATACTCTTATTTTAAACCATTATGTAATGGTCGTGTATAAACGGTATATTTTAGATTATCATTACTTGATAATCTACGTAATGCTTTTTAAACCTTTATCGATCAAATAAAGGTTATGGTTGTTTTAAAAATGAATGCAGTCTTTGAAAAACTTCTTATATAGAGGTCAAAACCTCGCGACGAAATCAATTAATATGGAACGTTTATAATCAATATGAACGGGACATTTCACTAACGCTATAAAGACTGGAACTTTCCTATACTTTAAATTAATGTTTAAAAGCAACAACCTCAAAAACTGTTGTCCTTTCGATAATGCTACTCACCTTGAATACATCTCACCTCTAGACAATCTCATACTCGAGTCAAATTTTAATGAGAAAGAAATATGGGATGCCCTCAACGATTGCGAAAACTCAAAAGCTCTGGGCCCCGATGGGTTCAATATGAAATTCTTCAAAAAATACCGGGATCTCATCAAATCCGATCTCATTAATGCTTTGGATTGGTTTTGGACAAACTCAGAAATCTCCAAAGGCTGTAATGCCTCCTTTTTCACTTTAATTCCCAAAAAACCAAACCCCATTGGTTTGAATGAATATCGGCCTATTTGTCTCATTGGAAGTTATTATAAGATCCTAACCAAAATCCTTTCTAATCGGCTCGCTAAAGTAATCCATAAAGTAATTGGTTGTGAACAAACTGCATTCCTCAAAGGCAGGAATATTCTCGACAGCGTGCTTATTGCCAATGAAATTATCAATGAACTGAAGCGCAAAAAATGCCAAGGCCTCGTTTTTAAAGTCGACTTCGAAAAGGCTTTGGTTGTATCGAATATGATTTTTTATTTGACACCATGCACCATATGGGATTCGGTTCCAAATGGATTAGTCTCATTCGAGCATGCCTCTCGTCGTCCTCTATATCCGTCCTCATCAATGGTTCTCCCACTATGGAATTTACTCCTGAAAGAGGCATCCGACAGGGGGATCCAATCTCACCTTTTCTCTTTATCATTGTTGCTGAAGGTCTTAACATCCTCAACAAATGTGCATTATCTAATGGTCAGCTCTGCGGCATAAATGTCGGTAATGATAACATCACAATAACTCACCTACAATACGCTGATGATACAATTTTCTTTGGCGAGTGGAGTAAAAGAAATGCCAAACATATTTCCAAACTCCCTAAATGTTTTGAAAAAATCTCGGGTCTCAAAGTCAACTTTAAAAAAAGTAAACTTTATGGAATCGGGATATCCAAAATTGAAACTGAACAAATGGCCAAATATATTAACTGCTCTACCGGAACCACTCCTTTCACATATCTAGGATTACCCATCGGCGTTCCCACATCACACGCCTCCTCTTGGCAACCGATAGTCGAGAAATCTGACAACAGGCTTTCCGATTGGAAAGCTAAATCTATATCCTTCGGCTGACGTCTAACACTCATTAAATCCATCCTAAGTAGCATCCCTCTCTACTACTTCTCCCTTTTCCACACACCTTCCACGATCCTTAAATTACTCGAATCTAAAAGACGCAAATTTTTCTGGGGCGGGTCCATAACTGAAAACAAAATTAATTGGATTAAATGGGATCAAATATTACTCCCTTATGACAAAAGTGGTTTAAACGTAGGCTCTCTTTTTTGTAAAAATATATCACTACTATGCAAATGGTGGTGGCGTTTCAAAAATGAAAAAAATGCTCTTTGGGTTAAAATTATCACAAGTATTTATGGGGAGGGGGCGGGTTGGATACTAACATTACATGCAGGAACATTTCAGGGCGTACTATTTGGAAAGAGACCATTAAAGCAGGAACAATTGCGGACGATACGGAAGCTTCGTTTTCTACATCTATAACCAAACAACTTGAAAATGGTGAATCTATAAAATTTTGGAAGGACATTTGGTGCGGTTCCGAACGTTTTTGCACTTTATTTCATAGAATTTTCATGCTTGACTCTAATAAAGACGCACATGTAGCGGACCGAATCTCCCACAATGGCACCTCAACTTGCGGTATCTGGTCTTGGATTCGTTCACCTAGCGGACGGGCCCTTAACGAACTAACCGAAATCAATAATATTGTCTCTTCCATCAAGCTGACCGACAAACCCGATGCTTGGAAGTATGATCTTGACCCATCCGGTATCTACACTACTAAATCATTAGCACGAAAAATCGATTGTCTAAAACTTGGTAATCATGCTACAAACATTTCGGCCCCTCGCAATAAATATATTCCGCAAAAGGTTAACATATTCGCTTGGAGAGTTTCCCAAAAGAAAATGTAGCGACCCCGACAAATCGTCAAATGACGGCGTCATCTACGTATGGTCCCATTACATGGTCGTAAGTCTTTATAACAAAGTTTGACCGAAAAATATGTCGCATTCATTTCATAAATAAGGATGTTTCAAAGTTTACAAAAGTAGTTTCCATAACAAGTACATAACAATGTTTAAAGTTTGTATGAAACACGTGCGACACAATTAAAAGTAGTCAAAAAGATGCTCCACGTATGCAAGTATACTCGACATCCAATGCAAGTATCAAAAAGTATGAGCGGAAGCATGTATCACCTAAGTTCAAGGACCTGAGAAAAACATAGAGAATCTGTCAACGAAAACGTTGGTGAAATCATAGGTTTAAATAAGTAAGTGAGTAAAAGTAAGTTGAACCACAAGATTTGCAACATCGATAAAGTCATAGTACATTCTAAAAGTTAATATTCACGAGCACTCAATTATCAAAGCTTAACATTCCATCCGTTGAACCCCGTAATAATAGTGTTAGAACATACACTGTTTCCCGAAAATATATTTCACCCGTAGACGGTAGCGAACCGTCCGAAGTGAGGGTTTGTCAAACCCATATGGCCATATAACATAAGTTCTCGCTTACACCATCTGATGTAACTAATGATAATCGAATTGAGGATTTGTGTTCAAACTCGTATGTAGAATGTTTGTTTTCCCTGTACTTGTGTTCACGTAGTTTAAAAGAACGTTTATGTTTTCTCATCCCAAAAGTAAGTTCAAAAAGAGTAAAAGTGGGACCATGATCTCACCTTGTATGCATGAACCAAAAATTACTTCGACAAGTAACGTGTGCAAAGAACAATGCTAGTCTTGACCTAAACAAATAGGTTGTATCAATAACGATAGTCACGAAGGGTCAAAGATGTTCAATTAGTCCTATGGCTCAATACGACTCGATTAATATAGCATGTGAATCAAATCATCAAGTTTCATGCAAGACACAAGTATAAAAGCATGTTAGAAAGATTGCATAATTAATTGATTAAGTTTGACAAAAAGTCAAACTTGGTCGGGTCAAAGTCAACGAAAAAGTCAACATGTTCGGGTCGGGTCCCGGACTATTTTTCCATGCTAATTATTCATATACAAGTATATTAAAACAAGTTTCATGTGAATCGGAGGTCGGTAGCTAGTCAAACATTTCACGTGAAATGGGACCAAGAGGTCAGAATCTGGCCAGGTGATTCTGCGCGCCGCGCGGGGATTGGGCGCGCCGCGCCACTACCTGGGCAGAGAATTCTGGTCAGTTTTTCAAAGTGTGCACGAACTAAAACCTTTTCTAACACAACTCTTGACCCGCAAACACTTATAACGCCTATCATACATCGTTGGAAAGGTATTTTGACGAGTAAAACAACTAAACACATATCATCAATCAAACTTCTACTTGCAACAACCAAAAACCGCAATTAATGTTCCTCATTCAATGCATACAAGTCATAAATGCAATTTAATGATTTGGCAACCAAATTACATGAACGATATGCCGTTTCGAAGGTAATTAAGCATACAACACAACCTAACACTTACAATTAACATTATCAAGCATTTAATGCATCAAGATTCAATTTACTTTTATCAAACCCTAACCCAAAATCACAAATTCAACAATCATGATTATGAAACTAATCCATGTCAACCTACATACCAATTTGAAGCTAGTGATGTTAGGAACACAATTAAAACATGAACTTTCATCATCAAACATCATATGAACACCTAAAACTCAAGATTATGCAAGTGTTCTTTCATAATGAACTAGTTACATCAAAATTGCAAGAACAAGCATACAAATCACATAATCATACTAGACTTGAGCCATAGACACTAATTAACAACTTTATAACTCAAAAATCTCAAGAACACATAAAATTAGTGATTTTAGAAAGTTACCCAAAATTGATGAAATCGGTATGGAATCGAAGTGGAGATCACGAGGAGTTCAAATATGTAATTTGTTTTGATTGAATCCTTCTTGAACGAATTTGGATGATGATTTCCTTTTGATGAAATTAGAGAAAAATATGGAAGTATTTTAGAAAAAGAGAAATGAATGGATAATGGTGGGGAGGTGGTTGACTTAGTCAAAAGCTAGTCACCACTTTGGTGTTTTGGCGGAACTAGTCCCTCGAGTTCGGTTGCGGGTGCGTTAAATTACCTAAACATGATAATTTAAAACGCGTATTAACGAGATGTGTTATAAACATATAACGGAACTTAAATAGTTAAACGGAAAATTGACGAAAAAAGGCGGGATGTTACATTACCTACACCTTAAAAGAAATTTCGTCCCGAAATTTAAGCAGGCGTAGTAATCGTAGTTTCTTCCTCAGAATCTGACGTTTCCGGAACCGGGAATAGATGAGGGTGTTTCTTTCGCATTTGATCTTCCCTTTCCCAAGTAAACTCGGGTCCTCTTTTGGCGTTCCATCGGACCTTAACAATCGGGATCCGGCTTTGTTTTAATTCCTTCTCGACGTAGTCCACAATTTCAACCGGTTCCTCCACAAAATGGAGTTTGTCATTAATAGTAAGTTCCTCGAGAGGGACGACGATATCGGGCTCGGCGAGACACTTCTTCAAGTTAGATACATGAAAAGTAGGATGGACGGAGCTTAGTTGAGGCGGAAGGTTTAAACGATAAGCAACGGTTCCAACACGCTCTAAGATTTCGAAAGGACCAACATACCGCGGATTTAGTTTCCCACGTTTCCCAAAACGGATGACACCTTTCCAAGGTGCGACTTTTAACATGACGCGGTCACCGACTTGAAATTCGAGGTCTTTGCGTCTTTTGTCGGTATAGCATTTTTGACGACTCCGGGCCGTCCGAAGCCTATCTCGGATTTGAAGAATCTTTTCGGTTGTTTCGTGAATGAGTTCGGGCCCAGAAATTTGCACGTCACCCACTTCAGCCCAACAAAGAGGAGAGCGACATTTTCGACCATATAACGCTTCAAAAGGTGCGGCCTTAATACTCGCGTGATAACTATTGTTGTAAGAGAATTCGGCGAGAGGTAAGTGATTGTCCCAAGCTTTTCCAAAATCAAAAACGCAGGCTCGTAACATATCCTCTAAGGTTTGTATTGTACGTTCACTTTTCCCATCGGTTTGGGGATGATATGCGGTGCTCTTGTCCAAACGCGTTCCCAACGCTTCTTGTAACGTACGCCAAAATCTAGAAACGAAACGACCATCTCGGTCGGAGATAATCGATAACGGTACTCCGTGTCGGGCTACAATCTCTTTAATGTAAAGTCGTGCAAGTTTCTCCATTTTGTCGGTTTCTTTCATGGCGAGAAAGTGCGCGGATTTGGTGAGACGGTCAACAATGACCCAAATTGTATCATAACCGCCCGACGTTTTCGGTAGTTTGGTGATAAAATCCATCGTGATCCTTTCCCACTTCCATTGCGGATCTCGGGTTGTTGAAGTAACCCGGACGGTCTTTGGTGTTCGGCTTTGACTTTAGCGCAAGTCAAACAATTGGCGACGTATCTAGCAACCTCCTTTTTGATGTTCGGCCACCAATATTGTTCTTTAAGGTCATGGTACATCTTATTGGCGCCGGGATGAATCGAGTATCGCGATTTGTGGGCTTCGTCTAGGATGAGGTTTCGTAGATCGCCATATCTAGGCACCCAAATTTTTCCGGCGTAATATCGAAGTCCGGTCTCCTTAACTTCGAATCGGGAGACGAGAATGTTTAAAAGTTCGCGTGCAATGTTGTTGTCCTTAAGAGCTTCATCTTGGGCTACCCGAATTTGGCTATTAAGGTTGGAGTGGATGGTGATATTCAAAGCTCGGACACGAAGAGGCACCGCTCTTTCCTTTCGACTTAAGGCATCGGCCACTACATTTACCTTCCCGGGGTGGTAACGAAGCTGGCAATTATAATCGTTCAAGGTCTCAATCCACCTTCGTTGTCTCATGTTTAGTTGCTTTTGATCGAAGATATGTTGGAGACTTTTGTGATCGGTAAAGATGGTACTTTTGGTACCAAGAAGATGATGTCTCCATAACTTAAGTGCAAAGATGACGGCACCGAGTTCAAGATCATGTGTCGTGTAGTTTCGTTCGTGGATTTTGAGTTGTCGAGAGGCATAAGCAATGACTTTCTTTCGTTGCATTAATACGCATCCATAACCGTTTTTCGAGGCATCACAATATACAACAAAATCATCATTGCCTTCGGGAAGTGACAAGATAGGGGCGGTGGTTAGCTTAGTTTTCAAGATTTGAAAAGCGGTTTCTTGTTCGGATGACCAAATGAACTTTCGGTCCTTGTGAGTTAACGCGGTTAAAGGGCGAGCGATTAAGGAAAAGTCCTTGATGAATTTACGATAGTATCCGGCGAGGCCCAAGAATTGACGAATTTGAGTAGGAGTAGTAGGAGCCTCCCATTTACTAATGGCTTCGATTTTCGCGGGATCGACTTTAATGCCTTGATCACTTACAACATGACCGAGGAATTGAACTTCCTTCAACCAAAATTCACACTTGGAGAACTTGGCATAGAGTTGTTCTTTTCTCAAGAGTTCAAGCACGAGTCGGAGATGTTCTCTGTGTTCCTCTTCGCTTTTAGAATAGACCAAAATATCATCGATGAATACGATAACGAATTTGTCGAGGTAAGGTTTGCACACGCGGTTCATGAGATCCATGAACACCGCCGGTGCGTTAGTGAGACCGAAAGGCATGACAAGGAATTCATAACTACCATAACGAGTCCGAAAAGCGGTTTTGGAGACATCTTCCCCCTTAACCCTTAGTTGATGATAACCCGAGCGGAGATCGATTTTTGAATATACACGAGAACCTTGTAGTTGATCAAAGAGATCATCGATGTGAGGAAGGGGATATCGGTTCTTAACCGTCAATTTGTTTAGTTCACGATAATCAATGCACATTCGTAGGGATCCATCTTTCTTCTTGACGAACAAAATCGGAGCGCCCCATGGTGAATGGTGTGATGACCCGAAAATTTTTGACTTATTTAAACCAATTCTCTATACGATTTATTATTTTAACACGTTAAACAAAGTCTGTTAGATTGAGTCTCAAAATTTTAGAACTGTTACATATATACAATTACCTTTGACTACTCTCGACGATTCATGAACAATTATATGTATGCATATATATATGTACAAGTAAAAACGACTTTCCTACAGTAAAAATTACTTTGCTACAGTAAAACACAATTTGCTACAGTAAAACACTATTTGCTACAGTGAAACCGTATTTTGCTACAGTGCTACAGTGAAAACGAGTTTGCTACAGTGATTTGCTACAGTAAAACACTATTTGCTACAGTAAACACTATTTGCTACTCAATTCACCCAGGATGAAGCACACAAAACGAGGTACTCAATTCACCCAGGAAACGGAAAAATGTACCACGATCTCAAGAAGTTTTATTGGTGGCCTAATATGAAAACAGAAATTGCTACTTATGTAAGCAAATGTTTAACGTGTGCAAAGGTCAAAGCTGAGCACCAAAAGCCGTTAGGATTACTGCAACAACCAGAAATTCCGCAGTGGAAATGGGAAAGAATAACCATGGATTTCATTACGAAATTGCCAAGGACTACAAGTAGTCATGATACTATTTGGGTGATAGTTGATCGTCTAACTAAATCAGCTCACTTTCTACCAATAAAGGAGACACACAGTATGGAGAAATTAGCACGCCTATATTTGAAGGAAGTAGTTTCCAGGCATGGTGTACCTATCTCCATCATATCTGATCGTGACACCCGATTCACATCACGTTTCTGGCAGTCATTACAAAAAGCATTGGGAACTCGATTAGATATGAGCACCGCTTATCACCCACAGACAGATGGTCAAAGTGAAAGAACAATACAAACATTGGAAGACATGTTACGGGCATGCGTGATTGACTTCGGAACCAGTTGGGATCGACACTTACCGTTGGCAGAATTTTCATACAATAACAGCTATCATACGAGCATCAACGCAGCGCCATTTGAAGCACTTTACGGTAGAAAGTGCAGATCTCCTATCTGTTGGAGTGAAGTAGGAGAAAGACAACTTACTGGACCAGAAATTATTCACGAAACCACCGAAAAGATCATTCAAATACAACAGCGATTGAAAACGGCCATGAGTCGCCAAAAGAGTTATGCTGATGTAAGAAGAAAACCGCTAGAATTTCAAGTGGGCGACAAAGTCATGTTGAAAGTGTCACCCTGGAAAGGCGTCGTACGATTCGGTAAACGAGGAAAGCTAAGTCCTAGGTACGTAGGACCCTTTGAAATCACCGAAAGAATTGGAGCAGTTGCTTATCGATTAAGGCTACCACAAGAACTTAGTAGTGTTCACGACACATTTCACGTGTCAAATTTGAAGAAATGTTTAGCTGAAGAGGATGTCGTAATTCCTCTTGACGAAATACGAATCAATGATAAACTCCATTTTATCGAAGAACCTGTTGAAATCATGGACCGTGAGGTCAAACAATTAAAACAAAGCAAAATACCGATAGTTAGGGTTCGTTGGAACGCAAGACGAGGACCCGAGTTTACTTGGGAACGTGAAGATCAGATGAAGCAAAAGTATCCACATTTGTTCACTGATATCGCTCATGAAACAGGTACTACTCAAAATTTCGGGACGAAATTTTCTTTAACGGGGAGGTACTGTGATGACCCGAAAATTTTTGACTTATTTAAACCAATTCTCTATACGATTTATTATTTTAACACGTTAAACAAAGTCTGTTAGATTGAGTCTCAAAATTTTAGAACTGTTACATATATACAATTACCTTTGACTACTCTCGACGATTCATGAACAATTATATGTATGCATATATATATGTACAAGTAAAAACGACTTTCCTACAGTAAAAATTACTTTGCTACAGTAAAACACAATTTGCTACAGTAAAACACTATTTGCTACAGTGAAACCGTATTTTGCTACATTGCTACAGTGAAAACGAGTTTGCTACAGTGATTTGCTACAGTAAAACACTATTTGCTACAGTAAAACACTATTTGCTACAGTAAACACTATTTGCTACAGTAAACACTATTTGCTACAGTAAACACTATTTGATGTCGACGAACTAGCAAACAAAAACAGAAAAGGCGGCCATGCGATCGCATGGCAAAAACACTGAAAACTCATGCGATCGCATGAGCTACAGTAAATCGAAAAGTACTATAAAAGGTCAGTTTTGCTCGACGAAATATTTCATAAATATATATGTACGTTATTTTATAATTATAATTATAATTATAATTTTAATTTTAAGTTTAATAATAATAAAGTATATTCGAGGGTATTTTTAATTCGGGTTTCAAACCGTTTTAAAATAAGGAAATATTGGGTATTGTTCGGGGTATTGTTCTTGAATCCAAGACCAACCATACAGTCGTCTACCATCATTACGTCTACGCAATTTGCCTACAATATTGAATCGCAATATTGAACTGTGAGTTATAGTCTCCCTTTTTAAATACTTTAAATATTTTTGGGCTGAGAATACATGCAATTTATTTTAAACGCAATAAGACACAAGTACATACAAAATTCTACACTGAGTTAAACCGAAAATCCCTTAGCTTTGGTAACTAGTAGCTGCCAGTACATAGGATATGGACTGGTGGGCGCGAATAATTGTATATGGATCCATAGGGCTTGACATCCCCGTCCGAGCTAGAGCGCTAGCCTTTCAACGGACGTATGTTATTTGAGTTTAAGACACGTTGGTTTGCGTGTATTAAAACGAATGGGGTAATTATCACTATAGCGTTAAGTTTAGTTACCAGGGTGCTCTGTTACGTAGAATCTATTGATAAACTTTTGATGAAATCTTGTGATCTATCTTTATATATGTTTATGACTCGAGCAATTAAACCTATAACTCACCAACATCCGTGTTGACTTTTTAGCATGTTTTATTCTCAGGTCCTTAGAATGCTTCCGCTGTGATGTGCTTGTTGCCTGCATGGAGTCTCTCATGCTTTGTACAAAGTTTATTGCATTCAAAATAAAACTGCGCTGTGTAATAAATAATTGGACTGTGATGTCAACCTGTAAATTAAAGACTTATGTATTTTGGGGTTTTGCTTATACCTAAGCACTCGTCCACATGTTTATAACTTTCTATGTTTAGAAAGTCACTTATTTTAATGAATGTAATATTTTATCAAAACGTATCATATAGAGGTCAAAACCTCACTGTGGAATCAATGATTAACGTGCCGCGTCAATAGCGATTTTGACGGGTCGTTACAGTTGGTATCCGAGCTTGAGGTCATAGGAAACCAGAAATTACATTATTGTGTTTAACTGGTAATTGTTAGGATGCATTAGTGAGTCTGGACTATGACCATATCTGTTTTTCCTGATTTTTGCTTATTATTTGGTCAAAAACATTATATGTGATATATTTATATGCTAACGTAATTGTTGTTTCAATTATGTGATAGATGACTTCCTCTAATCCTATCATTTTGTACGACTCGGAATCGGACACTAAATCTATTCTATCCACAACTGAAAAGGGCGTTCCAATACCTATTAAAGAAGAAATTGTGTTAGCCGGGGAATCTCAACTCCCGGTAAACCCAGAGGAGGTTCCAGCTCCACCCAGCTTTAGTTTTCCGGAGCCACAGTATCGTTGGCATGGACCCATGATCCCTGGAGTAAACGAGGATCGTCCATTTCTAAACAAATATGGACATTGGTCCAGATATACCGCCGACGGGCGGGTTGTGCCGATTACGCCTGGCAGATTTCGGTTCATGACCACCGGTACATATTCTTGCAGTTCGTCATCATATTCTCCTACACATGACTCAGATAGTTCATCATCAGACGAGATCAGTAAGGAGGAGGATTTCGCTAATGAAATAAAAGAGATCACTAAGGAGAAATTCCAACTTGCTATAGATAATAAAAACAACCACAATAATAAAATGTCCTTAGTTATTAAAAAAGAACAGGACCATTCGATCCGTAACCACCCTTATTGTATAAAACCCACTGAGGTAACGGGTACCTCAAAACCCCAACTAAAAATAAAATACACTGCCATAATGTCTGTCGGACCATGTGCACACAAACAATTGGCAGAGAGAACCAAATGGGAAGAAGTTTCTGATAGTTCTGAATGAACGACCTCGCAACCATAAATCTTCCATGCGCTATTTTATTACTTATGTGTGCTACTCTATCTTGTTATGTAAAATAAGCATATGTAAAATATCAGTATTGTATGGTATTGTATTATTTTGGTTTATTAATAATAAATGCATGGAATGATTATTTGTATTATTACTACTTCTTATTATTATTATTACATAATAATGTAGTAACTCGCTATAATTTTTCATAGTGGAATATTATTAGGATTTTAGTAGTTAATTCCTTGTACTAGCTTTTATGTATGAACTTAACGGGTAGGTAATACCCTAGAAATAATTATAAAATGCTAATAAGAAGAAAAGGCTTTTATAATAATCGGTTCATATTATTAATATGCTACGATTAACTATTGACAACTCATTTTACCTATAATATTCTATATGATTAAATTATATCTGTTGTGTTTATTGAAGAAACATGTCTCAAATGTCGGATGCTGAGTTTGAGCAACTAGTCGAGAAACGTGTGAATGAAAGAATTGCTGCAACCGAAGCAGCAAAAGCAACATCCGAAGCAGCAGCCAAAGCAGCAGTCGTAAACACAAATTCACGAAACGGATGCTCATACAAAACTTTTCAAGGATGCAAACCACAGACGTTTAGTGGAACTGAGGGACCAGTCGGTCTAACCCGATGGTTTGAAAAGATGGAGTCCGTTTTCAAAATCAGTAATTGTGCGAACGAAGACAAGTCAAAGTATGCTTCGTGCACGTTGCAAGATGATGCACTTACTTGGTGGAACAATTATGCTAAAGCAGAAGGAATAGATACGGCATATGATATCTCTTGGGAAGAACTGAAAAAGATGCTAATCGAGGAGTACTGTCCTCGAAACGAGATCAGAAAAATGGAATCTGAGTTACGTAATCTGAAGGTTATCGGTGCGAATCTCAATAACTATGAAAAGCGTTTCATGGAACTAGCCTTGTTGTGTCCCGAATTGGTGCCAAATGAGAAACGAAAGATAGAAATGTATATTGACGGTTTATCGATCAATATCAAAGGAAATGTTACATCGTCCAAACCGAATACGATGCAGGAAGCCATGACAATGGCACACCAACTCATGGACCAGATCACAGAGAGTTCGATTAAGGCACCAATTACCGAAGTCAAGACAACTGAAGGAAAGAGGAAATGGGAAGACTATAAGGGCAAAAGTACTCACCTGAAGAAACAAGAAACTTTTAAAGGTAAACAAGATGGGGCAACTGCAAGTCCAAACTATAAGGGACCTCATCCGTTCTGCAAAAGATGTTACACACATCATGCAGGTTATTGTCAAGTGGTCTGTGATAAGTGCAACAAGAAAGGACATGTGGCGAAAGATTGTTATGCCACCGTTTCTGAAGTAAAGACAAAACTGACCGATGTCAAGAAATGTTTTGGATGCGGGAAGTCTGGTCACTTTATAAATCAATGCCCTGATAAGGAGAAGAACAAAGAACCCGCACGTGGGAGGGCATTTAATGTTAGTGCCAGTAAAGCACGTGAGGATCCTAATCTTGTCACGGGTACGTTTACCGTTAATAATCAACTAGCTTCTATTATGTTTGATACGGGTGCTGATAGAAGTTATATGTGTAAAGACTTTAGTTTTAAACTAAAATGTGCATCATTACCTCTAGACGATAAATATACTATTGAATTAGCTAATGGTAAACTGATAAAAGCCGATAAAATTTGCCATGGTTGCGAAATGAATCTCGCTGGTGAAACCTTCAAAATCGATTTGATACCCGTAGAATTAGGAAGTTTTGACGTAATCGTTGGCATGGACTGGATGTCCAAAACAAGAGCGGAAGTTTTTTGCGCTGAGAAAGCAATCCGCATCCCTCGTAAGGATGAAACGTCATTAATGATTTATGGGGAGAAGAGCAACTCAAAGCTGAACTTTATCAGCTGTATGAAGGCCCAGAAACTTATAAGAAAAGGTTGTTATGCTATTCTGGCACATGTAAAGAAGATCGATACTGAAGAAAGAAGCATTAATGACATGCCGGTTGTAAGAGAATATCCCGGAGTATTTCCAGAAGAATTACCGGGGCTACCTCCACACAGATGTGTAGAATTCCAGATTGATCTCATACCAGGAGCTGCACCTGTAGCCCGATCTCCATATAGACTTGCACCTTCAGAAATGCAAGAATTACAAGACCAGTTGCAAGAATTATCATACCGTGGATTTATTCGTCCTAGTTTTTCACCTTGGGGTGCTCCTATTCTGTTCGTCAAGAAGAAGGATGGATCTATGAGAATGTGCATAGATTACCGAGAATTAAACAAATTAACGATCAAGAATCGGTACCCATTACCGAGGATTGATGATTTGTTTGATCAATTGCAAGGATCAAGTGTTTATTCTAAGATTGATCTACGCTCCGGATATCATCAACTGAGAGTGAAGGAAGAAGATGTTCCTAAAACCGCGTTCAGAACCCGTTACGGTCACTATGAGTTTCTAGTCATGCCTTTTGGATTAACTAATGCTCCAGCAGTATTCATGGATCTAATGAATCGCATCTGTAGACCGTATTTAGACAAATTTGTCATTGTTTTTATCGACGACATATTGATTTACTCGAAGAACAAGGAAGAACATGAGCAACACTTAAGACTGGTACTGGAGATACTCAAGAAAGAAGAATTGTACGCAAAATTTTCGAAGTGTGATTTCTGGTTACAAGAAGTACAATTTTTGGGCCATGTTGTCAGTAAACATGGAATTAAAGTTGACCCCGCCAAGATCGAAGCCATTAGTAAATGGGAAACCCCGAAGACTCCAACACA
This sequence comes from Rutidosis leptorrhynchoides, assembly GCF_046630445.1. Classification (NCBI taxonomy): domain Eukaryota; kingdom Viridiplantae; phylum Streptophyta; class Magnoliopsida; order Asterales; family Asteraceae; genus Rutidosis; species Rutidosis leptorrhynchoides. The sequence goes on along the minus strand of NC_092343.1, from coordinate 371,190,128 downwards.
AATTCGCCAATTCTTAGGTCTTGCTGGTTACTACCGAAGATTCATTCAAGATTTCTCTAGAATCGCCAAACCCTTAACTGCATTGACTCAAAAGGGAAAGAAGTATGATTGGTCCACAGAACAGGAATCCTCATTCCAGTTATTAAAGAAGAAGTTAACGTCTGCACCCATTTTGTCATTACCGGAAGGAAATGATGATTTCGTGATCTATTGTGATGCTTCACGCCAAGGTTTAGGATGTGTATTAATGCAACGCACAAAAGTCATCGCATATGCCTCACGACAACTAAAAATTCATGAAAAGAACTATACGACGCACGATTTAGAACTTGGAGCAGTAGTTTTTGCACTCAAAATATGGAGACACTATCTATATGGCACCAAGTGTACAGTGTACACCGACCATAAGAGTCTTCAGCATATTTTTGATCAAAAACAACTCAATATGAGGCAACGTCGCTGGGTAGAGTTGTTAAACGATTACGATTGTGAAATCCGTTACCACCCCGGAAAGGCTAATGTTGTAGCTGATGCCCTAAGTCGAAAAGAAAGAGTAAAACCTCTTAGGGTCCGAGCTTTGAATATTACAATTCGTACTGATCTCACAAAGCAAATTCAAGCAGCACAGTTAGAGGCTTTAAAAGAAGAAAACGAAAAAGGCGAAATAAGCAAAGGGTTAGAAAAACAACTTGAAGAAAAAGCCGATGGAACCCTGTATTTTGCTGGTAGGATATGGGTACCAAAACATGGTAACCTAAGGCAACTAGTACTGGATGAAGCACACAAAACGAGGTACTCAATTCACCCAGGAAACGGAAAAATGTACCACGATCTCAAGAAGTTTTATTGGTGGCCTAATATGAAAACAGAAATTGCTACTTATGTAAGCAAATGTTTAACGTGTGCAAAGGTCAAAGCTGAGCACCAAAAGCCGTTAGGATTACTGCAACAACCAGAAATTCCGCAGTGGAAATGGGAAAGAATAACCATGGATTTCATTACGAAATTGCCAAGGACTACAAGTAGTCATGATACTATTTGGGTGATAGTTGATCGTCTAACTAAATCAGCTCACTTTCTACCAATAAAGGAGACACACAGTATGGAGAAATTAGCACGCCTATATTTGAAGGAAGTAGTTTCCAGGCATGGTGTACCTATCTCCATCATATCTGATCGTGACACCCGATTCACATCACGTTTCTGGCAGTCATTACAAAAAGCATTGGGAACTCGATTAGATATGAGCACCGCTTATCACCCACAGACAGATGGTCAAAGTGAAAGAACAATACAAACATTGGAAGACATGTTACGGGCATGCGTGATTGACTTCGGAACCAGTTGGGATCGACACTTACCGTTGGCAGAATTTTCATACAATAACAGCTATCATACGAGCATCAACGCAGCGCCATTTGAAGCACTTTACGGTAGAAAGTGCAGATCTCCTATCTGTTGGAGTGAAGTAGGAGAAAGACAACTTACTGGACCAGAAATTATTCACGAAACCACCGAAAAGATCATTCAAATACAACAGCGATTGAAAACGGCCATGAGTCGCCAAAAGAGTTATGCTGATGTAAGAAGAAAACCGCTAGAATTTCAAGTGGGCGACAAAGTCATGTTGAAAGTGTCACCCTGGAAAGGCGTTGTACGATTCGGTAAACGAGGAAAGCTAAGTCCTAGGTACGTAGGACCCTTTGAAATCACTGAAAGAATTGGAGCAGTTGCTTATCGATTAAGGCTACCACAAGAACTTAGTAGTGTTCACGACACATTTCACGTGTCAAATTTGAAGAAATGTTTAGCTGAAGAGGATGTCGTAATTCCTCTTGACGAAATACGAATCAATGATAAACTCCATTTTATCGAAGAACCTGTTGAAATCATGGACCGTGAGGTCAAACAATTAAAACAAAGCAAAATACCGATAGTTAGGGTTCGTTGGAACGCAAGACGAGGACCCGAGTTTACTTGGGAACGTGAAGATCAGATGAAGCAAAAGTATCCACATTTGTTCACTGATATCGCTCATGAAACAGGTACTACTCAAAATTTCGGGACGAAATTTTCTTTAACGGGGAGGTACTGTGATGACCCGAAAATTTTTGACTTATTTAAACCAATTCTCTATACGATTTATTATTTTAACACGTTAAACAAAGTCTGTTAGATTGAGTCTCAAAATTTTAGAACTGTTACATATATACAATTACCTTTGACTACTCTCGACGATTCATGAACAATTATATGTATGCATATATATATGTACAAGTAAAAACGACTTTCCTACAGTAAAAATTACTTTGCTACAGTAAAACACAATTTGCTACAGTAAAACACTATTTGCTACAGTGAAACCGTATTTTGCTACATTGCTACAGTGAAAACGAGTTTGCTACAGTGATTTGCTACAGTAAAACACTATTTGCTACAGTAAAACACTATTTGCTACAGTAAACACTATTTGCTACAGTAAACACTATTTGCTACAGTAAACACTATTTGATGTCGACGAACTAGCAAACAAAAACAGAAAAGGCGGCCATGCGATCGCATGGCAAAAACACTGAAAACTCATGCGATCGCATGAGCTACAGTAAATCGAAAAGTACTATAAAAGGTCAGTTTTGCTCGACGAAATATTTCATAAATATATATGTACGTTATTTTATAATTATAATTATAATTATAATTTTAATTTTAAGTTTAATAATAATAAAGTATATTCGAGGGTATTTTTAATTCGGGTTTCAAACCGTTTTAAAATAAGGAAATATTGGGTATTGTTCGGGGTATTGTTCTTGAATCCAAGACCAACCATACAGTCGTCTACCATCATTACGTCTACGCAATTTGCCTACAATATTGAATCGCAATATTGAACTGTGAGTTATAGTCTCCCTTTTTAAATACTTTAAATATTTTTGGGCTGAGAATACATGCAATTTATTTTAAACGCAATAAGACACAAGTACATACAAAATTCTACACTGAGTTAAACCGAAAATCCCTTAGCTTTGGTAACTAGTAGCTGCCAGTACATAGGATATGGACTGGTGGGCGCGAATAATTGTATATGGATCCATAGGGCTTGACATCCCCGTCCGAGCTAGAGCGCTAGCCTTTCAACGGACGTATGTTATTTGAGTTTAAGACACGTTGGTTTGCGTGTATTAAAACGAATGGGGTAATTATCACTATAGCGTTAAGTTTAGTTACCAGGGTGCTCTGTTACGTAGAATCTATTGATAAACTTTTGATGAAATCTTGTGATCTATCTTTATATATGTTTATGACTCGAGCAATTAAACCTATAACTCACCAACATCCGTGTTGACTTTTTAGCATGTTTTATTCTCAGGTCCTTAGAATGCTTCCGCTGTGATGTGCTTGTTGCCTGCATGGAGTCTCTCATGCTTTGTACAAAGTTTATTGCATTCAAAATAAAACTGCGCTGTGTAATAAATAATTGGACTGTGATGTCAACCTGTAAATTAAAGACTTATGTATTTTGGGGTTTTGCTTATACCTAAGCACTCGCCCACATGTTTATAACTTTCTATGTTTAGAAAGTCACTTATTTTAATGAATGCAATATTTTATCAAAACGTATCATATAGAGGTCAAAACCTCACTGTGGAATCAATGATTAACGTGCCGCGTCAATAGCGATTTTGACGGGTCGTTACAAATGGCTAGGTTGAATGAAACCACGGTCAAGTAGCTCTTGGATTTGACTTTGCAATTCTTGTAATTCGGATGGAGCGAGTCTATACGGTGCACGCGCTACGGGTGCGGCTCCTGGAATAAGATCGATTTGAAATTCAACCGGTCAATGAGGTGGAAGACCCGGTAATTCGTCTGGAAATACACCGGAAAAGTCACTAACAATTGGCACATCTTCGATGCGCTTTTCGTCGGCCTCGACTTTCTTAACGTGAGCAAGAATCGTGAAACAACCCTTGCGAAGTAGCTTTCGAACTTTAAGGCACGAAACGAGATTGAGTCCGGTGCAATTTTTGTCGCCATAGACAATCAATGGTTCACCATTCTCGATAGGAATTCGGATTGCGTGAAGATCGCAAAGAATGTGAGATTTATTTTTGACCATCCAATTCATACCGATTATTACATCAAAACTCCCTAATTCCATGGGTATCAAGTCAATTTCAAATTCCTTACCCAAAATGTTCAAAGTACACCCCCGGTAATATGTGTCGGCACTTAAGAGTTTTCCGTCGGCCACTTCGATGGAATAAGTAGTATCTAAAGGGTGTGGTGGAGTGCAAAGGGTAGGAGCCAAAGTCTTAGACACAAAACATTTATCGGCACCCGAATCGAATAAGCAAGTAACATAAGAGTTGTTGAGAAGAAACGTACCCGTGACTAGTTCATTGTCATCTCGGGCTTCCTCGGTGTTGATGTTAAAGGCTCGGCCTCGGTTGTTGGGGTTGGCTTTCTTTTTCGGGCATTCGTTCTTATAATGGCCCGTTTGGCCACATTCGTAACAAGTGATCGTTTTTGGAGGATTGGGCCCCTTTCGAGCAACGGGGGCGGCGCTTGTGCAATTGTTGGCCCTATGACCAACACCTTGGCAACGGTGACAAACTAGCTTGTTACATTCGCCGTGATGATGCTTGTGGCATTTGTTGCAAAAAGGTAAGTTTCCGACATAACCCTTCTTGCCGTCGTTGTTGAAAGGCTTTTTGGTGAAGGTGTTGTTGTTGTAGTTGGTTGATGGAGTGGCTTCCCATTTCCTTTTGTTGCCACCCGACTTGTCCTCGGCCTTAGGAGTCGGCACTACGATTTCGTCAACCGTTTCGATTAATTGGCGGGCCATGTTCATAGCGGCTTGATGAGTAGCGGGTTTGGATGACATCACCTCTTGTTTGATGCTTTTTGGAAGACCGTGCATGTAGAGCTCAATCCTTTGAGATTCGGGGTTAACGAGACTAGGACACATCAAAGATAGTTCGGCGAAGCGTAGATTGTAAGCCTTAAGATCGTTCCCGACCGCCTTCAAAGCTCTTAGCTCTTGCTCGAGCTTTCGGGTTTCTTCACGCGGAAAGTATTCAACAATCATCTTTTCCTTCAAATCGGCCCAAGAAAGGGCGTGAGCTTCATCGGTCCCCACCGATTGAACATAGGTGTTCCACCAAGTTAGAGCAACACCGGAGAAAGTGTGGGTGGAGTATTTGACCTTATCTTGGTCTCGACATCCGCTTATACTAAAGACGGCCTCCGTTTGTTCAAACCAACGAGTAAGCACAACCGGTCCCCCGGTTCCATCATAAGTGTGAGGTTTGCACCCCATGAAAGCTTTGTAGGAGCACCCTTCTCTAGAGTTACCGGCTCCTTGGTTATTATTGTTGTGGTTGGTGTTATTGTTGTTGTTAGACGAGTGACCGGCCATGGCCGCATCCACGGCGGTGGCTATCATGCGTTGTAAGGCTTGTTCGGGAGTTTCATTGCGTCGTACACGGCGAGGAGGCATTGTTCCTTCAAAACAAAAGAATACCGTTGGTTAGTATTCTAAATAATACTAACCGTGATATGGAATAAAGATAGAGAGAAAATTATCCTTGACCCGCCTTAAATTCTTTATGTCATAATGTCGGAATGTTCATATGTGTCACCGTAATATAATCCCGGAAATTATATTACCCTAACTCATATGTGCATGCGACATTACTTCATATAGTCAAGGTGGCGTGCCAATTTAATTATACAACGCGAGATTAAGATAGAATAAGAGTAGATATGAGTAAGAGAGTTCGAGTATAAATGCACAAGTAGTCAAGTAATTCCTATGTCAAGTCTATATGCCGGTTGTAGTCTAGACTCACCAATGCTATGACTCGGGGTTGACACTAATGAACTCTAAATCCCTACAACCAAGGCTCTGATACCACTTGTAGCGACCCCGACAAATCGTCAAATGACGGCGTCATCTACGTATGGTCCCATTACATGGTCGTAAGTCTTTATAACAAAGTTTGACCGAAAAATATGTCGCATTCATTTCATAAATAAGGATGTTTCAAAGTTTACAAAAGTAGTTTCCATAACAAGTACATAACAATGTTTAAAGTTTGTATGAAACACGTGCGACACAATTAAAAGTAGTCAAAAAGACGCTCCACGTATGCAAGTATACTCGACATCCAATGCAAGTATCAAAAAGTATGAGCGGAAGCATGTATCACCTAAGTTCAAGGACCTGAGAAAAACATAGAGAATCTGTCAACGAAAACGTTGGTGAAATCATAGGTTTAAATAAGTAAGTGAGTAAAAGTAAGTTGAACCACAAGATTTGCAACATCGATAAAGTCATAGTACATTCTAAAAGTTAATATTCACGAGCACTCAATTATCAAAGCTTAACATTCCGTCCGTTGAACCCCGTAATAATAGTGTTAGAACATACACTGTTTCCCGAAAATATATTTCACCCGTAGACGGTAGCGAACCGTCCGAAGTGAGGGTTTGTCAAACCCATATGGCCATATAACATAAGTTCTCGCTTACACCATCTGATGTAACTAATGATAATCGAATTGAGTATTTGTGTTCAAACTCGTATGTAGAATGTTTGTTTTCCCTGTACTTGTGTTCACGTAGTTTAAAAGAACGTTTATGTTTTCTCATCCCAAAAGTAAGTTCAAAAAGAGTAAAAGTGGGACCATGATCTCACCTTGTATGCACGAACCAAAAAGTACTTCGACAAGTAACGTGTGCAAAGAACAATGCTAGTCTTGACCTAAACAAATAGGTTGTATCAATAACGATAGTCACGAAGGGTCAAAGATGTTCAATTAGTCCTATGGCTCAATACGACTCGATTAATATAGCATGTGAATCAAATCATCAAGTTTCATGCAAGACACAAGTATAAAAGCATGTTAGAAAGATTGCATAATTAATTGATTAAGTTTGACAAAAAGTCAAACTTGGTCGGGTCAAAGTCAACGAAAAAGTCAACATGTTCGGGTCGGGTCCCGGACTATTTTTCCATGCTAATTATTCATATACAAGTATATTAAAACAAGTTTCATGTGAATCGGAGGTCGGTAGCTAGTCAAACATTTCACGTGAAATGGGACCAAGAGGTCAGAATCTGGCCAGGTGATTCTGCGCGCCGCGCGGGGATTGGGCGCGCCGCGCCACTACCTGGGCAGAGAATTCTGGTCAGTTTTTCAAAGTGTGCACGAACCAAAACCTTTTCTAACACAACTCTTGACCCGCAAACACTTATAACGCCTATCATACATCGTTGGAAAGGTATTTTGACGAGTAAAACAACTAAACACATATCATCAATCAAACTTCTACTTGCAACAACCAAAAACCGCAATTAATGTTCCTCATTCAATGCATACAAGTCATAAATGCAATTTAATGATTTGGCAACCAAATTACATGAACGATATGCCGTTTCGAAGGTAATTAAGCATACAACACAACCTAACACTTACAATTAACATTATCAAGCATTTAATGCATCAAGATTCAATTTACTTCTATCAAACCCTAACCCAAAATCACAAATTCAACAATCATGATTATGAAAATAATCCATGTCAACCTACATACCAATTTGAAGCTAGTGATGTTAGGAACACAATTAAAACATGAACTTTCATCATCAAACATCATATGAACACCTAAAACTCAAGATTATGCAAGTGTTCTTTCATAATGAACTAGTTACATCAAAATTGCAAGAACAAGCATACAAATCACATAATCATACTAGACTTGAGCCATAGACACTAATTAACAACTTTATAACTCAAAAATCTCAAGAACACATAAAATTAGTGATTTTAGAAAGTTACCCAAAATTGATGAAATCGGTATGGAATCGAAGAGGAGATCACGAGGAGTTCAAATATGTAATTTGTTTTGATTGAATCCTTCTTGAACGAATTTGGATGATGATTTCCTTTTGATGAAATTAGAGAAAAATATGGAAGTATTTTAGAAAAAGAGAAATGAATGGATAATGGTGGGGAGGTGGTTGACTTAGTCAAAAGCTAGTCACCACTTTGGTGTTTTGGCGGAACTAGTCCCTCGAGTTCGGTTGCGGGTGCGTTAAATTACCTAAACATGATAATTTAAAACGCGTATTAACGAGATGTGTTATAAACATATAACGGAACTTAAATAGTTAAACGGAAAATTGACGGAAAAAGGCGGGATGTTACAGAAAATACCGGTAAGAATAGAACTAGACAAAAGGGGCATTGATCTTGATACCGTCCTTTGTCCAATTTGCAACTCGGACATCGAATCTACCGATCACGTCATGGTTCATTGTCCAAAAATAGCACAAATTTGGTTTCTTACTCTAAATTGGTGGAACCAACCTACCTCCATAATTTCTAATCTTGAAGACGCCATTAGCAACCAACAATCTTTCACTTGTAGCAACATTGGCGCTTCTTTGTGGCAAGCAACCAAATGGACCGTATGCTACACACTTTGGAAACACCGTAATTTAAAAGTCTTCTCACAAAAAGAATGGATCCCCGCAACTATATTATCTGAAATCCAATCCCAAAGTTTTAGTTGGATATCCAAACGCTTGAAAAAGAAGAATCATATTGAATGGCACCGATGGCTAATCAACCCATCTTCATACGTCGCGACTTCCCATAATCGTGCAGGTGTTGGTTAATCCTAAACATGTTATAGAGGTTATCTTATAGTTCCTATCTATTTCTAATGTGGGTAGATTAAACGGGGCGTTTGTTGAGTAACTTTGTTGTCGCTTGATCGTCACTGTTATCCTCTTTCCTCCGGCTTGAATTCTCAAGTTCGTTTATCCCCGTTTCATATAGTTAGGGCTATCTGGCTATTCTCTAAATTAATTGTTTCCTCTATGTATTCTGATTATCCATTGTATAGATCTTATAGGCCCATGTATTTACACATTCCATTATTAATAATATTACTTTCTAGCTTTTAAAAAAAAAAAATTTTTTTTTTATGTATTGATGGCTAATTATTTTGTAGGTAATATGAATTTTATTATTTAACTCTCCGAAGTGAAAACATAATCAATATTTCGTGCATTAGGTAAAAGAAAATGATCTCAATCATTGCATAAAATTAATGTTAAGGCTTGTTAGTATAAATCAAGTCATCAACCTTTAATATATGCGAATAACATAGATGGTATCAATTAACATAGGTAAGGTTATATAGTTTTGTAATTTAAATAGTTAATTGAAGTAATTAAAAAACCACTCACAACATAACTTATACCTTCCTTTAATGTATATTATATTAAGTCTTACTACAATCAATTAACATTAACAAAAGATCCATCTCATAAAAAGATCATACTCCGCAATAATTAATATATTCCAACACCTAGTGAATTATAAGGATCCACCAATTAGTAGTTATCTCATTTGATCTAATATGATTGGTTAGTTTTTAGACAAAACAAAGAACAAGAGTTGTATCATATCCAATTAGAGAGTCATGATGCATTAAGCAAAAAAATCTTCTTTTTAATACATAACTTTATACTTTTCAATTATTATAATGCAAACCAACATTATTGATGTCTTTATATCTTCATACCCTTGGTCACAAGTTGCAAGTAGTTTTCTATTCATTGACCATCTTTACATTGTGTTGTTTATATAGCTTTTCTAAAGATTAAAACATCTAAGGTTTCGTCCGAACGAAGAACGTATGTAACATCAATGACAACACAGGAAAGAGAGGTGCCCAAATGGAAAAAGATGATATTTCGAAAGGACAAAAAGAAATGACTAAGATGATGCATGAATCAATTTCAGACCATTCGAACTTTTGAAGCGTGCATTGAACGAAAATGTGAATATCGCGAAAAGTACATGGATTGAGGCCACACTGTTTATGAAACGTGAATGGGCCCGTAAGTACAAAGAGAGAGCTTAAGGCCAATTAGTTGATATTTATGGATTGAGGCTGCAAATGTACAAAATGAGAAGTTAAGCCCAATTAGTATATGTTTTTTTTTTTTGAACAGCCACAAGGATTTCTATTATATTATAAAAGAGAAGAAGGGCCTAACAAGAGATTAAGCACAATTCAGTAGCGGAAACAGGGAGGGGAGAGAGAGGTGCTCAGCCTCCCCCAATAGGCTCAATTCCAATTAAATATTAATAGCTCAAATTTAATTATTTTAACCAAGTCTCCCTCAATTATTTATCTGACCCAATTGTTTTACATATCTTCCAAAACTTAAATACGGAATGATATTAACTTAAACATATTAGAACCATTCAAAGGTACCCTGACACCTTGCAAGAGGTCGCAGGTTCGAATCTTATGGTGGTCATGGAAGGGTTGCAAATTACAACCATGGAGTATTCCTAATAGACTACGTATAGTAGAGTATGTGATCGGAATACTCGCCCTCCCGACCTGAATATGAAAACCTTTTATTAACTGAAACATATCATATAAGTTACAAGTTTATATATCAATTATTTAGATGAGCCATATTAGTTTTCATATTGCAAATTTTATAATAGCATTTTCTTATTTTTTAATAGTTATTATATAGTTTCTTTAAGTAGTTATCTATATATGTATTAAACAAATAGAATAGGTTATACATAGGAAGTTGGCCTCTTTTAACTATTGAGTAAGCCTCCCATATCATCAAATCCTGGCTTCGCCCCTGGCCCAATTAGTATATGTGACAATGTATCAAGATAGTCAAAACTGTGTAATTTTTTAACATGGGTTTGAAATAGGTTTGGATCGACCCAAACCATTGTTTATTGAGTTAGAAAATATGAAGACTGAATAAGGGTAAAACTGTGCAACTACAATAACAATATGGATATTCATATAACAACATTTAGAATGTTTTAAGATATTATATACACTTTGAGTGATTCTTGACCACTTGACCCGTTGACCCGTTTGACTAGTGACATATTAGTTAGTTTTTCTCTTCCTAGACAAGGCATAGCTAACTTGATGGATTTTAATTTAGTGCAGATTTACTAACCAGTAAATCAAAAAACAAAAATAAAATAAAATAAGATCATGAAAGCCAACACCAATAAGTTCAGTAACTATGGAAATGGTCCCTGCAATGGTACTAGTGTCTCTTAAGATTTTGAAGTCATATTAGAAGAGTTTAAATTGTGATTCTCTAATATTCCCGATATTTGGGTGTTTATTTTACATGTGCCTCGAACTTTTACGAGTTCTTAACATGAGATTGAGGTGATACGATCTAGTGCTTGGTCCTTCACCTTTATGAGTAGGACTGACTCCCGGTCTTATGTCCTGTGCTTCGTGTCATGTTCTATCTATGGGACCTTAAATAGAAATTTTTTGGTTCTTTCTGAAAAAACCTAAGAGGTCTGTGACTGACTCTATTCAGCACATGAGTTAGCGTTACCGCGTATTTAGTGGAAGCAGATAGTTAAGGAGCACAACACGGAGATCAAACTTTTGATGGGAATCATCAACTTTAAAATGTTTTAATAACTCAAGTTTTTTAGTGCTTTTAATTTTGTGACCCCATTATTTTAGCATCGTGACACCAGCCATCTAGTTCATTCTTTGTTATTGACCCAATAACAATTAATTGTATGATAGGTAATCCCAAAGTTTTAGTTGTGTAACTTCATTTTGTACATTGTCGAGTTTTTGTGATGTAACATAGGGTTCTATCCCGGTATCGCTATGTTGTTATCTTGTGAGAACTTTGTATTTTTCGCGATTTTAATATAATTTATGATTTGCCGTTAAAAAAAAAATAAAATAAAATAAAAATTATTGGGCCAATAAGAAGTTACCATGAACTCCAAAGGAGCTTATACTAATGTGAAGTATCATGAACTCTAAAACTTTGAAAACTTCAAGTTTAAGCAAACTAGGCCTATCTAATACGAGTATTTCACATGACCAACTTTCCACCAAACACAAAAGTAGATTTCTACAACTCGTTTGGTTATGGGTTTAAGTGGGATCCACAAACTCGTGCAATCAGAAATAGTTTTGGCAAAACTATTCACCATCACAAATATATTTCTTAAAAGGGTTATATTGATATGGAATGATAAAGCTTTGTGTTTTGGTTGGATATCAATTTTTTGTGCATCATGTGGATGAAGTTCAGTCTATGAATACTTGGACCAAATATGCATCCACAAAATACTAAGGTAAAGATTTGTAACTCATTGGACCATACAACACAATATGAAGTGATAAATAAACTAGAATACAAATACAAATACTATACTACGTTGGTATTTATTTACATGTATGAGACTAATTAGTCGAATATGAATATACGATATATGATCAACGCTTAAAAAACACGGACGTATTAAGTTCAATTAAGCGGGCTAACATTGGTTACTATGGATTATAAAAGATCTAGTATTATATCTTATTATCTTTAACATCATAATAACTTAAACAATCATTGTATTTATCTTTAATATAACATAACAAATAACAATCTAACAATCTAAAAGTTAATTTAAAAAATAGTACGTAATACTACGTAGTAATCAAAACAGATATATTTTGGCATAGGGGGTGTATATACAACTTATACATAGTATATGGTAGTTAGTGTAAATATATGTCTACAGTTTCACAAAATACGGTTTGAAACTTGACCCGTAACGGTACCGATCACTCGCTGTCATAATCACCTCACCATATAAATATATACATACACACTATCTGTATCTATAATACACTAACGTACAAACCACTGTATACTTTACCTAATTTCGCGTTCTAATTTTTTGTTAAGTATCTAGATCCGCACTTCATTTTCTCTTGCTGTTTGCTCAACGGATTGTTTATTTTCAGGTATGTTTATACTTATTTGACCTAATTTACTCGATTAATTTTTTTTAGTTAAGTTCGATTTCAGTTCATTATATGTTGTTGATTTGTTGCTTTTACATTCGTACTGTTGAATGAGTCAATTTTATACTTAACGGATTATACATTGTGTTATTATGTGTGTATACATTTTATACTTATTTGAATGTCTGTATATATGTGTATATGTATTTATACGCGCGTATGTGTATTGCTTTAGTAGTTTGAAATCGGATTGATGTAAGGATCTAGTAGAATCAGTTCATAAAATGCTATAATAGTTCAGATTTGAAGTATTGTACAATGAACTATAGATGTTATGCTTAAAATATTAATTTAGTTGAAGCTGCTTTGATTTTGGGTATCTTGACTCGTTTGGGGATTTTAGGTTGCTTATGAATCAATATTTTGAGAAAGTAAAAGATCGAATGAAAGGTGCATAAATGAGAATATTGATTGAATCTCTCTATATATATGTGCTATATTATCGATTTAGCACGTCCTACCAATTTGGCATTAAAGTTTGTGTGAGATGGCATCAATGTTGATGTTCTGTTTTGTAATTTTAGTTACATGTATCAATATTTCACTGTCTTTTTTATTTATTTATTTTTGTGTATGATCACAAAGTGCAGGTTGTAAGTATGACTTCACGTCCTCCTCTAAATGAAAGAATACTTTCATCCATGAACAAAAGATCAGTTGCTGCACATCCTTGGCATGATCTTGAGATAGGTATGTTTTATTCATACATCGTTTGCTGATGTCATCTATTGATACAAGAATCTAACTTTCTTAGTTATCCAATATAGGACCTGGTGCACCAACAATCTTTAATTGTGTAAGTACAAGCTTCAGTAAAGTGAACTATATGTACATATCAACATCCCAAAGTTGCTGAAACATGTTTGACTTTTTAGGTGATTGAAATTAGCAAAGGGAGCAAGGTGAAGTATGAGCTAGACAAAAAAACAGGACTTATCAAGGTAATTGGAGATGATAACTAGCCAAATATGATACATGCTTAACAGTTAATGACTTCAAATTTATATGATTTTATATTATGTTTTTTTCCAGGTTGATCGTGTTCTGTATTCATCAGTTGTCTACCCTCACAATTATGGTTTTGTCCCTCGTACTTTGTGTGAAGACAACGATCCAATTGATGTCTTGGTCATTATGCAGGTTTGTGTTATTTAAAACTAATTCTATTCTAGCTTACAGTTGGACCATTAACTTATGATTGGGTCGATTTCAGTTACTTTTTTTTTTTTTTTTTTTTTTTTCATCTAATGAGTGTAACAAGTAAAAAAAAATAGAATTAAAAACTTAGATCAAGATGCCAATGGGTCGAAATTTTTGCTCAGATATTCTCTTAATGTACAAAACATCCTAAATCATTTGCTAAAACATCTAGATGACTTATAATATTTTGTATCATATTTTACACACTAGTTATCAACGTTGCTAAAAATCGCTACTCGGGGGAGTACTCAGTCGGGACTTTTTTGGGAGTACTCAGCAACTCGCGGTGTATTCGGATGTTGACCAAGTTTGACTTTGACCAATTTTGACCGATTTTCTGAGTAATACCGAATTTTGCCCTAGTTTGACCGATTTTGACAGCATTTGACCAAGTTTGATCGAGTTTGACCGATATTGACCGAGTACTCGTCCAGTACTCAGTGAGTTGCAAAAACCAAATACTCGTCGCTGAGTAATATCGAGTTCTGCAACACTTATTTATAAACAATCCATTATAGATAAAAATATGTTGTGTAAACTCAACCCATTTTGACATGTATAAAAATTACTCTTTTTTTTGTGTGGTTTTTGCACGTACATACAGGAACCGATATTGCCGGGTTGTTTTTTACGTGCCAAAGCGATAGGCCTCATGCCCATGATTGATCAGGTATCTATCTATATGGACTTGAAAAAACTATTAACTTATACATCCGTTTTTTTTTTCCCGTCAAACAATTTACTAATATTTGTGGGTCCTATTAGGGAGAGAAAGATGACAAAATAATTGCTGTTTGTGCTGATGATCCCGAGTATATGCACTATACTGACATCAAGGAGCTCCCGCCACATCGTTTAGCTGAGATTCGCCGTTTCTTTGAAGACTGTATCCTTATAATAATTTTATTTTCTATTATAGTATTATTTAAAACTGTTAAAAATAGGTGGGTAGGGAGGATGGGGTAATTAGTGAAAATAATTAACTTAGTAGGATGGGTTGGGTTGACCTTAAAGCACTTCTTGGCAAAAAAAACATTATTCGGTTTATTAAATACAATGTTGTTAAAAAACCCGATTAATCCCCGATTACTTCATTGTAAGAACAGACCGATTCGATTTTCCAAAATCCTTTTAATCAACCGGTCAACTTCGGTTAATGGGTGAAAATTGGATTTGTTGGTCAAAGTCAAAATTTGGTCAACATTTTAATTTTATTTTGAATTTAGAATAGAATTTTTTAGAATTTTTGAACAAATGAACGATTATGTATATTCTTTAGAGAATTATGGTAAAGTTTATGTTAATGTTTATGATTTTCTTCTATATTTACACATATAATTTGAAATTTGTTATTTAAATGTACTAAAAGTCCAATCCGATTAATACCAGATTATTCCTCGAATTGCCGATTACTCCCTCCAAAGTCCCGACCTAGTACTCCCTGAGTAGTGAATTTTGAAACCCTGATTATATATGATTGCAAGACTTAGATAATAATGTAACATTTGTTTAAGATGATAAATTAGTGGTATGCATTCGAAATATAATTTGTTACATTACTACCTGTATATCCCTTGAAGTTAATTTTACCTGTCTCAACAGTAACAAACACATATTAACCCTTTTCACTTATGAATACGGTTAAAATTGGCACATCAATTTATGGAGCACATTGTTTCTTAAAAGTGTCTATGAAGATGCAAATATTGTTTCTTAACAACTTGTTAGATAAGAAGAATGAGAATAAGGAGGTTGCTGTTGATGATTTCTTGCCAGCTGATAAGGCAATCGAGGCAGTCAAATATTCAATGTAAGTAAAATATATCAAATGCTTGCAGATCGCATCTAAAATCTCTGCTTTTAAACGACATCGACTTTTTATAAGTAGTTACTGTATTAAAAAGGATTATAAAAACTTTCGAGTTAAAGAATAATCATATTGCATCATTGTCTTTCAAAAAATAAATAAAAGTAATTTATGAGATTTTTTAATTAACTGTGGCACACAATTTGTTACTTCTTTTTTACTGAAGGGATCTGTATGCGGATTATGTTGTGGAAGGATTGAGGCGATAGACTCGTGACTAAGGGGATTATTATTATGCAGCTTCTGTAACCTCATATTCTGGTGACGATTTTAAACTTGTATTGCTATCGTTTTGAACAAAACTGATTTTTTTTTCTTTACGTATCAAATGACATACCAAATTATATGCAGACGTGTTATTACATGTATATTGAGACATGTATATACCCATGTCTTTTAAACTAAACCTTACAACTAGAACCCTCAAGCACTTGAGGCTTGATGAGCATCTAGATTTTGTTTGTGGTTGATTATCTTCATGCTCTCAGATTAAATTGATGTTATTTTTCGGATATTAAATATTCTACTATATACAGTTGGCAAATATTAAATTTAGTACACGAAAAGATGTGTATCAGGAAAAATACCTTTTAATAGCTAAAGAAAGAACTACTATACATACAATGTGGGTAAGTGCTTATGGGATTTTTACAATTCAATTGAGACACAACGGATGATTAAATGTTACTCAGTATCTTATTTGTTGTAATGGAGAGTTGGGTGATGCTGCAACACCCAAAGACAAACTAAGACCAATTTTATCCAAGCGTCAGAATGAATGTTTCGTGAGATGAGTTGGACCAAAGACAAACTAAGACCAATTTAACTGCTCTAGTTATTGAGTTGACAGCAAGCGTCGGTTAATTGGTGACTTGACTGACTCTTAAAGCCTAAATTAAATTTCAGGCAGGATTTAAAACCCATGGAAATTTGATTTTACCATTTTCATGGCGTCTCAATTTTAATTTTTGAAATTTTTTCCTACTTATTGGCCGGAGGTCCACTCGGAAGCAATCTCTCTATCTGTCGAATAGACAGAGGGATGACTTTCTCTACTTTTGAGAGTGTATTCATTCTGGGTGGAGAAATGACTTGTTCTCTATTCTCGGATAGGGGAAGGATTGTCTGCATCTCACCTCCTCCATACACCACTCATGTGTTATTGGGTTTTGTTGTTGTTGTTGTTGTTGTTGTTGTTGTTGTAGTTGGACCAAATTTGACGGAAGCTGACAGCGTTAGTCACAAAAGTGACTGAAAGTAAACAAGGCCCGAGACATGGAACCAACCAATCAACTTTTTATTATTAATAATATTATTACAGTATATTTTTGTTACTAATTTAATTTTTTCCCACCTAAATTTCACTCTGATTTTATCACACCGCTCTACAAACTGCGGGATATCCATATCAAGCTATCGAACTACTCTTCTCCATAACTCCCGAGCTACCTCACACTCAAATAATACATGCTGCAATGATTCAATCCTGTTGTTAGAACATACACACATTGAATATGTTCTATCTCCAAACCTCGTCGAGATAAATTAAGACGGGTTGGTAATTCATCCCCGGGCACCCTCCAAATAAAGATGTTAATCTTTCTAGGTAGCTCTCTCGTCCATAATGTACCTGGTTCTGAAGTAGGCAAAATCACATTATCAATGCATATTCTTGTATTATTAACTGAATACCCTTCTTCGTCCGCTAACTCCCGATTCCATCTATCCGCTACACTCGACAGTGAAACCGAACCTATAAGAGCAGTAAGTTTCTGAAGTGATTCCTAGTTTTTCGAACCAATATCACTTCGCCTCCATGACCACGTCCAAACACCATTAACAAGGCGATCCGCAACACAACAGTTTTGATCACTCTCCAGCAAGAATAACCTAGGAAATCTTGCCTTTTTTTTTTGGATAGCTGTTAGGATCACCCAGGGAGGACTTAACCACTCACGCGTTCATCTCCAACACAGTTATACCTGCCCCAACTGCGTGCCCAGGACGAAACCCGCACCAAAAACTATGCAAAAAGCGTACCCCGGAACCATTACCAACATTCAACTGTAAAACGTCAATTGGTATCCAACCATTACTTCTACCATTAACAAAACTAAGCAACATTAACTGCCATATTCCCTTTATTTTTACTGGTTAGGATTAAAGACCGAATGGTCCCCATGCAACGATTTAATCACCCTAACCCACAACGAATTAGGAAATGCCTCAAATCGCCAAACCCATTTATAAATCTACCCAGGATTAAACGCCTGCAAACTTCCAATTTCAAGACCCCCATTTTCGTATGAATTGAGTACAATATCCCATTTTACCCAAATGCATTTTCTTATTCGCGTCACTACCACCCAACAAACACTTGGCACGTAAACTCTCCAACTCCTTTATTACCCAAAACCATTTGAAGAAAGTAAGATAGTAAATGCCATACTCTCCAACTCTTTCATGTTGACCCAATTGGAACTCCCAAATACTTATATGGAAAACTACCTTTAGAACATCCGTACTCATGAACAAAGTCATCTACGGGCGACTCTGGTACTCCAAGTCCAAACAAATGAGACTTTGAAACGTTAATCTTCAACACCGAATATCGATAAAAAGCGTTTAACACTTGAATTGTATTAATCAAACTCTCTCTATTCCATTCCCAAATGATCACCGCATCATCCGCGTAAAAAAAAGTGTGACACATTCACACCCACGTCAACCCCACATCTACCTTTGATAAAGCCCACATCCACCTTTTTATATACATAAATGTAATCGTTCCATAATAATTAGAAATAAAAATGGGCTTAACGGATCACCTTGTCTCAAACCTCGTCTAATAGTGAATTCTGCTGCCGGGCTACCATTTACCAAAACTTAAGATCGACCATTCTTTAGAACTATTCAGATCTATTCACGCCAATGTGTCCCAAACCCCAACGTGACAAGCATGTCGTCCAGAAAATCTCAATTTACCGTATCGTACGCCTTCTCCAAATCCACCTTGAATATCATCAAATTACGTTTCTTCTTTTTATACCATGCAATCAACTCGCTTATAATCAACGGGCCATCGAATATTTTTCTTCCTTTAATAAAATGTTGATTGGACCTCACTAGTTATTTTATCAATCACCAAAGCCAACCTACTGTTGGTGCATAAATCCCGAGTTCTATTACGTTTATTGTTCTATTTGTTATGTACTTGATATTTCAGTCATATATGTACATGGACATTTATACTTTGTGTTTATGATGCTTAGTATAATGTCGTGAATAGGTCAAGCAGTCGGTTGGCTGCTCAAGACCATCGACCGATGGTAGGGACCATCGGTCGAGGGACTGTCACCATCGGCCGAAGGTCCCCGACCACCGGCCGATGGTCACTGTATTTAGTATAAATACGGGTTTCGTGGTTTTGTGTTAGGTTATACACCATAAACCCTTAGGTCGTCGTATTACTTGCTGCTAATCGTCCCAAAACCCTTACCAACCGAATACACAGTCTTAGGCATCAATTCTATCAATTATTCATTGGTTAATTTGATCCCGTTAGTCTAATACGTATTCGACTCATTCTAATTAGTGTTTCCGCCATTAATCTAGATACAACGTATGATCTAAGGTCCGAATTACATCTTCAAAGTTCTTTGAAGATGTAATTCGGACCTTAGATCATACGTTGTATCTAGATTAATGGCGGAAACACTAATTAGAATGAGTCGAATACGTATTCGACTCATTCTAATTAGTGTTTCCGCCATTAATCTAGATACAACGTATGATCTAAGGTCCGAATTACATCTTCAAAGTGGTATCAGAGCGTTGTGTTGCTGATCCATACGTTATTTGAGTCGAATTTTTGATTTTTGTGATTAGGGTTTGTGTCAAAACGGGTTTCAATTAAAAGGTTGGAACTTTTACGTTTAAATCCAGTGTTTTCGAGTGTTTTTGTGTTCAAAGGTGTTTTTGTGAAGTTTTCATCGGTTTTGTTTGAGTCCAGAACGTTAGAATCAATCAAAATTTGAGTTTTGGCCAAAAACCCTAGTTTTTTTCTGCCCAGATACGTAAGAACTACCCTCGGCCGGTCGTCATTGACCATCGACCGAGTGTCTTGACCTTCGACCGATAGTCACTCACACTCGACCGACCGTCTTAAGTTGAACCGGAGGACAGTTTGTGATAACCTTGAACCGTTTGTCTAGACCATCGACCGTTCGTCCTTAGACCATCGACCGATTGTCTCAGTCCTCCGACCGATCGTCTCAGTCCATCGGCCGATCCTCTTTTAATCCAGAATAATTTAATTAATCCATAATTAATCACTTAATCAGTTAATGATGTCTGATACAAACGAGAAATTAACAAACGAATACAGTGCACTTGTTATTGCACCCGGAATTCAAAGACTATTATTAAGCGAAAGTGAATCAGGATCTAACAATAAAGTTCCGAGGCTTGAAAACTTAAAAGACTTTTTAGAATGGAAAGTTAGGTTTGTGATTTACCTTAATGGACAAGATTCTCGACTTTGGGAGTGTATTGAGACTCCTTTTGTTTGGCCATCAGGGGCTGACGGTGAACCTAAAGAAACTCATGATTTTGATCCCGCAGAACGCGAAGGGTATAATCTTGAGTGTCGGTGTTATGCTCAGTTAACGCAAGCCTTGTCTAAGGAAATCTTCGGTCAGTTTAAGAACCGTTATAAGACGTGCTATACTCTTTGGCAGGCTATTGTGTCCGCAACTGAGGGTACTGCTACTTATAAAGCAACTAAAGGTAAAGTGTTGAAGGATGAGTGGAAGGTGTTTGCAGCCCTTCCAACAGAAACTTTGAGCCAGACCTTAGAAAGGTACAGGTTATTGGTTGCCGAGATGACGGATTATGGGATTGAGGTAAAAGATGATAAGGCAATAAAAGTGTTGGCACTTGGTCTTCCTGAGAAGTGGGATTATGAAGTAGAGAAGATCCAAAACCTATATGTTGCTTCTGCACGTCCTTTGACATTGACTGCATTTACTTCAAAGTTAATGGAGAAGGATATTCAGGTTGAGGCCAAAAGGAAAAGGCTTGGTACTGTAGCAGCCAATGTCACATCTAGTGCTTCTTCTTCTGGTCATGCTCCATTGCAGACAGCGTACATCACAGCAAATGCAAATCAGATATCTGCACCAAAGTCACAATCTGGTTACTTTAATGCCAAAATACAGAACTCTACAATTAAGATGATTGAGGACGTTCCGACTCAGCAGACTCAGATTCCACCTCAGACTCAGACTCAGAGTCCTATGTTTCAAACTGACAATATCAGGAAAAGATCTATTGAGTCCATTCAGGAGGACATGGCTTTAGCTGCTATCGTTGTTAACTCTTACAACGATATGATTAGTGGACAGGTTCTTAACAATCATCTCGATAATGAAGATTATGATCAGATCGATGAAGATGAGCTAGAGAGGATGGACATTCTGTACTGTATGGGTAGCATTGTTAGGCGTGCAAGGAAGTATTTAAAGAGAACTGGTCAACGATCTTTGAGTTTAAACAGGGATTCTAAGTTTGGTTTTGACATGGCGAAGGTTAGATGTTATAACTGTGATGAACTTGGTCACTTCAAGAAGACTTGTACTAGACCACCAAAGGCTGGTTATCATGATCCTTTTCTTAGTACAACCATCTCAGTGACTCCCCAACACGTCATTGTTGAGAAGGAATCATCTGGTTCTGCTCAACCTAAAGCCTTAACTGGTTCCACAATATATCCTGATGAAGTTTGTGACTGGTCTATTCCAGTTGATGCTCAGAAAGCTAATGTTGTATTTGTGGGAAAGAGTCCGGCTGAAATTGAGGAAGAAAGAGTAGTTCGAAGAAGAGCAGGTTGTAAGGGTAAAGATAATCCAATCTGCACATGCTACGTGTGCAAGTGTGATGCAAGGTTAAAGAGAGCTGAGAAGCTTATGAAATGGTGTTTCAGAAAGAGGGTTAAGGAACAGCTGTATGATAAGTTCCGAAAAGCCAAGGATTTGTCAGACATTGAGTTTACTACTGATCCATCCGATGAAGAAGAAGGTAAAAGTTGTCATGAGGGTACTTGGTTCAGAGAAGAGTTGGGTCATTTGCTCAACCGTGATTTTGTGAGTGGTGATAAGAAAGTTGTGACGGTTCAAAGTCAAGTTAGTTCAGATAATAGTGAGGGTAAGGAAGGTTATGAAGCTGATTATTCGGACAGCACAAGTTCGGAGTACGAATCAGAGTCAGATGCAGAATCACAGGATGGAAGGAATAACTATGCTTTTATGGCTAATACTTCCAGTAACGATAAGGTATGTACTGATTCAATTTCTAAATGTGCTTATTGTTTTGGTTATGAACAGGAAATTGAAAGACTTGAATGCGTTATTTCTAAGCTAAGTGAAATACCTGTTACTTGTGAGACCTGCCATAAACTTAGGACTGACCTTAAGAACCTAAGCTTAGAAAATCAGACCAACAAGAAGAACTATGAAGATGCCCTTTTCTACCTTAACAAACAGAAAGAATATGTTGAGGTGATTAAGTCTCTAGAAAACCAAATAGGTCACATGAGATCAACGATTAGAGATGATGAAAAGGTGATCACAATGTATTTGGGGCAAATAGAGACTCTTAAGGCTGAAAAGGATTCTTTTAAGTTAAAATATGAGTCTGAGAAAGCTAGAATAGATAACTGGCAGAGGATGTCGTATGTGACTCAGACTTTTAATCATTCTAATCGGGAGGGTCTGGGATATTCTGAGGTTGCACCACCTCTTATGGGTGAGTATGTTAATAAGCCCGTAGAGAAGTTTAAGGAACCAGTGGTGGAACCACCATATGGTAAACCTAAGGAGACCCCAGTGGTTAGTGCTAGTAAGGTTGTTGATTCTAAGAACCCTACAGAGGTTGTTTATGAGACTGAGTCTGATACTGACATAGACACTGAGAAAGATAGCAAACCATTTGTACCAGTGACTAAGCCAGTTACGATTCTTAAGAATCCAAAACACAGTGAGAATAGGAGTGAGAGTCTTAAGACGCCGACAAAGAGTGTAGAAAGGCCCAAACAGAGTAAGAAAAAGACCACTTTGTCTACTCCTATTAAGTTTGTTAAAGAAAATAATTCAGGAAAACAGCAGGTTAGTGTTCCTAAGGTAGAACAACCACCTAAAGGTGGGAGTTCTAATTCTGAGATAGTGTCCAAGTATGTTCCGCCTAGTCGGCGTCAGACTGTTGAAAAACAGGTTTTGACACCCCCTACGATTAGACAACGTACTGAACAGCCTAGGAGACAGTTTTCACCGATTAGACGCAGGTTGTTTAACGTTAATGATTTTGATAATGTTAACTGTTTCAAATGTGGGAGGCTAGGACACAGGGCTGTGGATTGTGGACCCATTAGACAGACACCCCGCAGGAAGATTGATCTCAGTCTAAATCGTTCTTTTTATAGAAGATCATCTTCTCCTGTGCACAATTCAAATGTGAAAGTAATTGATTCAAAGGTTTTTCAAACTAACGATTATTATAGAAAACCATTGCCTAAAAATACAGTTTGGAGACCAAAATCTGAGGTGAAGGGTGTTCAACGTCCTGCAGGTCCTTCGGGATCCAAGGGACAATGGGTGGAATTGCCAGTTGTTGGCATTGACGGGAAACCCACTGCCATTAGGGCATGGGTTGCCCTTTCTAACTAATCCTCTTACTTTAATGTGCAGGTCGCCTACAATCCACGCTGCAGTACATGGATTGTTGATAGTGGGGCGTCCAGGCACATGACAGGGAACTTGTCCTTACTTTCTAATGTGAAAACAGTGGATGGTGGACCGGTTTCTTTTGCTGGTAGTGAAGGAGGGTTTATTACTGCTCAAGGTGTAATCGCGAATGAAAATGTCAGCTTTGATAAGGTTAATTTTGTGGAGCAGATGTCAAACAATCTGCTTTCAGTCTCTCAGGTTGCTGACAAGAAGTATACAGTAGCATTTGATGATAAACAATGCTATATTTTGAAGAAAGAATTTGTTATTCCGGAAGACATGATTCTGATGACTGCTCCCAGATGCAAGGATCTCTATATCCTTGACATGCGTAAGGCTCATGTAAAGGAAGCTACTGGCCATCAGGCTTTCGTTTCTAAAGCTACTGAACAAGAGTCTATCATATGGCACAAGCGTATGGGTCATTTGAGTCTGAGGAAGATGAACAATCTAGTCCACAATGGATTAGTTGATGGTGTTAATCTTAAAAGTTTTCATATTCCTGATGTGTGTCTTCCATGTAAACAGGGGAAACAAACGAAAAAGTCACATGCTACCAAAAAGCATCATTCTGTTAACATTCCTTTGGAGCTGTTGCATATGGATCTCTTTGGTCCAGTCAACTGTAAAACTCTCACAGGAGAATCCTATTGCTTGGTAGTTACTGATGAATATTCACGTTTTTCTTGGGTGGTGATGTTGAAGAATAAGTCGGATACTTTTGAGCATATTAAGGTGCTGATTCTAAAGCTCGAAAGTTTATATAAATTGAAAGTGAGAAAGATTCGTACTGATAATGGTACGGAGTTTAAGAACAATCAGATGCTGCAGTTTTGTAACGAAAAGGGGATACAACAGCAGTTCAGTCCTGCTTATACACCACAGTCAAATGGTGTTGCTGAGAGAAAGAACAGGACTTTGATTGAGACCGCAAGAACAATGTTAGCTGATTCATGTCTTCCGATTGCCTTCTGGGGTGAAGCAGTGAGTACAGCGTGTTATGTTATGAACAGAGTTCTCGTGGTGAAGCGTCATGGTAAAACTTGTTACGAGCTGCTGCATAAGAGAAAACCTAATATTAAACATTTCGAACCCTTTGGCGCACCTTGTACTATTTTGGTACGTGATGCTGGAGGAAAATTTAATTCAAAGGTTGTTTCTGGTATCTTCTTGGGTTACGGGAATCCGAACAAGCGGGTGTACAACAATGAGACAAAACGTCTGGAAGAACAGTTTGAAGTTGATATTCAGCGCAATGCACTGCCTCGTGTCAGTAAAGGTTATTCATGGCAGTTTGAGTATGATAAGCTTTTTGATTCATTCAATCTTCCACCAGGTGCTACAGAGGAAGAACTTCTGACTCAGATATTGTTTGATTCTCGGAATTCTTTAGAAAATGTTATCACTATTCCTACGCAGGTTCAGAATCCGGTTTCTAGCGTGCAACCAAGTCCACAAAGTGTTCAAGGTAATCTTGAGTCTAATGAGGACGGGGTAGTTGATACAGATGAAGATAGTGAGTTAGATGATGATGTGGAACGTACAGTATTGACAGAGAGACATCTGAATCCTCTATATAACCAACCATCTACTGTGACTGATCCAGAACAGATAGCAGATGCAGGAGGTGTACGGAGATCGAATCGTGTTATTCTGCCACCAAAGCGTCTGGCAGACTATTATGTGGATACACGAGGACTGCCTAGTGTCAATCCTCCTCAAACTACTACATCTGGGGCATCCACGTCAGGAGTTATCTCTACATCCGAGGTTCCTGCGGTTACTGAAAATATGACTGCAGTTGAAGATGTTCAAAGTGAAAGTGCGAATTTGGTGACAACTTTTTATTCATCATTGAACAAGACAGGGAGAGTGTTTGTTCATGCCCACTCGTGTTATGTGTGTCAAATCGAGCCGGAAGATGTATACAAAGCTTTAAAGTACGATGAGTGGGTAAGTGCTATGCAGGAAGAGCTGTTGCAATTTAAACATCTTAAGGTTTGGAGGTTAGTCAATCCACCGCATGGTTGTGTACCCTATGGTCTTCGTTGGGTTTTGAAGAATAAGAAAGATGAGCAGGGTATAGTGATTCGTAATAAAGCTAGATTGGTGGTTAAGGGATATCAGCAAATCCCGGAAATTGACTTTGATGAGGTTTTTGCTCCAGTTGCGAGACTGGAGGCTATCAGGATTTTCTTGTCCTTCGCGTCCTATATGGGTTTCAAAGTTTATCAAATGGATGTGAAGAGTGCGTTTTTGTATGGTGAGATAAACGAGAAAGTGTTTGTTGAACAACCGCCTGGTTTTGAGGATCCGCATTTCCCAGAAAAGGTGTATCGACTAGAAAAGGCGCTATATGGTCTACACCAAGCTCCTAGAGCTTGGTATGCAACGTTGTCCAACTACATGCTTGAGAATGGTTTTCGGAGAGGTGTCATTGATCAGACACTTTTCATCAAGAAGAAAGGACAACATCTTATGTTAGTGCAGGTCTATGTTGATGATATTATTTTCGGGTCTACGGATCAGAGTATGGTTGATGAGTTCGAGAAGGTTATGCAACGGAAGTTTAAGATGAGTTCCATGGGAACTATTAAGTTTTTCTTAGGTTTGCAGGTAGCTCAAACGGATAAAGGCATCTTCTTACATCAGACGAAGTATGTTGCTGATATCCTTAAGCGCTTTCAGGTAGATACAGAGAGACCAGCTAAGACTCCGTTGTCGGTTAATCATGGGATTTCACCAGATAAGGAGGGTGCTCCAGTGGACCCTACTTTGTACAGGGCTATCATAGGTTCTCTAATGTACCTAACTGCTTCTAGACCAGATATAATGTTTGCGGTGTGCCTGTGTGCTCGTTATCAGGCAAACCCTAATGTTCATCATATGTTAGTGGTCAAGAAGATTCTGAGGTATCTAAAA
Organism: Rutidosis leptorrhynchoides; assembly: GCF_046630445.1. Lineage (NCBI taxonomy): Eukaryota > Viridiplantae > Streptophyta > Magnoliopsida > Asterales > Asteraceae > Rutidosis > Rutidosis leptorrhynchoides. The sequence goes on along the minus strand of NC_092343.1, from coordinate 371,163,443 downwards.
GATACTCCCAGCTTAGGGTTATGGTATCCGTGTGAGGATGGTTTTGATCTCACAGCGTACAGTGATTCAGACTATGGAGGTTGCAAGAAAGATTTCAAGTCAACATCAGGAGGGTGTCAATTTCTTGGTAGCAAACTAGTAACCTGGCAGTGTAAGAAGCAGACAGCAGTGGCTCAGTCCACTTGTGAAGCAGAATATATTGCCGCGGCCAGCTGTACATCACAGGTTATCTGGATACAACAGCAACTACGTGACTATGGTTTGAAAATCTCTAACACTCCTATTTATGTTGATAATACTGCTGCCATAGCTGTCACTAAGAATCCCGTAAATCACTCTAAAACGAAACATATAGGGATTAAATACCATTTCATTAGAGATTGCTATGAGAAAAAGTTAATTGATGTAGTGCAAATTGACACTACAGCCCAAAGGGCTGATCTCTTCACAAAAGCTTTTGATAAACCACGTTTTGAATTTCTATTAAATGAGATAGGTGTTAAGTTGCTTCAAGATGTAGTTCCTGAAACTGAAATTCCTGAAACTGAGGTACCTGACACAGAGGAATCTAAGCCTGAGACTGAGTTGTGAATGGTTAGAAACTGCTTGTAGAGTTTGAATAGTTTTGCATGATAGCTTCTAGATCATTTGCATTTTTCGTTTGCATGATAGATTAGTTTTTACTGAAATTTGCATGTTTGCTTATGTTTTTAGATAGTTTTATGCTTTTGTACAGAGAAAATCAAAAAGCCATAAAAATTGAAAAACCAGAAAAACAAATAAAAATTAGAAAAATAGAAAATCCATAAAAAGTGAAAAATCAGAAAATGAGTTGCTTGTTATGTTTGTGGGGAAGTGATTGCAATGCTGAACTGACATGTAAGTTGTGAAAAACAAGTAATACAGGATGATTGATAATATGTTGGTAAACTTTATTGATCTAATTCTAGATAGAGATGATCACACTAATAACGCGTAAATATCATGATGAGGAAATCGTGGAAAGGTTTACAGCGGTTGAGGGTAGTCACCTACTTATCACTGAATATGTACCGAGAAATGATTGAACAGAAACTCGACAGACGGTTGAGGTCTCCCCTACTACGATTTATACTCGGTAGCAAAGGGATAATTTTGTGAGTCCCCGAGGTGAGCATATTTTGTCTAGGATGCATACTTGTTTCTATTTACCTTTATTACTTGGACCGAAATCCAACAACATACATATCGGGTACCCAAAGGGAGGTGTTTTCTCTAAAAGGGTTGAGAAGTGCAGTTTTGTATCACAGACACAGAATGATTTTTAAAAGGCAACATCATCGGGTTCTAGATTTCCACATACGAAGATTGGTTTTCCGTGCAGTTATAACAAATGTCAAAGACAGTGGTGCGTCATCATCATGTTTAGTTGTAATCATTTATTTATTTATTTTGTTTATGTATTGTAAGGAGAAAATGCAACATCAGAAAATCCAAAAAAAAAAAAAAAAAAAAAAAATGCAAGTTATGGATTGCTTATGTTTATTTATGTATTTATTTCAATTTGTAAATAACATGATGCACTACATAGCTGCAAGAGAATCATGGATCAAGAATTGAACAGAGTTTCAGAGATTTCTCGGTTATCAATGTTTGAGACAACATACATTCCAATCGGAGACTTATTTGAACGATTTCGTTATCTACATCCGAGGGGGAGAATTTATCAGATCATCAGATATAGAGAACTTAAATCATTTAGTTCACATCTCAATTAGTGAACTTTACATCTTTTGTCTGTGATATGGGATTGTGCCTATTGACCTGGATAGAGGGAATATCTTCTGGAAGGTATCTTAGCGTTCCATCACTCAAATATTTATATCACTTCCATCCATCCAACACCATACATCATACTATTTCCGTTTAAGTATGGGGTTTATAGCGGCCGGTATGCGTCCTTAACAGAGTATGCAATAAATTTGAGATTAACAATGTTATCTGAAACGAAAGGTATAAGTTAAGGTAGAAGCCAAAGGCTGACAGGGTTGCTAGAAACATCGTGAGATGGTTCTATTCAATAGAATCGAAAGTACATTGATGTGATAAGAGGACAACGTCAACAGGTTTGTGCTCAATTGTTCTACCCGAGAAATCGTGCGATCTCAAACGAGGACTGACTTTGTGATGTAAATCTGACATTGAAAAATGTTAAAGTAATTAATCTAACGTGATCATCGAAGTCTAGGGTGAAAGTTGATGAATGTTTATTGATATATTTGAAGGTTGTTCTGTATATGCTTTAATGAATAAGTTCGTGAATGAACTATGGAATAACATGTCAATATAGTTCAGTTCTGATCCCCGAATCAAAAGGATTCAATCAATTTTATATGCCAACTCACAAAAGATATGTTATTCTTCTGGAAGTGTGACTGATGATAAGCAGTATTATTTGTTCCTATGCTGATAACATCATGAATTTGTTAATGTTAATGCTTTATGAAACTGATGTTAAAGGTTTATTATCCACAGATCTAAAAGGTTAAATGTTACTGATTATATCTGTTATTATATTGCTGATCATGATACACTTGATCTTGTACAGTTATTTGCTTTGTGTATTTGCATGAGCATGCATTTCTGAATTAGTTTGCATTCATGTGTTAGTTGCATGTGCATTTATATTTCATCTTTTAAGTCCACAACTCAGTTCTGGGTAAGGTTTACTGTGAAAGGAACCTTAGGTTTCTTATTGTTTTGAATATAAGTTGTTTTGAGCTTAAAGGAACAAAGCTATGTTTTTTTATTGTGGAGATAAGTCCCAGGGGGAGTTAGTGTAAATGGGTAAAAGTCTGATATTGAAAAGTGTTAAGTTTTAAAAGTTTTCAAATGTCAGACCACCGGCCGACAGTCCTTACATCCGGCCGATGGACTCAGACCCTCGCCCGAGTGTCAAGACCACCGGGCCGACGGACTTGACCATCGGCCAATGGTCACTGACAGGGTATAAAAGGACCCAGCGACGAACGGGTCAGTCACTCTGGCCAAAATTGTGTGATTTTACCCTAATTTTCTGAAGTTAAGGAGAAAGGTTTTGATCCAGTTTTTATTATTCATCTTTTCTTTGTGATCTTAGCGCCGTAAACAAGGTAACATAACTCTTAATCGTTTGTTTGTAATCGATGATTTAGTGTTCGAAGTATAAACTTTAAATCGGATGAGTTTTATTTGAGATCTGTTGAAATTGATGTTTGATGTATGATAAACGGCCCCTTTAGCATCTGTTATAACAGGAATTTGAACTAGAAACGTCAAATCGGACGATTTGATCAATTTCGAGTCACAGATCTGATGAACTACCTCCGGCCGAGGGTCTCTGACCATCGACCGATGGTGTCCATCGATCGGCCGGACATCTTGTCACTCGGCCGAAGGTCGTTATTTGACCAGTGTGTGTATGTGGTTAGACCATCTGCCGTAGGTCTAGACCATCGGACCGATGGTCTCCACCATCGACCGATGGTCATTCTGTTGGACCAATGGTAGATTATTTTGATTAATTTTCATTGAATGATTGGTCTCTGATAATTTCTGTGATGCCCATCTAATGCTAGTGTTTGTAGTTTGTATTAGAATGTCAGGTGGCTCATTTGTTGGTCAATGGATGTTCAACATCGACCGTAGGAGAATCCTAGCTAGATATCGACCAATCTTAGTAGAACAAAAGGTCATTGCGACTCGACAGACTTATAGTCCTTGGGAACAGATTGGGTGTCAGGCTTTCATAGATATTGGGGATTATTACTGTCCTGCTCTACTTAGAGAATTTTACGCCAATGTTGCTTTAGAGGATGGTAAGAAGAAGTTTGTACACTCGGGTCTATTTAATCAACAGTATAGGTGGACTTTAGAGGAATTCTCAAACCTGTTAAACGTTCCTCATACTGGGGTTAAGATACTGTACCCTAGCAAAGATATCAGAAAGATTCCCAGTAGATTCAGATTGTCAGATGTTATTGTTAGGATATGCAAGCCAGAGAAGGTAGTGTATACTGGTAGAGTTGAGGTTAGTGATGAAGATATCTTGCCACAATATGAGATACATTTGAGAATCATCAAAAGAAATGTGACTTTTAGGAGAGAAGGAGATCATTTGCTGTCTGGTACTGAAGTCTTGTTTCTATATTGCCTACTAGAGGGTATTTAAGTGAATGTGGGACACTTTCTCATTCATGTGATGAAAGATTTTCTTGAATCAGAAGAACCATTCCCATATGCAGCTTTACTGTATAACTTGTTTGAGAAACTTGGTGTGATTCAACATGAAGAAAAGTTAGTGCCAGAGGATTCCATAATGGGATGATTGATTCTGATGTTATGTTTATGTTTGATTATTTTCAGATTATTGTGTAATTTGATAATGCTAGCCTGTTAGCATTGATACGGTATCTTATGTCTGTAATGATCTAACTTTGAACATGTGATTATGTAACCGTGATCGTATTAATGTGATATGTACTGTGATGATAAATCAGTGATACTTAATTACTCATGAATTTAACACTGATTAAGAATTGTGTTTGCAGTTTTTGTTAATCATGTCAGGTGCACAAATGGATCAAGAACAAGCTGTCCACATTTCTGAGACTGAATCATCAGGAGGACCCACATCTGCTAGTCTTCCAGGGTTGAAGGCGAGCCCTAACTCTAATCTGATGGCGTGTCTAAATGACAAAGGTCCAAATGCTAGCAAGTACAAGACTGTGATTGAATTTTTGAAGCGTTCAAGGATATTTGCTGCGGTGTCAATGCCATGTACTGCTTACTATTCTCATCAGAGAGAATTCTGGGCTAACGCTAGAGTGGAAACTGTTGATAATAAGCCTGTGATAGTAAGTCGAGTATGTGATCAAGAGGTTAAGATATCTGAGTATACTATTCGGAACACGTTTTTGTTTGAGGATGATGAGAAAATGCCCAAGAGACTGTCGAAGACTAAGATTACTGGATGTGTGCTGAGATGTGAGTATGCTGGTGATATTACACGTGCTACGATCAAAAGAAGCGGATTCACTCCACCGTACAGATATCTGTCTTTAGTGATTGTTAAGTGTTTGAGTACGTTACAAGGCGGATTTGATGAGCTGAGTGAGATTTATCAGGGAATGTTTGCTGCCTTGATTCTGAAAGCTGATTTCAATTTTTCGGGTGTTATCTTTGATCTGTTGATGGAGAATGTTACGAGCCTACAATACTTGATTTATCCGAGGTTCCTGCAGATAATGATTAATGCTCAAACTATGGATCTGCCGAGATCAAAGAAGGACGTCATCAAGCTGAAACATATGACGGATCTTACGTTTAATCGATTAAATCAGAAGAAGAGTGCTAGTGATGGAAAGCTGGTGTGTCATCTTGCGAGGGAAGATTATCAATGTCCACCAGGCAAGAAGTGGAGGAATGAGAACAGTCTATCTGGTCATGAGCCTGATTTTGAGCTAGCAAACAGTGATGAAGAGGTTGATCAGCCGATGAATACTCAGGGTACAGGTGGTTCTGGTACTGGAGGTTTGGCTGATGAGCCCGTTGATGTTAATACTGGTACTGGTGAAGAAGCTCCTAGAGGTGAGAGGAGACGTCTGGTAGAAGATGAAGGTTCTCAGGTTTCTACAAAGATGAGACCGAGCAAGAGGTTTAAGTTGGTTTTGAAGAATCCAGGTGGTTCTGCTACAGGTGCTACACAAAGAACTGCACCTACTCAAGCACAAAGTCAACAACAGCAACAAAGTCAGCCACGGCAACAAACTCAACCGCAACATCAATCACCGCCAATTGTTCAACAATTGTCTCAAGAGACTGTGTCTACTCCAACTCCGGAGGCACCACATACAGGAGCAGAAGGAGGAGTTAGTTCATCTGCGCTTCAGAATCTGAATGATTTGTATGTTCAAGCTATGGCTGATAATCTGAGAATGAAGAAGGATATGGATGCGAAAGTGGAGGAGTTGAGAGAAGAGAATCGTGTGAAAACTGAGGATGTTACTAGGTTGAGAACTCAGGTTGATTTGTTACAGAAGAAAGTTGGTGATCAATCATTGTTGTTAACTGCTGCAAAGAAAGAAGCTTCTGAAGCTAGAGAGGTGGCAGAGTCGGCTTTGGCTAGGATTACTGCTTGGGAAGAGAAGTTTGATCTGGTTGAATTGCCAGAGGGAGAAACTGATGTTCAAATGGTGGTGGCTCCTGGTACTTCAAAAGAAACAGCACTGTCAGTAATTCCTTTACAAATTGATTATAGTTTTAGTGAATTCTTGTCTAAACAGGATGAGCTCAAGCATTCTGTTGTTTATGATGATTTAGAGGAGGGGGAGATCCCTCACAACTTCACCAGAGCTGAGCTGGACGAGCTGGTGCGTCTAGAGCAAGAAGAAGCTAAAGCTGCTGACGCACAATCCGATGATCCTCCATCAGAGGTTGATTCTTTTGGCCCTGAGATTTCTAAGGATATCGATGATGGGGAAGTTGATGGTTTAATGGAAGATGTTACTTTTGAAGAATATCCTACGTATATGAATGATAGGAATGAAGATCTTCCTGGTTTTGAGGAGTTATTTAGAACAGATGACGAAGTTTTGAATCGAAGGTGTAAAGAGAAAGAGAGAACTGAGGTTTTGCCTGAAGGGTTCTTGCCAGTCAAGTATAATGATGAGGTTGCTGCGAAGTTAGAAGCTGACTGGCGTGATATCTTGAGGATTCGAAAGTATTGTGAAAAACCGAAGCTTGAGCCAAAGTATTTGAAGATGATAAATTTGAGGAAAGGTGCGAAAGGAAGGATCTTGGCCTGGGCATACATTGAAGAATTCAACATGTTTGCAATTAAACGAGAGTTTGGAGTTGACTACATCAAACATGGTCATGAGTTCAAGTCACTGCCGTATTTTGAGCTTATGCAGATTGCCAGGTTAAAGATGTTGTATTGTGGAATGAACGATCGCTCATCATTGTTGGTTAAGAAAATTCGAATCGCGTACAATTCGAATAACTGGAAGGATTTTAGACCACAGTATCCGAGGATTAAGTACAGGGTTGATCCTATTAGTGGAGTATCTCGACAAATTTTGAAGTATAAGCCAGCAAAGACTATGAAGAAGGTTCCGTTAAGAAAATTGCCGCAGAATTGGAGTCAGAGATTTCGTTGGTGGTTTTATGATGATCGTTCTGAGGAAGCTGTGATTGTTTTAGATAAGCTGAAGGAAGATGATATCGATTGTATTCGTGTGTTGGATCCGATCTGGTTAAGGAACTGTACCGAAGCTGATATTTTTACTTTGTACTATAACCGTATGTTTTATCGTCGTGAAAACAGGGTACAGGCTGAACAGTATGTTAAAGTGGCTAAGCTGTGCTACTTGAACAACATGGTGATCGATCCGTATGATGACTGAAGACTTATGGAATAGAACTAGGTCTTAGGGGGAGTTTGTTGGTGCATAAATCCCGAGTTCTATTACGTTTATTGTTCTATTTGTTATGTACTTGATATTTCAGTCATATATGTACATGGACATTTATAATTTGTGTTTATGATGCTTAGTATAATGTCGTGAATAGGTCAAGCAGTCGGTTGGCTGCTCAAGACCATCGACCGATGGTAGGGACCATCGGTCGAGGGACTGTCACCATCGGCCGAAGGTCCCCGACCACCGGCCGATGGTCACTGTATTTAGTATAAATACGGGTTTCGTGGTTTTGTGTTAGGTTACACACCATAAACCCTTAGGCCGTCGTATTACTTGCTGCTAATCGTCCCAAAACCCTTACCAACCGAATACACAGTCTTAGGCATCAATTCTATCAATTATTCATTGGTTAATTTGATCCCGTTAGTCTAATACGTATTCGACTCATTCTAATTAGTGTTTCCGCCATTAATCTAGATACAACGTATGATCTAAGGTCCGAATTACATCTTCACCTACTCACCAAAATTTTTGATAATATTTTGTATTGTACCCCTGTCAATGAGATCGGTCGAAAATCCTTTAGACACACCAGATTCGGAACCTTAGCAATCAGTGAAATAAAAGCTAATGAAGCACCAAAAGGCAACGAACAACTTCTAATGTTTCCTGAATCGATTTTACGATGTCACCTTTTAACAACTAACAATATTTTTTAATAAATAAAAACTTAAAACCATCGGGACTGGGGGATTTGTCACTCCCGCAATCCCACACCGCTTTTTTGATCTCCTCTTCCAATACCTCACCTTGTAAAGCTGCGTTATCTTCCTCCGAAATAACTTGTTCAGGAAGAAAACTCGAAGCCGGGATACAATATGAGTTGCTATTAAATTTGACACCATAATATTCTTTGAAAGCATTTTTAATAATTAAAGGGTCCTCTACCCATACACCATTTAACGACAAACTGTTAATCGATTATTATTACTCTTCGATGTTTAAGTAAGTTGTGCAAAAACTTTGAGTTTCCATCGCCTTCAACTAACCATTTCACCTTCACCTTTTGTACAAAATCTTTTTCTTCTATATCTAGTAAATCATTCATCTCGTGTAAAATATCAACCCGCTGTTGTACCTCATTTTCATCTAGTGTACCCATCCACTTTCAATTCGACAGAATCAAGATTATCAGCCAACAGGTCATATCTTGACATTTGTGTAGCTCGATCTGAACCCACCCATGGTTTGATGCGTGCTTTTAAGTTAAAAACTTCAATTTATCGTGAAAACTACGTTTCTCCTTAAAACAGTTCTCCTCCGTTACACCCTTAATAACTCATTAAAGCCATCAAACTCAGACCAAGAGTGGAAAATCTGAAAGGATACAAATCAAAATCCATCTTTACATCACACAATAAAAGAGGACAATGATCCGATTAAGATCCAGGTAAAGCCGACAACTTCAAGTCCTTGAAAATATCCAAAACATTTGGAGATACAACCACTCGATCAATCTTACTCATTTTCGACTCCGCTTTATTCATCCATGTAAATCTCTCTATCAAACGTTGAACTGAAGCGGTCCTCCTCGACCCACACCTCATTTATATCACCGAATATGATTACTTCACCCGGGTGACCCATAATAAAAGATGATAGTCACTCCCATAAACAAGCTTTCCCCTCGTCGTATGAGGACCGTAGACATCGAACATATAAATGTAGCCTCCAAAAAACCCATCCCCTTTAACGCAAACGAAGTTTTCATCCGACGAAATTCGTTCCTTAATACTTCCTCCGTCCCATAATAAGTGTCCTGTTTGACTTTTCAAGGTCTTACTTCTATAATTTTGACTTCAAATATTTTTGTTTGTGTTAGATAATATTTTAGAAAACTTATATAAATGAAAACACATTTTAAAACCGAATCCATTCATATAAATTTCATCAAATACTACATAACATAAATAAAAATATTTGAAGTCAAAATTTTAAAAGTAAAGACCTTAAAAAGTCAAACAGGACACTTATTATGAGACGGATGGAGTAAAAAACATTTGGGTCCCAAATCGATACAATACCTCCTGACATACGACGAGACGAGCTACTAGCTAGCGTAATCAAATACATAATTACCCTTCATAAATTTCACCCAAAATAAATCTAACTTTACCATTTTCGTCTCTTGTAAACCTAAAAAATGAATATTGTTCTCGAAACACTCTAATTTTAATATTATAAAAATACAAATACAAATGACTTTTTAAGGTCTTTACTTTTAAAAGATACAAATTTACTCAAAAGATACTTAGCTACCATTATTTTTATTTATTAACATAATAACACAACTACAACAACAACTATATATGTATCATTTCATTATTAACATAATAACACAACTATATATCATTATTAGCGATGTTAAATCCACAGTAAAGAAAGCTTGAAACGACGGACAGACCTTGGCCCATTAGGAGTAGTATATGTATATATATGATGATGATCGAATACAAAACAAATTAGGGTTCTGATCGAACACAAAACATATAGAACCTAAAATCCACAGCCTTAAAATATTGTGTTTGTGCCGAGCACTTCCTCAGCTCAAATTATAGCCCCTTGATGGATCATCAACTCAATCTTAACGGTCATACTTCTCCGTCATTCCATCCATCGGTTAGTTTATATATATTTTTTTTCCTTTCCCTAAAGCATTAAATTTTGTATGGTTCTTTTTAAAGTTTTTATTTTGTGAAGATTTGAATGCAGTTTATGTAATAAAAAGAAAATAAATGATTCTGCTTTCCTTCAGGGAGAAGATAGTTTATCCGTAGTAAATAATGATGATGAACATGTCTGTTTTGAGTGTCGAATCTCCGAGATTGTAGGGAGACGTATCCGAGGGTGTTTCCATGGCTGGATTATTCTCTCTAAAAAACAACAACACAACAAGAACAATAACAACAACAACAACAACAACAAGAATGTCATGATGTGGTCACTTTGGAATCCCGTTACTTCAAAATTCATCCGTCTCCCACCGTTGCTTCTTAAAACTGGAGATTCAGATGAAGATATTTTGTTTTGTTGTTTGTCGTCCGATCCCGATCACCCACTTCGATTCTCCTGTTACGAACACGGAATAAACCTAACTTGGTGTTTCTTAGGTTAGGAGGCGGTAAAAATAGAAAGAAATCAAGAAGATGGATTGAAATGTCATACGCTGAACAACTCAAGAGCTTCGGAGGTTTTAATGATGGTTCCCTAAACTTTTTAACTTGTTCCAATGGTAAAGTATATGCTTTATCTATATACAATTGTTATCTGACGCATGTTGACATTAATGTGGTCACGGATGATGATGAAATGGACGAGGTTGTAATAAGTTTAAACGTAGTTCGGGATTGCCCTTTTCCTTTCATCTCCAATACTAGTTATTACCGTTTTAATGTCTTGAAAGGCTATGGTACAGATGTATTTTGCATCACATTAGGTTTTGATAGGGAACATATGAATAAACTTGTTGCTGTTTACTTGTTCAAACTAGACATGACTAATTCCACATCAACATGGGAGGAAATTAAAGACATGAAAGATACTGTATTTTATGTGGATATTGTTGAAAATATGTGCGTATATTACAACCATGCAGTTACCTCAAAACTAGGGGTTATATACATGTGCGTTCTCCTATATACAGTAAAATATTCTCTTACCACCTGAAAGATAGAACCGTATCCGTAATAGCTATGCCTCCTTTAGGATTCACAAGCTATGTGTCACTATGGGAATGCAGGTACCAATTTAAATTTATACTCTCAGTTCTTTTTTAATAGTCCAGTATTCGATTTTGGGCTGTTCCAAATTAATAGTCCACTTCGATCCATATATAGATATGAATAATAACGTAATGTTCTATTATGTTCTTAATGTATGTGGATAGAATTAAAAAAAGAAAGAAAAAGTAATGGTATATGGAAAGTAAATAGAAAGAAATTTATGGCATTCACTTAAACTGTGTATTTTTTGTCTGTGATCTATTAATATATATGAGAAGGAGGGAATTTTTTTTATAAAATTATTATTTATTTTAATCTATTATTATTATTAATTAATTAATTTTATTATATGTGCTTATCACAACAAACCGTCTCAACATAGCCGAGTTGTTGGGGCCTTTCTCGAAAGTTCAAATGTTGGGGTGACCAGGGAACCAAAACGGTTCCGGATAGGCAACGTAAATTAAAGTAAAAAAAAATATGTTGTTTAATCATTTACTCCGTATTTATTTATTTGTTTATCACGTGCCGATTCAATGCTTGCAATTAAGTAATAAAGAAATAGTAAATTTTTTGATGTTAATAATATTGTGTAGGTTAGAAGGCGATGATGGAGAAGCGAAAGACACAGTCAAGTATAAGTTCAAAAAGGACATGATTGATAGTGAGATAAGTATAATAACATCAATAAAAAATAATGATGATGGTGATGGTGGTGATGGTGGTGGTGGTGAATGTGATAATAGCATGACGAATGAATCACACATTGTTAGTATTCCGATTCATATTTTGGAAAGGATTATGGAGTTTTGTGTTGGCACTGAATTCTTGAAGTTTCGTGCTACTTGCAAACTTTGTCATTTAGCAGCACCTTTGTTGCATTGGAGGGATGTACCGAAATTGCAGTCATATACAACTGCTTCACCCTTGCTATTGGTGGTAGAAGAAAATCGAGGCGTTATAAATCTTACAGATCCAATATTTGGTGATGCGTATTTTATCAAGACATTAGAGATAGCTAGTCATCGGGAGATATTCATATGTTGTTCTAGATATGGCTGGTTGCTGTTTTATAGTAATTTAGGAGAAGGATACTTCGTGTTTTTCAACCCTTTCACAAAGGATATTAACAAGCTTCCGACTACGGATCTTTTGTTGCAGAATTTATGTTTTTCTGCTCCTCCTACTTCACCTAATTGTAAGGTTGTTGGATTTACAACAAAAGGTAATGGACATGCTTATATTCTCCACTTTGTTGTAGGGGAGGAATCAATACCGTTGTGGCGCAGAGTTGATCTGGATTATGGCCGTGATGCACCATACGCCTTTAGATTTCCAACCTTCCGGGGCCCACATGACGATATAAGCCAAGCAGCAGGTATCTTAAAATGGGAAGTTGTTGTTGCTAAAGCTCCAAAAGGTTGTTGTTGGGACTTTTCGACACAATATTTTCTAGTGAAGCGCGATGATCAACATTTGATGCTAGTCATTCTTGGCCTATTTGGAGAATTTGTCGATGTATTCCAATTGAACGATTCAACCAATGAGTGGGAAAAATTAGAATCCTTGGGTAGACAAACGATTTTTATTTCTGTTACAACATGTTCATGCATTGAACCCACAATACCAAAAATGCAGAACAAGATCTACCTTCCACACTTGAATACTGAGAACGGGAAGATAGTGTTTTATTCACTTGATGCGGAGAGGGGTTACTACACAATTGATGGTGACAAAATTGAAGAAACAGCTTGGCATGGGAATCACTTGGGAACCAAATATCATCTCAACCCTTATGTGTGGATTGAACCTACTTGGTGCTAACCGACCATGTTTTCTTGAGTGGTCACCGAGTTGCCCAATGAAGCACACCACCCGGGTTCGATTCCTGGTGATCATATACATAGCATTGTATATGTATATTTTAAGTGCTAAAGGCTGGAAAAAGAAGTTACGCGAAGTATGCTTAAAGGATTTGAAAGATCCGCTGAAAGTTAAGTTTGCGGATCAGATTGCGCATTAATAAAGATTGCGGATTCCTTCTGCTAAGTCAATGCGGATAATAGTTAATCCACACACCGCGAATATTCTAAAAACTATAAATAGGGAGCTTGGCCTCTCATTTATAGGTTGTTGATTCTCTGCCATTTGCTCTAGCCTTTGTAATTTTCACTTGTGACTTTGACCAAAGAGTTTTTACATTGTGTTAAGGTGAATTATGCTAATAAATAATCAAGAATGGGTCGAGGTGGTTGATTACTTGATTGTTAAAGTGAAAGACGATCATCAGGGCCCAAAACAATCATCAACATCCCATTCCACCACTTTAATCTCATTGCAGTCAATCCTTAATTAAGTATTTTTAATATAGGATTGATCAATTGGCACCATCCGTGGGACTCGAACCCACGATCACGTGGTATAAACAAAATTTTTAATTGTAGCAATCGACTATTTTACAAAATGGGTTGAGGCGAAGGTAGTTCGCACTATTACTGGAGTACAAGTGCGTAATTTTGTTTGGGAATATATCGTGTGCAGGTTTGGCATTCCGCGGGAGTTGTTTAGTGATAATGGGGCTCAAATAGCGAAAGACCCGTTCAAAACATGGTGCACTGATTTAAATATAATCCAGAAATTTACGTCGGTTGCGCACTCGCAAGCTAATGGCTTGTGTAAAGTAACTAATCGTGACATTGTAAGCGGAATCAAAAAGCGCTTATATGAAAAACGCACTTGTTGGGTAGATGAGTTACCCAATGTTTTATGGGCGCATCATACTACATTTAAGAAGAGTACGGGTGAAACACCTTTTAGTTTGGTATATGGATCTGAGGCAGTAATACCCGCAGAAATTCTTGTGCCTACACATCGAGTTGCTAACTTTGATGAAGAAACTAATAATGAGGCTTTATGTGAGAATTTGAATTTAATAGAAGAGCGCAGGTTAATGGCTGCTATTAGAGAAGCAAATAATAAACAGCAAATCGCTAAGTATTACAAAAAAAGAGTGCGCGCATTGTCTTTTGATGTAGGCGAATGGGTATTGCGGAATAATGACGCGAGTCGAGCAGAAAAACATGGTAAACTAGGACCTAATTGGGAGGGTCCTTATCAAGTTGTTGCTATTAACGCGGCATGTTCATACAAACTCGCAGACATTGAAGGACGAAATCTTCCCAAATGCGTGGCATGCTGCTTTGTTGAAGCGATATTACGCGTAAATTTTTTGAGAATGTATAAAACAAAGCATCTTTGTGTTCCCAATGTTAAATGAAATAAAAGAATGCGGTTGTTATTTTTCTATGTGTTTTTTATTTTTGCAAGTCTTGATCACACTTGTAAAAACACAATAAATGAACATGTGAATTGCATAAGTGTTAGAAAAGCCCACTTATATTGTTAAATTTAATAAAACTTTGCGGCATATTTACAGTTCATGAAATTTTTTCTAAAAAAATGATTTCAACATACTGGTATGTTTCGCGAAGGCTAAGTCGTGTAGTGATGACATTGCCCACTCACGCAGAAACTAAATATTGCGAAAGGATATTAATTTCTAAAGTATTTGATTTTTCCATGCTTAGATGCTTCGCGATGCTAATAAATTGCCTAAGGATCGTTTCGGCGGACTTGGAAGATTCATAATGTATAAATATATACAAATGCAGATTGTTTCGCAAAAGTACATACTTATTATGTGCACGATAATAGAAGTTGGAAATTGCAAAGGGAAAGTCTATGTTATGAATACTGATGATAAAACGCTATATAAATACAAGTACTTGCAAAAGATATAAACATTGAAATTTTATTATTAAAACACAGAGGTAGCTGCGCGCTAATATTACATATAACATCCTCATTCTTTGGACAAGTCAAGTTTGATGATGTCATCTGCAGTGTCATCATCTTGCTCGCTTATCGCGATAATTTTGGGGATGGGAGTTTCAATTATATTCTCCTTAGCAACAACAAATGCTGCTTGAGCGTCTGCTACAGAGCATAAGCGGTCCGTTATTTCAGTTGGTAACGGCTCTGGCAGGTGGCAGCTAGTGGCAACCTGATCCATTAACTCCACCCTTTCGCGCAGTTGCATCGCGGCGGCGTATGTGGAAAATTTTTTGGAAACGGGAAGGGAGTTAAGCACTTTTCTTGACAACTCAGGCAGATGTTTGTGAAGCTTTGTAAATTCAAGCTCCGCAGAGGATTTAGCGGCTAGAGCGTTGTCTTGCTCTGATGTTAGTTTTGCAACATCCTCCGTTAAAGCTTTGTTGGTTGTCTGCAAGTTGTTTTCTTTATCTGCTGCTGCAGAAAGTTGTTGCTTTAAATCTTCAATAGCAACTTTTGCTGCGATGACTTCCGCAGTTAGGTCAGAACATCGCTTTTCACTATCTACGAGTTTGGCCTTTTCAGTATACAATTTAGCCTTTTCAACTTCAAGAACGTTGAAAAATTGCTCTTGACGGCCCATCATGTCGTAGGCAGAGTTGAATGCCATATAGAAGTTCTGCACAAAGCAGTTATGTGCTTCTGCAGCAGGAAGCTTCGCAAACTCATGGCGAAGCTCATCTGGTATCCCCAATTTCATTTGCTGGCGTTGGTCTAACTGTAACGACCCGGAAAATTTCGACTAATTTTAAACCAAACTCTCGATACGATAGTGTAATTTCAACACGATAAGCAAAGTCTGTTAGGTTGAGACTCAAAAATTTTGAACTGTTTCATATATTCAATTGACCTTCGACTGTTCTCGACGATTCACGAACAACTATTTGTAAATAGATACATATATGTGTGTGTGTATATAAATGTGTATATAAATACTACTTGGAAATATATAAAATAATATTAAATCTATTTGTTTAAAAATATATAATATATATTTATGTGATAAAACTTGTTATTTAAAACTGATTATATATGTAGAGAGAGTAAATGGAAAATGAATGATTTCGAGCCTAATTAGTAAACGTCAGTGACACTCGGTTGACGCTTCGTTGGTTTTAATATAGATCTAGTACAAGTTTATGAAGATTTAAAATAAAAGTTGAACAGTAAATTGATTTAAGATTTTAGGTTTGATAAAAATATTTTTACCTTTTTAAGTTTAAATATTTGCACTCCGTACATATAAATCGGAACAGAAAATAAATAATTTTCGAACCTTTTTCATCAGGTTTCAAACAGGTAATGAGTGAAATAATAAAATATATTTAATCTGAAAATTTGGGATTTTTAGGAACACTTTTATATACTAACTGTTTAGCAAGGAACACGATATAACACTCCGTAATAGGACAAACTCCCGATGGCTTTACTGTTTCTCTCTATTATGATATTTACCAATATATTAATAACTTTAATATAGATATTTATAGAATATGTCCGTGATTTAAGGATGATTATGATATGATTTCTCCTTTTGTTCCTTTCTACCACATAAACAAGTAATATGTATTATATATTGTAACATCCCGCGTTTTTCCGTTAAATTTAATTTTAACACCGTCTTTTTTTTTTAAAACATAATCTTTCGTATTTAAATTAATAGTTTCCGTGAGTAACGTTCATTATATTCCCGCTATTTAATTTTGACATCACCCGTTTACTCGAGCGTTTTTAAAATATTCGTTTGGTTAATTCCCGCACCCGCTTTGAAACTTGAGGGACTAAACTTGCCAAGAGGGCAAAGAGATGACTAGGTCAACTAGTCAACCTTCACCCTCCTCCATTCATTTCAACCTCCCCATTTCATTACTTCCATTTTTATTCTCTCAAAACCTCAAACACAAAATCATCATCTAAATTCGGTTTAGGGAGCTAGCAACAAAACAAATTACATATTTGGAATCCTCTCTTCATCCTCTACAATTTGATACCAACTTCATCTCGTTTGGGTAACATTTCTAAAACTCTAATTTTCTTTAAATTCGTGTTTTTGACTTGAAATTGTGTTAGTTAGTGTCTATGGCTCGTGTATAACATGAATATATGTTTTGTTTGCTCGATTCGTTGTTTTGAGTAACTAGTTTGAACATTTGAAATGGGTGTGCTAAATCTTTGATTTTAGATGAGTTAATGTTGTTAAATTGTTAAAGTTCATGTTTTAATTGTGTTACTAGTATCACTAGCTTCGTTTTGATGCGTAGGTTGATTAAGGAAACTTCAAAAACATGAATATTGATTTTTGAGAAATTTTGGTTAGGGTTTGATAGACTTAAAACGAGCTTTTGATGTTTCGAATGCCATGAAATGTTATTAGTAAGTGTTTAGTTGTAATGTATGCTTCATTACCTTCAAAACGGCATATCGTATGTGTAAATTGGATTCCCGAATCATAAAATACGTTTTACGAACTTGAAACTTTGAAAATAAACCTTTCTTGATCAATTGACGAGTTTTCGGTTATTGTAAATGATGTTTTTGTTTGATGATATGTGGTTAGTTGTATTGCTCGTCAAAATACCTTTCCGAGGATATAAGATACATGTTTTGGTTGTTTGCGGATCATAAATGGTGAATGTTTGATGTTTGGTTCGTGCATACTTTGAAAAACTGACCAGAAATCTCTGCCCAGATGGTGGCGCGGCGCGCCCCATCCCCGCGCGGCGCGCGGATTGGCCTGGCCAGATTCTGCTTTGTTTGGCGCATTTCACGCGAAATGTTTGACTAGCTATCGACCTCCGATTCACATGAAACTTGTTCTAATATACTTGTATATGAATAACTAGCATAGAAAAATAGTCCGGGACCCGACCCGAACGCGTTGACTTTTTCGTTGACTTTGACCGAGGTTTGACTTTTTGTCAAACTTAACCAAATGATTATGCAACCTTCCTAACTTGTTTATATACTTGTATCTTGCATGAAACTTGACAATTTGATTTCACATGCTAAATAATCGAGTCGTAACGAGCCATAGGACTAATTGAACACATTTCACCCGACCTTGTGTCGTAACCGGTTAATTGATACAACTTACTTGTTTAGGTCAAGGCTAAGCAACTTTCATGCATACGTTACTTTGTGAAGTACTTTTATACTCGTGCACTCGAGGTGAGATCATAGTCCCACTTTTTCAACAACTTTTTATACTTTTAAATTGTGGGCTGAGAAACATATACTTTGTTACATTTTGTACTACTTGCTTTTATACTTTGAACACAAGTACAAGGAAAACAAACATTCCACAGCGAGTTAGAACAAAAATCCTCAATTCGATTATCATTAGTTACACTTGCAGGGTGTAAGCGAGAACTTATATTGTGTGGCCATACGGGTTTGACAAACCCTCATTTCGGACGGTTCGCTACCGTCTACGGATGAAATATATTTTCGAGAAACAGTGTATGTTCTAACACTATTGTGATGGGGTTCTATGGAAGGAAACGTTAAGTCTTGATAATTGGGTGCTCGCGAACAATACTTTTGGAATGCAAACGATTTTGATAATCAACTATGGGAATACTAAATCTTGTGGTTCAAAAACAACGTTTATTACAAACACCTATGATTTCACCAACGTTTTTCGTTGACAGTTTTCTATATGTTTCTCAGGTTCATACTTGGCTATTTGATACATGCTTCCGCGTACACTCATACTTGCTTGGGGTCAAGCATACATGCATACACTCTGATTATTTGCTTGGAGTCAAGATACACACATACATACGCTAGTGATAGCACTTTTGGATTCAAACTTTTGTTTACATACTTACGCTATTTATAGCAACTGTGTTTTTAAACTAATTATGTCGCAAGTTATTTCATTTATACTTTATGACTTTTGTAAACTTAGACTTGTTGTCGAACGGTTTTGTAAACTAAACTTGCAAGTCTTGTACCTTTCAAATGAATGCGACATAATTTTGGTCAAACGAGTCTCATATAGGGACTACGACCACGCAACGGGACCTAAGTTAACGGCGCCGTCAATAACGGTTTTGGTCGGGTCGTTACAAGTGGTATCAGAGCGTTGGTTGTAGAGAACTAGGATGCATTAGTATGTCTAACAGAGTCGTTAGGACGCATTAGTAAGTCTAGACTACAACCGGATAGTTAGCATTTGCATTCTGACATACATTTGCTATAGATAGCACTTACTTGACTACTTGTGCATTACACTTGAATCATTCTTAGGAAAACTTTTTAATGGTACCCAACCTTCATCATACGAACTCGTATTCCGCCACTTTTTGGTAACACACGTAAATTCATGATTCATACACGTATGGATGACGACGACTTCATTAGTCACACTTGTTCGGGAACTCTGTCTCCCGGATTGTTATTTGCCACCGTTTCAACTTACTATCGGTTTCCCACTGGTGTTTCTTACTATCTACTTTTTGGTGTTACTACCATCACTACTCTAGGTGAGTATCGTCATCAACATTTTATCACTACGGTTGCGTGCTACTTGTTATCATGACTCGTTACTCTTTTCATACCTAAATACATTATTGTTTGAATCGAACCGATTTGACGTGAACAATCATTTATACACTTTCCACGGGGAAACGCTTCTTTAGAGTTGTAGAAACTCTTTCGATTTAATACGAGTCACGTTTGAAACGTCGTTACACTTTGTTTATTTTAAACTTCACGATTACACGAACTTGAATCTATAGAGTGATGTGAGAATGGAGGTATGAGTTAGCGTAATATAACGACACTCGATCAACGTGGTTATATTACGGTAAGACATACCAAAGTTCTAGTGACGCGTGATGGTGGTTAGACTCGATCAACCTAAACACCACCATGTGCCATGTACATGACTTCATCTTTTCAGGTTTGGACATCCGAAAACTCCGAGAATATTTATAACAACCATACCGGGGACACACCTTCAATTATTGTCAAATTATATTTATGCTTCCGAATGAATTACCGATTCCATTCGACTTCAACCGTATGTCACACGGGTATACTAGCTCGTCCTCGCGCAGTCTTGTTGACTAACTACAATTTACTCGTTATGCTCACATTGGGGCGGAACTTCTCTCTCACCACACTCGTACTTCCGGTTCAGGAAATCTTTATTCTAAACTCCCAATGGAGGGAGGGACTCTCCACGTTATACTAGTATTCGCCTCGAGGGTGAATAGTCTCGACGAACGTTTTTGGAAACCGATAAATCTTCCGCGACGCGAATTTTCTTGAGAAACTTGTCCTAGCTAACGTTTTCAATTCCTAGCAAACTTGTTCAATATGCCTTAGGGAAATGTACCCCGTTTCGGATCGAGATCCTCGTTTCACTTCTAGATTTTGGAGTACTTTACAAAAAGCCTCGGGACCGCGTTTAGACATGAGTACCGCGTACCATCCACAACCCGACGGACCGAACAAACATGCGATTTAAACCTTGGAAACCATAATACAAGTTTGTATTACCAACTTCAAATTTACTTGAGAAAAGTATTTTCCTTTAACCGAATCCTCGTACTACAATGATTTTCATTCGAGTTTTAACGTCACTCCTTTTGAAACCACATGTGACCGGAAACGTCATTCTCCTTTGTCGAACCAAGTAAACGATGATCAATTCACCGGGGCCGAGGTTATTCATGAGCAACCGAGAAAATTTATTCATATTCAGGTAAAACCCTACGCGACTCGTAATCACCAAGAGCTACGCCGATGTTAGACGTAAACATTTCAAATTCCACGTGGGAAACCACGTCACGTTAAGAGTCGCACCTTGGAAAAGTGCAATCCGTTTCGGGAAAACGTAGGAAGCTAAATCCGCGATATTTTGATCCTTTAAATTCTTGGGGTGTTTTGGACCCGTCGCTAGCCGTTTAGACTTTTCCGACTCATTTTGGGTCTCCGTTTATCCTACATTCGATGTATCAACTCAAAGACGTGTTTTGCGAAACGAGAACTTGTTATCTCCTTTGATGAACTCACTATCGACGATAACCCTCACTTCCTAGGAGGACCGGTTGAAACCATGAATCATGGAAGCCAAACCTTAAAACAACATATGATCCCGACCGTCAAAATTCGTGGAAATACTCAAGGACGTACCTTCACTTATTCGTAGAATTTACAACGCAAGATCTCGAGTAAGATTCAACAACTACTACTTCCAACTAAATTTCGGGACGAAATTTCTTTTGAGGCGTGGATAATGTAACATCCCGCGTTTTTCCGTTAAATTTAATTTTAACACCGTCTTTTTTTTTTAAAACATAATCTTTCGTATTTAAATTAATAGTTTCCGTGAGTAACGTTCATTATATTCCCGCTATTTAATTTTGACATCACCCGTTTACTCGAGCGTTTTTAAAATATTCGTTTGGTTAATTCCCGCACCCGCTTTGAAACTTGAGGGACTAAACTTGCCAAGAGGGCAAAGAGATGACTAGGTCAACTAGTCAACCTTCACCCTCCTCCATTCATTTCAACCTCCCCATTTCATTACTTCCATTTTTATTCTCTCAAAACCTCAAACACAAAATCATCATCTAAATTCGGTTTAGGGAGCTAGCAACAAAACAAATTACATATTTGGAATCCTCTCTTCATCCTCTACAATTTGATACCAACTTCATCTCGTTTGGGTAACATTTCTAAAACTCTAATTTTCTTTAAATTCGTGTTTTTGACTTGAAATTGTGTTAGTTAGTGTCTATGGCTCGTGTATAACATGAATATATGTTTTGTTTGCTCGATTCGTTGTTTTGAGTAACTAGTTTGAACATTTGAAATGGGTGTGCTAAATCTTTGATTTTAGATGAGTTAATGTTGTTAAATTGTTAAAGTTCATGTTTTAATTGTGTTACTAGTATCACTAGCTTCGTTTTGATGCGTAGGTTGATTAAGGAAACTTCAAAAACATGAATATTGATTTTTGAGAAATTTTGGTTAGGGTTTGATAGACTTAAAACGAGCTTTTGATGTTTCGAATGCCATGAAATGTTATTAGTAAGTGTTTAGTTGTAATGTATGCTTCATTACCTTCAAAACGGCATATCGTATGTGTAAATTGGATTCCCGAATCATAAAATACGTTTTACGAACTTGAAACTTTGAAAATAAACCTTTCTTGATCAATTGACGAGTTTTCGGTTATATGTTTTTGTTTGATGATATGTGGTTAGTTGTATTGCTCGTCAAAATACCTTTCCGAGGATATAAGATACATGTTTTGGTTGTTTGCGGATCATAAATGGTGAATGTTTGATGTTTGGTTCGTGCATACTTTGAAAAACTGACCAGAAATCTCTGCCCAGATGGTGGCGCGGCGCGCCCCATCCCCGCGCGGCGCGCGGATTGGCCTGGCCAGATTCTGCTTTGTTTGGCGCATTTCACGCGAAATGTTTGACTAGCTATCGACCTCCGATTCACATGAAACTTGTTCTAATATACTTGTATATGAATAACTAGCATAGAAAAATAGTCCGGGACCCGACCCGAACGCGTTGACTTTTTCGTTGACTTTGACCGAGGTTTGACTTTTTGTCAAACTTAACCAAATGATTATGCAACCTTCCTAACTTGTTTATATACTTGTATCTTGCATGAAACTTGACAATTTGATTTCACATGCTAAATAATCGAGTCGTAACGAGCCATAGGACTAATTGAACACATTTCACCCGACCTTGTGTCGTAACCGGTTAATTGATACAACTTACTTGTTTAGGTCAAGGCTAAGCAACTTTCATGCATACGTTACTTTGTGAAGTACTTTTATACTCGTGCACTCGAGGTGAGATCATAGTCCCACTTTTTCAACAACTTTTTATACTTTTAAATTGTGGGCTGAGAAACATATACTTTGTTACATTTTGTACTACTTGCTTTTATACTTTGAACACAAGTACAAGGAAAACAAACATTCCACAGCGAGTTAGAACAAAAATCCTCAATTCGATTATCATTAGTTACACTTGCAGGGTGTAAGCGAGAACTTATATTGTGTGGCCATACGGGTTTGACAAACCCTCATTTCGGACGGTTCGCTACCGTCTACGGATGAAATATATTTTCGAGAAACAGTGTATGTTCTAACACTATTGTGATGGGGTTCTATGGAAGGAAACGTTAAGTCTTGATAATTGGGTGCTCGCGAACAATACTTTTGGAATGCAAACGATTTTGATAATCAACTATGGGAATACTAAATCTTGTGGTTCAAAAACAACGTTTATTACAAACACCTATGATTTCACCAACGTTTTTCGTTGACAGTTTTCTATATGTTTCTCAGGTTCATACTTGGCTATTTGATACATGCTTCCGCGTACACTCATACTTGCTTGGGGTCAAGCATACATGCATACACTCTGATTATTTGCTTGGAGTCAAGATACACACATACATACGCTAGTGATAGCACTTTTGGATTCAAACTTTTGTTTACATACTTACGCTATTTATAGCAACTGTGTTTTTAAACTAATTATGTCGCAAGTTATTTCATTTATACTTTATGACTTTTGTAAACTTAGACTTGTTGTCGAACGGTTTTGTAAACTAAACTTGCAAGTCTTGTACCTTTCAAATGAATGCGACATAATTTTGGTCAAACGAGTCTCATATAGGGACTACGACCACGCAACGGGACCTAAGTTAACGGCGCCGTCAATAACGGTTTTGGTCGGGTCGTTACATATATACACATACTAGATACTAGAATGAAGCCATCTTTGCATTCTTTTACTCACCTTAGAAACACCACCTTCGTTTCTTTCTCTGTTTCGAATCAAACTAACACAAACCCATCATCAAACAACCAACTGTTACCCATGATCATTAAATCACAAATCATCCACAAACTAACACATTCGTGTACTATCATCCAAACAAACCATCATCCTTCTTTATTGATTTTAGTTTCACAACCACCCTTCACCTTCACCTTCATCTCCTATAAACAACAGAAGTTAGCCTGCAACCCTTTCTGTTTTGATTCACCTCCGACACTCACCAATGAGTCACCTTGAACCACCCTTATCGTTCCTCTCTCTCTCTCTTCTTCTTCTCTACTCTCTCTCTCATAAACCCTCGTGAACCGCCACCAACTAATCACCTCCAACGGGTCACTACACTCTCTCCTCTCCTTCTCCTAGATCGGTCTAGTTGAAACCACCATAGACCATTACTAAATATTGTTATCCTCGTTTCCTATTTCCGTGTACTTGAACAAGCCATGAACCACCTCAACAAGTCGACAATTGATGCGGTATATATTTTTTTTTATCAAGGCCACAACCATTGATCACCACTATCTCTCTCTCATCTCTCTCACCTCCTTTTTCATTCTTTTCTTATTTGTGAACTTAACACCACATCCATCATCACTTCAATTATCATCACCTCCAACATAAACTATCATGTATCATAATTAATGAATTCTTCTATTTTGTTAGATGACACAAATCAAACCACTCTACTACCTTCATTAATTCACAAAACCTAACACCACTGGATCACTTTTTCGTGGCCTGTGATCGAGCTTATGCTGATGTTGCTACAGCCATAAACCACCGTAATCATCACCATGATTTCTGTCATTAATACCCATTCGAAACTCCTATTTTCGATTAACGAATCATCAGGCTAATATCCATTGTGTTTTCGGCATATAAACCTCCACAAAATCTGCGATTATTATTGTTATTGTGAAAAGAGATGGGTGAGCGATGATATTGATAGTTCGATTTTATGCTTTTCATATTCTCTGTGTCGATTAATAAATATCCAATTGATTGAATGATTGTGCTACTTTTTCTGTCACGGGCCACTAGAGTTTGTTGTGGGCTTCCAGTATCAACCTGTTAAAAGAATTAAGCGAGGGATTAATTCACAAATGAAATAGACGATTCAATGGTTAGACATGTTGTTGAGTGATCGGGAGGTCTAGGGTTCGAGACCCAACAGAGTCATTTATATTTTTGAAGTTCATTAAGGTAGTCTTTCAAATACAATTATTATTATTTTATTGTTATTATTATTATTATTATTATTATTATTATTATTATTATTATTATTATTATTATTATTATTATTATTATTATTATTATTATTATTATTATTATTATTATTATTAAACTAACACTAAAAAATAAAATCATAATTATTATCGTCAAAAGTATTACTATCATTATTAGTATTATTATCAATATAGTTATTAATATAAATATTAGCATCATTATTATTATTAGTAAAATCATTATTTTTATAATTATTATTTATTATTATGAAAATTAACATTTTTATTAAAAAGTATCATTTTTAACCCTATTATCATTATTATTATTTTTACAATTACTAATACTATTTTAGTATTACTATAATTTTAACAAACAAACGATATATATATATATATATATATATATATATATGTATATATACAAAAATATATTTACCATATATAGCATAACAAAATTTATATTTATATTTATTTTGAATATATAAAATGAATATATTAAACATATAGGTTAATAATATAAAAATAATATAACTAATAAATTTATATATATATAACTTTGTTCGATTACAATAATGTGTGTTAATATATATATATATATATATATATATATATATATATATATATATATATATACAAATGATATAGGTTCATAAATCCGAGGCCAATCTTGCACTTGTTAAATGACGTCATATGTATTTTTACTACAAAATACAGTATGGTGAGTTTCATTTGCTCCCTTTTTAATTGCTTTTTCAATATATATTTTTGGGCTGAGAATACATGCGCTGCTTTTATAAATGTTTACGAAATAGACACAAGTACTTAAAATACATTCTACGTTGAGTTGTACCACTGGCATATTTCCCTGTAGCTTGGTAACTAATATTTACATTGGTATTGTAAACGCGAATCCTGTTGATAGATCTATCGGGCCTGACAACCCCAACCGGACTGGACGACCAGTATTCAACGGTTGCACAGTACTTCATTTCGGTGACTACACTTGGTACGGTGTAGTGAGATTTCATAATAAAGGGAATATGCGACGTTGATTAAATGTTAAGTATGGTTACCAAGTGCTCAACCACTTAGAATGCTTTACATACACTTGCGAGTGTATTATGTTTATGATTATGAAATCTTGTGGTCTATTAAGATATTGAAATGATTGTTATGATAGACCTATGAACTCACCAACCTTTTGGTTGACACTTTTAAGCATGTTTATTCTCAGGTATGAAAGAATTCTTTCGCTGTGCATATGCTCATATTACTTGGAGTCATTCCTGCATATTTAGGACAGTACCTCGCAATGGGACCAAATGTTGATGACTTCGTCCAGGTGAATTAGGACGGGTCGTTTCAGGTGGTATCAGAGCGTTGGTCCTAGCGAACCAGGTCTTGCATTAGTGTGTCTAACTGATAGTTGTTAAGATGCATTAGCGAGTCTAGACTTCGACCTTAGCCGCATATTATAAGTTTTGCTTATCATTTCTTGTCGGAAATTACTTGCTTATCATCCTTAAGTTTAGACACGTCTTACTGCCACTATTGCATCGATAGTGTATAGACAAAATTTGTATTTTAGCGTATCTATTACTGTAGACTTTGCCTGACAATTTCCGTAGATTCCTCCAAAACTTATGGGATTTTAGTATTATATATGCATATATATAAATTTTGTAATGCAGGATACTAACCTACATCCTATAATCTATTTTTTTTTTATCAAAAATCCTTCATCTGATCATACGAAATGGATTCCTTAACCAGTTCGAGTTCCCCAGATTCCGACAGCTATTCCGATATAGATTTCCACTCGAGCTCTGAAAGCAGCGTAACCGGAATGGATCAACCACTTAGCCATCACCCATTTTGGATGAAATAGGGATGGGTTCGTAGTGGACATAATCAATGGAGACAAGAAGAAGGCGATCCTTTCCACCCACCAACCTGCAATCTTGGCGAAGAACCTGAAGCACTTACCGGCGAACCTATCCGAAACACCATTTTAGCCTCATTTTCAGGGTAGCTCGTCAAAATTACATTCTATCTAAAATTCTAAACCTTATTCATCCGCTCATTCCAACCGACAATCATCCCGGAATAATAGAAGAAGTCAACGAGCTTCGCGCTCGAGTAGTGGCTTTGGAACGTATGGTGCAAATATTACAAGCACCATCAGCAACACCAGTACCACCAGTAACGTCCACATCGCAAGCCTCAATACCATAAGCACCAGCAGCATCACCGGCAGCAACGGTACCACCATCAACAACATTAACAGTACCATCACTACCATCAACAACCCAAGTTTCAACATCACACGCGTCAACATCTCGTTCTGTACCTCGAGCATAATCATCGTTCTACGTATCATTCTATCTACTTTATTTTCGTTCTACGAATCGTTCTATATCATTTATCTTCACGGAACATGGCGATTATGTAATCTCTAAAGTCTTAGAGATTAGCTAATCTAGCTTAAACCGAAAAGCAAATGAGATTAATATCATATTAATTCATTAAATCCATGATTAAATTTGAAGAAAATATATATGTAAGTATATTTTCATAAAGATTGTAATTAAAAATTCTTTCGTACAAACTGTTAATGATGAAAATATTTTAACGGGTAGGTAATACCCGAGGAATATTCAGATTTCACATTAATAAGTATACTTTACATTCTTCGAACCGGATTCAACGGTCAATTACCATCCTACTTACATCCACAGATATACGAATCTGATTCACCACAGAATAACCATTTTCATTCAATTTCATATTTGGATTTTGACCTATCAGAATCCAACAAGTGGCATAAAGAAGAAATAATGGACACAATAAAAATTGATTAGAAACAGACTAATTAACAATATGAAATTTTGTTAAGAATCCACGCTAACAAGATCCTAGCTAACTGTTCCTAGCTAACTGTTTATTCCATATTACATTTTATATTATCGCAATTTATTTATCGCAATTTAATTATCGCAATTTATTTATCGCAATTTATATTCTCGCAATTTTATTTATCGTCATTTAATTTCTGTTATTTATTTTACGCACTTTAAATATCGGGACACGTATACAAGGTTTTGACATATCATATCGACGCATCTATATATATTATTTAGAATCACCATAGACACTCTATATGCAGTAATGATCGAGTTCTCTATACAGGGTTGAGGTTGATTCTATAATAATATATATACTTTGAGTTGTGATCGAGTCTGAGACGAATACGGGTCACGATACGTATTAATTAATTCGAATATTATATATTAAACAATATATGAATTATTGGACTGTTAATTTTGGACTATCGACTGTGGACTAATAAGATTGGACAATTAAAAATGAATTAAAATATTGATTATAACATATGAAACTAAACAATTCTTCAAGTTTGCCACTTGATTTCATCTTAAAACTTCATTTGTATCTTGACGATTACAAACCATGGTCAAACCTTTCATGATTCTTGAAAACACTTCAATCGAGAGGATGAACCAACCGCACTTCGTCTACAAAAGAAAAGATTTATGCATATAGTTATGCACCTGAAAAACTCTCAGAAACTGAGTAAACGTTTAACACATATCTGTACTAGCTCCTTTGACGTTGTTATCACCGAAAATAACTTTGCAATCCCTTTCCAAATTAGTCAATTTTGTCACAGCTCCAACAAGACAATTTTGACTTTTCGTTCGAAACAATCTTATTATAACTTTGATATATATGCGTGCTCTCTTATTGTTACCGGAGAATCTTTTATATTCCACCATATTACCATTAGCGTTTAATCACCTAAAAACACAGTTCTCTTGAAACCACCTCGGATTGATAACCGACGATTCAGATAAGGCTGTATTAAATGCAGAGGAAACAGAAAAATGGTAGATGGTCTAAACAGCCAAGAGTTTGATGATAAAGAATGGAGTGTTGGGAACGCTCGATAGAAAATTTGGTACCGAAAAACGAATTGAACTAACCATGAAGGAGACCAAGGACAAATACAAGGACCAAACCCTATATTCAAAGAATCCAGATAATTCTGGATCCGTCGAAATCTTTAGAGAATATCTTGTTTCGAAGTCGTGTTAAAATCTTGCGGAAAAATTTTTCTTCATAAACCTTCGAACTTAAAAATTCCAAAATATCATCATAAATATCTTCGATATTTCTGAGGATATTTTCATAAATATTCTTGTCCGAAATTATCTACCTTTTCGTGCTATCTATATTCCATTATATTGGAAATTTCTGTAAAATCTAAGTATAAATTATGAATGAATTGTTGAGAAGTGTTGGGAACCGAAGTATGAGTTAGTATAATATAATGCGCTTGGCCAACGTGATTATATTACAGTAAGGCATGCTGAGTTTCTAATGAAACGTGATGATGGTTCACAATAGATCATACCATCATCATGTGTCATGTTACATAACTCTTTCATTCTACATAACCTCCGAACATATCAAGAAGAATATATTCTTGATAGTTCTATCTTCAGTAATTTTGATAAATTTGAAAATCAAATCGTGCTATCACGTTCCTTCCTGCTTAGAACATTATAATCATTCGAAATTCTATATCTACAAATTCTGGACCATTATTCGCTTGACTTGAAGTCGGGAATAGAAAACAAAAGCATAGAGCTTCGAAATATAAGGGAGAATATAAAGCCCGATAACAACGCATAAATTACAAACCGTGTATGTCAATGTTTATCGCAACATAAAAACACGGGAGAATTAAAAACACTATAACCCCAAAGGCGAAGTAGAAGAAAGTAGATTCCTCTGGTGGAAGTTGGAAAAGGAGAATGAATGTTGCGATAGTAAGGATGAGGACAAGAATCAGAACTGGATTAAGCATTTTCACAATCGTTTGAAAGTATGGATCGAGAAAGAAAGAATTGGAGTGGTGAAAATAATGGAACGAAAGAAGTTCATTTATAGAGAAGATACCAGACAAAGCAATCGAGACAGATAATCGCATTAAATTAAAGAGGATCCTAATTTTTCCATAAATCCCGAAGAACCAAATTTTATAGATTTACAAGATTTTATTTAAATTCCATGAATTCCGGAATTTCACCATGACTACGTCAAAAGTTAGATCTCTATCTCAATCTTTTGTGATAGCTTCACTCGTACGCTTCACATGATCGAATCGTTTTATCTATATTAATCAATAATGATAAAACTCTATTTATCAACTCATATTCGTCATGAAAACATTTTTATTGTTAGCCATGACGATCGCATTCAAATTTCGGGAAGAAATTTATTTAACGGGTAGGTAATGTAACGACCCGGAAAATTTCGACTAATTTTAAACCAAACTCTCGATAAAATAGTGTAATTTCAACACGATAAGCAAAGTCTGTTAGGTTGAGTCTCAAAAATTTTGAACTGTTTCATATATTCAATTGACCTTCGACTGTTCTCGACGATTCACGAACAACTATTTGTAAATAGATACATATATGTGTGTGTGTATATAAATGTGTATATAAATACTACTTGGAAATATATAAAATAATATTAAATCTATTTGTTTAAAAATATATAATATATATTTATGTGATAAAACTTGTTATTTAAAACTGATTATATATGTAGAGAGAGTAAATGGAAAATGAATGATTTCGAGCCTAATTAGTAAACGTCAGTGACACTCAGTTGACGCTTCGTTGGTTTTAATATAGATCTAGTACAAGTTTATGAAGATTTAAAATAAAAGTTGAACAGTAAATTGATTTCGAAGATTTTAGGTTTGATAAAAATATTTTTACCTTTTTAAGTTTAAATATTTGTACTCCGTACATATAAATCGGAACAGAAAATAAATAATTTTCGAACCTTTTTCATCAGGTTTCAAACAGGTAATGAGTGAAATAATAAAATATATTTAATCTGAAAATTTGGGATTTTTAGGAACACTTTTATATACTAACTGTTTAGCAAGGAACACGATATAACACTCCGTAATAGGACAAACTCCCGATGGCTTTACTGTTTCTCTCTATTATGATATTTAGCAATATATTAATAACTTTAATATAGATATTTATAGAATATGTCCGTGATTTAAGGATGATTATGATATGATTTCTCCTTTTGTTCCTTTCTACCACATAAACAAGTAATATGTATTATATATACACATACTAGATACTAGAATGAAGCCATCTTTGCATTCTTTTACTCACCTTAGAAACACCACCTTCGTTTCTTTCTCTGTTTCGAATCAAACCAACACAAACCCATCATCAAACAACCAACCGTTACCCATGATCATTAAATCACAAATAATCCACTACTAACACATTCGTGTACTATCATCCAAACAAATCATCATCCTTCTTTATTGATTTCAGTTTCACAACCACCCTTCACCTTCACCTTCATCTCCTATAAACAACCGAAGTTAGCCTGCAACCCTTTCTGTTTTGATTCACCTCCGACACTCACCAATGAGTCACCTTGAACCACCCTCATCGTTCCTCTCTCTCTCTCTCTCTTCTTCTTCTCTACTCTCTCTCTTATAAACCCTCGTGAACCGCCACCAACTAATCACCTCCAACGGGTCACTACACTCTCTCCTCTCCTTCTCCTAGATCGTTCTAGTTGAAACCACCATAGACCATTACTAAATATTGTTATCCTCGTTTCCTGTTTCCGTGTACTTGAACAAGCCATGAACCACCTCAACAAGTCGACAATTGACGCGGTATATATTTTTTTTTATCAAGACCACAACCATTGATCACCACTATCTCTCTCTCATCTCTCTCACCTCCTTCTTCATTCTTTTCTTATTTGTGAACTTAACACCACAGCCATCATCACTTCAATTATCATCACCTCCAACATAAACTATCATGTATCATAATTAATGAATTCTTCTGTTTTGTTAGATGACACAAATCAAACCACTCTACTACCTTCATTAATTCACAAAACCTAACACCACTGGATCACTTCTTTGTGGCCTGTGATCGAGCTTATGCTGATGTTGCTACAGCCATAAACCACCGTAATCATCACCATGATTTCTGTCATTAATACCCATTCGAAACTCCTATTATCGATTAACGAATCATCAGGCTAATATCCACTGTGTTTTCGGCATATAAACCTCCACAAAATCTGCGATTATTATTGTTATCGTGAAAAGAGATGGGTGAGCGATGATATTGATAATTCGATTTTATGCTTTTAATATTCCCTGTGTCGATTAATAAATATCCAATTGATCGAATGATTGTGCTACTTTTTCTGTCACGGGCCACTAGAGTTTGTTGTGGGCTTCCAGTATCAACCTGTTAAAAGAATTAAGCGAGGGATTAATTCACAAATGAAATAGACGGTTCAATGGTTAGACATGTTGTTGAGTGATCGGGAGGTCTAGGGTTCGAGACCCAACAGAGTCATTTATATTTTTGAAGTTCATTAAGGTAGTCTTTCAAATACAATTATTATTATTTTATTGTTATTATTATTATTATTATTATTATTATTATTATTATTATTATTATTATTATTATTATTATTATTATTATTAAACTAACACTAAAAAATAAAATCATAATTATTATCGTCAAAAGTATTACTATCATTATTAGTATTATTATCATTATAGTTATTAATATAAATATTAGCATCATTATTATTATTAGTAAAATCATTATTTTTATAATTATTATTTATTATTATGAAAATTAACATTTTTATTAAAAAGTATTATTTTTAACCCTATTATCATTATTATTATTTTTACAATTACTAATATTATTTTAGTATTACTATAATTTTAACAAACAAACGATATATATATATATATATATATATATATATATATATATATATATATATATATATATATATATATATATATATATATATATATAAATATATTTATATATATATATACAAAAATATATTTACCATATATAGCATAACAAAATTTATATTTATATTTATTTTGAATATATAAAATGAATATATTAAACATATAGGTTAATAATATAAAAATAATATAACTAATAAATTTATATATATATATATATATAACTTTGTTCGATTACAATAATGTGTGTTAATATATATATATATATATATATATATATATATATATATATATATATATATATATATATATATATATATATATATATATATATATATACAAATGATATAGGTTCATAAATCCGAGGCCAATCTTGCACTTGTTAAATGACGTCATATGTATTTTTACTACAAAATACAGTATGGTGAGTTTCATTTGCTCCCTTTTTAATTACTTTTTCAATATATATTTTTGGGATGCGAATACATGCGCTGCTTTTATAAATGCTTACGAAATAGACACAAGTACTTAAAATACATTCTACATTGAGTTGTACCACTGGCATATTTCCCTGTAGCTTGGTAACTAATATTTACATTGGTATTGTAAACGCGAATCATGTTGATAGATCTATCGGGCCTGACAACCCCAACCGGACTGGACGACCAGTATTCAACGGTTGCACAGTACTTCGTTTCGGTGACTACACTTGGTACGGTGTAGTGAGATTTCATAATAAGGGGAATATGCGACGTTGATTAAATGTTAAGTATGGTTACCAAGTGCTCAACCACTTAGAATGCTTTACATACACTTGCGAGTGTATTATGTTTATGATTATGAAATCTTGTGGTCTATTAAGATATTGAAATGATTGTTATGATAAACCTATGAACTCACCAACCTTTTGGTTGACACTTTTAAGCATGTTTATTCTCAGGTATGAAAGAAGTCTTCCGCTGTGCATTTGCTCATATTACTTGGAGTCATTCCTGCATATTTAGGACAGTACCTCGCAATGGGACCAAATGTTGATGACTTCGTCCAGGTGGATTAGGACGGGTCGTTTCACTAACGCCGCATAAGAGTAGGTACATGTATACCCTGACAATCCGTCGACTCTTACCCCATAGGAGTCGGGCGGAGTGTGGAACAATTCAGTAATCTTCTCCACGGTATTCGGACTCGGAAAACTGGAGTCACCAGTTGAGTCACCTGCAATAAAAACAACATTGCGAATTAGCGAAGAAAATTGGTACGTGCTAAGGTTATGATGAAAAGGTAATGTTTTTGACTTACCTATCTGTTGCTCTGGGTCATAATCGGATATCACCGGGTTCTCGAAAAGAGTTGTTTCGCGTTGTTTCAACTTCTTATTTTGAGACGATGGCGGTGTCTCATATGGTCGCTTGGCAGAATCTATTTTGGTGAGTGGGGATCTGGCTGTTAAATCAACAACTGGTATTGGATGCTTTTCCTTCCCAGAAGTTGTTGTTGATTTTGATTCCGGGCTCGTTAATAGATTGGTAATCAAAGTTTTTGGATTTAGCTTGCTATCAACTTCCTCGATTCTCATCTTAAAATTAAAGGAGTGGCGTGTGAATGTAAACGACTTGAAGATTGGTTGAGAAATTGATTAATGAGGAGTATTTCGATTTACGGGTGAGGATTTTATGATTTCTAAGGACGATATATATATAGGGAGGCTGAGAAATGGTAGTCGATTATGCTTAATGTAGTGACCCGAACTTTTCCATGTTTATATATATTAATTGAGATTGATGTTTACATGATTAAATGTTTCCAACATGTTAAGCAATCAAACTTGTTAAGACTTGATTAATTGAAATAGGTTTCATATAGACAATTGACCACCCAAGTTGACCGGTGATTCACGAACGTTAAAACTTGTAAAAAAAAAACTATATGATGACATATATATGGTTATATATATAGTTAACATGATATTATGATAAGTAAACATACCATTAATTATATTAACAATGAACTACATATGTAAAAACAAGACTACTAACTTAATGATTTTGAAACGAGACATATATGTAACGTTTATCGTTGTAACGACATTTAATGTATATATATCATATTAAGAGATATTCGTACATCATAATATCATGATAATATAATAATTTAAAATCTCTTTTGATATTATAAACATTGGGTTAACAACATTTAACAAGATCGTTAACCTAAAGGTTTCAAAACAACACTTACATGTAACGACTAACGATGACTTAACGACTCAGTTAAAATGTATATACATGTAGTGTTTTAATATGTATTTATACACTTTTGAAAGACTTCAATACACTTATCAAAATACTTCTACTTAACAAAAATGCTTACAATTACATTCTCGTTCAGTTTCATCAACAATTCTACTCGTATGCACCCGTATTCGTACTCGTACAATACACAGCTTTTAGATGTATGTACTATTGGTATATACACTCCAATGATCAGCTCTTAGCAGCCCATGTGAGTCACCTAACACATGTGGGAACCATCATTTGGCAACTAGCATGAAATATCTCATAAGATTACAAAAATATGAGTAATCATTCATGACTTATTTACATGAAAACAAAATTACATATCCTTTATATCTAATCCATACACCAACGACCAAAAACACCTACAAACACTTTCATTCTTCAATTTTCTTCATCTAATTGAACTCTCTCAAGTTCTATCTTCAAGTTCTAAGTGTTCTTCATAAATTCCAAAAGTTCTAGTTTCATAAAATCAAGAATACTTTCAAGTTTGCTAGCTCACTTCCAATCTTGTAAGGTGATCATCCAACCTCAAGAAATCTTTGTTTCTTATATTAGGTTATCATTCTAATACAAGGTAATAATCATATTCAAACTTTGGTTCAATTTCTATAACTATAACAATCTTATTTCAAGTGATGATCTTACTTGAACTTGTTTTCGTGTCATGATTTTGCTTCAAGAACTTTGAGCCATCCAAGGATCCATTGAAGCTAGATCCATTTTTCTCTTTTCCAGTAGGTTCATCCAAGGAACTTAAGGTAGTAATGATGTTCATAACATCATTCGATTCATACATATAAAGCTATCTTATTCGAAGGTTTAAACTTGTAATCACTAGAACATAGTTTAGTTAATTCTAAACTTGTTCGCAAACAAAAGTTAATCCTTCTAACTTGACTTTTAAAATCAACTAAACACATGTTCTATATCTATATGATATGCTAACTTAATGATTTAAAACCTGGAAACACGAAAAACACCGTAAAACCGGATTTACGCCGTCGTAGTAACACCGCGGGCTGTTTTGGGTTAGTTAATTAAAAACTATGATAAACTTTGATTTAAAAGTTGTTATTCTGAGAAAATGATTTTTATTATGAACATGAAACTATATCCAAAAATTATGGTTAAACTCAAAGTGGAAGTATGTTTTCTAAAATGGTCATCTAGACGTCGTTCTTTCGACTGAAATGACTACCTTTACAAAAACGACTTGTAACTTATTTTTCCGACTAGAAACCTATACTTTTTTGGTTTAGATTCATAAAATAGAGTTCAATATGAAACCATAGCAATTTGATTCACTCAAAACGGATTTAAAATGAAGAAGTTATGGGTAAAACAAGATTGGATAATTTTTCTCATTTTAGCTACGTGAAAATTGGTAACAAATCTATTCCAACCATAACTTAATCAACTTGTATTATATATTATGTAATCTTGAGATACCATAGACACGTATACAATGTTTCGACCTATCATGTCGACACATCTATATATATTTCGGAACAACCATAGACACTCTATATGTGAATGTTGGAGTTAGCTATACAGGGTTGAGGT
Source organism: Rutidosis leptorrhynchoides (assembly GCF_046630445.1). NCBI lineage: Eukaryota > Viridiplantae > Streptophyta > Magnoliopsida > Asterales > Asteraceae > Rutidosis > Rutidosis leptorrhynchoides. Next base: position 371,126,547 of record NC_092343.1, on the reverse strand, counting down.
TGATTCCAAAATATATATAGTTTGAGTTGTGATCAATACTGAGATACGTATACACTGGGTCGTGGATTGATTCAAGATAATATTTATCGATTTATTTCTGTACATCTAACTGTGGACAACTAGTTGTAGGTTACTAACGAGGACAGCTGACTTAATAAACTTAAAACATCAAAATATATTAAAAGTGTTGTAAATATATTTTGAACATACTTTGATATATATGTATATATTGTTATAGGTTCGTGAATCAACCAGTGGCCAAGTCTTACTTCCTGACGAAGTAAAAATCTGTGAATGTGAGTTATAGTCCCACTTTTAAAATCTAATATTTTTGGGATGAGAATACATGCAGGTTTTATAAATGATTTACAAAATAGACACAAGTACGTGAAACTACATTCTATGGTTGAATTATCGAAATCGAATATGCCCCTTTTTATTAAGTCTGGTAATCTAAGAATTAGGGAACAGACACCCTAATTGACGCGAATCCTAAAGATAGATCTATTGGGCCTAACAAACCCCATCCAAAGTACCGGATGCTTTAGTACTTCGAAATTTATATCATATCCGAAGGGTGTCCCGGAATGATGGGGATATTCTTATATATGCATCTTGTTATTGTCGGTTACCAGGTGTTCACCATATGAATGATTTTTATCTCTATGTATGGGATGTGTATTGAAATATGAAATCTTGTGGTCTATTGTTACGATTTGATATATATAGGTTAAACCTATAACTCACCAACATTTTTGTTGACGTTTTAAGCATGTTTATTCTCAGGTGATTATTAAGAGCTTCCGCTGTCGCATACTTAAATAAGGACAAGATTTGGAGTCCATGCTTGTATGATATTATGTAAAAACTGCATTCAAGAAACTTATTTTGTTGTAACATATTTGTATTGTAAACCATTATGTAATGGTCGTGTGTAAACAGGATATTTTAGATTATCATTATTTGATAATCTACATAAAGCTTTTTAAACCTTTATTGATGAAATAAAGGTTATGGTTTGTTTAAAAATGAATGCAGTCTTTGAAAAACGTCTCATATAGAGGTCAAAACCTCGCAACGAAATCAATTAATATGGAACGTTTTTAATCAATAAGAACGGGACATTTCAGTTGGTATCCGAGCGTTGGTCTTAGAGAACCGGAAAAATTACATTAGTGTGTCTTATCGAGTTTGTTAGGATGCATTAGTGAGTCTGGACTTCGACCGTGTTTTCTTTAAAAATGATTGCTTAACATTTTTGTTGGAAACTATATATTTTTAACATATGAATATTATGTGATATATTAATCTCTTAACGTGTTTGATATTATGTGATAGATGTCTACCTCTAGAACAAGTCCCATTGACTCACCTAATAATAATGAAGAGTCAAATGTAAATTGGAATGATTTGTGGACTGATTCACAAGTTCCCGAAGAGGAACCGGAAGAAGAGTCGGAACCGGAAGAAGAATCGGAACCGGAAGAAGAATCGGAACCGGATGAAGAAATAGAACCGGTGGGGGAAATAATAAAACGGTTAAGTAAAAGAAAATCCTCAACCAACCGACCAAAGTTAATTATGGTCAATGGTGTTTCCGCCAAGGAAGCAAAATATTGGGAGGATTACCAATTCTCCGATGAATCGGATTCCGACGAGAATTCCGATGATGTTATAGAAATTACCCCAACTGAATTTAAAAAGGCAAAAGAAAATAATAAGGGAAAGGGCATAAAAATAGAGAAATCTAATTCCAACCCCGATGAACTTTATATGTATCGTCAACCCCCGAAGTCCTTAAGTTGTAACAATGACCCGGGAACCTCTAAACCACCAGGTTTTTCTAAACCAATGTGGACAACGACGGCTCGTATTAGGGGAACATCATATATCCCTAGAAACTTGGCAAAACGAACCAAAACCGAAGAAGAAGAAACGAGCGAGTCGGAATAAGATAGTTGTATTCGTGTGGTGTAATATATGGAATATAGTGTTCTTATGCTTTATGATATATGTAAAAATTGCTTGTATTAATAAGTATTTTTTTTATGAATCTAACTCTTGTCTATTTTACAGTTTAAAAACACAAAATGGATAGACAACCCAATATTTTAAGAGACCTACCCGGAGACATGATTGATGAAATCTTGTCTAGAGTCGGCCAGAATTCTTCGGCACAACTATTTAAGGCGAGATCAGTTTGTAAGACATTCGAAGAACGTTCCAAGAATGTCTTGGTTTATAAGAGACTTTCGTTTGAAAGATGGGGGATATCACATTGGGAAACCCATAAGTTACGATGTGTTTACTTTGACGCATATATTGCGGGGAACCCAAATGCTATTTTACGCAACGGGTTAAGAAATTATTTTGACTCAATATATCCGAATATTGGACTTCGTGATTTAGAAAAAGCGGCTAACATGCAACATAAAGAAGCATGTTATGCTTACGGATTAGTAATGTTCGCTTCTCACCAAAGTGAGAACAAGAACATCGGGCTACAACTATTAAACAAAACGTTTCCACAAGTGACGGAGTCGGTAATTGGGGTAAGAAATGAGGTTTTTAGATTATTACGGGACTGTTGGACATTACGTAACCCTCGTCCCTTTGATGACGTTACAACACGCTGTCTTATCAACGGCCATAACGGTTATGTTGCACAAGACCAAGGATGGGAAGTAGTCCTAGTAAAACCAGAATGCATGACTTGTTTCTGGACGTATGAATTACGTGTCTTTATTGCCTTTGCTGAACGACTTGTGTACTAGCTAGAATTGTCTTCACAACTATCTTGTATCAAAGTTATTGTGTGCTATATTTCATGCTTTATGTAAAATAAGCGGTATTGTAAGTTTGTAAAATATTGTATAAAAGTTTGAACGCAAAATATTATTATAATCAGTTTTTCATATAGAATTGTAGTAGTTGAATTGTATATTAGCTACTAAGTATGAACTTAACGGGTAGGTACTACCCGAATTTAAACTTATAAAACGCTAATATGAAGAAAAAGCTTTTATAAATGAGTTCATATTATGCTACGAAATACTATTAACTACTCTTAATATTCTGTATGATTAACTTGTTCCATTTAACTATTTTGAAGGAAATGGCACCGACTACTCGACACACCGTGAATATGAATGAAGAGGAATTCCGTACTTTTCTAGCTTCAAACATAGCCGCAGTACAGGCTGCGCTACATACCAACAATAACCTTGGACCTAGCAGTACAGGAAATCGTGTAGGATGCACCTACAAAGAATTCACTGCCTGCAAACCTTTGGAATTTGATGGAACCGAAGGACCGATCGGATTGAAACGGTGGACCGAGAAGGTTGAATCGGTGTTTGCCATAAGTAAGTGTACTGAAGAGGACAAAGTAAAGTACGCTACGCATACCTTCACAGGTTCTGCGTTAACATGGTGGAATACCTATCTAGAGCAAGTGGGACAAGATGATGCGTACGCACTACCGTGGTCAGCATTCAAGCACTTGATGAACGAGAAGTACCGTCCCAGAACCGAGGTCAATAAGCTCAAGACAGAACTTAGAGGGTTACGAACCCAAGGATTTGACATTACCACGTACGAAAGACGATTCACAGAATTGTGCCTATTGTGTCCGGGAGCATTCGAAGATGAGGAAGAGAAGATCGACGCGTTTGTGAAAGGATTACCGGAAAGAATCCAAGAAGATATAAGTTCACACGAGCCCGCCTCCATACAACAGGCATGTAGAATGGCTCACAAACTAGTGAACCAGATTGAAGAAAGAATTAAAGAACAGACTGCTGAAGAGGCCAATGTGAAGCAAGTCAAAAGAAAGTGGGAGGAAAACGGTGATAAGAATCACCAATACAACAACAACAGCAATTACAACAATAATCGCAACAATTATCCCAACAATCGCAACATCAATCGCAACTACAACAAACGGCCCAACAACAACAACAACAACAACAACAGCAACTACAACAATCATCCCAACAACAATAATAACCGCAACAACAACAACAATCAGAAGCAACTATGCCAAAGGTGTGAAAAGAATCACTCGGGGTTCTGCACCAAATTTTGCAACAAGTGTAAAAGAAATGGTCATAGCGCGGCGAAGTGTGAGGTCTACGGACCAGGGGTTAATAGAACGAAAGGAACAAATGGTGTCGGAACGAGTAATGGCGGAGCAAGTTATGCCAATGTAGTTTGTTATAAATGTGGAAAACCAGGCCACATTATTAGAAATTGCCCGAACCAGGAGAACACGAATGGACAAGGCCGTGGAAGAGTTTTCAATATTAATGCGGTAGAGGCACAGGAAGACCCGGAGCTTGTTACGGGTACGTTTCTTATTGACAATAAATCTGCTTACGTTTTATTTGATTCGGGTGCGGATAGAAGCTATATGAGTAGAGATTTTTGTGCTAAATTAAGTTGTCCATTGACGCCTTTGGATAGTAAATTTTTACTCGAATTAGCAAATGGTAAATTAATTTCAGCAGATAATATATGTCGGAATCGAGAAATTAAACTGGTTAGCGAAACATTTAAGATTGATTTGATACCAGTAGAGTTAGGGAGTTTTGATGTGATAATCGGTATGGACTGGTTGAAAGAAGTGAAAGCGGAGATCGTTTGTTACAAAAATGCAATTCGCATTATACGAGAAAAAGGAAAACCCTTAATGGTGTACGGAGAAAAGGGCAACACGAAGCTACATCTTATTAGTAATTTGAAGGCACAAAAACTAATAAGAAAAGGTTGCTATGCTGTTCTAGCACACGTCGAGAAAGTACAAACTGAAGAAAAGAGCATCAATGATGTTCCCATTGCAAAAGAATTTCCCGATGTATTTCCGAAAGAATTACCGGGATTACCCCCACATCGATCCGTTGAATTTCAAATAGATCTTGTACCAGGAGCTGCACCAATAGCTCGTGCTCCTTACAGACTCGCACCCAGCGAGATGAAAGAACTGCAAAGCCAATTACAAGAACTTTTAGAGCGTGGTTTCATTCGACCAAGCACATCACCGTGGGGAGCTCCTGTTTTGTTTGTCAAGAAGAAAGATGGTACATTCAGGTTGTGTATCGACTACCGAGAGTTGAACAAACTTACCATCAAGAACCGCTACCCACTACCGAGAATCGACGACTTATTTGATCAACTACAAGGCTCGTCTGTTTATTCAAAGATTGACTTACGTTCCGGGTATCATCAAATGCGGGTGAAAGAAGATGATATTCCAAAGACTGCTTTCAGAACACGTTACGGTCATTACGAGTTTATGGTCATGCCGTTTGGTTTAACTAATGCACCAGCTGTGTTCATGGACCTTATGAACCGAGTGTGTGGACCATACCTTGACAAGTTTGTCATTGTTTTCATTGATGACATACTTATTTACTCAAAGAATGACCAAGAACACGGTGAACATTTGAGAAAGGTGTTAGAAGTATTGAGGAAGGAAGAATTGTACGCTAAGTTTTCAAAGTGTGCATTTTGGTTGGAAGAAGTTCAATTCCTCGGTCACATAGTGAACAAAGAAGGTATTAAGGTGGATCCGGCAAAGATAGAAACTGTTGAAAAGTGGGAAATCCCGAAAACTCCGAAACACATACGCCAGTTTTTAGGACTAGCTGGTTACTACAGAAGGTTCATCCAAGACTTTTCCAGAATAGCAAAACCCTTGACTGCATTAACGCATAAAGGGAAGAAATTTGAATGGAATGATGAACAAGAGAAAGCGTTTCAGTTATTGAAGAAAAAGCTAACTACGGCACCTATATTGTCATTGCCTGAAGGGAATGATGATTTTGTGATTTATTGTGATGCATCAAAGCAAGGTCTCGGTTGTGTATTAATGCAACGAACGAAGGTGATTGCTTATGCGTCTAGACAATTGAAGATTCACGAACAAAATTATACGACGCATGATTTGGAATTAGGCGCGGTTGTTTTTGCATTAAAGACTTGGAGGCACTACTTATATGGGGTCAAAAGTATTATATATACCGACCACAAAAGTCTTCAACACATATTTAATCAGAAACAACTGAATATGAGGCAGCGTAGGTGGATTGAATTATTGAATGATTACGATTTTGAGATTCGTTACCACCCGGGGAAGGCAAATGTGGTAGCCGATGCCTTGAGCAGGAAGGATAGAGAACCCATTCGAGTAAAATCTATGAATATAATGATTCATAATAACATTACTACTCAAATAAAGGAGGCGCAACAAGGAGTTTTAAAAGAGGGAAATTTAAAGGATGAAATACCCAAAGGACCGGAGAAGCATCTTAATATTCGGGAAGACGGAACCCGGTATAGGGCTGAAAGGATTTGGGTACCAAAATTTGGAGATATGAGAGAAATGGTACTTAGAGAAGCTCATAAAACCAGATACTCAATACATCCTGGAACGGGGAAGATGTACAAGGATCTCAAGAAACATTTTTGGTGGCCGGGTATGAAAGCCGATGTTGCTAAATACGTAGGAGAATGTTTGACGTGTTCTAAGGTCAAAGCTGAGCATCAGAAACCATCAGGTCTACTTCAACAACCCGAAATCCCGGAATGGAAATGGGAAAACATTACCATGGATTTCATCACTAAATTGCCAAGGACTGCAAGTGGTTTTGATACTATTTGGGTAATAGTTGATCGTCTCACCAAATCAGCACACTTCCTACCAATAAGAGAAGATGACAAGATGGAGAAGTTAGCACGACTGTATTTGAAGGAAGTCGTCTCCAGACATGGAATACCAATCTCTATTATCTCTGATAGGGATGGCAGATTTATTTCAAGATTCTGGCAGACATTACAGCAAGCATTAGGAACTCGTCTAGACATGAGTACTGCCTATCATCCACAAACTGATGGGCAGAGCGAAAGGACGATACAAACGCTTGAAGACATGCTACGAGCATGTGTTATTGATTTCGGAAACAGTTGGGATCGACATCTACCGTTAGCAGAATTTTCCTACAACAACAGCTACCATTCAAGCATTGAGATGGCGCCGTTTGAAGCACTTTATGGTAGAAAGTGCAGGTCTCCGATTTGTTGGAGTGAGGTGGGGGATAGACAGATTACGGGTCCGGAGATTATACAAGAAACTACCGAGAAGATCATCCAAATTCAACAACGGTTGAAAACCGCCCAAAGTCGACAAAAGAGCTACGCTGACATTAAAAGAAAAGATATAGAATTTGAAATTGGAGAGATGGTCATGCTTAAAGTTTCACCTTGGAAAGGCGTTGTTCGATTTGGTAAACGAGGGAAATTAAATCCAAGGTATATTGGACCATTCAAGATTATTGATCGTGTCGGACCAGTAGCTTACCGACTTGAGTTACCTCAACAACTCGCGGCTGTACATAACACTTTCCACGTCTCGAATTTGAAGAAATGTTTTGCTAAAGAAGATCTCACTATTCCGTTAGATGAAATCCAAATCAACGAAAAACTCCAATTCATCGAAGAACCCGTCGAAATAATGGATCGTGAGGTTAAAAGACTTAAGCAAAACAAGATACCAATTGTTAAGGTTCGATGGAATGCTCGTAGAGGACCCGAGTTCACCTGGGAGCGTGAAGATCAGATGAAGAAGAAATACCCGCATCTATTTCCAGAAGATTCGTCAACACCTTCAACAGCTTAAAATTTCGGGACGAAATTTATTTAACGGGTAGGTACTGTAGTGACCCGAACTTTTCCATGTTTATATATATTAATTGAGATTGATGTTTACATGATTAAATGTTTCCAACATGTTAAGCAATCAAACTTGTTAAGACTTGATTAATTGAAATAGGTTTCATATAGACAATTGACCACCCAAGTTGACCGGTGATTCACGAACGTTAAAACTTGTAAAAAAAAAACTATATGATGACATATATATGGTTATATATATAGTTAACATGATATTATGATAAGTAAACATACCATTAATTATATTAACAATGAACTACATATGTAAAAACAAGACTACTAACTTAATGATTTTGAAACGAGACATATATGTAACGTTTATCGTTGTAACGACATTTAATGTATATATATCATATTAAGAGATATTCGTACATCATAATATCATGATAATATAATAATTTAAAATCTCTTTTGATATTATAAACATTGGGTTAACAACATTTAACAAGATCGTTAACCTAAAGGTTTCAAAACAACACTTACATGTAACGACTAACGATGACTTAACGACTCAGTTAAAATGTATATACATGTAGTGTTTTAATATGTATTTATACACTTTTGAAAGACTTCAATACACTTATCAAAATACTTCTACTTAACAAAAATGCTTACAATTACATTCTCGTTCAGTTTCATCAACAATTCTACTCGTATGCACCCGTATTCGTACTCGTACAATACACAGCTTTTAGATGTATGTACTATTGGTATATACACTCCAATGATCAGCTCTTAGCAGCCCATGTGAGTCACCTAACACATGTGGGAACCATCATTTGGCAACTAGCATGAAATATCTCATAAGATTACAAAAATATGAGTAATCATTCATGACTTATTTACATGAAAACAAAATTACATATCCTTTATATCTAATCCATACACCAACGACCAAAAACACCTACAAACACTTTCATTCTTCAATTTTCTTCATCTAATTGAACTCTCTCAAGTTCTATCTTCAAGTTCTAAGTGTTCTTCATAAATTCCAAAAGTTCTAGTTTCATAAAATCAAGAATACTTTCAAGTTTGCTAGCTCACTTCCAATCTTGTAAGGTGATCATCCAACCTCAAGAAATCTTTGTTTCTTATATTAGGTTATCATTCTAATACAAGGTAATAATCATATTCAAACTTTGGTTCAATTTCTATAACTATAACAATCTTATTTCAAGTGATGATCTTACTTGAACTTGTTTTCGTGTCATGATTTTGCTTCAAGAACTTTGAGCCATCCAAGGATCCATTGAAGCTAGATCCATTTTTCTCTTTTCCAGTAGGTTCATCCAAGGAACTTAAGGTAGTAATGATGTTCATAACATCATTCGATTCATACATATAAAGCTATCTTATTCGAAGGTTTAAACTTGTAATCACTAGAACATAGTTTAGTTAATTCTAAACTTGTTCGCAAACAAAAGTTAATCCTTCTAACTTGACTTTTAAAATCAACTAAACACATGTTCTATATCTATATGATATGCTAACTTAATGATTTAAAACCTGGAAACACGAAAAACACCGTAAAACCGGATTTACGCCGTCGTAGTAACACCGCGGGCTGTTTTGGGTTAGTTAATTAAAAACTATGATAAACTTTGATTTAAAAGTTGTTATTCTGAGAAAATGATTTTTATTATGAACATGAAACTATATCCAAAAATTATGGTTAAACTCAAAGTGGAAGTATGTTTTCTAAAATGGTCATCTAGACGTCGTTCTTTCGACTGAAATGACTACCTTTACAAAAACGACTTGTAACTTATTTTTCCGACTAGAAACCTATACTTTTTTGGTTTAGATTCATAAAATAGAGTTCAATATGAAACCATAGCAATTTGATTCACTCAAAACGGATTTAAAATGAAGAAGTTATGGGTAAAACAAGATTGGATAATTTTTCTCATTTTAGCTACGTGAAAATTGGTAACAAATCTATTCCAACCATAACTTAATCAACTTGTATTATATATTATGTAATCTTGAGATACCATAGACACGTATACAATGTTTCGACCTATCATGTCGACACATCTATATATATTTCGGAACAACCATAGACACTCTATATGTGAATGTTGGAGTTAGCTATACAGGGTTGAGGTTGATTCCAAAATATATATAGTTTGAGTTGTGATCAATACTGAGATACGTATACACTGGGTCGTGGATTGATTCAAGATAATATTTATCGATTTATTTCTGTACATCTAACTGTGGACAACTAGTTGTAGGTTACTAACGAGGACAGCTGACTTAATAAACTTAAAACATCAAAATATATTAAAAGTGTTGTAAATATATTTTGAACATACTTTGATATATATGTATATATTGTTATAGGTTCGTGAATCAACCAGTGGCCAAGTCTTACTTCCTGACGAAGTAAAAATCTGTGAATGTGAGTTATAGTCCCACTTTTAAAATCTAATATTTTTGGGATGAGAATACATGCAGGTTTTATAAATGATTTACAAAATAGACACAAGTACGTGAAACTACATTCTATGGTTGAATTATCGAAATCGAATATGCCCCTTTTTATTAAGTCTGGTAATCTAAGAATTAGGGAACAGACACCCTAATTGACGCGAATCCTAAAGATAGATCTATTGGGCCTAACAAACCCCATCCAAAGTACCGGATGCTTTAGTACTTCGAAATTTATATCATATCCGAAGGGTGTCCCGGAATGATGGGGATATTCTTATATATGCATCTTGTTATTGTCGGTTACCAGGTGTTCACCATATGAATGATTTTTATCTCTATGTATGGGATGTGTATTGAAATATGAAATCTTGTGGTCTATTGTTACGATTTGATATATATAGGTTAAACCTATAACTCACCAACATTTTTGTTGACGTTTTAAGCATGTTTATTCTCAGGTGATTATTAAGAGCTTCCGCTGTCGCATACTTAAATAAGGACAAGATTTGGAGTCCATGCTTGTATGATATTATGTAAAAACTGCATTCAAGAAACTTATTTTGTTGTAACATATTTGTATTGTAAACCATTATGTAATGGTCGTGTGTAAACAGGATATTTTAGATTATCATTATTTGATAATCTACATAAAGCTTTTTAAACCTTTATTGATGAAATAAAGGTTATGGTTTGTTTAAAAATGAATGCAGTCTTTGAAAAACGTCTCATATAGAGGTCAAAACCTCGCAACGAAATCAATTAATATGGAACGTTTTTAATCAATAAGAACGGGACATTTCACTTAAGCCCCAATCATGTTAATTTAACGATAATATTTTTCGCCAACGGTTGGAAACGGTAACTTTGTTTGATCAAACGGTAACAAAGGCATAGCGAAATAATTCAATGTGGGTTGCAGTAATAAGTAACTACGAATTTTATTTTTTAGAGTTTATCATGCTGCATTTTTTATACAAAATGTACCATAATAAACTGGGGGGACTTGATCATATACATAGCATTGTATATGTATATTTTAAGTGCTAGAGGCTGGAAACAGAAGTTACGCGAAGTATGCTTAAAGGATTTGGAAGATCCGCTGAAAGTTAAGTTTGCGGATCAGATTGCGCATTAATAAAGATTGCGGATTCCTTCCGCTAAGTCAATGCGGATAATAGTTAATCCGCACACCGCGAATATTCTAAAAACTATATATAGGGAGTTTGGCCTCTCATTTATATGTTGTTGATTCTCTGCCATTTGCTCTAGCCTTTGTAATTTTCACTTGTGACTTTGCCCAAGGAATTTTTACATTGTGTTAAGGTGAATTATGCTAATCAATAATCAAGACCGGGTCGGGGTGGTTGATCACTTGATTGTTAAAGTAAAAGACGATCATCAGGGCCCAAAACAATCATCAACATCCCATTCCACCACTTTAATCTCATTGCACTCAATCCTTAATTAAGTATTTTAATATAGGATTGATCACCTGGCTATGCCAAATCGCTCAGAAAGAGAGTACATGGCCAGAAGGTTCATATAATGCGCAATTCACCCGGTATAAAGTCTCGCGCTCGGGGGCCTTGATTACACGAGGTTTACCCTCTATGGGGCCAATGTGCTCGTTTATGGGGGAGTTTCCAAACTCAGGGTGCTAGTATATATATATATATATATATATATATATATATATATATATATATATATATATATATATATATATATATATATATATATATATATATATATATATATATATATATATATATATATATATATATATATATAGGGGTAGGATCAAGAGGGAAGTAACTAATCGGGGGGAAGCGGGGGGAAGCAAAATTTATTTTTATTTTTTCTTTTTTTGAAAAAACTTTGTTCACGAACATTATAGATGAGATGAAAATATGAACATTTAGTAGAGACACTTTGTGATAAATGTCTTTATTTTGATGGAAAAACCCTCGAAGAAGTAATATATAACAATTATCGTGTTTTTCGAGCGTATTTTGAGGTTTTAGCTATTGGGGTTTAGATATTAGGGTTTAGATATTATGATTTATAGGGTTTAGATATTAGGGTTTAGGAATTTAGGGTTTAGGGTTTAGATTTAGGGTTTAGATTTAGGGTTTAGATTTAGGATTTAGATTGAGTTTTTAACACGAACGGTTTAGAGTTTAGGGTTTAGGGTTTAGGGTTTGGTGTTTTGGGTTTAGGGAATAAACCCAAAACACCAAACCCTAAACCCTAAACCCTAAACTCTAAATCGGGCTAAATTTTACTTCACAAAACATGAAGAAAAAAAACGTTCATATTCTTCACGAACAATATTATCTTAAATGTTATTTTTGTCGATCGTTTTCCCGCCTAAATAATAACATTCATCACGAAGTGTCTCTTCTAAATGTTCATATTTTCGTGTGATCTTGATGCCGAAAAAAAAAAAATTCAAAAAAACGAATTTTTTTTTTGCCTTCCCCCCGCTTCCCCCCGTTTGGTTACTTCCCCATTGATCCTGCCCATATATATATATATATATATATATATATATATATATATATATATATATATATATATATATATATATATATATATATATATATATATATATATATATATATATATATATATATTAATATGGCTTTTTTTTTTCTTTCTAATTTATCATCAACTTATGCTTTCTGTTGAATCCCCTACTTCTAAACATTTTGTGTAAGAGCTGGTAGATTTATTATTTACATTTATGATGCTAATTCAAAGTTTTTATGTTCATTTCCCTTGTGAGCAGTTGTTAGTACAGTATATGGACAATAACAATTCATGGTTTACGAGTATACGAAAGTTGTAACTGATAGTAATTTTGATAATTTGTTTTCTGTTGAATCCCTACTTCTAAACAAATTTTTTTTTTTTTTGAGGTTGATCATGGTGCATTACACGTCTTCAACATAGTAATATTCTACATATTGAATGTGATAACGGATAAATATAAGGATTTGAATGAATGAACTTTCACAACCGCATTGAAAGGCCGAATGCCAGCGGCGACACATATATAAGGCGTAAATATAATGTCTCAAAGTATATTAAATGAGATGAGGTTCTCAAGGACAGAAGTGAATATTCTCATAACTACCTACAAGAAACATATACGCCCACGTGCAACATATCCATGAAGAAAACATACAAGAGGATCATTTGAATACATTTCCAAATCCCAAAATGTGAATGGTAGGAAAATGTTATCGCATAAAAATATACAATATGAGGCGACGTCATACGATCTACGATATAGAAAACATATGACATCGCTGTAAATTATGAGGCGGAACGATATCACCTAGTTTTAACTGTCCAATACCCAAAAGGTACATTGGACAGTCTGTTGAAACTAATAATAGTGTTTTTTTTTGTATTAGAATACAACCTTACACACAACAATAGGAATCACGCTACAGGAATCACATATCACGTAAAGAATGTTTCAACTCTATCCCCATCTCATCACCAGAGTCAAAGCCGCAATTCCAGGATCAATGAACTCTTGAATATCATAATAAGCCACCCCTTCCACAAAGTAGATAATCAAACACGTGCCAATTTATATGCTTACGAAGCATCTTTATATACATCATCATTTCATACTCTTGTATATTCATCTATCATTCCGATCTCGATCATGACACGATACCAAAGGCTAAAACTCGACTTTGGCTTGGCAGTTATGAGTTCGGCGTTTTAGCTTATGATACTTAGGCGCTAAAACTTTATGGTCCTAATGCGAATCTTGATCTGTTGGCCCAAAGTTCAGCGTTATAGCATCATAACGTAAAGGATAACTAGCATCAAATGTTTTTAATTTCACAACCGCATAGAAAGTTATCCTTGTTTTCTAATCAACATTTAGAAGCATTAGGTAATTTTCTAATTAAATCTTCGTCTTCTTGCTTTTGTTTTTTAATTTCATTCTTGGGCTTTTTGATCAGAATTCTACCCGAATGCAAAATCATAGCCTGTTGAAGAGATTTAGCTGACAATTAGCATGTAATATCATAGATTTACAATACTGGGTTGTTTTGCTTCAATGAATCTGAAGAGGGGATCAACACAGAAGAATCGCTAAATTCAAATATGAATTTTGGAAAAAGAAAAACAGGGCATTAATTATGAGCAAAAACAAATTGAATGTGATTACTGATAAATATAAGGATTTGAATAAATGAACTTTCACAACCGCATAGAAAGGCCGAACGCCACATATGACATATATAAGGCATAAATATAATGTCGCGAAGTATATTAAATGAGATGAGATTCTCAAGGACGGACGTGAATATTCTCATAACTACCTATACAAGAAACATATACGCCCACGTGCAACATATCCATTAAGGGAACATACAAGAGGATCATTTGAAAACATTTCCAAATCCCAAAATATGAATGGTAGGAAAATGTTATTGCATAAAACGACACACATATTAAATGATGCAATCAAAGTAGCAAACAATTAGGCGACTTCATACGATCTACGATTTCATACACAAAACATATGACATCACTGTAAAATATGAACGGAACGATATCATCTAGTTTTAACTGTCCAATACCCAAAAGGTACATTGGACAGTCTATTGAAACTTAGTAATAATGTTTTTTTGTTTTTTTTTTTTTCCGATATTAGAATACAACCTTACACACGACAACGGGAATCATGCTACAGGAATCACATATCAAGTAAAGAATGTTTCAGCTCTATCCCCATCTCATCACCAGAGTCAAAGCCACGATTCCAGGATCGTTGAACACTTTAATATCGTAATATGAGGTGGAAGCCACCTCCTTCCACAAAGTAGATCAGTAAACTCATGCCAATTTATATGCTCACGAAGCATCTTTATATACATCTTCATTTCATACTCTTGTAGTTGTATATTCATCTATCATACCGATCTCCATCATGACACGATACCAAAGGCTAAAACTCGTCTATGGCTTGGCACTTATGTATTATAAATATATGGACTTGTAAGCACGGGATGTTATCATCCAAATAAAATTTTGATTTTACCACCCAGTATATACGTGTATGCTACATTCATAGTCTTAAGAGGTCCCATATGAAGCAATAATTGTAAATAACAAAGTCAGGTTTGAGTTTGATGTATCATCATCGGTCTTACCATCATGTATTAGAGATGATACCATAATAGTTACCTAAAATCCTAAACTCCCATTAAGGAAGAATATTATATTGTAGTGTATCCACCAGAATCAAGATATATATATATATATTTACAATTTTAGTCAACTGTAATTTGTAATCCTACTTAATACTAATAAGTAAGAAAAGAGAAGATTTATAATACTCTGTTTTTAGGCAGGCCATGAAAATAATAATTCATACCTAACCAGATCCACATACAACTATATGTGAGTAGATAGATATGGTAACTAATTAAGGATGTTGCCAAAGATTGTTCCAGTAATTTATATACAAAATATAGTCGACACAATACAATTTTAAAAATGCAATACAGTTAGAACATATGAAAATTAAAGACAGGATCTTGGGGAGGAATCAAAAAAATTCAACCCGACAAAATTTGGAGCCACGAGAGAAACTCAATATATCTGCACGTTGCCAAGGATTGATCTTTGGAGCATTTAATTTGAATATCTCCAACTTAGTCGCATTATTAAGAAGATACTTTGTAAATGCAAACTCTTCCCATAGAAGATCAACCATATTAAGTATTGTGATTTCTTTCAACTTTGAAAGAAAACAAGACGGTGGAGGTGTCTCTACTGGTGGGTTACAATTCTGATTGCGAATCTGATCTACATGTACAAGCCCCTAATGTACACAAATATAACAAATAATTAGCATTGAGAACACATGACATTGTTGTGAAAACAGTGGTAAATAGGTTTTCTTGAGTGAGAGAAAGATGTAATTTATTACACACGAATAATCAGTTTTCTTGCAAAGTCAATGTGCTGCCCTTAATAATTATGTCAGTGGCAAAATTACGTTTATCCAAACACAAATTCATATTCACCATTGTAAGAAAATGAGACTTAAAATGCAAATCCAAATTCAAAATTTGATCGTAAAAGTTTACTTACCACTTATATTCTTCTTCTTGTTATAGTCAACATAAATATAAAGTTATAGGTGCAAATGAACTTACATCGGTAAAGGTAATACGCTCCAGATTAGGCATATGGTTTAAGAGGACCAACAAGAACTCCCAATCAGAAGTACCATTGATACCAATTAAAAGCTTGACCAAGTTTAGGAACAAGGGTGTGGCCCAAGTTAAACCGTCGATTGTGTTAAAAGCCTGCATATAACAAACATTATACGTCATCATTACAATTTTAATAATCCTCATAAAGTATTGAATATTTTCTCATCTTTTTAACAATCTCTCTTTTTAGTGCTTTGCGGATACTTACATATATCATACGGAGTATTAGCATATACTCTGTATATAATAGATATTAAGTAACTGAATAATAAACAAGTGTGAGTGTATATAGTATTAACTATCTTAAATGGATTCAAATTTATAAGGACAAGTGAACCTACGGATATAGTTTGACAAGTCAATGTTAATATCTTGACGGACGATAGGCTTGTGAAGAGTTCCAAATTGCGTCTATAAACATCAACGTGAGCTTCTACTAGAGACAACGGCTCCTTCATATGGTATTTGCTTGTCACTTCATCCAAAATGTAAATGTATTCAAGGTTAGGAGCATCGACGAAAACCTCATGAACCATGACCGCAGAGTTGTAATCGATTAAGGATAAACTTAATCTCTTTAAAGACACCGAAGAGACCTTAAACGTCTCAAGGTAATTATTTTCCAGATCATTATTTTCCAGATCATTATTTTTCAGATAATTATTTTTCAGATAATTAATATTCCAATAGAAGTGTTTCTTCACAGATAATTCTTCTAATACAGGACATTGAGAAATCAAGTTCATGAGAGTATGTTCACTAGCGTAAACAACATATATCAGATTGAGTTTTTTCAAAGACGGAAACAGAACGCTGTCACATTCACGCACATCCAACAGGAATTTTCCATTTAATGTTAACTCGATGAGGGTATTAAACTTCTCCAATATATTCCAATAAAACATAAATTCATAATAAGCTGCTAACCTAAGCTCTAATTGTTGAACTGGAAAATGATTGACGGTACGAAGTAAATTAAGCACACAATTGGAATCATAGTCAATTGATAAACAAAGAAAAAACTTTTGAATTGGCATACCGTGACGAAGAGCTAAAACCTTATCTACTGAATCATGAAACTTTTTTACTTGTTTCTTTGACGAAGAAACAGACTTGTTAGAATAATAAAAAAACTCATTCATTTTTTTGTTATACCGAAGAAAGGGCATAACAAAATAGAGAATCGATGCGCATATGTAATTCCACCTCTTCGATAAAATGCACGTGCGTTTGGCATCACGTGCATCCGAAATCAAGGATATGATTTTTGTAATGAGATCATCAGGTAATTTGTTGAAGAAATTTTTTTTTTCTTCTTGTTTGATCACATTGTTATGAGCAGCAGCAGAAGATGAATGTTTTGGCCTTTTGGACACAACATTTCCTGATCGCAGATTCATGATTCCTAGTTGAACAACTGATAATTAAGGTGCGATCTGATCAATGAAGATTGTAGGGTTAGCCGATAATGAAAAATCGATTTTGAGTATATAGAAAACTTGAGTCAAATGTGGTCTAGCTAGGTTAAGTCCATTATCTTGGAAACATGGAATATTGAAAACCCGAATTGAATTCGTATGGGCTGCAGTTATAGGGCCCACTTACACCAACATATATATTAAGAAAATAGAGTTTGCAAATCAAGAAGTAAAGTTGAATCTGTATTCTAATCTATGTAACACGTAAATGGTTTTAATCAGATGTCTATATTATTGTTTGAATTTGAAGGAATTAATTATGGAAGATTGATCATGATGTATTTATGTAACACAACCCACACATTAATGATTTAATAGACAATTCATAAAAGATTCGCCTTTGAGAGATATTGTGAATGTTCGGAATAAATTGCAAGTCTTTCTTTTACAGAGTTTGATTCTGTTGGGATTTAACAAGTTCCATTATACTTAAAACCATTTAAGAATCAATTAAAAGCGGAAGCATGCAATTACCATTTTATACTTGTTATACTTTAACCATTTAAAGTTAAATCCCAATTAGGATCAAGTTGTGAAACATACTTACAAACTACAAGTAAGAAAGGAGTTTATACCTTCTCCAAGCTAGGTAGTAAGTGATGAAGATGATGATGATGAATGGAGCTCCAAAAGTATGAAACCTCAAGTTGTTATACCCCAAACTTGTGCACCAACACCTAGCCTTTGGTTAGGATTTGTTTACACTTGAAAAATAAGCTTGCAAAAGGAAATTGAACCTTCAAAACCCCTTGAAAGTTTCGGCCAGCTCAAGGAAGGTGAGCAGAATTTTTTTTGCTTTTGATGTGTGTTTTTGCAAGTGTGTATCTTGAATGAGTCAAACCTTGCATACATATGGAAATGGACTTGTAATTGACCAAGAAAGAATCTTTAGCACTCTTGCTCACAACTCCAAGGCCACTAGTCCATTAGTTTAATAAAATAAGTTTTATAAAACTTGTATTTTATAAAACTAATTTTTATAAAACTTCCATATAATTATTATGTACATTTTATTTATAAAACCAATTTTATGAAAAATGTATCATAATAAAATTAATTATTTAGCCTATAAATAATTAAATTCATATTATATAAATTATTCCATAATTTATATACACATCAAATAATATTTAAGAAAACCATTTTTCTTAAAGTTCAAGCGTCGCGTATTTAATCAACGAACCAATCGTCAAGATCAAATACGAATCAGGTGTCGGTAAGTTTGTTATTGGGTATGACCCGACTTGGATCATAACACATTAGCCACATTAATTTAATACGTCTCTCGGGCATACGAAATACCTTCAATCTCCCACTTGCACGAGAAACATAAGAAATTAATGCAAGTGATGGATACAGCCTAACACACCGTCCATCACCCCTAATATGTTATGACTTTGTGCCATTCAATAACATCATCCCTTTCGAGTTCCCATCTCGAATATGATTAGGTGAATCTTTCATTATTTCCTTTCGTCCTAGATGTCATGTTAAATCCAAGAGATACAGAGTGATCACTCTCTTATAGATTTAACTTTTCAGGCCTTAGACATCTGACTCTCAACGAATAAGAGGGACAAATTCCATCTTGACTACATACGTCCTAGATATACACTTTGTAATATACCTGAGTTCTTCCTTATGTACTACCATGTTTCAGAATAGCGAAGGAAAGAATCAAGGCACAGTACTTGGTGAATATCCGAACCCAATATGTATCTCAGGTCAGAGGATACAATGATATTCGCCTTTACTCAAGATTACATGTGATCAACCACAAAGGTTCTATACAGTAATTCTTGAGAGCGGGTCTTCCAATATTTGTTTTCCACAAATATCTATGAACCTTGGTTGCAACCTTGCCCCACATTCAACCTATGAATGTATACCAATCCGAGTTCATAATAGTCTAAACCTCACACTTGTTCCCACAAATGTGATCAACTACGGAATTTAGAATAATAGTTTATTCATGGATGAAATATGCTAAATTGGAACATGACTCATAATTAAATTAATACCATAATTATATTAATGAGTTTGAACTAATTCGTTCCGTTACAATACATAAAGTAGATCAATTCCAATCACTAGAATATCGAAGCCCTAACGCACAAACATGTCCCTCATGTTTTGGCCCATGTAAAAGCTTCGTGAGTGGATCCGCAACATTTTGATCTGTGTGAACTTTGTGAATACATATCTTTCCTTTTTCAACCTCATCCCTAATGTAGTTGAATCTCCGCTCAATGTGACGGGTCTTTTGATGAGCACGAGGTTCCTTGATTTGAGCAATCGCACCCTCGTTGTCACAAAAGATCTCAAGAGGGTCCTGAATGGAAGGGACCACTCCTAAGTCGTCGATGAATTTCTTCATCCATGCAGCTTCCTGAGCTGCCAGTGAGGCGGCAATGTACTCCGACTCTGTAGTGGATAACGCAACAACCTCCTGTTTCGAACTCTTCCAAGAGACCGCACCACCATTTAACATGAAGACATAACCGGATTGTGATCGAGAGTCATCTCGATCAGTTTGGAAACTCGCGTCCACGTAACCTTTTACGGCGAGTTCCTCCTCACCAGACCCATATATTAGAAACATATCCTTAGTTCTCCTAAGGTATTTCAATATACTTTTAACAGCAATCCAATGACTGTTTCCTGGGTTGTTCTGGTATCTACTTGTCAAGCTTAGAGCGCATGACACATCCGGTCTAGTACATATCATTGCATACATGATAGACCCAATAGCAGATGCGTATGGGACTTTCTTCATTCTCTCTTGTTCATCTTTCGTGGTAGGACACTGAGATGAATTGAGAACGGTTCCTCTTTGAATAGGTACCAAACCTTTCTTAGAGTTTTCCATCTTGAACCTTTTCAAGATTTTATCAATGTATGTACTTTGACTTAAACCTATCAATCTCTTGGATCTATTCCTATAGATCCCTATCCCCAATATGTATTGTGCATCTCCAAGATCCTTAATGGAGAAGCAACTCTTTAGCCAAGTTTTGACTCCTTGCATTGTGGTAATATCATTCCCAAATAATAATATATCATCCACATATAGTACAAGGAACATGATAGTGCTCCCACTAGCTTTCTTATATACACAAGCTTCATCACCATTTTTAATGAAGCCAAATTTCTCGGCTTCCTCATTAAAACGATGATTCCACATTCTAGATGCTTGTTTCAATTCGTAGATTGATTTCTTCAACTTGCATACCTTTTTAGGATTTTTCGGATCAACAAAACCTTCGGGCTGTACCATATAGACATCTTCCTCAAGATATCCATTTAGGAAAGCGGTTTTGACATCCATTTGCCATATTTCATAGTCATAGTGAGCAGCAATGGCAAATAATATCCTAATAGACTTTAGCATTGCTACTGGCGAGAAAGTTTCATCATAATCAACCCCTTGAGTTTGAGTGAAACCTTTTGCTACAAGTCTAGCTTTGTATGTATCCAAGTTTCCATGTATGTCGGTTTTCTTCTTGAAAAGCCATTTGCAATCAACTAGCTTGGAGCTAGGAGGTTGCACAACAAGTTCCCAAACTTGGTTTTCATACATGGATTGCATCTCGGCGTTCATGGCTTCCTGCCATTTATCTTTATCAATTCTTGATAAAGCATCTTTGTAGTTTGTCGGTTCATCCAAATCAACCGTATAGCAACCTTCCACGAGAAACCCATATCTCTCGGGAGGATTACTAATCCTACTAGATCTTCGAACGTCTTGTGTACCTTGATCATCCACTTGATCATTTTCAACATCCTCATGTTGAGTACTAGTGCCAACCAATTGTGTATCATCGGCTTGATCTTGTACCTCTACAAGATCTATCTTCCTTTCACCATCACCTTCCATAAGGAACTTGGTTTCAAGGAATTCCGCTTTCCGAGCAACAAATACGGTTTGCTCGGATGGATCATAGAAGTAATATCCCATGTCATCTTTGGGATATCCTATGAAGATACACTTTGTGGATCGAGCATGTAGCTTATTTGCTACATAACGCTTAGGATAAGCTTCACATCCCCATACTTTCAAGTATGAAAGAGAAGGAGGTTTTCCAAACCACATCTCATGAGGAGTTCGTTCCACCTTCTTGGTTGGGGCCATATTTAAAATACGAGCCGCGGAGCTTAGACAATAACCCCAAAATGATAGAGGCAACGAGCTTCTTGCCATCATAGATCGAACCATATCCATTAGGGTTCGGTTCCTCCTTTCGGAAACTCCATTAAGTTGGGGTGTTCCGGGTGGAGTAAGTTGTGAGATAATCCCACAACTCCTAAGATGATCTTGGAAGGCATCGCTTAGGTATTCACCTCCTCTATCGGTACGTAGTACCTTAATTGTCTTATTGAGTTGATTTTGTACTTCGTTTTGATATTCTTTGAATGCTTCAAACGTTTCGTCCTTGTGTCTTAATAAGTAGACATATCCGAAACGACTAAAGTCATCAATGAAAGTAACAAAGTAACTTTCACCTTTCCTAGTCATGGGTTTAAAGGGTCCACATACATCCGAATGTATTAATCCCAATAAATCTTTAGCCCTTTCATAGGTCCCTTTGAAAGGTGCTTTAGTCATCTTGCCTTGTAAACAAGATTCACATACTTCAAACGAATCCATTTCATTTGATTTCAAAAGTCCATTCTTTTGAAGTGTATGTATTCGGTTCTTGTTTATGTGACCAAGGCGACAATGCCATAAGTAGGAATCACTCAAATCCCTTTTGAGTTTCTTGGTGCTTGTATGGTACATTGAGCTACTAGATGATGTGTCATCATGAACCAATTCATAAATTCCATTTGAAGGCGAAGCCTTGAAATAGAATACATTATCTTTAGAAACATGAATATCATCATCAATGAAATTAACAACGTAACCACATTGTTTTAAGCGAGAAATAGAAATAATGTTTCTACACAAATCCGGAGCATACAAAACATTTTCTAAAATAAGTTCCAATCCGCTTGGAAGCTTCAAAATAAAATCTCCTTGAGCTTTAACATGCACCTTTGCACCATTGCCCATATAGAGACTTGATGTTCCCGCCTTATGATCACTTCTTTTGAACCCCTGCAAAGAATTGCAAATATGAGTTCCACATCCAGTGTCTAATACCCATGTATTAGAAGAAGTAATACTTAGCTCTATATATACCATATATATATTACCTGAGGTTTGCCCTGCATCCCTCTTGTCCTTCAACTCCTTAAGGTAGACCGGACAGTTTCGTTTCCAATGACCCATCTCACCGCAACCGAAACATGGGTCTTCCTTGGGGTTTGCCTTCTCGGTGACCTTTTGCTTCTTGGCCTTGTTGATGGTTGGGGTAACCATCTTCCCCTTCCCTTTGCCTTGGTAAGCGGGTCCTTTTCTCTTAGCCACCTTCGGCTTAGAGGTCTTACCTTTGGACCCACCTTGATCGATTGCTAACACGGGTAAAGCCCTTTTACCCATGCTAGTTTCGGCCGTTCTAAGCATACCGTGAAGCTCACCTATGCTCTTATCCATCCCATTCATATTGTAATTAATTACAAATTGATCAAACCTTTTTGATAGGGAGTTAAGGATAAGATCGGTGGCTAACTCATTAGATATGTTTAGGTTAAGACGGTTAGCACGATCAACAAGGCTCTTCATTTTGAGGACATAAGAGGAGACGGATTGGGTGTCATCCATACGACATGCATGTAGCGCTCGAACCGTTTCGAAGCGCTCGACACATGCTTGTTGAAGGAACATCTCCTTCAATTGCGTAATCATGTCATATGCACTATGATGTTCGAAATCCTTTTGGAGTTCGGGTATCATAGTCCCAAGCATTAGACAAGCGACTTGCACCGAATCGGCGCAATACTTGTCATAATAAGCCATGCCCTCTATATCTTCCTCATCCGGTTGGTCGGGAATAGGGTCCTCCAACACATACGCTTTGTCCTCAAGTTTGAGGACAATCCTAAGATTACGGAACCAATCCATAAAGTTCGTATGGTTGAGTTTGTCTTTCTCGAGGAGAGACCTTAATGATAGGTTGTTTAGGTTAAGTGGTGCATTTTGCATGTTGTTGTAATTTGCGGCCATCTACAAAATTTAACAAAGTCCTTTTAAGTATCGATTTTAAATTTAATAAACAATACCCTTTTATTTTTAATTGTTTTATTAAATCTTAGAATCCAACGGTAAATCAAATTTCGGTTAGGTGACCTTTATCCCGTTATTTGATTTAGCTAGGTAGTCATTTATGTGACAATTGCAATCCTTTTGCAACTTCTAAGTTATGGGATCATGCAATCCTTTTGCATGGCATATTTATCCCATCAACGCCTATTTGTTCCTCATGCTTCGGTGACCCTAAGTTCATGATTCCTAAATCAAGTCGTCCTACTTGTGTAAACATGTAGACTTAACATACAAGTGGTTATGTGACCTTTATCCCACATGTATGCGAAGTGTACCTTATTCATATTAGTTCACTCATGATGGTTAGGTGACCTTTATCCCATCAAGAGATTCCTAATATGTCTAAGTGTTTCCACAAAAGGATGGCGTTTAACTTGTTTACCTTGTTTTAGTTAAGGGATTTTAAGTTTTCATAAATTCTAGTTTAAGAAAACATTTGCCATACACCAACATGCATTTGGTGTATAGTTCATTATGAAAAGCCAATTTCATGTCCATAAACCATTTTATATATATGATCCTAATCATGATCTTAATAACTGTTTATTAATGTCCTTTTAGCCATTTTTAATTCAACCAATTAAATTGTCGTTTTGCATGTCGTTAATTAATGTATAATTTAACCAATTAAATTTCCATTTTGCTTGTTGTTAACTTGTGTGATTAACTTGTAGCATACAAACATACAATCCACAATCATACAATAAACAACCATGCATGCAAAACAAATATGTTCACAATCAAGCCATTTTGGTAGACATTTGTTTAGCCGAAAACAAATGCCACCGGATAAGGGGTAATTACACAAAGTAGGAGATTTCAAATCTCCCACTTAACCTTGCATCCAAATGCTTCTTCATGTGTTCTTCAAGTCTTCATCATTCTTCATCATTTTACAAAATATATCCTAATACATTTTGTCTAAAAAATGAAATTACAACCTAATCTATTTTACATACCAAATATAAAATAAATTACATAACCAAATGAATTATTACATGCCAAATGAATAAATATTATTACAAACCAATTGAATAAATATCAATCAACCATGCATGCAACCAAACACAAGGTCAAGGCTTAGATTGTGAACATCATCAACATAAGTGATAGGCAATACAGAATCACAAGTGATTGGAAACACAGAATCACAAGTGATCTGCAACACAGAATCACAAGTGATTGGCAATACAGAATCACAAGTGATCGGCAACACAGAAACACAAGTGATTGGCAGTACAGAATCACAAGTGATTGGCAGTACAGAATGCAGAATCACAAGTGATTTTGGCCAAAATGACAACCACCCAAAACCGAAAATTTTACATTCTACTTCATGCATGTTCATAGAATGCAAAATTATAGTGGGTTTAAAAACCATCTCGAAGCATATTTCAACAACTTCGGCTCTAGATACCATTGTTGGGATTTAACAAGTTCCATTATACTTAAAACCATTTAAGAATCAATTAAAAGCGGAAGCATGCAATTACCATTTTATACTTGTTATACTTTAACCATTTAAAGTTAAATCCCAATTAGGATCAAGTTGTGAAACATACTTACAAACTACAAGTAAGAAAGGAGTTTATACCTTCTCCAAGCTAGGTAGTAAGTGATGAAGATGATGATGATGAATGGAGCTCCAAAAGTATGAAACCTCAAGTTGTTATACCCCAAACTTGTGCACCAACACCTAGCCTTTGGTTAGGATTTGTTTACACTTGAAAAATAAGCTTGCAAAAGGAAATTGAACCTTCAAAACCCCTTGAAAGTTTCGGCCAGCTCAAGGAAGGTGAGCAGAATTTTTTTTGCTTTTGATGTGTGTTTTTGCAAGTGTGTATCTTGAATGAGTCAAGCCTTGCATACATATGGAAATGGACTTGTAATTGACCAAGAAAGAATCTTTAGCACTCTTGCTCACAACTCCAAGGCCACTAGTCCATTAGTTTAATAAAATAAGTTTTATAAAACTTGTATTTTATAAAACTAATTTTTATAAAACTTCCATATAATTATTATGTACATTTTATTTATAAAACCAATTTTATGAAAAATGTATCATAATAAAATTAATTATTTAGCCTATAAATAATTAAATTCATATTATATAAATTATTCCATAATTTATATACACATCAAATAATATTTAAGAAAACCATTTTTCTTAAAGTTCAAGCGTCGCGTATTTAATCAACGAACCAATCGTCAAGATCAAATACGAATCAGGTGTCGGTAAGTTTGTTATTGGGTATGACCCGACTTGGATCATAACACATTAGCCACATTAATTTAATACGTCTCTCGGGCATACGAAATACCTTCAGATTCAACTTGTTTAGTTGCAAGTTTTTTGTATGTTTGAATTAGCCTTTTACTTTTGTAAGCCACTAAGCATCATGAACGTTTAGTGGTATGTAGTTGGTAGTATTTTTTTGGTTAATCGATTATCTTGTATTTAATTTAAGGTCAAACAACAAACCCATAAATTGGCAAGTGTTTTACGCGAAACATGTAAGTGTTTTTTTTTTTTTTTTTTTTTTTTTTTTTAGGATCACCCAGGGGACTTAACCACCCACGCGTTCATCTCCTACACAGTTATACCCGCCCCCCAACTGTGTGCCCATGAAGAAATCCGCACCAATCCCATACGGGGCATGAACGGTAAAACCCCCTCCCCTTTACCCCCCAACGCGATGTGGGAAAGGTGTCATGGGTGGAACATCATGGCGGAGATGAAATTGTGGGTTAATATGTAGCCAACGGGAGTCGAACTCCGGACCACCCCTAAAGGAGGCAGACCACCAACCGCTGAAACATGCAAGTGTTTATCATACACATCATGTTAATTAATAATGAGTGACGAGAAAACGTTAACCCGAATCCCTCGGCTCGATAGCTACTATGATCACTGGAGAATGCTTACAGAAAACCTGCTACGTGCTATTCTGAAAGATGAGCAGCAAAAGAAATTGAACATTGATAGGATGAACTGCCACTAGATTTGGCATTACATGTTTCAAGCTCTTGATAGGTCCATTTTCGAACAAATTATGAAATGTAGCACCTGCAAAGTAGTTTGGGAATCAATGAAATTGAAGTTTGGAGGAAACGTGAAGGTGAAGAAATTGCTTCTTAACTCTTTAGGAACGGATTTTGAAGTAACTGATGAATCCATTACGGATTGTTTAGGGATAGTGATGGCAATTTTCAAATAAAATGAGATGTAATGGTGAAGCACTGCAGGAATAAAAGATTGTTGAGAATATATTACGTAACTTATATGTTTACATACATCGTGGTTTCTGTAGAAGAAGCCCAAGACACTAAAAAAATGTACATTGATTTACTTCAAACTTCATTAGTGGTTCATGAGTCCATTTACATACGTGCTGAGAATGAACAAGGCGATCAAGTCTTGAAGATTACTCAAGTGTCCGAGGAAGGATTTAAGGTAAATTTTAGTTTCGTGGATAGAGGTCGTGGTCGAACAAGCTTTTACAAGTCCACCATTGAATGCTATAAATGTCACTTTTTGGGACATTTTCAATACGAGTGTCTAAAGTGGAATAAGGAGGCTAACAATGTTGAATATGAAGAAGATCATGTTCTTACCAGTACTTTACTGCACCGATCGGGGCTGATGCCCGTTAGCCTGCGTCAAGTCATTATAGTAAAAAGGTTTACAATATTTAAAGGTTGATCCACACTCGCAAACGAAGCCCACATACCGTCAATAATCATTGTGTATGATGCTTCAAATGTTTCGTGATGATACACATATCTTATCTGATCCGTATCAAGTAAGTTTTATTCACACAAAGCCATAACCAAATTCGTCAAATAGAACGTCAAAAGAATCCAAAAATACATCATGCTACTGGCCGGAAGTAAATCAACAGCTAAAATAAAGTCGACTGTCGGACGAAAGGGTATCGTACAAACCACCTTGACGTCAGCCGAAAAAAACATATGACGGGTGAAAGGCTGACGCATACAATGACTAGGAAGAAGACCAGATAGAACAGTAAGACATTTAGAAGCTAGCCGAATAAAGAACGCCGGATGTAACTCTAATGTACAACTCATACAGGAGACCAACCGGATGGAAACCACCGTGAAGAAACACTTGATGATTCTAACTGTGATTACACTTAAGCCCTTCCATTTGGCCAAGTCTGTAGGATACTATGTATCATGCACATGGATACCAAAAATATCTGGGCACCAACACACGAATGGAATGCCCATGCCACGTCAGCCCGAATCTTAAGGAAAGTTTGTTACGATCATGAAAGGGACAAGTGCCACGTCATCATTCTCTCTAATAAACCTATTGGAATTTACAAATACACTTTTGGGTCATTCATTACACACCCAATCGAACACACAATAAATACGTTGTTACTCTGCCAACCACTTACAGACAACCATATCGAATTCTGGTCATCACCGGAGTTTGATTACTTCAAGACATTGATTTATTCAACCCAATCGAGTAGATTAATTAGATTGATTGATTTACACCCTCGTAAATGAAAGGACCCGTCCTAATCCATCCGGACGAATACATTACATTTGGTTACATCGCGAGGTACTTGACCTCTATATGATACATTTTACAAACATTGCATTCGTTTCTGAAAAGACAATCTTTCATTACATCGAAAATTGACGGCATGCATACCATTTCATAATATATCTAACTATAATTGAATTAATAATAATCTTGATGAACTCAATGACTCGAATGTAACGTCTTTTGAAATATGTCATAAATGACTTCGAATAATATCTTTAAAATGAGAAAATGCACAGCGGAAGATTTATTGCATACCTGAGAATAAACATGTTTTCAAGTGTCAACCAAAAGGTTGGTGAGTTCATTAGTTTAGCATAAATAATCATTTCATAATTTTAATAGACCACAAGATTTCATATTTCCATTTCTCATAAACATACGTCCCATGCATAGAGACAAAATATCATTCATATGGATTGAACACCTGGTAACCGACATTCACAATATGCATATAAGAATATCCCCATCATTCCGGG
The DNA here is from genome assembly GCF_046630445.1 of Rutidosis leptorrhynchoides. Lineage (NCBI taxonomy): Eukaryota > Viridiplantae > Streptophyta > Magnoliopsida > Asterales > Asteraceae > Rutidosis > Rutidosis leptorrhynchoides. Next base: position 371,097,385 of record NC_092343.1, on the reverse strand, counting down.
ATCCTCCTTCGGACATGATATAAATTTCGAAGTACTAAAGCATCCGGTACTTTGGATGGGGCTTGTTGGGCCCGATAGATCTATCTTTAGAGTTCGCGTCAATTAGGGTGTCTGTTCCCTAATTCTTAGATTGCCAGACTAAATAAAAAGGGGCATATTCGATTTCGATAATTCAACCATAGAATGTAGTTTCATTTACTCGTGTCTATTTCGTAAAACAGTTATAAAAACAGCGCATGTATTCTCAGCCCAAAAATATAAAGGGTAAAAAAGCAAATGAAACTCACCTAATGTATTTTGTAGTAAAAATACATATAACGATAATGAACAATGCAGGGTTGACCTCGGATTCACGAACCTATATCATTTGTATAATTATTAATATATATATATATAATCGCAATTGAACAAATTCATATATTATATCTTATGTTATATATTATATATTTTTAATTTGTATATACGAAAATGGTTAGTGTTTAGATAGTTATATATATATATATATATATATATATATATATATATATATATATATATATATATATATATATATATATATATATATATATATATATATATATATATATATATATATATATAATATATATATATATATATATATATATATATATATATATATATATTCAGTTAATTTTATATTAAAAGTACCTGATTTGTTATATATGTATATTCGTATAAATCTCGTTAATATGATTAATATGTACTTTTATAAAATATCTTCTATAAATATATTTTTTATATACATAATATTTATTTAGTAAAATAGTATTAATAACGGTAATTAAAAATTGTATTTGATTATAATATAAAAAAATTAACAATATTGATATCAATAATAATTATGGTAATTTTGCTGTTAATAATAGTTAGGATAGTAGTTTTAATAGTAATAATAATGATACTCTTAATATTGATAATAATACTTATAATAATCTGATAATACTAATATTAATGATAATATTAATAATACATAATAATAATAATACTTATACTTATAAATTGATGTTAATGTTAATATTTAAGAAAATAATAATAATAGCATTACTAACACATCTTATAACAATAGTATTAATAATAATAATAACAATAATAACAATATCAATAATAATAATAATAATGAACATGACACATAATAATAATAAAACTAATAACAATAAATTAATGATTAATAACGTTAATAAATAATAGATAAAAGAAAACTACCTTCAAGAATTAGGCTCAAAAAAATTAATGTTCCTGCCCGGATTCGAACCTGTGACCACCCGCTATCCCGACACACACATAAACCATCTGCTCTACTTGCTCTTTTCTGTTTTAAATCCCCGTCCTAAATTATATAACCCATTATTCGAATCCTTCATCTTCTTCCCCATTTAAAAATCGAACAGATACTTTAACCATTACCACAAACGATTTCTAATTAAATTACATTTGTTCAATAAGACAGAAACAACTGATTATAATACATTTGATTTGTTAACACAGAAAGAAAATTAAAAAAAAAAATCATTAACAGACTCGTTTTTTTTTTTTACCGTTATGAACTCAATTTCGATTTTGATATTCCAGGCTGTTTTAGATAATAGTTATAACATGAAAGAAGTTTTAAATGACTATTAAAAACTACTTGGATCCTCAATTGATCCTAAAACGTAAAAACAAATTCAAATTTTGCTGATGAACAATAGTTGACTTTTTGAAAATAAAAGTTTGACTCGTAAATTCAAACTCAATTCAGCAAATTGGAAGATAAGACTTTACAGATAGTTTGTTAAGATGATTTTAAGCACAACTGCATTTCTAGATTTTTAAAAATAGCCCGAATTCAAATTTTGACTCAAATGACAAAGAACAGAGATATAAGTCGTGCAGTTTAGATTTCTGTTTTGAATTCAACAATTTGATTTATTTGTAATCGACACCTGAACGATTTTTAACCATATCATCGACTAATTTGACTATTATATATATATAGATGAATCGACAGAAAATAAGTTTCAAGGACAGAAACAAATAAAAAATAAAATAAAATAGATATCAATGGCTAACCGATTTTGTTGTGTTTCCAATCAAAAATTCGATAAGTAATCAGTCTAAAGACAACAAACAAAATTACTCACAGTATGAATGTGATGGGAAACAGAATTGAGATCGACTTGTATCAGTTTTTATAATATAATTATTATAAATATAATTATATTAATAATAATAATACTTTTAATATTATTAATAAAAATAATAATAATGTAAATAACGAAAATAATGTTTATTTTTATTATTATTATTTTTTTATAATAATGTTAATATTATTATTAATGATCATAAAAAAAAATAACAATACTTATAATAATTTTAATAATCTCATTTATTTATAATACTATAATTATATATTATAATTCATATTAATATATACACTTAATATTATAGTAATACAAATTTATAATATAATAATAATAATATTATTATTTTTACTAATGATATTGATAATACTACTATAAAATATAATAATATTATTAATAACAATAAAACTAATTATACTAGTACTAATATTTTTTAATGATAATAATAATACTAATAATAATAAAATTATATCAATTTGTATACAATAACTTTCATATCAATATATTATCTAATGATAATAATAATATTTTTAACACTAATTTTTAGTATAGATAATAATAATAATAACAATATTAATATTATCATTGGTACCATTTATATTATTAGTTATAAATTTATCATTTTTTATTAATGATAATGCTAATAACATATCAACTTATTCTTATCGAATTTCATATATATATAATACTTTATATAATAATTATAATGATAAGAATATTATGATAAAATAATGATACTAATACTAACATAGCAATTAAAATCTTAACTTGTAATTATATACAATATATTAACATTACATATTAATAATTATGTAACATTCATATAACATATTCGAATATTTATTTTAATAAACATAGTATTTTAGTTATGTGCAAAAATCATATATATATATATATATATATATATATATATATATATATATATATATATATATATATATATATATATATATATATATATATATATATATATATATATATATATATATATATATATATATATATATATATATAGTTTACATATTTATTTACAAACAATTGTTCGTGAATCGTCGAGCATGGTCAAAGGGTATTTGATTTAATGAATATAGATTTCAAAACTTTCGAGACTCAACATTACAGATTTTGCTTATCATGTCGGAAACATATAAAGATTAAAGTTTAAATTTGATCGGAAATTCCCGGGTCATCACAGTACCTACCCGTTAAAGAAATTTCGTCCCGAAATTTTAGTGAGGTGGTCATAGTTAACAATAAAAATGTTTTCATGACGAATATGAGTTGATAAATAGAGTTTTATTATCATTGAGCAATATGGATAAAATGATTCGATTAATCGAAGAGTACGAATGAAGCTATCATTAATTAGTGATATGAGAAAGACATGTTCCATCATAACTTTTGGCTAGTCATGGTTGAATTTTTAGAAAACAAGGTGTGTCTTAACTTTTGACGTAGTCTGGTTTGAATTTCGGAATTCAAGGGATTTAAAGAAAATCTTCGAAATCTAAAAGATTTGATTCTTCGGCAAATAAAGAAATTAGGATCTCTTTAATTAAATGCGGTCATCTGTCTCAATTGTTGCGTCTGATTTTTTTTTCTCCTTTATAAATTAAACTCTTCCGTTCCATTTTTCTCACCATTCCTATACTTTCCTTCTTATTTCATACATCCAAATGATTGTGAAAATGCTTCATCCAGTACTAATCCTTGATATTTTTCTAATTATCATTTCTGTCATCCTTCTTTTCAATCTTCCCCAGAAGAATCTGTTTACTTCTACTATTATCTTGGGGTGATAGTGCTTTTAATTCTCCCGTGTCTTTATGTTGCTATAAACATTGATATACACGGTTTGTAATTTATGTGTTGTTATCGGGCTTTATATTTTCTCTTATATTTCAATGTTCCTATTCCTGTCTCCTATAATTACTGTCATCCACCATTAATACTCCCTCCAATTTGCTGCGATTTATACTCCAGATTCTATTTCGGAGCTTTGTCCTTTCGTTTCTTCTTCTTGCGATTGGGCATCTCTTGTAATGGTCCAGAATTCATAGATATATGTTTTAGAATGAACATTGTTAATGTCCTAAGAAAGAAATGGTAATAGCTCAATTTGACTTGTCAAATTACCATAATTCAAGGAAAGATAGGACTATCAAGAAAAATATGTTCTTGATATGTTTATAGATTAGACAGAACGTAAGAGTCGTATAACATGGCACATGATGATGGTACTGAGAATCATCACGTTCCATTAAAAACTTAGCATGAATTACTGTAATATAATCACTTTGATCAAGTGTCATTATATTATACTAACTCATGCATCAGTTCCCAACATTACTTCAATAACATTCATATTTTAAGCTCGAAAGTTTATAGAATATAGAAACTAACAGTTTCTATATGATGTAACACTGATATCATGAAGAGATTAATAATTTCAGATAAGATTAGTTATGAAAATATATTCAGAAATATCGAGGATATTTATAATGAAAGATAGGATAATATCTCGGAATATCTAAGATCAGAGGATGATAGAAACTATTGTCCGCAAGGGTTTAGAGTAAAGAGCAAGATATTCGCTAAAGACTTTAGCAGGCATTGAATCATTTGGATTCTTTGAAGTCAAACTTATTCTTTGTGATTTGTCCACGGCTTTCTTCATAGTTTCACATAATCTGCTTTTCGGTACTAAATTTTATATTGAATGTTTCCAATATAATGATACACAGGAAGCACGAAGAGGTATATAATTTTCGGACGAGATTATTTATGAAAATATCCTCAAAAATATCGAAGATATTGATGATGATATTTTGGAATTTCTAAGTTCGATGGTTGATGGATAAAGATTTTCCGCAAGATTTTAACATGAGTACGGAGCAAGATATTCGTTGAAGGTTTCATTGGATCTAGAATTACCTGGATTCTTTGAATATAGGGTTTGGTCCTTGTATTTGTCCTTGGTCTCCTTCGTGGTTATCTCAATTCGTTTTCCAGTTCCAATTTTTCTGAGCTTTTCCAACGTACTATTCTCAATCATCAAACTTCCAACAATTAAGGTCGTTTACGGTTATCTACAGTTTCTGCTGCTTCATTCAGTTTTTTTTTTCAAAGTTCAATTAATTCGTAGGCTGGGTGCTTTTCAAAATTTCAGAATGGAAGGTCATTATTCTAAGAGATAAATGTTATACATATAACTATTGATGTAGATATGCTGTGAGTTTTCAAAGTACTGATTGCCGATTCTTCTACATTTACTGCTACCATATCTGAATCATTGGTTATCGATCCTTGGTGATTTCAAGAGAATTGTGTTTTTAGATGATTAAACGCTGACGGTAATATGGTGGAATATAAAAGGTTCCCCGGTAACAATAAAAGAGTACACATATATATCAAGGTTATAATAAGGTTGTTTTGAACGAAAAGTCAAAGTTGACTTGCTAGAGATGTGATAAAATTTGCTACTTTGAAAGGGATTATCTAGTTATTTTGGGTAATAATAATGCTAAAGGAGCTAACACAGATACGGGTTAAACGTTTTACTCAGGTTCCGAGTGTTTTTCAGGTGCATAACTATATGCATCAATCTTTTCTTCCGTAGATGAGATGCAGTTGCTTCATCCTCTCGATTGAGGTGTTTCCAAGAATTATGAAAGGTTTGAAAGCAGATTATAATCGTCGAGATACAAATGAGGTTTAAGATGAAATCAAGTGGCAAACTTGAAGAATTATTTAGTTTCATATGTTATAATCAGTATTTTAATTCACTTTAATTGTCCAATATTATTAGTCCACAGTCGATAGTCCACAGTTTACAGTCCAATAATTCATATATAGTTTAATATATAATATTCGAATTAATTAATACGTATCGTGACCCGTGTACATGTTACAGACTCGATCACAACTCAATGTATATATATTATTTGAGAATCAACCTCAACCCTGTATAGAGAACTCGATCATTACTGCATATAGAGTGTCTATGGTGATTCCAAATAATATATATAGATGCGTTGATATGATATGTCAAAACCTTGTATACGTGTCCCGATATTTAAAGTGCGTAAAATAAATAACAGAAATTAAATGACGATAAATTAAATGCGTGAAGTAAATAACAGAAATTAAATAACGATTAATAAAATTGCGATAATTAAATTGCGATAAATAAACTGCGATAACTAAAATGTAATCAGTTAGCTAGGAACAGTTAACTAGAAACAGTTAGCGTGGATCCTTAACAAAATTTCAATTAGTTAATTCGTTTGTTTCTAACAACTTTTATTTTGTCCAATGTTTTCTTCATTTTGCCACTTGTTGGATTGTGATAAATCAAAATTCCAAATATGAAATTGAATAAAAAAAAGGTTATTCTGCGGTGAACGGATTTGTATCTCTATAGATGTAAGTAGGATAGTAAATGAATGTTGAATCAGATTCGAAGAATGTACAGGATAACCTATTAAAGTGAAATCTAAATATTCCTCGGGTATTACCTACCCTTTAAAATATTTTCACCATTAACAGTTTATACGAAAGAATTTTTAATTACAATCTTTATGAAAATATACTTACATATATATTTTCTTCAGATGTAATCATAGATTTAATGAGTTAATATAATATTAATCTCATTTGATTTACCGTTAGAACTAGAATATATAATCTCTAAAACATTGAAGATTACATAATCGTCATGTCGAACGAAGATAAATGATGTAGAACGATTCGCAAATTGATGATTATGCTCGGGGTACATAATTAAATGTTGAGGTGTATGATGTGAACTTGAGTTGTTGGTGGTACTGGTATTGACGTTGGTGCTGGTGATGTTGCTGAAGCTGGTACATTTTGCACCATATTCTCCAAATTGATTACTAGAGCGCAAAGTTCATTGACTTCTTGTATTACTCTGGGATGATTGTCGGTTGGAACGAGCGGATGAATAAGGTTTAGAATTGTGGATAGAATATAATCGTGTCAAGCTACTCTGGAAATGAAAGTGAAGATGGTATTTTGAGCTGGTTCGCCGGTAAGTGCTTCAGGTTTTTCGCCAATCGGTAAATTCGGTTGGTGGAAGGGATCGCCTTCTGTGCGTCTCCATTGATTAAGTCGACTACGAACCCATCAGATGAATTAGGGATGGCTGACTGGTTGCTCCATTCCGGTTACACTGCTTTCGAAGTTCGAGTGGAAATCCATATCGGAATAGCTGTCAGAATAACTATCGGAATAGCTATCAGAATCTGAGGGACTCGAACTGGTTGAGGAATTCATCTCGTACGATCAGATGAAGGATTTTCGATAAGGAATAGATTATAGGATGTAGATTAGTACCCTGCAATACATGATTTACATATGCATATATAGTACTATAATCCCATAAGTTACGGAGGAATCTACGGAAGCTGTCAGGCAAAGGTAACAAAACAGATACGCTAAGATTTGAATTTATCTATACACTGTCTATGCAATCACTGCAGTAAGATGTGTCTAGACTAAGAGTGATAAGCAGGAAATTTTCGACACGAAATGATAAGCAAAACTTTTGACATACAGAGACGGTCGAAGTCCAGACTTACTAATGCATCCTAACGACTTATCAGTTAGACACACTAATGCAGACCTGGTTCACTAAGACCTCTGCTCTAATACCAACTGAAATACAGTTGGGGACAACCACCGTCCCACCCAGTGCCTTCCCAGCTAACCGCCTGGTGACCACTGAGTGTACCTCAGATACTGATTTTAGGGCCTACCTCTCGGCTATTGCCAACCCTCGTAAGGGATCGCAAGGAGTAAGAGCCAATGCTTCGTCACAGGTAACACTGTGAGAACCTCCTTTACGACTAACCCGCCACACATGGACGGCGTTATACCAGCTCTGATACCAACTGAAAGGACCCGTCCTAATCCATCCAGATGAATACATTACATTTGGTTACATCGCGAAGTACTTGACCTCTATATGATACATTTTACAAACATTGCATTCGTTTCTGAAAAGACAATCTTTCATTACATCGAAAATTGACGGCATGCATACCATTTCATAATATATCTAACTATAATTGAATTAATAATAATCTTGATGAACTCAACGACTCGAATGTAACATCTTTTGAAATATGTCATAAATGACTCCGAATAATATCTTTAAAATGAGCAAATGCACAGCGGAAGATTTATTGCATACCTGAGAATAAACATGCTTTCAAGTGTCAACCAAAAGGTTGGTGAGTTCATTAGTTTAGCATAAATAATCATTTCATAATTTTAATAGACCACAAGATTTCATATTTCCAGTTCTCATAAACATACGTCCCATGCATAGAGACAAAATATCATTCATATGGATTGAACACCTGGTAACCGACATTCACAATATGCATATAAGAATATCCCCATCATTCCGGGATCCTCCTTCAGACATGATATAAATTTCGAAGTACTAAAGCATCCGGTACTTTGGATGGGGCTTGTTGGGCCCGATAGATCTATCTTTAGAGTTCGCGTCAATTAGGGTGTCTGTTCCCTAATTCTTAGATTACCAGACTAAATAAAAAGGGGCATATTCGATTTCGATAATTCAACCATAGAATGTAGTTTCATTTACTCGTGTCTATTTCGTAAAACAGTTATAAAAGCAGCGCATGTATTCTCAGCCCAAAAATATAAAGGGTAAAAAAAGCAAATGAAACTCACCTAATGTATTTTGTAGTAAAAATACATATAACGATAATGAACAATGCAGGGTTGACCTCGGATTCACGAACCTATATCATTTGTATAATTATTAATATATATATATATATATAATCGCAATTGAACAAATTCATATATTATATCTTATGTTATATATTATATATTTTTAATTTGTATATACGAAAATGGTTAGTGTTTAGATAGTTATATATATATATATATATATATATATATATATATATATATATATATATATATATATATATATATATATATATATATATATATATATATATATATATATATATATATATATTCAGTTAATTTAATTAAAAGTACATGATTTGTTATATATGTATATTCGTATAAATCTCGTTAATATGATTAATATGTACTTTTATAAAATATCTTCTATAAATATATTTTTTATATACATAATATTTATTTAGTAAAATAGTATTAATAACGGTAATTAAAAATTGTATTTGATTATAATATAAAAAAATTAACAATATTGATATCAATAATAATTATGGTAATTTTGCTGTTAATAATAGTTAGGATAGTAGTTTTAATAGTAATAATAATGATACTCTTAATATTGATAATAATACTTATAATAATATGATAATACTAATATTAATGATAATATTAATGATACATAATAATAATAATACTTATACTTATAAATTGATGTTAATGTTAATATTTAAGAAAATAATAATAATAGCATTACTAACACATCTTATAACAATAGTAATAATAATAATAATAATAATAACAATAATAACAATATCAATAATAATAATAATAATGAACATAACACATAATAATAATAATACTAATAACATTAAATTAATGATTAATAACATTAATAAATAATAGATAAAAGAAAACTACCTTCAAGAATTAGGCTCAAAAAAATTAATGTTCCTGCCCGGATTCGAACCTGTGACCACCCGCTATCCCAACACACACATAAACCATCTGCTCTACTTGCTCTTTTCTATTTTAAATCCCCGTCCTAAATTATATAACCCATTATTCGAATCCTTCATCTTCTTCCCCATTTAAAAATCGAACAGATACTTTAACCATTACCACAAACGATTTCTAATTAAATTACATTTGTTCAATGAGAAAGAAACGACTAATTATAATACATTTGATTTGTTAACACAGAAAGAAAATTTAAAAAAAAAATCATTAACAGACTTGTTTTTTTTTTTACTGTTATGAACTCAATTTAAATTTCGATAATCCAGGCTGTTTTAGATAATAGTTATAATATGAAAGAAGTTTTAAATGATTATTAGAAACTACCTGGATCCTCAATTGATCCTAAAACGTAAAAACAAATTCAAATTTTGCTGATGAACAATAGTTGACTTTTTGAAAATAAAAGTTTGACTCGTAAATTCAAACTCAATTCAGTAAAATGGAAGATAAGACTTTACAGATAGTTTGTTAAGATGATTTTAAGCACAACTGCATTTCTAGATTTTTAAAAATAGCTCGAATTCAAATTTTGACTCAAATGACAAAGAACAGAGATATAAGTCGTGCAGTTTAGATTTCTGTTTTGAATTCAACAATTTGATTTATTTGTAATCGACACCTGAACGATTTTTAACCATATCATCGACTAATTTGACTATTATATACACATAGATGAATTGACAGAAAATAAGTTTCAAGGACAGAAACAAATAAAAAATAAAATAAAATAGATATCAATGGCTAACCGATTTTGTTGTGTTTCCAATCAAAAATTCGATAAGTAAGAAGTCTAAAGACAACAAACAAAATTACTCACAGTATGAATGTGATGGGAAACAAAATTGAGATCGACTTGTATCAGTTTTTATTATATAATTATTATAAATATAATTATATTAATAATAATAATACTTTTAATATTATTAATAAAAATAATAATAATGTAAATAACGAAAATAATGTTTATTATTATTATTATTATTATTATTATTATTATTATTATTTTTATAATAATGTTAATATTATTATTAATGATCATAAAAAAAATGACAATACTTATAATAATTTTAATAATCTCATTTATTTATAATACTATAATTATATATTATAATTCATATTAATATATACACTTAATATTATAGTAATACAAATTTATAATATAATAATAATAATATTATTATTTTTACTAATGATATTGATAATACTACTATAAAATATAATATAATATTATTAATAACCATAAAACTAATTATACTAGTACTAATATTTTTTAATGATAATAATAATATTTTTAACACTGATTTTTAGTATAGATAATAATAATAATAACAATATTAATATTATCATTGGTACCATTTATATTATTAGTTATAAATTTATCATTTTTTATTAATGATAATGCTAATAACATATCAACTTATTCTTATCGAATTTCATATATATATATATATATATTTAAATACTTTATATAATAATTATAATGATAAGAATATTATGATAAAATAATGATACTAATACTAACATAGCAATTAAAATCTTAACTTGTAATTATATACAATATATTAACATTACATATTAATAATTATGTAACATTCATATAACATATTCGAATATTTATTTTAATAAACATAGTATTTTAGTTATGTGCAAAAATCATATATATATATATATATATATATATATATATATATATATATATATATATATATATATATATATATATATATATATATATATATATATTGTTCACATATTTATTTACAAACAATTGTTCGTGAATCGTCGAGCATGGTCAAAGGGTATTTGATTTAATGAATATAGATTTCAAAACTTTCGAGACTCAACATTACAGATTTTGCTTATCGTGTCGGAAACATATAAAGATTAAAGTTTAAATTTGATCAGAAATTCCCGGGTCATCACAGTAAATTCTCAGATTATCAATTAGTTATGCATGATGGTCGAAGTTAAAACAATTTATCAATCACTTTTGTTTTCCCAAATTTAGCAGTAAAACTAAACCCCATAAGTTTTACATTTGATCAAATGGCGCCATCTAAAGATAGGAACAACTCAACAATCTCATATAGCGGTTTGGCACAAAACACGAGGCATCTGGCCCAAATCAAACTATGACAAGCAAAGATACTCCACAGATCGGACTAGACAAATCCAAAAGCCAACATGTTGAACTCATAAAACACTGATGAGGACATGAACATCCTCAAAAATGATGCACTCAGTGAGATGGATGAATCTCCGGTAAGGGCCAGAAGGCTGAACTTTAATTTCTCAGGATAGACAACTGGAGGAACTAGTAGAATCGGTTCAAGTCAGGAAGATAATGACATGATAGCAAGAATGATTACGGATGATGTGGAAACAAAAGTATTAGAAAAGTTAAGAATCATGTTCGGTGAAAAGCAACAGTCCATAAGGCAGCAAGCTGAGGTCGGATAAAAAAATGCCCAAGACAATACGTTTTGGATCTCTCCCGCCAATGAAAGTGAGAAAAGATGGAGTAACCACGAAATAAGCAAACACATGGTTGAATGAGCTGTTAGTGCAGGTGGAACTAGAGAAATACAAACACTCATTGTCACAACCAGTAGTCTAGGGAACAACATTGGAAAATCTATTCGTCGTGATTACTAGCAACAAGGCTAAAAATCCTGTGGAGCTGTCTGCCACCAGCCAGAAATTTTCAGACAAAAATGCCAACTATTTGCTCCTAGAAAAATTGGTATACCAATAACACTGGGGGTATATGGAGGCACCACGTGTCCAGACGATTTCTTACAACTCTTTGAGGGAGCTATCAAAACCCGGCATTGGAGCGACGAAGTAGCATGTCACCTATTCCCAACTGTGTTATTGTCAGCAGCAAGAGAATGGTTTTCCAAGTTTCCGGCAAGAGGAATCACAAGCTTCCCGAATATAAGGGAAATATTCCTCATGCAATACCAGCACAAGTGTAGGCACACGCTGACACACCTATATGTTCACGAGATACCCCAGTACCCAGGGGGAGAAGTTTGACGTATTTGTAACTAGATACATGTTCAAATTTCAGAAAATCAATGGGCTACCTGAAAGTAAACAAATATTAGGTTTCATTTCCTGCCTGGATAAGGAAGCAAACCCATCCTTGGTGGCGGAGCTACGCTAGAACATACCTATGACATTTGCTGAAGTAATACCGATTACCAGGCAATATTAGCAGTATGGGAAGGAGCGGCAGGCTAGCTACCACCGGGACGATAGAAGAAGGGAAGAAGAAAAAATGAGTGAAACTAGGAGCAGATATGATGAAAGCAGAAAAAGAATGGAAACCAGTCATCACAACAGTAAACAACACACCAGTTATGGAAACGGGTATGAAGGAAAAAAATCTGACAAAAGTTACAAGAAACTGTATGAAAAGCGTTAGTTGTTAGAAAGCTTAACCAAATCCCTCAAGAAATATTGATGACGGAACTAGTGAAAGCTAAATTTAACCCACCGGCACCAATGGAAGAGCGTGAAGGGCAGAAAAACGAAAAATAATGTGAATTTCATGTGGATACTAGTCACACAACAGACGAAAGCAAAGCCTTGATAAGAGAAACTGTAGCAAGGATAAAGGCAGGATATTTGAACCACATTTTGCTAGGCAAAAATTCAAGAAGCCAGATCCAAATAAAAACTTTTAGCTGGAAGAAGGATGAGGGAAGGAAGAAAGAAAAGGCGAAAGAAAAGGTAGTCATAAACATGATAAAAGTAAAAAGAAGGGAAGATGAGACGGAGAAAAAATCCTAGAAGGAAGTTCCAATAACTTTCCCTGCACTTCCGAGAGAAAAAATGTCATAACCCATCCTAAACCATAAGGACAAATATAATAACATATGATTTCATCGCGAGGTATTGACCTCTATATGCGCCATTTTTCAAAGAAAACTGCATTCGTTTTTACAATACAAACCACAACTTTTATTTAGAATACTAGGTTTAAACAACACAATAATGATTATCATTTAGCGATAATCTTAGCCTTACAAACTTTACATGTGATGATAACAATACGATTTCCAACATATTTTACATTACAAATCCTCCGATATGCAGTTTTATTTTTGACACAAATATGCATACTCCAGATCCTGTTTAAATTCAACATGATGCAGCGGAAGCTTTTAGTTATCACCTGAGAATAAACATGCTTAAAACGTCAACATAAAGTTGGTGAGATATAGGTTTAATGCCGGCAGCGTTATAAATATAGACCACAAGATTTTATATATAAACGTTTTAATAAAAATATTCTAAGTTGTTGAGCACTTGATAACCATACATAACATTTAATCAACGTCGCATATTCCCTTTATTATGAAATATTACTACACCGTACCAAGTGTAGTCACCGAAACGAGTACTGTGCAACCGTTGAATACTGGTCGTCCAGTCTGGTTGGGGTTGTCAGGCCCGATAGATCTATCAACAGGATTCACGTTTACAATACCTCATGTAAATAGTAGTTACCAAGTTACAGGGAAGTATGCTAGTGGTACAACTCAACGTAGAATATATATTTTTAATCACTTGTGTCCATAACGTAAATCATAAAATGCATGTATTCTCATCCCGAAATATTTAGAGTTTAAAAGTGGGACTATATACTCACTTTTGCCTTGAAGGTATTTAACTCGACTTGGTCTCCGATAGATATCACGAACCTAACCATATATATAATATATCAACATATTTTCTTTTCAAGTAATCGTTACACACACACACACACACACACACACATATATATATATATATATATATATATATATATATATATATATATATATATATATATATATATATATATATATATATACTTATAATACTTTTAATATTTTCTTGGTCCGTAGTTAGCAGTCCGATGTTAGTGGTCCACAATTAGTCGCTCAATAAAGTAAATAAAGACCCCATCGTATTCATATTGATCAGAATTAATCTTGACCCATGGTACCATGTTGTCAAATGACGTGTTGCGTACATAAAGTACCGTGTTGTCAAATGACGTGTTGCGTACAATCAAGAGGTCTTATGATTAATCTTCTCGTGTTGTTTACTGGTGGTCCTGAAATATATAAAATCAAATCATAAGTAATTATATATAAAATATCATATTAATTAGAAAAGATATGATTAATTTACTTTTTCTCCAAATATTTCCGTAGCTAAACTAGCTTCGGATACCCAATCTTGTTTTAGTCGTAGTTTCTTCATTACAACTCCGTTTTTGTTGGTTCAACTTGCTACTTCCTTGGATCGAGTCAAATTTTAAGAATATGAACTGTAAATACCTTGGTTTACATTCGGAATCACAGGTTATAGTTCAAACTTTAGGTGAATCTTATGAAAGTAATCATTTTTCCTCATAAAAACAACATCTGATGATCATTTTTATAAAAATACTTATACTTTGAATTAAACCATGAAATTTTTATGTGTTAACATATTCATAAGAAATATCATTTTTCCAGAACATGAACTTCCAATTCAAAGTTCAAGATGGTTTTTAATTATCCAACCCAAAACAGACCCCGGTTGCACTCCGACGACGTAGATTCAGTTTTTAAGATGTTCTTTGTAAAACCAAGTTATATCTTGTTAAGTTAGCATATCATTATGATATATTATAGGTCTTGTTTTAAAAGTTAAGTTAGAAGGATCTATTTAGTTTGCGAACAAGTTTGAAATCATTCAAACTATGTTCTTGTTGTTAAAATTTTACAACACAAAATAAGATAGCTATATAAATATGAATCGAATAAGGTTATGAATAAGGTTACTACCTCAAGTTACTTGGACAAAGTTACTGCAAAAGATAAGAAAAATCCTAGAACCAAAAGAGTGGTGGAGTGGGATTGAAAGATTGGAAGTAAACTTGTATTCTTGAAAGGATTATTGAAGTGTTCTTGTAAGGAATTTATTATGATGATTAAGGCTTGTTTTTGAAGCTAGATCTTCGTGGTTATTTGCTGAGATTGTGAAGAACACTTAAGGTTCCTAAGAGTGTATTTTTGGTTAGGGAAATAGGTAGTAAAAATTGAAGATGGATGGTGTATATATGGTGGTGATGGCGTGATTTAATGGGGAACAAGAACAAAATTTTGTGTTGTAATCTTGTGTAATTAGTCAACTAACTTCTAAATTCTAATTACCTCTTATCTAGGGCAGTATTAAAGGTGATTAGATGTTGATTTGATATGTATATACTAATAGTAAATAAGTATAGAAGCTGGGTATGATACGGGTACATATACTCTAGATATACTTGTAGAAATCTTGAGAAAACGGAACTAGAATTCAAATATAACTATCTTTTGTAAATATACTTATATTGTTTTATGTATAAAAGCCCTTTAAAAGTGATTAAATACATATCTATACGATACATGTATAAGCATTATAAGTTTTAAGTATTTATGTCAAAGAACGTTACGTATAGTTATCGTTTTGAAAACTTAAGTTAGTAGTTTCAAAATATACTTATAACTCATTGTTATTAGTACACAATGAGATGTTAAACCATCCTTAGATCATGTTAAATATATATAAATACATATATATATACATAAACGTATAATTATCGTATGTTATATAATTCGTGATATCATCGGCCAAATTGGATGGTCAAACGTTGTATAAAACTCTTTTAAAAAAAAATAAGTCTCAACAATTTAGATTGCTTATCATGTTGGTAAGGCTTAATTTATGTAAATATTAGTCTTATATGTATAAAACGATCGGAAAAATCCGGGTCGTTACAGTACCTACCCGTTAAATAAATTTCGTCCCGAAATTTTAAAGTTGTACCTATTTTGCGTTGTCGGGAAACAAATGTGGATACTTTTGTTTCATCTGATCCTCTCATTCCCAAGTAAACTCGGGACCCCTTCGAGCATTCCAACGAACCTTAACGATTGGTATGTTGCTCTGCTTGAGCCGTTTAACTTCACGGTCCATGATTTCGACTGGTTCTTCTATGAATTGTAGTTTCTCGTTGACTTGGATTTCTTCAAGAGGAATGGTGAGATCTTCCTTTGCAAGACATTTCTTAAGGTTTGAGACATGAAATGTATTATGTACTCCGGCGAGTTGTTGCGGTAACTCGAGTCGATAAGCTACCGGTCCGATGCGTTCGATGATCTTGAACGGGCCTACATATCTTGGGTTCAGTTTACCCCTTTTTCTAAAACGTATTACACCTTTCCAAGGTGACACCTTTAGCATAACCATGTCAACAATTAGAAACTCTAATGGTTTCCTTCGGACATCGGCGTAGCTATTTTGGCGACTACGGGCCGTTCTCAATCTCTCCTTGATTTGTACTATCTTCTCAGTCGTTTCGTGTATGATCTCGGGACCAGTTAATTGTCGATCTCCTACTTCATTCCAACAGATAGGGGATCTACACTTCCTTCCATACAGTGCTTCAAATGGTGCAGCTTTAATACTCGCATGATAACTATTATTATACGAGAATTCTGCTAATGGTAGATATTTATCCCATCCGTTTCCAAAATCGATCACACATGCCCTGAGCATGTCTTCAAGAGTTTGAATTGTTCTTGCACTCTGCCCGTCAGTTTGTGGATAATATGCGGTGCTCATATCCAAACGAGTTCCCAGGGCCTCCTGTAGTGAGTGCCAAAACTTTGATGTAAATCTACTATCATGATCGGATATAATGGAAATAGGTATTCCATGCCTTGAAATGTGTATGTATAATCGTAATAGTTTCTCCATTCTATCCGTTTCTTTTATAGGCAAGAAATGTGCAGATTTGGTGAGACGATCAACTATTACCCAAATGGTGTCATAACCCCAGGCAGTCTTAGGTAACTTTGTGATGAAATCCATGGTTATACCGTCCCACTTCCATTCTGAGATTTCTGGTTGTTGAAGTAACCCTGACGGCTTCTGGTGTTCTGCTTTGACTTTGGAACAAGTTAAACATTCCCCAACATATGTTGCAATGTCTGTCTTTAAATTAGGCCACCAATAATGCGTCTTAAGATCTTGGTACATCTTTCCAATTCCAGGATGTATCGAGTATCTTGTCTTATGCGCCTCATTCAATATCAACTTCCTTAATCCACCCAACTTCGGTACCCAAATACATTTTGCAAAATATCGAATTTCGTCTTCCCGTATAACGAGTTGCTTCTCATACTTCTTCATTATTTTATTTCCTATGTTTTCTTTAGTAACAGGTTCTCGTTGAGCCTCTTTGATTTGTGAGTTTAGATTCATGCGAATTTTTATGTTTATCGCTCGTACTCGAATTGGTTCCCGTTCCTTTCTGCTTAGAGCATCGGCCACTAAATTCGCTTTCCCGGGATGATAGCGAATCTCACAATCATAGTTGTTTATCAGCTCGACCCACCTACGTTGCCTCATGTTCAGTTGTTTCTGATCGAAAATATGTTGAAGGCTTTTATGATCGGTGAACACAGTGCATTTAACCCCATATAAGTAGTGTCTCCATATCTTCAATGCAAATACTACTGCTCCCAGTTCTAGATCATGCGTCGTATAATTTCGCTCGTGAATCTTCAATTGTCGGGATGTGTACGCAATAACTTTCTTTCGTTGCATAAGGACGCAACCAAAACCTTGTCGCAAAGCGTCACAATATATCTCAAAATCATCGTTCCCTTCAGGTAACGATAAAATAGGTGTTGTAGTCAACTTCTTCTTCAGTAATTAAAATGCACTCTCCTGCTCAGAAGTTCATTCATACTTCTTCCCTTTTTGCGTTAACGCTGTTAATGGTTTAGCTATTCGGGAAAAATCTTGAATAAACCTTCTATAATAACCGGCTAAACCCAAAAATTGGCGTATCTGCGTTGGTGTCTTAGGAGTCTCCCATTTTTCAATGGCCTCAATTTTAGCTGGATCAACCTGAATTCCCTTGCTACTAACAACGTAGCCAAGAAATTGCACTTCTTTCAACCAAAATTCACACTTAGAAAATTTGGCGTATACCTGTTCTTTTCTTAACAACTCTAATATCAACCTTAAATGCTGCTCATGCTCTTGCTCACTCTTGGAATAGATAAGAATATCGTCAATGAAAACGATAACAAACTTATCTAAATACGGACTATAAACTCGATTCATGAGGTCCATGAATACAGCTGGCGCATTTGTCAACCCAAACGGCATGACCAAAAATTCGTAATGACCATAACATGTCCGGAAGCAGTTTTCGGAATATCTTCTTCTTTGACACGTAGTTGATGATAGCCCGATCTTAAGTCGATTTTCGAGTACACACATGATCCTTGCAGTTGATCAAATAAGTCGTCAATTCTCGGTAGTGGATACAGGTTCTTGATAGTTAACTTATTTAATTCACGATAATCTATATACATCCTAAAAGATCCATCTTTCTTTTTAACAAATAAAATTGGAGCTCCCCACGGTGAAGTACTTGGTCGTATGAATCCACGGTCCAGTAATTCTTTTAACTGACTCTGAAGTTCTTTTAACTCGGACGGTGCAAGTCTATATGGAGCACGAGCAACCGGTGCAGCTCCTAGTACAAGATCTATTTGAAATTCTACAGACCTGAAAGGAGGTAGTCCCGGTAATTCTTCCAGAAATACATCGGGAAAGTCTCTTACTACATTTACATCGTTAATATTCTTCTCCTTTTCTTCAACTTTCTTTACATGTGCTAGGATGGCATAACATCCCTTTTCTAAGCACTTTCGAGCTTTCAAACAGCTAATGAGATTTAGATTTGGGTTACCTTTATCTCCGTAAATCATTATCATTGATTTATCCTTTCGAGGAATACGAATTGCCTTTTCAGCACACACCACTTCGACTCCTACTTTGGACATCCAGTCCATGCCGATAATTACGTCAAAACTTCCTAATTCTATGGGTATCAAATCAATCTTAAATGTTCCTCTGGCTAAATTTATTTTACAATCACGGCAAATTTTATCGGCTTTAATTAGTTTACCATTAGCTAACTCAATCATGTACTTAGCATCTAGAGGTAATGATGAACAATTCAATTTAGCGTAAAAGTCTCTACACACGTAACTTCTATCGGCACCAGTATCAAATATAATAGATGCTGATAAGTTATTAATGATAAACGTACCCGTAACAAGCTCCGGGTCTTCACACGCCTCTCTAGCATTAATAATAAATGCTCTTCCGCGTGCAGATCCGTTATTCTTCTCTGGATTCGGGCACTGGCTCTTATAATGACCCTGTTTCCCACACCCATAATGTAGTGACCCGAACTTTTCCATGTTTATATATATATTAAATGAAATTGTTATTTACATGATTAAGTGTTTCCAACATGTTAAGCAATCAAACTTGTTAAGACTTGATTAATTGAAATAGGTTTCATATAGACAATTGACCACCCATGTTGACCGGTGATTCACGAACGTTAAAACTTGTAAAAACTATACGATGACATATATATGGTTATATATATAGTTAACATGATTTTATTATAAGTATGTATCTCATTAGGTATTTTAACAATGAGTAATATACATAAAAATGAGACTATTAATTTAAGAAACTCGAAAACGACATATATATAACGATTATCGTTATAACAACGTCTTACTAGGTACATATGAATCATATTAAGATATTGATACACTTGGTTAATTATGTTAAATGATAAGTAAATATATTATTAAGTGTATTAATAATGAAATACATATGTAAAAATAAGACTACTAACTTAATGATTTCGAAACGAGACATATATGTAACGATTATCGTTGTAACGACATTTAACTGTATATATATCATACTAAGATATATTATATATCATAATATCATGATAATATAACAATTTAACATCTCATTTGTTATAATAAACAATGGGTTAACAACATTCAACAAGATCGTTAACCTAAAGGTTTCAAAACAACATTTACATGTAACGACTAACGATGACTTAACGACTCAGTTAAAATGTATATACATGTAGTGTTTTAATATGTATTCATACAATTTTGAAAGACTTCAAGAAACTTATCAAAATACTTCTACTTAACAAAAATACTTACAATTACATCCTCGTTCAGTTTCATCAACAATTCTACTCGTATGCACCCGTATTCGTACTCATACAATACACAGCTTTTAGATGTATGTACTATTGGTATATATACTCTAATGATCAGCTCTTAGCATCCCATGTGAGTCACCTAACACATGCGAGAACCATCATTTGGCAACTAGCATGAAATATCTCATAAAATTACAAAAATATGAGTAATCATTCATGACTTATTTACATGAAAACAAAATTACATATCCTTTATATCTAATCCATACACCAACGACCAAAAACACCTACAAACACTTTCATTCTTCAATTTTCTTCATCTAATTGATCTCTCTCAAGTTCTATCTTCAAGTTCTAAGTGTTCTTCATAAATTCCAAAAGTTCTAGTTTCATAAAATCAAGAATACTTCCAAGATTGCAAGTTTACTTCCAAGTTTTCTAAATCCATTCCAAGTAATCATCCAAGATCAAGAAACCTTTGTTACTTACAGTAGGTTATCTTTCTAATACAAGGTAATAATTATATTCAAACTTTAATTCAATTTCTATAACTATAACAATCTTATTTCGAGTGGAAATCTTACTTGAAATTGTTTTCGTGTCATGATTCTGCTTCAAGAACTTTCAAGCCATCCAAGGATCCTTTGAAGCTAGATCTATTTTTCTCATTTCCAGTAGGTTTATCCAAGGAACTTAAGGTAGCAATGATGTTCATAACATCATTCGATTCATACATATAAAGCTATCTTATTCGAAGGTTTAAACTTGTAATCACTAGAACATAGTTTAGTTAATTCTAAACTTGTTCGCAAATAAAAGTTAATCCTTATAACTTGACTTTTAAAATCAACTAAACACATGTTCTATATCTATATTATATGCTAACTTAATGATTTAAAGCCTGGAAACACGAAAAACACCGTAAAACCGGATTTACGCCGTCGTAGTAACACCGCGGGCTGTTTTGGGTTAGTTAATTAAAAACTATGATAAACTTTGATTTAAAAGTTGTTATTCTGGGAAAATGATTTTTATTATGAACATGAAACTATATCCAAAAATTATGGTTAAACTCAAAGTGGAAGTATGTTTTCTAAAATGGTCATCTAGACGTCGTTCTTTCGACTGAAATGACTACCTTTACAAAAACGACTTGTAACTTATTTTTCTGACTATAAACCTATACTTTTTCTGTTTAGATTCATAAAATAGAGTTCAATATAAAACCATAGCAATTTGATTCACTCAAAACGGATTTAAAATGAAGAAGTTATGGGTAAAACAAAATTGGATAATTTTTCTCATTTTAGCTACGTGAAAATTGGTAACAAATCTATTCCAACCATAACTTAATCAACTTGTATTGTATATTTTGTAATCTTGAGATACCATAGACACGTATACAATGTTTCGACCTATCATGTCGACACATCTATATATATTTCGGAACAACCATAGACAATCTATATGTGAATGTTGAA
Source organism: Rutidosis leptorrhynchoides (assembly GCF_046630445.1). NCBI lineage: Eukaryota > Viridiplantae > Streptophyta > Magnoliopsida > Asterales > Asteraceae > Rutidosis > Rutidosis leptorrhynchoides. The sequence continues at coordinate 371,074,940 of NC_092343.1, read as the reverse complement.
GTTAGCTATACAGGGTTGAGGTTGATTCCAAAATATATATAGTTTGAGTTGTGATCAATACTGAGATACGTATACACTGGGTCGTGGATTGATTCAAGATAATATTTATCGATTTATTTCTGTACATCTAACTGTGGACAACTAGTTGTAGGTTACTAACGAGGACAGCTGACTTAATAAACTTAAAACATCAAAATATATTAAAAGTGTTGTAAATATATTTTGAACATACTTTGATATATATGTATATATTGTTATAGGTTCGTGAATCAACCAGTGGCCAAGTCTTACTTCCCGACGAAGTAAAAATATGTGAAAGTGAGTTATAGTCCCACTTTTAAAATCTAATATTTTTGGGATGAGAATACATGCAGGTTTTATAAATGATTTACAAAATAGAGACAAGTACGTGAAACTACATTCTATGGTTGAATTATCGAAATCGAATATGCCCCTTTTTATTAAGTCTGGTAATCTAAGAATTAGGGAACAGACACCCTAATTGACGCGAATCCTAAAGATAGATCTATTGGGCCTAACAAACCCATCCAAAGTACCGGATGCTTTAGTACTTCGAAATTTATATCATATCCGAAGGGTGTCCCGGAATGATGGGGATATTCTTATATATGCATCTTGTTAATGTCGGCTACCAGGTGTTCACCATATGAATAATTTTTATTTCTATGTATGGGATGTGTATTGAAATATGAAATCTTGTGGTCTATTGTTATGATTTGATATATATAGGTTAAACCTATAACTCACCAAAATTTTTGTTGACGTTTAAAACATGTTTATTCTCAGGTGAATACTAAGAGCTTCCGCTGTTGCATAATAAAATAAGGACAAGATTTGGAGTCCATGTTTGTATGATATTGTGTAAAAACTGCATTCAAGAAACTGATTTCGATGTAACATATTTGTATTGTAAACCATTATGTAATGGTCGTGTGTAAACAGGATATTTTAGATTATCATTATTTGATAATTTACATAAAGTTTTTTAAACCTTTATTTATGAAATAAAGGTTATGGTTTGTTTTAAAAATAAATGCAGTCTTTGAAAAACGTCTCATATAGAGGTCAAAACCTCGCAACGAAATCAATTAATATGGAACGTTTTTAATCAATAAGAACGGGACATTTTAGTTGGTATCCGAGCGTTGGTCTTAGAGAACCAGAAATTTGCATTAGTGTGTCTTATCGAGTTTGTTAGGATGCATTAGTGAATCTGGACTTCGACCGTGTTTTCTTAAAAAATGATTGCTTAACATTTTTGTTGGAAACTATATATTATTAACATGTATATATTATGTGATATATTAATCTCTTAACATGTTTGATATTGTGTGATAGATGTCTACCTCTAGCACAAATCCCATTGACTCACCTAATAATAACGAAGAGTCGAATATATATTGGACTGATTCACAAGTTCCCGAAGAAGAACCGGAAAAAGAATCAGAACCAGAAGAGGAGGAACCGGAGGAGGAAATAGAACCGGTGGGGGAAATAATAAAACGGTTAAGTAAAAGAAAATCCTCAACCAACCGACCAAGTTTAATTATGGTCAATGGTGTTTCCGCCAAGGAAGCAAAATATTGGGAGGATTACCAATTCTCCGATGAATCAGATTCCGACGAGAATTCCGATGATGTTATAGAAATTACCCCAACTGAATTTAAAAAGGCAAAGAAAAATAATAAGGGAAAGGGCATAAAAATAGAGAAATCTAATTCCAACCCCGATGAACTTTATATGTATCGTCAACCCCCGAAGCCCTTAAGTTGTAACAATGACCCGGGAACCTCTAAACCACCAGGTTTTTCTAAACCGTTGTGGAAAACGACAGCTCGTATTAGGGGAACATCATATATCCCTAGAAACTTGGCAAAACGAACCAAAATCGAAGAAGAAGAAACGAGCGAGTCGGAATAAGATAGTTGTATTCGTGTGATGTAATATATGTAATATAGTGTGCTTATGCTTTATGATATATGTAAAAATTGCTTGTATTAATAAGTATTTTTTTTATGAATCTAACTCTTGTCTATTTTACAGTATAAAAACACAAAATGGATAGACAACCCAATATTTTAAGAGACCTACCCGGAGACATGATTGAAGAAATCTTGTCTAGAGTCGGTCAGAATTCTTCGGCACAACTATTTACGGCGAAATCAGTTTGTAAGACATTCGAAGAACGTTCCAAGAATGTCTTGGTTTATAAGAGACTTTCGTTTGAAAGATGGGGATATCACATTGGGAAACCCATAAGTTACGATGTGTTTACTTTGACGCATATATTGCGGGGAACCCAAATGCTATTTTACGCAACGGGTTAAGAAATTATTTTGACTCAATGTATCCGAATATAGGACTTCATGATTTAGAAAAAGCGGCTAACATGCAACATAAAGAAGCATGCTATGCTTACGGGTTAATAATGTTCGCTTCTCACCAAAGTGAGAAAAAGAACATCGGGCTACAACTATTAAACAAAACGTTCCCACAAGTGACGGAGTCGGTAATTGGGGTAAGAAATGAGGTTTTTAGGTTATTATGAGACTGTTGGTCATTACGTAACCCTCGTCCCTTTGACGACGTTACAACACGCCGTCTTATCAACGGCCATAACGGTTATGTTCCACAAGACCAAGGATGGGAAGTAGTCTTAGTAAAATCAGAATGCACGACTTATTTCTGGACGTATGAATTACGTGTCTTTATTGCCTTGGCTGAACGACTTGTGTACTAGCTAGAATTATCTTGACAGCTATCTTGTATCAAAGTTATTGTGTACTATATTTCATGCTTTATGTAAAATAAGCGGTATTGTAAGTTTGTAAAATATTGAATAAAAGTTTGAACGCAAAATATTATTATAATCAGTTTTTCATATAGAATTGTAGTAGTTGAATTGTATATTAGCTACTAAGTATGAACTTAACGGGTAGGTACTACCCGAATTTAAAATTATAAAACGCTAATATGAAGAAAAAGCTTTTATAAATGAGTTCATATTATGCTACGAAATACTATTAACTACTCTTAATATTCTGTATGATTAACTTGTTCCATTTGACTATTTTGAATGAAATGGCACCGACTACTCGACACACCGTGAATATGAATGAAGAGGAATTCCGTACTTTTCTAGCTTCAAACATAGCCGCAGTACAGGCTGCGCTACATACCAACAATAACCTTGGATCTAGCAGTACAGGAAATCGTGTAGAATGCACCTACAAAGAATTCACTGCCAGCAAACCTTTGGAATTTGATGGAACCGAAGGACCGATCGGATTGAAACGGTGGACCGAGAAGGTCGAATCGGTGTTTGCCATAAGTAAGTGTACTGAAGAGGACAAAGTGAAGTACGCTACGCATACCTTCAAAAGGTTCTGCATTAACATGGTGGAATACCTATCTAGAGCAAGTGGGACAAGATGATGCGTACGCACTACCGTGGTCAGCATTCAAGCACTTGATGAACGAGAAGTACCGTCCCAGAACCGAGGTCAATAAGCTCAAGATAGAACTTAGAGGGTTACGAACCCAAGGATTTGATATTACCACGTACGAAAGACGATTCACAGAATTGTGCCTATTGTGTCCGGGAGCGTTGGAAGATGAGGAAGAGAAGATCGACGCGTTTGTGAAAGGATTACTGGAAAGAATCCAAGAAGATATAAGTTCACACGAGCCCGCCTCCATACAACAGGCATGTAGAATGGCTCATAAACTAGTGAACCAGATTGAGGAAAGAATTACAGAACAGACGGCTGAAGAGTCCAATGTGAAGTAAGTCAAAAGAAAGTGGGAGGAAAACAGTGATAAGAATCACCAATACAACAACAACAGCAATTACAATAATAATCGCAACAATTATCCCAACAATCGCAACATCAATCGCAACTACAACAAACGGCCCAACAACAACAACAACAACAACAACAACAACAACAACAACAACAACAACAACAACAACAACAACAACAACAACAACAACAACAACAACAGCAACTACAACAATCATCCCAACAACAATAACAACCACAACAACAACAACAATCAGAAGCAGCTATGCCAAAGGTGTGAAAAGTATCACTCGGGGTTCTGCACCAAATTTTGCAACAAGTGTAAAAGAAATGGTCATAGCGTGGTGAAGTGTGAGGTCTACGGACCAGGGGTTAACAGAACGAAAGGAACAAATGGTGTCTGAACGAGTAATGGCGGAGCAAGTAGTGTCCGAGCAAGTTATGCCAATGTAGTTTGTTATAAATGTGGAAAACCGGGCCACATTATTAGAAATTGCCCGAACCAGGAGAACACGAATGGACAAGGCCGCGGAAGAGTTTTCAATATTAATGCGGCAGAGGCACAGGAAGACCCGGAGCTTGTTACGGGTACGTTTCTTATTGACAATAAATCTGCTTACGTTTTATTTGATTCGGGTGCGGATAGAAGCTATATGAGTAGAGATTTTTGTGCTAAATTAAGTTATCCATTGACGCCATTGGATAGTAAATTTTTACTCGAATTAGCAAACGGTAAATTAATTTCGGCAGATAATATATGCCGGAATCGAGAAATTAAACTGGGTAGCGAAATATTTAAGATTGATTTGATACCAGTAGAGTTAGGGAGTTTTGATGTAATAGTTGGCATGGACTGGTTGAAGAAGGTGAAAGCAGAGATCGTATGTTATAAAAATGCAATTCGCATTGTACGAGAAGAAGGAGAACCCTTAATGGTGTACGGAGAAAAGGGCAACATGAAGCTACATCTTATTAGTAATTTGAAGGCACAAAAACTAATAAGAAAAGGTTGCTATGCTGTTCTAGCACATGTCGAGAAAGTACAAACTGAAGAAAAGAGCATCAATGATGTTCCCGTCGCAAAAGAATTTCCCAATGTATTTCCGAAAGAATTACCGGGACTACCTCCACATCGATTTGTTGAATTTCAAATAGATCTTGTACCAGGAGCTGCACCAATAGCTCATGCTCCTTATAGACTCGCACCCAGCGAGATGAAAGAACTGCAAGGCCAACTGCAAGAACTATTAGAACGTGGTTTCATTCAACCAAGCACATCACCATGGGGAGCTCCTGTTTTGTTTTTCAAGAAGAAGGATGGTACATTTAGGTTGTGTATTGACTACAGAGAGTTGAACAAACTTACCATCAAAAACCGTTATCCACTGCCGAAAATTGACGACTTATTTAATCAACTACAAGGCTCGTCGGTTTATTCGAAGATCGATTTACGTTCTGGATATCATCAAATGCGAGTAAAGGAGGATGATATTCCAAAAACTACTTTTAGGACGCGTTATGGTCATTACGAGTTTATGGTTATGCCGTTTGGATTGACTAACGCACCAGCTATGTTCATGGACCTTATGAACCGAGTGTGTGGGCCATATCTTGATAAGTTTGTCATTGTTTTCATCGATGACATACTTATTTACTCAAAGATTGATCAAGAGCATGAAGAAAATTTTAGAAAAGTGCTAGAAGTATTGAGGAAAGAAAAACTGTACGCTAAGTTTTCAAAGTGTGCATTTTGGTTGGAAGAAGTTCAATTCCTCGGTCACATAGTGAACAAAGAAGGTATCCAGGTGGACCCGGCAAAGATCGAAACCGTTGAAAAGTGGGAAACCCCAAAAACTCCGAAGCATATACGTCAATTTTTAGGATTGGCTGGTTACTACAGAAGATTCATCCAAGATTTCTCCAAAATAGCAAAACCCTTGACTGCATTAACGTATAAAGGGAAGAAATTTGAATGGAAGGATGAACAAGAGAAGGCGTTTCAATTATTGAAGAAAAAGCTAACTACGGCACCTATATTGTCATTGCCTGAAGGGAATGATGATTTTGTGATTTATTGTGACGCATCAAAGCAAGGTCTCGGTTGTGTATTAATGCAACGGACGAAGGTGATTGCTTATGCGTCTAGACAATTGAAGATTCACGAGCAAAATTATACGACACAGGATTTGGAATTAGGCACGGTTGTTTTTGCATTAAAGACTTGGAGGCACTACTTATATGGGGTCAAAAGTATTATATATACCGACCACAAAAGTCTTCAACACATATTTAATCAGAAACAACTGAATATGAGGCAGCGTAGGTGGATTGAATTGTTGAATGATTACGACTTTGAGATTCGTTACCACCCGGGGAAGGCAAATGTGGTAGCCGACGCCTTGAGCAGAAAGGACAGAGAACCCATTCGAGTAAAATCTATGAATATAATGATTCACACTAATCTTACTACTCAAATAAAGGAGGCGCAACAAGGAGTTTTAAAAGAGGGAAATTTAAAGGATGAAATACCCAAAGGATCGGAGAAGCATCTTAATATTAGGGAAGACGAAACCCGGTATAGGGCTGAAAGAATTTGGGTACCAAAATTTGGAGATATGAGAGAAATGGTACTTAGAGAAGCTCATAAAACCAGATACTCAATACATCCTGAAACGGGGAAGATGTACAAGGATCTTAAGAAACATTTTTGGTGGCCGGGTATGAAAGCCGATGTTGCTAAATGTAGTGACCCGAACTTTTCCATGTTTATATATATTAATTGAGATTGATATTTACATGATTAAATGTTTCCAACATGTTAAGCAATCAAACTTGTTAAGACTTGATTAATTTGAAATATGTTTCATATAGACAATTGACCACCCAAGTTGACCGGCGATTCACGAACGTTAAAACTTGTAAAAATGACATGACGATATATATATGGATATACATATGGTTAACACGAGATTATGATAAGTAAGTATCTCCATAAGTATATTAACAATGAGTTATATACATATAAACAAGACTACTAACTTAAGGATTTCGAAACGAGACATATATGTAACGATTATCGTTGTAACGACATTTAAATGTATATATATCATATTAAGATATATTAATATATCATAATATCATGATAATATAATAATTTAACATCTCATTAGATATAATAAATAATGGGTTAACAACATTAATTGAGATTGTTAACTTAAAGGTTTCAAAACAACACTTACATGTAACGACTAACGATGACTTAACGACTCAGTTAAAATGTATATACATGTAGTGTATTTAGATGTATTAAAATACTTTTGGAAGACTTCAAGACATATATCAAAACACTCATACTTAACGAAAATGGTTACAGTTACTTTCCCATTCTTTTCTTTCATCAAGAATTCTAGTCGTATTCTTACCCGTATTATACACAGCTTCAAAACGTACTTACTATGGGTATATACCAATAGGAACTAGCATGGGATTCCACTCTTGATTATGTCATGTATGACTAATCAATTATAACTTCTACCATGAGCTAGTCAACTAACTAGAACTCCTTTTAACCCCACTCACCACTCACCAATTACCACTCATCATTCACTCCATTTCACTTCCAATTCTCTTTCTAATTCTCTCTCAACACACACACACTATTATGAACGTATTTTTACAGTAGTTAATCATCGTCTTCATCAAAAATCACTTCAAGAATCAAGCTATAATCATCATAGGAAGAACACTTCAAGAACACTTCAAAAATCCCTTCAAGTTTACTAATTTACTTCCAAGCTTTCTAATCCATTCCAAGTAATCATCTAAGATCAAGAAACCTTTGTTATATACAGTAGGTTATCTTTCTTATTCAATGTAATATTCATATTCAAACTTTGATTCAATTTCTATAACTATAAACTATCTTAATTCGAGTAAAAATCTTACTTGAACTTGTTTTTGTGTCATGATCCTACTTCAAGAACTTTCAAGCCATCCAAGATCCTTTGAAGCTAGATCATTTCTTGTCACTTCCAGTAGGTTTACCTACTAAACTTTAGGTAGTAATGATGTTCATAACATCATTCGATTCATATATATAAAACTATCTTATTCGAAGGTTTAAACTCGTAATCACTAGAACATAGTTTAGTTAATTCTAAACTTGTTCGCAAACAAAAGTTAATCCTTCTAACTTGACTTTTAAAATTAACTAAACACATGTTCTATATCTATATGATATGCTAACTTAATGATTTAAAACCTGGAAACACGAAAAACACCGTAAAACCGGATTTACGCCGTCATAGTAACACCGCGGGCTGTTTTGGGTTAGTTAATTAAAAATTATGATAAACTTTGATTTAAAAGTTGTTATTCTGAGAAAATTATTTTTATTATGAACATGAAAATATATCCAAAAATTATGGTTAAACTCAAAGTGGAAGTATGTTTTCTAAAATGGTCATCTAGACGTCGTTCTTTCGACTGAAATGACTACCTTTGCAAAAATGACTTGTAACTTATTTTTCCGACTATAAACCTATACTTTTTCTATTTAGATTCATAAAATAGATTTCAATATGAAACCATAGCAATTTGATTCACTCAAAACGGATTTAAAATGAAGAAGTTATGGGTAAAACAAGATTGGATAATTTTTCTCATTTTAGCTACGTGAAAATTGGTAACAAATCTATTCCAACCATAACTTAATCAACTTGTATTGTATATTATGTAATCTTGAGATACCATAGACACGTATACAATGTTTCGACCTATCATGTCGACACATCTATATATATTTCGGAACAACCATAGACACTCTATATGTGAATGTTGGAGTTAGCTATACAGGGTTGAGGTTGATTCCAAAATATGTATAGTTTGAGTTGTGATCAATACTGAGATACGTATATACTGGGTTGTGGATTGATTCAAGATAATATTTATCGATTTATTTCTGTATATCTAACTGTGGACAACTAGTTGTAGGTTACTAACGAGGACAGCTGACTTAATAAACTTAAAACATCAAAATATATTAAAAGTGTTGTAAATATATTTTGAACATACTTTGATATATATGTATATATTGTTATAGGTTCGTGAATCAACCAGTGGCCAAGTCTTACTTCCCGACGAAGTAAAAATCTGTGAAAGTGAGTTATAGTCCCACTTTTAAAAATCTAATATTTTTGGGATGAGAATACATGCAGGTTTTATAAATGATTTACAAAATAGACACAAGTACGTGAAACTACATTCTATGGTTGAATTATCGAAATCGAATATGCCCCTTTTTATTAAGTCTGGTAATCTAAGAATTAGGGAACAGACACCCTAATTGACGCGAATCCTAAAGATAGATCTATTGGGCCTAACAAACCCCATCCAAAGTACCGGATGCTTTAGTACTTCGATGGGGTTTGTTAGGCCCAATAGATCTATCTTTAGGATTCGCGTCAATTAGGGTGTCTGTTCCCTAATTCTTAGATTACCAGACTTAATAAAAAGGGGCATATTTGATTTCGATAATTCAACCATAGAATGTAGTTTCACGTACTTGTGTCTATTTTGTAAATCATTTATAAAACCTGCATGTATTCTCATCCCAAAAATATTAGATTTTAAAAGTGGGACTATAACTCACTTTCACAGATTTTTACTTCGTCGGGAAGTAAGACTTGGCCACTGGTTGATTCACGAACCTATAACAATATATACATATATATCAAAGTATGTTCAAAATATATTTACAACACTTTTAATATATTTTGATATTTTAAGTTTATTAAGTCAGCTGTCCTCGTTAGTAACCTACAACTAGTTGTCCACAGTTAGATGTACAGAAATAAATCGATAAATATTATCTTGAATCAATCCACGACCCAGTGTATACGTATCTCAGTATTGATCACAACTCAAACTATATATATTTTGGAATCAACCTCAACCCTGTATAGCTAACTCCAACATTCACATATAGAGTGTCTATGGTTGTTCCGAAATATATATAGATGTGTCGACATGATAGGTCGAAACATTGTATACGTGTCTATGGTATCTCAAGATTACATAATATATAATACAAGTTGATTAAGTTATGGTTGGAATAGATTTGTTACCAATTTTCACGTAGCTAAAATGAGAAAAATTATCCAATCTTGTTTTACCCATAACTTCTTCATTTTAAATCCGTTTTGAGTGAATCAAATTTCTATGGTTTCATATTGAACTCTATTTTATGAATCTAAACAAAAAAAATATAGGTTTCTAGTCGGAAAAATAAGTTACAAGTCGTTTTTGTAAAGGTAGTCATTTCAGTCGAAAGAACGACGTCTAGATGACCATTTTAGAAAACATACTTCCACTTTGAGTTTAACCATAATTTTTGGATATAGTTTCATGTTCATAATAAAAATCATTTTCTCAGAATAACAACTTTTAAATCAAAGTTTATCATAGTTTTTAATTAACTAACCCAAAACAGCCCGCGGTGTTACTACGACGGCGTAAATCCGGTTTTACGGTGTTTTTCGTGTTTCCAGGTTTTAAATCATTAAGTTAGCATATCATATAGATATAGAACATGTGTTTAGTTGATTTTAAAAGTCAAGTTAGAAGGATTAACTTTTGTTTGCGACCAAGTTTAGAATTAACTAAACTATGTTCTAGTGATTACAAGTTTAAACCTTCGAATAAGATAGCTTTATATGTATGAATCGAATGATGTTATGAACATCATTACTACCTTAAGTTCCTTGGATGAACCTACTGGAAAAGAGAAAAATGGATCTAGCTTCAATGGATCCTTGGATGGCTCAAAGTTCTTGAAGCAAAATCATGACACGAAAACAAGTTCAAGTAAGATCATCACTTGAAATAAGATTGTTATAGTTATAGAAATTGAACCAAAGTTTGAATATGATTATTACCTTGTATTAGAATGATAACCTAATGTAAGAAACAAAGATTTCTTGAGGTTGGATGATCACCTTACAAGATTGGAAATGAGCTAGCAAACTTGAAAGTATTCTTGATTTTATGAAACTAGAACTTTTGGAATTTATGAAGAACACTTAGAACTTGAAGATAGAACTTGAGAGAGTTCAATTAGATGAAGAAAATTGAAGAATAAAAGTGTTTGTAGGTGTTTTTGGTCGTTGGTGTATGGATTAGATATAAAGGATATGTAATTTTGTTTTCATGTAAATAAGTCATGAATGATTACTCATATTTTTGTAATCTTATGAGATATTTCATGCTAGTTGCCAAATGATGGTTCCCACATGTGTTAGGTGACTCACATGGGCTGCTAAGAGCTGATCATTGGAGTGTATATACCAATAGTACATACATCTAAAAGCTGTGTATTGTACGAGTACGAATACGGGTGCATACGAGTAGAATTGTTGATGAAACTGAACGAGAATGTAATTGTAAGCATTTTTGTTAAGTAGAAGTATTTTGATAAGTTTATTGAAGTCTTTCAAAAGTGTATAAATACATATTAAAACACTACATGTATATACATTTTAACTGAGTCGTTAAGTCATCGTTAGTCGTTACATGTAAGTGTTGTTTTGAAACCTTTAGGTTAACGATCTTGTTAAATGTTGTTAACCCAATGTTTATAATATCAAAAGAGATTTTAAATTATTATATTATCATGATATTATGATGTACGAATATCTCTTAATATGATATATATACATTAAATGTCGTTACAACGATAAACGTTACATATATGTCTCGTTTCAAAATGATTAAGTTAGTAGTCTTGTTTTTACATATGTAGTTCATTGTTAATATAATTAATGATATGTTTAATTATCATAATATCATGTTAACTATATATATAACCATATATATGTCATCATATAGTTTTTTTTACAAGTTTTAACGTTCGTGAATCACCGGTCAACTTGGGTGGTCAATTGTCTATATGAAACCTATTTCAATTAATCAAGTCTTAAAAAGTTTGATTGCTTAACATGTTGGAAACATTTAATCATGTAAACATCAATCTCAATTAATATATATAAACATGGAAAAGTTCGGGTCACTACAGTACCTACCCGTTAAATAAATTTCGTCCCGAAATTTTAAGCTGTTGAAGGTGTTGACGAATCTTTTGGAAATAGATGCGGGTATTTCTTCTTCATCTGATCTTCACACTCCCAGGTGAACTCGGGTCCTCTACGAGCATTCCATCGAACCTTAACAATTGGTATCTTGTTTTGCTTAAGTCTTTTAACCTCACGATCCATTATTTCGACGGGTTCTTCGATGAATTGGAGTTTTTCGTTGATTTGGATTTCATCTAACGGAATAGTGAGATCTTCTTTAGCAAAACATTTCTTCAAATTCGAGACGTGGAAAGTGTTATGTACAGCCGCGAGTTGTTGAGGTAACTCAAGTCGGTAAGCTACTGGTCCGACACGATCAATAATCTTGAATGGTCCAATATACCTTGGATTTAATTTCCCTCGTTTACCAAATCGAACAACACCTTTCCAAGGTGAAACTTTAAACATGACCATCTCTCCAATTTCAAATTCTATATCTTTTCTTTTAATGTCAGCGTAGCTCTTTTGTCGACTTTGGGCGGTTTTCAACCGTTGTTGAATTTGGATGATCTTCTCGGTAGTTTCTTGTATAATCTCCGGACCCGTAATCTGTCTATCCCCCACCTCACTCCAACAAATCGGAGACCTGCACTTTCTACCGTAAAGTGCTTCAAACGGCGCCATCTCAATGCTTGAATGGTAGCTGTTGTTGTAGGAAAATTCTGCTAACGGTAGATGTCGATCCCAACTGTTTCCGAAATCAATAACACATGCTCGTAGCATGTCTTCAAGCGTTTGTATCGTCCTTTCGCTCTGCCCATCAGTTTGTGGATGATAGGCAGTACTCATGTCTAGACGAGTTCCTAATGCTTGCTGTAATGTCTGCCAGAATCTTGAAATAAATCTGCCATCCCTATCAGAGATAATAGAGATTGGTATTCCATGTCTGGAGACGACTTCCTTCAAATACAGTCGTGCTAACTTCTCCATCTTGTCATCTTCTCTTATTGGTAGGAAGTGTGCTGATTTGGTGAGACGATCAACTATTACCCAAATAGTATCAAAACCACTTGCAGTCCTTGGCAATTTAGTGATGAAATCCATGGTAATGTTTTCCCATTTCCATTCCGGGATTTCGGGTTGTTGAAGTAGACCTGATGGTTTCTGATGCTCAGCTTTGACCTTAGAACACGTCAAACATTCTCCTACGTATTTAGCAACATCGGCTTTCATACCCGGCCACCAAAAATGTTTCTTGAGATCCTTGTACATCTTCCCCGTTCCAGGATGTATTGAGTATCTGGTTTTATGAGCTTCTCTAAGTACCATTTCTCTCATATCTCCAAATTTTGGTACCCAAATCCTTTCAGCCCTATACCGGGTTCCGTCTTCCCGAATATTAAGATGCTTCTCCGATCCTTTGGGTATTTCATCCTTTAAATTTCCCTCTTTTAAAACTCCTTGTTGCGCCTCCTTTATTTGAGTAGTAATGTTATTATGAATCATTATATTCATAGATTTTACTCGAATGGGTTCTCTATCCTTCCTGCTCAAGGCATCGGCTACCACATTTGCCTTCCCCGGGTGGTAACGAATCTCAAAATCGTAATCATTCAATAATTCAATCCACCTACGCTGCCTCATATTCAGTTGTTTCTGATTAAATATGTGTTGAAGACTTTTGTGGTCGGTATATATAATACTTTTGACCCCATATAAGTAGTGCCTCCAAGTCTTTAATGCAAAAACAACCGCGCCTAATTCCAAATCATGCGTCGTATAATTTTGTTCGTGAATCTTCAATTGTCTAGACGCATAAGCAATCACCTTCGTTCGTTGCATTAATACACAACCGAGACCTTGCTTTGATGCGTCACAATAAATCACAAAATCATCATTCCCTTCAGGCAATGACAATATAGGTGCCGTAGTTAGCTTTTTCTTCAATAACTGAAACGCTTTCTCTTGTTCATCATTCCATTCAAATTTCTTCCCTTTATGCGTTAATGCAGTCAAGGGTTTTGCTATTCTGGAAAAGTCTTGGATGAACCTTCTGTAGTAGCCAGCTAGTCCTAAAAACTGGCGTATGTGTTTCGGAGTTTTCGGGGTTTCCCACTTTTCAACAGTTTCTATCTTTGCCGGATCCACCTTAATACCTTCTTTGTTCACTATGTGACCGAGGAATTGAACTTCTTCCAACCAAAATGCACACTTTGAAAACTTAGCGTACAATTCTTCCTTCCTCAATACTTCTAACACCTTTCTCAAATGTTCACCGTGTTCTTGGTCATTCTTTGAGTAAATAAGTATGTCATCAATGAAAACAATGACAAACTTGTCAAGGTATGGTCCACACACTCGGTTCATAAGGTCCATGAACACAGCTGGTGCATTAGTTAAACCAAACGGCATGACCATAAACTCGTAATGACCGTAACGTGTTCTGAAAGCAGTCTTTGGAATATCATCTTCTTTCACCCGCATTTGATGATACCCGGAACGTAAGTCAATCTTTGAATAAACAGACGAGCCTTGTAGTTGATCAAATAAGTCGTCGATTCTCGGTAGTGGGTAGCGGTTCTTGATGGTAAGTTTGTTCAACTCTCGGTAGTCGATACACAACCTGAATGTACCATCTTTCTTCTTGACAAACAAAACAGGAGCTCCCCACGGTGATGTGCTTGGTCGAATGAAACCACGCTCTAAAAGTTCTTGTAATTGGCTTTGCAGTTCTTTCATCTCGCTGGGTGCGAGTCTGTAAGGAGCACGAGCTATTGGTGCAGCTCCTGGTACAAGATCTATTTGAAATTCAACGGATCGATGTGGGGGTAATCCCGGTAATTCTTTCGGAAATACATCGGGAAATTCTTTTGCAATGGAAACATCATTGATGCTCTTTTCTTCAGTTTGTACTTTCTCGACGTGTGCTAGAACAGCATAGCAACCTTTTCTTATTAGTTTTTGTGCCTTCAAATTACTAATAAGATGTAGCTTCGTGTTGCCCTTTTCTCCGTACACCATTAAGGGTTTTCCTTTTTCTCGTATAATGCGAATTGCATTTTTGTAACAAACGATCTCCGCTTTCACTTCTTTCAACCAGTCCATACCTTTTATCACATCAAAACTCCCTAACTCTACTGGTATCAAATCAATCTTAAATGTTTCGCTAACCAGTTTAATTTCTCGATTCCGACATATATTATCTGCTGAAATTAATTTACCATTTGCTAATTCGAGTAAAAATTTACTATCCAAAGGCGTCAATGGACAACTTAATTTAGCACAAAAATCTCTACTCATATAGCTTCTATCCGCACCCGAATCAAATAAAACGTAAGCAGATTTATTGTCAATAAGAAACGTACCCGTAACAAGCTCCGGGTCTTCCTGTGCCTCTACCGCATTAATATTGAAAACTCTTCCACGGCCTTGTCCATTCGTGTTCTCCTGGTTCGGGCAATTTCTAATAATGTGGCCTGGTTTTCCACATTTATAACAAACTACATTGGCATAACTTGCTCCGACACTACTTGCTCCGCCATTACTCGTTCCGACACCATTTGTTCCTTTCGTTCTATTAACCCCTGGTCCGTAGACCTCACACTTCGCCGCGCTATGACCATTTCTTTTACACTTGTTGCAAAATTTGGTGCAGAACCCCGAGTGATTCTTTTCACACCTTTGGCATAGTTGCTTCTGATTGTTGTTGTTGTTGCGGTTATTATTGTTGTTGGGATGATTGTTGTAGTTGCTGTTGTTGTTGTTGTTGTTGTTGTTGTTGTTGGGCCGTTTGTTGTAGTTGCGATTGATGTTGCGATTGTTGGGATAATTGTTGCGATTATTGTTGTAATTGCTGTTGTTATTGTATTGGTGATTCTTATCACCGTTTTCCTCCCACTTTCTTTTGACTTGCTTCACATTGGCCTCTTCAGCAGTCTGTTCTTTAATTCTTTCTTCAATCTGGTTCACTAGTTTGTGAGCCATTCTACATGCCTGTTGTATGGAGGCGGGCTCGTGTGAACTTATATCTTCTTGGATTCTTTCCGGTAATCCTTTCACAAACGCGTCGATCTTCTCTTCCTCATCTTCGAATGCTCCCGGACACAATAGGCACAATTCTGTGAATCGTCTTTCGTACGTGGTAATATCAAATCCTTGGGTTCGTAACCCTCTAAGTTCTGTCTTGAGCTTATTGACCTCGGTTCTGGGACGGTACTTCTCGTTCATCAAGTGCTTGAATGCTGACCACGGTAGTGCGTACGCATCATCTTGTCCCACTTGCTCTAGATAGGTATTCCACCATGTTAACGCAGAACCTGTGAAGGTATGCGTAGCGTACTTCACTTTGTCCTCTTCAGTACACTTACTTATGGCAAACACCGATTCAACCTTCTCGGTCCACCGTTTCAATCCGATCGGTCCTTCGGTTCCATCAAATTCCAAAGGTTTGCAGGCAGTGAATTCTTTGTAGGTGCATCCTACACGATTTCCTGTACTGCTAGATCCAAGGTTATTGTTGGTATGTAGCGCAGCCTGTACTGCGGCTATGTTTGAAGCTAGAAAAGTACGGAATTCCTCTTCATTCATATTCACGGTGTGTCGAGTAGTCGGTGCCATTTCCTTCAAAATAGTTAAATGGAATAAGTTAATCATACAGAATATTAAGAGTAGTTAATAGTATTTCGTAGCATAATATGAACTCATTTATAAAAGCTTTTTCTTCTTATTAGCGTTTTATAAGTTTAAATTCGGGTAGTACCTACCCGTTAAGTTCATACTTAGTAGCTAATATACAATTCAACTACTACAATTCTATATGAAAAACTGATTATAATAATATTTCGCGTTCAAACTTTTATACAATATTTTACAAACTTACAATACCGCTTATTTTACATAAAGCATGAAATATAGCACACAATAACTTTGATACAAGATAGTTGTGAAGACAATTCTAGCTAGTACACAAGTCGTTCAGCAAAGGCAATAAAGACACGTAATTCATACGTCCAGAAACAAGTCATGCATTCTGGTTTTACTAGGACTACTTCCCATCCTTGGTCTTGTGCAACATAACCGTTATGGCCGTTGATAAGACAGCGTGTTGTAACGTCATCAAAGGGACGAGGGTTACGTAATGTCCAACAGTCCCGTAATAATCTAAAAACCTCATTTCTTACCCCAATTACCGACTCCGTCACTTGTGGAAACGTTTTGTTTAATAGTTGTAGCCCGATGTTCTTGTTCTCACTTTGGTGAGAAGCGAACATTACTAATCCGTAAGCATAACATGCTTCTTTATGTTGCATGTTAGCCGCTTTTTCTAAATCACGAAGTCCAATATTCGGATATATTGAGTCAAAATAATTTCTTAACCCGTTGCGTAAAATAGCATTTGGGTTCCCCGCAATATATGCGTCAAAGTAAACACATCGTAACTTATGGGTTTCCCAATGTGATATCCCCCATCTTTCAAACGAAAGTCTCTTATAAACCAAGACATTCTTGGAACGTTCTTCGAATGTATTACAAACTGATCTCGCCTTAAATAGTTGTGCCGAAGAATTCTGGCCGACTCTAGACAAGATTTCATCAATCATGTCTCCGGGTAGGTCTCTTAAAATATTGGGTTGTCTATCCATTTTGTGTTTTTAAACTGTAAAATAGACAAGAGTTAGATTCATAAAAAAATACTTATTAATACAAGCAATTTTTACATATATCATAAAGCATAAGAACACTATATTCCATATATTACACCACACGAATACAACTATCTTATTCCGACTCGCTCGTTTCTTCTTCTTCGGTTTTGGTTCGTTTTGCCAAGTTTCTAGGGATATATGATGTTCCCCTAATACGAGCCGTCGTTGTCCACATTGGTTTAGAAAAACCTGGTGGTTTAGAGGTTCCCGGGTCATTGTTACAACTTAAGGACTTCGGGGGTTGACGATACATATAAAGTTCATCGGGATTGGAATTAGATTTCTCTATTTTTATGCCCTTTCCCTTATTATTTTCTTTTGCCTTTTTAAATTCAGTTGGGGTAATTTCTATAACATCATCGAAATTCTCGTCGGAATCCGATTCATCGGAGAATTGGTAATCCTCCCAATATTTTGCTTCCTTGGCGGAAACACCATTGACCATAATTAACTTTGGTCGGTTGGTTGAGGATTTTCTTTTACTTAACCGTTTTATTATTTCCCCCACCGGTTCTATTTCTTCATCCGGTTCCGATTCTTCTTCCGGTTCCGATTCTTCTTCCGGTTCCGACTCTTCTTCCGGTTCCTCTTCGGGAACTTGTGAATCAGTCCACAAATCATTCCAATTTACATTTGACTCTTCATTATTATTAGGTGAGTCAATGGGACTTGTTCTAGAGGTAGACATCTATCACATAATATCAAACACGTTAAGAGATTAATATATCACATAATATTCATATGTTAAAAATATATAGTTTCCAACAAAAATGTTAAGCAATCATTTTTAAAGAAAACACGGTCGAAGTCCAGACTCACTAATGCATCCTAACAAACTCGATAAGACACACTAATGCAAATTTTCTGGTTCTCTAAGACCAAGGCTCTGATACCAACTGAAATGTCCCGTTCTTATTGGTTAAAAACGTTCCATATTAATTGATTTCGTTGCGAGGTTTTGACCTCTATATGAGACGTTTTTCAAAGACTGCATTCATTTTTAAACAAACCATAACCTTTATTTCATCAATAAAGGTTTAAAAAGCTTTACGTAGATTATCAAATAATGATAATCTAAAATATCCTGTTTACACACGACCATTACATAATGGTTTACAATACAAATATGTTACAACAAAATAAGTTTCTTGAATGCAGTTTTTACACAATATCATACAAGCATGGACTCTAAATCTTGTCCTTATTTAAGTATGCGACAGCGGAAGCTCTTAATAATCACCTGAGAATAAACATGCTTAAAACGTCAACAAAAATGTTGGTGAGTTATAGGTTTAACCTATATATATCAAATCGTAACAATAGACCACAAGATTTCATATTTCAATACACATCCCATACATAGAGATAAAAATCATTCATATGGTGAACACCTGGTAACCGACAATAACAAGATGCATATATAAGAATATCCCCATCATTCCGGGACACCCTTCGGATATGATATAAATTTCGAAGTACTAAAGCATCCGGTACTTTGGATGGGGTTTGTTAGGCCCAATAGATCTATCTTTAGGATTCGCGTCAATTAGGGTGTCTGTTCCCTAATTCTTAGATTACCAGACTTAATAAAAAGGGGCATATTCGATTTCGATAATTCAACCATAGAATGTAGTTTCACGTACTTGTGTCTATTTTGTAAATCATTTATAAAACCTGCATGTATTCTCATCCCAAAAATATTAGATTTTAAAAGTGGGACTATAACTCACTTTCACAGATTTTTACTTCGTCGGGAAGTAAGACTTGGCCACTGGTTGATTCACGAACCTATAACAATATATACATATATATCAAAGTATGTTCAAAATATATTTACAACACTTTTAATATATTTTGATGTTTTAAGTTTATTAAGTCAGCTGTCCTCGTTAGTAACCTACAACTAGTTGTCCACAGTTAGATGTACAGAAATAAATCGATAAATATTATCTTGAATCAATCCATGACCCAGTGTATACGTATCTCAGTATTGATCACAACTCAAACTATATATATTTTGGAATCAACCTCAACCCTGTATAGCTAACTCCAACATTCACATATAGAGTGTCTATGGTTGTTCCGAAATATATATAGATGTGTCGACATGATAGGTCGAAACATTGTATACGTGTCTATGGTATCTCAAGATTACATAATATATAATACAAGTTGATTAAGTTATGGTTGGAATAGATTTGTTACCAATTTTCACGTAGCTAAAATGAGAAAAATTATCCAATCTTGTTTTACCCATAACTTCTTCATTTTAAATCCGTTTTGAGTGAATCAAATTGCTATGGTTTCATATTGAACTCTATTTTATGAATCTAAACAAAAAAAATATAGGTTTCTAGTCAGAAAAATAAGTTACAAGTCGTTTTTGTAAAGGTAGTCATTTCAGTCGAAAGAACGACGTCTAGATGACCATTTTAGAAAACATACTTCCACTTTGAGTTTAACCATAATTTTTGGATATAGTTTCATGTTCATAATAAAAATCATTTTCTCAGAATAACAACTTTTAAATCAAAGTTTATCATAGTTTTTAATTAACTAACCCAAAACAGCCCGCGGTGTTACTACGACGGCGTAAATCCGGTTTTACGGTGTTTTTCGTGTTTCCAGGTTTTAAATCATTAAGTTAGCATATCATATAGATATAGAACATGTGTTTAGTTGATTTTAAAAGTCAAGTTAGAAGGATTAACTTTTGTTTGCGAACAAGTTTAGAATTAACTAAACTATGTTCTAGTGATTACACGTTTAAACCTTCGAATAAGATAGCTTTATATGTATGAATCGAATGATGTTATGAACATCATTACTACCTTAAGTTCCTTGGATGAACCTACTGGAAAAGAGAAAAATGGATCTAGCTTCAATGGATCCTTGGATGGCTCAAAGTTCTTGAAGCAAAATCATGACACGAAAACAAGTTCAAGTAAGATCATCACTTGAAATAAGATTGTTATAGTTATAGAAATTGAACCAAAGTTTGAATATGATTATTACCTTGTATTAGAATGATAACCTACTATAATAAACAAAGATTTCTTGAGGTTGGATGATCACCTTACAAGATTGGAAGTGAGCTAGCAAACTTGAAAGTATTCTTGATTTTATGAAACTAGAACTTTTGGAATTTATGAAGAACACTTAGAACTTGAAGATAGAAGTTGAGAGAGTTCAATTAGATGAAGAAAATTGAAGAATGAAAGTGTTTGTAGGTGTTTTTGGTCGTTGGTGTATGGATTAGATATAAAGGATATGTAATTTTGTTTTCATGTAAATAAGTCATGAATGATTACTCATATTTTTGTAATCTTATGAGATATTTCATGCTAGTTGCCAAATGATGGTTCCCACATGTGTTAGGTGACTCACATGGGCTGCTAAGAGCTGATCATTGGAGTGTATATACCAATAGTACATACATCTAAAAGCTGTGTATTGTACGAGTACGAATACGGGTGCATACGAGTAGAATTGTTGATGAAACTGAAGGAGAATGTAATTGTAAGCATTTTTGTTAAGTAGAAGTATTTTGATAAGTTTATTGAAGTCTTTCAAAAGTGTATAAATACATATTAAAACACTACATGTATATACATTTTAACTGAGTCGTTAAGTCATCGTTAGTCGTTACATGTAAGTGTTGTTTTGAAACCTTTAGGTTAACGATCTTGTTAAATGTTGTTAACCCAATGTTTATAATATCAAAAGAGATTTTAAATTATTATATTATCATGATATTATGATGTACGAATATCTCTTAATATGATATATATACATTAAATGTCGTTACAACGATAAACGTTACATATATGTCTCGTTTCAAAATCATTAAGTTAGTAGTCTTGTTTTTACATATGTAGTTCATTGTTAATATAATTAATGATATGTTTAATTATCATAATATCATGTTAACTATATATATAACCATATATATGTCATCATATAGTTTTTTTTACAAGTTTTAACGTTCGTGAATCACCGGTCAACTTGGGTGGTCAATTGTCTATATGAAACCTATTTCAATTAATCAAGTCTTAAAAAGTTTGATTGCTTAACATGTTGAAAACATTTAATCATGTAAACATCATTCTCAATTAATATATATAAACATGGAAAAGTTCGGGTCACTACAAAACCTATACTTTTTCTGTTTAGATTCATAAAATAGAGTTCAATATGAAACCATAGCAATTTGATTCACTCAAAACGGATTTAAAATGAAGAAGTTATGGGTAAAACAAGATTGGATAATTTTTCTCATTTTAGCTACGTGAAAATTGGTAACAAATCTATTCCAACCATAACTTAATCAACTTGTATTGTATATTATGTAATCTTGAGATACCATAGACACGTATACAATGTTTCGACCTATCATGTCGACACATCTATATATATTTCGGAACAACCATAGACACTCTATATGTGAATGTTGGAGTTAGCTATACAGGGTTGAGGTTGATTCCAAAATATGTATAGTTTGAGTTGTGATCAATACTGAGATACGTATACACTGGGTCGTGGATTGATTCAAGATAATATTTATCGATTTATTTCTGTATATCTAACTGTGGACAACTAGTTTTAGGTTACTAACGAGGACAGCTAACTTAATAAACTTAAAACATCAAAATATATTAAAAGTGTTGTAAATATATTTTGAACATACTTTGATATATATGTATATATTGTTATAGGTTCGTGAATCAACCAGTGGCCAAGTCTTACTTCCCGACGAAGTAAAAATCTGTGAAAGTGAGTTATAGTCCCACTTTTAAAAATCTAATATTTTTGGGATGAGAATACATGCAGGTTTTATAAATGATTTACAAAATAGACACAAGTACGTGAAACTACATTCTATGGTTGAATTAACGAAATCGAATATGCCCCTTTTTATTAAGTCTGGTAATCTAAGAATTAGGGAACAGACACCCTAATTGACGCGAATCCTAAAGATAGATCTATTGGGCCTAACAAACCCCATCCAAAGTACCGGATGCTTTAGTACTTCGAAATTTATATCATATCCGAAGGGTGTCCCGGAATGATGGGGATATTCTTATATATGCATCTTGTTAATGTCGGTTACCAGGTGTTCACCATATGAATGCTTTTTATCTCTATGTATGGGATGTGTATTGAAATATGAAATCTTGTGGTCTATTGTTACGATTTGATATATATAGGTTAAACCTATAACTCACCAACATTTTTGTTGACGTTTTAAGCATGTTTATTCTCAGGTGATTATTAAGAGCTTCCGCTGTCGCATACTTAAATAAGGATGAGATTTGGAGTCCATGCTTGTATGATATTGTGTAAAAACTGCATTCAAGAAACTTATTTTGTTGTAACATATTTGTATTGTAAACCATTATGTAATGGTCGTGCGTAAACAGGATATTTTAGATTATCATTATTTGATAATCTACGTAAAGCTTTTTAATCCTTTATTGATGAAATAAAGGTTATGGTTTGTTTTAAAATGAATGCAGTCTTTGAAAAACGTCTCATATAGAGGTCAAAAACTCGCAACGAAATCAATTAATATGGAACGTTTTTAATCAATAAGAACGGGACATTTCACTAAATACGTAGGAGAATGTTTGACGTGTTCCAAGGTCAAAGCTGAGCATCAGAAACCATCAGGTCTACTTCAACAACCCGAAATCCCGGAATGGAAATGGGAAAACATTACCATAGATTTCATTACTAAATTGCAAAGGACTGCAAGTGGTTATGATACTATTTGGGTAATAGTTGATCGTCTCACCAAGTCAGCACACTTCCTGCTAATAAGAGAAGATGACAAGATGGAAAAGTTAGCACGACTGTATTTGAAGGAAGTCGTCTCCAGACATGGAATACCAATCTCTATTATCTCTGATAGGGATGGCAGATTTATTTCAAGATTCTGGCAGACATTACAGCAAGCATTGGGAACTTGTCTAGACATGAGTACTGCCTATCATCCACAAACTGATGGGCAGAGCAAAAGGACGATACAAATTCTTGAAGACATGCTACGAGCTTGTGTTATTGATTTCGGAAACAGTTGGGATCGACATCTACCGTTAGCAGAATTTTTCTACAACAACAGCTACCATTCAAGCATTGAGATGGCGCCGTTTGAAGCACTTTATGGTAGAAAGTGCAGGTCTCCGATTTGTTGGAGTGAAGTGGGGGATAGACAGATTACGGGTCCGGAGATAATACAAGAAACTACCGAGAAAATCATTCAAATTCAACAAAGATTGAAAACCGCCCAGAGTCGACAAAAGAGCTACGCGGATAGTAAAAGAAAAGATATAGAGTTTGAAATTGGAGAAATGGTCATGCTTAAGGTTTCACCTTGGAAAGGCGTTGTTCGATTTGGTAAACGGGGGAAACTAAATCCAAGGTACATTGGACCATTCAAGATTATAGATCGTGTCGGACCAGTAGCTTACCAACTAGAGCTACCTCAACAACTCGCGGTTGTACATAACACTTTCCACGTCTCAAATTTGAAGAAATGTTTTGCTAAAGAATATCTCACTATTCCGTTGGACGAAATCCAAATCAATGAAAAACTTCAATTCATTGAAGAACCCGTCGAAATAATGGATCGTGAGGTTAAGAGACTTAAACAAAACAAGATACCGATTGTTAAGGTTCGATGGAATGCTCGTAGAGGACCCGAGTTCACCTGGGAGCGTGAAGATCAGATGAAGAAGAAATACCCGCATTTATTTCCAGAAGATACGTCAACACCTCCAACTGCTTAAAATTTCGGGACGAAATTTATTTAACGGGTAGGTACTGTAGTGACCCAAACTTTTCCATGTTTATATATATATTAAATGAAATTGTTATTTACATGATTAAGTGTTTCCAACATGTTAAGCAATCAAACTTGTTAAGACTTGATTAATTGAAATAGGTTTCATATAGACAATTGACCACCCATGTTGACCGGTGATTCACGAACGTTAAAACTTGTAAAAACTATACAATGACATATATATGTTTATATATATAGTTAACATGATTTTATTATAAGTATGTATCTCATTAGGTATTTTAACAATGAGTTATATACATAAAAATGAGACTATTAATTTAAGAAACTCGAAAACGATATATATAACGATTATCGTTATAACAACGTCTTACTAGGTACATATGAATCATATTAAGATATTGATACACTTGGTTAATTATGTTAAATGATAAGTAAATATATTATTAAGTGTATTAACAATGAAATACATATGTAAAAATAAGACTACTAACTTAATGATTTCGAAACGAGACATATATGTAATGATTATCGTTGTAACGACTACTAAGATATATTATATATCATAATATCATGATAATATAACAATTTAACATCTCATTTGTTATAATAAACAATGGGTTAACAACATTCAACAAGATCGTTAACCTAAAGGTTTCAAAACAACATTTACATGTAACGACTAACGATGACTTAACGACTCAGTTAAAATGTATATACATGTAGTGTTTTAATATGTATTCATACAATTTTGAAAGACTTCAAGACACTTATCAAAATACTTCTACTTAACAAAAATACTTACAATTACATCCTCGTTCAGTTTCATCAATAATTCTACTCGTATGCACCCGTATTCGTACTCGTACAATACACAGGTTTTTGATGTATGTACTATTGGTATATACACTCCAATGATCAGCTCTTAGCAGCCCATGTGAGTCACCTAACACATGTGGGAACCATCATTTGGCACCTAGCATGAAATATCTCATAAAATTACAAAAATATGAGTAATCATTCATGACTTATTTACATGAAAACAAAATTACATATCCTTTATATCTAATCCATACACCAACGACCAAAAACACCTACAAACACTTTCATTCTTCAATTTTCTTAATCTAATTGATCTCTCTCAAGTTCTATCTTCAAGTTCTAAGTGTTTTTCATAAATTCCAAAAGTTCTAGTTTCATAAAATCAAGAATACTTCCAAGATTGCAAGTGTAACGACCCAAACCAACCCGCGAACAAACCACGTGAAAATACAAAATAAAAAAAAAAATTTGCTGCACAGTGAACTGGCGCGGCGCGCCATTCGGGTCTGTCCGGAAAGTCTCAAAATGCGAAAAAGATTGACTAGTTCCCGACGCTTTTAGACGAAACGCTTTTTACCATACATCCAAATATGTAAAACTAACCTGTTTCAAATATAAAATCAAGTTTTACATAATGGGGCCCACATTGACCGTTTTACGACTTTCGTACAAAATACAAGTTTCCATCACAATTTACATTTAGACGAGTTAGGACTCTATAACCCAACCCAATACCAAGAGCATAATCTCGGGGACTACCAAATCCCCCATCCGCGTCCAAATATCCAAAAGCTACCCCGTCGAGCCTAAGCGCTCCTAAGCATCTAGTCTACAACTAGCTAGCTTCATAATCACAATACCTGTAAAAAGGTAAACAACGAGAGGGGTAAGCATAAAGCTTATTGAATGCAATAATTATACACATACATATATAATATACCTAATTGCAAACACTTACTCACATACCGCATACATGCTAGCAACACAAATAGCTTATCATCACAATACAAAGCTATAAACCTCCAATACCACAAGCTAGCACAACAATAGCATATATATAACACGAACAATATAGTATGCTACACTACAACACAATAACCATGGTTAACCAATCGTACAAGGGATGGTACTCGAATTTCCCATTGGTGTTCATAACATCCATTAGTGTACTTAGCACCTCGTATCACTAACCCCCGGGTGGCATCTTAACACCTCGATACTTCACCCTCGGGTGGCGTCTTAACACCTCGACACTTCACCCTTTAACATGGAGTGGCGTCTTAACACCTCGACACTTCACTCCTAGGTGGCATCTTAACACCTCGATGCTTCACCTCGAGTGGCATCTTAACACCTCGATGCTTCACTCGTCACGTGAAACGTGGTGTCTTAACACCTCGACACTTCACATCTCACGCTACCACAAATAAATATATTATATACCTACGCATATAATTATTCCACTCACCTCGTGAACTCGAGCATTACAAACCATGCGCGAAATCTTCACCACATGCAACCGAGCAAGATTTTACCTACAATACGCATATAGGTATACACATAAACAACATACAATCCCATTTGGACTCTCGACCCGCCCAAATGAACAACAAGTGTAAAATACACCCTTTTGCACTTTTAACGCTACCCGAAGGTCCAAAACTAACGAGACTAGTTCCCGCGTTCTCGAAATACCCAATTATGTCAACTTTAACCTTTAAACGCATACTAGCTCGTATTTTACACAAAACCCATTCCATGGTTGACCAAGTTTGACTTTATTGCTAAAACACCAAATTTTAACCTAAAATCACTTCTCGCGAGTAATTACATGAAAAGCATCATTTAACACTCAACAAAAGTGTTTAACATCCAATTAATCCAAATTAGTGTCATCCTCAATTTTGACCCAATTCAAATTGCTCATTTTGATCAAAGTCATAAAACGCCCCAAAATCACTAACGACTAGTGATTATATTTCCAAGACAACCACTAACACTTAAATCAAGTATTTACCTACTTGATTTACCAAAACTTGACTTGAAACTTAATTTAACACCGAATCAAGCTTACTTGTCCCAAAATACCCATTCGACCCGTTTTGACCTAAATTAGGGTTTACACCCAAAAACCAAGTCAACACAAGTGTTCTAAGGTTTAACCAACACACGCAAGATCCAAACTTACAATTTAATCAATCAAAACCCTAAGTCACCCATTTAGGCTTACTTACATGAATCTTACCCAAAACCCCCAAATTTCACAATAAAATGGGTTTATAACTCTAACTAACACAAACCCTAACTCAAACAAGAAATCAAACACTACAATTCGGATTAGGGTTTACCTCAAGCACCAAAACGAGCTCTAGTAGCTAGAAACACCAAGGAGAACCAAAACCCGCTTCCAATTTGGGCAAAAATCACCATCTTCATCATTAACTCAAGCTTCCTCTCTCTAGAAACTCATCTCTCCCTCTCTAAGATTGGGAGTGTTTGAATGGATGTCAAAATGATCCAAAAGTGGATCTAAAACTGATATTAAAGCCTCAAATCCGTCCATAAGTGAAAGGACCAAAGTACCCCTCATTTAACCCTTTAAAATGCTGAAAAAAACGCATCAGGCACTTTCGGTGCGCCGCGCCATATGGTGGCGCGCCGCTCCACCCTACAGGTCAAATTTCTGAAACTTGTTTTGGCCATAACTTTTTGACCGTAGCTCCGTTTTCGATGAATCAAATATCGTTGGAAACGTAATGAGATTTACTATCCAATGGTAAGGTTTTAGAACATCAACTCCAACTTTATTTGGGATCCAAATATACACTTACAAGTCTCGTATTTCGAATGACGCTCGAAATAACGTGTAACTGAAAAACGGGTGTTACAACTCTCCCCCACTCAAATTGGATCACGTCCTCGTGATCCGCACAAACACTAGAAGTTAAGCACTTCTCCCACGAACATTTCCGCTTCCGACGCGAAGTCACACAAGTAGTAAACTCATCCGAATCCTCGCTTCGTGCACTAACGCATCATAATACCACAATATTGGGTAATCAACCCACGAGTCGAAACAACCGTAACCGTTGCTCCTACGCCGAGTATCCAAACTCATACCATACACTTCACAATCGTCCTAAGAGTAGAACAATTTACCGACAAACATCGTCGTCACGCCTCACGATCTTACGAAACACAACCAAGCCCGACATCCATAACATCTTCTACAAATCCGAAGATCTAACCACACGCTAATAATCACTAGCGTGCACTGCCGTAATAAACGATATCTCATACACTCAACGTCCAGAATTTCCATTTAGGAAAATACGAAAATCACTACATATACCTTCAAGTTCTCTCGGCTACAACTCGCCACAAGCTACGTCCGTAACCATATCACTCAATCAGTCAATCCGCACACAACCAATCCGTCACTGGATTAATCCAGGACAACAATAATACACCACGAATTAGACGAAGCATCAACACATCGTCATAGGGTTTCTCCTCTGAACCATACAATACGGCTTCCTAGTACTAGCATAGAAGCTATTCGTATACCAAAATCCCGTCAACGGCGAATCATCATCACAAAATTTCCGCAATTCGCCACACGACTCACAAAAATATTCACCACGCCGGGTGAACTTTCCTACCTAGACCGTCCGTTAAGGATGGTCTCAACATTTCAATGCAACTAACAGTCGCATCACTAAGGAGCACACTCTCGTAAACAAACAACATCTGCGTGTCTCGATGTGAGACAGTCAAAATCGACACTCTCCGCCTCACATTCGTCCATAAAGTGGAATAATCCACTGACAATCTTCACGATTGCGTTTCCCGACAGGGAAAATACGATATTCGCCACGATATCGAACTCGTTCTCATTCAATTATACTGTCCGGGTTTCATGACAACCCAGATTTTTCACTACGGGAGCACTCGCAACAACACTTCATTCTCTCACTCCGGGATCTCAAATGTCATAACCCGTCCTTAACCATAAGAACGCGTTAGATAACGTATGATTTCATTGCGAGGTATTGTCCTCTATATGAGACATTTTTGAAAGAAAACTGCATATATTATACATTACAAACCATAACCATTATTTTTGTTACAAGCTTAAGACAATAAAAAGAAGATTAACGTTTAGCGATAATCTTCGACTTACAAACTTTACAAATGATGACAACAACACGGTTTCTAGCATATTTTACAATGCAACATCTCGGATATGCAGTTTTATTTTTGACACAAACATGCGTACGCAAGATCCTGGTTAGATCCAACATGATACAGCGGAAGCTTTAGAAATCACCTGAGAATAGACATGTTTTAAAAAGGTCAACATAAAGTTGGTGAGATATAGGTTTAATGCCGGCAGCAATATATATATATAGACCACAAGATTTCGTATATAAACAGTTTAATAAAAGTATTCTAAGTGGTTGAGCACTCGGTAACCATACTTAACATTTTCACGTCGCATATTCCCTTTAATATGAAATCTTACTACACCGTACCAAGTGTAGTCACAAAACGAAGTACTGTGCAACCGTTGAATACTGGTCGTCCAGTCCGGTTGGGGTTGTCAGGCCCGATAGATCTATCAACAGGATTCGCGTTTACAATACCGCTGTAAATATTAGTTACCAAGCTACAGGGAAGTATGCCAGTGGTACAACTCAACGTAGAATATATTTTTCAGTTACTTGTGTCCATAGCGTAAAACATAAAGTACATGTATTCTCATCCCGAAATATTTAGAGTTTAAAAGTGGGACTATATACTCACTTTTGTCTTGATGATATAAATAATTTGACTCGGTCTTCCGGTTGATATCACGAACCTATCCATATATAATATATCAATATGTTTTCATTTTAAACAAACGTTATATATATATACTTGTTATACTTTTAATACTTTGAATATTTCCTTAGTCCGAAGTTAGCAGTCCGAGGTTAGCAATTCAATTTTTAATGGTTCATTTTTAGATGTTTAATATACCCGCAATGAATAAATACAACCCCCAACGAAATAAATAAAACTCCCGTAAAACCCCATCATAAATGTATTGGTCGAGATTAATCTTGACCCATGGTACCGGTGTTGTCAAATGACGTGTTGCGTACAATCATGGGATCTTATGATTAATCTTCTCGTGTTGCTTACGGGTGATCCTGAACCATATGAAATTGAATTATGAGTACATATATATAAAATATCATGTTATCTTAGAAGTATGTGATTTTATGTAAATTTTTCCAATGAATCCCGAAGTCATTTAAGCCTTGGATAACCAATTTTGTTTCGGTCATAGTTTCTTCGTTACAAGTCCGTTTTCGTTGATTCAACTTGCCATCTCCTTGGATCGAGTCCCTCTTTAAGACTATGAACTGTAAATACCTTAGTTTGTATTCAAAATCACACGGCATAGGTCAAACTTTAGTGAAACTTATGAAGTTAATCATTTTCGTTACAACAAAATCATTTAATGACCATTTTTCTAAAAATACCTATACTTTGAAAAACCAAGTTTTACCTTGTTAAATTAGCATATACATAAGTTATATTACAGGTCTTGAAGTATTTTAAAAGTTAAGTTAGAAGGATCTATTTAGTTTGCAAACAAGTTTGAAAACATTCAAACTATGTTCTTGTTGTTAAACTTGTATACCACAAAATATGATAGCTATATATATATGAATCGAATAAGGTTATGAACATATATTCTACCTCAAGTTCCTTGGATGAAGTTGCTGTAAAAGAGAAGTAAGAAGCTAGAATCAAAAGGGTGATAGAAGTGGATGAAAGATTGGAAGTAAGTTGGTGTTCTTGGAGGGTTTTCTTGAAGTGTTTTTGTATGGTTTTCTTATGGTGTTTTAGTATGGTTTTTGAAGCTAGATCTTCAAGGTTATGAGCTGAGGTGGTTAAGGTGTTTTAGGGTTCATAAGTATGTGTGTGTTTTGGCTAGATACTTGGAGTAAAATGAATCAAAAATGGGTTACTCCTAACCCTTTAAAAAACGTGAATGGGGGAGTATGGAGACAAAATTTCAAGTGATAATTTTATGTATCTAGTCCTAATTGCTTCCAAGTTCAATTACCTAGCCCTCATGGCATGAATAATGGCTGGTTAGGTGGTGATTTTGATGTGTATTTACTATTAGTAAATACGTATAGAAGCTTGGTATGATACGAGTACAAATACTCTAGGTATACGTATAGAAATTTTGTGAAAAATGGAATGAGGATTCAAATATAGCTATCTTTTGTGAATACACTTATATGATTTTATGTATTTAAGTTCTTAAAAGTGATTAAATACATTACTTATACGATATATGTATAAACATTATAAGTCTTAAGTATTTATGTCAAATAACGTTACGTATAGTTATCGTTTTGAAAACTTAAGTTAATAGTTTCAAAATACACATATAACTTGTTGTTATTAATACAAAATGAGATATTAAAACATTTATTAATCATGTTAAATATGTATACATACATTTATATACACAAACGTACAATTATCATATATTGTATAGTTCGTGATATCATCGGTCAAACTAGACGGTCAAACGTTGTGTAAAACTCTTTTCGGAAATATAAATTTCGACAATTTGGATTGCTTATCATGTTGGCAAGGTTTAATTTATGTAAATATTAATCTTATAAGTATAGAATGATCGAAAAAGTGCGGGTCGTTACATTACCTCCCCGTTAAATAAATTTCGTCCCGAAATTTTAAAATTGTACCTATTTTGCGTCATCGAGAAACAAGTGTGGATACTTTTGCTTCATCTGATCCTCTCGTTCCCAAGTAAACTCGGGACCTCTTCTAGCATTCCAACGAACCTTAACAATCGGTATATTGCTCTGTTTGAGCTGTTTAACTTCACGGTCCATGATTTCGATTGGTTCTTCGACGAATTGTAGTTTCTCGTCGACATGGATTTCCTCAAGAGGAATGGTGAGGTCTTCCTTTGCAAGACACTTCTTAAGGTTTGAGACGTGAAAGGTATTATGTACTCCGGCGAGTTGTTGTGGTAACTCGAGTCGATAAGCTACCGGTCCAATGCGTTCGATGATCTTAAACGGGCCTACGTATCTTGGGTTCAGTTTACCCCTTTTGCCGAAACGTATTACACCTTTCCAAGGTGACACCTTTAGCATAACCATGTCCCCGACCTGAAACTTTAATGGTTTCCTTCGGACATCGGCGTAGCTCTTTTGGCGACTGCGGGCTGTTTTTAATCTCTCCTTGATTTGCACTATCTTCTCAGTCGTTTCATGTATGATCTCGGGACCAGTTAATTGTCGATCTCCTACTTCATTCCAACAGATAGGAGATCTACACTTCCTTCCATACAATGCTTCGAATGGCGCAGCTCCAATGCTCGCATGATAACTATTATTATACGAGAATTCTGCTAACGGTAGATATTTATCCCAACCGTTTCCAAAATCGATCACACATGCCCTGAGCATGTCTTCAAGAGTCTGAATTGTTCTTTCACTCTGCCCGTCGGTCTGCGGATGATATGCGGTACTCATATCCAAACGAGTTCCTAATGCCTCCTGTAGTGATTGCCAAAACTTTGAGGTAAATCTACTATCACGATCGGATATAATGGAAATAGGTATCCCATGCCTTGAAACAACTTCCTTTATATACAATCGTAATAGTTTCTCCATTCTATCCGTTTCCTTTATAGGCAAGAAATGTGCAGACTTGGTGAGACGATCAACAATCACCCAAATGGTGTCGTATCCCCAGGCAGTCTTTGGTAACTTCGTGATGAAATCCATGGTAATACCATCCCATTTCCATTCTGGGATTTCTGGTTGTTGAAGTAACCCTGACGGCTTCTGGTGTTCTGCTTTGACCTTAGAACAAGTTAAACACTCCCCAACATATGTTGCAACGTCTATCTTCAAATTAGGCCACCAATAATGCGTCTTAAGATCTTGGTACATCTTTCCAACTCCAGGATGTATCGAATATCTTGTCTTATGTGCCTCGTTCAATATCAACTTCCTTAATCCACCCAACTTCGGTACCCAAATACGATTTGCAAAATATCGAATTCCATCTTCCCGCATAACGAGTTGCTTCTCATACTTCTTCATTATTTCATTTCCTATATTTTCTTTAGTAAGTGCTTCTCGTTGAACTTCTTTGATTTGTGAGTTGAGATTCATGCGAATTTTTATGTTCATCGCTCGTACTCGGATTGGTTCTCGTTCCTTTCTGCTTAGAGCATCGGCCACCACGTTCGCCTTCCCGGGATGATAACGAATTTCACAATCATAGTCGTTTATCAGCTCGACCCACCTACGTTGCCTCATGTTCAGCTGTTTCTGATCAAAAATATGTTGAAGGCTTTTATGATCAGTAAACACAGTGAATTTAACCCCATACAAGTAGTGTCTCCACATCTTCAATGCAAACACGACTGCTCCCAATTCTAGATCATGCGTCGTATAATTCCGCTCGTGAATCTTCAATTGTCGAGATGCAAATGCAATTACTTTCTTTTGTTGCATAAGAACACAACCAAAACCTTGTCGCGAAGCGTCACAATATATTTCAAAATCATCGTTCCCTTCAGGTAACGATAAAATAGGCGCCGTAGTTAACTTCTTCTTCAGTAATTGAAATGCGTTCTCCTGCTCCGAGGTCCATTCGTATTTCTTCCCTTTTTGCGTTAATGTTGTCAGCGGCTTAGCTATTCGGGAAAAATCTTGAATAAACCTTCTATAATAACCGGCTAAACCCAAAAATTGACGTATCTGCGTTGGTGTCTTAGGAGTCTCCCATTTTTCAATAGCTTCAGTTTTTGCTGGATCAACCTGAATTCCTTCGCTATTAACAACGTGACCAAGAAATTGCACTTCTTTCAACCAGAAAGCACACTTAGAAAATTTAGCATAAAGTTGTTCTTTTCTCAACAACTCCAGTATCAACCTTAAATGCTCTTCATGCTCTTGCTCATTCTTGGAATAGATAAGAATATCATCAATGAAAACGATAACAAACTTATCTAAATACGGACTACAAACTCGATTCATGAGGTCCATGAATACAGCTGGCGCATTCGTCAATCCAAACGGCATAACCAAAAATTCGTAATGACCATAACGTGTCCGAAAAGCAGTTTTCGGAATATCCTCTTCTTTGACGCGTAGTTGATGATAGCCCGATCTTAAGTCGATTTTTGAATAAACACATGATCCTTGCAATTGATCAAATAAGTCATCAATTCTCGGTAGTGGATACCGATTCTTGATAGTTAACTTATTTAATTCACGATAGTCTATACACATCCTAAAAGATCCATCTTTCTTCTTAACAAATAAAATTGGAGCTCCCCACGGTGAAGTACTCGGTCGTATGAATCCACGGTCCAGTAATTCTTTTAACTGACTTTGAAGTTCTTTTAACTCGGACGGTGCAAGTCTATATGGAGCACGAGCCACTGGTGCAGCTCCTGGTACTAAATCTATTTGAAATTCTACCGATCTAAATGGAGGTAATCCCGGCAACTCTTCCGGAAAAACTTCAGGAAAATCTCTTGCCACAGGCACGTCGTTGATGCACTTTTCTTTCTTTTCGACTTTATTAACATGTGCTAAAATAGCGTAACATCCCTTTTCTAAACACTTCTTGACTTTCAAACAGCTAATGAGTTTTAGCTTTGACTTACCCTTCTCTCCATAAATCATCACCGGTATTTTATCCTTACCAGGAATACGAATTGCCTTCTTGGCACAAACAATTTCCGCTCCTATTTTGGACATCCAGTCCATGCCGACTATTACATCAAAACCTCCTAATTCCACGGGTATTAAGTCGATTTTAAACGTTTCTCCGGCTAGATTTATTTCACAATCACGACAAATTTTATCGGCTTTAATTAGCTTACCATTAGCTAACTCAATCAAGTACTTAGCATCTAGAGGTAATGATGAACAATTCAATTTAGTGTAAAAATTTATACACACGTAACTTCTATCGGCGCCAGTATCAAATAAAATAGATGCTGATAAGTTATTAATGGTAAACGTACCCGTAACAAGTTCCGGGTCTTCTCGTGCCTCTCTAGCATTAATAACAAACGCTCTTCCACGTGCAGGTCCGCCATTCTGATTCGGGCACTGGCTCTTATAGTGACCTTGTTTTCCACACCCAAAACAAGTAATGTTAGCCAAAGCAGTTCTATTTGCGTTGGTGGCAGGAGTCTTGTTACCATTTGCATTTGTAACGAGAGCCTTACAATCTTCAGCAAGATGTCCCTGTCTATTGCATTTAGTGCACAACACACTACAGTAACCAAAATGATGTTTGTGACAACGGTTGCATAAAGGACTTTGTCCTTTGTAACCAAAGCCTGAACCGCTACCCGCACCTTTCGTGGTTTCTTGTTTCTTATAAGGTTGTTGTTGGTTACCTCGATCATAACCTCCATTCCACTTTTTCTTGTTCCCCAATACCTTCACCTCAGTATTGAATGCTTTCTTGTCCAAAATGACCTGATCCATTAGCTCGTTTGCCATGGTTATAGCTTCATGAATTGTCTTAGGTTTCGATGCTGTAACGTTTGCCTTGACCTTTTTGGGCAAACCACCTTTGTACATTTCAATCTTCCGTGCTTCGGTTGGAACCAATTCAGGACATAGTAAAACCAATTCCATGAATCGCTGATTGTAGTTGGTGATTTCAGTACCAACCACCTTCAAACTTCGTAACTCATCTTCTAACTTAATAACCTCATTCCTTGGACAATACTCGGTGATTATCATTGCTTTGAATTCTTCCCATGGAGTATCATAAGCTGCATCTCCTCCTACCGCCTTCACATAATTCTTCCACCATGTGAGTGCACTATCTTGTAAAGTGCACGATGCATACTTGGTCATGTCTTTTTCATCACAACCGCTGATTTTGAACACCGTCTCCATCTTTTCTATCCATCGGGTTAAACCGATAGGTCCTTCCGTTCCACTGAATGATGAAGGTTTGCAAGCTTGAAACGTCTTGTAGGAGCATCCTACGCGAGGATTTGGATTAACTGCAGTAGCTCTTGCAGCTTCGACCCATAGCATTCTATCGTTGACTCGCTGGTTGATGAAGTTCTCGACTTCTTGTTCCGTCATTCGGTTCAATCGCGCCATTTCCTAATGAAAGAAAATAATTATTCACATGGATTATTATAGATGTAGTGTGTATTTATAGTACATTTATAGCTTGTTAATAATATGAACCAGGTATTATTATAAAAGCCTTTTCTTCTTATTAGCGTTTTATAATTATATCTTGGGTAGTACCTACCCGTTAATGTTCATACTTAATAGCTTAGTACAGAATCAATTACTACAATCTAAATAATACTTAACCATGGAAAATTATTGCATTTCATACTTCGCTATTTTACATATGCTTATCTTACATCAAACTTTAAGCAAACCACACTAATAATATTATACAAAACATTATATGATTCCATGGCTTAATACGGCAGTGCATCGTTCGGTCTATTTTCTAGGGCGTTTAGTTCCAATGAATGGCCTAACGCTTATCCTAGCTGTCTGCCTACGTTTTGGCTGAGGAGCCGAAGAACTAGATGCGGGGATTGCACTAATAGGAATAGCGGGAATAGGGGTGGTAGTGTTGAGTGGAATTGGTGCTACGTCATTCTTACTAAGTTCGGGATTTGAATTTTCTAATTCATTCGCTTTTCGTTTCTTTCCTTGATCGAATTTTTCTTTCGTAATTTCTAGTATTTCTTCCTCGGGTTCACTTTCCTCTTCGGGTTCACTTTCCTCCTCGGGTTCACTTTCCTCTTCGGGTTCACTTTCCTCCTCGGGTTCACTTTCCGATATTTCTATAGTTGGTTCATCTGGAAATTGTGAGTCTTCTCCAAAAATACCATTTTCGTCATCGGATATGTTAATGACTGAAACACAATCTGAAGATTCTGGTTCGGAATCGCTGAATGTGATAACAAGTTTTGAGCCCGACATCTATCATATAACAACTAACCCATTAGTACTACATAATATTTACATATAAATTTTAACCAACAATGATAAGCAATGGTTTTTAAATCAGACCCGGTCAAAGTCCAGACTTACTAATGTATCCTAACGACTTATCGGTTAGACACACTAATGCAAACCTGGTTCGCTAAGACCAACGCTCTGATACCACATGTCATAACCCGTCCTTAACCATAAGAACGCGTTAGATAACGTATGATTTCATTGCGAGGTATTGTCCTCTATATGAGACATTTTTGAAAGAAAACTGCATATATTATACATTACAAACCATAACCATTATTTTTGTTACAAGCTTAAGACAATAAAAAGAAGATTAACGTTTAGCGATAATCTTCGACTTACAAACTTTACAAATGATGACAACAACACGGTTTCTAGCATATTTTACAATGCAACATCTCGGATATGCAGTTTTATTTTTGACACAAACATGCGTACGCAAGATCCTGGTTAGATCCAACATGATACAGCGGAAGCTTTAGAAATCACCTGAGAATAGACATGTTTTAAAAAGGTCAACATAAAGTTGGTGAGATATAGGTTTAATGCCGGCAGCAATATATATATATAGACCACAAGATTTCGTATATAAACAGTTTAATAAAAGTATTCTAAGTGGTTGAGCACTCGGTAACCATACTTAACATTTTCACGTCGCATATTCCCTTTAATATGAAATCTTACTACACCGTACCAAGTGTAGTCACAAAACGAAGTACTGTGCAACCGTTGAATACTGGTCGTCCAGTCCGGTTGGGGTTGTCAGGCCCGATAGATCTATCAACAGGATTCGCGTTTACAATACCGCTGTAAATATTAGTTACCAAGCTACAGGGAAGTATGCCAGTGGTACAACTCAACGTAGAATATATTTTTCAGTTACTTGTGTCCATAGCGTAAAACATAAAGTACATGTATTCTCATCCCGAAATATTTAGAGTTTAAAAGTGGGACTATATACTCACTTTTGTCTTGATGATATAAATAATTTGACTCGGTCTTCCGGTTGATATCACGAACCTATCCATATATAATATATCAATATGTTTTCATTTTAAACAAACGTTATATATATATACTTGTTATACTTTTAATACTTTGAATATTTCCTTAGTCCGAAGTTAGCAGTCCGAGGTTAGCAATTCAATTTTTAATGGTTCATTTTTAGATGTTTAATATACCCGCAATGAATAAATACAACCCCCAACGAAATAAATAAAACTCCCGTAAAACCCCATCATAAATGTATTGGTCGAGATTAATCTTGACCCATGGTACCGGTGTTGTCAAATGACGTGTTGCGTACAATCATGGGATCTTATGATTAATCTTCTCGTGTTGCTTACGGGTGATCCTGAACCATATGAAATTGAATTATGAGTACATATATATAAAATATCATGTTATCTTAGAAGTATGTGATTTTATGTAAATTTTTCCAATGAATCCCGAAGTCATTTAAGCCTTGGATAACCAATTTTGTTTCGGTCATAGTTTCTTCGTTACAAGTCCGTTTTCGTTGATTCAACTTGCCATCTCCTTGGATCGAGTCCCTCTTTAAGACTATGAACTGTAAATACCTTAGTTTGTATTCAAAATCACACGGCATAGGTCAAACTTTAGTGAAACTTATGAAGTTAATCATTTTCGTTACAACAAAATCATTTAATGACCATTTTTCTAAAAATACCTATACTTTGAAAAACCAAGTTTTACCTTGTTAAATTAGCATATACATAAGTTATATTACAGGTCTTGAAGTATTTTAAAAGTTAAGTTAGAAGGATCTATTTAGTTTGCAAACAAGTTTGAAAACATTCAAACTATGTTCTTGTTGTTAAACTTGTATACCACAAAATATGATAGCTATATATATATGAATCGAATAAGGTTATGAACATATATTCTACCTCAAGTTCCTTGGATGAAGTTGCTGTAAAAGAGAAGTAAGAAGCTAGAATCAAAAGGGTGATAGAAGTGGATGAAAGATTGGAAGTAAGTTGGTGTTCTTGGAGGGTTTTCTTGAAGTGTTTTTGTATGGTTTTCTTATGGTGTTTTAGTATGGTTTTTGAAGCTAGATCTTCAAGGTTATGAGCTGAGGTGGTTAAGGTGTTTTAGGGTTCATAAGTATGTGTGTGTTTTGGCTAGATACTTGGAGTAAAATGAATCAAAAATGGGTTACTCCTAACCCTTTAAAAAACGTGAATGGGGGAGTATGGAGACAAAATTTCAAGTGATAATTTTATGTATCTAGTCCTAATTGCTTCCAAGTTCAATTACCTAGCCCTCATGGCATGAATAATGGCTGGTTAGGTGGTGATTTTGATGTGTATTTACTATTAGTAAATACGTATAGAAGCTTGGTATGATACGAGTACAAATACTCTAGGTATACGTATAGAAATTTTGTGAAAAATGGAATGAGGATTCAAATATAGCTATCTTTTGTGAATACACTTATATGATTTTATGTATTTAAGTTCTTAAAAGTGATTAAATACATTACTTATACGATATATGTATAAACATTATAAGTCTTAAGTATTTATGTCAAATAACGTTACGTATAGTTATCGTTTTGAAAACTTAAGTTAATAGTTTCAAAATACACATATAACTTGTTGTTATTAATACAAAATGAGATATTAAAACATTTATTAATCATGTTAAATATGTATACATACATTTATATACACAAACGTACAATTATCATATATTGTATAGTTCGTGATATCATCGGTCAAACTAGACGGTCAAACGTTGTGTAAAACTCTTTTCGGAAATATAAATTTCGACAATTTGGATTGCTTATCATGTTGGCAAGGTTTAATTTATGTAAATATTAATCTTATAAGTATAGAATGATCGAAAAAGTGCGGGTCGTTACATCAAACTTCACATTTGGTCTCATACCGCACATTGGTACTACACGACCACCTTACATAGGAAGTCTTACACTTCCTTCGATCCCATCCTCCCAATCTTCACGCATAACATTCCAGAGTTGTAACTCACAATCGTAAAGCACGATCTCGAGTCGACATTAGCAACCCGTCACTCTTCCTCGTTGGGAACTCCGAATACCTATTGAGGCTTAGCACGGTACGCTCTGACATTTCACTATACATAACACCACTGGAGTTTTCCTCGGCGACAGTAAAAACTCCCCCACTTAGGATTTATCTCCCTATTCTCACCGCCAAGATGATAACATCCCGCGGAATTGAAATTCCACGTCACACCTGACCATTGTCACTGTTGGTCATAAACATCAATTCACCGCAAATTCACTTTAAGCTCTCAGAGCCGACAGGCACAATCACTTGAGACGTCATACACGCGATGACATCGCACATCCATACCACAATTCACAACTAACTACCTTAATTGTTTGAAAAGCAAACTCCACCAAAGTCCTACTTATGCCTCTAAGCCTAGGCAAATGTCACTCCGCTTACTCAGTCGTGCATCTCAGTCGAGATCACCCGCCCTTCCACGCAACGAGCTTTTTCAACAATTTCTCACTCTCATGGAGAAGAGTGACCAATTCCGACACATAATTGCGTCCACCACAATGTCAACACTTCATCATATCCTTCGGACTAACCGACCATTAAGTCCGTCACTGGCTCA
Source organism: Rutidosis leptorrhynchoides (assembly GCF_046630445.1). Lineage (NCBI taxonomy): Eukaryota > Viridiplantae > Streptophyta > Magnoliopsida > Asterales > Asteraceae > Rutidosis > Rutidosis leptorrhynchoides. Next base: position 371,034,002 of record NC_092343.1, on the reverse strand, counting down.
CCGGTCATCTCTACCCGTCTATCACTTAAGAGCAACAAGATTCGCTCACCCGTCACTTCATAAGAAATATTCGTCACAATGCTCTTAAACTTCAACTTTCGCAACCGTCGAATTACCATCACCCGTCGATCACTATTATAATCTCTGATGCTTCCAAGGGTATCTCACGGACACCCAAAGCACAAAGTGATCACACCACTACCGGAGTTGAACATTACACTAGCAGGTATAAAAAGGCACCTGACGCAGTGTCATGCAGACTCCCACCACAATCAAATGAATTTTAGAAAATCGATCTTTAGGTTCCATACACCCGATGTCACCCATCTCTCTATAATAATGACCCGAAGTCATACCTACCCGACAACCTTAAGGTTTATTGTCTTATCGAAAGTTCCTAGCGATCACACGCTACCCGCAATTTCCACAAGGCCAAACGATATAGCCTAATGAGGCCCTTCATCTAACACAAGGAGATGCTCAGGGATACCAAGTCTTACACCCTTCTACATCTCGATAAAACCACTACTACAAGGGATATTCCATTAGGAATGTTGCCCTATAATCTACAACACACTAACGCAATCAACATCACACGGGTCCCACTTCCATGAGTTTAACGACCCGGAGACTCCTCGATTCGCCAATTCCAAGGTGACTCACAACAAGAATCCTAACACGATTCTCTAACCACACACTCTACCGAGTGTAACTCAAAACTACAATCATTAGACTTGTCGCATTCCATTACAGAATTCAAGTCCTCGTCGCACACACGCAAACGTAAATCGATCTTCCTAGTTACGATGGGTAACTAAAACCAATAACAATCTCAATAATGCACCCACTACTTAGGGTGGCTAAGCACGCACCAAACTCGTGAGTTGGCTCACTCACTTAACTAACCGAATCCATCGTACACTTCCCGACTCTTAACGAACTTGATGTGCCAACAAGCACATCACCCGAGACCACTATAAACTAGGAACCAATAAAAGATTCCAAATACGTCCCGTTCTACCCCAACCATGCCACGTTTCCTCCGTTCGGTACTTGTCATGTCATGCTCGATGTCAAGATACACTTTCGTAATAATGGTGATCAATCACTATTACAAATGCGTACCTTACCATTTCCACATGGTCATGTAAAGTACTTTACCCGGACTGACGCAACATTCACACAAAATAACACGCGATAATTCCTAGTACCCGAATGACCAAAGTCCTTACCGCGAACTTGATCACTCAAACCGCCAAACATTCGAATCTCTCCAATAGATTCGTCTCTAGGACACCGCACCAATAGATACCTGTATATATACACCTATATACAATATAATAATAAATATACACAAGTACACCGCAACCACAAGTCAACCTACAACCTAGGTGACTATCACTAAAACAACGTCCAAGTTCGCCTACTTACATTAGGCACTAGCAAGCTAAGGCACTAATTTAAACACGAAATAAGGCCCCCACATAATCACACTTTGGACAAAAACAAGTCCTAGTTAGTCACCTACTCTAAGGCACTAACAAACCTCAATCTGACCCGTATTCCTACAAGTCCCGCAAATAACGCACAACGGCCAATAAGTCTAAGACTAGGCACCTATTCCAAGGTCACCTAATTCCCTTAGACTATGCTCTGATACCACTTGTAACGACCCAAACCAACCCGCGAACAAACCACGTGAAAATACAAAATAAAAAAAATTTGCTGCACAGTGAATTGGCGCGGCGCGCCAGGATGGCCGCGCGGCGCGCCATTCGGGTCTGTCCGGAAAGTCTCAAAATGCGAAAAAGATTGACTAGTTCCCGACGCTTTTAGACGAAACGCTTTTTACCATACATCCAAATATGTAAAACTAACCTGTTTCAAATATAAAATCAAGTTTTACATAATGGGGCCCACATTGACCGTTTTACGACTTTCGTACAAAATACAAGTTTCCATCACAATTTACATTTAGACGAGTTAGGACTCTATAACCCAACCCAATACCAAGAGCATAATCTCGGGGACTACCAAATCCCCCATCCGCGTCCAAATATCCAAAAGCTACCCCGTCGAGCCCAAGCGCTCCTAAGCATCTAGTCTACACCTAGCTAGCTTCATAATCACAATACTTGTAAAAAGGTAAACAACGAGAGGGGTAAGCATAAAGCTTAGTGAATGCAATAATTATACACATACATATATAATATACCTAATTGCAAACACTTACTCACATACCGCATACATGCTAGCAACACAAATAGCTTATCATCACAATACAAAGCTATAAACCTCCAATACCACAAGCTAGCACAACAATAGCATATATATAACACGAACAATATAGTATGCTACACTACAACACAATAACCATGGTTAACCAATCGTACAAGGGATGGTACTCGAATTTCCCATTGGTGTTCATAACATCCATTAGTGTACTTAGCACCTCGTATCACTAACCCCCGGGTGGCATCTTAACACCTCGATACTTCACCCTCGGGTGGCGTCTTAACACCTCGACACTTCACCCTTTAACATGGAGTGGCGTCTTAACACCTCGACACTTCACTCCTAGGTGGCATCTTAACACCTCGATGCTTCACCTCGAGTGGCATCTTAACACCTCGATGCTTCACTCGTCACGTGAAACGTGGTATCTTAACACCTCGACACTTCACATCTCACGCTACCACAAATAAATATATTATATACCTACGCATATAATTATTTCACTCACCTCGTGAACTCGAGCATTACAAACCATGCGCGAAATCTTCACCACATGCAACCGAGCAAGATTTTACCTACAATACGCATATAGGTATACACATAAACAACATACAATCCCATTTGGACTCTCGACCCGCCCAAATGAACAACAAGTGTAAAATACACCCTTTTGCACTTTTAACGCTACCCGAAGGTCCAAAACTAACGAGACTAGTTCCCGCGTTCTCGAAATACCCAATTATGTCAACTTTAACCTTTAAACGCATACTAGCTCGTATTTTACACAAAACCCATTCCATGGTTGACCAAGTTTGACTTTATTGCTAAAACACCAAATTTTAACCTAAAATCACTTCTCGCGAGTAATTACATGAAAAGCATCATTTAACACTCAACAAAAGTGTTTAACATCCAATTAATCCAAATTAGTGTCATCCTCAATTTTGACCCAATTCAAATTGCTCATTTTGACCAAAGTCATAAAACGCCCCAAAATCACTAACGACTAGTGATTATATTTCCAAGACAACCACTAACACTTAAATCAAGTATTTACCTACTTGATTTACCAAAACTTGACTTGAAACTTAATTTAACACCGAATCAAGCTTACTTGTCCCAAAATACCAATTCGACCCGTTTTGACCTAAATTAGGGTTTACACCCAAAAACCAAGTCAACACAAGTGTTCTAAGGTTTATCCAACACACGCAAGATCCAAACTTACAATTTAATCAATCAAAACCCTAAGTCACCCATTTAGGCTTACTTACATGAATCTTACCCAAAACCCCCAAATTTCACAATAAAATGGGTTTATAACTCTAACTAACACAAACCCTAACTCAAACAAGAAATCAAACACTACAATTCGGATTAGGGTTTACCTCAAGCACCAAAATGAGCTCTAGTAGCTAGAAACACCAAGGAGAACCAAAACCCGCTTCCAATTTGGGCAAAAATCACCATCTTCATCATTAACTCAAGCTTCCTCTCTCTAGAAACTCATCTCTCTCTCTCTCTAAGATTGGGAGTGTTTGAATGGATGTCAAAATGATCCAAAAGTGGATCTAAAACTGATATTAAAGCCTCAAATCCGTCCATAAGTGAAAGGACCAAAGTACCCCTCATTTGACCCTTTAAAATGCTGAAAAAAACGCATCAGGCACTTTCGGCGCGCCGCGCCATATGGTGGCGCACCGCTCCACCCTACAGGTCAAATTTCTGAAACTTGTTTGGCCATAACTTTTTGACCGTAGCTCCGTTTTCGATGAATCAAATATCGTTGGAAACGTAATGAGATTTACTATCCAATGGTAAGGTTTTAGAACATCAACTCCAACTTTATTTGGGATCCAAATATACACTTACAAGTCTCGTATTTCGAATGACGCTCGAAATAACGTGTAACTGAAAAACGGGTGTTACAGCAAGTTTACTTCCAAGTTTTCTAAATCCATTCCAAGTAATCATCCAAGATCAAGAAACCTATGTTACTTACATTAGGTTATCTTTCTAATACAAGGTAATAATTATATTCAAACTTTAATTCAATTTCTATAACTATAACAATCTTATTTCGAGTGGAAATCTTACTTGAAATTGTTTTCGTGTCATGATTCTGCTTCAAGAACTTTCAAGCCATCCAAGGATCCTTTGAAGCTAGATCTATTTTTCTCATTTCCAGTAGGTTTATCCAAGGAACTTGAGGTAGTAATGATGTTCATAACATCATTCGATTCATACATATAAAGCTATCTTATTCGAAGGTTTAAACTTGTAATCACTAGAACATAGTTTAGTTAATTCTTAACTTGTTCGCAAATAAAAGTTAATCCTTCTAACTTGACTTTTAAAATCAACTAAACACGTGTTCTATATCTATATGATATGCTAACTTAATGATTTAAAACCTGGAAACACAAAAAACACCGTAAAACCGGATTTACGCCGTCGTAGTAACACCGCGGGCTGTTTTGGGTTAGTTAATTAAAAACTATGATAAACTTTGATTTAAAAGTTGTTATTCTGGGAAAAGGATTTTTATTATGAACATGAAACTATATCCAAAAATTATGGTTAAACTCAAAGTGAAAGTATGTTTTCTAAAATGGTCATCTAGACGTCGTTCTTTCGACTGAAATGACTACCTTTACAAAAATGACTTGTAACTTATTTTTCTGACTATAAACCTATACTTTTTCTGTTTAGATTCATAAAATAGAGTTCGATATAAAACCATAGCAATTTGATTCACTCAAAACGGATTTAAAATGAAGAAGTTATGGGTAAAACAAGATTGGATAATTTTTCTCATTTTAGCTACGTGAAAATTGGTAACAAATCTATTCCAACCATAACTTAATCAACTTGTATTGTATATTATGTAATCTTGAGATATCATAGACACGTATACAATGTTTCGACCTATCATGTCGACACATCTATATATATTTCTGAACAACCATAGACACTCTATATGTGAATGTTGGAGTTAGCTATACAGGGTTGAGGTTGATTTCAAAATATATATAGTTTGAGTTGTGATCAATACTGGGATACGTATACACTGGGTCGTGGATTGATTCAAGATAATATTTATCGATTTATTTCTGTACATCTAACTGTGGACAACTAGTTGTAGGTTACTAACGAGGACAGCTGACTTAATAAACTTAAAACATCAAAATATATTAAAAGTGTTGTAAATATATTTTGAACATACTTTGATATATATGTATATATTGTTATAGGTTCGTGAATCAACCAGTTGCCAAGTCTTACTTCCCGACGAAGTAAAAATCTGTGAAAGTGAGTTATAGTCCCACTTTTAAAATCTAATATTTTTGGGATGAGAATACATGCAGGTTTTATAAATGATTTACAAAATAGACACAAGTACGTGAAACTACATTCTATGGTTGAATTATTGAAATCGAATATGCCCCTTTTTATTAAGTCTGGTAATCTAAGAATTAGGGAACAGACACCCTAATTGACGCGAATCCTAAAGATAGATCTATTGGGCCTAACAAACCCCATCCAAAGTACCGGATGCTTTAGTACTTCGAAATTTATATCATATCCGAAGGGTGTCCCGGAATGATGGGGATATTCTTATATATGCATCTTGTTAATGTTGGTTACCAGGTGTTCACCATATGAATGATTTTTATCTCTATGTATGGGATGTGTATTGAAATATGAAATCTTGTGGTCTATTGTTACGATTTGATATATATAGGTTAAACCTATAACTCACCAACATTTTTGTTGACGTTTAAAGCATGTTTATTCTCAGGTGAATACTAAGAGCTTCCGCTGTTGCATACTAAAATAAGGACAAGATTTGGAGTCCATGTTTGTATGATATTGTGTAAAAACTGCACTCAAGAAACTGATTTCGATGTAACATATTTGTATTGTAAACCATTATGTAATGGTCGTGTGTAAACATGATATTTTAGATTATCATTATTTGATAATCTACGTAAAGCTTTTTAAACCTTTATTTATGAAATAAAGGTTATGGTTTGTTTTAAAAATGAATGCAGTCTTTGAAAAACGTCTCATATAGAGGTCAAAACCTCGCAACGAAATCAATTAATATGGAACGTTTTTAATCAATAAGAACGGGATATTTCACATAACAAATAATAGTGGCCAAGGCAGTTCTATTTGCATTGGTGGCAGGAGTCTTGGTGCCATTGGTATTTGTAACAGAAATCCTACAATCTTTAGCAAGATGACCCCTTCGATTACAATTATCGCACACCACATTACAATAACCAGAGTGATGTTTGTGGCATCGTTTGTAACCTGAGCTTGAACCACTACCCACACCTTGCGTGGTTTCTTGTTTCTTGTTGGATTGTTGTTTACCTTCCCACTTTCTTTTGTTTTCCGATGTCTTGACATCAGTGTTCTTATCCAGAATAATCTGGTCCATCAACTCGTTTGCCATAGTGATGGCTTCATGAATAGTCTTGGGTTTAGATGTTGTAACATTTGCCTTGACATTTTTAGGCAAACCATCTTTGTACAGTTCTATCTTCCGTTCTTCGGTTGGTACCAATTCGGGACATAGCAAAGCTAATTCCATGAATCGCTGATTGTAGTTGGTGAGTTCAGTACCAACAACTTTCAGACTTCATAATTCAGCTTCCAACTTCCTAACCTCGTTCCTTGGACAATACTCGTTGATTAGCATTGTTTTGAATTCTTCCCAGGGAGTATCATAAGCTACATCTCCTCCTACGGCCTTCACATAGTTTTTCCACCACGTGAGTGCACTATCTTGTAAGGTGCACGATGCATACTTGGTCATGTCCTTCTCAATACAACCACTGATTTTAAACACAGACTCAATCTTTTCGATCCACCGGGTTAAACCAACCGGTCCTTCTGTTCCACTGAATGATGAGGGCTTGCAACCTTGAAAAGTTTTGTAGGTGCATCCCACACGAGGATTTGGGTTAACTGCAGCACCTCTTGCAGCCTCGACCCATAACATTCTGTCGTTCACTCGCTGATTGATGAGTTCCTCGATTTCTTGTTCCGTCATTCGGTTCAATCGCGCCATAATCTTCAATAAGAATGAAAAAAAATAATTATTCACATGGAATATTATAGATGTAGTATGTATTTACAGTACATCGTAGCTTATTAATAATATGAACCAGTTATTATTATAAAAGCCTTTTCTTCTTATTAGCGTTTTATAATTATATCTAGGGTAGTACCTACCCATTAAATTTCATACTTAATAGCTTAGTACGAAAATCAATTACTACCACCCAAATAATACTCAACAATGAAAAATTATTGCATTTCACACTTCACTATTTTACATATGCTTATCTTACATCAAACATTAAACAAACCACACTAGTAATATTATACAAAATGTTATATGATCCCTTGGTTTAAAACAACAGCGCATCATTTAACCCAAAACGTTTGTGTTCAAAGAAATCGCTTAAAGGTTATCTTGACTGTCTCCCTGCGTTTTGGCTGAGGGGCTGAAGAACTGGATGCTGAAATAGAACTAATAGGAATAGCGGGAATAGGGGTGGAAGTGTCTGGTGGAGTTGGTGCCACAACATCCTCACTAAACTCGGGATTTGGATTTTCCAATTCAGTAGCCTTTCGTTTCTTTCCTCTTTCGAACTTGTCTTTAGTAATTTCCTGTATTTCTTCCTCCTCAGGATCACTTTCGGGTTCCTCTTCAATTGATTCATCTGGAAATTGTGAGTCTTCCCCAAAGGTGTCGTTTTCATCATCGGATAGGTTAATGACTGGAACATTATCTGAAAATTCTGGTTCGGAGTCGCTGAATGTGATAACAAGTTCTAAGCCAGACATCTATCACATAACAACTAGCACATTAGTACCACATAATATTTACATATTAATTTTTAACCAACAAGGATAAACAATAGTTTTCTAAATCAAACACGGTCAAAGTCCAGACTCACTAATGCATCCTAACAAACTCGATAAGACACACTAATGCAAATTTTCTGGTTCTCTAAGACCAACGCTCTGATACCACATGTCATAACCCGTCCTAAACCATAAGGACAAATATAATAACATATGATTTCATCGCGAGGTATTGACCTCTATATGCGACATTTTTCAAAGAAAACTGCATTCATTTTTACAATACAAACCACAACTTTTATTTAGAATACAAGGTTTAAACAACACAATAATGATTATCGTTTAGCGATAATCTTAGCCTTACAAACTTTACATGTGATGATAACAATACGATTTCCAACATAATTTACATTACAAATCCTCCGATATGCAGTTTTATTTTTGACACAAATATGCATACTCCAGATCTTGCTTAAATTCAACATGATGCAGCGGAAGCTTTTAGTTATCACCTGAGAATAAACATGCTTAAAACGTCAACATAAAGTTGGTGAGATATAGGTTTAATGCCGGCAGCGTTATAAATATAGACCACAAGATTTTATATATAAACGTTTTAATAAAAATATTCTAAGTTGTTGAGCACTTGATAACCATACATAACATTTAATCAACATCGCATATTCCCTTTATTATGAAATCTTACTACACCGTACCAAGTGTAGTCACCGAAACGAGTACTGTGCAACCGTTGAATACTGGTCGTCCAGTCCGGTTGGGGTTGTCAGGCCCGATAGATCTATCAACAGGATTCGTGTTTACAATACCTCATGTAAATAGTAGTTACCAAGTTACAGGAAAGTATGCCAGTGGTACAACTCAACGTAGAATATATATTTTTAATCACTTGTGTCCATAACGTAAATCATAAAATGCATGTATTCTCATCCCAAAATATTTAGAGTTTAAAAGTGGGACTATATACTCACTTTTGCCTTGAAGGTATTTAACTCGACTTGGTCTCCGATAGATATCACGAACCTAACCATATATATAATATATCAACATATTTTCTTTTCAAGTAATCGTTACATATATATATATATATATATATATATATATATATATACACTTATAATACTTATAATATTTTCTTAGTCCGTCGTTAGCAGTCCGATGTTAGTGGTCCGCAATTAGTCGCTCAATAAAGTAAATAAAGACCCCATCGTATTCGTATTGATCAGAATTAATCTCGACCCATGGTACCATGTTGTCAAATGACGTGTTGCGTACATAAAGTACCGTGTTGTCAAATGACGTGTTGCGTACAATCATGAGGTCTTATGATTAATCTTCTCGTGTTGTTTACGGGTGGTCCTGAAATATATAAAATCAAATCATAAGTAATTATATATAAAATATCATATTAATTAGAAAATATATGATTAATTTACTTTTTCTTCAAATATTTTCGTAGCTAAACTAGCTTCGGATACCCAATCTTGTTTTAGTCGTAGTTTCTTCATTACAACTCCATTTTTGTTGGTTCAACTTGCCACTTCCTTGGATCGAGTCAAATTTTAAGAATATGAACTGTAAATACCTTGGTTTACATTCGGAATCACAGGTTATAGTTCAAAATTTAGGTGAATCTTATGAAAGTAATCATTTTTCCTCATAAAAACAACATCTAATGATCATTTTTATAAAAATACTTATACTTTGAATTAAACCACGAAATTTTTATGTGTTAACATATTCATAAGAAATATCATTTTTCCAGAACATGAACTTCCAATTCAAAGTTCAAGATGGTTTTTAATTATCCAACCCAAAACAGCCCCCGGTTGCACTCCGACGACGTAGATTCAGTTTTTAAGATGTTCTTTGTAAAACCAAGTTATATCTTGTTAAGTTAGCATATCATTATGATATATTACAGGTCTTGTTTTAAAAGTTAAGTTAGAAGGATCTATTTAGTTTGCGAACAAGTTTGAAATCATTCAAACTATGTTCTTGTTGTTAAAATTTTACAACACAAAATAAGATAGCTATATAAATATGAATCGAATAAGGTTATGAATAAGGTTACTACCTCAAGTTACTTAGACAAAGTTACTACAAAAGATAAGAAAAATCCTAGAACCAAAAGAGTGGTGGAGTGGGATTGAAAGATTGGAAGTAAACTTGTATTCTTGGAAGGATTATTGAAGTGTTCTTGTAAGGAATTTATTATGATGATTAAGGCTTGTTTTTGAAGCTAGATCTTCATGGTTATTTGCTGATATTGTGAAGAACACTTAAGGTTCCTAAGAGTGTGTTTTTGGTTAGGGAAATAGGTAGTAAAAATTGAAGATGGATGGTGTATATATGGTGGTGATGGCGTGATTTAATGGGGAACAAGAACAAAATTTTGTGTTGTAATCTTGTGTAATTAGTCAACTAACTTCTAAATTCTAATTACCTCTTATCTAGGGCAGTATTAAAAGTGATTAGCATGTTGATTTGATATGTATATACTAATAGTAAATAAGTATAGAAGCTGGGTATGATACGGGTACATATACTCTGGATATACTTGTAGAAATCTTGAGAAAACGGAACTAGAATTCAAATATAACTATCTTTTGTAAATATACTTATATTGTTTTATGTATAAAAGCCCTTTAAAAGTGATTAAATACATATCTATACGATACATGTATAAGCATTATAAGTTTTAAGTATTTATGTCAAAGAACGTTACGTATAGTTATCGTTTTACAAACTTAAGTTAGTAGTTTCAAAATATACTTATAACTCATTGTTATTAGTACACAATGAGATGTTAAACCATACTTAGATCATGTTAAATATATATAAATACATATATATACACAAACGTATAATTATCGTATGTTATATAATTCGTGATATCATCGGTCAAATTGGATGGTCAAACGTTGCGTAAAACTCTTTTCAAAAAAATTAAGTCTCAACAATTTAGATTGCTTATCATGTTGGTAAGGTTTAATTTATGTAAATATTAATCTTATATGTATAAAATGATCGGAAAAATCCGGGTTGTTACAGTACCTACCCGTTAAATAAATTTCGTCCCAAAATTTTAAAGTTGTACCTATTTTGCGTTGTCGGGAAACAAATGTGGATACTTTTGTTTCATCTGATCCTCTCATTCCCAAGTAAACTCGGGACCCCTTCGAGTATTCCAACGAACCTTAACGATTGGTATGTTGCTCTGCTTGAGCCGTTTAACTTCACGGTCCATGATTTCGACTGGTTCTTCTATGAATTGTAGTTTCTCGTTGACTTGGATTTCTTCAAGAGGATGGTGAGATCTTCCTTTGCAAGACATTTCTTAAGGTTTGAGACGTGAAATGTATTATGTACTCCGGCGAGTTGTTGCGGTAACTCGAGTCGATAAGCTACCGGTCCGATGCGTTCGATGATCTTGAACGGGCCTACATACCTTGGGTTCAGTTTACCCCTTTTTCTAAAACGTATTACACCTTTCCAAGGTGACACCTTTAGCATAACCATGTCAACAATCAGAAACTCTAATGGTTTCCTTCGACATCAGCATAGCTATTTTGGCGACTACGGGCCGTTCTCAATCTCCTCTTGATTTGTACTATCTTCTCAGTCGTTTCGTGTATGATCTCGGGACCAGTTAATTGTCGATCTCCTACTTCATTCCAACAGATAGGGGATCTACACTTCCTTCCATACAGTGCTTCAAATGGTGCAGCTTTAATACTCGCATGATAACTATTATTATACGAGAATTCTGCTAATGGTAGATATTTATCCCATCCGTTTCCAAAATCGATCACACATGTCCTGAGCATGTCTTCAAGAGTCTGAATTATTCTTGCACTCTGCCCGTCAGTTTGTGGATGATATGCGGTGCTCATATCCAAACGAGTTCCCAGGGCCTCCTGTAGTGATTTCCAAAACTTTGATGTAAATCTACTATCACGATCAGATATAATGGAAATAGGTATTCCATGCCTTGAAACAATTTCCTTTATGTATAATCGTAATAGTTTCTCCATTCTATCCGTTTCTTTTATAGGCAAGAAATGTGCAGATTTGGTGAGACGATCAACTATTACCCAAATGGTGTCATAACCCCAGGCAGTCTTAGGTAACTTTGTGATGAAATCCATGGTAATACCGTCCCACTTCCAGTCTTAGGTAGTTTCTTCATTACAACTCCATTTTTATTGGTTCAACTTTCCACTTCCTTGGATCGAGTCAAATTTTAAGAATATGAACTGTAAATACCTTGGTTTACATTCGGAATCACAGGTTATAGTTCAAACTTTAGGTGAATCTTATGAAAGTAATCATTTTTCCTCATAAAAACAACATCTAATGATCATTTTTATAAAAATACTTATACTTTGAATTAAACCATGCAATTTTTATGTGTTAACATATTCATAAGAAATATCATTTTTCCAGAACATGAACTTCCAATTCAAAGTTCAAGATGGTTTTTAATTATCCAACCCAAAACAGCCCCCGGTTGCACTCCGACGACGTAGATTCAGTTTTTAAGATGTTCTTTGTAAAACCAAGTTATATCTTGTTAAGTTAGCATATCATTATGATATATTACAGGTCTTGAAGTATTTTAAAAGTTAAGTTAGAAGGATCTATTTAGTTTGCGAACAAGTTTGAAATCATTCAAACTATGTTCTTGTTGTTAAAATTTTACAACACAAAATAAGATAGCTATATAAATATGAATCGAATAAGGTTATGAATAAGGTTAATACCTAAAGTTACTTGGACAAAGTTACTGCAAAAGATAAGAAAAATCCTATAACTAAAAGAGTGGTGGAGTGGGATTGAAAGATTGGAAGTAAACTTGTATTCTTGGAAGGATTATTGAAGTGTTCTTGTAAGGAATTTATTATGATGATTAAGGCTTGTTTTTGAAGCTAGATCTTCATGGTTATTTGCTGAGATTGTGAATAACACTTAAGGTTCCTAAGAGTGTGTTTTTGGTTAGAGAAATAGGTAGTAAAAATTGAAGATGGATGGTGTATATATGGTGGTGATGGCGTGATTTAATGGGGAACAAGAACAAAATTTTGTGTTGTAATCTTGTGTAATTAGTCAACTAACTTCCAAATTCTAATTACCTCTTATCTAGGGCAGTATTAAAGGTGATTAGGATGTTGATTTGATATGTATATACTAATAGTAAATAAGTATAGAATCTGGGTATGATACGGGTACATATACTCTAGATATACTTGTAGAAATCTTGAGAAAACGGAACTAGAATTCAAATATAACTATCTTTTGTAAATATAATTATATTGTTTTATGTATAAAAGCCGTTTAAAAGTGATTAAATACATATCTATACGATACATGTATAAGCATTATAAGTTTTAAGTATTTATGTCAAAGAACGTTACGTATAGTTATCGTTTTACAAACTTAAGTTAGTAGTTTCAAAATATACTTATAACTCATTGTTATTAGTACACAATGAGATGTTAAACCATCTTTAGATCATGTTAAATATATATAAATACATATATATACACAAACGTATAATTATCGTATGTTATATAATTCGTGATATCATCGGTCAAATTGGATGGTCAAACGTTGTGTAAAACTCTTTTCAAAAAAATAAGTCTCAACAATTTAGATTGCTTATCATGTTGGTAAGGTTTAATTTATGTAAATATTAATCTTATATGTATAAAACGATCGGAAAAATCCGGGTCGTTACAAGAAACCAGGAAAGAGCCAGTTGTGGTGAATCTTGATTGTCCTCAAGCAAGCATAGCAATAAACAAGTCTTAGAGAATAATAGCAATAAATGATCAAAGCCAAAGTGCAAAAGTTTGGGCAAAATCTGATACCTTAATGAATGTGCACTTTGATGGCTAGAGTGATCTCCAAATACTTGCACTTGCTTAGGACCAAGCATATTCTTCTTCTTCTTCTTCTTCTTCTTCTTCTTCTTCTTCTTCTTATTCTTCTTCTTCTTCTTCTTCTTCTTCTTCTTCTTCAAAAACTCAAACATCAACGCCTCAAACCTCTTCAATTCATCATTTCATCAAGTGGGGCGATGGTAGGGTGGCAATCCTTAACTAAATCTTCTAATGAGCTTCCAAAGATACACCACTTTCCAATTCAAGTTCCAAATCCTTAACATCCTTCACAAACCATCAATTCAAGCCTAGGCTAATCATCTTACCATCAACAATCATCTTTGAAATGAACCATCAAATGACATTCTCCCTAGAAAGGCTCAAATATCCACAAGATTTGCATTTTAATAACAAACATATAAAGATTCGATCTTTTTAGTGCAAACCTTTCAAGGAGCTTTCAATAGACCATCACACGCAAAGACTTCACCTTTTCGCCCCAATTTCATAACCACCTAGCCAAGGATTGCCCGCAAGCTTCTTTTGAGTACAATGGAGCACCAAGTTACATGAGTCGTCCAAGAAAAACGTTTTAGCCCTAAAGAAGAAAAGGCTTGTAGAAAACCATTTTTGTTTTTAGCAAAGGGAAAATGAGTCTAGTTGTGAAACAAGAAAAGTTTTCCGAAAATTTTATGGTTTAAAAGCTTTGTGCGTTCCAAAGCCATCCCGGTTTTGGGACAACCGCACGGATAGCTATTGCCCCGGTATATCACCGAAGTGAACTACCCCCCGATGCCGAAGGCGATGAGACAATAACTATCTTGGGCTCATAAAGGTGATGCACATACAAGCCATCCCAGTGGTGGGACGACCGCACGGGTGGCTACTTTCCCGGTATATCACCGAAGTGAACTACCCTCCGGTGTCGAAGGCAATGAGAAAGTAACTACCTTGGGTGTAACATTGGCGGTGGGTCTAGTGCACGATACTTGGAACAAGCTTAGGTCTTTTTGGTAAAAACTTGACTTGGGAGACTTTACTCCCAAGTTTGGAACACAACTTAACTTGGAAGACTTTACTTCCAAGTTTGGAAGACTTGAATTCCAAAACAACGAATGGGAGGACTTGACTCTATCGAGAGTGTTAAAGCTCGAGGCTTTTATTCACTAGTCTACTTCCCACGTAACAAACTTTTATGCTTATGTTGAGAAAGGGTAGGAAGTAGAACCTACCCCTTCGTTAATTGATAGCACAAGTGTGCCTTAGCTTTTGGATATGGCGTGTGTTGTCTAGAAACACTAGCACGAAGTCATTGCTCTTCATCAAGAAGATAGCACATGATGAAGCTCGGTGGCTCCTCTTCCCTCGGTATGATATATCGGTTGAAACATTAAGAAATGACGTGACAACCAATGTCAATATTAAATGGTGTGGATTGAGAAGTATCCCACACCAAGTAAAACGAAATTCGGGAGACTTGACTCCCTATCATGGATGGGCTTGAATCATCTGGAAGATTTAACACATTATAACATAAAAAAATTTCTCCATTATAACACAAAGGGAAGACTTTACTTCCCTAGTTTTGAGATAGCAATGAAAAGACTTACTTTTCCTAAGTTATAAGCTCTAGCCATTTAAATTTTTATGATTTGTATTAATGTAATGACTAGAGACTTGTTCCAACAAATTTTCAACATTGCAAGCTTGATCTTTATAAGTTTATGTGATAAGTTTAACCCGAAAAGTTTAAAATGACCCGAGATTTTAACTCTCGCCCTACATTTAGTTTGATGCATTACCCTCATTGTATTGAACGATAAATTGTTAAAATTGAGGGACATTCTGAATAAGAATAGAGAAGATAAAGTAAAATCAGATAAGATCAAATGATCTTTGTTGTCACCAATCGACACAACTTATTCACCAATAATTTGCAAGTCGATGAGCTTGATGCCTGAACTTACTTCCAGGCTTGGATCAATCATCACAAAGTTTCCTGCCACTAAGATCCACATACATGCAAGAGATACCACAAACAATTCTGCAAGCTATCGCAAAGTTATTACAAGCATAAGTGTGATGTTGTGCGAGAGTAGCAATACAAGTGTACTACCTCGCACCAAATCAATGGTCCTTGGATCTCATACAATTATCAAATTAGTTTAAATTACAAACCAAATCATAAGCTTGTTTCATAAATCATGATGAACATTAGTTACCAATTTTAACCTTTATGCGCCGAGGTTCCTTCACTTTCACAACGACTCATCGAATTGCGTGATTTTTCCTTCAACACATGCCTTTGCTTGTATTCCTTGAAACCAAATTGTTTCATTGGAGGTTTCTCCAACCCATCTAAGTTAATCCTTAGGTACTTAGCAATGCGAGTTACATAGTGACCACCAACATTTGGGAGCTTAGATTTATCTCCATTTGCATCAAAGAGGTAGCTTGCAATGAGGTTAGGAACATGAACATGCTTCCGCTTGTGAATTAACCAAATATCGATCAATGTCATCTTTCCCTCATCCTCTATGCAGTGAAAAACCGTATTTGCAAAGAACCCTTGAACACATCTAAGTATAGGACTTGAAAGTGCTTGAGGCACTTGGTTTACGGGTGTGAACTAGGCTTTACTAATTTTATGCCACACCTTCCTTGGATCAAAATCATTTGGATTGACGTCACACAATCGGCCAAGTACATGAAAGTGCTATTGGGGGAGGCATCATCGTAAAGATTTAAAATTGCCATGAATTATGCCATACTTAATCGCCACTCTTCACCCCTAACCTAAACGTGAGGTAATCTTCTAGCCACGGTGAATGTACTTTGAAGTGAACCCTCAAGGTTTTAGAAATTCTTGAGTTAACAAAGGGTAGACATCCTCACAGATATCAAGTAAGGGTCCTCATGGGTTCGTGCTTTTGTGGTATTCCTCAGCCTTAAATGCATCACGAATCTCACTAACCATACCCGCTTATTCTAGTGGAGCCCAATCAATGTACTTGGCTGGGCACACCGGCATTTGAATTCTATTAAGCATTCGAGACTTTAAGGTTTCATTTTGAAGAACCTCTTTCAACCATTCATCGACATTGGATGCTTGTTTCTTTCCTTTCCCTTTGTAAATCACCTAGAACACAAACACAATAACAAGACAAACGCATCCACAACTTCTTAGCGTTAGCAAACAACAAATCTCTCGCAATCAAACAACAATGGGGGCCACAAGCCCCCTACATTTAATCCATTACCAAAAAGCTTCATAGTTTGTTATGTTTAGGCTAAAATGATCAATATGCAACGATAGTACAATGGTCAACTCGGGTCAAACTAGATAAGTGCAATTCTTGAACACCTAAATAACCGTGCATACATACCGAAAGCACACATTAAAATCACAGGCCAGAGTGTTTCATGCTATAAATCTCAATTTCAATGTCTTAAAAGTCAATGTAGGTCAAACCCCAAAGTTATTAGCCCTAATCTCAATTCCATAATGAAAGAAACACTAATTTTAAGGGTACATAACAATAGCATGTTGGTTAACTAGCAAACAACATTAGACAACACCCAATTTCATTCCTTACATCCAAACTTAAAAAGTCCCAATTTTGAAGAACCCTAGAATCACAAATTTGAAATTTGTGCAATTAAACATGGCAAACATGTAAATCAACAACATTGTAACCTAGAATCAACAATAATATCATCATAATCAACTTAGATCTAGCATAATTGACAAATAAGGCACATAGAGTAAAAAGCATGAAGATTCCACAAAGAAGTGCGATTAAGTGAAATAAGTGCAAGATCATACTTGAAACATGTTTGATGTTGAAAATTAGCAAGATACTTGTAGACAATTGATGAATTAGGTGAAAGAAATCAGGTTTTTAAGTGTGTAAGTCAGAGGTAAGAAAGTTAGATGAGAGTGAAAGAGTGATTTAAATAAACCCCCAAAACACATTCAAAATAGGGCCTGAAACGCCGTTCCATATGCTGGAACAACGTTCCAGTTTACCACAAAACTAGAACGTAGTTCCTTTTTTCTACAACGTCATTCCTACAAAAACAGGAACGTCGTTCTTTCAAGAGAACGTCGTTCCTCAAACGACCTAGAAAGTGCATCTGTTTAAGAATTACCAAGAACACCGTTCCACTATAGAGGAACTTCGTTCTTACCTAAATGAGAACGTCGTTCTTAATTAAGAACGATGTTCCTGAAAATGCCTAGAAAGTGTCTCACTTTAAGTTCGAGATAAAGAACGTCGTTCCATGAAGTAGGAACGTCGTTCCTGGTTTCAAAATGCAACTTTTAGAATTTTTAACTCAACCAAACACATTCCTACCCAAATTACCAGCTGTTTTTGGTCTTTTCAAACTTACAAAATGCATGAAATGCAACTGCATGTCAATGCAAAGCTAACAAAAATGCAAAAGAAAACAATTCTACATGAAATGCAACTACCATGAACAATTATACACAAGCGTGATCATTTTGGTCTAGGGTCTATCACTTGACCCGTTTTAAGCACAATGGTGGTCATGAGGGATTAAAGGCGATGTCATCAAGCTCGGATGGCTTGACTTCATCTATGAAGGGTTTCAAACGATCCCCATGAACCTTAAATGGGCTTCCCTTTCCAATTAACTCAACAAATCCTTTTTCAAGTATGCTTTTAACAACAAAAGGCCCATGCCACCTTGATTTAAACCGACCGGGTGACTTTTTGAAATTAAGGTTAAATAATAAGACTTTGCCACCCAGTTTGAACCTTTGGCATTTCACATAGTGATTATCGACCTTGACTTTTTCTTTTAAAATCGGTTTTTGTAATGACTTCTTTTTAACTTTGTTAAAAACACTTTTCTCATATTTCTTAAGAACTTGGGTGGGTTTCACCATCTTCTCAACAAAATTTTCCACAATTGGTTCTAACAAGACATTTTTACCAACAACATCCCCCCTACATTTAGGTCCAAATTTACTTCCTTGACCATGTTGGGTTTACTTAAAACATTCTCACAAGCTTTTTCATCAACAGTACTTTCACAAACTTTTTCAACATCATTTTTATCACAAAAATTCATAAACATTTCAAACTCTTTTTCAACATCAAAATCCTCAATTTTATCAAATTGGTCAACATTCGAAGTGTCAACCGCCAATAAAGATTTCAATTCATTTTCTTCACACAAATCCATGACCTCGATTTGACCAAAAGACTCAACATTTGACAAATTTGGTTTCTTATCAATTTCACGCACATAAAAGTCAAGCCTTTTGTCTTTCACCCCAATACTTAATTTATATTATTGTACGTAAATAATTGTTTCGGCGGTGTTTAGAAAAGGTCATCCCAAAATTATTGGACATGTGCATCCTCGTTCATTTTGAGGATCACGAAATCGTCCGAAAAAGTTAAATTACCAACGTTGACCACAAGGTCTTCGGCTAAGCCGATTAGTGTGTCAAACGTTTGGTTCCCCATTTTCAATACCATCTGGGTCAGTTTTAATTCCTAAAGGTTTAACTTTTTATAAATTGAATAAGGCATGCGATTTACACTAGCCCCCAAGTCGACAAGCGCATCATACACTTTCGACCCCTCCCCCCCATATTGCATGGGATTACAAAACGACCCGGATCACCCAATTTGGGAGGCATATTTTGCTTTTGCAAAATGGCCGAGCATTCCTCTATGAGAAATATGGCCGATACCTCCTCATATTTGCCTTTTGAAGATAAAAGGTTTTTAATAAACTTCCCATAATTTGGCATGCCCTTAAGCACTTGGATGAGTGGCATGTTGACATGAACTTGTTTCATCATTTCCATGAAATCCCTTCATTGCGTTTCAACTCTTTCCTTCCTCAAAGCTTACGGATATGGAATCGGTTCCTTGTACTTCCTCAAAGGTGCTTCTTCATTCTTTTTACCCTTATCCTTCGATGGTTCACTCCTTTCAACCCTTGCTTCTTGTGAATCCCCATTAACACTTGATTCATTCTCAACAGTTGGTAGAGTAGGTGTTATAGGGTTTGGTTTTTGGGTTGGGGGTGTTGAGATATGTGGTTCTTCATAAGTTAAATTGCTTCTTGTTGAAATGGCATTAACAAACTCAATTTGGTTGACGTTTTCAATAGGGATAGTTCTTGTGTTGTTGTTTTGGTTTTGTTAGTTTGGGTTCTTGTTGTAATTGTTGTTTAGGTTAACTTGAGTGTGGGATGGCAAAGTGCCTTGAGGTATTTCGGTAACTTGTCATGAAAATCTTCCAACGGTGCTCTCAACGTTTTGGAATGAGGCTTGTTGGTGCTTCAATTGTTGCTTCAAGAACTCATTCTCCTTTAACAAAAATGCTTCGGTGGTTTCTGCCTTCTTAATGTAGTTTTGTGTAATCTTCTCTAGGCTTCTTGAAGGTTGGGATGATTGGTTGTTTTGTTTGTTTTGTTGATTGTAACCTTGGTTATTTTGTGGTTGACTATAACCTTGGTTGTTTTGGTAACCTTGATTGCCTTGGTAGTTTGAGTTGGGTTGGTAGTTATAAGATTGATTGTTGTAAGATTGTTGGTTTTGGGTTTGGTAATTGTTGCTTCGGTTTTGGTTGTAATTGGATTTGTAACCTTGGTTTCGGTTTTGGTTTGTGAATCCGGGTGGTGCATTGGTTTGAGAGTTGAATGACACTTACTTTTGGTTAGGGTTGTAATAGCTTTGGTTCGATTAATAAGACTTGTTGCATTGGTTTGATGTCCCTCCCCTTTGATAATTTTGATTACTCACGTAGTTGACATGAGCATCCGAATTCATGGGAATGTCATCCAAATCAATGTGGTTACATTGATTTATTTAGGGATAATTCTTAGTGAGATGTGGGCCATCACACCTTTCACAAACTACTTGCATTGCGACTATCGATTGTTGTAGCTTCATCAAATCCTTCCCATACATTTGAAATTGATTGTTCAAGCTTGAAAGCGTGATTTGACCGTTTTCACTCTCCACTTGAGCTACACTTTTTCTTGATTAATCTCGAGGTGAAGGTGCCCATTCGTAAGTATTAACCGATATGTCTTCTAATAAAGTTTCGGCCACATTCGGTGATTTGTACATGAACACTCCTCCCGCGGAGGAATCAAGATGTTGTCTAGTCAAAGGGGTAGTACCCCGGTATAATGTGTTGATGTACTCCTTCTTTGTCAAACCATATGGTGGGCAAGCTCTTAGCATTTTCTTGAATCGTATCCATGCATCATACAAAGACTCATCACTCCGTTGAGTGAATGCATTAATTTCCATCCTTAATCATTCCGCCTTTGTTGGTGGAAAGAAATGATTAATAAAAACGTCACTCAAATCTTGAAAAGTCCTAATTAAATCGGGAGGTAAATTCCTTAACCATGCGTTCACATCACCTTGAAGAGTAAACAAAAATGCCCTTAACTTATAAGCATCATCGATGACATCCTTGTTCTTGTAGATAACACAAATGTCGTTAAATTGTTGAAGGTGTCCGAAAGGATTCTCTTCAATTGTAACATTAATTAGCATATCCTTGATCACTGTGAAGAAATTACCCTCGATCTTCCAATTATCGGCCCCGATGAGCGGTTTTGTAATAGCAGGAGGCACCACCGTTGGTGCAACCAACCTAGCATTCCACATTGGCGTGTCATTTGGATCATTTTGTTGCTCCTCATTAACCGGTAAACCATGATCAATCGGTTTACCCTCGTTACTTCCGTCCATATCTATCCAACAAAATGGCAAAATCTCAAAATATTTTCTTAAATCCCTTTCTTCTCTATGCTTGCAAACCCCGTGCATGTGTTTCTCTGGATCGAAAAATGGATGTGTAAACTCCTGATTCTTATGGGATCTCCTTTCCATACACCAAATAACCTAACCTTCAATAACAAAAATAATATATAAAAACAAGAAAAGTAACTTTTGTAAGGATGAATTCTTACAAAAGGGTCGAACGATTAAAAGCTTAAACCAAAGATACTACTAGCTAACCGCTCCCCGGCAGCAGCGCCAAGAAGTTTGATGCTCGTTTCACAAACATATATTTATCTTCAAATTTTATACTTAAATGTGGACTCAACTATGTGACAAGCATACGAGAAACAATTAGTCGGTAGTTGCAATTAGTAAGTTTTCCGTTTAAGGTTCATCCCAAGAGAGCGGTAGTTGCTAGTTGAATCGATGCAAACCCATAATCATCCTAAATTGTGTTTGATTGGGGGGTTTTGAAGTTGAGATTTTAAAAGAACTAATTCAATTTAAACTAAGAAAACTAAAAATGATTAAGTAATTATCAATATTAAAGACATGCACACTTGCTTAATCCACTTGAAGCATTTGAGTTGTTCTTTAATCACTTAAGGTCTAATTGTGTTCAAACTTTAGACTAGTATCCCCACTATATGTTATTGTGATCAAATTAATACTTGCAAATTCTCATAAGCTTATACCAATTGATCTTAGTTAAATCATGCAATTATCACAAGTACTTAGCCTAGGTTAAAGTCCCCTAAAACCTTTTGATGATCAAAATCCCTTAAGAAAATCAAACCTCACTATGTTGACTAAAAACCAAGTGATTACCAACCTACATCAAGACCCCGATCCCTTGAAAGCCTTAATCTGATTGTCTAGATCACCTAAGTGTTAAAGTACAAGATGCTTCACCAATCAAATCCCTTTGAAAGCTACACAACTCATTTAATCCAAGTAAAGTTTAAAAGAAGCATGTTGACAATGAATATTGTCTATTATATGTGGCATGTGGTTTTAGTTAGTATTGATGTAATAGTTAGTTTACTTATTAATGTATTTTAGCTAGTTTACCATGGTAAATGTAACTTACCATGTAAAGTTACCACTTGAAGGTTGCTAGTATAAAACCAACCTCCCACACCCATTTGTAACTAGTTGAGTTAATAATAATGTTTTAGTTATTCTCTCAAGTATTACTTTCTCTATCTAGTTCTTATCATATCTAAAGAACCCAAACCCACTAATACTTCACAAAACCGATTGGTAATCATCATACTGGGACTAACAATTGGTATCAGAGCAGTTCTAGGTATGGTGACTAGAAGATCCAAGGCTCGTAGGTCTCCATCGCATTTTTGAAGTGTTTGTGCTCGATTCGGTTTAGGTAGTTAATAACTCAACTCATCTTGTTATTTTTGTTGGTTTGAAACTTGTTCATAACATATTTGTTGATAAACCACTTAAACTACTAGATTTTATGCTTAAAATTTGGTGTTAAAGAACTATACAAACTCGCTAAAACAAAGCAGTTAAACTTGGTCTTGAAACGCACTGTTATGTTGTATGAAGACTTGTACATTTTTGCTTATTGGTGCTTGAACTTTATGAACACACGCCTATATACTTCAAATTCTACTTTCTGTTAAAACCTCACATGCTTATGATTACTTTAACATATGACTACTTGATGTTGATGATTACATGGTCATATGACTGAATTTGCTATCTTGTATACTTAAAATCATGTATTTGGACATAAGAGTGTGTGTTTAGTCTGCTCGAAAAATACTAAACAAACTGTGTTTGAGACTTAGAACTTACTTGACTGAACTTACTCGAAATTCTAATTCACACAGTTGTTGCGAAGATAAATGAATAGGGTTCTAAAACTAAGAACATATTTGTCTTTCACCTTGAACAAAAGTCTTGCTCAAAAACCTGGACTTGAATCTTTTAATTTCATATTCTTTGGTCAAACGGACTATAAAACATAATAACTATTGGATTTTATTGATTAAAGAGTTTTGTAGTCTCCATGCAAAGATTGTAGTTCCCAAAGCTTCTTTTAACTAACCTATGTCTCCAAAGTAGAAAAATGAGTTGTTACATGTCTCAATAACTGTGCCAAGTACTAAAACCTAGGTTTAAATTTTAATCAAAGTACTTATCCCATATGAAAAGCCAAAGGTTGATAAGTTTAAGGTTTACCAAGTTTTAAAATATTATTAAGTTAAACTTACACATTTTTGTGTAATTTTTAAACTGATCAAAAACATTGTTTAATTGTGCTTGAGAACCTTTATCTGATCAAGAAACCCAAGTGTTTGAAAATCTTGTTTGCTTGCATCGAAATCTCAACCGGTGTTCGAAAACTTGCTGCAAACTCCTGCTCGAAATCTTTTCTTCCGTTCGAGAATTTGCAAACACCATTTTTCTCCTGCTCAAAAAGAGTTTATCGAAAAACTTGTGTTTCAGTTATTCTGCTCGAAAACTTTACCATTCCTGCTCGAAAAAATTTCAATTTAAAGTTTGTTTTGGACAGTTGTTCAAAAAGTTTAACAGTTGCTCGAAAACTTACATGTTTTGATTTACTGCTCGAAAACCTGCTTATTTTCTTATGTGTTCGAATCCCAACTTGTTCTAGAACTTGGCAGATCCTATACCGAAAACCTGGAAACATCCATTTGTTGTTCGAAATCCTCTTCAATTGCTGCTGCTCGAAAACAATAAATTGAAGGGGTCCTGTCCAAAAACCTGATACTAGCCACCTGTGTTCCAAAAGTGTATCTGCTTGGTTATCAACATGAATACCCCTTTCTTTTAAATAGAACCTGATCCAAGTCCAACACCTTTTAATCCCAAGCCCATGTGCACTTAACTTTAATTCAACCCAACATTTATTTAATCAATTAAGCCCAGCATCCAATAAATTACACCAAGCCCACGTCCCCTTTAGTTATTCTCTTAAAAAAAGTAAAAAGGTGGGAAAACTCGAGTAAAATTTAAATTTTTTCTTGGATTTAAAAGATCATTTTTACGCGAGATTTAAATTTTCACGACAGAAAAAATTTTCGGCCCCAAAAACCACCTGAAACCGCACGATTTTGAATGAAATTTTCCAGAAAATTTCAGAAAAAGTAAAAAATTTTCCTCACCCCCTCGGTCACATATTAGCTCATATCTCAAAAGTTTACGACATAAATTTTTGTCGAAAAATTTGGAGGGTAAACCAAAACGTGCTGTTAACTGACACTTAACGGAAAGTTAACGAAAACAAACGAAACTTCATTTTCAAAATTTGATTCATGTGAATCATATTTTGAGGGTGAGAAAAGTGATATTTCTTAAGTTTATCTGTCGTTTCATGTTTTGCTCGTAAACCTTATCTGTCTTAAGCCCTTTGTTGAACACCCGTCCTGTTAACATGGCAAATCGTGATGATCACGTGTCCTCTAATGTTGAGGTAGAGGTGCAATTATACACTGATATTACTCATGAATATTACAACTCTGTGCATAATAATTCTATGTTTATATCTGATGTATTGCGAACTTGTTCTGAAACACCTCTTGATCAAAATGATACAATTGCATGTAGCTCTGCTTTTCATACCCCACTCCCACCTGTCCAAATGAAACTGCCCATTAAATCTGAATTTATGCCTTTTAATGATGAATGTGTGTTTCCTATACTACCTGATATGTATGTATACAACTTTGCCAAGATGAATAGAGACCTTCGATCATTTGCTAGTCAAATTAGCGAACTAAAAAATGAGAACTCTAGGTTGAAATCAGAATTGGAAATAAAAGTGTCAAATCATACTTATTTGAAAGTAAAACAAGATCTACTGACAAAGTAACTGAATTAAGAGAGCTAGAAAGTAGTGTGAAACCTCTACGGATAGAAAGGACATATTTTAAACTGAGGAATGCAGTTCTCACGGAAAAAGTTAACAACACAGAAAAAGAACTTAAGAAACTTAATGATTCTAAGACACTTTTCCTAGAGACTGTAGAGTAGAAAACTAGAAAGCCTTTGAATGACCTGGCCGAGAAGACTTCTGAATGCTCTAAGTTAGTTACAAAAAACTTAAACTTAAAAACCCAACTAAGTTTATTTGAAGAGAAACTTTACAAAACTGACCAAGCAAAAGTAGTCTTAGATGGCCACATTTCTAAACAAGCTCTATTCATGAATCGACCTAAAAACTCCTACCAAAAACACTAGGGGTTTGGGTTTGAAAATCCTCAAATACAGTCCAAGATCTCCAAAGCCGAACCTAGTTTATATGATGGTAGATACATTAAGATATGTTTGCCATAGAGACTCACTTTTGCCAATGAAAGTGAGCTTAAGGAGAGAATAGCCAATCGATAAAAAAAAATGAAATGTGAGGTGTCGTTAATCTATGACAAATTAAATGCAACTTACATGAGAAAAGATGGTTCATATTATAACACCCCTCTCGATTTATTCAATGATTTTGAAAGTTTGAATACTCAAAATAGTCCTAAAAATTGTATAATCTATTTACGAAACTTGGTTTTAGAACGATACATCATCAGTCTGGAGGGCGAACTTGACAAAAACAAAATCAAATATTTTTACAACGAACTCAAATTTCAAATGATCATTAAGGCTTTACAACACCAAATCTCTATCATTGAATCCCAAAACAACAAACTGGTCTCCAATGCTCATAAACTTGAAAATCAAATTGCAAATCAAGTTGTTAATTTTTGTGAATTGATTTCAAAGAACACTGAATCACGGGATTCAAACCCAAGATCCGTGAATGACTCCAACAATTGTGAAGGTCTAGCACAAGAATTCAAAGACTTTAGTGATTCTCTTTTGTCCAAGTTTGACAGTGTTGAACATAGGTTAGAATCATATAGGTCCAAATCACTAGATCACTTCTTAGAATCTCAACCCAAGATTCCAGAAGTTAAGTTAGAACCATAACCCGAGAAAGAACCTATCTCTTTAGGAGCTCAGGATGTTGAGACTGACCTTACTTAATTTGTTGACAAGCTAGAACGAGAAAACTTAGATCTGCAGGTTAAATGTGAGACCTACAAGAAAACTCTAGAAACAATTGAGAAGATGCACGTAGTTCCCAAAGTAGAACCTACTTATGATTTTAAAGACTCTGTTGTAGTTTCTATTGATGACATTGTCTTAGAAATTCAAGAGTTAAAGGCTCATGTGAATCTACTTAAAAAAGAGAATGTGACCTTGCATGATCAATGTGATTCCCTGGAAAGTATGGACTTCTTGACCAAGACCATATATTCTGAACCCAATAGATCCATTAGTGATAGGAAATTCACTTGTGATTCGAAAGTGGTTCTTAGAAGATTTTTCCTGGTACTGAGACCATACTAACCTCCACGGACACTCCAAAATCAAGTGTGTCAGTTGGTTCCCGAGTTACTAAGTCTGAGTTGTCCAATGCTTCAACATCTACACCCAAGACTATGAAAAGGCATGTGACTTTTGCCAAGACCAATCCCAAACCCATAGTGTATCAATCCTCAATATCTTTGAAGACTGCTTCATGTAAAACACCAAAGACCTTGGAGGCTCCAAAATCAAAACACAACGGTCATCCTAAGTCTACACAGACACCGAGGAAATCCCCCATGAATCAAAAAGTTCACCTGGATACACCACCTATGTCAAAACCCCTCCTAATCCATCCGGACGAAGTCCATATCGATTATAAACGATTCACAACAGTTGATTACATCGCGAGGTATTTGACCTCTATATGATACATTTTACAAACATTGCATTCAATTTTAAAAGACAATCTTTCTTTACAATGAAAATTGACGACATGCATATCATTTCAGAATATAACCAACTATAATTGACTTAATAATAATCTTGATGAACTCGACGACTCGAATGAAACGTCTTTTGAAATATGCCATGAATGACTTCAAATAATGTTTCTAAAAATGAGCAAATGCACAGCGAAAGATTTCTTTCGTACCTGAGAATAAACATGCTTTCAAGTGTCAACCAAAAGGTTGGTGAATTCATTAGTTTAACATAAATAATCATTTCATAATTTTAATAGACCACATGATTTCATATTTTCATTTCTCATAAACATACGTCCCATGCATAGAGACAAAAATATCATTCATATGGATTGAACACCTGGTAACCGACATTCACAATATACATATAAGAATATCCCCATCATTCCGGGATCCTCCTTCGGACATGATATAAATTTCAAAGTACTAAAGCATCCAGTACTTTGGATGGGGCTTGTTGGGCCCGATAGATCTATCTTTAGGATTCGCGTCAATTAGGTTATCTATTCCCTAATTCTTAGATTACCAGACTAAAAAGGGGCATATTCGATTTCGATCATTCAACCATATAATGTAGTTTCAATTACTTGTGTCTATTTCGTCAAACATTTATAAAAGTTGCGCATGTATTCTCAGCCCCAAAAATGTAAAGAGTAAAAGGGAGCAAATGAACTCGCAGTACTGTATTTTGTAGTAAAAATACATATGACGACATTTGAACAATGCAGGGTTGGTCTCGGATTCACGAACCTATATTATTCATATATATGTTAATACACATAATCGTAATCGAGCAGATTTATATGTTACTAGTGATATAAATGTTATAGAAATAATTTTTATGTTTATTTTTCAATATTATAGTATTAACATATTAACAGTTTTGGTTATATAATATTTATTATATCATTACATTAATAATTTTAATAACTAATATTTATATTAATAGCTATAATGATAATAATACTAATACTAATTACTAATAATACTAATATTAAGGATAATAATAATTAATTGCATTATGATAGTGATAATAATAATTAACTTTACAATAACAACAACAACAACAACAACAACAACAACAATAATAATAATAATAATAATAATAATAATAATAATAATAATAATAATAATAATAATAATAATAATAATAATAATAATAATGATGTTTCGCGAGGTGTATACGAAATAGCTTATATTTTTACAGGAAATACTATTAAATACGATACAATTTTACACAAGATATTTATTTATTTATTGAATTGATATACTTAAACCTTGCTACAACACTTATAGGCAGTGTACCTAATCTTACAGTAGTGTAGTTTGTAGTAAGTCCGGTTCATTCCACAGGGAATCTTTTTAAACAAAGCTTAACGCTATATTAGTTTACTTTTATAAAAATACAGATATATATATATAAGTAATATTATTATTATAAAGGGGGGTTTTTACCGTTTAATGACCGGTTTGTCGATTTTAAAACTTTAGTCACAGTTAAAACCAATTGTAAAATATTAAAAATAAATACAAGACTTAAATTAAAGCGTAAAGTAAATAACGATAATGAAATTGCGAATAATAAAAATGCGATAAAATAAACTTTCGATAATTAAAAAGTACGATAATTAAAAGTGCAATTAAATACAATAACAATAAATAAAAATGCGATAATTAGAAGTGCAATTAAATATAAAATAAAGGAAATTAAATATGAAATAAAAGAATTATGCTTATTTAAACTTTCGTAATCATGATGTTTGACGTGTTGATTTTAGTTTTATGCCCATGGGTTAATTGTCCTTTGTCCTGGATTATTTAATATGTCCATACGGATTTGTCCATAATAGTCCATCAGTCATAAATATAAAGAGCGAAAGCCTTCGTCTGAAAGGACCCGTTCATATACATTATAAACGATTCACAATAGTTGATTACATCGCGAGGTATTTGACCTCTATATGATACATATTACAAACATTGCATTCGTTTTTAAAACACAAACTTTCTTTACATCGAAAATTGACAGGCATGCATACCATTTCATAATATCCACTATCCAATTATAAATTAACTTAATAGTAATCTTTGATGAACTCAATGACTCGAATGCAACGTTCTTCGAAATATGCCATGAAATACTCCAAGTAATATCCTTAAAACAAGCAAATGCACAGCGGAAGATTTCTTTTATACCTGAGAATAAACATGCTTTAAAGTGTCAACCAAAAGGTTGGTGAGTTCATTAGTTTATTATAATCATTCATTTCCATCATTTTAATAGACCACAAGAATTTCATTTCCAGTTCTCATAAATATACGTCCCATGCATAGAGAAAAAAATAATCATTCATATGGATTGAACACCTGGTAACCGACATTAACAATATGCATATAAGAATATCCCCGTCATTCCGGGATCCTCCTTCGGACATGATATAAATTTCGAAGTACTAAAGCATCCGGTACTTTGGATGGGGTTTGTTAGGCCCAATAGATCTATCTTTAGGATTCGCGTCAATTAGGGTGTCTGTTCCCCAATTCTTAGATTACCAGACTTAATAAAAAGGGGCATATTCGATTTCGATAATTCAACCATAGAATGTAGTTTCACGTACTTGTGTCTATTTTGTAAATCATTTATAAAAATTGCGCATGTATTCTCAGCCCAAAAATATAAAGGGTAAAAAGGCAAATGAAACTCACCATACTGTATTTCGTAGTAAAAATACATATAACGTCATTGAACAAGTGCAAGGTTGGCCTCGGATTCACGAACCTAAATTAATTATGTATATATATGTGCTGGTCAATATTTGTCTAACAAATTAGGTCAAGTCATAGTGTACCACAATCCTAATGCTCGAGACTAATATGCAAAGATCAACAAAAGTTAATTTGACTCAAAATGATTTCCAAAATTTATACATGATTATTATATAGTTTAAATATCGTCGTTTTATATTTTTAAATATTTTTAAAGGATTTAATAGAGTAAATAATATAATTCATTTATTAATAAATAAAATTTTATATAAAAATATACTTTTATATATCTTAAGTAATAAAATTTATAAAGTTAATTTAAAAAAAATATTATGATAGGTTTTATTAAGGTAATTATATTATTTGTATTACATATTTATTTGATAAAATAACATTGATAATAATAATAAGTAAAAGTTGTATTATTTTGCAATAATAATTATTATTATTCTTTTAAAAATATCAATATTTATATTTACTAATAATGATATTATAATAAAACAATAATTCTAATTATGATAACTTTAATATTTATGATACTTTTTAATATTAACTTTAAAATAATAATTCTATTTAAAATGATAATTATAATGATATTTTATAATAACAATGACATTTCTATTAAAATGATATTTTTTGTTAAAATGATAGTTTTAATACTAACGATACTTTTAATAATAATAGTAATGATAAAAATAATAAGAATGATAATTTT
Source organism: Rutidosis leptorrhynchoides (assembly GCF_046630445.1). Taxonomy (NCBI): domain Eukaryota; kingdom Viridiplantae; phylum Streptophyta; class Magnoliopsida; order Asterales; family Asteraceae; genus Rutidosis; species Rutidosis leptorrhynchoides. The sequence goes on along the minus strand of NC_092343.1, from coordinate 371,002,874 downwards.
ATCTAGATCAATATCTTATAATATTTTAATTTCATCATGATACTCATACTCATTATTTCCTAATCGTTTCGTTTAATAGCTTTTAATCGTCTTTTATATTGTGTTTATAATACTAATAATAATAATACTAAAAAGAATTAGGTGTTACTAATATTAGTTTTAATTACAATAATACTAATAATGATAATTACTATGATATTATTAATAATACTAATAACTATTTTAATGATAATAATAATAATAATAACAATAACAATAACCATTTTTAAATAGTGATATATATATTAATAATGATAATAATAATAATAATAATAATAATAATAATAATAATAATAATAATAATAATAATAATAATAATAATAATAATAATACTAGTTATAACTTTAACGATGATAACAATAGTAATAATAATAAAAATAACAATTTTTAATGATAATTCCTTTTATTAATAATGATAATAATAAGATAAAACTAGAATGACGATAATAACGACGATAATAATAATCATTTTTATAAAAATTTAATTGACTATAACTTCTAATCCGTTCATCGAACCCATTCAATATCTAAATGAAAAGTTCTCAATTTTTCGCTAGCCTTCCAAGGACATGCATATCTTATACCTTATCTCAACCGCAAGTGTAACTAATTCAGGATTCAACATAACCTATCTAAGGGCAATATCAAAAGTACAAGCATGCATAATCCTATATTCTCGAGCACTAGTCAGGGATACACTATTAATATGTAAAAATTATTTACGAGTACTCACGTATCAATATTGAGATTCAATATTGCAGGAAAGGTACGTAGACGCAACGGAGACGATAAACACTAGATTGACCTCACAAGCATACCCATGAACCATACTCATCACCTCCATAGCTATAACCCATGTTTTCCTTAGCTCTATCCCGCTCGAAAAATCCATTTTGAAATAATACGCTCATGACCTCGTCGTAGTATTTTATGTATACTAATAATATCTTGAAATAATACTGAGTAAATATATATATGTAAGTCGATTGAGAGAGTTTAGAGAAATATATTTCAAGTTTGTATGAAATAATGAAACCTATTGAATTCTATTTATAATAGATTTTTGAATTATTAAAGTGAATTATTAAAGTATGAATTATTAAAGTGAATTATTAAAGTATGAATTATTAAAGTGAATTATTAAAGTATGAATTATTAAAGTGAATTATTAAAGTATGAATTATTAAAGTGAATTATTAAAGTATGAATTATTTAAGTAAATTATTAAAGTTAAAGTAAAGTAAAAGTAAAGTAAAGGTAAAGTTAAAGTATAGTAAAAGTATAAAACTATGTACGTATAATACGCGTATAAATATATATAAAATTAATTTAAATCATTATTTATATTTAATAAAATAAAATATAAATATCGTTATCTTTATCATACTGGTTAAGTAATGAGTTGTCAAAAGTGGTTCTAGATATTTATAAAAGTTATATACGTTTTAATAATAAAGTTCTTTTTAAACTAAAAACGTTTTTGTACGTTTGAAAATAAATCAAATAAATATGATAATTTTGTTTTCCAAAACTAAATATATTTAAGAATCATTTTGTTAAAAGGTTAAAATAATGGAAATCGTTATATCATAAAACATTTTAGAAAAGTAGAATCATATATATTCATAATAGGTTTTAAGTTTTTAAATTACGGTCTGTTGGTGAAGCATGGGATAAAGTCCAAAGGTTAAATAAACGTATGAAAAATGTCGAGTTACTTAACTTGTCGATATCCAACATCTAAGTTATTTACACTCCACGTTCTTACTTATAAATCACTTTACCATTTTCCGAATGTTGTCAAAAAGAATAGATTTCTTAAATCACAGTGGACCTCATAACATAGACCCGTAATCATATCACAATGTATCTGATAAATCAATCATTTGATATTATCTTCTAATTACATCGATAAACATATTGAAACAAATGCGTTCGTGTAAAGTAATATACGTTTAATACTTTATTAATATTCTCAAGTTATAATATATATATATATATATATATATATATATATATATATATATATATATATATATATATATATATATATATATATATGTATGTATACATATATATACATATCTATTTATATATAACGGTTCATGAATCGTCGGAATTTGGTCGAGGTTATAATGAATGTATGAACACAGTTTAAAATTCTTGAGATTTAACTTAACAAACTTTGCTTATCTTATCGGAATAATATAAAGATAAAGTTTAAATTTGATTGGAAATTTTCGGGTTGTCACAGTACCTACCCGTTAAAGAAATTTCGTCCCGAAATTTGAATGGAATGGTCATGGCTGACAATAAGTATGTTTTCATGACGTATACGAGTTGAAAATTAGAGTTTTATTATCATCAAGTAATATAGATAAAGCAATTTGATTTTTGTGAAGGGTACGAGTGAAGTTATCACAAAAGAATGAAATGAGTAAATGCACGTTCTTTTAAACCAATGACATAGTCACGGTTGATTTTCGAAATTCAAGGAATTTAGAGAAAATCTTCGTAATAAGATTTGGTTCTTCGAAAATTAAGGAAGTTAAGATCAGCTTTGATTAAATGCGATAATATGTTTTGATTGCTCTGTCGGATATTTTACTATATATCCACCCCCTTCGTTTCCTTATTTCCACAACTCACACCTTTTATTCACTAATATGCTCCATCCAGTTCTGATTCTTGATATACTCCTAACTTTCATATCTGTCATTCTTTTCTTTCATCTGCCACCGGAAGAATCTATTTACTTTTACTATACTCTTAGTTTTATAGTGTTTTTAGTTCTCCCATGTCTTTATATTGCTATATGCATCGATATATATGGTTTATAATTTCTGGGTCGTCGTTGGGCTTTATATCCTCCTTTATATTTCGAAGTCCCTGCTTCTGTCTTCTATAATTATTGTCATCCACAGTTAATGCTCCCTTCTATTTGCTGCGATTTATACTCCTATTTCTATTTCGGAGCTTCATTCTTTCGTTTCCTCTTCTTGAGATTAAGCACCGTATGTAATGGTCCAGAATTCATAGATATGAATTTCTGAATGAACATAGTTAATGTTCTAAGAAGGAAATTGTAATGGCACGATCTTGATTTGTTAAATTACCAGAATACCCTAGAAAAGACCGAATCATCAAGAAATATTTTCTTGATATTTTAGAGATTAAATAGAATATAGGAGTCGTGTAACATGGCACATGATGACGTTATGATCTGTGAATCATCACGTTCCATTTAGAAACTCAGCATGAATTACTGTAATATAATCACGTTGATCAAGTGTCATTATATTATACTAACTCATGCTTCAGCTCCCAACACTACTTCAAAAAAAATATATTCCTATTTTAAACTCGAATGTTTCAGAATTTAGAAACTAAAATAGTTTCTTTTATGATGTAATACAGATAGCGCGAAGAGGTAAATGATTTCGGATAAGAATAATTAAGAAAATATCTTCAGAAATATGGAGGATATTTATAATGAAAGATATGATGATATCTTAGAATATCTAATATCAGATGATGATGAAGAATATTGTCCGCAGGGGTTTAGAGTCAAGAGCAAGGTATTCCTTTAATGACTTCAGCAGGTACTGAATCATTTAGATTCTTTGAAGGTACGTTTCGCCCTTGTGATTTGTCCACAGCCTCTTTCATACTTTGCTCAATCCGTTTTCCAGTTCTAAAACTTCTCTTTTTCTGAGCTTTGCCAATACACTATTCTTTATCATCAAACTTTTTACTGTTAAGATCGTTTACAGTTGTTGCTGCTTCGTCAGCATTTCAAGAACTAGTTCACAGTTCAAGGTGTTTTTCAAAAACTTCACATTCAAAGTATGTAAGTCCAGGAGATAGACGTTGTACGTACACATATAACTGTTGGCGTAGACATGCTGCGAGATTTCAAATTAATGATTGCTAATTCTCGATGATTCGTATGGCAATTCTTGTTACAAGATGCGAATGAGTAAATGGTGGGGTTTCAATGAATAACTATAATGACTTTTTGGAGAGGTTAAAGTCAAAGGGTAATGAAGTTGTTGGTACATCTGCTAATAATGTGGTGGGATGTAAAAGGTTCCCTGGTAACAATGGTGTATATCTCAAGGTTATAATAAGGTTAGTCTGACTGAAAAGTCGAAGTTGACTTGCTGGAGCTGTGACAAAATTGGCTACTTTGAAAAGGAATTGCAAAGTTATTTTTGCTAATAAATGCCAAAGAATCTGACACAGATATGTGTGGAATTATGACTTTGGTTTCGAGTGCTTTTTAAGTACCTAACTGTGGGTAATATGTGGTTGGATCATCATCTCGATTGCTCATTATTTGAAGTGTCTTCAGATATTTTCGAAGGGTTTGAACACAGATTGTAATCGTTAATATACATTTGATATTCTAACACAGTTTTGAAGTCAAAGTATAGCTTTGAAAGATGTAGGAATCTAAAAGTGATGATACCGGTTATATCTCGAATTGAATTCTGAGGTTTCAAAATCAAAATTTGTAATTGGGTTTGAATGAGTATGGTTGTTTTGATCTCTATGAAAGAATGTATATTATTGTGAAAGTAGGAAGTATAGTTGATAATTTGCTTGATCAGATTCGAAGAATGTAACATATTAATTGTGAATATATATATCTCTCGGGTATTACCTACCTGTTAAAAAATTTCACAATTAATATTTTGTACATAAGAATTTTATTACAGTCTTTGTGAAAATATATATGTATATATTCTCCTCAGACATAACATAAATTTTAATGAGTTAATACTAAATTAAACTCATTCGATTTACGGTTGAAACTAGAATTGAATAATCCCTTGAAGGCTTTAGAGATTACATAAGTATTTCTTCAATAATATTGAAATTACGAATCAATACTTCGTTATTTGTTGAGGCGTGATGTTGATTTTTGTTAAATTCTTGTGAACTTCGCAAAGTACGAGTGATGGTATCTGAGAAGTTTCGGTTACATCGATGATGAAAGTGTAAAATCAAATATATACTTGATTTATTATGAATTGGAATTTGTTGAATTGAGACAGAGATTGTAGTTAACGATGGTTAAGTTGCGGGTGAAGGACGTACATTATTGCATATTTGTAAGATGAATTAATCGAGTAGTTAAGATTCACACACAATAGCTTAGCACGGAAAGATTTATTTTTATTTCAAAATATGTATATATAAAATATACATATAATTTCTTCAGAGGGAATGAGTTAACTCTTCATAACTCCTTGATACAATATATGCGTTATTGATTCGTAATGATGTCCACAGTGATTCTTGAACTGACGGAGTTTGTGATGTTATAGGTGTTGTTGATTCTGATGTTGACTGTACTGACGATGCTGGTGACGCTGACGGTACTGTTGATGCTGTTGGTAAAACAAGTTTAGCTTGTTAATCACATACCATTTTTGTCAGGGTTTCTACTCTTCCTTCTATCATTTTGGTTCGCTTAACTGATTTATGGTTAGGGCTAGATTAGATAATCTCTAAGACTTTAGAGATTACATAATCTCAGTGGAATGTTTCTCCAATGAAGTTATGAATTAATACATCGTCAGTTATTGTTGCTGGTATTCCTTGATATCTATGGTGCGTATGACGTTGATGCTCGTGGGACAGATTGTGAAGTTGAGGTTTACGACGCGGTTGTGGTTGGAGGTGGTAATGGTACTGTTGGCGTTGATGATGGTGGTACTGGTTATGCTGCTGGTGTTGCTGCTGGTGCTGCTACTGGTGTTTGTAATTTTTGCACCATATTCTCCAAAGCCACTACCCGAGCGCGAAGCTCGTTGACTTCTTCTATTACACCGGGGTGATTGTCGGTTCGGACGAGCGGATAAATAAAATCTAGAATTTGATGGAGTATATAATCGTGACGAGATACTCTGGAAATGAGAGAGAAAATGGTGTTTCGGACAGGTTCGCCGGTAAGTGCTTCAGGTTCTTCGTCAAGAGGGCAATGTCGTGGATGGAAAGGATCGCCTTCTTCTTGTCTCCAATGATTGAGGAGACTACGAACCCATCCCCAATTAATCCAGAATAGATGATGACTGATTGGTTGATCCATTCCGGTCACACTGCTTTCGGAGCTTGAGTGAGATTCCATTTCAGAATCCGAGTGACTTGAACTGATGACAACTTCCATTTCGTACGATTGGATAAAGGATTTTTCGATATAAAATGATTTTCCGGCTATCGGGTGGTATTCTATTTACATAGGATATTCATATATGTATATAGATCAAAAGATTTCGTAGATTACGGAGGAATTTACGGAATATGTCAGGCAAAGTTTACAGTAATAGATACGATAAGATATGATTTAGTAGATACGCTAAGATATGAATTTTGTCTATACACTACTCATGCAATTAATGTAGCAAGACGTGTCTAGACTAATAATGATAAGTAGGTAATTTCCTAAGGATGATAAGCAGATGATTTCCGACTAGAAATGATAAGCAAAACTTTTGACATGCATACACGGTCGAAGTCCAGACTCACTAATGCATCCTAACGACTTATCAGTTAGACACACTAATGCAGACCTGGTTCGCTAAGACCACCGCTCTGATACCAACTGAAAGGACCCGTTCATATACATTATAAACGATTCACAATAGTTGATTACATCGCGAGGTATTTGACCTCTATATGATACATATTACAAACATTGCATTCGTTTTTAAAACACAAACTTTCTTTACATCGAAAATTGACAGGCATGCATACCATTTCATAATATCCACTATCCAATTATAAATTAACTTAATAGTAATCTTTGATGAACTCAATGACTCGAATGCAACGTTCTTCGAAATATGCCATGAAATACTCCAAGTAATATCTTTAAAACAAGTAAATGCACCTCGGAAGATTTCTTTTATGCCTGAGAATAAACATGCTTTAAAGTGTCAACCAAAAGGTTGGTGAGTTCATTAGTTTATTATAATCATTCATTTCCATCATTTTAATAGACCACAAGAATTTCATTTCCAGTTCTCATAAATATACGTTCCATGCATAGAGACAAAAATAATCATTCATATGGATTGAACACCTGGTAACCGACATTAACAATATGCATATAAGAATATCCCCGTCATTCCGGGATCCTCCTTCGGACATGATATAAATTTCGAAGTACTAAAGCATCCTGTACTTTGGATGGGGTTTGTTAGGCCCAATAGATCTATCTTTAGGATTCGCGTCAATTAGGGTGTCTGTTCCCCAATTCTTAGATTACCAGACTTAATAAAAAGGGGCATATTCGATTTCGATAATTCAACCATAGAATGTAGTTTCACGTACTTGTGTCTATTTTGTAAATCATTTATAAAAATTGCGCATGTATTCTCAGCCCAAAAATATAAAGGGTAAAAAGGCAAATGAAACTCACCATACTGTATTTCGTAGTAAAAATACATATAACGTCATTGAACAAGTGCAAGGTTGGCCTCGGATTCACGAACCTAAATTAATTATGTATATATATGTGCTGGTCAATATTTGTCTAACAAATTAGGTCAAGTCATAGTGTACCACAATCCTAATGCTCGAGACTAATATGCAAAGATCAACAAAAGTTAATTTGACTCAAAATGATTTCCAAAATTTATACATGATTATTATATAGTTTAAATATCGTCGTTTTATATTTTTAAATATTTTTAAAAGATTTAATAGAGTAAATAATATAATTCATTTATTAATAAATAAAATTTTATATAAAAATATACTTTTATATATCTTAAGTAATAAAATTTATAAAGTTAATTTAAAAAAAATATTATGATAGGTTTTATTAAGGTAATTATATTATTTGTATTACATATTTATTTGATAAAATAACATTGATAATAATAATAAGTAAAAGTTGTATTATTTTGCAATAATAATTATTATTATTCTTTTAAAAATATCAATATTTATATTTACTAATAATGATATTATAATAAAACAATAATTCTAATTATGATAACTTTAATATTTATGATACTTTTTAATATTAACTTTAAAATAATAATTCTATTTAAAATGATAATAATAATGATATTTTATAATAACAATGACATTTCTATTAAAATGATATTTTTTGTTAAAATGATAGTTTTAATGCTAACAATACTTTTAATAATAATAGTAATGATAAAAATAATAAGAATGATAATTTTATCTAGATCAATATCTTATAATATTTTAATTTCATCATGATACTCATACTCATTATTTCCTAATCGATTCGTTTAATAGCTTTTAATCGTCTTTTATATTATGTTTATAATACTAATAATAATAATACTAAAAAGAATTAGGTGTTACTAATATTAGTTTTAATTACAATAACACTAATAATGATAATTACTATGATATTATTAATAATACTAATAACTATTTTAATGATAATAATAATAATAATAACAATAACAATAACCATTTTTAAATAGTGATATATATATTAATAATGATAATAATAATAATAATAATAATAATAATAATAATAATAATAAGATAATAATAATAATAATAATAATAATAATAATAATAATAATAATAATAATAATAATAATAATAATAATAATAATAATAATAATAATAATAATAATAATAATATTAATACTAGTTATAACTTTAACGATGATAACAATAGTAATAATAATAAAAATAACAATTTTTAATGATAATTCCTTTTATTAATAATGATAATAATAAGATAAAACTAGAATGACGATAATAACGACGATAATAACAATCATTTTTATAAAAATTTAATTGACTATAACTTCTAATCCGTTCATCGAACCCATTCAATATCTAAATGAAAAGTTCTCAATTTTTCGCTAGCCTTCCAAGGACATGCATATCTTATACCTTATCTCAACCGCAAGTATAACTAATTCAGGATTCAACATAACCTATCTAAGGGCAATATCAAAAGTACAAGCATGCATAATCCTATATTCTCGAGCACTAGTCAGGGATACACTATTAATATGTAAAAATAATTTACGAGTACTCACGTATCAATATTGAGATTCAATATTGCAGGAAAGGTACGTAGACGCAACGGAGACGATAAACACTAGATTGACCTCACAAGCATACCCATGAACCATACTCATCACCTCCATAGCTATAACCCATGTTTTCCTTAGCTCTATCCCGCTCAAAAAATCCATTTTGAAATAATACGCTCATGACCTCGTCGTAGTATTTTATGTATACTAATAATATCTTGAAATAATACTGAGTAAATATATATATGTAAGTCGATTGAGAGAGTTTAGAGAAATATATTTCAAGTTTCTATGAAATAATGAAACCTATTGAATTCTATTTATAATAGATTTTTGAATTATTAAAGTGAATTATTAAAGTATGAATTATTAAAGTAAATTATTAAAGTATGAATTATTAAAGTGAATTATTAAAGTATGAATTATTAAAGTGAATTATTAAAGTATGAATTATTAAAGTGAATTATTAAAGTATTAATTATTTAAGTAAATTATTAAAGTTAAAGTAAAGTAAAAGTAAAGTAAAGGTAAAGTTAAAGTATAGTAAAAGTATAAAACTATGTACATATAATACGCGTATAAATATATATAAAATTAATTTAAATCATTATTTATATTTAATAAAATAAAATATAAATATCGTTATCTTTATCATACTGGTTAAGTAATGAGTTGTCAAAAGTGGTTCTAGATATTTATAAAAGTTATATACGTTTTAATAATAAAGTTCTTTTTAAACTAAAAACGTTTTTGTACGTTTGAAAATAAATCAAATAAATATGATAATTTTGTTTTCCAAAACTAAATATATTTAAGAATCATTTTGTTAAAAGGTTAAAAGAATGGAAATCGTTATATCATAAAACGTTTTAGAAAAGTAGAATCATATATATTCATAATAGGTTTTAAGTTTTTAAATTACGGTCTGTTGGTGAAGCATGGGATAAAGTCCAAAGGTTAAATAAACGTATGAAAAATTTCGAGTTACTTAACTTGTCGATATCCAACATCTAAGTTATTTACACTCCACGTTCTTACTTATAAATCACTTTACCATTTTCCGAATGTTGTCAAAAAGAATAGATTTCTTAAATCACAGTGGACCTCATAACATAGACCCGTAATCATATCACAATGTATCTGATAAATCAATCATTTGATATTATCTTCTAATTCCATCGATAAACATATTGAAACAAATCCGTTCGTGTAAAGTAATATACGTTTAATACTTTATTAATATTCTCAAGTTATAATATATATATATATATATATATATATATATATATATATATATATATATATATATATATATATATACATATTTATACATATCTATTTATATATAACGGTTCATGAATCGTCGGAATTTGGTCGAGGTTATAATGAATGTATGAACACAGTTTAAAATTCTTGAGATTTAACTTAACAAACTTTGCTTATCGTGTCGGAATAATATAAAGATAAAGTTTAAATTTGATTGGAAATTTCCGGGTTGTCACATCGTCAAATTATTCTTATTCCCGAAGTCAAATATTCCAACTAATTGGGGATTCGAATTGTAACAAGGTTTTAATACTTTGTTTAATGAATACACCAGGTTATCGACTGCGTGTAAACCAAGGTTTTACTACTTTGTTAACAATTACACCAATTACCCTTGAATGTAATTCACCCCTGTTTCAACAAGTCTATTAACTATTAATTCAGTTCCGTATCCGGTAAAATGAATAATTATTGGTATTTATAGATATCCCGCCCACCGTACCCAGTCAAGCGTATGTGGTTATATATAAATACATCGAATTATAAGTTTGTATATTAAATTAACAAGGTATTGTTTAGTTAATATAAAACCCATTAATAGCCCATAGTCTAATTTCCACAAGTGTCGTTCTTTTGTCCAAACCCCAATTATGGTACAAAGCCCAATTACCCAATTTTAGTAATTAGCCCAACATCATGATTACTTCGGATTAAATAAGCATAATAATAACTTAGCTACGAGACATTAAATTAAAAAGGTTGAACATAACTTACAATGATTAAAAATAGCGTAGCGTTACACAGACAGAATTTTGACTTACACCCTTACAATATTCGCTAACATAGCCTTATTATTAGGATTAAAATTAAAATTAAAATTAAAATTAAAATATAAATATATATATTTACGTATATATTGAGAGAGATAGATATTAGATGAATTTTGCGATCAGAATTCGTTTGCTTTTATAGGGATTTTCAGAGTTTGGGGCTCCGCGACTCGCGGTCCTTTTGGCCTTCAAACTCCGCGAGTCGCGGAGTTTGCTTTTACAGCTCACACAAGTTTGGCTCTTTGTTTACCGACGGATTTATAAATAAATATAATATATTAAATAATTATAATAATTATTTAAATATTATATTATATTTATGTGCATAGTTGACTTGTAATTTTTAGTTCGTTGCGTCGAGCGTTGAGAGTTGACTCTGGTCCCGGTTCCGGATTTTCGAACGTCCTTGCGTACAATTTTATATTTTGTACTTTGCGTTTTGAATCTTGTACTCTTGTAATTTTGAGACGTTTCTTATCAATAATTGGAACCTCTTTGATTGTATTTTGTACTTTTGAGCTTTTTAGTCGTTTGCGTCTTCAATTCGTCGAATCTGTCTTTTGTCTTCACCTTTTATTATTTAAACGAATATCACTTTTAAATAGAACAATTGCAACTAAAAGCTTGTCTTTCTTGAGGAATAATGCTATGAAATATATGTTCGTTTTTAGAATTATCAAATATTCCTACACTTGAGCGTTGCTTGTCCTCAAGCAATATCATCTTGAAATACTAGAATCACTTCTTTATTCTTCACACTTTGTACATCAGTGATTTCTATACGGCGGTATAAACAATGGTAGTAATGATATGGTTTACAGTCCCACATGACTATAAAAATTTAGATCCATTAAGGAAATTGGATCTTTATGAAAACATTTGATCTTTTGAAAATTAAATCTAGTTTTTACCCTAGATAAGTTTTTCGGAATAACCCTTTACCGGTGTTTGCAAAATATTTTTGTGGGTTTGGTGGGTTTCAGATTTGAAAATTTTAGCTCAAAACTTGCGGTTTTGTGTCACCCACTTGCTAACCTTGTATTTGGAAAGCAACACGTCCAGTTTACTTGTCCCGTATATTACCTTTCGGTAAACTACCGTCCGGTTGTAAAGGAAAGCGTTGAACAAGCAACTGTTAAGGCAATGTCCCCTGACATGCTTTTAATTATGGTCTATAATGTGTCGGACGCAATTACTATCCTTGGTAGGAGCAATAGTAAAGCTCACCCTTATAATTTTTCGGTCTGGCACAAGGTCCTGTCTTTGAACACTATGCAACCACCGTTCTTACGGTTGACACCCGATTTGGTTCAGGTGACCTAATGAATTCCAGGTGAATTCCTAGGATTTTACGTTCAATGGTAATGAACGCATTGAAAATAGGATTTTCAGAAAACAAATCGGTTTGTAATTTTGATCAAAATATTTTCTCGTTCAAGCTCGAGTTTAGATATCATTGAATTCCATGAGTTTGTAATTCTCAATCTTTAAAGTCAATCTCAAGGATTGAGTAATATCAGGCTTAAAAACAGATTTTTAATCTTTAAGGAGATTATCCTTTCTAGGGATCTGATTCATTAGTCTTATCCAGCTAATTTACATAGTGCCCTCCCATTTTACGAGATAAATCCTTCTCATGGTTAGGATAAATCTAACCACTTGGCGACCCTGTTTAATGCTGAGGTCCGTGGATTTCCTGCTGATTTTAGTGATGACTTTTCTAGATTTTTCGTCAACCTACAGCTGGTCTGGACGACAACTTCTTGACCTAAATCAAGAAGCGCGTGTCTTTTTCGAAAGACTTTACTTCCTTTTAATGATGGAATTGATTCATCGTGTAGATCCATCTCTTCTTTTCTTTCATCGGGTAAAACAGTTTAGTTTAGTCCAAAGCAAAAGTATTTTCAGTTATTTGTTACAGATATATGTGACATATGTTTAAGATAACTTGGTAAATTTTCCCACACTTGGCTTTTATTTTCCTTTTTATCGTCCTCTATTCCATTTTAAATGAATTTTAACATTTTAGTTTGTTTCTCAATTTATGTCCTTTCTGAGGTAACAATAATTTCGGTGTTAAAACCTAGTTTTATTGTTCATAAATATGTATAAACATGATTTTGAGTTCATTTAATTGAAAATTTTTAAAAATTTTACTAGAATTGGGTAGTCAGTATATAAGACTTGGGCTGTTCTTTATTATCAGAGAGCACTAGATTCTAATACAACTACTGCTTCATTAGTATTTTTAATGGTAACCCAGTGTTTAAGATAAAATTTTTAAAATCCGAAAGAATTTAACCACTTCCCACACTTAAGATCTTGCAATGCCCTCATTTGCAAGAAATCAGTAACAATTTAAATTATTGAGGGTGATTTGTGTGAAAATGATTAAATTTTACCAAAGTTTCCAAATATATTGGCGTTTGTTTGCTGAATGATAAATGGTGCACATCATTTGTTCATTCCGTCTTGTTGTTATTTCACATATATTTTGCATCTTGTCGTCAAAATTAGTTGCTTTTGCTGAACTTAATGCCAGTCTTTGAAAATGCGTTGTTTTACCCTGTTGTGTACATAAGATAAACTGCAAACATATATACATATTTTTGAAGTTTGGTATATTACCCCACATTCAAAAATTATTAAAATCTAAAAATGAAAGTTAGAAAATTATAAAAACTATTACAATATTAACATAAGTATTAAACGTATCAACATTACAAATTACAAAATAAATAAAACTAAGTAGACTAGGGATGATACTGATACTAATAGGGGTTCCAAGCATAACCATAGGTGCTATAGAATGCTTCGGCAGGGTTATACGTAGGATACGGTGGTTGCATCTCTATAGACCAGGGAGGGAATATGGGTTTTGGTGTAGGAATATAGTTTCTATCTATATGTTGGCAATGAGCTATGATTTGGTTTTGATGAACTTGCCAATCTTCAAATGCTCTATGTCTAGCATTTTCGTACTCCTGTGAAGCTATAAACCTTTGCATTTCTTGCATCTCATTTCCCCCTCCTACATTACCTTGCTGTTGGTTTCTCTCAACCTGTGGATGTCTACCATGGTATTGTACTGCGGCGTTATTTCGCCTCTTCAAAACTTTCACACCATGGTATACATTTAAACCTATAGTATCGCGGGGTTCTGGTTCTTCGACTAATAATCCCCCCCCCCCCCCGACTTATATCCACACCGATATATTCAGCAATCAAAGTAATAAAAATACCACCTCCTATTATGCTATGCGGTCTCATCCCCCTAACCATAGCTGATAAATAATAACCCACACAATAAGGTATACTTACAGCGCTTTGTGGGTCTCGAATACACATATGGTAAAACAAATCCTGTTCATTTACCTTTTCCTTGTTCTTACCTCTTTGTGTAATCGAATTAGCTAAAAACCTATGAATCACTCTTAATTCAGCTCTATCTATATCCAAATAAGAGTAATTTCCCCCTTTGAATCGGTGATGGCTTGTCATTTGACTCCATACACCGTGTGTATCAAAATTTTCATCTATCTTTCTACCATTTAGTATCAACCCTCTACAATCGGTAGATGCTAACTCCTCAGGCGTATATATACGTAAAGCCTGAGCCATGTCTAGTAAAGACATGTGGCGCATCGAACCTCCTAAAAAAAATTTAATAAAAGATCGATCGGTTAAACTAGCTACCCGATCATTTAATTCTATACTACACAACAATTCTTCACACCATACTTTATATACAGGTCTACGCATGGTGAATAAACGTACCCAGTCGTGAAAAGTAGAATTACCATACCTCTGTGCAAGTAATTCCCTAATTGGCCCGGCCAATTCTACAGCTTCTAAGGGTCCCCATTCTATGACCCTAGGTACCTCAACAACCTTAGAATGAAGAGTATGCAAACCCCTTTGGTATTTTGGATAATCTATCCAAAGTCTGTCAAATCTCAGGTTCGGGTGCAACTCTTCCAAGTGCATATCAGAAAATGTCATGACTGGATGAGGTATATCTTGCTTGTAGTAGTTATCCACCTCCCGTTGTTCCGCATTCTCAGCAGGAGCATTGCGAGCTTGGGATGAAGATTCACCCCTTTCAGTCGTTTTTCTTGAGTAATTCCTTGATAGCATCCTTCTCAACATGATTTTAATAAAAGATTTGATGATTAACGGTTAAAAATTGTGATTTTGGGGTGTATTTTTCGGGTTTTTTCATACAGTTATTTCGCAGTATTCTTCTTTGTTTTGGGTTGGGACTGAGCTGTTCCAGCTCTTATATTTTTTTCTGTAATCCGATCCTCCCGCGACTCGCGGTGTTTGGGCCTTCAAACTCCGCGAGTCGCGGAGTTTGCTTTTTTTTTTTTAACATCTTATATTAATTAAAACAATTAAGTAATTAATTTTAAAATTTTGTTTCCCTTGTTATTTAGGACGAGGTCGTTTCGGATCGATGTCCTAGTCCGTCCTTCGACAAAATTTTAAAATTTGTCTTTTTGTAGCGATTGTTTTAAAAGCTAAGATTTTTGGGTTTTTTAATTTTTTTGGCATACTTTAATTCAATAAGATTAAAAATAATGATAATAAAAGTTCTCGTCCCTCCCTCGGGTAAAGCAATTTCGGTTCAAAGACCTAGTCTTCAACTTACGACGAATTTTAAAAATCATATTTTTAACTTAATGAGATAAAGTAAATTTTTGTTTTTAAATTCACACAACTTAAATATAAAATTCAAAATTAATATTAAAAATTCACACCAAACTTGCAATTTAAAATGCATAAAATTAAAATTCATATTTTAAAAATTAAAAATTCACACCAAACTTAATTTAAAAATTCATATTATAAATTCACACCAAACTTAATTTTAAAAATTCATATTATAAATTCACACCAAACTTATATTAATTTTTCAAATATTTACAATTTTAAATATATTGATTTTACAAAGTTTACAATATTAATTTAAGATTTATATATTAATTTTAAAAACATGGAAAAATAAAATTAAAAATCTTTTTGGCTTTTTATCCCACTTTAATCAATCAAATATTATCAAAAATATGCGCCCCTCTTTTCGGTAAAGTAATTTCTGTTCCGAGACCTAATTTAACTCATGACGAATTTTTGAAATATTTTGGGTTGATTGATTAAAGATATTTATACCTTAAGAATAAACGTTAAATTTCGCAGTGATGTAATAAATTTTTGAATGATATCAATAATTTCGGTCGCCAAACCTAATTTTATTCAATACCAATTTAATACTTTATAGCGAACAAATTAGCGTTTATTATCAAAAGGTTAAAAATAAAAATAAAAAAATAAAAATTGAAACTGTACAGACTTACCTGTGAGATAGTATTCTTAGTTATATGATCTATCCCATTCATAAGATAGTCGGTTTAATTGGTTTTCCATAGCTACATAGGCGTAACCTCGAGCATTTAGTGTCTTTTCTTCTAAACATATGAACGGTCCGTCTCTGCATAAAGTAACAAATTCGGTATTTGAATAGGTTTGATTATTTGAACATTTACCTCCATGTGACCATTTTCCGCATTTGTGACATCTTTCTAGGTGTCGTGCTCTTCTTTTCGCTGCGGATTTTGATTTTCCTTTACCAAATTGTAACTTATTATCTTCGCATCTGGATTCTTTTCTAACTCCGTCCATTCTCACTCTGATTACTGATACTATTTCACTCGGTAGTGTGTCATTATTACGTTTAGTGATCAAAGCGTGTAGCATTAGACCATGGTTTAGTTCACAGGCAGTCTTCATTTTGTAAAAACCTAAAAAAAATAAAATTCAGAATGGGGGGAGAAGACTAGTTCTTTAGGGTCTGCTAGGGAAAGACCATTCGAGTTCCATTTTCGAGAACTACACGAAAACAGACAATCTAACTCTAACAGAAATACATAAACCCCCTATACTTAGTTGAAATTGTGATTAACATTATTTTCAATTGAATCTTCAACAACTTGTATATCTTTGACTTTTTCTTCAATCCATTTGTTGATTTCCTCCGTAACTTTCACAAATTCAACTAACATTGCCTTTTCTTTTGACGATAAATTGGATATTAATCGGTTATATAACTTAAAGTTTCCTTTAATCTTAGCATCGTGAATCCGTTTATAAAGTTTCTTCGTTGAACTGTTAAAAAATGGGTTCATCTAATTTCGTATCATCAACGGCATCCTTTGTGATTAGATCATCATTAAGTGTTTCTTCATCATCCCCACACTTATGCATTTTTATTGGTCTAACAGTTTTGGTTTGTGGAGATCTAAACTTTCGGTTCACAAAGGTGATCGATGTATCACCATCCCTAAGTGTCATTCTACCTTCTCTTACATCAATGAATGCCTCGGTGGTTGCTAAAAATGGGCGACCTAGAATTAGAGGAATATCAAGGTTTTCCTCCATATTAATCACTATGAAGTTTGCAACAAAGGTTAAACTTCCCACGTTAACAAGTAAATTATTTGCTATTCCAACCGGGTGTTTAATGGTTTGGTCAAATGATTGAACACCTATTTTGGTTGGTTTTAATTTACCCATGCCTAATCTTTTGTATAAGGAAAGAGGCATAATATTTGTACTTGCTCCTAAATCTGCGAGTCCATTATATACAGCACCATCATTAAGTAAGCAAGAAATGATAAATTCACCCGGGTCTCCTGCTTTAGTAAGTCGAGTTGGTTTGTAAACCTTTTTCGGGTGTTCTTTCCTTGGTTCTTTCATTTCTATTTGAATTTCTTGTTCACAATTTTCTTAGTTTCTTGGAATGGGAGGTTTGTATAGGAATTCTTCTTCATCACTCAAATTTGAATCCTCCCTATATTCCAGTTTTGATTTTTCATATGTTGTTGATAACATATTTATGTTTTCATTTTGAAGGTTTTCTTGGGTGGTGAAATTATGATTAACTTCATTGTCAACTTCCATCGGACCATGTATGTAATGTTTAACTCTGTGACCATTAACTTTAAATTCAATCCCATTTGAATTTATTAATTCTATCGTTCCGTATGGGAAAACTCTTTTGACTATGAATGGTCCAGACCATCTTGATTTCAATTTTCCAGGAAATAGCTTGAATCGTGAATTGAAAAGAAGAACTCTGTCTCCTTCATTAAATTCTTTTGAACTTCTGATTCTTTTATCATGCCATTTCTTCGTTCTTTCTTTATGGATTAACGAATTTTCGTATGCTTCATGTCTTAATTCTTCTAATTCGTTTAGTTGACTTAATCGTAGACGTCCGGCTTCATGTAAATCAAGATTACATGTCTTCAAAGCCCAAAATGCTTTGTGTTCAATTTCTACTGGAAGATTACATGCTTTTCCATAAACAAGTCTAAAAGGTGTGGTTCCAATTGGAGTTTTGTAGGCTGTTCTAAAAGCCCAGAGTGCATCCTCTAATTTAATGGACCATTCCTTCGGATTTGATCCTACGATTTTCTCTATAATACGTTTTAAAGCTCGGTTGGTATTTTCAACTTGTCCACTTGTTTGTGGATGATATACGGTGGAGATTTTATGAGTTACTCCATATTTTTTAAGAACTTTCTCAAGTAGATTATTACAGAAATGAGTACCCCGATCACTTATTAAAGCTTTCGGTGTTCCAAACCTTGCAAAAAGACGTTTTAAAAAGTTGACTACAACTCGTGCATTGTTAGTTGGGAGAGCTTGTGCTTCCGCCCATTTAGATACATAATCAATGGCTACGAGTATATATAGATTATTATGAGATTTTGGAAATGGACCCATAAAGTCAATACCCCAAATGTCAAATACTTCACATACTTGGATGACATTTTGTGGCATTTCATCACGTTGACTTATTTTTCCGGCCCTTTGACAAGCATCACAGGATTTGCAAAGAAGGTGTGCGTCTTTGTAAATTGTAGGCCAATAGAATCCAGCATCATAAACTTTTCTTGCTGTTAGTTGAGGCCCATAATGCCCTCCTGTTGGTCCTGTGTGACAATGGTTTAATATTTTACTAGCTTCATCTCCAAATACACATCGGCGTATTATTCCATCGGGACAACTTCTAAACAGATGTGGATCTTCCCAAAAATAGTGTTTTATATCACTGAAGAATTTCTTTCGTCTTTGGTACGATAATCCTTTTTCAAGGAATTCACAAACTAAGTAGTTTGCATAGTCTGCAAAACATGGAATTTCATTATAATCTATCTTCAATAGATATTCATCAGGAAAGTTGTCTTGTATGGCCGATTCATTTAGAACTTGTAACTCAAGATTTTCAAGACGAGAAAGATGATCAGCGGCGAGATTTTCTGCTCCTCTTTTATCTCGAATTTCAATATCAAACTCTTGTAAGAGTAAGATCCAACGGATTAATCTTGGTTTAGCATCTTGTTTTGAAAATAGGTATCTAAGAGCAGAATGGTTGGTATAGACCACCGTTTTTGCTAGAACGAGATATGATCGAAATTTGTCAAAAGCAAAGACAATAGCAAGGAGTTCTTTTTCAGTAGTTGTATAGTTCGTTTGTGCTCCTTGTAACGTCTTACTAGCATAATATATAGGTTGAAATCGTTTTTCAATCCTTTGTCCTAAAATGGCTCCCATTGCAAAATCACTTGCATCGCACATTAGTTCAAATGGTAGATTCCAATTTGGTGTTATCATGATCGGCGCATTAGTGAGTTTCTCTTTAAGAATATTAAAAGATTTGATACACTCATCTGAAAAGATGAATGGAGCATCCTTTTCTAGGACTTTATTCATAGGAGTGGCAATTTTAGAAAAATCTTTTATGAAACGTCGGTAAAAACCGGCATGCCCTAGAAAACTCCTAACTCCTCTAACATTGGTGGGATGTGGAAGTTTAGCAATTACATCTACTTTTGCTCTATCCACTTTAATTCCTTCTTTTGAAATTTTATGTCCAAGAACGATGCCTTCTTTAACCATGAAATGGCATTTCTCCCAATTAAGTACTAGATTTGATTGTTCGCATCTAATAAGCATTCGTTCAAGATTAACTAGACATGATTCAAATGTATCACCGAAGAATGAAAAGTCATCCATGAAAACTTCCATGCATTCTTCTATCATGTCGTGAAAAATAACCATCATGCACCTTTGAAAGGTTGCAGGGGCGTTGCAAAGTCCAAATGGCATGCGTTTGTAAGCAAAAGTACCATAAGGGCGCGTGAATGTGGTTTTCTCTTGATCTTCGGGTGCTATTGGAATTTGAAAATATCCGGAAAATCCATCTAGAAAACAATAGTAACTTTTTCCGGCTAATCTTTCCAACATTTGATCTATGAAAGGTAAGGGAAAGTGATCTTTTCTGGTGGCGTCATTTAATTTTCTATAATCAATACATACCCGCCATCCTGTTACAGTTCTAGTAGGAATAAGCTCATTTTTCTCATTTGTAATGACATTCATGCCACCCTTCTTAGGCACGCATTGAACTGGGCTTACCCATGGACTATCAGAAATTGGATAAATTAAACCTGCGTCTAGTAGTTTAATAATCTCTTTCTTAACTACATCTTGCATATTAGGATTTAGTCTTCGTTGGCGTTGCACATACGTTTTATGACCTTCTTCCATAAGGATTTTATGTGTGCAATACGAAGGACTTATTCCTTTAATATCATGAATCTTCCATGCAATGGCTGGTTTATGAGCTTTCAACACAGAAATGAGTTGTGATTTCTCATTTTCAGTAAGAGAAGACGATATTATTACAGGTAATTCAGATTCACTATGTAAATAAGCGTATTCCAAATGGTTTAGAAGTGGCTTTAGCTCTAATTTCGAAGGTTCTTCTATCGATGATTTGTATCGATATCTGTCTTCTTCTTTTAGCATTTGAATTTCTTCTGTTGTTGGTTCATATCCATTAGCTATAAGTGTAGCTAACATTTCAGCTTCATCAATTGGTTCATTACCTTCTCCTAAAGAACATTCTCCTGTTCCTTGTAATTCTGGAAATTCTTCTAATAATTCTGCATGTGCATCTATAGTTTGAATATAATAACATGTATCATCTGCAGATTGTGGTTGTTGCATTGCTCTATCAACTGAAAAGGTAACACTCTCGTCCTCTATACTTAGGGTCAGTTTCTTACCGAACACGTCTATCATTGCTTTAGCCGTGTTTAAGAATGGTCTTCCTAATATGAGAGGAACTTGAGAATCTTCTTCCATGTCCAAAACAACAAAATCTACTGGAAATACTAAAGTACCAACTTTAACTAGCATGTTCTCTATTATCCCTCTAGGATATTTTATTGATCTATTGGCTAGTTGTATGCTTATTCTGGTTGGTTTCAATTCTCCAAGGTCTAGTTTAGCGTATAGTGAATATGGCATTAGATTTATACTAGCACCTAAGTCTGCCAATGCTTCTATTGAACTAAGACTACCCAGAAAACATGGAATTGTAAAACTTCCTGGATCAGATAGTTTTTCTGGTATCTTATTCAACAGCACTGCTGAACAATTAGCATTCATGGTAACAGCCGAGAGTTCTTCCATTTTCTTTCTATTTGAGATTAGATCTTTCAAGAATTTAGCATATCTAGGCATTCCTGAAATCACATCAATGAAAGGAAGATTTACATTTATCTGTTTAAACATATCCAAGAATTTGGATTGCTCGGCTTCAAGTTTCTCTTTCTTCATTTTACTCGGGTAAGGAAGTGGTGGTTGGTATGGTTTAACATAAGGTTTAGCCTTAACTGTGTTATCTTCATTAACCTTTTCAACTACCGGTTCTTTTTCCTTACCTTGTTTCGGTTGTGGTTCTTGTGGAGTAGGAATAGCTTCATCAGAAGTTACAGGTATTTCAGGTGGTTTAAGTGTTGTACCACTTCTTGTGGTAATGGCTTTAGCTGTTTCATTCTGGGGGTTAGCATTTATATCACTAGGTAGACTTCCCGGTTTTCTTTCACCTATTAACCTTGCTAGGTTACTTACTTCTTGTTCCAGATTTTGAATAGAAGCTTGTTGATTTCTAAATGCTTGAGCATTTTGTTCATTAGTTTGTTTTTGAGATGTGAAAAACTGCGTTTGAGTTTCAACTAGCTTCATCATCATATCTTCTAAATTCGGCTTTTTATCATCGGTTTGTTGTGGTGGTTTGTTTTGAAAATTAGGTCTTTGCTGATTGTAAGTATTATTGGATACTTGTTGATTGCTAGGACCTTGTTGGTTGTTGTATGGAATATTTCGGTTATAATTCTGGTTTTGATTGTAAATCGGTCTTGGCGGTTGATAATTATTCTGATAATTATTTCCAGGCCTTTGGTTTATGTATGAAATATTCTCTCTTTGTTCCATTGTTAATTCAATACTGAGACAATCTTTTGTCAAATGTGGTCCTCCACACTGCTCACAACTAATTCGTATTGAGTGAATATCTTTAGTCATCTTTTCCATTCGTCTCTCGACAGCATCTATCTTTGCGGAAATGGAATCTAAGTCATGGCTAGAATCGGCTCTAGCTGCTTTAGATGATCTAACGATATCTTTTTCTTGGTGCCACTCATGTGAGTGGGAAGCAGTGTTATCAATAATTTTGTAAGCATCAGTTTCGGTTTTCTTCATAATAGAACCACCAGCTGCTATATCTATGTCTTTCCTTGTAGTGATGTCGCATCCTTGGTAGAATATTTGTACTATTTGACAGGTATCTAAACCATGTTGCGGACATCCTCTTAATAACTTTCCATATCTAGTCCACGCCTCATATAGAGTTTCATTCGGTTTCTGTGTAAACGTAACAATTTCTGCTTGAAGTCTTACGGCTTTAGATGCAGGAAAGAATTGTTTAAGAAATTTTTCAACTAAAACGTCCCATGTATCAATCGCCCCTTCAGGTAACGATTCCAACCAATCTTTGGCTTCTCCCTTTAAAGTCCAGGGAAATAACATGAGATATATCTGTTCATCCTCCACTTCTCGGATTTTAAATAGTGTGCAGATCCTATTAAAGGAACGTAGATGTTCATTTGGATCTTCCTTCGGCTCACCACTAAATTGGCATTGATTAGACACCATGTGTAGAATTTGTCCTTTGATTTCATAATCTGGCGCATTAATGTTTGGATGAGTAATTGCGTGACCTTGCCCAGTGCGTTTAGCTCTCATTCGGTCTTCCATACTTAAAGGTTCCAGATTCTCCATAATTGAATTTGTTGAATCGGAATCACTAGAGGATTCTGATTTAATGGTTCGTTCCTCAACAATCTCTGTTTGAATGATTGGTGGTTCCGGAGGAAAATTTAATGGTTCAGGATCTACGAATCGTTCTTGAATATTCTCCGGATTCTCAATTGTGAGGTCGGCTTCAAAAAATGGATTATCGGAAATTTGAACTGGAGTACTTGGTCGACTGGATGACGATTCTAAAGAAAAATCAATGGCAGTAATATTTGCTAAATATCTTGATCTAGTTACAGGTGGTGAACGTACAAAAGGTGGTGAACGTCTTGCTCGGTGCATTCACTGAATATCCTATTAGTTTTTAAAAGGAAAGAAAAATTATAATAAGTTATCCAATCAATAGACTTTTCTGATTTTGCCCACGTTTCGAATAGCCAAAAGATGCAGCAGAGGGGCAGGATTCGTTTGGTCTCAATATAATTGAGGACTGTTTGGCTCCAATAACCCGGTCCACGTACAAATCCAACTATTACTACGAACCAGAAAATTTTGATGTCTATCAATTTAACCACTTAAAATAAATTTTCGCAATTTTAAGAAATTTAGATAAGAAGTGGAATAAAAATCTATGTCCTAAAAACTAGAATAGCGAGAAATAAGAAAGAAAAAGAGTTCGTCGGAAAAGGTTTAAAAAGAAAAAATGGTTGAAAAATAAAAGGTGACGGAAAAATAAAAGAAACTTATAAAACTTAAAAATACTTGACTAACCTAACCTTATTACTACAACTAACTTAAAATTATAATCGCAAATTGAAATTACTAATTGAAATGATAATTGATACATAGTAAAAGGTCGTCTAAAAATATTAAAGCTTACAGGAAAAACTAAATCCCAAATGGAAATAACTTAAAAAGAAACTAAAACTTAAAAAGGCGTCGCAAAATTCTAAAGTACCTAAATCTTAGTCTAAAGAAAAAGCACTTAAGAAATTCTACGGCAAAGCCTAAAAATCTAGAAGTAAAAATAACTATGGCAAAAACTAAGTTTAAAACTAAATATGAGCGAAAAATACAAATATTATGCTAAAACAATTAAAAAGGGACAAAATATAAAAATATACAAAAAGTTGTAAAAAGTACAATTTTTATAAAAATATTATTTTTATATTATTTATTTTATAAAACTATTAATTTTACAATTTAATTAAACTAATTTAACTAATTATATAAATTAAATAAAAAGTAAAACTTTAAAATAAAACTAATTATAATAATATTAAGTAATTAGGGTTTATAATAATAATAATTAATAATTACTCCGTAATTAATTGCAGTTAGGGTTTTGTCGCGTGTCAGAGCAGCTCCGCGACTTGCGGTATTCCCAAAAGCAAACCCCGCGAGTCGCGGGATTCCAGTTTTCTACTCTTGTACAGTTTTAATTCGACGTTTTTTTTTCTATTTTATATTTTCTGTTATAAAATCTAATTAAAATTTTTATATAATTTAAATAAAACTTATCTTTAATAACTAAGATAAAAATAAAATACTTTATAACAATCTAAAAAAAATAGATTTATATATATTTATATTATTTTTTTTTCGGTCTTTTATATTTATAAAATATATTTATAAAATAAATTAAATAAAACTTATATTTTTACAAACTAAAGAAACTTTATAAAACTTAAATATTTATCAAACTTCTAAAAATAGTTATATTTTTGTTTTTCTTTTTATATTTTCGAATATTTAAAACGTATTTTTATAAAAACGAATTTTAATAAAAGTAAAAAAAATCTTTTTTTTTCTATTAGCGTTGCGCTTCCGGCTTTTAAGAGGTCCCCGGCAGCGGCGCCAAAAATACTTGATGTTTCGCAAGGTGTATACGAAATAGCTTATATTTTTACAGGAAATACTATTAAATACGATACAATTTTACACAAGATATTTATTTATTTATTGAATGGATATACTTAAACCTTGCTACAACACTTATAGGCAGTGTACCTAATCGTACAGTAGTGTAGTTTGTAGTAAGTTCGGTTCGTTCCACAGGGAATCTTTTTAAACAAAGCTTAACGCTATATTAGTTTACTTTGATAAAAATACAGATATATATATAAGTAATATTATTATTATAAAGAGGGGTTTTTACCGTTTAATGACCGGTTTGTCGATTTTAAAACTTTAGTCACAGTTAAAACCAATTGTAAAATATTAAAAATAAATACAAGACTTAAATTAAAGCGTAAAGTAAATAACGATAATGAAATTGCGAATAATAAAAATGCGATAAAATAAACTTGCGATAATTAAAAAGTACGATAATTAAAAGTGCAATTAAATACAATAACAATAAATAAAAATGCGATAATTAGAAGTGCGATTAAATATAAAATAAAGGAAATTTAATATGAAATAAAAGAATTATACTTATTTAAACTTCCGTAATCATGATGTTTGACGTGTTGATTTTAGTTTTATGCCCATGGGTTAATTGTCCTTTGTCCTGGATTATTTAATATGTCCATACAGATTTGTCCATAATAGTCCATCAGTCATAAATATAAAGAGCGAAAGCCTTCGTCAAATTATTCTTATTCCCGAAGTCAAATATTCCAACAAATTGGGGATTCGAATTGTAACAAGGTTTTAATACTTTGATTAATGAATACACCAGGTTATCGACTGCGTGTAAACCAAGGTTTTACTACTTTGTTAACAATTACACCAATTACCCTTGAATGTAATTCACCCCTGTTTCAACAAGTCTATTAACTATTAATCCAGTTCCGTATCCGGTAAAATGAATAATTATTGGTATTTATAGATATCCCGCCCACCGTACCCAGTCAAGCGTATGTGGTTATATATAAATACGTCGAATTATAAGTTTGAATATTAAATTAACAAGGTATTGTTTAGTTAATATAAAACCCATTAATAGCCCATAGTCTAATTTCCACAAGTGTCGTTCTTTTGTCCAAACCCCAATTATGGTACAAAGCCCAATTACCCAATTTTAGTAATTAGCCCAACATCATGATTACTTCGGATTAAATAAGCATAATAATAACTTAGCTACGAGACATTAAATTAAAAAGGTTGAACATAACTTACAATGATTAAAAATAGCGTAGCGTTACACGGACAGAATTTCGACTTACACCCTTACAATATTCGCTAACATACCCTTATTATTAGGATTAAAATTAAAATTAAAATTAAAATTAAAATATAAATATATATATTTACGTATATATTGAGAGAGATAGATATTAGATGAATTTTGCGATCAGAATTCGTTTGCTTTTATAGGGATTTTCAGAGTTTGGGGCTCCGCGACTCGCGGCCCTTTTGGCCTTCAAACTCCGTGAGTCGCGGAGTTTGCTTTTACAGCTCACACAAGTTTGGCTCTTTGTTTACCGACGGATTTATAAATAAATATAATATATTAAATAATTATAAGAATTATTTAAATATTATATTATATTTATGTGCATAGTTGACTTGTAATTTTTAGTCCGTTGCGTCGAGCGTTGAGAGTTGACTCTGGTCTCGGTTCCGGATTTTCGAACGTCCTTGCGTATAATTTTATATTTTGTACTTTGCGTTTTGAATCTTGTACTCTTGTAATTTTGAGACGTTTCTTATCAATAATTGGAACCTCTTTGATTGTATTTTGTACTTTTGAGCTTTTTGGTCGTTTGCGTCTTCAATTCGTCGAATCTGTCTTTTGTCTTCACCTTTTATTATTTAAACGAATATCACTTTTAAATAGAACAATTGCAACTAAAAGCTTGTCTTTCTTGAGGAATAATGCTATGAAATATATGTTCGTTTTTAGCATTATCAAATAATAATAATAATAATAACACTACCTCAAATATGCTAAAAAGAATGCCGCATGTAGGGATTGAACCCACGACCTCCCATTTCAATTAACAAGCTACTAACCATTACTCTATTTATTATTTTGTAATATATTTAGGATTTTAAATTCTTATGACATGATTTCTTTCTCCTTCATTGTCCTCAGCATATTTAATCTGATCCTCAACATCATAGACGTTATCTCAAGGCTCAACAACACTTGGATCTCGGCCCAAATACCTAACGAGCTCCATGGTCTTAAGACAATTAATAAACATGGTGGCCCAACAACCCTTCGGCCCAACAGCGATTAGTCACGGCCCACAGCAGTTTCTCTTGTAACTAAATAAAAAAAATTTGTAAGGGCCTAGGTTCGAACACGCGACCTCTTGTTCAAGAAGCATATGCTCAACCACCGCTCTGTTTGATACTTTCTTATCTAACTAGCAAATTAAATCCTTTTATCCATTTAAGTTGTCTGACTTCATCTTCTTCCTAAAACAAATCGACCTCATCATCAACTTCACCATTTCATTTCATTTTCGAGATTATTAATCCACCACCCTTATTTTAACAGTACATCATCATCATTACTCATCACCGTTAATCATCCTCCTATTGTCACTGTATCATCTAATATCTTCATGATCATTATCTTGACACCATCTTCATTTCTTCCATCCTCATCATCGTTACTTTCCATCATCATCCATAACATCTTTAATGTTAATAATTATTATTATTATCATGCTCCAGCAAGTAGCACAGCTTGTCTGGTACCAACGGAATCATCATCATCTCCCACACTGTACTTCATCATCATCGTCACCTTTATCATGACTAGCCGAACAGTAAATAGAAACAGGAGGTGTGTAGCAGTAGTAAGGTACACGATAGTATAGTAGTAGCAGGTAGCGAGAACATGAGTGATCAAGAAGAAAAATAGCGAGTTTCATAAGTGGTGCAGGTAACGGTTTTCAACAGAAAACATGAGAGAGAAAAAGAGGTGAGAGATAAAAAAAAAAGAAGAAGAAGGATCGCGGCAGTAAGGGGACAATAGATGTGGTGATCAAGTAAGGTGAGGTTGGCGTTTGCACAAAGAAACACAAGCAAGGTGTGTGGTTGGTGTTTGATCTTAGAAAAGTAACGATTAAATGGTGGTTTTGAAGATGGCAATGGGGTGGTGGTTCTTGATGAAAGGGTGGCGGTGGTGTATGCCGGAGTGGTGCTCCGGTGGTGGATATGGTGGCAGGGGAGGTTGGTCATCAATGGTCTCTCCTCTCCCTCTCTACCAATATATATATATATATATATATATATATATATATATATATATATATATATATATATATATATATATATATATATATATTACGTATTATATATAATATTTAATATTAATATTAATAATAATTAAATAAAAAATCATTAAACGAATGATTGGAAGCATAGTACATGAGTTTTTCCTCTGCCGACAGTTATCGAGGATAGTTATATCGTGTCCATTGCTAAACAATTAACGTATAAAAGTGTTCCTAAAAATCTCAAATTTTTAGATTAAACATATTTAATTATTTCACTCATTACCTGTTTGAAACCTGATCAAAAAGGTTCGAAAATTATTTATTTTCTGTTCCAATTTATATGTACGGAGTACAAAAACTTAGTTCGAAAAGGTAAAAAAATATTTATCAAAACTATTATCTTTTTAATCAAATTATGTACTAACTTTTATTTTAAAACCTCATATATATATATTAGACCTATTTTAAAAATAAATAAACGTCAACCGAAAGTTACAGACATTTACAATTTAAGTTCAAAATTAATTATATTTAATATACACTATGTATATATAAACAGTTTTTAAATAAAAAAATTTACTATGCAAATAAATATATTAATTAATTAATTTAAATATATCAATATATATACAAGTAATATACATATATTATATATAAAATAATAGTTTTTATTACAGTATATTTTATTATACATATTTATTTATAACAATAAATGTTATATAATAGTTTATTAATGTTCATGTTATTATATATATATATATATATATATATATATATATATATATATATATATATATATATATATACACATATTTATATACATCTACATATTTACAAGCAGTGGTTCGTGAATCACCGGGAATAGTCAAAGGTCAAATGGTTTCATGTAAAATGTTAAAAGAAAAAATTAGAGATTCAACTTTACAGACTTTGCTTATCGTGTCGAAAACATATAAAGATCAAGTTTAAATTTGGTCGAAAATTCCCGGGTCATCACAGTACCTACCCGTTAAAGAAATTTCGTCCCGAAATTTGAGTGAGGTCGTCATGACTAACAATAAAAATGTTTTCATGACGAATATGAGTCGATAATTAAAGTTTTATCACCATCAGGTGATTTGAATAAAACAACTCAATTATTCGAAGCGCACGAGTGAAATTATCACAAAAGATTGAAATAGGATAAGTAAAGATTCGTCGTAACTTTTGACAGAGTCAGGGTTGAATTTTGAAAGTAAGATACATCTTAACTTTTGACGTAGTCACGATTGAATTTAGAAAACAGGATGCGTCTTAACTTTTGACGTTGTTTTGGTTGAATTCTGGAATTTAAGGGATTTGAAGAAAATCTTCGAAATCTAAAAGATCTGATTCTCCTACGAATAAGGAAATTTAGATTTCTATAATTAAATGCGGTGATCTGCCTCGATTCCTCTGTCTGATATTTTCACTATAAATTTTACCTTTTCCGTTCCATTAATTTTCACCACTTCAATACTCAATTCCTAAATTCAAAAGATCGTGAAAATGCTTAACCCAGTTCTGATCCTTGTTCTTATTCTAACTATCGCAATGATCGTTTTTCTTTTCTAACTCCCACCTGAAGAATCTGTTTATTTCTATTATGCTTTAGGGATTATTGTATTCATAATCCTCCCGTGTCTTTATATTGCTATACGCACTGATATCCACAGTTTGTAATTTCAGTGTTGTTGTTGGGCTTTATATCTTCCCTTATATATCGGAGCTTCATGTTCTTGTTTTCTCTTCCCAACTTTAAATCAAGCGAATAATGGTCCAGAATTCGTAGGTATAGAATTTCGAATGAATTTAATGTTCTAAACAAGAAAGAACGTAATAGCACGATTTGATTTGTCAAATTACCAGAATCACTGAGAATAGAACTATCAAGAATATATTTTCTTGATATGTTCAGAAATTAAGCAGAATGAAAGAGTTATGTAACATGACACATGATGATGTTATAGTCTATGAATCATCACCTTCCATTAGAAACTCAGCATGACTTACTATAATATAATCACGTTGATCAAGTGTCATTATATTATACTAACTCATGCATCAGTTCCCAACATTACTTCAATAACATTCATATTCTAAACTCGAAAGTTTACAGAATATAGAAACTAACAGTTTCTATATGATGTAATACTGATTGCACGAAGAGATTAATGATTTCAGATAAGAATAGTTATGAAAATATCTTCAGAAATATGGAGGATATTTATAATGGAAGATACGATAATATCTTTGAATATCTAAGATTAAATGATGATGGAGACTTTTGTCCGCAAGGGTTTAGAGTAAGGAGCAAGATATTCGCTAAAGACTTCAGCAGACATTGAATCTTTTGGATTCTTTGAAGTCAAAATTATTCTTTGTGATTTGTCCATGGTTTTCTTCATAGTTTCTCATAATCTGCTTTTCGTTACTAAATTTTCTCTTGAATGTTTCCAATATAATGATACACAGGAAGCACGAAGAGGTATATAATTTCAGACGAGAATATTTTTGAAAATATCCTCAGAAATATCGAAGATATTGATGATGATATTTTTGGAATTTCTAAGTTCGATGGTTGATGGAGAAAGATTTTCCGCAAGATTTTAACATGACTTCGGAGCAAGATATTCTCTAAAGATTTCATCGGATTCAGAATTACCTGGATTCTTTAAATATAGGGTTTGGTCCTTGTATTTGTCCTTGGTCTCCTTCGTGGTTAGCTCAATCCGTTTTCCAGTTCCAATTTTTCTGAGCTTTTCCAACATACTATTCTTTATCATCAAACTTCCGATGATTAAGGTCGTTTACGGTTGTCTATGGTTTCTGCTGCTTCATTCAACTTTTTCAACATTTATAGTATTGATTTGTGACAGAGTGTTTTTCAGAATTTCAGAATGAGAGATCATAATTCTAAGAGATAAATGTCATACATATAACTATTGATGTAGATATGATGTGAGTTTTCAAAGTACTGATTGTTGATTCCCAGTAATTGGTATGGCAGTTCTTGTTACAAAATGCGGATGGGTATATGATAGGGTTTCAATGAATAAATATAATGATTTGTTAGAGAGATCTAAGCCAAGAAGCAACAAGGTTGCTGGTACGTCTGCTGGTAATATGGTGGAATATAAAAGAATTCTCTGATATCAAAAGGGTAATCGTATATATATCAGGATTATAGTAAGGTTACTTCGAATGAAAAGTCGAAGTTGACTTGCTGGAGCTGTGACAAAATTGGCTACTTTGGAAAGGGATTGCAAAGTTATTTTCAGTAATAACAACGCCAAAGGAGCTAGCACCGATATGTATTTAATGTTTAATCAGATTCAGAGTATTTTTCAGGTGCACAACTATATGCATAAATCTTTTCTTCCGTAGATGAAGTGCGGTTGTTTCATCCTCTCGATTGAGGTGTTTTCAGGAATTATGACAGGTTTGAACGCAGATTGTAATTGTCGAGATACAATGAGGTTTAAGATGAGATCAAGTGGCAAACTTGAAGAATTATTTAGTTTCATATGTTATAATCAATATTTTAATTCATTTTAATTGTCCAATGTCATTAGTCCACAGTCGATAGTCCACATTTAACAGTCCAATAATTCATATATAATTTAATATATAATATTCGAATTAATTAATACGTATCGTGACCCGTATACGTCTCAGACTCGATCACAACTCAAAGTATATATATTATTTGAGAATCAACCTCAACCCTGTATAGAGAACTCGATCATTACTGCATATAGAGTGTCTATGGTGATTCCAAATAATATATATAGATGCGTCGATATGATATGTCAAACCCTTGTATACGTGTCCCGATATTTAAAGTGCGTAAAATAAATACAGAAATTAAATGACGATAAATAAAATGCGTAAAGTAAATAACAGAAATTAAATGACGCTAATTAAAATTGAGATAATTAAATTGCGATAAATAAACTGCGATAAATAAAATGTAATCAGTTAGCTAGGAACAGTTAGCTGGAAACAGTTAGCGTGGATTCTTAACAAAATTTCTCGTAGTTAATTTGTTTGTTTCTAACCAATTTTATTTTGTCCAATATTTTCTTCATTATGCCACTTGTTGGATTATGATAAATCAAAATCCAAATCCAAATATGAATTTGAATAAAAATGGTTATTCTGCGGTGAACGGATACACATATCGGTGGATGTAAGTAGGATAGTAAATGACTGTTGAATCAGCTTCGAAGAATGTACAGTGTAATTTATTAATGTGAAATCTGAATATTCCTCAGGAATTACCTACCCGTTAAAATATTTTCACCATTAACAGTTTGTACAAGAGAATTTTTAATCACAATCTTTAAGAAAGTATATATACATATATATTTTCTTCAGATGTAATTTTGGATTTAATGAGTCAATATAATATTAAACTCATTTGATTTTCAATTTAAGCTAGAATAAGTAATCCATAAAACTATTAGGATCCACATATTCTTCGCAGAATATTAATGAAGTTATGGATCAATACTTCATCGTTCATTGCTGTTGGTACTCCTTGTTATCTATGGTGCGTATGATGTTGGTGTTCGTGGGGCAGATTGTGAAATTGAGTCTTGGAATGCGGATTTTGTTGTTGGTGATACCGTTGATGTTGATGATGTTGTTGAAGCTGGTACATTTTGCACCATAATTTTCAAGGCTACAACTCAGGCGCGAAGCTCGTTGACTTTTTTTGATTACTCCGGGATGATTGGCGGTTGGAACAGCGAATGAATAAAGTTTAGAATATGAGATATGATGTGTTCATGGCGAGATATTCGGGAAATGAGAGTGAAAATGGTGTTTCAAATTGGTTCGCCGATAGGTGCTTCAGGTTTTTCGTCAAGAGGTGAATTTGATTGGTGAAAAAGGTCGTCTTCTTTTCGTTTCCATTGATTGAGTCGACTACGAACTCATCAGATGAATTGGGGATGGATGATTGATTGATTCATTCTGGTGACGCTGTTTTCGGAGCTGGAGTGGGACTCTATGTCGGAATCCAAGGGACTTGAACTAATGGTGAGTTCCATTGCGTAGGATTGAATAAATGATTTTTCGATATGAAATAATTTTCGGATATCGAATGATATCCTAATTACATAGAATATCCATACACAGTATAGAAAATCCCGTAGATTACGAAGGAAATTAAGGAAACGTGTCAGATAAAGTCTACAGCAACAGATACGCTAAGATATGATTTAGCAGATACGCCAAGATATGATTTTTGTCTATACACTATTCATGCAATCATTGCAGTATGATGTGTCTAGACTAAGAATAATGAGCAGGAAATTTCCTAAGGATGATAAGCAGAAGATTTCTGACAAAAACAATAAGCAAAACTTTTGACAAGCAGACACGATCGAAGTCCAGACTCACTAATGCATCCTAACGACTATCAGTTAGACTCACTAATGCAAGACCTGGTTCGCTAAGAACACCGCTCTGATACCAACTGTCAAAACCCGTCCTAATCCATCTGGACGAAGTCCATATCGATTATAAACGATTCACAACAGTTGATTACATCGCGAGGTATTTGACCTCTATATGATACATTTTACAAACATTGCATTCAATTTTAAAAGACAATCTTTCTTTACAACGAAAATTGACGACATGCATACCATTTCAGAATATAACCAACTATAATTGACTTAATAATAATCTTGATGAACTCGACGACTCGAATGCAACATCTTTTGAAATATGCCATGAATGACTTCAAGTAATGTTTCTAAAAATGAGCAAATGCACAGCGGAAGATTTCTTTCGTACCTGAGAATAAACATGCTTTCAAGTGTCAACCAAAAGGTTGGTGAGTTCATTAGTTTAACATAAATAATCATTTCATAATTTTAATAGACCACAAGATTTCATATTTTCATTTCTCATAAACATACGTCTCATGCATAGAGATAAAAATATTATTCATATGGATTGAACACCTGGTAACTGACATTCACAATATACATATAAGAATATCCCCATCATTCCGGGATCCTTCTTCGAACATGATATAAATTTCGAAGTACTAAAGCATCCGGTACTTTGGATGGGGCTTGTTGGGCCCGATAGATCTATCTTTAGGATTCGCGTCAATTAGGGTGTCTGTTCCCTAATTCTTAGATTACCAGACTAAAAAGGGGCATATTCGATTTCGATCATTCAACCATATAATGTAGTTTCAATTACTTGTGTCTATTTCATCAAACATTTATAAAAGTTGCGCATGGATTCTCAGCCCTAAAAATGTAAAGAGTAAAAGGGAGCAAATGAACTCACAGTACTGTATTTTGTAGTAAAAATACATATGACGACATTTGAACAATGCAGGGTTGGTCTCGGATTCACGAACCTATATTATTCATATATATGTTAATACACATAATCGTAATCGAACAAATTTATATGTTACTAGTGATATAAATGTTATAGAAATAATTTTTATGTTTATTTTTCAATATTATAGTATTAACATATTAACAGTTTTGGTTATATAATATTTATTATATCATTACATTAATAATTTTAATAACTAATATTTATATTAATAGCTATAATGATAATAATACTAATACTAATAATACTAATATTAAGGATAATAATAATTAATTGCATTATGATAGTGATAATAATAATTAACTTTACAATAACAACAACAACAACAACAACAACAACAACAACAACAACAACAATAATAATAATAATAATAATAATAATAATAATAATAATAATAATAATAATAATAATAATAATAATAATAATAATAATAATAATAATAATAATAATAATAATAATAATAATAATAATAATAACACTACCTCAAATATGCTAAAAAGAATGCCGCATGTAGGGATTGAACCCACGACCTCCCATTTCAATAAACAAGCTACTAACCATTATTCTATTTATTATTTTGTAATATATTTAGGATTTTAAATTCTTATGACATGATTTCTTTCTCCTTCATTGTCCTCAGCATGTTTAATCCGATCCTCACCATCTTGGACGTTGTCTCAAGGCTCAACAACACTTGGATCTCGGCCCAAATACCTAACGAGCTCCATGGCCCTAAGACAATTCATAAACATGGTGGCCCAACAACCCTTCGGCACAACAGCGATTAGTCACGACCCACAGCAGTTTCTCTTGTAACTAAATAAAAAAAAATTTGTAAGGGCCTAGGTTCGAACACGCGACCTCTTGTTCAAGAAGCATACGCTCAACCACCGCTCTGTTTGATACTTTCTTATCTAACTAGCAAATTAAATCGTTTTATCCATTTAAGTTGTCTGACTTCATCTTCTTCCTAAAACAAATCGACCTCATCATCAACTTCACCATTTCATTTCATTTTCGAGATTATTAATCCACCACCCTTATTTTAATAGTACATCATCATCATTACTCATCACCGTTAATCATCCTCCTATTGTCACTGTATCATCTAATATCTTCATGATCATTATCTTGACACCATCTTCATTTCTTCCATCCTCATCATCGTTACTTTCCATCATCATCCATAACATCATTAATGTTAATAATTATTATTATTATTATCATGCTCCAGCAAGTAGCACAGCTCGTCTGGTACCAACAGAATCATCATCATCTCCCACACTGTACTTCATCATCATCGTTACCTTTATCATGACTAGCCGAACAGTAAATAGAAACAGGAGGTGTGTAGCAGTAGTAAGGTACACGATAGTATAGCAGTAGCAGGTAGCGAGAACATGAGTGATCAAGAAGAAAAATAGCGAGTTTCATAAGTGGTGCAGGTAACGGTTTTCAACAGAAAACATGAGAGAAAAAAAGAGGTGAGAGAGAAAAAAAAAGAAGATGAAGGATGGCGGCAGTAATTGGACGATAGATGTGGTGATCAAGTAAGGTGAGGTTGACGTTTGCACAAAGAAACACAAGCAAGGTGTGTGGTAGGTGTTTAATCTTAGAAAAGTAACGATTAAATGATGGTTTTGAAGATGGCAATGGGGTGGTGGTTCTTGATGAAAGGGTGGCGGTGGTGTATGCCGGAGTGGTGCTCCGGTGGTGGATATGGTGGCAGGGGAGGTTGGTCATCAATGGTCTCTCCTCTCCCTCTCTACCGATATATATATATATATATATATATATATATATATATATATATATATATATATATATATATATATATATATATATATATATATATTATGTATTATATATAATATTTAATATTAATATTAATAATAATTAAATAAAAAATCATTAAACGAATGATTGGAAGCATAGTACATGAGTTTTTCCTCTGCCGACAGTTATCGAGGATAGTTATATCGTGTCCATTGCTAAACAATTAACGTATAAAAGTGTTCCTAAAAATCTCAAATTTTTAGATTAAACATATTTAATTATTTCACTCATTACATGTTTGAAACCTGATCAAAAAGGTTCGAAAATTATTTATTTTCAGTTCCAATTTATATGTACGGAGTACAAAAACTTAGTTCGAAAAGGTAAAAAAATATTTATCAAAACTATTATCTTTTTAATCAAATTATGTACCAACTTTTATTTTAAAACCTCATATATATATATATATATATATATATATTAGACCTATTTTAAAAATAAATAAACGTCAATCGAAAGTTACAGACATTTACAATTTAAGTTCAAAATTAATTATATTTAATATACACTATGTATATATATAAACAGTTTTTAAATAACAAAATTTACTATGCAAATAAATATATTAATTAATTAATTTAAATATATCAATATATATACAAGTAATATACATATATTATATATAAAATAATAGTTTTTATTACAGTATATTTTATTGTACATATTTATTTATAACAATAAATGTTATATAATAGTTTATTAATGTTCATGTTATTATATATATATAATACATATATTTATATATACACATATTTATATACATCTACATATTTACAAGCAGTGGTTCGTGAATCACCAGGAATAGTCAAAGGTCAAATGGTTTCATGTAAAATGTTAAAAGAAAAAATTAGAGATTCAACTTTACAGACTTTGCTTATCGTGTCGAAAACATGTAAAGATCAAGTTTAAATTTGGTCGAAAATTCCCGGGTCATCGCAACCTAAAAGGTCCTCCAACCCCAAACCAAAATAACGAGGTTCTCCAAAGTTAACGGTGACTCCGATAAAAACATCCTCGAAACCAAATGAAACTAAAGTTACCCAACCCAAACCAAAGGAATTTAACGTTGCCCTACCCGTAACATCCAATTTCCCAAGCAAAAGGATTTACTCCGGTTACCAGACCAACATCAACCGTCCGTTTCTGGAAACAATTTATGGGAAAAATTGGGGAGATTACGGGGCTTTGTGATCAATATGGTTGGCTTCCACACAAACCCATGAAGCCATCCATAGGTCCAAAAAATACCCCGCACACCAAAATTGACCTTGTTTCTAAACACTCAAAGAATAATCTTGCTAAACAAGTGTCAAATAAGAAGTGGACAACCAAACCATTTTCAACACCAAGATCCACTTCTTCCTCAAAACCAACTAAGTACTCTTCGTTTGAGCTACTTAAATATAAGCCGAGATCTATTTCTCTGGCTATGTCAAAAGATTTTCAATCATCCTTGATTCCACAAAATCAACTTACTAAGGATACGTCGTGTATCAAAACCAAGTGGAATTCAACGTCCATAAGTCAGATCGTCAATGCTTATAAATGTTATTCAAATCTGACTTTCAAAAATGGATTTGACTTCATAATGGTTCTTGGACACAACGGTTCAAGACCCGGACTTAACCTGCTGACACCTGACTGTACACTCAGGCATGACCCACTCCCAACCTCAAATAACCTGATGTGTTATTTGAACCTGTCTT
This sequence comes from Rutidosis leptorrhynchoides, assembly GCF_046630445.1. Taxonomy (NCBI): domain Eukaryota; kingdom Viridiplantae; phylum Streptophyta; class Magnoliopsida; order Asterales; family Asteraceae; genus Rutidosis; species Rutidosis leptorrhynchoides. The sequence continues at coordinate 370,964,412 of NC_092343.1, read as the reverse complement.
TTCTCCAACCTCGTCCAATCCCCGGTTAATCCAAAACCAATTTTGCCCGAATCCATAACTTTTAGTACATATACTTCAGTAGTTGTAGGCGAATCATTATCCATTGAAAAAGACTCATATGAGTTTCTTCACCTGGATGAACTTGGCAACTGCATGTGTCTAGGGGGAGCAATGCATGTGCCTAGGGGGAGCAATGCATGTGCCTTGCGGGAGCAATGAGACCCGCTATGAAATGACGATTATCAAAATCTGAAACGTCAAAAAAAAATTAGGGGGAGAAGGGGGAATATTGGTTCCCATATAGATCATGATGGTTACCATAATAGATCTGTATGAGACCCGCACTTCAAAGAAGGTTTTCACCCAAACCTTATACGGTGTATGCACACATTTCAGTGTATGCCCCACGTCTCGAATGTATCCATTTCTTTCTCTTAAAAATATTTGAATGGAGAAACGTCAAAATTTTTATAGGGGGAGAAGGAGGGAATGACAGTTCCCATAGAGATCATAATGGTTCCCATAATAGATCTCTATGGGACCTGCAAACCTAAGAAGGTTTTTCACAAAACCTTATATGGTGTATGCACATATATCTGTGTATGCACCGCGCTGCAATTGTCTTCTACTCTTTCTCTTAAAAACATTTCAGTGGATATGTCAAAAAAAATTTAGGGGGAGAAGGAGGGAATGATGGTTCCCATATAGATCATGATGGTTCCCATATATATCTGTATGGAACCAGCACTTCAAAGAAGGTTTTATCCAAAACCTTAAATGGACCCGCAAAGAAGGTTTTCACCAAAACCTTATATGGCCCGCGTCTCAACTGCCTTATAACCTGTCTCATCAAAACCTATATTTTCTGTGTAGCAAATTGTCAAAATATGTTTTAATTCCAAATAAATCATATTTTGAGGGGGAGAAAAAGACCAAGAAAATAAAGGTTTTATCAAAATATTACACGTCGTATATCGAGGGGGAGGATAAAAGGATTAAAACCAACATGAGTTCCATCCAAAATGGCTTCTACATACTTCTGTGTAGAACCCGCATCTCAAAGTGGTGTAAAACACACTTCAAAGTGGTGTTAAACATCAAAACGGTTTTTGCACAAATAACAGTGTAAAACTCATATTTTCACACATAACTCTCCCAAGAAAAACCAAAGCTAAAACGTGAAACTATCAAGGGGGAGTTTAAAGATTCAAATGTCAGTAATGATGGAGGATGTGTCCTAGTGACTGCCTCAGGAGGATGTGTCTAGATAAATGCCTCAAATAAAATAGTCATCAAATGACGGAGGATGTGTCCTAGTGACTGCCTCAGGAAGATGTGTCTAGATGACTACCTCAAATGTGGAATGACCCAACAACTTGATGCAAATTAAGTGATTGGAGTCTTGAATTGCTGAAGGGGCTTCGAAAAACCATGAATAGGAACCCTGCGTATCGGCCGAAAATCCTCTATTAACACCTTATTTTAGAAGGTGGGACCTCAAACAGGGTCCAGAGGTCAGACTTATCTTGATGAGGGAGATCTGTCTAGTTCAACGAAGAGGCAATATGACAATGCTTAGGCTTACCTTGGTAGATTTATTAGACCTCTGGAAGGATGATCACCTTAATAATCAGTCAACATTTAAGCCTGACCACACACACTTCTTAGAGAGTGCAACAACTGAAAGAGATGTGTCACATCATGACATATCAATGAATTCAGAACGCGATGTAACATCTTCCTATATTACATTAATTTCTACCAACACCAATGCGGTGTTAGGTACAGTTGGAAGGGTTGGTATAACCAAGAGCGGCATAGTCGCACAAAAGTCCTATGATACTTTAATGATGGAGGTGGATAGCTTGCTAACACCTATTAGAACTTCGGTGAACAGTCATCCTCAACATCCACCGAGGTTAAATATGGACCTACTAATACCGGTGAGGTCCCCAAATTCGAAAACAGTTTTGGTTTCAGAAAACTTGTCTAGTGTAACAACTAGCATGCCTGATTTAAACATGTCTAGTATAACAACTAGCTTGATTTTTACAAAACCAAAAACGGTTTCCGAAGATCCTGCTTTTCCTGAGGATCAAACTTTTTCCTTAACCTCTTATCTCTTCTTAGCAGGTACACGTTCCCTCTCTAATGATAATCATATATGCTCTCTCTGCTGTTTTGCAATGAACACAAGATGCCATATTCATGCTACACGTGTTGAACACGGTACACCATATTCATCATGCGGAGAGAATGAAACACGAGTCAAAAAACAAACCAATCATGATCATGAAAAAGGCGACTCAAAATTTGAGGGGTAACAAAAGAGGTTTACACAAGATCATATCAAGCTACTTTCAATTCACAAAGATGGTCGAAAGTCAAAGATTAAGACCTCATCACCCGCCCGAACTAAAGTAGAAGACAGAACAAATCAACCATAACACTCCCAGATCAACTCATCCTATGTGTAAAAGTTCATGTTCAAGCTGATAGCAACAAAAGCTTCATAGCTTCAGACTGAAATCAATGCCCAGAAGAAGGCTGCACAAGAAACTGCAAGAGAATGATGAAGGGAGGGTTACATCTTTTGAAAACCCCACGCCAAGGACTAATTATTGAAAATCAAAGGGAAGACTGTTGACAAAGAGAAAATTGTTGACAATCAACACTGTTTTGAAAACCTCATTCCAAGAGGGAGATTGTTGACAATGAATATTGTCTATTATATGTGGCATGTGGTTTTAGTTAGTATTGATGTAATAGTTAGTTTACTTATTAATGTATTTTAGCTAATTTACCATGGTAAATGTAACTTACCATGTCAAGTTACAACTTGGAGGTTGCTAGTATAAAAGCAACCTCCCACACCCATTTGTAACTAGTTGAGTTAATAATAATGTTCTAGTTATTCTCTCAAGTATTACTTTCTATATCTAGTTCTTATCATATCTAAACAACCCAAACCCACTAATACTTCACAAAACCGATCGGTAATCATCATATTTGGACTAACAAAGCATATCAAAGGATCTTTTGGCTAATTTTAATGACAAATCACAATCATCAAGCTAATAGATTCATCTAAACACAATCAATAACATCAAATATGAACAACCCACAGCTATCAAGCTTCATAAACAAGTGTGCATAATAAAATCTAGCCAATCATGGCTAGAACAAGATCACTACAAGAAAATAGAGTAAATCTAAACATGATTAAGCAATAAACAAGAGTAGATTGTACAAAACTTAAGAAATTACAACAAAAGCTAAATGAAGAATATGAAGAACAAGCCCTAGATCTTGCTCCAATCTCTTAATCTTTGATGTAGAATGGAATTGATGATGGAAACTTGATGAAAACCTTAAGAAAATAGCTAAGAAATCCTAAAATTGATCAGCTACCACGAACTATTTTATTGAGTGAATGATATGAGATGAAACCCTCATCTCTTTCTATTCATACTCTTCCAAAAATTGCCCATAATTTGCAGGTGGAACATCGTTCCTCTTTAAGGAACGTCGTTCCCTGAATCTTAAGATGGAATGCCGTTCTGGTAAGAACAACGTCGTTCTTGAATGAATGTAGAACGATGTTCTTAATAAGGAACGTCGTTCCTGAATCGTGCTAGAATTTCTATCTTTTTCTATTTCCATTTCCTTTGTAAATTTCTCAGGTAGAACGTCATTCTTGGCTTTAGAACGTCGTTCTTGTTGATGGAACGACATTCCTTGATTCTGGAATGTCGTTCTTGTTGCCAGGATGAGCACTTTGCAGTTTTCTTGATTTTTTTGCACATTTAGGTCAATTTCATACTTAGAACTGCAATAGCACTCAGAACGCAATTAAACTCAAGATCATAGCTTTTCGAGCAATTTGGAAACAAAAAACGAGTAAAACAAGGTAGATATTGCGTGAAAAACATAGCGTGGATGAGCAATATCATATGGTCTCGGGAAAGTTAGAAGGCATACGTGTGGAAGAAATATACATAGACACCGGCATGTGAAGATGACATTCTTTTCTCACACTACCTCAAGCGATTTCCAAACTTTGTTTGGAGAAGCATAAAAACTTCACACACCATGATCACATGTTTTGAGGGATCAGAAGTGGAACCAGTAGGGAAAGTTAAGGTGCACGTAACTCTGGGAAAGCCTCCTTGCTCAAGATGTTGAGAAATAATTCTGCTTATACAGGACATTGAGAAATTAAGTTCATCAGAGTATGTTCACTAGAGTAAACAACATATATCAAATTAAGTTTTTTTTTTTCAAAGACGGAAACAGGATGTTGTCACAATCACGCACATCCACCAAGAATTTTCCATTTAATGTTGACTCGAGGGTATTAAACTTCTTCAATATATTCCAATAAAACATAAAATCATAATAACAAGCTGCCAACGTAAGCTCTAATTGTTGAACTGGACAACGGGTGATAGTACGAAGCCAATTAAGCATGCGATTGTAACCAAAATCAGTTGATAAACAAACATAAAACTTTTGAATTGGCATACCGTGACGAAGATCTAAAACCCTATCTATCGAATCATGAAACTATTTGACTTGTTCCTTTGACGAAGAATCAAACGTATTAAAATCATAAAAAATTATTAAAATCAACGATGAATGTGTTGGAAACTAAACTTGATTGTGGGCTATTTGTTTTGGATTTGGGCTTGCAAGTATACAAATATTTTGGATCAAGATTATAGCCCATTATGTAGAAACTTCTTGTAATATGTAGTAGTGAAAGTATGTAGAATGTGTGTAGAATAATCTTGTAAAATATCTAGGTCTAGAAATACTAGGAAATATCTAGATAGTAGTAGATGATGGAGTGATCTAGACTACTTCATTGAGTAGTATAAATAGAGGGCTTCACCCCTCATTTGTAATCAAGCAACAAAGCAATTCAATAAGCAATAAAAGAAGAGTTTTCAAGATCAATTAAACTTCTAAATTATCAATCCTCTCTTCCATAAATAATATACACATAACCTCCTATTTCTAACAAATTGGTATCAAGAGCTTGGTTCGACAAGATGATGGCCAACAATGTCATCACGTTTCCTCGCCTCACAAAGGATAATTATGATCGATGGAGCATCCAAATGAAGACCTTCCTAGGTGGACAAGATTTATGGGAGATTGTGGAGGAAGGCTATGAGGAACCTGCAGAAAAAGGTCCTCTCGGCAAGGAGAAAAAATTAATGAAGACGAACGATCAAAAGGCTCTTTCCATCATCCAACAAAGTGTAGATGATGGAGATTTTGAGAAAATTGCAAGTGCAACCACCGCCAAGAAAGCATGGGAGATCTTGGAGAATTCTTATAAGGGAGTTGATAAGGTGAAAAAGGTTCGACTACAAACACTACGAGGTGAGTTCGAATCCTTAAATAAGAAAGACTCAGAATCAATTTCTGATTATTTTACAAGTGTCTTGGCGGTTGTCAATCAATTAAAGAGGAATGGCGAAACTTTAAGTGATGTGAGGGTCATTGAGAAAATTCTTAGATCATTAGATTCAAAATTCGACTATATAGTCGTAGCCATTGAAGAATCTAAAGATCTAGAATCAATGACTATCGATGAACTCATGGGTTCACTACAAGCCCATGAAGAGAGGTTCAATAAGAAAAATAAGGAGCCTTTGGAGCAAGCTTTACAAGCAAAACTCTCTTTCAAGGAAGAGAACAGTGAAAAGACTCATCAAACGAGTCAACGAGGTCGTGGCCAAGTACGTGGCCGAGGACGAGGGCAAGGATATATCAAACGTGGAGGTTATAGTTCTTACAAAAATGAAGAAAGAAGTCAAGATTTTCACCCGACAAGAGGTCGTGGGAGAGGTTACACAAGTAGAAAGCCAAGGTATGACAATTCTCAAACCAAATGCTATAATTGTCATAAATTTGGCCACTATGCTTCGGAATGCGAGAAGTCAAACAATTACGTGCAAGAAAGAGCAAATTTTGCACAAGAAGATACTGAAGCTGTGGAAAACACTTTGTTACTAGCATGCAAAGGTGAAGATAACAGAGAATCAAATTTGTGGTATCTCGACACGGGTGCAAGCAACCATATGTGCGGTGACAAAAACATGTTTGTGGAGTTAGACGAGGTAATTAGTGGAAATATCACCTTCGGAGATTCCTCTAAAGTCCCGGTTAAAGGCAAAGGTAAGATTCTCATCCGCTTGAAAAATGGAAGGCATCAATTTATCTCTAACGTGTATTATGTGCCCAATATGAAGACGAATATACTGAGTATTGGACAACTCTTGGAGAAAGGCTATGATATTCACATGATAAATCGTACCCTTTCTTTAAGAGACCAAAAAGGAGGTTTGATTGCTAAGGTGCCAATGTCAACGAATAGGATGTTCATGCTAAATATTCAACATGACATTCCAAGATGTTTAAAAGCATGTTTCAAAGATAATTCTTGGCTTTGGCACATGAGATACGGGCACTTAAATTTTGGAGGCTTAAAATTATTATCAAGTAAAGGAATGGTGAAGGGTTTGCCTCCAATTAATCATCCGGATCAAATATGTGAGGGATGCCTTCTAGGAAAGCACTTTCGAAACAGTTTTCCAACAGAAGCTTCTAGTAGAGCGAAGAACCCTCTAGAACTTATTCACACGGATGTGTGTGGACCTATCAGCCCACCGTCTTTTGGTAAAAATAGATATTTTCTTCTATTCATTGATGATTTTAGTCGAAAAACATGGGTCTATTTTCTAAAAGAGAAGTCGGAAGCTTTTGGAATGTTCAAGAAGTTTAAAGCATTTGTGGAGAATCAAAGTGGTCTCACCATAAAGGCGTTGAGATCCGATCGTGGAGGAGAGTTCACATCCAAGGAATTCAAGAAATTTTGCGACAACAACGGGTTACGACGTCCTCTAACTCTTCCGTATTCACCTCAACAAAATGGTGTTGCGGAAAGAAAAAATAGGACCATTCTTGATATGGCCCGGAGTATGTTAAAGAGCAAAAGGATGCCTAAGGAGTTTTGGGCTGAGGCAGTGGACTGTGCGATCTATCTATCAAATCGCTCGCCCACTAGAAGTGTCAAGAACAAAACGCCCATTGAAGCTTGGAGTGGAAGGAAGCCCGGCATCTCACACCTTCGAGTGTTCGGAAGTGTGGCATATGCTCATGTGCCAGATCAGAAGAGGACGAAGCTCGATGATAAAAGCGAGAAACTCATATTCGTGGGTTATGACTCAAGTTCGAAGGGTTACAAGCTATACAATCCCAAGAATGGTAAAGTAATCTCAAGTCGAGACGTGGTGTTCGATGAAGAAGCAACATGGAATTGGAATGTTCCCGAAGAGGAGAACTACGACTTTCTCCCTTATCCATTCGAGAGTACTGCAAAGAACGAAGAATATCTAGAAGTTCAAGAACCTTCTAGTACACCATCTCCGCACTCTCCACATACTCTAACCACTACACCTAATGAAGTGACACCAACATCAGGAGGAGAATCAAGTAGGCTATAACATCACACAAGGAGCATTGAGGAGTTGTACGAGGTAACACAGCCTATGGAGGATCTATCATTGTTCTGCCTTCTTGCCAATTGTGAGCCAATAAGTTACGAAGACGCAGCAAAAAGCCAAAAGTGGAAACGTGCCATGGACGAGGAGATTCAAGAAATCGAGAAGAATGATACGTGAGATCTTGCTACACTACCAAAAGGGCATAAGGCTATTGGTGTAAAGTGAGTGTACAAGGCCAAGAAGAATTCCAAAGGTGAAGTTGAAAGATACAAGGAAAGGTTGGTGGCGAAAGGATATAGTCAACGAGCCGGCATAGACTATGACGAGGTATTTGCTCCCGTCGCTCGTCTAGAAACTATAAGATTAATAATCTCACTTGCCGCTCAGCATAATTGGAAGATTTATCAAATGGATGTCAAATCCGCGTTCCTTAATGGCCAGTTAGAAGAAGAAGTCTATATAGAACAACCTTTGGGATACATCGTGAAAGGCCAAGAGAATAAGGTGCTGAAATTGAAAAGGGCCTTATATGGGTTGAAGCAAGCGCCTCGAGCATGGAATAGCAGGATAGACAAGTATTTCCAACAGAATGGCTTTACAAAATGCCCACATGAGCATGCTCTATATACCAAAGTAAGCAAGGAAGGAGATGTTATGATTGTGTGCCTATACGTGGATGACTTGATATTCACCGGTAGTAATCCCAAAATGTTTGAGGAGTTCAAGAAAGCAATGGTTCGGGAGTTCGAGATGACCGACATTGGACTTATGGCTTACTATCTTGGGATCGAGGTAAAACAAAAGAAAGAAGGAATATTCATATCCCAAGAAGGTTATGCGAATGAGGTGCTCAAGAAGTTTAAGATGAATGACTGCAAGTCAATGAACACACAGGTGGATTGCAATCTCAAATTGTCAAAATATGATGAAGGATACTTGGTGGATCCAACACAATACAAGAGTTTGGTTGGAAGTCTGAGGTACCTAACCTGCACGAGGCCAGATATTCTCTACGGAGTTGGACTAGTAAGTCGATACATGGAAGCACCTACAATAAATCACTTGAAGGCGGCCAAGAGGATACTTCGCTACATCAAAGGTACGATTGACTATGGCCTGTTTTATTCGCCTTCTGAGCACTTCAAGCTAGTTGGATACAGTGATAGTGATTGGGCTGGATACATAGATGATCGTAAGAGTACGAGTGGTTTCGTGTTCTATATGGGAGATACGGCGTTCACATGGAGCTCGAAGAAGCAACCCATTGTGACTTTGTCAACGTGTGAAGCCGAGTTTGTAGCAGCAACATCGTGCACCTGTCATGCAATATGGCTCAGGAAGTTACTAAATGAGCTTATGTTTTTTCAAAAGGAAGCTACAGAGATATATGTGGATAACAAGTCTGCGATTGCTCTAGCAAAGAATCCAGTCTTCCATGATCGAAGCAAGCACATCGATACGAAATACCATTTCATCAGGGAGTGTGTTACAAATAAAGAGGTGCAGATAAAGTACACGAAGTCATTCGACCAAGTTGCTGATATTTTCACAAAGCCTCTAAAACACGAGACGTTTCAGAGATTACGGAATATGCTCGGAGTAACGAAATCAAGTTTAAGGGGGGCTGTTGGAAACTAAACTTGATTGTGGGCTATTTGTTTTGGATTTGGGCTTGCAAGTATACAAATATTTTGGATCAAGATTATAGCCCATTATGTAGAAACTTCTTGTAATATGTAGTAGTGAAAGTATGTAGAATGTGTGTAGAATAATCTTGTAAAATATCTAGGTCTAGAAATACTAGGAAATATCTAGATAGTAGTAGATGATGGAGTGATCTAGACTACTCCATTGAGTAGTATAAATAGAGGGCTTCACCCCTCATTTGTAATCAAGCAACAAAGCAATTCAATAAGCAATAAAAGAAGAGTTTTCAAGATCAATTAAACTTCTAAATTATCAATCCTCTCTTCCATAAATAATATACACATAACCTCCTATTTCTAACATAATGTTTTATCCTTTTGGACACAACTTTTCCAGATCGCAGATTCATATGGTTAATTGTTAAAGAACTGCGATATGAGTACTGAAGTTTGCAGGGTAGGGTAGGGTAGGGTTTGAGAGATGGGGATGTTAGTTTGAGGTTAAATGATGAAGATGCGATTTTGATAATATGGAAAACTTGAGTCAAAATATGGTCTAGGTCAACTACGTTAACTGAGAAACATGGGCTATTCATTTATGCCCCACTTACACATACACCTACGTATGCATATATGAAAAAGATAATATGTATCATAATGGACCACAACTGAGTCATTTACTTTGCGGCTATGCATATATGTTATCAAGCTAAAGGAAACCCAGAAAGATGAACAACTGCTGTGGTGTTTTTCAGATATGAGCATTGAAGCTTCAACAAAGCTTGAATATACATTATGGAAAAAATACAAAAAATACCACATGTCACCCAAAAATGCGTTAGGAGGAAACTTAAATGTAGTACAGGGAATATGCCCATTTGGGGCGATCTTTATCGCCGCATAATGCCCAAAACCTCGCCGCAAATACCTTTTACAGCGATATCTCACCGCAAATACACCAAATCCATAGTTCGCCGCCAAAAGTCTTTTGCGATGACTATTTGCGGCATTAGAGTGTGGGACCCACATTGTTTTAAAGAAAAGGAAAAAGAATACAGAAATTTGTTTTATGACGGCCTTTTGCGGGGATGTATTAGTAGGACCCAATACATCGTAACAAATTCAGTCTAATTGCCATGAAGGTTGTTGCGAGGATATCGTCGTTGGATAATATTAGTATCATTTGCGTCGAGATTCTACGACGATGTTTCGCCACATTTTATAGAACCCAATTCTGTTTTATGCACCCTCATTTTCGGCGATCATCGCCGCTAATAGGTAGCCATCTTCAGTAGGTTTATGTTGTTTTTGTAGCTCCCAGCCCGAAAATTTGGCCGTTTTTCACAACCTGTTTGTGACCAATAAACGTTTATGAAAGTAGTTATTACATAACATACTACGAATATTGCATTTTAGTTTTACAAATAAAATGTTTTGATTTAATGGCCAAATCTTCATCGTCATCCTCATCCTCATTCTCATGCTCCCTTTCCTCCTCATCCATTGAGGCTTTTCCTTTTCCTTTTCCACCAAAACCCATAAATTTCCTCATGAAATTGTGCATACTTTTATTATCGATTTCTGTCACCGATTTATTGACACTATGGACACCTCGAATTTTCATCTTTCCCGGTACCCACCTACGATTATATTCATCTTCCGAGAAGAATCATTGACTCGTCTGGGTGGATGTACACGAATCAACGGACCTTTGTTACCCTGTTACCCTCGGACCAATATCGCGTTCCCATCCATGCCGAGAGCCTTGAACCGCATTCACGATAGCCCGTTCCCTCATTGGATTTTCTACCCCTACCTGCTCATTATGCATCTGCACCATATCATCCTTCATAGTTAAAACACAAGAATAACCAATGTTATTAACTTGAAATTGACATGTGTTTATTATACAAATTAACGAACTAGTGATTATAATTACTTACATGATTGACCCGCGTTATCTCTTGTGTATACCAATTGCCTTTGCCATCTGTATTGTTCCGGTGATAGCCTTCGATTAAACTTTCTTGCTGGTTCGTTACCAAGTTACGCTGTAAATATATGAAATTGATAAATATGTACTATCTAGTGGGAAACAACATATACATATTGTGTGTGTGTATATATATATATATATATATATATATATATATATATATATATATATATATTATATACATACTGTAGATATACATAAGTATATATATATATATACTATGTATATATATACATATGTATACATAGACATAGTGTGTGTGGATATATATATATATACATATACATACTGTGTATATACGTGTATATATATATAGGATATACATATGTATATACATATACATACTGTATATATATACATATTATATACAGTTTTTTTGGATAATATATATATATATATTATCCAAATTACATATAAACTAACTTGCATGTTCATATCGATTCTAAGCGAACGACTTCCGGCCTTGGTGACTCTTCACCGTTTTCTTCGAACGACATCCTTAGTTTGCTTCAAGCCTTTTTTCATGTTCCTAACTCTCAACCATCTCTTTGTAACGATTCCAATCGACTTGAGTTAACTTTCATCCGGGTGGCGGCCTTTCATTGCATCCTTTTTCGTTCCAAAAAGTCTTCTTGAATTTATACTTTTTGTCCAGGTATAACTTAGCGCATGCTTTCCTAATCCCATTTCGAATCATTGAACCCTCTGAGGCTTTAAGTTAAAAAACCACTACATATTGTTGAAAAATAGTTAAGTCAATATATATATATATATATATATATATATATATATATATATATATATATATATATATATATTCTACATATAAGTGTTTATATATACATATATATACGTATATATATGTATATATAACTGTATATATATATATATATATATATATATATAGGTTCAAATCCTACAGAGCGTGATTCAGATCTTCTTCGATCGAATTCGACTGAAACACTAACTGGAACAGGAATCTTAATTATATATATATATATACATATACATATACATATACATACATATAGTTTAACAGTATGTGTATGAATATGTATATATATACATATTGTTATATATATATATATATATATATATATATATATATATATATATATATATATATATATATATATATAACAATATGTATATATATACATATTCATACACATACTGTTAAACTATATGTATGTATATGTATATGTATATATATATATACATATACATATACATATATATATATATATATATATATATATATATATATATATATATATATATATATAATTATATGTATACAATTGTATATTATGCGTATACAATTGTATATATGTATATATAGTATATATAGTATAAATAGTATATATAGTGTTTACAACATTATAAATTTATACATATTTAACCTCAGTCTCCGGTATTATTGTGAGCTTCAATTCTTCGGGTACATCGTGCTAGTTCGGATAATATAATGGTATCCCATTTAAAGTAGTACCCAAAACGAAACTAAAGCACCGAGAGTTGTCATCGACGGGCCATATGTATCTATATCATCTTCCTCAAATTCAATCTCTAAGGGATCACACTTCTTGACGATCCACTTCAGCTTTAGGTTGCGGGTTTTCTCGCGACCTTTTGAACCTAAAAATTTAGAATAAAAAATTAATTTTGCAATAAACTAAAGTCAAAAATAAGTAATGATAACCCTTACCCAAATAATGACTCTTGGATGGCTTCCATGGGTCATAACGTTCGGGAGGACCGTCCCCACCACCATGATAACGAGAACCTACGCCAGTGTAAAAAATATATACAAGTATAAGAGTATACATATAAAGGAATCAAGTAAAATAAATGAACATTTTATTACATACAAAATTAACTTGCTGAAATATATATATATATATATATATATATATATATATATATATATATATATATATATATATATATATATATATATATAATGGTTAAAGATAATGTAGTTTTACAAATTATAACCTAAGATCAATCACTAATATAATCCATAGGTTCACAATCATTATCTTCATTATCGCCTATGTCATCATCTGTATCGTCGAAAGCATCATCGTCTACATCGTTTACTACTTGGTTGACTACATTGTCGTCTACAACATTGACTCCATCGCCATCTAAATCGTCATCAAACTCATCGTCACCAAAATCGTCATCATCAACATCTACTGTGGCGTGGATTTCTGCTTCACCAAAATCGTCACCAAAATCATCATCGTCACCAAAATATGTTTGAACTAGTTTTTCCAATTTAGACGACAAACTAATATCTGACGAAGTGCTGCCATGTATAAGATCCAACTCGTTATCTCCAACGAAGGTATCTCGATCCTAAATGTTCCGCTGATGTACTTCTTGAACGACCTTCCAATACTTGCTTGACTGACCTTTTCTTTTAGTCAGGTCATCGAGGTAAAACACTAGATTTACATGTGTTGCAAGGATGTATTGATAGTCTTTATACCATTCATGTCGCTTAGTAATGGTGATTATGTTATTCTTTATGACACAATCATTTTTGGAATTTTTGAACCACTTGCAGTGAAATAAAAAAAAAACATTATTGGACCTATACAAATAATTAAGATCCAGAATTTCTTCCCACACACCATAATAATGTGTTCCCTCAGTACCACCACGAGTTAAATTTTCACTATTCTGAGTTGTTCGGCATAAATCTCGAGTAAGAACTACAAACCTCACACCGTTACATATGCAAGCGGTGTAAGAGGTGATGCACGACAAAGAGAATACCTTGTGTTTAAACCAACCCGGAAACCTTTTTCTATATTAGCACTCTGCGGCATTTTATTTGTAAAGTCACTGCAAATAGTTGATATATTAGTATAATCATCGAATATATAAATTACAACAAAAATATGTGGGAAAATAAACACTTACTCCTTGTATTAGTCAATCTCGAAGTTGTTGTTAAGTACGAACCAATCAATTTTAGCCTTAGTGTCGGGATTCAATACTACATCTTCACCTTGATACTACATCCAATATAACTTAGTGTCTGGCCAATTAAATCTTTTTTGTACAGTGTCAAGATACCTTGATGCATAAGTTAAGGCTTCATCTGCAACACACCCCTCCTCAATAGAACCTTCTGGCCTAGATTTATTCCTGACATAATTCTTCACCTTATTCATGTATCTTTCAAATGGATACATCCACCTCATGTAAACATGGTCGCCTTGAATATCCTCTGCAGGCAAATGCATAACCAAATGAATCATTATGGCAAAAAATGATGGTGGAAATATTTGCTCGAGCAAACACAAAATGTTTATCAAATGAGTTTCGGCGGCTTCCATGTTAGAAATTGTCAAGGTTTGAGCACAAAGTTGCTTAAAGAATAAACAAAGCTCAATTATTGGGGTTAAAGTAAATGAGTCTAAGTAAGCTCGGACACCAACTGGAAGCAACCGCTACATTATTATATGATGGTCTTGAGACTTGAGACCTAATAGTTTGGTATCATTATCAAATACTTTAGTCCTAAAATTTAAGCCAAATCCATCAGGTAATTTAACTCCCCTAATTAATTGACAAAATAGATTCTGGTCGGCAATTAAAAAGGATTACTTAGGATGAGGTTTTTCTTCCTTTCTGTTACCCTGTTGATTTCATCCACAACTCTGGACGAATACCCCACTCTTTTAACACCCGCCTTGCCTTGAATGTGTCTTTCAATTTTTCATTGTGCATTAGCAAAGGATTGAAAAATCTTTCGCATACATCTTTTTTTAAATGCATGACATCAAGATTATGTTTCAGTTCAAGAGTAGACCAACACCTAAGCTCGTAGAAGATAGATTTCTTTACTCCAATTACCCTCAACCTCTCATCACGTCTCTTTTTCTTCCCCCGATGTTTGCAGATGTTTCCCCAGTTCACATTGCTACTCTTTTTGAGAAAGCGGTCTAAGTTTTTCTAAGATCTCATCATTGGTTCTTTTACGAGGAGGAGGCCTAGTTTCTATTTTGCTATTGAATGACAAGCTTTTCCTCAACGGATGATCCTCTTCCAAGTAAATTCTATGGCCAAAATAAGCCATTTTAGACAATACGTGTACACAAGGAGTGTCGACATTACATATAGGACATGCATAATAGCCTTGGCCACTCTAACCAGACAAACTACTATGAGAAGGAAATCATTAATGGTCATTAAAAGCACGACATACATTGTGAAAAAGTAAAGAGTCCTTTGTTTTGACTCCATTAGACCACATATCTTTCAATTCAACGACCAACAGACGTAAAAAAACACCCATCTCCTTGCCCGGTGATTTAGGAAAAGGAATTAACATTGTCAGAATGAATGAAGAATCTTTCATACAAATCCATAGGGAAATTGTACGTTGTCAATACGACCGACCACATACTGTAATCATTATTCATGTTGCTAAACTGATTGAAACCATTAGAAGACAACCCAAATCTAACATTTCTAGCTTCACTTGCAAAATCTGGATACCTTGCATCAAATTTTTTTGATGATATACCATCCACCGGGTGACACATTTTACCTTCTTTCTTACATTGACCAGTAGCATGCCAAACCATATCTTTGGCAGTTACATTTGATTTATAAAGGTGTTGAAGTCTCGGAGTCAATGGAAAGTAAACCAACACCTTGTGAGCAACTTTCTTCCCCTTATTGTTTTCATTTTTCCATCTACTCGTCTTACATACATGACAATGGTCCTTTTTTGTTCTTTTTCCAGAAGAAATTACAGTCATTCTTACAAACATGGATCGCGTCGTATCCTAAACTAATCTCTCTCATTTTCTTCTTAGCCTCATAGTGAGACGAGGGAATTTTAGCAAGAGGAAATGCATATATAAGTAATTGTAACAATTTGTCAAATGATGTACTGCTCCATTTATTATCTACTGTCATGTGCATCAACTTATCCAAAAATTTAAACGCTAACATAAAGTTACAACCAGGATATAGCTCCGTCTCGTTAAGTTTATCAAATTCTTTAATACGAGCGTCTCTAGCACTCGGTGCATCAGTTGTGTTCGTTGGCTCATCATCATCTATGGTGTGTTTTTCTAAAGTACTATTGTAGTGACCCGAACTTTTCCATGTTTATATATATTAATTGAGATTGATATTTACATGATTAAATGTTTCCAACATGTTAAGCAATCAAACTTGTTAAGACTTGATTAATTGAAATATGTTTCATATAGACAATTGACCACCCAAGTTGACCGGTGATTCACGAACGTTAAAACTTGTAAAAACTATATGATGACATATATATGGATATATATATAATTAACATGATACTATGATAAGTAAACATATCATTAAGTATATTAACAATGAACTACATATGTAAAAACAAGACTACTAACTTAATGATTTTTAAACGAGACATATATGTAACAATTATCGTTGTAAAGACATTTAATGTATATATATCATATTAAGAGATATTCATACATGATAATATCATGATAATATAATAATTTAAAATCTCATTTGATATTATAAACTTTGGGTTAACAACATTTAACAAGATCGTTAACCTAAAGGTTTCAAAACAACACTTACATGTAACGACTAACGATGACTTAACGACTCAGTTAAAATGTATATACATGTAGTGTTTTAATATGTATTTATACACTTTTGAAAGACTTCAATACACTTATCAAAATACTTCTACTTAACAAAAATGCTTACAATTACATCCTCGTTCAGTTTCATCAACAATTCTACTCGTATGCACCCGTATTCGTACTCGTACAATAAACAGCTTTTAGATGTATGTATTATTGGTATATACACTCCAATTATCAGCTCTTAGCAGCCCATGTGAGTCACCTAACACATGTGAGAACCATCATTTGGCAACTAGCATGAAATATCTCATAAAATTACAAAAATATGAGTAATCATTCATGACTTATTTACATGAAAACAAAATTACATATCTTTTATATCTAATCCATACACCAACGACCAAAAACACCTACAAATACTTTCATTCTTCAATTTTCTTCATCTAATTGATCTCTCTCAAGTTCTATCTTCAAGTTCTAAGTGTTCTTCATAAATTCTACAAGTTCTAGTTACATAAAATCAAGAATACTTTCAAGTTTGCTAGCTCACTTCCAATCTTGTAAGGTGATCATCCAACCTCAAGAAATATTTGTTTCTTACAGTAGGTTATCATTCTAATACAAGGTAATAATCATATTCAATCTTTGGTTCAATTTCTATAACTATAACAATCTTATTTCAAGTGATGATCTTACTTGAACTTGTTTTCGTGTCATGATACTGCTTCAAGAACTTCGAGCCATCCAAGGATCCGTTGAAGCTAGATCCATTTTTCTCTTTTCCAGTAGGTTTATCCAAGGAACTTAAGGTAGTAATGATGTTCATAACATCATTCGATTCATACATATAAAGCTATCTTATTCGAAGGTTTAAACTTGTAATCACTAGAACATAGTTTAGTTAATTCTAAACTTGTTCGCAAACAAAAGTTAATCCTTCTAACATGACTTTTAAAATCAACTAAACACATGTTCTATATCTATATTATATGCTAACTTAATGATTTATAACCTGGAAACACGAAAAACACCGTAAAACCG
Source organism: Rutidosis leptorrhynchoides (assembly GCF_046630445.1). Classification (NCBI taxonomy): domain Eukaryota; kingdom Viridiplantae; phylum Streptophyta; class Magnoliopsida; order Asterales; family Asteraceae; genus Rutidosis; species Rutidosis leptorrhynchoides. Next base: position 370,946,591 of record NC_092343.1, on the reverse strand, counting down.
GATTTACGCCGTCGTAGTAACACCGCGGGCTGTTTTGGGTTAGTTAATTAAAAACTATGATAAACTTTGATTTAAAAGTTGTTATTCTGAGAAAATGATTTTTATTGTGAACATGAAACTATATCCAAAAATTATGGTTAAACTCAAGGTGGAAGTATGTTTTCTAAAATGGTCATCTAGACGTCGTTCTTTCGACTGAAATGACTACCTTTACAAAAACGACTTGTAACTTATTTTTCCGACTATAAACCTATACTTTTTCTGTTTAGATTCATAAAATAGAGTTCAATATGAAACCATAGCAATTTGATTCACTCAAAACGGATGTAAAATGAAGAAGTTATGGGTAAAACAAGATTGGATAATTTTTCTCATTTTAGCTACGTGAAAATTGGTAACAAATCTATTCCAACCATAACTTAATCAACTTGTATTGTATATTATGTAATCTTGAGATACCATAGACACGTATACAATGTTTCGACCTATCATGTCGACACATCTATATATATTTCGGAACAACCATAGACACTCTATATGTGAATGTTGGAGTTAGCTATACAGGGTTGAGGTTGATTCCAAAATATATATAGTTTGAGTTGTGATCAATACTGAGATACGTATACACTGGGTCGTGGATTGATTCAAGATAATATTTATTGATTTATTTCTGTACATCTAACTGTGGACAACTAGTTGTAGGTTACTAACGAGGACAGCTGCTTAATAAACTTAAAACATCAAAATATATTAAAAGTGTTGTAAATATATTTTGAACATACTTTGATATATATGTATATATTGTTATAGGTTCGTGAATCAACAGTGGCCAAGTCTTACTTCCCGACGAAGTAAAAATCTGTGAAAGTGAGTTATAGTCCCACTTTTAAAATCTAATATTTTTGGGATGAGAATACATGCAGGTTTTATAAATGATTTACAAAATAGACACAAGTACGTGAAACTACATTCTATGGTTGAATTATCGAAATCGAATATGCCCCTTTTTATTAAGTCTGGTAATCTAAGAATTAGGGAACAGACACCCTAATTGACGCGAATCCTAAAGATAGATCTATTGGGCCTAACAAACCCCATCCAAAGTACAGGATGCTTTAGTACTTCGAAATTTATATCATATCCGAAGGGTGTCCCGGAATGATGGGGATATTCTTATATATGCATCTTGTTAATGTCGGTTACCAGGTGTTCACCATATGAATGATTTTTATCTCTATGTATGGGATGTGTATTGAAATATGAAATTTTGTGGTCTATTATTATGATTTGATATATATAGGTTAAACCTATAACTCACCAACATTTTTGTTGACGTTTTAAGCATGTTTATTCTCAGGTGATTATTAAGAGCTTCTGCTGTCGCATACTTAAATAAGGACGAGATTTGGAGTCCATGCTTGTATGATATTGTGTAAAAACTGCATTCAAGAAACTTATTTTGTTGTAATATATTTGTATTGTAAACCATTATGTAATGGTCGTGTGTAAACAGGATATTTTAGATTATCATTATTTGATAATCTACGTAAAGCTTTTTAAAACCTTTATCTATGAAATAAAGGTTATGGTTTGTTTTAAAAATGAATGCAGTCTTTGAAAAACGTCTCATATAGAGGTCAAAACCTCGCAACGAAATCAATTAATATGGAACGTTTTTAATCAATAAGAACGGGACATTTCAGTTGGTATCCGAGCGTTGGTCTTAGAGAACCAGAATTTTGCATTAGTGTGTCTTATCGAGTTTGTTAGGATGCATTAGTGAGTCTGGACTTCGACCGTGTTTACTTGAAAAATGATTGCTTAACAAATTTTGTTGGAAACTATATATTTTTAACATGTGAATATTATGTGATATATTAATCTCTTAACGTGTTTGATATTATGTGATAGATGTCTACCTCTAGAACAAGTCCCATTGACTCACCTAATAATAATGAAGAGTCAAATGTAAATTGGAATGATTCGTGGACTGATTCACAAGTTCCCGAAGAGGAACCGGAAGAAGAGTCGGAACCGGAAGAAGAATCGGAACCGGAAGAAGAATCGGAACCGGATGAAGAAATAGAACCGGTGGGGGAAATAATAAAACGGTTAAGTAAAAGAAAATCCTCAACCAACCGACCAAGGTTAATTATGGTCAATGGTGTTTCCGCCAAGGAAGCAAAATATTGGGAGGATTACCAATTCTCCGATGAATCGGATTTCGACGAGAATTCCGATGATGTTATTGAAATTACCCCAACTGAATTTAAAAAGGCAAAAGAAAATAATAAGGGAAAGGGCATAAAAATAGAGAAATCTAATTCCAACCCCGATGAACTTTATATGTATCGTCAACCCTCGAAGTCCTTAAGTTGTAACAATGACCCGGGAACCTCTAAACCACCAGGTTTTTCTAAACCAATGTGGAAAACGACGGCTCGTATTAGGGGAACATCATATATCCCTAGAAACTTGGCAAAACGAACCAAAACCGAAGAAAAAGAAATAAGCGAGTCGGAATAAGATAGTTGTATTCGTGTGGTGTAATATATGTAATATAGTGTGCTTATGCTTTATGATATATGTAAAAATTGCTTGTATTAATAAGTATTTTTTTTATGAATCTAACTCTTGTCTATTTTACAGTATAAAAACACAAAATGGATAGACAACCCAATATTTTAAGAGACCTACCCGGAGACATGATTGATGAAATCTTGTCTAGAGTCGGTCAGAATTCTTCGGCACAACTATTTAAGGCGAGATCAGTTTGTAAGACATTCGAAGAATGTTCCAAGAATGCCTTGGTTTATAAAAGGCTTTCGTTCGAAAGATGGGGGATATCACATTGGGAAATCCATAAGTTACGATGTGTTTACTTTGACGCATATATTGCGGGGAACCCAAATGCTATTTTACGCAATGGGTTAAGAAATTATTTTGACTCAATATATCCAAATATTGGACTTCATGATTTAGAAAAAGCGGCTAACATGCAACATAAAGAAGCATGTTATGCTTACGGATTAGTAATGTTCGCTTCTCACCAAAGTGAGAACAAGAACATCGGGCTACAACTATTAAACAAAACGTTCCCACAAGTGACGGAGTCGGTAATTGGGGTAAGAAATGAGGTTTTTAGATTGTTACGGGACTGTTGGACATTACGTAACCCTCATCCCTTTGACGACGTTACAACACGCTGTCTTATCAACGGCCATAACGGTTATGTTCCACAAGACCAAGGATGGGAAGTAGTCCTAGTAAAACCAGAATGCATGACTTGTTTCTGGACGTATGAATTACGTGTCTTTATTGCCTTTGCTGAACGACTTGTGTACTAGCTAGAATTATCTTCACAACTATCTTATATCAAAGTTATTGTGTGCTATATTTCATGTTTTATGTAAAATAAGCGGTATTGTAAGTTTGTAAAATATTGTATAAAAGTTTGAACGCGAAATATTATTATTATCAGTTTTTCATATAGAATTGTAGTAGTTGAATTGTATATTAGCTACTAAGTATGAACTTAACGGGTAGGTACTACCCGAATTTAAACTTATAAAACGCTAATATGAAGAAAAAGCTTTTATAAATGAGTTCATATTATGCTACGAAATACTATTAACTACTCTTAATATTCTGTATGATTAACTTGTTCCATTTGACTATTTTGAAGGAAATGGCACCGACTACTCGACACACCGTGAATATGAATGAAGATGAATTCCGTACTTTTCTAGCTTCAAACATAGCCGCAGTACAGGCTGCGCTACATACCAACAATAACCTTGGATCTAGCAGTACAGGAAATCGTGTAGGATGCACCTACAAAGAATTCACTGCCTGCAAACCTTTGGAATTTGATGGAACCGAAGGACCGATCGGATTGAAACGGTGGACCGAGAAGGTCGAATCGGTGTTTGCCATAAGTAAGTGTACTGAAGAGGACAAAGTGAAGTACGCTACGCATACCTTCACAGGTTCTGCGTTAACATGGTGGAATACCTATCTAGAGCAAGTGGGACAAGACGATGCGTACGCACTACCGTGATCAGCATTCAAGCACTTGATGAACGAGAAGTACCGTCCCAGAACCGAGGTCAATAAGCTCAAGACAGAACTTAGAGGGTTACGAACCCAAGGATTTGATATTACCACGTACGAAAGACGATTCACAGAATTGTGCCTATTGTGTCCGGGAGCATTCGAAGATGAGGAAGAGAAGATCGACGCGTTTGTGAAAGGATTACCGGAAAGAATCCAAGAAGATATAAGTTCACACGAGCCCGCCTCCATACAACAGGCATGTAGAATGGCTCACAAACAAGTGAACCAGATTGAAGAAAGAATTAAAGAACAGACTGCTGAAGAGGCCAATGTGAAGCAAGTCAAAAGAAAGTGGGAGGAAAACGGTGATAAGAATCACCAATACAACAACAACAGCAATTACAACAATAATCGCAACAATTATCCCAACAATCGCAACATCAATCGCAACTACAACAAACGGCCCAACAACAACAACAACTACAACAATCATCCCAACAACAATAATAACCGCAACAACAACAACAACAATCAGAAGCAGCTATGCCAAAGGTGTGAAAAGTATCACTCGGGGTTCTGCACCAAATTCTGCAACAAGTGTAAAAGAAATGGTCATAGCGCGGCGAAGTGTGAGGTCTACGGACCAGGGGTTAATAGAACGAAAGGAACAAATGGTGTCAGAACGAGTAATGGCGGAGCAAGTAGTGTCGGAGCAAGTTATGCCAATGTAGTTTGTTATAAATGTGGAAAACCGGGCCACATTATTAGAAATTGCCCGAACCAGGAGAACACGAATGGACAAGGCCGCGGAAGAGTTTTCAATATTAATGCGGCAGAGGCATTGGAAGACCCGGAGCTTGTTACGGGTATGTTTCTTATTGACAATAAATCTGCTTACGTTTTATTTAATTCGGGTGCGGATAGAAGCTATATGAGTAGAGATTTTTGTGCTAAATTAAGTTGTCCATTGACGCCTTTGGATAGTAAATTTTTACTCGAACTAGCAAATGGTAAATTAATTTCAGCAGATAATGTATGTCGGAATCGAGAAATTAAACTGGTTAGCGAAACATTTAAGATTGATTTGATACCAGTAGAGTTAGGGAGTTTTGATGTGATAATCGGTATGGACTAGTTGAAAGAAGTGAAAGCAGAGATAGTTTGTTACAAAAATGCAATTCGCATTATACGAGAAAAAGGAAAACTCTTAATGGTGTACGGAGAAAAGGGCAACACGAAGCTACATCTTATTAGTAATTTGAAGGCACAAAAACTAATAAGAAAAGGTTGCTATGTTGTTCTAGCACACGTCGAGAAAGTACAAACTGAAGAAAAGAGCATCAATGATGTTCCCATTGCAAAAGAATTTCCCGATGTATTTCCGAAAGAATTACCGGGATTACCCCCACATCGATCCGTTGAATTTCAAATAGATCTTGTACTAGGAGCTGCACCAATAGCTCGTGCTCCTTACAGACTCGCACCAAGCGAGATAAAAGAACTGCAAAGCCAATTACAAGAACTTTTAGAGCATGGTTTCATTCGACCAAGCACATCACCGTGGGGAGCTCCTGTTTTGTTTGTCAAGAAGAAAGATGGTACATTCAGGTTGTGTATCGACTACCGAGAGTTGAACAAACTTACCATCAAGAACCGCTACCCACTACCGAGAATCGACGACTTATTTGATCAACTACAAGGCTCATCTGTTTATTCAAAGATTGACTTACGTTCCGGGTATTATCAAATGCGGGTGAAAGAAGATGATATTCCAAAGACTGCTTTCAGAACACGTTACGGTCATTATGAGTTTATGGTCATGCCGTTTGGTTTAACTAATGCACCAGCTGTGTTCATGGACCTTATAAACCGAGTGTGTGGACCATACCTTGACAAGTTTGTCATTGTTTTCATTGATGACATACTTATTTACTCAAAGAATGACCAAGAACACGGTGAACATTTGAGAAAGGTGTTAGAAGTATTGAGGAAGGAAGAATTGTACGCTAAGTTTTCAAAGTGTGCATTTTGGTTGGAAGAAGTTCAATTCCTCGGTAACATAGTGAACAAAGAAGGTATTAAGGTGGATCCGGCAAAGATAGAAATTGTTGAAAAGTGGGAAACCCCGAAAACTCCGAAACACATACGCCAGTTTTTAGGACTAGCTGGTTACTACAGAAGGTTCATCCAAGACTTTTCCAGAATAGCAAAACCCTTGACTGCATTAACGCATAAAGGGAAGAAATTTGAATGGAAGGATGAACAAGAGAAAGAGTTCCAGTTATTGAAGAAAAAGCTAACTACGGCACCTATATTGTCATTGCCTGAAGGGAATGATGATTTTGTGATTTATTGTGACGCATCAAAGCAAGGTCTCGGTTGTGTATTAATGCAACGAACGAAGGTGATTGCTTATGCGTCTAGACAATTGAAGATTCATGAACAAAATATGATTTGGAATTAGGCGCGGTTGTTTTCGCATTAAAGACTTGGAGGCACTACTTATATGGGGTCAAAAGTATTATATATACCGACCACAAAAGTCTTCAACACATATTTAATCAGAAACAACTGAATATGAGGCAGCGCAGGTGGATTGAATTATTGAATGATTACGACTTTGAGATTCGTTACCACCCGGGGAAGGCAAATGTGGTAGCCGACACCTTGAGCAGGAAGGACAGAGAACCCATTCGAGTAAAATCTATGAATATAATGATTCACACTAACCTTACTACTCAAATAAAGGAGGCGCAACAAGGAGTTTTAAAAGAGGGAAATTTAAAGGATGAAATACCCAAAGGATCGGAGAAGCATCTTAATATTCGGGAAGACGGAACCCGGTATAGGGCTGAAAGAATTTGGGTACCAAAATTTGGAGATATGAGAGAAATGGTACTTAGAGAAGCTCATAAAACTAGATACTCAATACATCCTGGAACGGGGAAGATGTACAAGGATCTTAAGAAACATTTTTAGTGGCCAGGTATGAAAGCCGATATTGCTAAATATGTAGGAGAATGTTTGACGTGTTCTAAGGTCAAAGCTGAACATCAGAAACCATCAGGTCTACTACAACAACCTGAAATCCCGGAATGGAAATGGGAAAACATTACCATGGATTTCATTACTAAATTGCCAAGGACTGCAAGTGGTTATGATACTATTTGGGTAATAGTTGATCTTCTCACCAAGTCAGCACACTTCCTGCCAATAAGAGAAGATGACAAGATGGAGAAGTTAGCACGACTGTATTTGAAGGAAGACGTCTCCAGACATGGAATACCAATCTCAATTATCTCTGATAGGGATGGCAGATTTATTTCAAGATTCTGGCAGACATTACAGCAAGCATTGGGAACTCGTCTAGACATGAGTACTGCCTATCATCTACAAACTGATGGGCAGAGCGAAAGGACGATACAAACGCTTGAAGACATGCTACAAGCTTGTGTTATTGATTTCGGAAACAGTTGGGATCAACATCTACCGTTAGCATAATTTTCCTACAACAACAGCTACCATTCAAGCATTGAGATGGCGCCGTTTGAAGCACTTTATGGTAGAAAGTGCAGGTCTCCGATTTGTTGGAGTGAAGTGGGGGATAGACAGATTACGGGTCCGGAGATAATACAAGAAACTACCGAGAAAATCATCCAAATTCAACAAAGATTGAAAACCGCCCAGAGTCGACAAAAGAGCTACGCGGACAGTAAAAGAAAAGATATAGAGTTTGAAATTGGAGAAATGGTCATGCTTAAGGTTTCACCTTGGAAAGGCGTTGTTCGATTTGGTAAACGGGGGAAACTAAATCCAAGGAACATTGGACCATTCAAGATTATAGATCGTGTCGGACCAGTAGCTTACCAACTGGAGCTACCTCAACAACTCGCGGCTGTACATAACACTTTCCACGTCTCAAATTTGAAGAAATGTTTTGCTAAAGAAGATCTCACTATTCCGTTGGACGAAATCCAAATCAATGAAAAACTTTAATTCATTGAAGAACACGTCGAAATAATGGATCGTGAGGTTAAGAGACTTAAACAAAACAAGATACCAATTGTTAAGGTTCGATGGAATGCTCGTAGAGGACCCGAGTTTACCTGGGAGCATGAAGATCAGATGAAGAAGAAATACCCGCATCTATTTCCAGAAGATTCGTCAACACCTTCAACAGCTTAAAATTTCGGGACGAAATTTATTTAACGGGTAGGTACTGTAGTGACCCGAACTTTTCCATGTTTATATATATTAATTGAGATTGATATTTACATGATTAAATGTTTCCAACATGTTAAGCAATCAAACTTGTTAAGACTTGATTAATTGAAATATGTTTCATATAGACAATTGACCACCCAAGTTGACCGGTGATTCACGAACGTTAAAACTTGTAAAAACTATATGATGACATATATATGGATATATATAGTTAACATGATACTATGATAAGTAAACATATCATTAAGTATATTAACAATGAACTACATATGTAAAAACAAGACTACTAACTTAATGATTTTTAAACGAGACATATATGTAACGATTATCGTTGTAAAGACATTTAATGTATATATATCATATTAAGAGATATTCATACATGATAATATCATGATAATATAATAATTTAAAATCTCATTTGATATTATAAACATTGGGTTAAAAACATTTAACAAGATCGTTAACCTAAAGGTTTCAAAACAACACTTACATGTAACGACTAACGATGACTTAACGACTCAGTTAAAATGTATATACATGTAGTGTTTTAATATGTATTTATACACTTTTGAAAGACTTCAATACACTTATCAAAATACTTCTACTTAACAAAAATGCTTACAATTACATCCTCGTTCAGTTTCATCAACAATTCTACTCGTATGCACCCGTATTCGTACTCGTACAATAAACAGCTTTTAGATGTATGTATTATTGGTATATACACTCCAGTGATCAGCTCTTAGCAGCCCATGTGAGTTACCTAACACATGTGGGAACCATCATTTGGCAACTAGCATGAAATATCTCATAAAATTACAAAAATATGAGTAATCATTCATGACTTATTTACATGAAAACAAAATTACATATCCTTTATATCTAATCCATACACCAACGACCAAAAACACCTACAAACACTTTCATTCTTCAATTTTCTTCATCTAATTGATCTCTCTTAAGTTCTATCTTCAAGTTCTAAGTGTTCTTCATAAATTCTACAAGTTCTAGTTACATAAAATCAAGAATACTTTCAAGTTTGCTAGCTCACTTCCAATCTTGTAAGGTGATCATCTAACCTCAAGAAATCTTTGTTTCTTACAGTAGGTTATCATTCTAATACAAGGTAATAATCATATTCAAACTTTGGTTCAATTTCTATAACTATAACAATCTTATTTCAAGTGATGATCTTACTTGAACTTGTTTTCGTGTCATGATTCTGCTTCAAGAACTTCGAGCCATCCAAGGATCCGTTGAAGCTAGATCCATTTTTCTCTTTTCCAGTAGGTTTATCCAAGGAACTTAAGGTAGTAATGATGTTCATAACATCATTCGATTCATACATATAAAGCTATCTTATTCGAAGGTTTAAACTTGTAATCACTAGAACATAGTTTAGTTAATTCTAAACTTGTTCGCAAACAAAAGTTAATCCTTCTAACTTGAATTTTAAAATCAACTAAACACATGTTCTATATCTATATGATATGCTAACTTAATGATTTAAAACCTGGAAACACGAAAAACACCGTAAAATCGGATTTACGCCGTCGTAGTAACACCGCGGGCTGTTTTGGGTTAGTTAATTAAAAACTATGATAAACTTTGATTTAAAAGTTGTTATTCTGAGAAAATGATTTTTATTATGAACATGAACTATATATAAAAATTATGGTTAAACTCAAGGTGGAAGTATGTTTTCTAAAATGGTCATCTAGACATCGTTCTTTCGACTGAAATGACTACCTTTACAAAAACGACTTGTAACTTATTTTTCCGACTATAAACCTATACTTTTTCTATTTAGATTCATAAAATAGAGTTCAATATGAAACCATAGCAATTTGATTCACTCAAAACGGATTTAAAATGAAGAAGTTATGGGTAAAACAAGATTGGATAATTTTTCTCATTTTAGCTACGTGAAAATTGGTAACAAATCTATTTCAACCATAACTTAATCAACTTGTATTGTATATTATGTAATCCTGAGATACCATAGACACGTATACAATGTTTCGACCTATCATGTCGACACATCTATATATATTTCGGAACAACCATAGACACTCTATATGTGAATGTTGGAGTTAGCTATACAGGGTTGAGGTTGATTCCAAAATATATATAGTTTGAGTTGTGATCAATACTGAGATACGTATACACTGGGTCGTGGATTGATTCAAGATAATATTTATTGATTTATTTCTGTACATCTAACTGTGGACAACTAGTTGTAGGTTACTAACGAGGACAGCTGACTTAATAAACTTAAAACATCAAAATATATTAAAAGTGTTGTAAATATATTTTGAACATACTTTGATATATATGTATATATTGTTATAGGTTCGTGAATCAACAGTGGCCAAGTCTTACTTCCCGACGAAGTAAAAATCTGTGAAAGTGAGTTATAGTCCCACTGTTAAAATCTAATATTTTTGGGATGAGAATACATGCAGGTTTTATAAATGATTTACAAAATAGACACAAGTACGTGAAACTACATTCTATGGTTGAATTATCGAAATCGAATATGCCCCTTTTTATTAAGTCTGGTAATCTAAGAATTAGGGAACAGACACCCTAATTGACGCGAATCCTAAAGATAGATCTATTGGGCCTAACAAACCCCATCCAAAGTACCGGATGCTTTAGTACTTCTAAATTTATATCATATCCGAAGGGTGTCCCGGAATGATGGGGATATTCTTATATATGCATCTTGTTAATGTCGGTTACCAGGTGTTCACCATATGAATGATTTTTATCTCTATGTATGGGATGTGTATTGAAATATGAAATCTTGTGGTCTATTATTATAATTTGATATATATATAGGTTAAACCTATAACTCACCAACATTTTTGTTGACGTTTTAAGCATGTTTATTCTCAGGTGATTATTAAGAGCTTCTGCTGTCGCATACTTAAATAAGGACGAGATTTGGAGTCCATGATTGTATGATATTGTGTAAAAACTGCATTCAAGAAACTTATTTTGTTGTAACATATTTGTATTGTAAACCATTATGTAATGGTCGTGTGTAAATAGGATATTTTAGATTATCATTATTTGATAATCTACGTAAAGCTTTTTAAAACCTTTATCTATGAAATAAAGGTTATGGTTTGTTTTAAAAATGAATGCAGTCTTTGAAAAACGTCTCATATAGAGGTCAAAACCTCGCAACGAAATCAATTAATATGGAACGTTTTTAATCAATAAGAACGGGACATTTCAACTATCCCCTCGAAGATCGTTGAGTAATTCATGGAATTGGTCAGTTGGTTCATGTATGACATGTTCTGTTGGCGGTGGCATAACGATATTTTTACAGTGCCACTTCCATATCTTATAACATTCACTAAACCCATGTCGATGTATGTGTAGTTTAATCTTTTTTGGCTTGTGATATTCATGGTTATCAGAATCTTCACATGGACAACGACATTCCCCTTCTATATTAAGGTATTCATCACATCTATCGATGAACAAATCAAGACTTAACCAAAATTCTCTAGAAAAACAATCTAAAGTAGTCCAACTCTTATTAATTGACATTTACTGCATTTACAGAATTACAAGTAACAAATAACATAAATATACATATACAAATCACATATATATTGAGTCAAAAAATTATTTAACAGTCAATCACAAATCAAACATTAACTCGGTAAATATTAAACTAAGGCAAGTGGGGTTGGCTTCCTCACCCACTTTTTGAAATTGTGTCCCACATACGAATGCGTATAACTGATTTACTATTTAAGAAAAAATATTTTCCCTTAGCCCCCAAATAAGTGTATGAAACATACTGTGATGACCCGTCCAAAACCTCTATGGTACGGATCATCAAAAACAGGCCCATTACACGGTATAACACTATATGCTATTTTTAAAACAAGGTTTTGCATTCATAAAAAGATAATGTTTTTCCAACGACAAATGTTTTACAAAAGTAACGTGCTTCTACGGATAGAAAGCATTAACAATAGTACGTGACACTTAGATCATTACAAAACCATGGTTCGAATATAACATAAGTAGTGAATGCAAAATAAAAAGATGACTAGGAGACATCTCTAACAATGCAGATTACAGCGGATGCATAATCGTCTTAGTTACCTGAGAATAAAATATGCTAAAAAGGTCAACACGAATGTTAGTGAGCTATAGTTTTATTGTGAACAATAAAGTAATGTAGACCACGAGATTTTTGTATTCAAAACAGTATGAAAAGTATATACTTAACCGTGAGCGCTTGGTAACTAACTTAACAAAGTAATATATATCACCCCCTAAAAGTACACTTGGCGAATGCGTTAAAATAGACGAAGTATTAAACACCCATTGAATGCTAGCGCGACTAGCCTGAGTGGGGATGTCAAACCCTATGGATCCATATCTAAGATTCGCGTTCACCGGTTCATAAATCAATGACTAAACGTTACCGAGCTAAGGGGAATCTTTGTGCCATTATCTAACCCACACATATAATATAGTTTAAGTACTCGTGTCTAGTATGTAAAACATAAAACATGCATGTATTCTCAGTCCCAAAAAGTTTAGAGAAAAAGGGAGCTATAACTCACAGTGGATGTACGGTAAAGTCGATACGAAAATGTTAGCAAGTAGTAAGTCGGTCCAAAGGTCCTCAACCTAAGTCAATGGTTGCTAAGTCAGTAAGTTGTCCCAAAAAGTTTAAAAGTAAGTAAGTTAAGTCTTAAGTATCATCATTATCATCATATGTAAAAGATAAAGTAAGTTTTCAACAAGAATAGAGGTCGAAACGAAGGGCTGAATCCGAACAGCCGCTACGAGCTCTACACAAAATGAAACAATGCGCGGCCAATGGCCAAGGCTCTGTTTGTGACTCCTCTTACCACTATCCGAAGCTCAGATCCTAACTCGATGTCGTTTGACCGTGGCGACGGTCAAAGTTCGAGTAGGTCAGAAAATTCAGCACGTTGTTACGAAGGCATGGTGAACTTCGGAAGACTATAAATCCTAAACCGTATATCGGATTTAGGCGAGTCTTAAACGAAAAGTCATCTACACATCCAAAATTTCTGGAAATAAATTTTACAGAAGCTCCAGGAGTAAGATCAGACCCGGAAAACTGAATCTAGTGCTCCGGTGGGTTTCTTGGTGTTTGATGTTTATCACGGTTCTCGTCCTTGATGCGTATAAGCCTCAAGTGTACAATTCTTGATATTTTAGCATCATTTTGACCAAGTTTTAACCATCAACACACAATGTCAAGACTAAGAAAAGAAGTACAACTCATTTAAGAGTTTTAGAAGGATGATGAACTAAAGTTACATCAAGTTCTTAGTTTCGACACAAGTATAAGTTCTATTTGAAATTAAGCTATAAACTTGGATTCAAACCAAACAAGCAAGACTTTAAGTTATAGAACTTAGATCTTAGCTAAATATTGAAGACTTTAGATTAGAAAGTCTAGATCTTGTGTTCTAGGTGAAACCCTAAGTTATAGAACTTAGACTTTCAACCTTTACAAAACCTTAAGTTATAAAACTTAGATTTTTTTACAATGTAGAATGAATATAAGCTAGTGAGCTTTTGTTTTAACAAGTTGGATGACCATAAGTTACATAACTTAGATCAAATAAAATGATGAAACCCTAAGCTAGAAAGCTTGGATCTCTTAACAATACTTAATACTTATGAGACTTCAAGCTAGAAAGCTTGTATCCTTGTTTAATGAAAACTCAAGTTATAAAATTGAAGTAAAATAACTTAAAGAAGATCATAAGTTAATAAACTTGATCTTTTAACAAACTTTTTGTAGAAACCTCAAGCTATAAAGCTTGGATTCCTAGTTCTAGTATGTTCTTCAAACCAAGGCTTGAAGTTACAAGATGTATGAAGATTCAAGCTACAAAACTTGAATCTTGTAACATGATGATGATGATTACGCATAAGGAAGGGAAAAGAAGAAAGAATTTTAAGAAAACTTACAAGTTTTCTTAAGTGTTTAGAGTGAGAAACTAGAGTGAGAAACTAGAGAGAATTGTGTGTGTTTTAGTTTGAAAATGAGAATGAAGTTTGGAAAAATAAGGATGGTGGTGAGTGGGTATAATGGTCGACGATTTCAACGGGTGGGGGGGGACCATTTTGGCTTGACATGGTGTGGTGGTACAAGGGTGATATGTGCATGTTGGGAAGCATGTAGCATGGTGTTAAGATATGTATGAAAGGGTACATAAGCATGCATGAGATTTTGTCTTAATTTTTAATGGACTTTGTCTTATATCTTAATGGGTTCATAAGTCCATTAAGATGGGCTCACTTACTAGACCATTAGCTAGAGTAGGGTGGGCCTTGGTGATCTTAGTCCATTAAGGTGATAAGTCCATTTAATTAACTAAGCACATTAATAAGTCACTAAACGTAATTAAGCAACCGAAAACTAAGTAATTGTCATTAAGGAATAACAATTAGAATTAAGTAGTCATAATACTCCAATTATGACCAAAGTTTAACGTGTACCAAGTACGTATTTCGTTCTAAATGACTAGTGACACTAACGGTCATAAATGCATTCGAGGATCAAGTTAAGTAATTAAGCACTTAATAACACGTTGTAAGGTATTAACAAGAGTAATTAGCATGGATAATGACTCCAGAATATTATCTAGCTCAGTACGCACATATACGCAGATTCGTGAAAGTATAAAGTATAAATATAAGTCGAAAAAGTCGGGTCGTTACACATATATTCGTAGGGCAATAAGTAAAATTTTACCAAATATTTCTTAGATAGTAAATCAAATATATCCTAAATGAGACAACAAATTCATAAAGCATTCTCAAAATGGGGACAATCCAGAATTAATTTCTAAATTAATTCCGTACGGGTGACCTACGGTTTAAAAAGGGGGAGAATTAACATACATAAACTAACATCATACAATATATACAAAATATAACATACAATTTATCAACATAAACAATTATCATTAAACATTAACTTACAAAATGCTAACATACAAGTTATTAACTAATTAACTAACTTAATAACTTATTAACTTACAATTTAACTAACTAACGAATTGCTAATTTACAATTTATTAACTAATAATTAACTCACTAACATTGACTTTACTAATAAAAATCAATATTAACACTATATAACTAAAAATTATCTAACAAAATTATAAACACTAACAAGATATGTACAAACCTCTAATTATCAACACTAACTAACAATTATCAAACTAAAATCATGAACTCTAACAACAAAAATAGGAATTGTAGTGTAATATAACATGGGAAACAACTTTAAAGAAGCAATTAGAGCATATCAAACAACAAAATTGCAATAATTCGAAAATTGGTGAGTAACAAGTTAAAAGGTGAGTAGGAAGAAAAATGATGAAAAGATAAGTAATTACTAACCTTAGATGAAGGATTCTTGAACAAATAAGGTATAATTGGACGGATTTTGGACTAAGAAACCCTAAATCTCCGAAATAAGGTCGAAGTTGAGAGTGTTTTGTGTTTGGTGTGTTTGGTGTTATGTCTGCTGCTCGAGTGTTTTAATTTTCCCCAGTTAGCAAATGCGGCGATGATCGCTGCTATTGGTGGTAAGTGACGTCGCAATTAAAATGGCGGAATAAAGTAATCCAGAAAGAGGTAAAATTAAATTATCTTGAAAAAATTTGGGTTTGGACAAGTGTGGCGTTCGTCGCCGCAAATAGTCCTACGTTTTTAAATTTTAGATGCTTTTTTTATCAATTAATTGATACCATTCACCTTAACTAATAATAGTTTGATTATACTAAACATAATTTAAAGTTATAAATATTAAACACAAATATATATTTCATTGTCACACGACGTGACATTACACTGTTACATTGCTATAAGCCGTTATATTACACCATTACTTTTGGTGGGAAATTGATCCATTACAAAATTAATGGCTCAATGATCTTGTACGGATGTTGAATTGATTCGTGATTGTAATATGAACTTATAAGCAAATAGTAAATATCACAACACAATTTTTAGGGAATAGAAGTGCTATTAGAAAACTCCTCTCTTTAATTACATATAAATACAATGAAGTAATTAAAGGACACCCATACTCTCCTCTATCTATGCTACAAATAAACAAATGATAGAAGGCTTTCTCTTTCTCTAGGTTATATAAAAGAATAACTCTAGAGCTTATATTTCTCTCTAGACTTGGTTACATGCTTGACGTAAAAGACAAAGCTAGAGGCATTTGATGATATTTTCTCTTCAATCAATATTAAATATTAAATTGAAGGCATGCTCTCTTCAATCTATGCTATAATATAAATAAAGCAAAAGATGAAAGGCCACTTCTCTCCCTAGATTCTCCATTTACGTAGAGAAATAAACCAGAGACTTGATTCCCTACTCTTCCATCTACATAACTATATATAGTAATGCATATGAAGCCTTTTCTCCATGTTTACACTAATGGTAAAACATGGGAACGTGTTTGTGAAAACTTAGTCCAATAGCCACGTTTTTATGAGATATTCTTGGAACAACTCTTATCTTCTTTTACTTCCTTTTATCTCGGAGTCGGTTAGGATCCTACGAATCAGAAATCTTTGGAGAGAAAAATTTGGGTGGAAAATCTTGGGTGGGAAATTTCTTCTATTTAAGTGGCTCACACATCACAAAATTAGTATACTACAACATTATGGCCGAGAGTCGGTATGGTTGATATGGTGTTTGTCGAGCTTGTAGTGCAAAATTAGTTATCAAAACTTGCACGACCGATGAATACCAGTATGGTCGACGACATTATTGTTGCGGTGGTATACGCGGGCGCTTTTCGTGTAAAATTTGTAGAAAGAGAATGATTTGGATTGATTAGGAATGGTCTAAAAGGGCTCTTGAAATTACATCGTTATGTTACATTAGTTTAAGTTTCTAGTTAACACCGTAACATTACATCGTTATGTTACACCTTTAGATTACATCTTTACATTTTAAATTAGTTTAAGTTTCTAGTTAACACCGTCACATTACACCATAATGTTACACTTTTAGATCATCGTTACATATTTGGGAAATCACGAGAAGGAAATTCTTTGTGGGAAATATTGGGCGTGAAACTCTTGGTGGGAAATATTTGGTGGGAAACTTTGCTATCAGTTTATGCCTATTTAGAGAGTATCCATATGCACCATTTGATCCACATCCACACATTTCACTATCTCTAGATCACTAAGAACACTATGAATTACCTTTATGGATGTTATCCACCCATTTCAACTAACAACCGACATAAAATAAATGGTATACTGATCAGCGAAGGTCACGAAGTCAATCTGAACAAATTTCCAGCGACCGGTAATGAATACAAAAGAATTAATTGGTTTTCTTTCCTTTCGGTTGATTCATACTTTTTCCCTTCACTCGTGAGTGAATTCTATTACAAATTTGAATTCACTAATGAATAAAGAGTGATGTTTCGAATGTTTGAAATGCCATACACATATAGTATAGAAGCATTCGGTGAGCTATTGGGCATACAGTTTGGTGGTACTAATTTTTATTATCCTGGTGAAGATCTTGAAGCTCTTCCCCAGGATATTCCAAAACATGAAATGACCCTACTTTTGTGTCGTACTTGTATACCATACAACACCATAAGATGTTCAGGCATTCTTGAAGAATATATCCGTCCTAAAGTTGTTGTAAGACATGCAATTATCCGGAGTAACATGTACCACCGTGAACCAAACATCACACGTTCATCGATGACTGAAGCATATCTTCACTGGTGTTTGACCTTCAATATTGAAGTAAATATTCTCATTTGATCGCTTCCCGAATGAATTAGCTTCGTTATGCAGAAACAAGACCACTTCCGTACAGAGCATTTCTGAATTGACTATTTGCTAAGATTGGTGTGGTTGAAGGTCTTGTGGGACGACATCCGATAACGACGTTACCTATCGACATGGAATTCGTTGCTGAAACTTCGACAACATCGAGCTCAGATTTAGAGACTTCATCCACTAGGTCAGGTGCTCGTAGTCATGCTCGTCGTCACGCTGGTTGTTAATTACTCGTGTGTTTCTTTAATTGCTTCGTCCACTAGATCGGATGCTCGTGTGTTTCTTTACTAGGTCGGATGCTCGTTTGTTTCTTTAATAGCTTCGCCCACTATGTCGGATACTCGTGTGTTTCTTTAATATGTTCGTCCACTAGGTTGGATGCTCACGTGTTTCTTTAATAGTTCTCGTAGTAAATTTGTATTTCATTCGATGCATTTATCGAATTATTTTTTAATTAAAATAAATTTGTTAGAAACTGAAATTAACTTAACGTTTTCATTCAACTAATAGAAATACAAGATTGCACAAACGGAAACTGAAAATAACTTAACAATTCCGTTCAACTAATACAAATACCACATTACACAAACCGAAACTAATAACAACATAATTACATTAAACATAAAAATTTCATTTTACTTAACGAAAATACAATTAAACATAACACTACAAACAGAAACGATAAAAATAATACCCAATTTAACTAACTAACTTACCAGTTTAGTATTGTGAATATCCAAAATAAAGGCCGTCGTTATCGTAAAAAGGCCCAACTGGTTCATCTTCATATTCGAAAACTATATAAAGAGAAATGTGGGCCAATCTATGGTTTCTTTTATACTGTACCACTGATCGTCGGAACGAAGATATATAGGGGAATACTATCATCTTCATAATAGAAGACTTTCGTGTGTTCGAACGGAAACTTTTGTTTCAAATAGGCTAAAAAGTTCACGTAAACCAAAGTCATGAACGTCAATTTCTCCGAACGAAGTTTTTGAACCACGCTTATAATCGTAAACTTTCATTTCATTACGGAATTCACTTCCGTAATACACATCGAATGAGACAATGATCGGCGGAAGGGTCAACATATTTAAGTGAGTGAAGTGTATTAATTTTGAGTGAAGTGTATATATAAAATAAAAATGAGGAATAAGTTAACTGGCTATATAAAGAATATGTCCAACTCTTTTGCGGCGCACCTTTGTGGCAGGGTGTCGGTGACACTGATTTTTTTGGTGGGACAACAATGAGGGAAAATTATGGGGGTTAAAAATTGGCGCCTAAATACTGAGAAGGGTTATAGTGGCTAGACTATCACCGTAAATAAAAATTTCAACGTTTGACCAAACCTAAATAAAAAGAAAAAAGAGAAGAAAATTTGTGGGTTGTGGGCCCAGAATTTTTGCGGCGAGGTGAAAAAAACACGTCACCACAAATGGGTTGTTGACCCAAAAACGAGTCAAAAGAAATGGAAAATATTGTTGTTTAGTGGCGTATTGGCGTCGAGAAGTATGCGCCGCAAAAGGGCTTCGTCTCCCGTCATGTTTTTCCTTGTGTTGATCGTAACAATCCTGACAGTACGGTTGAAGGTTGGGAAAACCCTTTCCGTGAAGCAATTTGATCCCCGCCATTGGAATCGAACCTACGCCTACTCGTTGAGGACAAATAGGCTGCCTTCTCGCATACCACTCGAGTAATGCCTCGGTATATGACAACATCATATTAAATTAATAATTTTGCTATAAAGTATTTAACATTTCTCAGCTTTTTAAACAATATTGAAATGCCCGTTCATATCGATTATAAACTTTTCATATTAATTGGTTTCATTGGGAGGTTTTGACCTCTATATGAGACGTTTTTCAAAGCCTGCATTTATTTTTAAAAACAAACCATAACCTTTATTTTATCAACAAAGGTTTTAAAAGACATAACGTAGATTATCAAGTAATGATAATCTAAAATACAACGTTTACACACGACCATTATATAATGGTTAACAATAATATGATACAACTAGGTGTTTTCATAATGGAGTTTTTAAACATTATCATACAAGCATGCTGACTCCAATTCTTGTCTTTTAAATAGCATGCAATAGCGGAAGTCTTTAATAATCACCTGAGAATAAACATGCTTAAAACGTTAACAAAAATATTGGTGAGTTATAGGTTTAACCTATATAATAAATCGTCAAAATAATAGACCACAAGATTTCATTTTTATAAATAGCATACATGCATATAACAAACTGTATAAAAATCATTCATATGATGAACACCTGGTAACCGACATTAACATAATGCATATAGAATATCCCTCGCATAATCGCAAGTATGCCATATACTGGCAATCGTAACCACCATATAAATCAAAGTACCAAAGCAGTTCAAACTTTGACTGGGGCTGGTTAGTGCCCATAGATCTACCTTTAGGATTCGCGTCAATTAGGGGCTATTTCCCTAATTCTTAGGTTACCAAGTTAAAGGGTCGATATTCGGTATAGTAATCCAACCATAGAATGTAGTTTCAAGTACTTGTGTCTATTTTGTAAAACATTTACAAAGCTGCATGTCTCATCCCAAAAATATTAGATAGTAAAAATGGGACTATAACTCATTTTCACAGATTTTCAATTCGTCGAAAATCAAACTTGGCCACGGATCGATTCACGAACCTATAACAAATATATACATATATGTCAAAGTATGATAGAAATACATTCACATCATATTTTTATTTACGTGTTGACGATTTAAGTTGTTAAGTTAGCAGTCCAACGTTAGTAGTCCATAGTTAGTAGTCCAATGTTAGTAGTACATAAATAGATCGGTATATCACCCTGAAATAATCAAGACATAGTATACACGTATTGTATAAGACTCAATCATGACCCAAGATACATCTATCGTCTTTGAATTTATCTAGATGTATTGTATATGGTGTCTTTCAATTTATCCGACGTATTGTGTAACTATTGTCTTAACTAATCAAGATTATATTATATTGTCTCGGACTTAACCAAGACTAGTATATTACAAGGAAATACTCATGATATGTTAGAATACATGTATAATACAAGAAAAGTTAGCTAGGATATGGTTAGTATAGATTTTGTAAAAAAATCCCGTAGCCATTTAAGGCTATTTCTTATCAATATTGTTTTGCCCATAACTTCTTCATTACAAATCGGTTTTGAGTGATTCAAATTGCTATGGTTTCGTAATGAACTCTAATTTTTGAAACTAAACTGAAAAATTAGTGGTTTATAGTCAGAGTTACAGGTTATAAGTCCATATTTGAAAAAGGTAGTCATTTCCATCGAAAGAACGACATCTTGATGACCATTTTGAAAAACATACTTCTACGTTGAGTTTAACCATAATTTTTGGATATATTATCATGTTCATATAAATATCATTTTCCCAAAATACAACCTTTTAAATCATAGTCTATGATAGTTTTTAATTATCCAATCCAAAACTGCCCCCGGTTTTACTACGACGGCGTATGTCCGGTTTTACGGTGTTCTTCGTGTTTCCAAGTTTTAGATCATTAAATTAGCATATCATATAGATATAATACATGTGTTAAGTTGTTTTTAAAATTCAAGTTAGAAGGATTAACTTTATTTGCGAACAAGTTTAGAATTAACTAAACTATGTTCTAGTGATTACAAGTTATATTCTTTGAATAAGATAGTTATATAAATATGAATCGAACGAGGTTATGAACATCGTTACTACATCAATTATAGTAGATAAACCTACTGGAATTGATGAGAAATAAACTTAAGCTTCAAAGGATCTTTGATGGCTTGGAAGTTCTTGAAGTAGAATCATGCAACGAAAACAAGTTCAAGTAAGATTACTACTTGATTTAAGATAGTTATGTTTATAGAAATCGAAACAAATTTTGAATATGATTATTAACTTTATTTAGAATGATAACCTACTGATATAAATGAAGATTTCTTAAGGTTAGATGATCATTTGAAATGGATTTGCAAGATTGAAAGTAATCTAGCAAACTTGAAAGGATTTTCGAAGTGTTCTTCCTATGATGATTAAAGCTTGATTCTTGAAGTAGTTTTTGATGAAGATGATGATTAGTTTACTGGAAATTTCATTCTTGAGGGGGGGGGGGGGTGTGTGTGTGTGTGTGTGTGTGTGTGTGTGTATGTGTGTGTTTTGAGAGAGGATTAGAAAGAAAATTAGAAATGAAATGAAGTGAATGATGAGTGATGAGTGGTGAGTGGGGTTAAAGGAGTTCTTGGTTTATTTTCTTGCTCATAAGTCATGCTAGTTGTCTAATGGTTGGTTGATAATGCTAAAAATGAACATATATTTCAAAGCATTATCCCTCAAGAAAGACAAGCTTTTAGTTGCAATTGTTCTATTTACAAGTGATATTCATTTAAATAATAAAAGGTGAAGACAAAAGACAGATTCGACGAATTAAAGACGCAAACGACCAAAAAGCTCAAAAGTACAAATTACAATCAAAGTGGTTCCAATTATTGATGAGAAACGTCTCAAAATTACAAGAGTACAAGCCGCAAAACGCAAAATACAAGATATTAAATTGTACGCATAGACGTTCAAAAATCCGGAACCGGGACCAGATTCAACTCTCAACGCTCGACGCAACGGACTAAAAATTACAAGGCAACTATGCACATGAATATAATATAATATTTAAATAATTCTATAAATTATTTATATATTATATTATTATTAAAAAACCGTCGGCAAGAAAGCAAACAAAGCAATGTGAGGTGGATCCTACCTCCATGCGATCGCATGACCTGTAGGCTTAATATTCATGTGATCGCATGGGCCAATTTTTGTGGCCACATGCCTATAAATTTCGCAGTTTTGAGCGAACTTAAACACATCTTTTTCTCTTCATCTATCAACGTGTATATATATATATATATATATATATATATATATATATATATATATATATATATATATATATATATATATATATATATATATATATATATATTATAATTTTAATTATAATTTTAATTTTAATTCTAATAATAAGGGCATGTTAGCGAATGTTGTAAGGGTGTAAGTCGAAATTCTGTCCATGTAATGCTACGCTATTTTTAATCATTGTAAGTTATGTTCAACCTTTTTAAATTAATGTCTCGTAGCTAAGTTATTATTATGCTTATTTAAGCCGAAGTAATCGTGATGTTGGGCTAAATATTAAAATTGGGTAATTGGGCTTTGGACCATAATTGGGGTTTGGATAAAAGAACGACACTTGTGGAAATTAGACTATGGGCTATTAATGGGTTTATATTAACTTAACGATACCTCGTTAATTTAATATATATACTTATAATTTGACGTATTTATATATAACCACATACGCTTGACTGGGTACGGTGGGCGGGATATCTATAAATACCAATAATTGGATTAATAGTTAATGGACTAGTTAAAACAGGGGTGGTTTACATTCAAGGGTAATTGGTGTAATTGTTAACAAAGTAGTAAAACCTTGGATTACACGCAGTCGATAACCTGGTGTATTCATTAAACAAAGTATTAAGACCTTGTTACAATTCGAATCCCCAATTAGTTGGAATATTTGACTTCGGGAATAAGAATAATTTGACGAAGACTTTCGCATTTTAAGATTATGACTGATGGACTATTATGGACAAATCCGTATGGACATATTGAATAATCCAGGACAAAGGACAATTAACCCATGGTAATAAACTAAAATCAACACGTCAAACATCATGATTACGGAAGTTTAAATAAGCATAATTCCTTTATTTCATATTTAATTGCACTTTTAATTATCGCACTTTTATTTACTGTTATTTTATTGCACTTTTAATTATAGTACTCTTTAATTATTGCAATTTTATTTATCGCACTTTTATTTATCGTAATTTCATTATTGTTATTTACGTTACGCTTTAAATTAAGTTATATTTATTTTTAATATTTTACATTAGGTTTTAACTGCGACTAAAGTTTTAAAATCGACAAACCGGTCATTAAACGGTAAAAACCCCCTTTTATAATAATAATATACTACTTATATATTTATATATTTACAAATATAGTTTTAAAAAATATAGCGTTAAACTTGGCTAAGATCCATGTGGAACGAACCGGACTTACTAAAAACTACACTACTGTACGATTAGGTACACTGCCTATAAGTGTTGTAGCAAGGTTTAGGTATATCCACTTTATAAATAAATAAATAACTTGTGTAAAATTGTATCGTATTTAATAGTATTTCCTTGTAAAAATATAACTATTTTGTATACACATCTACACACATCAAGCATTTTTGGCGCCGCTGCCGGGAAAAACTGCTTAAACGCCGAAAGCGAAACGCTATAAAAAAAGATTTTTAGTTTACTTTTGTAAAAATGGTTTTTTGTAAAAATACGTTTTAAATATTGAAAATATAAAAATATAAAAAGAAAAGAAAAACAAAATCTATATATTTGTTATTAAGAGTTGTTAAATATATATAAAGTTAAAAAGTATTTTTATTTTAGTTTTTAAAATTAAATTTTTATTTAAGTTATATATATTTTATATAATCTAAAAACAGAAAAAAAAAATATATAAAATCACTCGGACCAAAGTACTGTAGCAGCCCAATCTTGGCCCGAAACCCTAATCCATGCGACCGCATGGATTTAAAACGCTCAGACCATGCGATCGCATGGCCCTTTCTGACACGCCATGTTGGACTGCCAACTGCAATAATTACGGAGGAATAATTATTATTATTATTAATTAAAACCCTATTTAGGGTTAGTTTTTTTAATTAGTTTTTAATTTTAGTTTTCTTATTTAATTTATATTTTAAGTTTAATTTAGTTTTAATTAATATATAAAAATTAATACCTTTATAAAATAAATAATATAAAAATAATATTTTTATAAAAATTGTACTTTTTACAACTTTAAGTTTAATTTTTTATATTTTATATCTTTTTATTTGTTTTAGCGTAATATTTGTATTTTTCGTTCTTACTTAGTTTTAAACTTAGTATTTTGCCATAGTTATTTTTATTTCTAGACTCTTAGGCTTTGCAGTAAAATCCCTTAAGTACGTTTTCTTTAGACTAAGATTTAGGTGCTATAGAATTTTGCGACGCCATTTTATAAATTTTAGTACTTTTTAAGTTATTGCTGTTTTAGGATATAGAATTTCTTTTAAGCTTTAATATCTTTAGACGTAAGTTTTAATTTTTAGTTTTTAGACTTTTTAGTTTCGACGCGCTACTTTCTTATTTTTATTTTTCGACGCCTATTATTTTTCGACCTTTTATTTTTTGACGTTTTCTGACGCGCTCTTTTTCTTTCTTATTTCTCGCCGCTCTAGTTTTTAGGACATAGAATTTTCTATTTCTTCTTTAAAATTTCTTTAAATTTCAATGAAAAATTATTTTAAGCGGTTAAATTGATAGACATCCAAAATTTTCTGGTTCGTAGTAATAGTTGGATTTGTTAGTGGCTGAGTTGTGAGCTTCCGATTTAAAGGGTTCTGGCTCCCTGCTGCATCTATTGGCTATTCGAAACGTGGGCAAAATCAAAAAAGTCTATTAATTTGATAACTTATATAATTTTTATTTTTTATAACTAATAGGATATTCAGTTAATGCACCGAACAAAACGTTCACCACCTTTTGTACGTTCACCACATGTAACTCGATCAAGACATCTAGCAAATATTGTCGTCGTTGATTTTTCTTTAGAATCATCATCTAGTCGACCAAGTACTCCAATTCAAATTTCCGATAATCCATTTTTTGAACCCGACCTCACAATTGAGAATCCGGAGGATATTTAGGGACAATTCAGAGATCCTGAACCATTAATCTTTCCTCCGGAACCACCAATCATTCAAACAGAGATTGTTGAGGAACAACTCATTAAATCAGAATCCTCTCGTGATTCAGATTCAACAAATTCAATCATGGAAAATCTGGAACCTCTAAGTATGGAAGACCGAATGCGAGCTAAACGCACTGGCCAAGGTCACGCAATTACTCAACCTGACATTAATGCGCCAAATTATGAAATCAAAGGACAAATCTTACACATGGTAACTAACCAATGCCAATTTAGTGGTGCGCTGAAGGAAGATCCAAATGAACATCTTCGAACCTTTAATAGGATCTGTACTCTATTTAAAATGAGAGAAGTGGAGGATGAACAGATATATCTCATGTTATTTCCCTGGACTTTAAAGGGAGAAGCCAAAGATTGGTTAGAATCGTTACCTGAAGGGGCGATTAATACATGGGACGTTTTAGTTGAAAAATTTCTTAAACAATTCTTTCCGGCATCTAAAGCCGTAAGAATTCAAGGAGAAATAGTTACGTTCACGTAAAATCTAAATAAAACTCTATATGAAGCGTGGACAAGATTTGGAAAGTTATTAAGAGGATGTCCGCAACATGGTTTAGACACTTGTCAAATAGTACAAATATTCTACCAAGAATGCGACATCACTACACGAAAAGACATCGATATAGCAGCTGGTGGTTCTATTATGAAGAAAACCGCAACTGAAGATTACAAAATTATTGATAACACTGCTTCCCACTCACATGAGTGGCACCAAAAAAAAAAAGATATCATTAGATCATCTAAAGCAGCTAGAGCCGATTCTAGCCATGACTTTGATTCCATATCCGCAAAGATAGATGCTGTCGAGAGATGAATGGAAAAGATGACTAAAGATATTCACTCAATACGAATTAGTTGTGAGCAGTGTGGAGGACCACATTTTACAAAAGATTGTCTCAGTATTGAACCAACAATGGAACAAAGAGAGAATGTTTCATACATGAACCAAAGGCCTGGAAATAATTATCGGAATAATTATCAACCGCCAAGACCAATCTACAATCAAAACCAGAATTATAACCGAAATGTTCCATACAACAACCAACAAGGTCCTAGCAATCAACAAGTATCCAATAATACTTACAATTAGCAAAGACCTATTTTTCAAAACAAATCACCACAAACCGATGATAAAAATCCAAATTTAGAAGACATGATGTCGAAGCTAGTTGAATCTCAAACGCAGTTTTTCACATCTCAGAAATAAACCAATGAACAAAATGCTCAAACATTTAGAAATCAACAAGCTTCTATTCAAAATTTGGAACAAGAAGTAAGTAACCTAGCAAGATTGATAGGTGAAAGGAAACCGAGAAGTCTACCTAGTGATACAAATGCTAACCCCCGGAATGAAACAGCTAAAGCCATTACCACAAAAAGTGGTACTACACTTAAATCACCTGAAATGCCTGTAATTTCTGATGAAGCTATTCCCACTTCACAAGAACCACAATCTGAGCAAGATAAGAAAACAGAACCGGTAGTTGAAAAGGTTAATGAAGATAACACAATTAAGGCTAAACCTTATGTTAAACCATACCAACCACCACTTCCTTACCCTAGTAAAATGAGAAAAGAGAGACTTGAAGCCGAGCAATCCAAATTCTTGGATATGTTTTAACAAATAAATGTCAATCTTCCTTTCATTGATGTAATTTCAAGAATGCCTAGTGATGATGTAGCGTGAGGGTACGAAATAGTATTATTTTTAATACAAAATACTACAAAATATGACACAAGTTTTATTAATTTACGGATGGGATATACCTAAACCTTGCTACAACACTATAGGCAGTGTACCTAATCGTAGAGTAGTGTAGTTTTTAGTAAGTCCGGTTCGTTCCACAGGGAGCTGGTGATACTTACTATATTTTTAACTATATTTATATAAAATATATATAATTATATAAGTAGTAATATTATTATAAAAGGGGGGTTTTACCGTTTAATGACCGGTTTGTCGATTCTATATTTTAAGCGTAAAGATAAATGACGATAATTAAAGTGCGTAAAATAATGACAATAAATAAAATGACAGTAAATAAAATTGCGAGTAATAAAATGACAGTAAATAAAGATACGATGAGAAATATAATAAAAGAATTATGCTTATTTAAACTTCCGTAATCATGGTGTTTGACGTGTTGATTTTAATTTATTACCATGGGTTAATTGTCCTTTGTCCTGGTTTATTTGATACGTCTATCTGGTTTTTGTCCATAATAGTCCATCGGTCATAAATATAAAGTGCGAGTATCCTCGTCAAATTACCCTTATACCCGAAGTCAAATATTCCAACTGATTAAGGATTTAAACTGTGACGCAGTTATCACTTCTGTCAACAATTACACCAGTTATCACTGTATGTAATCCACCCCTGTTTTAATTAGTTTATGAATATTAATTCATCCACTTGATCAGAATGAATAATCAATTACCCAACCCAATTGATTAATTAAATGATTATAACAGATTCCATATGAACATCACTAAATAGGACAACCATAATCATTATTAATTATTAGGTTAATTAATTTGAAGATAGGTTCGACAGACTCCAATGAGTTGTCACTCAATTAGACAATACCCCCCATCTATTAATAGTCAATAGTTCAATTTCCACAAGTGTCGGTCTTTTGCCCAAACCTTAATTATGGTCCAAAGTTCAATAACCCCTTCTTAATATTTTAGCCCAACATCACGATTACTTCGGCTCAAATAAGCATAATAATAACTTAGTTACGATACATTAATGTAAAAAGGTTGAACATAACTTACAATGATTAAAAATAGCGTAGCGTTACACGGACAGAATTTCGACTTACACACTCAAACGATCTCTATCATAAATCTTATTATTATCATAATTTAAAATTAAAATTAAGATTATTGTTATATCTTATTAAGTTAACATTATGATAGAGATATAGAATATAGATATTGATAATTGATATTGATAAATAAGAAAAAGATAGAAAAAGGTGTGCGTTAATTGATCGTAATACGTTGCCTTTTATAGGCAAAATGTTAAATTGAATTTTCGCTTACGACCCCTGAACTATGCTCAATTAACAACTTTTTATTATTTAATATTATTCTTATTATGAATTATTTAAATATTATATTTTATTCTTGTGCATAGTTGACTTGTAATTTTTACACCGTTGCGTCGAGCGTTGAAAGTTGGTTCATGTCTTGGTTCCGGATTTTCGAACGCCTTTTCGTACAATTTTATATCGTGTACTTTGCGTTTTGTAACTTGTACTCTTGTCATTTTTAGACGTTCTTCATCAATAATTTGAACCTTTTTGATTGTATCTTGTACTTTTGAGCTTTTTGGACCTTTGCGTCTTCAAATCTTCGTTTTCGCCTTTTGTCTTCGCACTTATTTAAAATAAACGAATATTACTCGAAAATGGAACAATTGCAACTAAAATCTTGTCTTTCTTGGGGGATTTTGCTATGAAATATATGTTCCTTTTTAGCCTTATCACCTAGATATGCTAAATTCTTGAAAGATCTAATCACAAATAGAAAGAAAATGGAAGAACTCTCGGCTGTTACTATGAATGCTAATTGCTCTGCAGTACTATTGAATAAGATACCAGAAAAATTATCTGATCCAGGAAGTTTCACGATTCCATGTTTTCAGGGTAGTCTTAGTTCAATAGAAGCAATGGCAGATTTAGGTGCTAGTATAAATTTAATGCCATATTCACTATACGCTAAACTAGACCTTGGAGAATTGAAACCAACACGAATAAGCATACAACTAGCAGATAGATCAGTAAAATATCCTAGAGGGATAATGGAAAACATGCTAGTTAAAGTTGGTACTTTAGTATTTCCAGTAGATTTTGTTATTCTGGATATGGAAGAAGATTCTCGAGTTCCTCTCATATTAGGAAGACCATTCTTAAACACGGCTAAAGCGATAATAGACGTGTTTGGTAAGAAACTGACCCTGAGTATAGAGGACGAGAGTGTTACCTTTTCTGTTGATAGAGCCATGCAACAACCGCAATCTGCAGATGATACATGTTATTATATTCAAACTATAGATTCACATGCAGAATTGTTAGAAGAATTTCCAGAATTACAAGGAACAGGAGAATGTTCTTTAGGAGAAGGAACTGAACCAATTGATGAAACTGAAATGTTAACCACACTTATGGCTAATGGATATGAACCAACAACAGAAGAAATTCAAATGCTAAAAGAAGAAGACAGATATCGATATAAATCATCGATAGAAGACCACCGACATTAGAATTAAAGCCACTTCCAAACCATTTGGAATATGCTTATTTACATGGTGAATCTGAATTACCTGTAATAATATCGTCTTCTCTTACTGAAAATGAAAAATCTCAACTCATTTCTGTGCTAAAAGCTCATAAACCAGCTATTGCATGGAAGATTCATGATATTAAAGGCATAAGTCCTTCGTATTGCACACATAAAATCCTTATGGAAGAAGGTCATAAAACGTATGTGCAAGGCCAAAGAAGACTAAATCCTAATATGCAAGATGTTGTTAAGAAAGAAATAATTAAACTGCTAGATGCATGTTTTATTTATCCAATCTCTGATAGTCCATGGGTAAGCCCAGTTCAATGCGTACCTAAGAAGGGTGGCATGACTGTCATCATAAATGAAAAAAATGAGCTTATTCCTACTAGTACTGTAACAGGATGGCGTGTTTGTATCGATTATAGAAAATTAAATGACGCCACCAGAAAAGATCACTTTCCCTTACCTTTCATTGATCAAATGTTGGAAAGATTAGCCGGAAATAGTTACTATTGTTTTCTTGATGGTTTTTCCGGATACTTTCAAATTCCAATAACAACCGAGGACCAAGAAAAAACCACGTTCACGTGCCCTTATGGTACTTTTGTTTATAAACGCATGCCATTTGGACTTTGCAACGCCCCTGCAACCTTTCAAAGGTGCATGATGGCGATTTTTCACGACATGATAGAAGAATGCATGGAAGTTTTCATGGATAACTTTTCAGTCTTCGGTGATACATTTGAAACATGTCTAGTTAATTTTAAACGAATGCTTATTAGATGCGAACAATCAAATCTAGTACTTAATTGGGAGAAATGCCATTTCATGGTTAAAGAAGGCATCGTTCTTGGTCATAAAATTTCAAAGGAAGGAATTGAAGTGGACAGAGCTAAAGTAGATATAATTGCTAAACTTCCACATCCCACCAATGTTAGAGGAGTTAGGAGTTTTCTAGGGCATGCCGATTTTTCCGACGTTTCATAAAAGATTTTTCTAAAATAGCCACTCCTATGAATAAACTCCTAGAAAAAGATGCTCTATTCATCTTTCCAGATGAATGTATCAAATCTTTTAATATTCTTAAAGAAAAACTCACTAATGCGCTGATCATGATAACTCCAAATTGGAATCTACCGTTTGAACTAATGTGCGATGCAAGTGATTTTGCAATGGGAGCCGTTTTAAGACAAAGGATTGAAAAACGATTTCAACCTATATATTATGCTAGTAAGACGTTACAAGGAGCACAAATGAACTACACAACTACTGAAAAAGAACTCCTTGCCATTGTCTTTGCTTTTGACAAATTTCGTTCATATCTCGTTCTAGCAAAAACGGTGGTCTATACCGATCATTCTGCTCTTAGATACCTATTTTCAAAACAAGATGCCAAACCACGATTAATTCGTTGGATCTTACTCTTACAAGAGTTCGATATTGAAATCTGAGATAAAAAGGGAGCAGAAAATCTCACCGCTGATCATCTTTCTCGTCTTGAAAATTCTAAATTAGAAGTTCTAAATGAATCAGCCATACAAGACAACTTTCCTGATGAATATCTATTGAAGATAGATTATAGTGAAATTCCATGGTTTGCAGACTATGCAAACTACTTAGTATGTGGATTCCTTGAAAAAGGATTGTCGTACCAAAAACGAAAGAAATTCTTTAGTGATATTAAACACTATTTCTGGGAAGATCCACATTTGTTTAAAAGTTGTCCCGATGGAATAATACGCCGGTGCGTATTCGGAGATGAAGCTAGTAAAATCTTAAACCATTGTCACACAGGACCAACAGGGGGGCATTATGGGCCTCAACTTACAGCAAGAAAAGTTTACGATGCTAGATTCTATTGGCCTACAATTTTCAAAGACGCACACCTTCTTTGCAAATCCTGTGATGCTTGTCAAAGGGCCGGAAAAATAAATCAACGTGATGAAATGCCACAAAATGTCATTCAAGTATGTGAAGTATTTGACATTTGGAGTATTGACTTTATGGGTCCATTTCCAAAATCTCATAATAATCTCTACATTCTCGTTGCCATTGATTATGTATCTAAATGGGCAGAAGCATAAGCTCTCCTGACTAACGATGCACGAGTTGTAGTCAACTTTTTAAAATGTCTTTTTGCTAGGTTCGGAACACGAAAGCTTTAATAAGTGATCGGGGTACTCATTTCTGTAATAATCAACTTGAGAAAGTTCTTAAAATATATGGAGTAACTCATAAAATCTCCACTGCTTATCATCCACAAACAAGTGGACAAGTTGAAAATACCAACCGAGCTTTAAAAGGTATTCTAGAGAAAACCGTAGGATCAAATCCGAAGGAATGGTCCATGAAATTGGAGGATGCACTCTGAGCTTTTAGAACAGCCTACAAAACTCCAATTAGAACCACACCTTTTATACTCGTTTATGGAAAAGCATATCATCTTCCAGTAGAAATTGAACACAAAGCATTTTGGGCTTTGAAGACATGTAATCTTGATTTATATGAAGTTGGACGTCTACGGTTAAGTCAACTAAACGAATTAGAAGAATTAAGACATGAAGCATATAAAAATTCGTTGATCTATAAAGAAAGAATGAAGAAATGGCATGATAAAAGAATCAGAAGTTGAAAAGAATTTAAAGAAGGAGACAAAGTTCTTCTTTTCAATTCACGATTCAAGTTATTTCCTGGAAAATTGAAATCAAGATGGTCTGGACCATTTATAGTCAAAAGAGTTTTCCCATACGGAACAGCAGAATTAATAAATTCAAATGGGATTGAATTTAAGGTTAATGGTCACAGATTTAAACATTACATAAATAATCCAATGGAAGTTGAAGATGAAGTTAATCACAATTTCGACACCACAGCTAACTAAGTGTGAGAAGGTTCAAATCTTTTTAGGGTAATATGTATTTCTGTTAGAGTTAGATATTCTGTTTTTGTGTAGTTTCCGAGAATGGAATCCGAATGGTCTTTCCCTAGCAGACCCTAAATAACTAGTCTTCTCCCCCCATTCTGAATTTTTATTTTTTTTAGGTTTTACGAGATGAAGAATTCCTTTGATCTGAACCATGGTCTAATGCTACACGCTTTGATTACTAAACGTAATAATGACATACTTCTGAGTGACCTGGTGTCAGTAATAAGAAGCAGATGTGACAAAGTAAGGAAAGAACTTAGGAAAGATCATCATAAGATACATTTTGGTAAAGGAAAATCAAAATCCGCAACGAAAAGAAGAGCACGACACCTTGAAAGATGTTATAAATGCGGAAAATGGTCACACGAAGGTAAATGTTCAAATAATCAAACATATTCAAATACCGAATTTGTTACTCTATGCAGAGAAGGACCGTTTATATGTTTAGAAGAAAAGATATTAAAGATTCGAGGTTATGCTTACGAAGCTATGGAGAACCAAATCACACGACTCTCCTATGAGTCGGCTAAAGCAGATCTCTGAGAATTATATCTCATAAGTAAGTATGTACAGTTTTTATTTTTATTTTATTGCTTTTAACCTTTTGATAATAAACGCTAAATCGTTCGCTATAACGTATTAAATTGGTATTCAATAAAATTAGGTTTTGCGACCGAAATTATTGATATCATACAAAAATTTATTACATCACTGCGAAATTTACCGTTTATTCTTAAGGAATAAATATCTTTAATCAATCAACCCAAAATATTTCAGAAATTCGTCAGGAGTAAAACTAGGTTATGAACCGAAATTACTTTACCGAAAAGAGGGGCATATATTTTTGATAATATTTGATTGATTAAAGTGGGATAAAAGACCAAAAAGATTTTTCATTTTAATTTTTACCTTATTTTTAAAATTAATATATAAATATTAAATTATTAATGTAAATTTTAAAATCAATATATTTAAGTTTTTAAGTATTTTAAAAATTAATATTTTTAATATAAGTTTGTAAAATAAATGTACAAAAATATTAATAATATTAATATGAAATTTTATGCATTTTAAAATTAAGTTTGGTGTGAATTTAAAAACAAAAATTTACTTTATTTCATTAAGTTAAAAATTTGATATTTAAAATTCGTCGTGAGTTGAAAACTAGGTCGTTGAACCGAAATTGCTTTACCCGAGGGAGGGACGAGAAATTTTATTATCATTATTTTTAATCTTATTGAATTAAAGTATGCCAAAAAAATTAAAAAAAAAAGCCAAAAATCTTTGCTTTTAAAACAAACGCCAAAATGTTTGGAAACTTTGGTAAAAATTTAATCATTTTTCTACGCTAATCACCCTCAATAATTTAAATTGTACTGATTTCTTGCAAATGAGGGCATTGCAAGATCTTAAGTGTGAGAAGGGGTTAAATTCTTTCAGATTTTTAAAATTTTAAACTTAAACACTTGGTTACTGTAACATCCCGCCTTTTTCCATTTACTTTTCCGTTATACTAATTTAAACTCCGTTATATGTTTATAACATCTCCCGTTAATACGCGTTTTAAATTATCTCGTTTAGGTAATTCACGCACCCGATCCAAATTAGAGGGACTAAACTTGCCAAGAGGCCAAAGATTTGACTAGGTCAACTAGTCAAACCTTCAACCTCCTCCTCTCATTTCAACATCTCCATCTTTCTTCTACTCCCTTTTTCTCTCAAGAACACCAACAAGAATTCATCATCTAAATTCGGATTAGCAAGCTAGCAACAAAACAAATTGCAAATTCGTGATCCTTGCATCTTCCTCTTCGATTCCATACCGATTTCATTACATTTGGGTAACTTTCTAAAATCACTAGATTTTGTGTTCTTGATGTTTTTAACTTATAAAAGTGTTAATTAGTGTCTATGGCTCAAGTCTAACATGAATATATAATTTATATGCTCGATCTCGTTGTTTTAGTGTAACTAGCATGAACTTGAATTTTGGTGTGTTGTTCTTGAATTTAGGATGATCATATGTTGTTAGATGTTAAAAATTGATGTTTTAATTGTGTTACTAGCATCACTAGCTTCAATTTGATATGTAGGTTGCCTTAGAAAACTTCATGAACTTGATTATTGATTTTGGTGAATTTGGGTTAGGGTTTGATGAACTTGAAATGGACTTTTGATGCATTGAATGCCATGGATTATTATTGGTAAGTGTTTAGTTGGATTGTATGCTTGATTACCTTCGAAACGGCATATCATTCATGTAAATTGGTTACCCGAATCATTGAATTGCATTTATGAACTTGTATGCGGTTAATGTTAAGCATTAGATGCGGTTTTGGTTGTTGTAATAGGTAGATTGATTGATGAAATGTGTTTAGTTGTTTTCCTCGTCAAATTACCTTCCCAACGGTATAAGATACTTGTCTTGATTGTTTGCGGATCATAAATGGTGATTGTTTGAAGTTAGGTTCGTGCATAAAACTTAAAAACTGCCAGAATTCTCTGCAATATGGCGCGCCGCGCCAAAGTGGTCTGTCCAACTTTGTCAATTTTCGAATAATGTTTGCTATGCTACGCACCTCCGATTCACATGTAACTTGTTCTAACATGCTCATACATGATTAAAAACCTCAGAAAAATAGTTCGGGACCCGACCCGAACGTGTTGACTTTTTCGTTGACTTTGACCGACCAAAGTTTGACTTTTTGTCAAACTTAACCAAATGATTATGCAACCTTCCTAACTTGTTTATATACTTGTATCTTGCATGAAACTTGACAATTTGATTTCACATGCTACATAATCGAGTCGTAACGAGCCATAGGACTAATTGAACATCTTTGACCTATCGTGTTTACCGTTATTGATACGACCTATTTGTTTAGGTCAAGACTAGCACTATCCTTCGCACACGTTATTTTGTGAAGTACTTTTCGTACGTGCACTCAAGGTGAGATCATAGTCCCACTTTTACTCTTTTGCACTTACATTTGGGATGAGAAAAACATAAACGTTTCTTTTTACTAAGTGAACACAAGTACAGGAAAACATACATTCTACATACGAGTTTGAACAAAAATCCTCAATTCGATTATCATTAGTTACACTTGCCGAGTGTAAGCGAGAACTTATGTTATATGGCCATATGGGTTTGACAAACCCTCATTCAAACGGTTCGCTACCGTTTACGAATGAAATGTATTTTCGAGAAACAGTGTATGTTCTAACACTATTGTGATGGGGTTCTATGGAAGGAATGTTAAGCATTGATAATTGGGTGCTCATGAAACAAACTTTTGGAATGTATTACTATTATCTCATGGTTGCAAATCTTGTGGTTCACTTGTACTTACTTACTTAAACCTATGATTTCACCAACGTTTTCGTTGACAGATTTCTATGTTTTTCTCAGGTCCTTGAACGATACATGATACATGCTTCCGCTCATTATTTTGATACTTTCATTGGATGTCGAGTATATATGCATACATGGAGCGTCTTTTGGCTACTTTTAAATTGTGTCGCATAAGTTTCATTTGTACTTAAAACTTTGTATCGTAACTTGTGGTGGAACTATTCTTGTAAACTTTGAACAATCTTTACATTTGAAATGAATGCGACATATCTTTTGGTCAAACGTTGTTTTAAAGACTTATGACCACGTAACGGGACCTAAGTAGACGGCGCCGTCAATGAAGATTTTGACGGGTCGCTACAGATGGTATCAGAGCGTTGGTTGTATGGATTTAGAGTTCATTGGTGTCAACCTCGAGTCATAGGGTACATTGGTGAGTCTAGACTACAACCGGCATATAGACTTGAAGTAGGAATTACTTGACTACTTGTGCATTTATACTCGAATGCTTCTACTCATATCTACTTTTAGTTCATCTTAATCTCACGTTGTTTAAATTGATTGACACGCCACCTTGACTTTATAGAATAATGTCGAATGCACATATGAATCAGGGTAATATGATTGCCGGGATTATATTACGGTGACTCATATGAACGTTCCGACATTATGACATAAAGAATTTAAGGCGAGTCGAGGAAAAACTTCTCTTTATCTTTATTCTATATCACGGTTAGTATTATTGAGAATACTAATCGACGATATTCTTGTGTCTTGAAGGAACAATGGCTCCTCGTCGTGTACGCCGCAATGAAACTCCCGAACAAGCTCTCGAACGGATGATAGCCACCGCCGTAGATGCGGCCATGGCCGGTCACTCATCCAACAACAATAATAATAACAACCACAACAACAACAACAACAACAACAATGGAGCCGGAAACTCAAACGAGGGATGCTCCTATAAAGCTTTCATGGGGTGCAAACCTCACACTTTTGATGGAACCGGGGGACCGGTCGTGCTCACCTGATGGTTTGAGCAAACGGAAGCCATCTTTAGCATAAGCGGTTGTCGGGACCAAGACAAGGTCAAATACTCCACTCACACATTCGCCGGTATCGCTCTTACATGGTGGAATACTTATGTACAATCGGTGGGTACCGATGAAGCTCACGCCCTCTCTTGGGCCGACTTGAGGGAAAAGATGATTGTCGAATATTTCCCTCGTGAAGAAACCCGAAGGCTCGAACAAGAGCTAAGAACTTTAAAGGCGATCGGAAATGATCTCAAGGCTTACAATCAACGATTTTCCGAACTAGCCTTGATGTGCCCAAATCTTGTGAACCCCGAAGCTTTAAGGATTGAACTTTACATGGATGGTCTTCTAAAGAGTATCAAACACGGAGTAATGTCATCCAAACCCACTAATCATCAAGAAGCTTTGAACTTGGCCCGCAAATTGATAGAAACGGATGACGAAATCGTAGTTCTGGCACCTAAGGCCGAGGATAAATCGGGCGGCAACAAAAGAAAGTGGGAACCCTCCCAATCAAACAACAACAACTTTGCTAAGAAACCTTACACCTCCGACGGCAAGAAGGATTATGCCGGGAACCTACCTCTTTGCAACAAATGCAACAAACATCACTTTGGCGAATGTAGTAAGTTAATTTGCCACCGGTGACAAGGAGTTGGTCATAAGGCCAACGATTGCAAAAGTGCCACTCCCGTCGCTCGAAAGTGGCCCAATGCACCAAAGACGGGCACTTGTTACGAATGTGGCCAAACGGGTCATTATAGAAATGCATGCCCAAAGAAGAAATATAACCCCAATACGCGCGGCCGAGCTTTCAACATCAACACCGAGGAAGCCCAGGATGACACTGAACTAGTCACGGGTACGTTTCTCCTCAAAAATTCTTATGTCTCTTGCTTATTCGATTCGGGTGCCGATAAATGCTTTGTATCCAAGACTTTGACTCATTCTTTTAGCACTCCACCTCTTCCATTAGATACCACTTATACCATTGAAGTGGCTAACGGGAAACTATTAAGTGCCGACACATATTACCGAGGGTGTACGTTAAACATTTTGGGTAAGGAATTTGAAATTGACTTGACACCCATGGAACTAGGAAGCTTTGATGTAATAATCGGTATGAATTGGTTAGTCAAAACGAAATCTCACATCCTTTGTAATCTTAACGCAATCCGAATTCCTATCGAGAATGGTGAACCTTTGATTGTTTATGGCGATAAGAGTTGCACCAGACTTAACCTGGTTTCGTGCCTTAAAGTTAGAAAACTACTCCGTAAGGGTTGTTTTGCGATCCTTGCCCACGTTAAGAAGATCGAGTCCGATGAGAAGCATATCGATGATGTGCAAATTGTTAGTGACTTTTCCGATGTATTTCCCGACGAATTGCCGGGTCTTCCACCTCATCAACCGGTTGAATTCCAAATCGATCTTAGTCCGGGAGCCGCACCCGTAGCACGCGCACCGTATAGACTTGCTCCATCCGAAATGCAAGAATTGCAAAGTCAAATCCAAGAACTACTTGATCGTGGTTTTATCCAACCTAGCCATTCACCATGGGGCGCTCCAATTTTGTTTGTTAAAAAGAAAGACGGATCCCTACGAATGTGCATTGACTATCGTGAACTAAACAAATTGACGGTTAAGAACCGATATCCTCTTCCTCGTATCGATGACCTCTTTGATCAACTACAAGGGTCTTGTGTATATTCGAAAATCGATCTCCGCTCGGGTTATCATCAATTGAGGGTTAAGGGGGAAGATGTCTCCAAAACTGCTTTCCGAACTCGTTATGGTAGTTATGAATTCCTTGTCATGCCATTTGGTCTCACTAACGCACCGGCAGTGTTCATGGATCTTATGAACCGCGTGTGTAAACCGTATCTCGATAAATTCGTTATTGTGTTCATCGATGACATATTGATCTATTCTAAAAATGAAGAAGAGCACGAACAACATCTCCGACTTGTGCTTGAACTCTTGAGACAAGAACGACTTTATGCCAAATTCTCCAAGTGTGAATTTTGGTTAAAGGAAGTTCAATTTCTTGGTCATGTTGTAAGTGATCAAGGTATTAAAGTCGATCCCACGAAAATTGAAGCCATTAGTAAATGGGAGACTCCTACTACTCCTACTCACATTCGTCAATTCTTGGGTCTCGCCGGGTACTATTGTAGATTCATCGAAAATTTCTCTTTGGTTGCACGTCCTCTAACCGCATTGACTCACAAGGGAAAGAAATTCATTTGGGCGACCGAACATGAATCCGCATTCCAAATCTTGAAAATGAAGCTAACCACCGCTCCTATCTTGTCACTTCCCGAAGGCAATGATGACTTTGTTGTATATTGCGATGCCTCGAAACATGGTTTTGGGTGTGTATTGATGCAACGAACGAAAGTCATTGCTTATGCTTCTCGACAACTCAAAATTCATGAACGAAACTATACGACACATGATCTCGAACTCGGAGCCGTTGTCTTTGCACTTAAAATGTGGAGATACTATCTTTATGGAACCAAGAGTACTATCTTCACCGATCACAAAAGCCTTCAACACATCTTCGATCAAAAGCAACTAAACATGAGACAACGACGGTGGATTGAAACTTTGAACGATTACGATTGCGAGCTTCGTTACCATCCCGGGAAGGCAAACGTAGTAGCCGATGCCTTAAGTCGAAAAGAAAGAGCGGTGCCTCTTCGTGTCCGAGCTTTAAACATCACCATTCACACCAACCTTAATAGCCAAATTCGGGTAGCCCAAGATGCGGCTCTCAAGGATGAAAACCTTTCACACGAGCTCTTGAACATTCTCGTCTCTCGATTCGAAATTAGGGAGACCGGACTCCGATATTACGCCGGAAGGATTTGGGTGCCTAGTTATGGGGAACTACGAAGCCTTATTTTAGATGAAGCCCATAGGTCACGATACTCGATTCACCCCGGTGCCAATAAGATGTACCACGACCTTAAACAACTATATTGGTGGCCGAACATCAAAAGGGACGTAGCTACTTATGTTTCCAAGTGTTTGACATGTTCCAAAGTCAAAGCCGAACACCAAAGACCGTCCGGACTACTTCAACAACTCAAGATCCCGCAATGGAAGTGGGAAAGGATAACGATGGATTTTATCACCAAGCTACCAAAAACGACGGGCGGTTATGATACCATTTGGGTTATTGTTGACCGTCTCACCAAATCCGCACACTTCCTTGCCATGAAAGAAACGGACAAAATGGAGAAACTTGCACAACTTTACATTAAGGAGATCGTAGCCCGACACGGTGTACCTTTATCGATTATCTCCGACCGAGATGGCCGTTTCGTTTCTAGATTTTGGCGTACTTTGCAAGAAGCATTGGGAACGCGTTTAGACATGAGCACCGCATATCATCCTCAAACCGATGGACAAAGCGAACGTACAATTCAAACCTTAGAGGACATGTTACGAGCTTGCGTGGTTGATTTCAGAAAAGCTTGGGACAAGCACTTACCTCTCGCCGAGTTCTCTTACAATAATAGTTATCACGCGAGTATTAAAGTCGCACCTTTTGAAGCGCTATATGGCCGAAAATGTCGTTCACCTCTTTGTTGGGCCGAAGTAGGCGACGTACAAATCACCGGACCCGAACTCATTCACGAAACCACCGAGAAGATCATTCAAATCCGAGATAGGCTTCGGACGGCCCGGAGTCGTCAAAAGTGCTATACCGAAAAAAGACGCAACGACCTTGAATTTCAAGTCGGTGACCGCGTCATGTTAAAAGTCGCACCTTGGAAGGGTGTAATCCGTTTTGGGAAACGCGGGAAGCTAAATCCACGGTATATTGGTCCTTTCAAAATCTTGGAGCGTATTGGAACCGTTGCGTATCGTTTAGATCTTCCGCCTCAATTGAACTCCGTTCATCCTACCTTCCATGTATCTAACTTGAAAAAGTGTCTTGTCGACCCCGATATCGTCATTCCTCTCGAGGAACTTACTATTGATGACAAACTTCATTTCGTGAAGGAACCGGTTCAAATTGTGGACACCTCCGTCAAGACATTGAAACAAAGCCGAATCCCGATTGTTAAAGTCCGTTGGACCGCCAAAAGGGGACCTGAGTTTACTTGGGAAAGGCAAGATCAAATGCAAAGGAAGTATCCTCATCTATTCGTGAATTCGGAAACACAAGATCTCGAGGAAGAAATAACGACTACTACGCCTACTTAAATTTCGGGACGAAATTTCTTTTAAGGAGTAGGTAATGTAACATCCCGCCTTTTTCCATTTACTTTTCCGTTATACTAATTTAAACTCCGTTATATGTTTATAACATCTCCCGTTAATACGCATTTTAAATTATCTCGTTTAGGTAATTCACGCACCCGATCCAAATTAGAGGGACTAAACTTGCCAAGAGGCTAAAGATTTGACTAGGTCAACTAGTCAAACCTTCAACCTCCTCCTCTCATTTCAACATCTCCATCTTTCTTCTACTCCCTTTTTCTCTCAAGAACACCAACAAGAATTCATCATCTAAATTCGGATTAGGAAGCTAGCAACAAAACAAATTGCAAATTCGTGATCCTTGCATCTTCCTCTTCGATTCCATACCGATTTCATTACATTTGGGTAACTTTCTAAAATCACTAAATTTTGTGTTCTTGATGTTTTTAACTTATAAAAGTGTTAATTAGTGTCTATGGCTCAAGTCTAACATGAATATATGATTTATATGCTCGATCTCGTTGTTTTAGTGTAACTAGCATGAACTTGAATTTTGGTGTGTTGTTCTTGAATTTAGGATGATCATATGTTGTTAGATGTTAAAAGTTGATGTTTTAATTGTGTTACTAGCATCACTAGCTTCAATTTGATGTGTAGGTTGCCTTAGAAAACTTCATGAACTTGATTATTGATTTTGGTGAATTTGGGTTAGGGTTTGATGAACTTGAAATGGACTTTTGATGCATTGAATGCCATGGATTATTATTGGTAAGTGTTTAGTTGGATTGTATGCTTGATTACCTTCGAAACGGCATATCATTCATGTAAATTGGTTGCCCGAATCATTGAATTGCATTTATGAACTTGTATGCGGTTAATGTTAAGCATTAGATGCGGTTTTGGTTGTTGTAATAGGTAGATTGATTGATGAAATGTGTTTAGTTGTTTTCCTCGTCAAATTACCTTCCCAACGGTATAAGATACTTGTCTTGATTGTTTGCGGATCATAAATGGTGATTGTTTGAAGTTAGGTTCGTGCATAAAACTTAAAAACTGCCAGAATTCTCTGCAATATGGCGCGCCGCGCCAAAGTGGTCTGTCCAACTTTGTCAATTTTCGAATAATGTTTGCTATGCTACGCACCTCCGATTCACATGTAACTTGTTCTAACATGCTCATACATGATTAAAAACCTCAGAAAAATAGTTCGGGACCCGACCCGAACGTGTTGACTTTTTCGATGACTTTGACCGACCAAAGTTTGACTTTTTGTCAAACTTAACCAAATGTTTATGCAACCTTCCTAACTTGTTTATATACTTGTATCTTGCATGAAACTTGACAATTTGATTTCACATGCTACATAATCGAGTCGTAACGAGCCATAGGACTAATTGAACATCTTTGACCTATCGTGTTTACCGTTATTGATACGACCTATTTGTTTAGGTCAAGACTAGCACTATCCTTCGCACACGTTATTTTGTGAAGTACTTTTCGTACGTGCACTCAAGGTGAGATCATAGTCCCACTTTTACTCTTTTGCACTTACATTTGGGATGAGAAAAACACAAACGTTTCTTTTTACTAAGTGAACACAAGTACAGGAAAACAAACATTCTACATACGAGTTTGAACAAAAATCCTCAATTCGATTATCATTAGTTACACTTGCCGAGTGTAAGCGAGAACTTATGTTATATGGCCATATGGGTTTGACAAACCCTCATTCAAACGGTTCGCTACCGTTTACGAATGAAATGTATTTTCGAGAAACAGTGTATGTTCTAACACTATTGTGATGGGGTTCTATGGAAGGAATGTTAAGCATTGATAATTGGGTGCTCGTGAAACAAACTTTTGGAATGTATTACTATTATCTCATGGTTGCAAATCTTGTGGTTCACTTGTACTTACTTACTTAAACCTATGATTTCACCAACGTTTTCGTTGACAGATTTCTATGTTTTTCTCAGGTCCTTGAACGATACATGATACATGCTTCCGCTCATTATTTTGATACTTTCATTGGATGTCGAGTATATATGCATACATGGAGCGTCTTTTGGCTACTTTTAAATTGTGTCGCATAAATTTCATTTGTACTTAAAACTTTGTATCGTAACTTGTGGTGGAACTATTCTTGTAAACTTTGAACAATCTTTACATTTGAAATGAATGCGACATATCTTTTGGTCAAATGTTGTTTTAAAGACTTATGACCACGTAACAGGACCTAAGTAGACGGCGCCGTCAATGACGATTTTGACGGGTCGCTACAGTTACCATTAAAAAATACTAGTAACGTAGTAGTTGTATTAGAATCTAGT
This sequence comes from Rutidosis leptorrhynchoides, assembly GCF_046630445.1. Lineage (NCBI taxonomy): Eukaryota > Viridiplantae > Streptophyta > Magnoliopsida > Asterales > Asteraceae > Rutidosis > Rutidosis leptorrhynchoides. The sequence goes on along the minus strand of NC_092343.1, from coordinate 370,902,376 downwards.
GCTCTCTGATAATAAAGAACAGCCCTAGTCTTATATACTGACTACCCAATTCTAGTAAAAAAATTTCAAAATTTTCAATTAAATGAACTCAAAATCATGTTTATACATATTTATGAACGATAAAACTAGGTGTTAACACCGAAATTATTGTTACCTCGGAAAGGACATAAATTGAGAAACAAACCAAAATGTTAGAATTCATCTAAAATTGAATAGAGGACAATAAAAAGGCAAAGAAAATAAAAGCCAAGTGTGAGAAAAATTCACCAAATTATTTAAAACATATGTCACATATTTTTGTACAAATAACTAAAGATACTTTTGTTTTGGACAATTTTATCAGTTTTACCCAATTTCTTATAATATATTTGAAAGAAAGATGAATCTACACGATGAATCAATTCCATCATTAAAAGGAAGTAAAGTCTTCCGAAAAAGACATGCGCTTCTTGATTTAGGTCAGGAAGTTGTCGTCCAGACCAGTTGTAGAGTCTACGAAAAACCTTGAAAAGTTTTCTCGAAAATCAGCTGGAAATCCACGGACCTCATCATCAAACAGGGTCGCCAAGTGGTCAGACTTATCCTAACCATCAGAGGATCTGTCTCGTAAAATGGGGAGGACGCCGTGCAAATTAGCTTTATAAGACTAATGAATCAGACCCCCAGAAAGGATAATCTCCTTTAAAAATCAAAAATCAGCTTTTAAGACTGATATTACTCAATCCTTGAGATTGACTTTAAAGATTGAGAATTACAAACTCATGGAATTCGATGATATCTAAACTCGAGCTTGAACGAGAAAATATTTTGATAAAATTATAAACCGATTTGTTTTCTAAAAACCCATTTTTAATGCGTTCATTACCATTGAACGTAAAATCCTAGGAATTCACCTGGAATTCATTAGGTCGCCTGAACCAAATCGGGTGTCAACCGTAAGAATGGTGGTTGCATAGCATGGTCAAAGACAGGACCTTGTGCCAGACCGAAAAACTATAGGGTGAGTTTTACTATTGCTCCTACAAAGGATAGTAATTGTATCCGACACGTTATAGACCATAATTAAAAGCATGTCAGGGGACACTGCCTTAACAGTTGCTTGTTCAACGCTTTCCTTTACAACCGGACAGTAGTTTATCGAAAGGTAATATACGGAGCAAGTATACTGGACGTGTTGCTTTTCCAATACAAGGTTAGCAAGTGGGTGACACAAAACCGCAAGTTTTGAGCTAAAATTTTCAAATCTGAAACCCACCAAACCCACAAAAACAATTTGCAAACACTGGTGAAGGGTTATTCCGGAAAACTTATCTAGGGTGAAAGCTAGATTTAATTTTCAAAAGATCAAATGTTTTCATAAAGATCCAATTTCCTTAAGGATCTAAATTTTTATAGTCATGTGGGACTGTAAACCACAACGTTACTACCATTGTTCATACCGCCGTATAGAAATCACTGATGTACAAAGTGTGAAGAATAAAGAAGTGATTCTAGTATGTTTTTATTTCAAGACTATATTTCTTGAGGACAAGCAACGCTCAAGTGTGAGAATATTTGATAATGCTAAAAATTAACATATATTTCATAGCATTATCCCTCAAAAAGACAAGCTTTTAGTTGCAATTGTTCTATTTACAAGTGATATTCGTTTAAATAATAAAAGGTGAAGACAAAAGACAGATTCGATGAATTAAAGATGCAAACGACCAAAAAGCTCAAAAGTACAAATTACAATCAAAATGGTTCCAATTATTGATGAGAAACGTCTCAATATTACAAGAGTACAAGCCCCAAAACGCAAAATACAAGATATTAAATTGTACGCATGGACGTTCGAAAATCCGGAACCGGGACCAGAGTCAACTCTCAACGCTCGACGCAACGGACTAAAAATTACAAGTCAACTATGCACATGAATATAATATAATATTTAAATAATTCTATAAATTATTTATATATTATATTATTATTAAAAAACCGTCGGAAAGAAAGCAAACAAAGCAATGTGAGCTGGATCCTACCTCCATGTGATTGCATGGCCTGTAGGCTTAATATCCATGCGATCGCATGGGCCACTTTTTGTGGCCACATGCCTATAAATTTCGCAGTTTTGAGCTAACTTAAACACATCTTTTTCTCTTCATCTATCAACGTATATATATATATATATATATATATATATATATATATATATATATATATATATATATATATATATATATATATATTATAATTTTAATTTTAATTTTAATTTTAATTCTAATAATACGGGTATGTTAGCGAATGTTGTAAGGGTGTAAGTCGAAATTCTGTCCGTGTAACGCTACGCTATTTTTAATCATTGTAAGTTATGTTCAACCTTTTTAAATTAATGTCTCGTAGCTAAATTATTATTATGCTTATTTAAGCCGAAGTAATCGTGATGTTGGGCTAAATATTAAAATTGGGTAATTGGGTTTTGGACCATAATTGGGGTTTGGATAAAAGAACGACACTTGTGGAAATTAGACTATGAGCTATTAATGGGTTTTATATTAACTTAACGATACCTCGTTAATTTAATATATAGACTTATAATTTGACGTATTTATATATAACCACATACGCTTGACCCTGAAAGCTTACTAAGGTGCGACGCCTGATTTGTTTAGGTTCTCGAGATTCTCAATCGCTTTTTTTAGTGGGGAGGAATAGTGCGTGAACAGAGTACGGTGGGCGGGATATCTATAAATACCAATAATTGTTCATTTTGCTGGACACGGAATTGGATTAATAGTTAATGGACTAGTTAAAACAGGGGTGAATTACATTCAAGGGTAATTTGTGTAATTGTTAACAAAGTAGTAAAACCTTGGATTACACGCAGTCGATAACCTGGTGTATTCATTAAACAAAGTATTAAGACCTTGTTACAATTTGAATCCCCAATTAGTTGGAATATTTGACTTCGGGAATAAGAATAATTTGACGAAGACTTCCGCATTTTATGATTATGACTGATGGACTATTATGGACAAATCCGTATGGACATATTGAATAATCCAGGACAAAGGACAATTAACCCATGGTAATAAACTAAAATCAACACGTCAAACATCATGATTACGGAAGTTTAAATAAGCATAATTCCTTTATTTCATATTTAATTGCACTTTTAATTATCGCACTTTTATTTACTGTTATTTTATTGCACTTTTAATTATCGTACTCTTTAATTATCGCAATTTTATTTATCGTACTTTTATTTATCGTAATTTCATTATCGTTATTTACGTTACGCTTTAAATTAAGTTATATTTATTTTTAATTTTTTACATTAGGTTTTAACTGCGACTAAAGTTTTAAAATCGACAAACCGGTCATTAAACGGTAAAAACCCCCTTTTATAATAATAATACTACTTATATATTTATATATTTACAAATATAGTTTTAAAAAATATAGCGTTAAACTTGGCTAAGATCCCTGTGGAACGAACCGGACTTACTAAAAACTACATTACTGTACGATTAGGTACACTGCCTATAAGTGTTGTAGCAAGGTTTAGGTATATCCACTTTATAAATAAATAAATAAATAACTTGTGTAAAATTGTATCATATTTAATAGTATTTCCTTGTAAAAATATAACTATTTTGTATACACCTCTACGCACATCATTGGTTCCACATGTTTGTTGACTCATCAAGGGCTGCTAAGAGCTGAATTATTATATGTAAATACCAATAGTATATACATCTAGAAGTTGGGTATTATACGGGTACATATACTTTAACAACCCGTCCTAATCCTCCCGGACGAAGTCTTCAACAGTTGGTCCCATTGCGATGATCGACTCCAAGTAAGGTCCTTAATAGGAGCTAATGCACAGCGGAAGACTTAATTCGTACCTGAGAATAACATGCTTTAAAACGTCAACATAAAGTTGGTGAGATATAGGTTTGATGCTAGCAGCGTAATAACTATGGAACACAAGATTTCATATGTAAACATTTTAATAAAAATATTCTAAGTTGTTGAGCACTTGGTAACCATACTTAACATTTAATCAACGTCGCATATTCCCTTTATTATGAAATCTCCCTACACTGTACCAAGTGTAGTAACGAAACGAAGCACTGTGCAACCGTTAAATACTGGTCGTCCAGTCCGGTTGGGGTTGTCAGGCCCGATAGATCTATCAACAGGATTCGCGTTTACAATACCCATGTAAATATTAGTTACCAAGTTGCAGGGAAGTATGCCAGTGGTACAACTCAACGTAGAATATATATTTTTAGTCACTTGTGTCCATAACGTAAATCATAAAATGCATGTATTCTCATCCCAAAATATTTAGAGTTTAAAAGGGACTATATACTCACCTAATGTATTTTGTAGTAAAAATACATATAACATCATTGATCAAGTATAGGGTTGGCCTTGGATTCACGAACCTATATCATTCATATATTTATTAATATATATACACGTAACTGAACGAATTTATTTATTATATCTTAATTTATATATTATATATATTTAATATATTCAAAATGTTTAGTATTAATATAATTAGTATTTTAATAAAAATCCTAACTTGTTATATATGGATATTTATATAAATTTTATTACTATGATTAAAACATACTTATAACTTTAATAATATCTATAAAACTTTTGTTTTCATACATGTAATTATTTTAATAATAATGATATAGATAATATTGGTACTAATATTAGTGTTAGTTTTAATGAAAAACAAAATAATAAATTTAGTAAGAATTATCATAATGATACTAATGATAATCATGTTAATAATAATAATAATAATAATAATAATAATAATAATAATAATAATAATAATAATAATAATAATAATAATAATAATAATAATAATAATAATAATAATAATAATAATAATAATAATATGGATTTTTAAGATGACTACCTTCAAGGAATTGGCCCAAAAAAAAAAATTATTGCCACAACAAGGACTCGAACCCCCGACCTCTCGCATACCCGAACCCTCTCCTAACCAGCTGGGCTGTTGCCCGTTTTCTGATTTAAACCGTTCCAATTTATTTATAAACCGTATCTGTTTTATTTCCTATTTCTTCTTCTTCCCCAATGGTTAACCTTCGATTAATACCCAATCTCAAGTTTACAGTTTGAGATGAAAATAAAAAAATACACGACTTGTATTTGAGATTAACAGACACGAAGATGAATTGAAATGAGTAAACCCAGACCCTTTTTCTGTTCGAAAAAAAAATAAAGAACTCCAAATCAAAACTCAATTTTTAGTACGTTTCAGACCAAAGTTACTACATGAAAATGGTTTCAAATCACGCCTATAATCTTTATCAACCATCAATTGAACCAGAAATGCTAAAACCAATTCGAATTTTACATTAAACAAATTCTTTAACTTTTAAATTTTAAAGTTCGACCTTGAAATTCATACTCGATATAAGGAATTGGAGTTTGTAATTTTACAGATAGTTTAAACAAATTATTCCTAACAGAACCCCATTTTTACATTTTGGAATTTCACTCAAATTCGAAATTTTGTCAAATTAAAACTCAACAGAGAACAAGGCGTTCTTATTCTGTTTTTTTTTTCTTTTTCTTTTTCTGTTTCCAATCACGTTGTAAGCTGATGTTTATATAGAATTTAAGTGATATCTTTACAGCTAAATCGAATCAATTATCACTTGTTTGCTAGTTAATTTGCTCGACACTTATCTGTTAATTTGCTTGACTCCTACCCATCTGTACTAATCGATTGGAAGGTTTTTAACAATTTAGGATTCGGGCAAAAATCAAATACAGTTAGTGGATTGCGATGTGGAACTAAATTAAATCCTTTTATACATATACGATTAATTAAAAAAAAATACTGGTTTATGTAAAATATCAGTATGTATATTCACATATATATTCAGTTTTTATATAATCTATATATGCAGAAATATACTTATCATTATTTATATATGGTATGTATATCATAATTGTACATATTATATATATTGTAATCAATCTTATGATTAGTAATTATAAATATCATATTAATTCTCTTACTATAATAATAATAATAATAATAAAAATAATAATAATAATAATAATAATAATAATAATAATAATAATAATAATAATAATAATAATAATAATAATAATAATAATAATAATAATAATAATAATAATAATAATATTAAGAGTAATAAGAGTAATAGTATTAACAAGTCTTATCAAAAAAAATTTTTTATTCGATAAAAATAGCATTATTAATGGTAATTATAGTCATAATATTAATAATAATTATTTTTATAATATTTATATCATTAATAAATAATAATACTGATATTAACTATATAAAACTGATAATAATAATGATATTAATAATGATAGTAATAATATTATATTATCTTACATGTATTAACCCTCATATCTATATATTATATACTTAAAATAATAATTTAACAAGTAATGTTATTAATATGGAAATAATAATAATATTGGTATAACAATTTATATTTTAAATAATTTGATGTGATATTTAATAGGTATGTAATATATATATTTTACATAATATCTTTTATCAATTATCGAATATTTATAAATTATATATATATATATATATATAAATATTTATTTGTAACTAATTGTTCGTGAATCGTCAGGCATGGTTAAAGGGTAACTGAATCATCCGAATATAGATTTCCAAACTTTCTAGACTCAACATTACAAATTTTGCTTATCGTGTCGGAATCATATAGAGATTAGAGTTTAAATTTGATCGGAAATTTCCGGGTCGTTACAGTACCCACCCGTTAAAAAGATTTCGTCCTCGAAATTTGGTAGAAGTCGTCATGGATAACAGTAGGAATGTTTTCATGACGAATATGAGGTGATAATGGAGTTTTATCATCATTGAGTAATATTGATAAAACGATTCGATCATGTGAAGCGTACGAGTAAAGCTATCACAAAAGAGTGAAATGAGTAATATAAAATCGTTTTGACCAATGTCGTAGTCATGATTGATTTCCGAATTTTAAGGGAGTCATGGAAAATCTTACGTAATAAGATTTGGTTTGATTTAATGCGGCAAATCTGTTTTGATTTCTTTGTCAGATATTTCACTATAAATCTACTCCTTCGTTTCCTTATTTTTCACAACTCACATCTTATACTCTTTCTCTTTAATTCCTACTTTAAGACCCTCGTCAATATGCTCCATCCCATTCTGATCCTTGATATACTTTTAATTTTTACATCTGTCATTCTTCTTTTTCATCTACCACCAGAAGAATCTATTTACTTCTACTATACTCTTATGTTTATAGTGTTTCTAGTTCTCCCGTGTCTCTACGTTGCAATACGTATTGATATACACGGTTTGTAACTTCTGGGTGGTTGTTGGGTTTTATATCTTTTCTTATACTTTGATGTTATTGCTTTTGTTTTCTATAATCATTCTCATCCACAGTTAATGTTCTTTCCTAATTGCTGCGATCTTTACTACAATTTTTATTTCGGGGCTTCATTCTTTTTCTTTTCCTCCTCTTCAACTAAGCATCTTTTGTAATGGTTCGGAATTCGTAGATATGAGATTTGAAATGAACATAACTAATGTTCTTTAGAAAGAAATGGTATTGGTACGATTTTGATTCGTTAAATTACCAAAATACCCTGGAAAAATAGAACTATCAAGATGATATGTTCCTAATACGTTTGGAGATTGAATAGAATGTAAGAGCCGTGTAACATGGCACATGATGATGGTACTGTGAATCATCACATTCCATTAGAAACTTAACATGGCTTACTATAATATAATGAAGTTGATCAAGTTTCATTATATTATACTAATTCATGCATTAGTTCCCAACACTGCTTCGGAACATTCCTATTTTAAACTCGAAGGTTTTAGAACTTAGAAACTAATGCAGTTTCTTTTATATTGTAACGCAGATGTTGTAGTGACCCGAACTTTTCCATGTTTATATATATTAATTGAGATTGATATTTACATGATTAAATGTTTCCAACATGTTAAGCAATCAAACTTGTTAAGACTTGATTAATTGAAATAGGTTTCATATAGACAATTGACCACCCAAGTTGACCGGTGATTCACGAACGTTAAAACTTGTAAAAACTATATGATGACATATATATGGTTATATATATAGTTAACATGATATTATGATAAGTAAACATATCATTAAGTATATTAACAATGAACTACATATGTAAAAACAAGACTACTAACTTAATGATTTTGAAACGAGACATATATGTAACGATTATCGTTGTAACGACATTTAATGTATATATATCATATTAAGAGATATTCGTACATCATAATATCATGATAATATAATAATTTAAAATCTTTTTTTGATATTATAAACATTGGGTTAACAACATTTAACAAGATCGTTAACCTAAAGGTTTCAAAACAACATTTACATGTAACGACTAACGATGACTTAACGACTCAGTTAAAATGTATATACATGTAGTGTTTTAATATGTATTCATACACTTTTGAAAGACTTCAAGACACTTATCAAAATACTTCTACTTAACAAAAATGCTTACAATTACATCCTCGTTCAGTTTCATCAACAATTCTACTCGTATGCACCCGTATTCGTACTCGTACAATACACAGCTTTTAGATGTATGTACTATTGGTATATACACTCCAATGATCAGCTCTTAGCAGCCCATGTGAGTCACCTAACACATGTGGGAACCATCATTTGGCAACTAGCATGAAATATCTCATAAAATTACAAAAATATGAGTAATCATTCATGACTTATTTACATGAAAACAAAATAACATATCCTTTATATCTAATCCATACACCAACGACCAAAAACACCTACAAACACTTTCATTCTTCAATTTTCTTCATCTAATTGATCTCTCTCAAGTTCTATCTTCAAGTTCTAAGTGTTCTTCATAAATTCCAAAAGTTCTAGTTTCATAAAATCAAGAATACTTTCAAGTTTGCTAGCTCACTTCCAATCTTGTAAGGTGATCATCCAACCTCAAGAAATCTTTGTTTCTTACAGTAGGTTATCATTCTAATACAAGGTAATAATCATATTCAAACTTTGGTTCAATTTCTATAACTATAACAATCTTATTTCAAGTGATGATCTTACTTGAACTTGTTTTCGTGTCATGATTCTGCTTCAAGAACTTCGAGCCATCCAAGGATCCATTGAAGCTTGATCCATTTTTCTCTTTTCCAGTAGGTTTATCCAAGGAACTTAAGGTAGTAATGATGTTCATAACATCATTCGATTCATACATATAAAGCTATCTTATTCGAAGGTTTAAACTTGTAATCACTAGAACATAGTTTAGTTAATTCTAAACTTGTTCGCAAACAAAAGTTAATCCTTCTAACTTGACTTTTAAAATCAACTAAACACATATTCTATATCTATATGATATGCTAACTTAATGATTTAAAACCTGGAAACACGAAAAACACCGTAAAACCGGATTTACGCCGTCGTAGTAACACCGCGGGCTATTTTGGGTTAGTTAATTAAAAACTATGATAAACTTTGATTTAAAAGTTGTTATTCTGAGAAAATGATTTTTATTATGAACATGAAACTATATCCAAAAATTATGGTTAAACTCAAAGTGGAAGTATGTTTTCTAAAATGGTCATCTAGACGTCGTTCTTTCGACTGAAATGACTACCTTTACAAAAACAACTTGTAACTTATTTTTCCGACTATAAACCTATACTTTTCTGTTTAGATTCATAAAATAGAGTTCAATATGAAACCATAGCAATTTGATTCACTCAAAACGGATTTAAAATGAAGAAGTTATGGGTAAAACAAGATTGGATAATTTTTCTCATTTTAGTTACGTGAAAATTGGTAACAAATCTATTCCAACCATAACTTAATCAACTTGTATTGTATATTATGTAATCTTGAGATACCATAGACACGTATACAATGTTTCGACCTATCATGTCGACACATCTATATATATTTCGGAACAACCATAGACACTCTATATGTGAATGTTGGAGTTAGCTATACAGGGTTGAGGTTGATTCCAAAATGTATATAGTTTGAGTTGTGATCAATACTGAGATACGTATACACTGGGTCGTGGATTGATTCAAGATAATATTTATCGATTTATTTCTGTACATCTAACTGTGGACAACTAGTTGTAGGTTACTAACGAGGACAGCTGACTTAATAAACTTAAAACATCAAAATATATTAAAAGTGTTGTAAATATATTTTGAACATACTTTGATATATATGTATATATTGTTATAGGTTCGTGAATCAACCAGTGGCCAAGTCTTACTTCCCGACGAAGTAAAAATCTGTGAAAGTGAGTTATAGTCCCACTTTTAAAATCTAATATTTTTGGGATGAGAATACATGCAGGTTTTATAAATGATTTACAAAATAGACACAAGTACGTGAAACTAAATTCTATGGTTGAATTATCGAAATCCAATATGCCCCTTTTTATTAAGTCTGGTAATCTAAGAATTAGGGAACAGACACCCTAATTGACGCGAATCCTAAAGATAGATCTATTGGGCCTAACAAACCCCATCCAAAGTACCGGATGCTTTAGTACTTCAAAATTTATATCATATCCGAAGGGTGTCCCGGAATGATGGGGATATTCTTATATATGCATCTTGTTAATGTCGGTTACCAGGTGTTCACCATATGAATGATTTTTATCTCTATGTATGGGATGTGTATTGAAATATGAAATCTTGTGGTCTATTATTATGATTTGATATATATAGGTTAAACCTATAACTCACCAACATTTTTGTTGACGTTTTAAGCATGTTTATTCTCAGGTAATTATTAAGAGCTTCCGCTGTCGCATACTTAAATAAGGACGAGATTTGGAGTCCATGCTTGTATGATATTGTGTAAAAACTGCATTCAAGAAACTTATTTTGTTGTAACATATTTGTATTGTAAACCATTATGTAATGGTCGTGTGTAAACAAGATATTTTAGATTATCATTATTTGATAATCTACGTAAAGCTTTTTAAACCTTTATTGATGAAATAAAGGTTATGGTTTATTTTAAAATGAATGCAGTCTTTGAAAAATGTCTCTTATAGAGGTCAAAACCTCGCAACGAAATCAATTAATATGGAACGTTTTTAATCAATAAGAACGGGACATTTCAGTTGGTATCAGAGCGTTGGTCTTAGAGAACCAGAATTTTGCATTAGTGTGTCTTATCGAGTTTGTTAGGATGCATTAGTGAGTCTGGACTTCGACCGTGTTTACTTGAAAAATGATTGCTTAACAAATTTTGTTGGAAACTATATATTTTTTAACATGTGAATATTATGTGATATATTAATCTCTTAACGCGTTTGATATTATGTGATAGATGTCTACCTCTAGAACAAGTCCCATTGACTCACCTAATAATAATGAAGAGTCAAATGTAAATTGGAATGATTCGTGGACTGATTCACAAGTTCCCGAAGAGGAACCGGAAGAAGAGTCGAAACCGGAAGAAGAATCGGAACCGGATGAAGAAATAGAACCGGTGGGGGAAATAATAAAACGGTTAAGTAAAAGAAAATTCTCAACCAACCGACCAAGGTTAATTATGGTCAATGGTGTTTCCGCCAAGGAAGCAAAATATTGGGAGGATTACCAATTCTCCGATGAATCGGATTCCGACGAGAATTCCGATGATGTTATAGAAATTACCCCAACTGAATTTAAAAAGGCAAAAGAAAATAATAAGGGAAAGGGCATAAAAATAGAGAAATCTAATTCCAAGCCCGATGAACTTTATATGTATCGTCAACCCCCGAAGTCCTTAAGTTGTAACAATGACCCGGGAACCTCTAAACCACCAGGTTTTTCTAAACTAATGTGGAAAATGATGGCTCGTATTAGGGGAACATCATATATCCCTAGAAACTTGGCAAAACGAACCAAAACCGAAGAAGAAGAAGAAACAAGCGAGTCGGAATAAGATAGTTGTATTCGTGTGGTGTAATATATGTAATATAGTGTGCTTATGCTTTATGATATATGTAAAAATTGCTTGTATTAATAAGTATTTTTTTTTTGAATCTAACTCTTGTCTATTTTACAGTATAAAAACACAAAATGGATAGACAACCCAATATTTTAAGAGACCTACCCGGAGACATGATTGATGAAATCTTGTCTAGAGTCGGTCAGAATTCTTCGGCACAACTATTTAAGGCGAGATCAGTTTGTAAGACATTCGAAGAACGTTCCAAGAATGCCTTGGTTTATAAAAGGATTTCGTTTGAAAGATGGGGGATATCACATTGGGAAACCCATAAGTTACGATGTGTTTACTTTGACGCATATATTGCGGGGAACCCAAATGCTATTTTACGCAATGGGTTAAGAAATTATTTTGACTCAATTTATCCGAATATTGGACTTCGTGATTTAGAAAAAGCGGCTAACATGCAACATAAAGAAGCATGTTATGCTTACGAATTAGTAATGTTCGCTTCTCACCAAAGTGAGAACAAGAACATCGGGCTACAACTATTAAACAAAACGTTCCCACAAGTGACGGAGTCGGTAATTGGGGTAAGAAATGAGGTTTTTAGATTGTTACGGGACTGTTGGACATTACGTAATCCTCGTCCCTTTGACGACGTTACAACACGCTGTCTTATCAACGGCCATAACGGTTATGTTCCACAAGACCAAGGATGGGAAGTAATCCTAGTAAAACCAGAATGCATGACTTGTTTCTGGACGTATGAATTACGTGTCTTTATTGCCTTTGCTGAACGACTTGTGTACTAGCTAGAATTATCTTCACAACCATCTTGTACAAAATTTATTGTGTGCTATATTTCATGCTATATGTAAAATAAGCGGTATTATAAGTTTGTAAAATATTGTGTAAAAGTTTGAACGCGAAATATTATTATAATCAGTTTTTCATATAGAATTGTAGTAGTTGAATTGTATATTAGCTACTAAGTATGAACTTAACGGGTAGGTACTACCTGAATTTAAACTTATAAAACGCTAATATGAAGAAAAAGCTTTTATAAATGAGTTCATATTATGCTACGAAATACTATTAACTACTCTTAATATTTTGTATGATTAACTTGTTCCATTTAACTATTTTGAAGGAAATGGCACCGACTACTCGACACACCGTGAATATGAATGAAGAGGAATTCCGTACTTTTCTAGCTTCAAACATAGCCGCAGTACAGGCTGCGCTACATACCAACAATAACCTTGGATCTAGCAGTACAGGAAATCGTGTAGGATGCACCTACAAAGAATTCACTGCCTGCAAACCTTTGGAATTTGATGGAACCGAAGGACCAATCGGATTGAAACGGTGGACCGAGAAGGTCGAATCGGTGTTTGCCATAAGGAAGTGTACTGAAGAGGACAAACTAAAGTACGCTACGCATACCTTCACAGGTTCTGCGTTAACATGGTGGAATACCTATCTAGAGCAAGTGGGACAAGACGATGCGTACGCACTACCGTGGTCAGCATTCAAGCACTTGATGAACGAGAAGTACCGTCCCAGAACCGAGGTCAATAAGCTCAAGACAGAACTTAGAGGGTTACGAACCCAAGGATTTGATATTACCACGTACAAAAGACGATTCACAGAATTGTGCCTATTGTGTCCGGGAGCATTCGAAGATGAGGAAGAGAAGATCGACGCGTTTGTGAAAGGATTACCGGAAAGAATCCAAGAAGATATAAGTTCACACGAGCCCACCTCCATACAACAGGCATGTAGAATGGCTCACAAACTAGTGAACCAGATTGAAGAAAGAATTAAAGAACAGACTGCTGAAGAGGCCAATGTGAAGCAAGTCAAAAGAAAGTGGGAGGAAAACGGTGATAAGAATCACCAATACAACAACAATAGCAATTACAACAATAATCGCAACAATTATCCCAACAATCGCAACATCAATCGCAACTACAACAAACGGCCCAACAACAACAACAACAACAACAGCAACTACAACAATCATCCCAACAACAATAATAACCGCAACAACAACAACAATCAAAAGCAGCTATGCCAAAGGTGTGAAAAGTATCACTCGGGGTTCTGCACCAAATTTTGCAACAAGTGTAAAAGAAATGGTCATAGCGCGGCGAAGTGTGAGGTCTACGGACCAGGGGTTAATAGAACGAAAGGAATAAATGGTGTCGGAACGAGTATTGGCGGAGCAAGTAGTGTTGGAGCAAGTTATGCCAATGTAGTTTGTTATAAATGTGGAAAACCGGGCCACATTATTAGAAATTGCCCGAACCAGGAGAACACAAATGGACAAGGCCGCGGAAGAGTTTTCAATATTAATGCGGCAGAGGCACAAGAAGACCCGGAGCTTGTTACGGGTACGTTTCTTATTGACAATAAATCTGCTTACGTTTTATTTGATTCGGGTGCGGATAGAAGCTATATGAGTAGAGATTTTTGTGCTAAATTAAGTTGTCCATTGACGCCTTTGGATAGTAAATTTTTACTCGAATTAGCAAATGGTAAATTAATTTCAGCAGATAATATATGTCGGAATCGAGAAATTAAACTGGTTAGCGAAACATTTAAGATTGATTTGATACCAGTAGAGTTAGGGAGTTTTGATGTGATAATCGGTATGGACTGGTTGAAAGAAGTGAAAGCAGAGATCGTTTGTTACAAAAATGCAATTCGCATTATACGAGAAAAAGGAAAACCCTTAATGGTGTACGGAGAAAAGGGCAACACGAAGCTACATCTTATTAGTAATTTGAAGGCACAAAAACTAATAAGAAAAGGTTGCTATGCTGTTCTAGCACACGTCGAGAAAGTACAAACTGAAGAAAAGAGCATCAATGATGTTCCCATTGCAAAAGAATTTCCCGATGTATTTCCGAAAGAATTACCGGGATTACCCCCACATCGATCCGTTGAATTTCAAATAGATCTTGTACCAGGAGCTGCACCAATAGCTCGTGCTCCTTACAGACTCGTACCCAGCGAGATGAAAGAACTGCAAAGCCAATTACAAGAACTTTTAGAGCGTGGTTTCATTCGACCAAGCACATCACCGTGGGGAGCTCCTGTTTTGTTTGTCAAGAAGAAAGATGGTACATTCAGGTTGTGTATCGACTACCGAGAGTTGAACAAACTTACCATCAAGAACCGCTACCCACTACCGAGAATCGATGACTTATTTGATCAACTACAAGGCTCGTATGTTTATTCAAAGATTGACTTACGTTCCGGGTATCATCAAATGCGGGTGAAAGAAGATGATATTCCAAAGACTGCTTTCAGAACACGTTACGGTCATTACGAGTTTATGGTCATGCCATTCGGTTTAACTAATGCACCAGCTGTGTTCATGGACCTTATGAACCGAGTGTGTGGACCATACCTTGACAAGTTTGTCATTGTTTTCATTGATGACATACTTATTTACTCAAAGAATGACCAAGAACACGGTGAACATTTGAGAAAGGTGTTAGAAGTATTGAGGAAGGAAGAATTGTACGCTAAGTTTTCAAAGTGTGCATTTTGGTTGGAAGAAGTTCAATTCCTCGGTCACATAGTGAACAAAGAAGGTATTAAGGTGGATCCGGCAAAGATAGAAACTGTTGAAAAGTGGGAAACCCCGAAAACTCCGAAACACATACGCCAGTTTTTAGGACTAGCTGGTTACTACAGAAGGTTCATCCAAGACTTTTCCAGAATAGCAAAACCCTTGACTGCATTAACGCATAAAGGGAATAAATTTGAATGGAATGATGAACAAGAGAAAGCGTTTCAGTTATTGAAGAAAAAGCTAACTACGGCACCTATATTGTCATTGCCTGAAGGGAATGATGATTTTGTGATTTATTGTGATGCATCAAAGCAAGGTCTCGGTTGTGTATTAATGCAACGAACGAAGGTGATTGCTTATGCGTCTAGACAATTGAAGATTCACGAACAAAATTATACGACGCATGATTTGGAATTAGGCGCGGTTGTTTTTGCATTAAAGACTTGGAGGCACTACTTATATGGGGTCAAAAGTATTATATATACCG
The DNA here is from genome assembly GCF_046630445.1 of Rutidosis leptorrhynchoides. NCBI lineage: Eukaryota > Viridiplantae > Streptophyta > Magnoliopsida > Asterales > Asteraceae > Rutidosis > Rutidosis leptorrhynchoides. The sequence goes on along the minus strand of NC_092343.1, from coordinate 370,886,274 downwards.
ACCACAAAAGTCTTCAACACATATTTAATCAGAAACAACTGAATATGAGGCAGCGTAGGTGGATTGAATTGTTGAATGATTACGACTTTGAGATTCGTTACCACCCGGGAAAGGCAAATGTGGTAGCCGATGCCTTGAGCAGGAAGGACAGAGAACCCATTCGAGTAAAATCTATGAATATAATGATTCATAATAACCTTACTACTCAAATAAAGGAGGCACAACAAGGAGTTTTAAAAGAGGGAAATTTAAAGGATGAAATACCCAAAGGATTGGAGAAGCATCTTAATATTCGGGAAGACGGAACCCGGTATAGGGCTGAAAGGATTTGGGTACCAAAATTTGGAGATATGAGAGAAATGGTACTTAGAGAAGCTCATAAAACCAGATACTCAATACATCCTGGAACGGGGAAGATGTACAAGGATCTCAAGAAACATTTTTGGTGGCCAGGTATGAAAGCCGATGTTGCTAAATACGTAGGAGAATGTTTGACGTGTTCTAAGGTCAAAGCTGAGTATCAGAAACCATCAGGTCTACTTCAACAACCCGAAATCCCGGAATGGAAATGGGAAAACATTACCATGGATTTCATCACTAAATTGCCAAGGACTGCAAGTGGTTTTGATACTATTTGGGTAATAGTTGATCGTCTCACCAAATCAGCACACTTCCTGCCAATAAGAGAAGATGACAAGATGGAGAAGTTAGCACGACTGTATTTGAAGGAAGTCGTCTCCAGACATGGAATACCAATCTCTATTATCTCTGATAGGGATGGCAGATTTATTTCAAGATTCTGGCAGACATTACAGCAAGCATTAGGAACTCGTCTAGACATGAGTACTGCCTATCATCCACAAACTGATGGGCAGAGCGAAAGGACGATACAAACGCTTGAAGACATGCTACGAGCATGTGTTATTGATTTCGGAAACAGTTGGGATCGACATCTACCGTTAGCAGAATTTTCCTACAACAACAGCTACCATTCAAGCATTGAGATGGCGCCGTTTGAAGCACTTTATGGTAGAAAGTGCAGGTCTCTGATTTGTTGGAGTGAAGTGGGGGATAGACAGATTACGGGTCCGGAGATTATACAAGAAACTACCGAGAAGATCATCCAAATTCAACAACGGTTGAAAACCGCCCAAAGTCGACAAAAGAGCTACGCTGACATTAAAAGAAAAGATATAGAATATGAAATTGGAGAGATGGTCATGCTTAAAGTTGCACCTTGGAAAGGCGTTGTTCGATTTGGTAAACGAGGGAAATTAAATCCAAGGTATATTGGACCATTCAAGATTATTGATCGTGTCGGACCAGTAGCTTACCGACTTGAGTTACCTCAACAACTCGCAGCTGTACATAACACTTTCCACGTCTCGAATTTGAAGAAATGTTTTGCTAAAGAAGATCTCACTATTCCGTTAGATGAAATCCAAATCAACGAAAAACTTCAATTCATCGAAGAACCCGTCAAAATAATGGATCGTGAGGTTAAAAGACTTAAGCAAAACAAGATACCAATTGTTAAGGTTCGATGGAATGCTCGTAGAGGACCCGAGTTCACCTGGGAGCGTGAAGATCAGATGAAGAAGAAATACCCGCATCTATTTCCAGAAGATTCGTCAACACCTTCAACAGCTTAAAATTTCGGGACGAAATTTATTTAACGGGTAGGTACTGTAGTGACCCGAACTTTTCCATGTTTATATATATTAATTGAGATTGATATTTACATGATTAAATGTTTCCAACATGTTAAGCAATCAAACTTGTTAAGACTTGATTAATTGAAATAGGTTTCATATAGACAATTGACCACCCAAGTTGACCGGTGATTCACGAACGTTAAAACTTGTAAAAACTATATGATGACATATATATGGTTATATATATAGTTAACATGATATTATGATAAGTAAACATATCATTAAGTATATTAACAATGAACTACATATGTAAACACAAGACTACTAACTTAATGATTTTGAAACGAGACATATATGTAACGATTATCGTTGTAACGACATTTAATGTATATATATCATATTAAGAGATATTCGTACATCATAATATCATGATAATATAATAATTTAAAATCTTTTTTTGATATTATAAACATTGGGTTAACAACATTTAACAAGATCGTTAACCTAAAGGTTTCAAAACAACATTTACATGTAACGACTAACGATGACTTAACGACTCAGTTAAAATGTATATACATGTAGTGTTTTAATATGTATTCATACACTTTTGAAAGACTTCAAGACACTTATCAAAATACTTCTACTTAACAAAAATGCTTACAATTACATCCTCGTTCAGTTTCATCAACAATTCTACTCGTATGCACCCGTATTCGTACTCGTACAATACACAGCTTTTAGATGTATGTACTATTGGTATATACACTCCAATGATCAGCTCTTAGCAGCCCATGTGAGTCACCTAACACATGTGGGAACCATCATTTGGCAACTAGCATGAAATATCTCATAAAATTACAAAAATATGAGTAATCATTCATGACTTATTTACATGAAAACAAAATAACATATCCTTTATATATAATCCATACACCAACGACCAAAAACACCTACAAAAACTTTCATTCTTCAATTTTCTTCATCTAATTGATCTCTCTCAAGTTCTATCTTCAAGTTCTAAGTGTTCTTCATAAATTCCAAAAGTTCTAGTTTCATAAAATCAAGAATACTTTCAAGTTTGCTAGCTCACTTCCAATCTTGTAAGGTGATCATCCAACCTCAAGAAATCTTTGTTTCTTATAGTAGGTTATCATTCTAATACAAGGTAATAATCATATTCAAACTTTGGTTCAATTTCTATAACTATAACAATCTTATTTCAAGTGATGATCTTACTTGAACTTGTTTTCGTGTCATGATTCTGCTTCAAGAACTTCGAGCCATCCAAGGATCCATTGAAGCTAGATCCATTTTTCTCTTTTCCAGTAGGTTTATCCAAGGAACTTAAGGTAGTAATGATGTTCATAACATCATTCGATTCATACATATAAAGCTATCTTATTCGAAGGTTTAAACTTGTAATCACTAGAACATAGTTTAGTTAATTCTAAACTTGTTCGCAAACAAAAGTTAATCCTTCTAACTTGACTTTTAAAATCAACTAAACACATATTCTATATCTATATGATATGCTAACTTAATGATTTAAAACCTGGAAACACGAAAAACACCGTAAAACCGGATTTACGCCGTCGTAGTAACACCGCGGGCTGTTTTGGGTTAGTTAATTAAAAACTATGATAAACTTTGATTTAAAAGTTGTTATTCTGAAAAAATGATTTTTATTATGAACATGAAACTATATCCAAAAATTATGGTTAAACTCAAAGTGGAAGTATGTTTTCTAAAATGGTCATCTAGACGTCGTTCTTTCGACTGAAATGACTACCTTTACAAAAACAACTTGTAACTTATTTTTCCGACTATAAACCTATACTTTTCTGTTTAGATTCATAAAATAGAGTTCAATATGAAACCATAGCAATTTGATTCACTCAAAACGGATTTAAAATGAAGAAGTTATGGGTAAAACAAGATTGGATAATTTTTCTCATTTTAGTTACGTGAAAATTGGTAACAAATCTATTCCAACCATAACTTAATCAACTTGTATTGTATATTATGTAATCTTGAGATACCATAGACACGTATACAATGTTTCGACCTATCATGTCGACACATCTATATATATTTCGGAACAACCATAGACACTCTATATGTGAATGTTGGAGTTAGCTATACAGGGTTGAGGTTGATTCCAAAATGTATATAGTTTGAGTTGTGATCAATACTGAGATACGTATACACTGGGTCGTGGATTGATTCAAGATAATATTTATCGATTTATTTCTGTACATCTAACTGTGGACAACTAGTTGTAGGTTACTAACGAGGACAGCTGACTTAATAAACTTAAAACATCAAAATATATTAAAAGTGTTGTAAATATATTTTGAACATACTTTGATATATATGTATATATTGTTATAGGTTCGTGAATCAACCAGTGGCCAAGTCTTACTTCCCGACGAAGTAAAAATCTGTGAAAGTGAGTTATAGTCCCACTTTTAAAATCTAATATTTTTGGGATGAGATTACATGCAGGTTTTATAAATGATTTACAAAATAGACACAAGTACGTGAAACTACATTCTATGGTTGAATTATCGAAATCGAATATGCCCCTTTTTATTAAGTCTGGTAATCTAAGAATTAGGGAACAGACACCCTAATTGACGCGAATCCTAAAGATAGATCTATTGGGCCTAACAAACCCCATCCAAAGTACCGGATGCTTTAGTACTTCAAAATTTATATCATATCCGAAGGGTGTCCCGGAATGATGGGGATATTCTTATATATGCATCTTGTTAATGTCGGTTACCAGGTGTTCACTATATGAATGATTTTTATCTCTATGTATGGGATGTGTATTGAAATATGAAATCTTGTGGTCTATTATTATGATTTGATATATATAGGTTAAACCTATAACTCACCAACATTTTTGTTGACGTTTTAAGCATGTTTATTCTCAGGTAATTATTAAGAGCTTCCGCTGTCGCATACTTAAATAAGGACGAGATTTGGAGTCCATGCTTGTATGATATTGTGTAAAAACTGCATTCAAGAAACTTATTTTGTTGTAACATATTTGTATTGTAAACCATTATGTAATGGTCGTGTGTAAACAAGATATTTTAGATTATCATTATTTGATAATCTACGTAAAGCTTTTTAAACCTTTATTGATGAAATAAAGGTTATGGTTTATTTTAAAATGAATGCAGTCTTTGAAAAACGTCTCTTATAGAGGTCAAAACCTTGCAACGAAATCAATTAATATGGAACGTTTTTAATCAATAAGAACGGGACATTTCAGATGTTACGAAGTGATAAATGATTTCAGGTGGGAATAATATCTCCAGAAATTTGAAGAATATGCATAACGGAAGATATGAAAATATCTTATAATCTCTAAGATAAAATGTTGATGAAGAATATCATCCGAAAAGGTTTAGAATAAGGAGTAGGGTTCTTACTAACGATTTTAGCAGGCACTGAATCATTTGAATCCTTTGAAGTCGAGTTTAGTCTTCATGATTTTTTTACGGTTTCCTTCATACTTTGCTCAATCCGTTTTCCAATTTCAACCCTTCTCTTTTTCTGAGCTTTTCCAACATACTTTACTTCATCGTAAACTTTTGACTGTTAAGGTCGTTTATGGGTTTTGCTGCTTTATCAGCATTTCAAGAACTACTTCATAGTCCAGGGTGTTTTTCAGAAACTTCACATTCGAAATATGTAATTCTTAGGGATAAACGTTTTCGGTATAACTGGGAGAATTTCTACGAAATTTTCAAAATACTGATTGCGGATTTCGCCAAAGAGATAACGAGTTGCTGGTACGTCTGCTGATGATGTTGTGAGATAAAAAAGGTTCTCCGGTAACGACGGCGAAAGGACAAAGTATATATATCGAGGTTATGATAAGAGTAATCTTACTGAGAAGCCGAAGTGGAGCTGTGACAAAATTAGCTAATTGAAAAGGAATCGTAAGATCGGTTTTGCTAATAAAAGGTAAATGTTTCAACACATGCACGTGTTAAATTATGAATTTGGATTCGAGAGTTTTTCAGGTGCATAAATCTTTTCTTCCGTAGATGAAGTGCGGTTGGTTCAACTTCTCGGTTGAGGTGTTTTCAAGAATCATGAAAAGATTTGAATGCGGATTGTAATTGTCGAGGTACAAATGAGATTTAAGATGAAATCAAGTGGCAAGCTTGAAGAATTGTTTAGTTTCATATATTATAATCACTATTTTAATTCATTTTATTTGTCCAAAGTTAGCAGTCCAATAGTCCAATTGTCCAATGGTCCAATAAATTCATATATAAATTAAATATATAATATTCAAATTAAATAATACGTATCGTGACCCGTGTACCAGTCTCAGTGTCGATCACAACTCAAAGTATATATATATTTTGGAATCAACTCCGACCCTGTATAGCCAACTCCCACATTCACATATAGAGTGTCTACGGTTGTTCCGAAATATATATATAGATGGGTCAATATGATAAGTCGAAACCTTGCATACGTGTCCCGTTATTTAAATGCGTAAAATAAATAAATAAATATATATATATATATATATATATATATATATATATATATATATATATATATATATATATATATATATATATATATCATGACCCATTGTACAACGTGTTGTCTCAGAATTAATCCGACGTATTGTTGTACATGTGTCCCGACGGTATGTAAAGTGCAGAAATTAAATAACAATAAATAAAATTGCGAGAATGTAAATTGCGATAAATAAAATGTAATCAGTTAGCTGGGAACAGTTAGCTAGGAACAGTTAGCGTGGATTCTTAACCATATTTCAATTAATTAGTTCGTTTGTTTCTAACAAATTTTATTTGTCCATTGTTTTCTTCGTTATGCCACTTGTTGAATTTTGACAGATCAAAATCCAAATATGAAATTGAATGAAAATGATTATTCTTTGGTGAACGGATTCGTATATCTGTAGTTTTATGTAGGATAGTAAATGACAGTTGAATCAGATTCGAAGAATGTACAGTGTAACTTATTAATGTGAAATCTAAATATTTTTCGGGTATTACCTACCCGTTAAAATATTTTCATCATTAATAGTTTGCACGAAAGAAATTTTTAATTACAATCTTTATGAAAATATACTTACATATATATTTTCTTCAGATGTAATTATGGATTTAATGAGCTAATAAGATATTAAACTCATTTGATTTATCGTTAATACTGGATTACATGATCTCTAAAACATTAGAGATATCATAATCACCATGTCGAACGAAGATATATGAGGTAAAGCGAAGGTAATCGATGTAGAACGATATATAGAACGAAGATTATACTTGTAGTACAGATGATATTGAGGCGTGTGATGTTGAGATTTACGACGTGGTTGTGGTTGGGGGGAATAAGAGTATTGTCGGCGTTGATGATGATGATGCCGTTGATGTCAGTGATGCTGCTGATACTGAAGCTTGCGATGTTGATGTTGCTGGCGGTACTGGTTATGCTGCCGGTGCTGCTGCTGGTGTTTGTAACCTTCGCACCGTGTTCTCCAAAGCCGTTACACGAGCGCGAAGTTCGTTAACCTCTTCTATTATACCGGGATGATTGGCGGTTGGAACGAGCGAATGAACAAGATCCGAAATATGGGATAGTATATAATCGTGACGAGATACTCGAGAAATGAGAGAGAAAATGGTGTTTCGAATGGGTTCGCCGGTAAGTGCTTCAGGTTCATCACTAAGAGGGCAATTTGGTGGATGAAAGGGATCACCTTCTTCTTGTCTCCAGTAATTTAGTATATTACATACCCATCCCCAATCCATCCAGAATAGATGATGGGAGATTGGTTGATCCATTCCGGTGACGCTACCTTCGGAGTCCGAAATGAAATCCATGTCGGCATAACTGTCGGAATCGGAGGAATTCGAACTAGATGCGGATTCCATCTTGTGTAGTCGGGGATATGAATTTGTGATACGAAATAGATTATGGGAGTTAGATTTGATATTCTTCAATACATAATTTACATATGTATATATAATACCAAAATCCCGGAAAGTACGGAGAATCTTTGAAATGCGACAGGCAATGTCTACAGTAACAGATACGCTAAGATATGAATTTTGTCTATACACTATCGATGCACTAAATGCAGTAAGACGTATCTAGACTTAAGATGATAGGCATGGTTTCCGACAAGATATGATAAGCAAAACTTTTGACACGTACACCAGGTTCTAATCCAGACTTACTAATATAACCTAACAACACTAGGTCCAAGTCCAGACTCACTAGTGCATCTAAACAACTACCAGTTAGACACACTCATGCAAGACCTGGTTCGCTAAGACCAACGCTCTGATACCAACTTTAACAACCAGTCCTAATCCTCCCGGACGAAGTCTTCAACAGTTGGTCCCATTGCGATGATCGACTCCAAGTAAGGTCCTTAATAGGAGCTAATGCACAGCGGAAGACTTAATTCGTACCTGAGAATAACATGCTTTAAAACGTCAACATAAAGTTGGTGAGATATAGGTTTGATGCTAGCAGCGTAATAACTATGGAACACAAGATTTCATATGTAAACATTTTAATAAAAATATTCTAAGTTGTTGAGCACTTGGTAACCATACTTAACATTTAATCAACGTCGCATATTCCCTTTATTATGAAATCTCCCTACACTGTACCAAGTGTAGTAACGAAACGAAGTACTGTGCAACCGTTAAATACTGGTCGTCCAGTCCGGTTGGGGTTGTCAGGCCCGATAGATCTATCAACAGGATTCGCGTTTACAATACCCATGTAAATATTAGTTACCAAGTTGCAGGGAAGTATGCCAGTGGTACAACTCAACGTAGAATATATATTTTTAGTCACTTGTGTCCATAACGTAAATCATAAAATGCATGTATTCTCATCCCAAAATATTTAGAGTTTAAAAGGGACTATATACTCACCTAATGTATTTTGTAGTAAAAATACATATAACATCATTGATCAAGTATAGGGTTGGCCTTGGATTCACGAACCTATATCATTCATATATTTATTAATATATATACACGTAACTGAACGAATTTATTTATTATATCTTAATTTATATATTATATATATTTAATATATTCAAAATGTTTAGTATTAATATAATTAGTATTTTAATAAAAATCCTAACTTGTTATATATGGACATTTATATAAATTTTATTACTATGATTAAAACATACTTATAACTTTAATAATATCTATAAAACTTTTGTTTTCATACATGTAATTATTTTAATAATAATGATATAGATAATATTGGTACTAATATTATTGTTAGTTTTAATGAAAAACAAAATAATAAATTTAGTAAGAATTATCATAATGATACTAATGATAATCATGTTAATAATAATAATAATAATAATAATAATAATAATAATAATAATAATAATAATAATAATAATAATAATAATAATAATAATAATAATAATAATATGGATTTTTAAGATGACTACCTTCAAGGAATTGGCCCAAAAAAAAAAATTATTGCCACAACAAGGACTCGAACCCCCGACCTCTCGCATACCCGAACCCTCTCCTAACCAGCTGGGCTGTTGCCCGTTTTCTGATTTAAACCGTTCCAATTTATTTATAAACCGTATCTGTTTTATTTCCTATTTCTTCTTCTTCCCCAATGGTTAACCTTCGATTAATACCCAATCTCAAGTTTACAGTTTGAGATGAAAATAAAAAAATACACGACTTGTATTTGAGATTAACAGACACGAAGATGAATTGAAATGAGTAAACCCAGACCCTTTTTCTGTTCGAAAAAAAATAAAGAACTCCAAATCAAAACTCAATTTTTAGTACGTTTCAGACCAAAGTTACTACACGAAAATGGTTTCAAATCACGCCTATAATCTTCATCAACCATCAATTGAACCAGAAATGCTAAAACCAATTCGAATTTTACATTAAACAAATTCTTTAACTTTTAAATTTTAAAGTTCGACCTTGAAATTCATACTCGATATAAGGAATTGGAGTTTGTAATTTTACAGATAGTTTAAACAAATTATTCCTAACAGAACCCCATTTTTACATTTTGGAATTTCACTCAAATTCGAAATTTTGTCAAATTAAAACTCGAACAGAGAACAAGGCGTTCTTATTCTGTTTTTTTTCTTTTTCTTTTTCTGTTTCCAATCACGTTGCAAGCTGATGTTTATATAGAATTTAAGTGATATCTTTACAGCTAAATCGAATCAATTATCACTTGTTTGCTAGTTAATTTGCTCGACACATATCTGTTTGTTTAGTACGGAAATAAATAAAAATTATAAAAGGTGAATATGACTCCTACCCATCTGTACTAATCGATTGGAAGGTTTTTAACAATTTAGGATTCGGACAAAAATCAAATACAGTTAGTGGATTGCGATGTGGAACTAAATTAAATCCTTTTATACATATACGATTAATTAAAAAAAAATACTGGTTTATGTAAAATATCAGTATGTATATTCACATATATATTCAGTTTTTATATAATCTATATATGCAGAAATATACTTATCATTATTTATATATGGTATGTATATCATAATTGTACATATTATATATATTGTAATCAATCTTATGATTAGTAATTATAAATATCATATTAATTCTCTTACTATAATAATAATAATAATAATAATAATAATAATAATAATAATAATAATAATAATAATAATAATAATAATAATAATAATAATAATAATAATAATATTAAGAGTAATAAGAGTAATAGTATTAACAAGTCTTATCAAAAAAAATTTTTATTCGATAAAAATAGCATTATTAATGGTAATTATAGTCATAATATTAATAATAATTATTTTTATAATATTTATATCATTAATAAATAATAATACTGATATTAACTATATAAAACTGATAATAATAATGATATTAATAATGATAGTAATAATATTATATTATCTTACATGTATTAACCCTCATATCTATATATTATATACTTAAAATAATAATTTAACAAGTAATGTTATTAATATGGAAATAATAATAATATTGGTATAACAATTTATATTTTAAATAATTTGATGTGATATTTAATAGGTATGTAATATATATATTTTACATAATATCTTTTATCAATTATCGAATATTTATAAATTATATATATATATATATATATATATATATATATATATATATATATATATATATATTTATTTATTTATTTATTTGTAACTAATTGTTCGTGAATCGTCAGGCATGGTTAAAGGGTAACTGAATCATCCAAATATAGATTTCCAAACTTTCTAGACTCAACATTACAAATTTTGCTTATCGTGTCGGAATCATATAGAGATTAGAGTTTAAATTTGATCGGAAATTTCCGGGTCGTTACATATACCGAATGAATACGAGTAGAATTCTTGATGAAAACGAATGAGAATACGATTATAGATATCTTTGTTAAGTATAAGTATTTTGATATATGTATTTAAGTCTTTCAAATGTGTATTAATAAATCTTAATATAATACATATATATACATTTTAATTAATTCATTATTTCATCGTTAATCGTTATATATATATATATATATATATATATATATATATATATATATATATATATATATATATATATATATATATATATATATATATGTTTCGAAACTCTTAAGTTAGTAGTCTCGTTTTATGTATCTAACCCATTGTTAATATACTTAATGAGATACTTACTTATCATTATATCATGTTAATACATATATATATATACATATATATATATATATATATATATATATATATATATATATATATATATATATATATATATATATATATATATATATATATATATGTCCATATATATATTATCATGTCGTTTCTACAAGTTTTAACATTCGTGAATCGTCGGACAAACTGGGTGGTCAAACGTTTATCTAAAATCCGTTTCAAACATTCAAGTCTTAACAAGTTTGATTGTTTAACATGGTAGAAATATTTATTCATGTAACTATTCAAGTCATATAATATATAATCATGGATAAGTCCGGGTCATTACAAATATTACGTTTTGCTCTTTTTTTCTCCGAACGGCACGGAGTTATTATTCGAAAGCTAATAAAGAGCTGCAAGTACATATTTCGTTTTACTCTGCTCAAAATAAAAATATGATGTTGTCGCTCAAAACCCATGTTGAATCTGTTTTTCCTTTATGTTTTTCTTGTACATTTATAAAAATGTCGTGAGCTTTTACATATATGAGCAATGAAGCATCAACAAATAAAAATGATATTGAAAATGATTAGGATTTGGGATGTAATTATGTGACATCCTGATTTCAGCATAGTGCATGTTGCGCACTCTACCTGTTCGTCACACAATTTTGCAGACGGGCAAGGGTTATATATATTAAGGGATTTCAAGGGTAAAAACGTAAATTTAGGTAAACATCATTTTAACTGAGGTACTTGGGCAGATTTTTTCATTTCTCATATTCACTAAAAAAACACTTTAGAGAGAGAGCAAGAAGGTGATCTAGGGTTTAGAGAGAAGAGGTTCTTGGTGGAAGAAATTTGGACAAATTAAGAGAGTGCATGAAACTTGTAGGTGTTTCTCTACTACGTTAAAGGATGTTACATATGCTCATTTTCATCATAACCTTCTAATTCTTGAAATTGGCAAGAACCTTAATTTCTATTTGGTGATTAAATTGGGTTTTGTTGGTTATAGGGTTTGAATGTCTGGATAAACCTTTGAATCGTGTAGTCACTTTCACGATAAAGTATTTCGACTTATACATATTGTGATGACCCGGAAATTTCTGACCAAATTTAAACTTTAATCTTTATATTATTCCGACACGATAAGCAAAGTTTGTTAAGTTAAATGTCAAGAATTTTAAACTGTGTTCATACATTCATTATAACCTCGACCAAATTCCGACGATTCACGAACCGTTATATATAAATATATATGTATATATATATATATATATATATATATATATATATATATATATATATATATATATATATATATATATATATATATATATATTATAACTTAAGAATATTAATAAAGTATTAAACGTATAATACTTTACACGAACGTATTTGTTTCAATATGATTTTCGACGAAATTAAAAAAATATATATATTAAATGATTGAATTATCAGAAACATTAAATTATGATTACAAGTCTCTGTTGAGAGGTCCACTATGATTTGAGAAAATCTATTCCTCTTAACGATATTCAGAATAATTTGTAAAGCTATTTATAAATAAAAACAAAAAGTGTCATTTACGAAAGTTAGACAAAAGTTAGTGGAGAATTGGTTTCCATAATATTCTATTAATCTATTTTCAAACGTACAAAGACGTTTTCAATTTAAAAAAGAACTTTATTATTAAAACGTATATAACTTTTATAAATATCTAGAATCACTTTTGACAACTCATTACTTAACCAGTATAATAAATATAACGATATTTATATTTTATTTCATTAAATATATATAACGATTTAAATTAATATTATATATATTTATACGCGTATTATACATACATAGTTTTTATACTTTTACTATACTTTAACTTTACCTTTACTTTACTTTTACATTACTTTAACTTTAATAATTTACTTTAATAATTCATACTTTAATAATTCACTTTAATAATTCATACTTTAATAATTCACTTTAATAATTCACTTTAATAATTCATACTTTAATAATTCACTTTAATAATTCATACTTTAATAATTCACTTTAATAATTCAAAAATCTATTATAAATAGAATTCAGTAGGTTTCATTATTTCATAGAAACTTAAAAATATATTTCTCTAAACTCTCTCAATCGATATATATATATATATATATATATATATTTGCTCTGTATTATTTCAAATATATATATATATATATATATATATATATATATATATATATATATATATATATATATATATATATATATATATATATATATATATATATATATATATATATATATATATATATATATATATTTGCTCTGTATTATTTCAAGATATTATTAGTATACATAAAATATTACGACGGAGTGCTGTCCGAGTGATTTCAAAATAGTTTTTTTGAATGAGTCGAAGCTAAGGAAATTATGGGTTATAGCTATGGAGGCGATGAGTATGGTTCATGGGTATGCTCGTGAGGTCAATCTAGTGTTTATCATCTCCGTTGCGTCTACGTACTTTCCTGGAATATTGAATCTCAATATTGATACGTTCGTGAATCCGAGGCCAACCTTGCACTTGTTAAATGACGTTATATGTATTTTTACTACGAAATACAGTATTGTGAGTTTCATTTGCTCCCTTTTATATATATTTTTGGGACTGAGAATACATGCGTTGTTTTTATAAATGTTTTACGAAATAGGCACAAGTACTAAAACTAATTCGTTTAAACCAGAAATATACCCTTAGCTTGGTAACATTAAACTACTTGGGCCTGACAAACCCCATCCTGACTATGGGATGCTTTAGTATTTCGAGGTTATTTTAAACACACCTGATCTGGTGTACTTCAGAGGGTAAAACATGAATGTTAAGGCTTGTTACCGGGTGCCTACAACTTATAGAGTACTTCTATACACTTGCGAGTGTACATATATTTATAAACGGAAATCTTGTGGTATATTAATATATTGAAATGATTGTTATGATAAACCTATGAACTCACCAACCTTTTGGTTGACACTTTAAAGCATGTTTATTCTCGGGTATTATAGAAATCTTCCGCTGTGTATTAGCTCATTTTAAGGATATTACTTGGAGTCATTCATGGCATATTTTGAAAGACGTTGCATTCGAGTCATTGAGTTCATCAAGATTATTATTAAGCCAATTATAGTTGGATGTATTATGAAATGGTGTGCATGCCGTCAACATTCGTTGTAAAGAAAGTTTGTCTTTTAAAAACGAATGCAATGTTTGTAAAATGTATCATATAGAGGTCAAATACCTCGCGATGTAATCAACTATTGTGAATCATTTATAATGCATACGAACGGGTCCTTTCAGTTGGTATCAGAGCGGTGGCCTTAGCGAACCAGGTCTGCATTAGTGTGTCTAACTGATAGTCGTTAGGATGCATTAGTGAGTCTGGACTTCGACCGTGTCTGCATGTCAAAAGTTTTGCTCATCATTTTTTTCAGAAATTACCTGCTTATCATTCTTAGTCTAGACACATCTTATTACATTGATTTCATGAATAGTGTATAGACAAAATTCATATCCTAGCGTATCTGCTAATTCATATCTTAGCGTATCTGTTACTGTAAACTTTGCCTGACATATTTCGTAAATTCCTCAGTAATCTACGAAACCTTTTGCCCTATATAATTAGAATACCACCCGATAGCCGGAAAATCATTTCATATCGAAATATTCTTTATTCAATCGTACGAAATGGAATTCGTCATTAGTTCAAGTCCCTCGGATTCCGAAATGGAATCCCACTCAAGTTCCGAAAGCAGTGTGACCGGAATGGATCAACCAATTAGTCATCATCTATTCTGGATGAATTAGGGATGGGTTCGTAGTCTCCTTAATTATTGGAGACAAGAAGAAGGTGATCCCTTCCATCCACCACATTGCCCTCTTGGCGAAGAACCTGAAACACTTACCGGCGAACCTATCCAAAACACCATTTTCTCTCTTATTTCTAGAGTATCTCGTCACGATTACATACTACACCAAATTCTAGATTTTATTTATCAGCTCGTCCGAACCGACAATCACCCTGGTGTAATAGAAGAAGTCAACGAGCTTCGCGCTCGGGTAGTGGCTTTGGAGAATATGGTGCAAAGGTTACAAACACCAGCAGCAGCACCAGCAGCATAAACAGTACCACCATCAGCAACACCAACAGTACCATCATCACCACCAACAACAACATCCACATCCCACACCACAACATCACAATCTGTATCTCAAACATCAACGTCATACGCCCTGTAAATATCCAGGAATATCAACAACAACAAACGATGAAGTATTAATTCATAAACTTCATTGAAGAGATATCTCTGCGGCAGTTATGTAATCTCCAAAATCTTAGAGATTATTTAATTCTGACCGTAAATCGGATGAGTGAACGGAGATGGTAGAGTAGAAACTTTGATCGAAATGGTGTATACAAGCTAGAATTGTTTTACCAACAGCATCAACAGGACCGTAGCATCATCAACACAGTCAGTATCATCAGTATCGTCAGAATCAATAGCACCTGTAACATCACAAACTCTGTCAGTTCAAGAATCATTGTGGACATCATTACGAATCAACAACAAATATATTGTATCAACGAGTTATGAAGTATTAACTCATTTCCAATCGAAAGATTTATATGTATATTTTATATGTATAAATTTTTAAACCATAATAAATCTTCCCGTACTAAGCTATTATGTGTGAATCTTAACTACTCAGTTAATTCATATTACAAATATGCAATGATGTATGTCCTTCGTTCGCAACTTAACCATCGTTAATTACAATCTCTGTCTCAATTCAATAAAAATCCAATTCATAATAAATCAAGTGTATTATTCGAATATATGTTTGATTTTACACTTTCATCATCGATGTACTCGAAACTTTTCAAATAACATCATTCGTACCTTGCGAAGTTCACAAGAATTTCACGAAAACCAACAAATAACAAAGTAATGATTAATAATTTCAATATTATTGAAGAAATACTTATGCAATTTATAAAGTTTTAGGGATTACTCAATTCTAGTTCCAACCATAAAACAAA
This sequence comes from Rutidosis leptorrhynchoides, assembly GCF_046630445.1. Lineage (NCBI taxonomy): Eukaryota > Viridiplantae > Streptophyta > Magnoliopsida > Asterales > Asteraceae > Rutidosis > Rutidosis leptorrhynchoides. The sequence continues at coordinate 370,869,809 of NC_092343.1, read as the reverse complement.
TGAGTTTAATTTAATATTAACTCATTAAATCTATATTACATCTAAAGAAAATATACACATATATTTTCATAAAGACTGTAATAAACTTCTTTTGTAAAAAATATTAATTGTGAAATTTTTTTAACGGGTAGGTAATACCCGAGAGATATATAATGTGATGACCCGGAAATTTCCGATCAAATTTAAACTTTAATCTTTATATGTGTTCGACACGATAAGCAAAGTCTGTAATCTTGAGTCTCAAAATTTTTGAACTATTATGATGTATGCAATTACCCTCGACTATTCATGACGATTCACGAACAAGTAATTGTAAATAAATGTAGGTATATATCATAAAATAAAATAATAAGATACAATTTTATAATTTAGATTAAGTATGTAAAATAATATACAAAATAATAAGTAGATATTAAAATAAAGCTATATAAAGAAGTATTCATATAATATATGATATAATTATTATTGAATGTAATTGCAAGTTGAAATATTAATATATATCTAATTATAAGATAAAATATAGATAATATATTAAAATGGTTATGGATATCATTATATATATATATATATATATATATATATATATATATATATATATATATATATATATATATATATATATATATATATATATATATATAAAATTTGATACAATTAAATTGTTATACTATTAAGGTTATAAAAATAACCATTTCTATCTAAAAATTATTATCATTATTACTTTTGTCATTAATTTTATTCTTATTGTTATTTAGATATTATTATCATTAAGATTATTATTATTCTTATTCTTATTAGTATAGGTATTATTATTATAAAGACTTAATATTATTATCATAGATTATGACTATTACCATTATTACTATAATTATAAGAAAATAATACAGTTTATTATTATTATCGTTAATATTATTATTATTATTATTATTTTCATGAATATTATTATTGTTATTATTATTATTAATTATTATTATTAATACAGTTAATAATTATTAATATTAATTATATAAATTATATTTATATACAAAGGAAAATCATACGATCTTATTTCCTATAACTATCAAACTGTTCTAGATTGATGCTCCTGTATTTGATTTGGGTACCAAACGAACTCAATTACAGATACAACAAAAATCAGTCACAATCAAGCTTTATTTTCCTATTCTCTTGTTATTTTTTTTTCCTTCTGCTCGTACGAATATGACTCAATGTTGTTACAAGTCTCAATCCAATCACAATACAAAACAAAGTTAGTACAACAGATCGATTAACTTTAATTTTTTTTCTTGTCCTTCTGATCTTGCTGTGAGATATTGTCAACACACATATATTAAATAACAATCAATCGGTTCAAGTTGTTGAAAAGGATTCGATCTCCACCATTATTATCAATCTTTCACTGTTTTTACTTATTGCTATTGATGAATTTAAAACTGAAGAATCATACACTTACACATACATGAAACCAAACCAACCTTACTAATTCACAACAATCGTCAATCTTCAAACCATCTTGATCACAAACAACCACGATCACCATCAAATTGTTTATGCCATTACTTACTGCAATACCGTGTTTTTCTTTTCCTTTCTTCGTAAACAACTTCCAACGAAACCATCTTGCCTCGTTAGCGTACTACTTCCTGTTTTCTCCAAACCAATTCGAATTGCCACCTTCATCACCTCAATATATATATAGATACATATGCATGCTTTACATATGTATATTACCACCACCACGCCTATTAACAGAAGCTGCAAGTGTGCTGTTTAAAAACTTCGATACCCAATTAGACACTCTATTAAACCACTCTTGCTCGACAACTTTTAGCCATCTTCACAAACCATCCAATGCTGACTACAACCTTCACCACAGGCCACCCTACGATCTGCTTATTGCCAATGATTCGAACCATTCATCCTTTTCTGTTTCTAAGTGGACTGCTACTGCCACACTTTTGATATATGAAGAAACAAAGAATTCGATAAGAATATAAATAATGATGAAAAGGAAGGCTAAAGTTTTGGGTGCATGTAATTCCCTTTGTGGCCGACATTCTACAAACCAAACCTCACTTGATTTATTTTTGTGAGGTGTTTTAATGATTGGAAATTCCTTTTGAATCGTGTAAACAAAACATAAAGGAAAACAAATTGGAATCCTATGGTTACAGCGAAAAGTATGGCCGACAAAAGCAATTGAATAATTGATATTATTTTATGATGAAGATAAAGGGAATGAGTTGTACATATTTGTGTATCTATATCTTTCGAAAACTCCAACCCAAAAGCCATCGGAGTATTTTTTTTTTTTTTAAAGAAACATTTCATAAAAATGGGTAGAAATCGAATCTCTCACTTCCTAATTGGGCCATTACTTTTCTGTATCTATTGGGTCGAATTCTAGCTATAATGGACCGTCACTTTCTGTTTACCCTTTTGGCCGTGACCCAACTAAACTTTCTGTTGGAACTGAACCCTGGCCGTAATTATTTTAAGTATAACTGGAGCTAGATGAAGATAATTATGATAGCAAGATGGTGGTGAGATGATATGCGTAACATAATGATGATCCAGGTTATGCTCGTAAGATGATAATGATTAGGGTTAGGTTATGTTATATTGATGATGACGATAGGTAAAATGGGTTTCGAATTCTTTTGATCAATTTAGGAATGAGTAGAATTAGGATTTTGATGATAGAGGTGAGTTTATGATGATGTACATGATGAAGATGCTCGACGATTGTGATGATGATAGTTATAAACGATGATGATATATATATTGATACATGAAATCACGGTGGGTTTGATGATATACATGATCATGAATAGGATATGATTATGAGTATGTCATGATGATAAGATGAAATGATAAAAGATTAAAGATGATAAATTGGATTGGTTAAGTAAGAAGAAGATGAAGAAACAGAAATAGAGTATAAATACAATTAAAATCGCTGATTATAACAGAAAGAAAGAAACAGATGGTTGGTTTGGGAGTGTGTCACGAGAACGAGAGGTTGTAGGTTCGAAACCATGCCATGGCAATTTTATTTTTAATTAAACAGAACTTACATGGGATTGTATCTGGGCCTGTTAATGATTGGGCTAGTGTTATTGAACTTCATTTAGTTATCTAGGGGACTTGTTACTTGGGCTTAGGACTTTCAAGTCCATTAAAGGTATATTGTTTTGTTATTATTATTAATTGTAGAATTATATTATTATTATTATTATTATTATTATTATTATTATTATTATTATTATTATTATTATTATTATTATTATTATTATTATTATTATTATTATTATTATTATTAAAACTATCATGTTTATTATCATTATTACTATCATTATTATTATTTTCATTAACATGAGTTTTATATATAATATTATTATTATTACAGTATTATTATTACTACAAACATAATAACATTATTTACATAAATATTTACGTATAATAAATTTTGATTTAACGATATAATACTAATTATATAGAGATATATATGTATTAGTATAACTATAGGTATAAATATTAATATACAAAATAATTATATATATAACTTTTGAAATAACAAATATATTACTAAATTAAATAAGTAATATATATATAAACTAGTTTGATTATTATTACATGTTGATTATATGTGTTAATATATACATAAATGATATAGGTTCGTGAATCCGAGCCCAACCCTACACTTGTTCAATGTCGTCATATGTATTTTTACTACAAAATACATTATTGTGAGTTTCATTTGCCTTTTTACCCTTTATATTTTTGGGACTGAGAATACATGCGCTTTTATAACTGTTTTACGAAATAGACACAAGTAAATGAAACTACATTCTATGGCTGAATTATTAAACCGAATATGCCCCTTTTTAGTCTGGTAATCTAAGAATTAGGGAACAGACACCCTAATTGACACGAATTCTAAAGATAGATCTATCGGGCCCAACAAGCCCCATCCAAAGTACCGGATGCTTTAGTACTTTGAAATTTATATCATGTCCGAAGGAGGATCCCGGAATGATGGGGATATTCTTATATTTATATTGTGAATGTCGGTTACCAGGTGTTCAATCCATATGAATGATATTTTTGTCTCTATGCATGGGACGTATATTCATGAGAAATAAAAATCTCGTGGTCTATTAAATGATGGAAATGATTATTTTATGTTAAACTAATGAACTCACCAACTTTTTGGTTGACACTTTAAAGCATGTTTATTCTCATGTACGAAAGAAATCTTCCGCTGTGCATTTGCTCATTATAGGGATATTACTTGGAGTCATTCATGACATATTTCAAAAGACGTTGCATTCGAGTCATTGAGTTCATCAAGATTAATATTCAGTCATTTATAGTTAGATATATTATGAAATGGTATGCATGCCGTCAACTTTCGATGTAAGGAAATATTGTCTTTTCAAAAACGAATGCAATTTTTGTAAAATGTATCATATAGAGGTCAAGTACCTCGCGATGTAATCAACTATTGTGAATCGTTTATAATCGATACGGACTTCGTCCGGATGGATTTGGACGGGTCTCTTCAGTTGGTATCAGAGCGGTGGTCTTAGCGAACCAGGTCTTGCATTAGTGTGTCTAACTAATAGTTGTTTAGATGTATTAGTGAGTCTGGACTTTGACCGTGTCTGCATGTCAAAAGTTTTGCTTATCATTTCGTGTTAAAAATTACCTGCTTATCATTCTTAGGGAATCATTTGATTATCATCTTAAGTCTAGACACGTCTTACTGCATTTAGTGCATCGATAGTGTATAGACAAAATTCATATCTTAGCGTATCTGCTACTGTAGACTTTGCCTGACAGATTCCGTAGATTCCTCCGTAACTTATGGGATTTTAGTATTATATATGCATATATAAATTATGTATTGTAGGGTACTAATCTACATCCTATAATCTATTTCTTATCGAAAATCCTTCTTCTGATCGTACGAGATGAATCCCTCAACCAGTTCAAGTTCGTCGGATGCCGATAACTATTCTGATATGGATTTTCACTCAAGCTCCGAAAGCAGTGTTACCGGAATGGATCAACCGATTAGCCATCATCTATTCTGGATGAATTGGGGCTGGGTTCGTGGCCTCCTCAATCATTGAAGTCAAGAAGAAGGTGATCCTTTTCATCCACCACATTGCCCTCTTGCCGAAGAACCTAAAGCACTTACCGGCAAACCTATTCGAAACACCATTTTCAACCTCATTTCCAGGGTAACTCGTCACGATTATATTCTATTGACAATTCTAAACCTTATTCATCCGCTCGTTCCGATCGACAATCATCACGGAGTAATCGAAGAAGTCAACGAGCTTCGCACCTGAGTAATGATTTTTGGAGAATATGGAACAAAATTTACCAGCTTCAGCAACATCATCGGCACCAACCGTACCATCAGTAACAGCACCAGTACCATCAACAATCCATGCCTCAACATCTCATTATGTACCTCGAGTATAATCATCGTTCTACGTATCGTTCTACATCATTTATCTTCGTTCGACATGGCGATTATGTAATCTCTAAAATTTTAGAGATTATATACTCTTGTTCTAACGGTAAATCAAATGAGATTAATATTATATTTATATTAACTCATTAAATCCATGATTACATCTGAAGAAAATATATAAGTATATATATTTTCATAAGGATTGTAATTAAAAATTCTTTTGTACAAATTGTTAATGGTGAAAATATTTTAACGGGTAGGTAATACCCGAGGAATATTTAGGTTTCACATTAATAAGTTACACTGTACATCCTTCGAATCTGATTCAACAGTCATTTACTATCCTACTTACATCCACAGATATACGTATCCGTTCACCGTAGAATAATCAATTTCATTCAATTTCATATTTAGATTTGACCTATCAGAATCCAACAAGTGGCACAATGAAGAAAACATTGGACAAAATAAAATTTGTTAGAAACAAACAAATTAATTATGAGAAATTTTGTTAAGAATCCACGCTAACTGTTCCTAGCTAACTGTTCCTAGCTAACTGTTAATTCCATATTACATTTTAATTATCGCAATTTATTTTATCGCAATTTTAATTCTCACAATTTTATTTATCATCATTTAATTTCTGTTATTTATTTTTACGCACTTTAAATATCGGGACACGTATACAAGGTTTTGACATATCATATCGACGCATTTATATATATTATTTGGAATAACCATAGACACTCTATATGCTGTAATGATCGAGTTCGCTATACAGGGTTGATGTTGATTCTATAATAATATATATACTTTGAGTTGTGATCGAGTCTGAGACGAATACGGGTCACGATACTATTAATTAATTCGAATATTATATATTAAATTATATATGAATTATTGGACTGTCAACTGTGGACTAATAACATTGGACAATTAAAATGAATTAAAATATTGATTATAACATATGAAACTAAAAAAAAAAAAAAAAATTATTCTTCAAGTTTGCCACTTGATTTTCATCTTAAACCTCATTTGTATCTTGACAATTATAATCTGCATTTAAACTTTTCGTGATTCTTGAAAACACCTCAGTCGGGAGGATGAATCAACCGCATTTCATCTACGGAAGAAAAGATTTACGCATATAATTATGCACCTGAAAAACTCTCGGAACCTGTGTAAATTTTTAACACGTATCTGTGCTAGCTTCTTTGACATTGTTATTTCTGAAAATAACAACGCAATTTCTTTTCAAATTAGCCAATTTTGTCACAGCTCCAGCAAGTCAACTTCGATTTTCATTCGGATTAGCCTTATTATAATCTTGATATATATGCGTGCTCTTTTATTGTTACCGGGGATCCTTTTATATCCCACCATATTATCAGTAGACGTACCAGCAACCTCGTTGCTCCTTGACTTAAATCTCTCCGACAAATCAATATATTTATCTATTGAAGTCTTATCATATACTCATCCGCATCCTGTAACAAGAATTGCCATACCAATTACAGGAAATCAGCAATCAGTATTTTGAATCTCATAACATTTCTACATCAACAGTTATATGTATACATATAACATTTATCTCATAGAATTATGAACTTTCATTCTGAAATTCTAAAAAGCACTCTAACTTACGAATCAGATCTTTGAGTTCTGAAAAATGAATCGAGCAAACCATGAAGGAGACCAAGGACAAATACAAGGACCAAACCCTGTATTTAAAAAATCCTGATGATTCTGTTTCTGATGAAATCTTTAGTGAATACCTTACTCCTTAACCGTGCAAGGATTCGGAGCGCCGCGCAAGTATACCTTAAAGAAAAAAAAATCCATGGGTAAAGAGCGTTTCAAATTAAGATAGTAAAACACATGTTGTAGTTGAGGTTACTTGTGACCCCGGGAAGAAATCCTTGATCTGATTAGGATGTAAAATGCACACATACAAACCATTATCTTATGTATTGAGTTTAAATCTATATCCAAAAAAATTCCAACTTGGGTGTGATTTGTTTTTGTGATCCTATCCATTTGTTTATACGATCTACCAGCTTTTTAAAGCCCATGACATTAACCGTATTAAATAACGTCATTACACACACACCTTATTCAATATGCGGATTCTTTAATAACACCAAATAAGTAACAAATAACGCAAGTAGAATAGACGTTTTGAATAAAAATATCTAACAAAGTCAGGTTCGAGTTTGTTGTATCACCATAAGTCTTTCCTTCATGTAAATGAAGATATATGTAATAAATATATAAATTCGAAACCTTCCCTTATCGAGGCATATTATATTGTTGCGTATCTAATAGGATTAGGATATGCCTTGATCCTATTAGATACGCTACATTATATATATATTTTTTTTTTGAACGGCGATTTTTTTTTGATATCAGTAGATCATTTCTTTCAAAGACCCTCATCATTTGCACGTAACACACACGTTCGGACGGAAACCCGAACCCGATCGACGGTACCCGGGAACACATCCATTCGGGCAGTGGTTCCGGGTAGGAGTCCGTAAACGAATCCGGTAAAACCACCTTATAGGGTCAATATATACCACCATTATTGGTGTTCAATTGGTTTAAAGAAAATCATGTCATCCCTAAGGATCGAACCCATGACCTCTCCCTATCCCATGACACAAACTACATGGGGAGAACCATTGGGCTATGCCCGCAAGTTCCGCTACAATATAATATGCCTCGATAAGGGAAGGTTTCGAATTTATAATACTCTGATATTAGGCATGCCATAAAAATTATCTTTCATACAAAAACCAGATCCACATACAAGGTAAATAAGGATGTTGTAAACGATAGTTCAAGTAATCTATAGTCGAAATAAATCTTTAAAATCTAATACAATCAGAAAATATGAGAATTACAATGAGTATCTTGGATAGGCATCAAATAAATTCGATCCGACAAAATTTGGAGCCACGAGAGAACTTCAATATCTCTTCACGCTTCTTATGACAGATGTTAGGAGCGCTTATTGTAAGCGTCTCCAGCTTTTTCGCATTATTAAGCAGATACCTTATAAATGCAAACTCTTCCCAAATAACAGCATCAAAATTAAGTAATACGATTGCTTTCACATTAGAAAGCAAACAAGTCGCCATAGGTGTTGGTAGGTTGCATTTCTGATTGTAAATCTGATCAATACATAGAAGCCCCTAATGATAAACAAACAAAACAAATAATTGACAGTGAGAACACATGCCATTATTGTGAAAACAAACGTCGATAGGTTTTCTTTAGTGGACGAAAGATGTAATTTATGTTACCAAAGGATAATCATTTTTTTGCAAAGTGAACTTGTAGATCTTAGTAATCATATCAGTGGTAGTATTGTGTTTACTCAAACGCATATACGAATTCCAAAAAATAAAAGAATGAGATAAAAATTGTGTCTCCAAAATTAAACATAATAATTAGCATATCACTTATCCTTCTTCTTCTTCTTCTTCTTCTTCGTGTTATTGTTTATATTAAGTTATAGGCGGAGATGAACTTACATCAGAAAAGGTAATATGCTCGAGATTAGGCATACGGTCTAAAAGATCTAGCAAAAAATTCCACTCCCAAGAACCATTGATACCAATCACAAGCTTGACTAAGTTTGGGAATCGGGGTCTGTTCCTGATAAAAATGGGAATAGCAATTAAACCCTGCAGATACCCAACATTAGACGTACGTCATCATCATAAATTTAAATTCCCTACACAGTGGTTACAATATTAAAGATATGTTAGATGGATTCAAGTCTATACAGATATGTGAACGTACCCGCATAGTTTGACAAGTCAATGTTAATATCCTAACTGACGAGAGGCTTGTGATGAGTTCCAAAATGCGAGTAGAAACATTGATGTGAGCTTCCACTAGAGATAACGGCTCCGTCATAAGGTAGTTTGTTTTGACATGATCCAGTATGTAAATGTATTAAAGGTTAGGAGCATCAATGATGACAAAATGATTCGTGACATTATTGATACACAATATCGTTATTCTCTTCAAAGACACTGAAGAGATCTTAAATGTATCAAAGTGATTATCCTCTACAGACACATTCTTCACAAGTAATTCTTCTAGTACAGGACATAGAGAAATTAGGTTCCCCAGGGTATTTTCGTTGGAGTAAACAATAGATATCAGATAGATATTTTTCAACAGCGGAAACAACATGCCATTACTTTCAGGCACATCCAACACGAATTTACCTTTTAATGTTAACTCAGTGAGGTTATTACAGTTGTTCAATATATTCCAATAAATCTTAACACTATAATGACTTAAATTAGCTGCCAACCTAAGCTCTAGTTGTTGAACTTGACAACGAGTAATGATACGAAGCCAATTAAGCACACGATTGCAATCAAAGTCCTTGGATAAACAAAGAAAAAACTTTTGAATTGGCTTACCATGACGAAGAGCTAAAGCCTTATCTACTGAATCATTAAACTTTTTAACTTGTTTATTTGGCGAAGAATCATAGCTATCAATCTCTTCATAAAACTCATTCTCTTGTTTGTTATAAAGGAGAAAAGGCATAACGAAATAGAAAATTGGTAGAATTTTCCAGATGTAATTCCACCTCTTTGATAATATGCACATGCGTTTGGCAGCACGAACATCCGGGATCAAGGATATGATTTTTGTAATGAGATCATTATGTAAATTGCTGAAGATATCTTCATTTTCTTCTTGTTTGATTAAATGTTTGTTATGAGCAGCAGCAGATGATGAATGTTTTGTCCTTTTGGACACAACTTCTCTTGATTGCATATTCATGTGGTTAATTGTTGAAAAACTTATAATTAGGGGGTGTGATTTGATCACTGCAGTTTGTAGGGTAGGGTAGGGTTTGAGAAATGGGGATTTTGATAATTTGATTCTATCGTCTGATCGCAAGATGAAAATGAGATTTTGACAATATAGAAACTTGAGTCAAATGTTGTCTTGGTCGAGTCCGTTATCAAACATGGGCTGTAATTTTAGGGCCCACTTACATCTACGCAAATAGAAACCATTATTGACTCATTTACTTTATGCATATATATGTTACCAAGCAAACAGAAACCCAGAAATAACTGCTGTGATGTTTTACGGATATAAGTAGTGAAGCATCACCAAACCACAGTATAAAAAAACACCCAAAATTGATAATTATCAACAGCATCTGGATGATGCTACAAACGAATTCAATCCAACAGAAATTGGAGCTGCGATAGAAGTTGAATAACCGCTCACGACTCGCCAAAACACTTGAATGATCATTCAGCAAACTACACGACTTGGGCAATTGGGAGCGATTATGGAGGCTGATGAAACCATTGACGACTTTGCGACAAAACTAGCATGGCATGGATTAATAGTCTTATAGCCTCTCTCGATGACAGTTTTCTTGTAAGAAAGCTATTTGATTCGATCCCAGACAAATACCTCATCAATAGGACAATATGTGGACACCATACCATTTAAAGACGCAATTGGACGACTCAAGGCGAATGAAGATCATTTGAAGCTTTGAAATGGTGGAACAAGCATTGAAGGTAGTTTGTCACTTACCAAAAAAATGATGGTCAAGCGTTGCATAAATCTTAAACGAGAGGTTGTCAATTAGGAAGAAGAGGTTGTGGAAACTCAAATTATGATAGAGGTGGCCGAAGTGGAGGTCGTGGTAGAGCAATTGGAAGTTGTATAGATAGTTGGGGATCTTCTCAAGACAATGGTAACAGCCGAATTAAAAATTAGAAACAACTAAAATGTTTCAACCACAAAAATTCCAGGCACTATGCATCTGAATGTAATGCTTCAAAATAAAAGGGAGAAGTAAATCTTGCTCTACACATGAAGATGAACTAACCTTTCTGATAATTATGTTCTGCCACAGTATCCCAAGATCAAATATCACCAAACAAAGTTAAATTCGATGATGGGAAAAGATCTAAAGATCGTAACGTATAAATCTAGATGAATAATGAAGAAAGTGCCACTGAGACGAATGAGACAAGACTTTTCTGACAGTTTCATATGGTGGTACTACGATAATCATATCGAAGAAGCAATAATCGATACTATATTATAAAAGTGAGTTGAAGCTGATGTCATTATATGTTTCAATGAGTTGTACTAAGTGCATGTAAGAGTTGTAAATGAGGGTTTGATGATGTAATATTTAATTAGAAGTTAATTAACATAAAATAACAAAATTTCCTTCAAATTTAATGTTTCTTTAAATTTAATATTTTTAACACACAAGAATTAATGCTCAAATGCACGCCTCTTCTTTCTCTACAATCTAATTACCTATCTCTTTTCTCTTTTATATATAATAACAAAATGTAAATTAGCTCATGATTTGGATTCAGTTTCGTAATCGGTGAGTTTAAGTTTCAGTTTCTTCTATCTTTATATGTTGTTATTCATGATTTGGATTCCATACCACACCTCATTTGGTTGGATAATGATGCTTATTTTTAATTTTTAATCAGGATTTGTGGTTGTGGAATTCTTTTCAAGAATATGTGGATATTCATCAAGATTGTATGTATTCATACTCTCTCAAACATATAAATTATTTAACTATTATTATCTATTTGATTTGTGATTTAAGATTGATGGTTTGTGGGCTGAATGCGCTTCAAACAGGCATTGCAAAAGTGTGCAGATCAAAGAATTATAAGTGGATGAACAATGATCCTATCTTCCATTTCAATAGCCACAATTTCGATTAATAGGTACCATACACAACTGACTATGTACTGTATATATGGCTTATTTAGGACAAAAACATATGAAATTTGGGACAAAAGTCCATTTGGGCGTATGTTAATAGGTGCCATACAAAACTTACTATGTACCTTTCCATTTGCACTTTGGAAATGTATTATACCTGGATTACATCGACAGTTTACATACGGAGGCTTAAGGATCAGTTTATATGAGCCTGTAAGTATATCATCGGTTTTTTAGGTTATGAAGTTATTTAGTGATTCACTGATCCGGGATATATAGGCTTCACCTTTATGTGCTGATCTTGTGTGCCTCAGCTATTGTTAGTGTATTATATTTGAGATTTTTTATTGTACAGGTCAAGGCCTTTTGTGCTGGCGGCATCATCCTCAGTGACATTTCTCTCTTCCAGAAAATCGTTACTGCTTTGATTACAGGTGTGTTATTTGAAATTTCTTCCTACATTGTTGCTTTTTTTTTTTAAGTTAATTGAGCTGATTTTCAACTACAAAATTGATGCAAGATACTACCTTGGTAGCCACACGGAACACTGAATGGGGTGTTGTTTGCTGTTAATATTTGGTCATTAACATGTAATATGCAAATGCGGGATTCGAACTACAAAAATAGCAATAAAATATGATTGTTGGGTTGAACTGTCTAACAAGTTTGTATGTGGAACCAAATTAGACAGATAGACCAATAAAGGTCCATTATGTGATTTTATGGATAAAAATGACCCCTAATTAGCATATATCTCATCCAACAGGTGCTATCGCAATTTCATTTAGTTAAAGTCCGGCTTCAAGCGGAAGGTAAATTGCCAAATGGAGCACCCCGCCGCTACAATGGTGCTCTCAATGCTTACTACACCATACTCAAGGAAGTAAGTTTTTTACTTTACTGATCAACATTAGATTTTTCTACAACTAGATGTAGACAAATGGGTGGGTCGGGTGAGTTGCTTAATGGGTCAAGTCGGATATGGGTCCAAAATATCAAGTTCTTAAGAAAATCTTGTGTGCCTTTTAATGATTCTTACCAATTCATTTTTCACCAATAATCTAAATTGAATAAATTAATTTGAGAGGTTTATGATTTAAAATCACACTATGCACTACTTTCAACCCATTCCCATAAAGATATACCTTTTTACTGTTTAACTGTGACCTTGGTTGACCCGTTTATAAATGGGTTGCAATTGCCACTTCTACTTAGTTTATTTACTGTTTCATGTACTTATACACCATAAACAGGAAGGACTAGTGGCACTCTGGACCGGTCTGGGTCCTAATATAGCTAGAAATGCTATTATTAATGCTGCAGAACTCGCTAGAAATGCTATGATTATCATGATGTATATTCAATTTATAGATGTGTGATTATTTAAATAGCGAAAAAAGTCTTCGCTTAAGTTAGATAATCTATGAAAACTTACGATTTACTTGCTGAAGTGTACTAACATTCAATGAACTGCTTCTTATGTACAATAATAACAGTGTGGCCCTATCTTTGAATTTATGGGTAATTTAAATATATACGAAAGAAATACATCTTTGCAATGGAAGGATCCATCAGTATATGATCAGATCATCAAGAGTTTATCAAAAGATAAAATGAAACTACTTAAAGAGGGAATGGACCGCATGAGACAAGTACCATCTCTAAAGCCTATTTTACAAGAGTTAAAAACAGGTGGTCATGATGCAATAAAGAGGTAGATATAAGCTTTTTTATATCACTGTTTGTATGCATATTTGGTCCAGTTCCATTTTCTTCTAATTTGAATGTTGTTGTTGTAGTTTTTTTATTCGTATCTGTTCATCACATTTAGCATTTTCTTTTGTTTGACTCTTGTGTTTGAGTTTGACTAAAATTAGAGTACTTGAATGACAAAGATTTATATGCAAAGTTTGTTGACGCCTCTGGGATACTTCAAGTTAACAAAGATGGCTTTATTCATGAGGCTGCTAGGTTTTTTTTAATCAAGGTACTTAATCATCTTCATTTGATACTTAACCCATTCATTCACATATGAATGGGTTGATTCAAGTAACCTTTGTATTCCAAATGTAAATACTTACATATGATGTTCAATGGAACAAGTTAAATTTTTATATTTATTTATATTTTCAAGCAATTCTTTCTTACATTCATGAGAATGAAGAGCATCACTGCAATTACATTCTCAGGCTGCGTTATGTGTAATTTGCTTATGTTATGCATTGTAACTTAATGCATGTTCTGTTTTTTTGTCTGATTTTTTAGCCATCTGTTTAATATTATTAGATGGAAAGACATAGAAATCGGAAAGTTAGGCATGGGTTATGGCTTATTGCAACCACCTTAAGTGTCTGAGGTAAAGCAAAATTCAGTTTCTACTTCAGGTTTTGTTGCTGTTAAAGACCTAAAATTGGAGGAGATCAAGTTCATGTAAGTTTGTTTTAACCTTTTGACTATTTTTCGTATCTATTAAGTGAAGGTTTTGAGTATTAAATTGTCAACCCGACTTAATATTGTTACGTTATAAGGATTAAAAATAGGGAGAAACAAAGGAAGAAAAACTTTTAAGTGAAGAAAGATATACCACAATTACCAGTGTCAAGTGGGCACCTGATGGACGACGCATTGCTGTAGGCTTTAACAATTCCGAGGTCCAGGTATGGGGTGTTAATACCGCTACATTGGTACATGTTTTCAGTATCACCAATTTTGTGATTTTGTGAGAATGTAAAGGTATAGATTAATTTAATGTGATGATTAAGTTTATATTAGTTTAATGTTATGAGGGGATGAATTAGTAAAAGAAGTATATGAAGACTTTGTAATTTGAAAGGTGAGTTTTTATTACTTGAAATTGTGTTTTGTGTTTTTGTACATACAATTTGGAAGGCATCAAGTCTATTTATAGGCTTCAATGGAGACTTCCATTTTTATCTAGAATTTTCTGATTTTTTTGTCTAGCTATCCTTCTATCACCTTCTAGTTAACTTCTTCTAAACTATCTTATAATTAATATCTAATGTCACTTTTAATTCTAGATTAGTCTAGAAAAACATTAGTATCTTAACACTCCTCCTTAATATTTTTCGGTGTTACTCCGAGCATGTTGCGTAGGAACTCGAACTTGGGTCTTGGTAGTGCTTTAGTGAAAATATCTGCAATCTGCTCTTCGGTCTTGCAGTACTTTAATTCAATATCTTTCTTGGCTGTGCTTTCTCGCAGAAAGTGATACTTGATGTCAATGTGTTTTGTTCTACCATGGAACACTGGATTCTTTGCCATCGCGATCGCGGACTTGTTGTCGCAGAATATTTTTGTAGCTTCATCTTGTTTCTCGCCCATGTCTTCTAGTATTCTTCTAAGCCATATAGCTTGATTAGCTGAGTTTGCGGCTGCGACGTACTCGGCTTCGGCTGACGATTGTGCCACCGTTTCTTGTTTCTTTGATGTCCATGAGAATACACCAGATCGAAGTGTGAATGCGTATCCGGAAGTACTTCTCATGTCATCCACCGATCCGGCCCAATCACTATCTGTGTATCCATGAAGCTTCGAGTCTATAGTGGGATTGTACCATATTCCATAGTCCATGGTACCTTGCAAGTATCTTAGTATTCTTTTAGAAGCTCCGTAATGTATTTGAGTAGGGTTTTGCATGTACCTGGATAGCAGACTCGTTGCGTACATGATGTCTGGTCTTGTTGATGTTAGATATAGTAGACTTCCAATGAGACTTCTGAATCTTGAAGCATCCGCTTTCTCCGATCCATCTTCTTGTCTCATCTTCTCATTGGCAACTAGTGGCGTGGCTACGGTTTTGCAACCGTATAGTTTAAACTTTTTCAGGAGGTTTTCTGTGTATTTCTTTTGACAAATGAAGATGCCTTCATTTTCTTGACTAATTTCGATGCCAAGAAAATAGCGCATCAATCCAAGGTCGCTCATCTCGAACGTTTTCATCATGTCTTGTTTAAACTCTTGTATCATTCTCTCATTGTTCCCCGTATATATAAGATCATCGACATACAAGGAAATAATGAGAGTGTCAGAGTTACCTTGGGTTTTGATGTAGAGTGTGGGCTCACTTTGACTCCTCCTGAATCCTGAACTTGTGAAGTAGCTGTCAATGCGACTGTACCACGCACGCGGTGCTTGTTTAAGTCCATATAAGGCTTTCTTGAGCTTCAGGACTTGGTCTTCTTTTCCTTTTTGAATGAACCCTTGTGGTTGCTCGATGTATATTTCTTCTTCTAGAAACCCATTTAGAAAGGCTGATTTCACATCTAGTTGGTGAATCTTCCATCTTCGTTGAGCAGCTAGCGCCACAAGTGCTCGTATAGTATCCAGTCGTGCTACAGGTGCGTAGGTTTTGGTGTAGTCGACTCCTGGTTGTTGTGAGTAGCCTTTAGCTACTAGCCTTGCTTTGTGTTTTTGTATAGATCCATCAGGGTTGAGCTTTGTTTTGTAAACCCACTTTACTCCAATGATTTCTTTATTTTCAGGAGGATCAACTAACTCCCATGTGTTGTTTTTCTCGATCATTCTTATTTCTTCGTTCATAGCAGCCACCCACTTTTCATCTTTAGCTGCAACTTCATAGCTTTCAGGTTCTATAGTTGTGAAGTTGCAAGTCTCGTATACCTCGATTAACTTTTTGACTCTTTCAGGTGTTGACTCTGGACTTGATTCGTCTTGTGCTGAAGGTAATGTTGTCGACGGAGAAGTTGGCGTAGTAGGGCTCATTTCTCCTGTGCTTTCCTGTTGTCCAGAATGCTCCGTTTGTAATGGTTGTTCAGTTGGAGTTTCCATAGATATCCGCGGCAGATATGTTTGCTTTTCAACTTTGTCTTTCTCCCAGTTCCAAGAAGCTTCTTCGTCAAACTCCACGTCTCGGCTGATCACGATGTTATTGGTCTTCAAGTTATAGACTCGGTAACCTTTTGATTGTGTGCTATAGCCCAAGAATATTCCCTTCTCTGATTTTTCTTGGAGCTTGTGACGTTTCTCCTTTAGAATATGGATGTAGCAGATAGATCCAAATACTCGCAGATGTTTCGCCGACGGTTTCCTTCCACTCCATGCCTCTATCGGAGTCTTGTTTTCAACTGCTTTCGTTGGACATCGGTTTAATATATATACAGCCGTGTATACAGCTTCAGCCCAAAAACTGTTTGGAAGGCCTTTTCATGTATCATTGTTTTGGCCATTTCCATTACAGTTCTATTTTTACGTTCAGAGACGCCATTTTGCTCAGGGGCATAACCAACAGTGAGTTGGCGTTTAACACCTTCATCTTTGCAAAATTTATTGAATTGTGTAGAGGTGTATTCTTTCCCTCTATCACTCCTTAGTGTTTTTATATAATGGCCACTACTCTTTTCGACGAAGTTCTTGAACTTCTTGAATATTGTAAATACTTCTAATTTTTCACGCATGAAATAAACCCACGTCATTCTAGAATAATCATCGATGAAGAGAATAAAGTACCTGTTTTGGTTAAGTGACGGGGTTCTCATTGGTCCACAAACGTCGGTGTGCACCAGCTCCAGTATACCTTTCGCTCTCCAAGCTTTGTCACGAGGGAAAGGTTTTCGATGTTGCTTGCCCATCACACAGCTTTCACACGTGTCGGTGATCTCTTCTATGTTAGGCAAGTATCTCATCATATTCTTCTGTTGGAGGATTTTTAGTGCATGAAAGTTAAAGTGGCCAAATCTTCGATGACATAGCCATGATTCTTCAACTTGAACTTTCATGGCTGTGTCTTGGATATACTGCCAACGAAGCGGAAAGTTGTGGTTCTCCATTGGCACTTCGGCTATTAATTTATAGTTATTTTTCTTGTCACGAATAACGCATGATTTGTCTTCGAAGAGTAAAGAGTATCTGTGCTCCATCATTTGACCAACACTTAGCAAGTTACTTGCTAGGCTTGGTACTAGAAGAACGTCATTGATAGATCGAGTGACGTTATTAGTTTGAACAGTAATAGTACCTTTGCCTTTAGTATCCACGAGTTCTCCATTCCCTAACTTGACACGGGACTTTACGGAGGTGTTGATACTCTGAAATAGCTTCTCATCTCCTGTCATGTGATTGCTGCACCCACTGTCGATCAACCAAGTATCGTCCCTCTGTTTATTTGTGACATGACAGGCATAGAATAGCTGATTTTTGTTCTCCAGTATATCTTCACTTTCTTCCGTGAAGTTAGCTCGATGATTTTGTTTTAAACGGCAATCTTTTTCTAGATGTCCAAATCTTCTGCAGTTATTGCATTGTGGCTTCCCTTTGTGGAAACAATCTTTCTCCAAGTGGTTTGTCTTTTTGCAGATACCACATGGAGGATAGTTTTTTCTTCTCTGATCAAACCCGGTTCTGGGTTTTTCTCCTCCTCTCGAATTTTCTTCATAAATTCTTTTCCCCTCATTTTTAGATTTTTGAGACCTTAATTTGAGTTTAGACTGAAAGGCAGTTTCGAGTGAGTTTTCACTACGCCGACTCAGTCTAGCCTCATATGCTTCAAGAGAGCCAATTAATTCTGGTACTGACATGATCGTATTTTTCGGTCATACTGATAAATATCTTTTCTACGATCCTTTTGTCAGTTATATTATCTCCATAGGCTTTCATTTGATTTACTATTTCTTTGATTCTAGAGTAGTAGTCTTTAACGGTCTCGCTCTCTTTCCTATTTAAATTTTCAAAATCCCGTCTTAGAGTTAGTAGTTTGACGGATCTTACCTTGACGTTTCCTTGAAATTCTTCTTGAAGGATCTTCCATGCCTCTTTGGCTATCGTAGCTCCCATGATTCGTGGAAAGATAGACGGTGTCAAGGCTTGTTGAATGTACCCAAGAGCAGCAGCATTTCTTACAATATTTTTGTTGTATTTTTCTTGTTCTTCCGCGGACAGAGTTCCGACGTCCTTTGGAGTTGTAAACCCGACTTCGACAATATCCCACAAGCTTTGTGCTTGGAAATATGTCTTCATTCGGATACTCCAAAAATCATAGTTGTCGCCATCAAAGATGGGGACGGGAATATTGTATGTACCAACGGTAGTCATGGTGTATTCGAACAACGCCCAACACGGCTCTTGATACCACTTGTGAGAATGTAAAGGTATAGATTAATTTAATGTGATGATTAGGTTTATATTAGTTTAATGTTATGAGAGGATGAATTAGTAAAAGAAGTATATGAAGACTTTGTAATTTGAAAGGTGAGTTTTTATTACTTGAAATTGTGTTTTGTGTTTTTGTACATACAATTTGGAAGGCATCAAGTCTATTTATAGGCTTCAATGGAGACTTCCATTTTTATCTAGAATTTTCTGATTTTTTGTCTAGCTATCCTTCTATCACCTTCTAGTTAACTTCTTCTAAACTATCTTATAATTAATATCTAATGTCACTTTTAATTCTAGATTAGTCTAGAAAAACATTAGTATCTTAACAGATTTGCACTCTCATAATGACATAAACTAATTGTCATCTCTATAATAACCAAAAGCAGAACCAATTCTAATGTGTTTGTTCTAATAATGATGAAGGGATCCTGAGGTCCAGAGGGTATAAAAAATGAGGGTGAACTTGAAGGGTGATGAAAATATAAAAAGCAAATGGAGTGTCTTTAAAAGTACCCATGTTTCGCAAATCACAGGTATTTCTATGGCAAAATATCTTGACCTGCAATACAGTGAACAAATAGATTAACATTAACCAAAAAAGTTCAAAAGAAAATAGTCTGGAACAATAGATGATTTGGGGAATTCGACATTCATATATTAGTCGTGGTGAAAGCAAATGATTTTTTCATGTATTTCAGTTCAGGTCAAAATGGGTCGGCCTGGAAAAATGAAGGAAGGTCAATCACCTATATTGATGTCAGACATGGTTGTAGAAACGTGTCTTTATTACAAACCTGTTATTATTTGTTTGTCAATGGTAGAAATCTCTCTTTATTAGAAATCTGACTTAATGTACATTTTAGCTACCCTCAGAACACATTTATCCTATTGCAGGTCCAGACCATGAACTTTTGGTCGTGCTTACTTCAAGTTGAATGATAAATATGAGGTTTTAAGCATTTAAAATGATGTGATGCGGATGATAAAGCATCAAACGAAGAAGTACGCGGTATGAGTTTTTTTTTTCTTCAAAATTTCTATCTTTTATAAACGGCTATTGGATCTAATTAAGGTGGTAAAACTGATCTTGTGGTTTGAAAATTTGTTAATGGTTTTCAGTTCTATTTGTTAGTGGCCCAGCCAACATTTTTTTTCAAAGTTATCCCCTTACTATCGTATCCATCCTTTCTCATTTCTACCTAAAGGAAGTCATGAATATTAATTAGATGGGAACTACCCTGGGAACTACCCTGTCTGGCCCAGACAACATATTTGATAGAGGTCTTAAGTTGGATTGAGGTTCGAAAAACTTCAGCCCAAAATTTTTAAGTCGTTATAAATAACTACCGTCACTATAAAATATGTATCAGTTCCAAATTATTTTAATTGTTTTGAATAAATGAGTTAACTTTTTCAAAAAGATTTTATGTACAAAACTACATTTTGGTGGACTTTTAACCTACCTATATGACTATTTTGTTACAGTTATTCTTAAGTTATTTATTCTTATTACAAGAAAATATGCAAATTGCCTTAGTATTAGAAGTTTGCCACGAGCTACATTTGGCTAATATTATTTTGTCCTTAGTTTTTTTATAATTTAATGTTGTTAGTGGTTGACTTAAACCTATACTAGCACATTGTATATATTCGGCTAGATTAGCTTGATGGCAAGTAGACAAATTCGAAAGGTTTCGGGTCAGAGTAGTAGTATCCCTATCGACGATGCAATTGAGGACCGTGTTGATGTCAATGCATTTGTCGTATCTTCGAGGAAAACGGTTGTTAGAAATATGTTAAGATATTGTAAACGTATGTCTAACGTCCTTATTCAAAATTTATCTACGACTGCTCGCCTCTGCGTCTAATACATTATTGCATGAATCGTTCGAACATGTGTGTTGGTGATTTGTCATCCAATCCTACACCAAGTAATTAGTTACATGAATCTATTTTAGTTTAATATTTTCTTATTATAATTGTACTGTATTGTTTTGGATAATACAGCTCGGGTCACAAATGCTATGCCAACAACGATTATTACTGATGTTGACTGTCCACATTCTAATGACACTGGAACCTCAGCCTCTGAAGGTAATACTCTTTGTTCAGAACCAGATGGGTGCTTTTAGATATTCATCGTTGAATCTTTATCGTTTTAAATATGACAGCTCTACATTGTCCGAAGATAATCTTGAGATGACCAACAAAAATCTTGAGATGACAAAGACGACATCCTTTTAAATATGTTTCGAACCAGTTGGTCAACATACATTTACATTTTATAATATGATTTACAGAAGTAAAGTGATGGTATAACTGTAATCAAAATGATGAGAGGTCATTTTGATTTGACCCGTTTGGGCCAAAAAGTGTCAAAATGGGTGATCGTCGGTGTTGACATGTTCACTTTATCGAGTTATATAACTTTTTCAGCTTTAGTGTTTTAAAAATAATTATTATTGGCATATTTTGGTTGAAATAGGACATTTATAAACCATTTGGGTCATACGCGCCTATTTTGACCCATATGTGTGATTTTGAGAAACGAAAGCCACTAACACGTCGGAAATGTCATTATAGACTTATGGTATCAATTAGGTCAGCCCAGATGGGTTGGTACAATTACTGAGTAACTGTACCAGTGGTAACCATGTTAATTACCTTATATAGGGAGGCCATATTTATTTCAGCCTTCTTATAAACTTTAGTATTAGTATTATTTTAGTTAATTAGTAGTGGGAAAAATGGTTTTTATAAAATATTAGCTACAAATAAAGCAGGTCAAATGTTACTATATTACATTTCCATAGCACTCTTCTAACATTTTATGATATGAGACTAAAGTTGCTAGATTTCATTATTCCATCAATCAATAATATAGAAAGTAGGATTCATGTAATTAAGTTCTCATGTTTTGTCATTATGAGTGGTGTTAATATATAACTGATATTCACATTACACATTTGCAATATAGTCCCATCTAATTTTTTTATAAAGAAGGTGATGCATGAGCTTATTTGTTCTCAATTATAGGTTGTTTCTTTTTATGTATCCTTTAAATTATTTAAAGTTATATTCTTTATGTTCATGTTAGGCATGGTCCATATCTTTTATCAAAAATAAAAAATAAAATAAATAAAATTAATTTAAAGACCCGAGTTAAATTATTAGTAGCAAAACTGACTGAGACGTAAACAAAAAATTGCATATTACATTGGAGCTCAAAGACACGTTGGCGTGATCACTCCATGAGAAACGCAGGTAGGAGGTGCCGTAAAATCGAAATCAAAGACCTGAGGTAAAAAAAAAAAAATATCTTACATTCAAATACATTTCACTGCTATCTATTTACCCTTACTACATTTACTAACAAAAAAGAAATATATATATATATATATATATATATATATATATATATATATATATATATATATATATATATATATATATATATATATATATATATATACAAAACAGTGACAATATCATCGAAGTCACTCTTTGGAACGAGAACATAAGTAACTTCAAAATGGCATCTTACGAATCCGTGTCTAAGCCTGTCATCATTGCTATGAGTTCATGCAGGGTGACATGTGATTAACTAAGGACTAAGACTAACAGTAGCACATGTTCAGTTTATATGGTTTGAATACATAGTACTCATGTAAACTATAAATAATATATTTAGTACTATTTTACTTGAATATGATAAAAGTTGTTATTTCTTCACAATTTGCTAGCCGTGGTGTCGAAGAATATAGAGTCAGTGGTTCTTCAGTGGAAATGTTCTCCAGGTCGATATATGATGCTAAACGGAGACCGAGATAGAGAGACAGCGTTATTTATATAAACAATCAAAGGTATGTTATATTACTTTTAACAAATGAGTTTACTTTCATTTTAGTCATTTATTATGAGAATGTAGAAATGGATGGATCTATCAAAGATCTAGAAATGGATGGATCTTGAAAATTCAACCGCACAACGCAAGATGGTGGTTTAGCTGAAGTGTGTAGTACATCGAACTTGAGACCAAATTTTAATGATCAATTCCCGTTTCTTCCGTACGGTAATATCAATTTTGCACAACCAAAATAAATGAGGACTGACACATCATCAACGACTATGCGAGGGTTCTTGGATTGTGCAACGAATTGCAACTTTGAGATGCCTAGAACTGTTTATGATGACAATATGGGTCATGCTTGGAATCATGAACCCGGACCTTCAAATCTTTCCATGATGGATGCAAACACGTACTCTCAACCACAAGTAAGATTTTAAAAATAGGAGTAATATTGTTTATGCATATACTTGAAAATGGTTCGATGTGTTTGTGTTTTATCTTTATAGGGTGAAATGGGTCGAACGTTACCTAAGTGTATTCATATAGCTTTGAACGTCCTGAATTAATATTATTCTATTAAACGAACTTTGTATTCTTTATCCTGAAGATCTAATATAGGATGTAACTGTTTCTATAAAAAAGGAAAAAAATTAATATTGGAGTAGGCAAGATGGGTGGGTCGAAATAGAAGCGGGTTGTTGGCTTAAAACATGAACCTATAGGTTTTCGACGTAACTAAAGTTTTATCAGTGTATGCTTATTTTTATGTGAAAGAGTCACGAATGAAACTAACACCCCTCTTGATGAGATTAAGTTGGATAACTTGGTTTCAACATTTGTTGACATCTTCACAACCCCCATACTTATACTCTAGAGGATGTACATATCTTTTTTAAAGTAAGCAATGTGAATGAACATTTTAACATATTTGTTTTAACTATTTTAATTTATATGTTTCGTGCAGGTCATGACCTGCGTTGTTAAGAGGTAAGGTTACTTTTGTATTTGATTTTCGGATCAAAACGTGTAAGTTGGCAGGGACACGCTAACCCTGTGTGCCGTAGCACCCACCAATCCCACCCCGAAAGAGACATGTGCCGGCATAGTACCTCCTCCCAGGTACCAACTTTTCTATTAATAGTTTGCCACATGAGATATCATCTTGAAAGTTGAACTTTTCTACAAGCTTAGATAAGTAATAAGTAAATAAAATGTTAAGATGTTTTTGTTGGAATAAGGTGTGTGAGGTTTCGGGACATCACCCATTAATAGTATATGTGTGAACATGTTATCTTGAATTCCAAAAGTAGAGTGTATTTATGAACTTAATTGATGCAGAACGTTCCATTTTATGAATATTGTTACTATACAACATATCTTTTGTAACTGTAGATATGCATTTTTTGGTACTACATTGCTCAATAACTATAGAGAAATATTATCTGAATGTCGAGGTTAATACAACAATTGCAAAATAAAAGAATTATTCACATTTACTCACGTAAAACAAATACTTGCTTAATCCAATAAAGTAGCCCCGCGAATTCGCGGGCACTAAGCTAGTTCATTTTTAAAATAAACTAATTCGTTCTCTTCTTATGCATTCCACTCATTATTTTTAATTTTTCTAAAATTTTCAAATTTAATCAGAAAGTGGGTGGAGATCCAAATTATCATCTGGTAATATTTCAGTTTCGATTTGTAATTTTTATGTACTATTTCTTCTGTTTTTTAACAATTGCCCCATTCAGAGATTTTTAGGGTTTAAATTCGTGACATTGTGATTAAAACATTACATATTAATCGTATCTTGGATCTTCGATTCTATATTTCGTAGTTTAAATTCCAGATGTGTATTTTTGATTGGTAAATTTTGGGGGTTTTTTCTTGATTTTGTTAGTTTAGGGATTATAAGGAGATCTTACTTAAATAGGTTTACATTTTATCATTAAATGGTAACGATAAGTGTAATTAGATTGTTAAGTTTCTCAATTTTGTTATTAGGTTTGATCTGATTTATTAATGTAATTGATTTATGAATTATACATCTTCAGTAATATGTTTTGATGATTAATTATTTGCTTGAAATTTGATTGGTAAGAGTTTGATAATTATTATGGTGTCTCTATAAACTTAAGGTTTTCAACTAATCTGATCTTATGATAGTAGTTGTGTTTTTTGACCTCAAAGTTTTAACTTAGGTTGATCAATTTTGAAATACATCAACTTTGAATCATCTTAGTCATAAAGAACCATGGAAGATAGAAATAGTCACAATAGCTTACATTATATTTTTTTTTGTGTTTTTAGGTTCTTTGGCGTAGTGATTCACATTTGTTGAGATGCTCATAGTTTCATTTTATGCTGAAGTTTTGTTGGCATGTTTTTAGAATCTATGATGATTAGTTCTTATCTGTATGATTTCTTCTATCTTTGAAGTTTCCGTTAATAATCTGTATGAACTAGGTCCTAGGGGGAGTTTGCTGGTGCTTAAACGTATAAGTCCCTAGTTCGTAATATATTACGATGTTTGTTCAGTATGTGTATGTTAATAAGTCCGTGTAATATGAACATCAAATGTAAATAAACTTTAGTCATGTTTTTTTGATTGACTTGTATGCTTTACATGTTTATTTATTCCTAATTTGATCAAATATATTCGTTAAAGTTAAATCTAAAGTTCTGGTTCATTCGCACGAATGAACATTTCATTCGTATGAATGAAACTCATCCGCACGAATGAGTGGTCCATTTATATGACCAATCGTAAAAACTGAAAGTTTGGACAGTATAAATAAGAGCTACGAGTTTCATTCATGGGTTAGACTTTTCCACAAACCCTTGCTGCAAGTAAATAGTCTCTAATTGTTCCCAAGCTTTAGGTGACGAATAACAACTTTAGAAATATTCTCATATCATCGTCCTATGAACATATTGTCTAAATCGGTTTCAAACTTAAAGATTATTCGTTAAGAGGCTTACTAATTAGGATTCTGCACTATTCACTAAATAATCTTTCGATTCGATTCGTATACTAAGTCTTACACACGGTTTTCTTAATCACACTACAAAACTTTGGCTAACTTCAAACTAATAAATGACTAGGTAGAGAGTATGTATATATATGGCCCTCTCATACTCCCATACAATTAAACCTAAAGGGCCAAGCCGACACCTATTTGGCGTAGTTCAGCCCAACGGACGTTTTAGAAAATTAAAACATGAATTCCAGTTTAGTTCAATAGACGCGTAGGTTTTCTCTTAGAACTTGAACACCTGCAACAATATATAAGACATATAGTTATAAGACTACGAAATCTATTTAATCACTTTCACATGTAATACTTCGCTGCGAAAGCTTATAATCTCAATACTTCGCTGCGACACCTATTTGGCGTAGTTCGAGTATCTGTTACTCTTGATAGTTTTACTTGGATTGTATAATCGAAATCCTAGATATGATATTGGCACTGCTAATTGCTAAATACTGATCAAGAATTTGATAATTTAGATTTGAAACAGGGAATTGGTCGAGGTCTTATTATACACATAAATGTTTAGCATCTTTCAATTTGTTTAACTAGATCTCGTTCTATATTTATTTGAATATTAAATATTATTTACCAATTTAGAACCTTCGACCAAAAATGTTAATAATCAGCTGAATAACGGCCTGAGAATTATCACTATTCAACAGTTTCTATTGACAAACAATTTTTCCAAAACTAGACTGCTACTAGAAATGAAACTCATGAAATACTTACACAAACCTATATTTATATGCGTGTTTTGTTCATTAGTTACTTTAATTTGGTACTCCACTGATCAAAACAGATTAGGGTTTAAGTGTGTCACTTCTTAAAGATTTGAAAAAAAAAACAGATGAATTTGTTCAAACAACCGTACGGTCTTATTAGGGTTCATGAAATTCACGAAATACTTAAACATACTACTTTTTTTCTTACTATTTCAAAATAGCAATTGGGATTTACTATTTCATAAGCAAGTAGAAAGGCCAAAATAAGCGTCAGTACGTATAGAAGATGAAAATTTCATGTCTCGATATATATAATAAATGAAATTCTCAAGGAAAGAAGTAAATATTCTCAAAAACTGCCTTCGAGAATTATAATACGACCACCAGCAACATATCCCTCAAGGAAATGTACAAGAGGATCATTTATAAACATTTCCAAATCTTAAAATGTGAAAGCTTAAACTATGTTAATATCATAAAACAATACACTTATCGAAAAAGGATTCAATCAATGTAGCGAATAACATGACGACTTCAAACGATCTACAATCCTTTATATATCATTATTAGTTATCAAAGCATCCATGATGAGAAATTTTCCATTTTTGTCCAAAAGGAATAAAAAAAGAAAAAAACTGAGTTTTCAATTCAAACATTAAAGAATTAAAATGCCTTAGAAAAATTCAACCCGGCACAATCCGGAGCCATTGTGGATGTTCCTTAGCTGCTTGATAATCACATGATAATCTTTACCTCCTTGTACCTTAAACGTCTCCAAAGTAAGACAATGTTCCAGTAGATACCTTATAAAGATTAACTCTATCGGTTTGAAAATTGAATATTGTTATCTCCTTCATCTTGAAACTCAAGCAAGCTGGTGGTGACGGTTGTTGCCAACTAATGATGTCTTTATTAGATCCACGTATATGCATCTAACGATAAACAAGCAAATACTTAGAACAATAAGATAACAAGTTTTATAATTAAATTCGGAAATCCCCAAAATCCTTTTGAGAAAATATATATGAATACTCTTAGGTTCCTCTATTCCTAGTTAATTACTTAATGTTAGTTCATGACACGCATCAACTTACTTCAGAAAAGGAGATAATCTCAAGATTAGGCATGCTGTTAAGGATTTTTAACAGTAAATCACACTGTCTAATAGAGGTGATGCTGACCAGTGTTACCAAGTTTTGGAATATAGGCATGTTAAGAACATGAACCCAAGTAAGAGCCTACAAAAGCAAAACAATTGACATTAGTATACCATTGCAAAATACGCACAGAAAGATATCAGCTAGCTATCCAATACTTCTTGGGCAATCTAGAATATTTAGTGGAGTCATGGATAGTTAGTAGTAGATCTTAGGATGTTTACCAGTGGTTGAAAATGGGAGTCATGGTTAGTTAGTAGTAGATCATGATGTTAATTTTACTGCCTTATAAATTGAAATTAGTATTCTCATTTTATAACCTAAATTTGAGTTTAATTAATATCACGAAAGTAATTATCTCGGTTTATTTTGATAATTCGTGGGCTGGCTACAACACTTGATATCTAAGCCGTTTTGGCTCGTAGTAAGGGTTGATTGCAACTTTATGCAAACAAATCGAGAGGAATAAAGCAAGTATCAAGGGTGAAATACGATCAGAAGAAAGTCGCAACAACAAGTTACCACCAGAAGAAATAAAGTTATCTCAAGAAAGCCTATTGGGTTAATCGGTTTACATTCTTAGTTATTCAGTTTGGTTACTATTTATTTGATATTTATCTAATTGTTATGTTAGTTTTACGTCGAATTATAATTATTTAGGAGAACAAGTATTGGATCATGGGATACATGTATTTCCAATTTTGTAAGTTTAGTGGGAGTCTTTTATTTTAATTAGGTAGAATATTTAGTTGCTATTTTATTGTTCTCCTAGTTGCTTGGAGAGAAAGTTTATCTCTTGTATATATTAGCTCTACTTGACCAGCACGTGTTGTAACTAAAGCAACGACTTATCGAAAACATCTCATCTCTGATGAACTTGCTCTAGCCGATTGTCCAGTTAATGATGATGATCTTGTACTCAACATCCTACACTGGCTGGGGAATCAATTTAAAGAAATATGTGAAGCAGTATACGCTCGCGAAACACCAATATCCGATCTATTGCCATCATTAGAGTATATTCAAGGAGATGATCACAACTGAGGGAAGAAACATGGGGAAGGAGTTCTTTGTTGAGAGTCGGATGTATTAAAATAAAATAATATAGAGGAAGGTGAAAGGAAGGGGTGGTGAAAAATAGTACCAATGTAGTTTTTATAGAAGTTAAGGGTTTCGAGACAACATAGCGTGTTATACTCGAAGAAGTCCATTCCCAGAAACTAGTTAAAAATGAAAGCTATGATCACAAGCGTCTTGGAGAGATGCACCATGTGGGATTTCTTAAAATGAAGAAACGGGTTAAGAATATCAAAATTTCGGGGGTGAATGTTGGGTAATGTTGACGGTTTAGTAGTGTCATGTGTAGTTAGTAGATCATGAAGTGTTTAGTTAATGGATGAAAATGGGATTCGTGATTAGTAAACAACAGCTAGTTTATCACTACAAAAAAAGGTCTTATTATTTACGCTTTCATTATTTTTGACGTTTTAAAGCGTGAATAACTTAACATGTTTTTTACACCTATAAGTGTCACAAAGTTTTTGACATTTAGAAGCATCAAAAAGGAAAACCAATGACGCTTAATTCACATTTTTAAGCTTCAAAAGTTCATTCAAAACGTGTTAAAAACACAAGATTAATTCTAGTGTTAGTTATTGGATGAAATTGGGTACTTAGTATGTTAGGAAGTAAAGTTTGCTTTATTATATATAGCAAGTTGTATTCTTTTTTTTTTTTTTTTTTGAACAACAGTTAGTTGGGGATCACCCAGAGGGACTTAACCACTCACGCGAGCATCTTCCGCAGTTGCTATACCCGCCCCCAACTACGTGCCCCGGAGAAAACCCGCACCAACCACTAGACCACATCACAACTTCAGTAAGTTGTATTCTCATTTTTGTAATCTAAGTTAGTTAGATTTTAATTAATATTCAGAAAGTAGTCTCATGTTACAATGATACCATTATCGTTTGCATCAAAAGGTAGCTAGCTTGGTAGCAGGATGGTTTGTGAGTATTTTATACAATAGGGGGTGAGAGAATGTGTGAGAGAGAAAATCTTGAGAGAGAAAGTGAGCGGGTGAGGCATAGCACGGCTAGGGCAGGCACGGGTGGAGTTCGAGGGCAGCACAACGGCAACTATGAGAGCTACAGCAGCAGGTGGTTAAACCGAAACCGACATACATCGTTTATGTTATTCAATTTCCCGGATGACTCGAAAGTTGTTGATTTTTGGAAAATCTTCAAACAATTCGGGATGGTGAAAGACGTCTACGTCCCTAGTAAACGTCTACACAACGGAAAAAAGTTTGCTTTTGTTAGATTTGCTGAGGTGAAAGATTGCTCTAAACTTTTGGCATCTCTTGAAACAATCAAATTTAATGAGTTTGAGGATTCGTTGATTAAGGTGTTCAAGGCGACTGAACGAGCACCTAGACAAAGAGAGTAAATCCCTACAAAGAATGCTCCCAATCCAGAGACTCATGGAGGATTTAATAACAACAAATTCCATGATGGACGTTCGTTCACTAATGTCTTGGGTCGAGGCAAGGATCTACGTGATTCTTTGAATGATAAGAGAAGAATGAAGAATGGTAACGTGGGGTTGGGTAACCAGACTAGCGATAAGGGTTTAGACAAGGAATCTGACAAAAAGGTTATTCATATAGCTGATGAATCCTGTTCGGATAATGAAGACCTTCTTAAGAAAGCAATTGCGGCAGAAGCTAAGAATGCTAATATTCTTGAAAACCTTGAATCGATCTTGGGTAATGAAGGATTTGGGGACATGGAAGTCAAAAGGTTAGGAGGCCTAAGTGTTTTGCTTGTGTTCCCGAATGACGAGGCGGCCAAACTTGCTGTGGAAAATAATCATCCATTTAGAAAATGGATTCACAAAATCTACTTGTGGGATTTTTCCCATTGCCCGGAAAAACGCATGGCTTGGCTATCAATAAGTGGGGTACCGGTACCATGTTGGTCGGAGCAGACATTCTCTTCAATTGCAGAATGGTTTGGTGTGGTGTATTTGTTGGAGAATTGCTCAATCAATGGCAACCAACCACTTCTAAACGGGAGAGTTTTTGTGCAGTTACACGATCCTGATCTTGTTAAGGAGTCCATAAAAATCATCTATAAATCCAGAGAGTACTTCGTCAATGTCACTGAAGAGATTAACGAAGTTAATAAGGATCCTTCAGGGTTAAAAGATAATCAGTGTGTTGATCATAACTGTTGCCACAGGTGTTCTTATTACAACGATTCGGATTCGATCGATTCAGACGATTTCCCTAGTAATATAGATGATGAAGAGGCTAGTCTTTTCAATGATGTTCTTAAAAGTGACGACGATGAAGATTCTAATTCAATGCATTCTGATGATTCAAAAGATTCCGATGAAGTTTTTCCTGAAAAGATGGGTTCGCCGGCGAATATGGGTGGCCAGAAATTCGAAGACGAAGAGTCTGGCAACTTTGGGGCTTGTGGGAATTCCAATGTCGATGAGGTGGTTGCTGATTCTTTCGAGGATAATCAATGTCACAATCCAATTTTCAACACCAAACAAAATGATGAGATTAACGAGGCGCGTGCATCGAATGACCAATCAAATATTAATTGTCCCATTGATAATTGTGAAGTGCCTTTAGGATATAAGTCTACTCGTATTCCTAATGAAGCAGAGGTACCGATTGGGCCTAATGTTGATGGATCGGATCCTATAAGTGAAAGCCCAACTATGGGTACTAATGGGCTGGACAGTGGTATGGGGCTTAATAATAATGAAGGCAGGAAACAGACTGTTAATGGAGATGTGGGGGGGAATTGGGCTAAACCACCAAAGCCCAATTGCGTTAATTCCAATACTGAAAACGAATAGGTGGAGACTAATCCAATACCTTCTCAGCGACTGAGCAAATCGAAATCGACAAGGAAAAATTCAGCAGAGGTTTCCTATTGCAGCGACTGTTACATGATTGCTATGACAAATTGCAGGGCATCGTCGCGAATTATGAGATTTAAGAACAGATTTCGGTGTGCAACTAATTATGGGAAAGGAAACTCCTTCAATTGCAAAACCTGTGGGAGAAGAGGGAATAGGAAAGGAAAAAAATCGAAGGAGGGAAAGACTCCTGCGATGCGGTCAGAAGATCTCAAATCACTATCCATCAATAGTGAAGCGGTGAGACAATATGGGGAACAAATTGGATTGAGGTGGTCTACCTCAATTCCACAGTAAGTTTATTTCCTTTCATTTGTCTTGTTTTCATTATGAAGATACTTTCATTAAATGTTCGGGGTTTCGCGGTAAAAGGTAAATTTGGGTGGGTTCTTAGTATATGCTTGAAAGAAAGACCGAGTATCGCGGTCTTCCAAGAAACTCGAAGTAAGTTAGTTACTGATTCGTGGGTTCAAGCTTTATGGGGTGATCCAAACTTTGGGTTTCTTCAGAAAGATGCGGTTGGCAAATTGGGGGGTCTATTAGTTATTTGGGATAAATCCATATTTGAAGTCGAGAGTTACACTTGTTGTGAGTTCTTTTTGGCCTTTAGAGGAAAATGGAAGAATAATGGGGAGGAGTCTACTATTGTGAATGTATATGGCCCTCATAACGATCGTTGTAAAAAGCGTATGTGGGAGTTGTTAGACAAATTAATTAGGAGTATTGACACTAAGTGGCTTCTATGCGGGGATTTCAACGAAGTTAGGTCTTGTTCGGATCGTTTCAATTCTCAATTCCATCAAAATAGGGCTGATAGGTTCAACGATTTCATCTCTAGGAATAGCTTAATTGAGGTTCCTATTAGTGGGAGGAAGTTCACTCGAATTAGTGATGATGGAGTTAAATTTAGTAAGCTTGATAGATTCTTGGTTTCGGATGGGTTTATGAGTCTTTGGGCGGATCTCTCGGTTATTGCTCTTGACCGTAATCTTTCCGACCATTGTCCCTTGATTCTTAGGGATAGGGTTCTTGACTACGATCCGACTCCCTTCAAAGTGTTTGACGAGTGGTTTAATTGTGAAGAGGTAGATATAATTATTAAAGAGGCTTGGGGACAAGAAGTTCGTGGTACAAGAAAAGATTGCGCTTTTAGGGATAAGATGAAGAACATTAAGATGGCACTAAAAAAGTGGAGTCTCTCTAGATTTGGTTCACTTGATAATGAAATAAATGAGCTTAAGAAAAAAGTGAGGGAGTGGGAAATTAAAGCGGAGGACAATACTCTTAGTGACTCGGAGCGTACTTTATGGCTAGATTGTAGGCGTCGTTGGATGGAAAAGGAAATGGTTAAGTCCAATATGTTGAGACAAAAGGCTAAAATAAAATGGACTCTAGAAGGGGATGAAAACTCTAAATTTTTTCACGCTACTTTGCGACGAAAATACAATAAATGCAACTTCCGGGGATTATTAGTCGATGGTATTTGGCATGAGGATCCAGTGGTTGTCAAAAATTTCATCTTTTCACATTTTCAAAAATTGTTCGCGTGTAACTCATATTACAGGCCAAGGATACTTGGTGGGTTTTCTAGTGGATCGAATCTTAATTTTGCTTCAGTTGGGCCTGTTGTTCCCTTTCAGCGCTGGTGTGGGCCTGTTGGGCCTGTCGGACAGACTCCTCCCATTGGGTCTGTACAGTTCACAGAAGGGTCTGGTTCGGTTTGTCTGCGAATTTCAGAAGAGGAAGCAAGTGCACTAGAAGTTTTTTTTTCGGAGGAGGAAATATTGGGAGCAATAAAGGAATGTGCGAATAATAAAGCGCCTGGTCAGGATGGTTTTAATATGCGATTCTTCAAAAAGTTTTGGGCTATTATTCGGGAGGATTTAGTCGCGGCGGTCAATTGGTTTTGGGATAAAGGTGAGCTCTCGAAAGGATGCAACTCCTCTTTTATCATACTTATTCCTAAAAAAGTGGATCCGGCTAGCCTAAATGAATATAGACCGACTAGCTTGATTGGGAGCTTTTATAAAATAATCGCGAAACTTTTGTCTTAAGGCTTCGAAAGGTAATTCCGAATCTTGTGGGTTTTGAACAAAGTGCGTTCATTAAAGGAAGGAACATCATGGATGGCGTGCTTATTGCGAATGAGTCTTATGAATTTCTTAAAAGAGGTCGTATTAAAAGTATGATGTTCAAGGTAGATTTTGAAAAGGCGTTCGATAGTCTTAGTTGGGAGTTTTTGGATGATATGATGGGTTTATGGGATTTGGTACAAAATGGAGGGGTTGGATTGCATCGTGCTTAAAGTCGGCTTCTATTTCCGTTCTCGTCAATGGTTCACCAACTAAAGAGTTCAAGCTCGGGAGGGAGGTTAGGCAAGGAGATCCTCTTTCACAGTTTCTCTTTATTATCGCGGTGGAGGGACTTAATTGGCTAACCAAGTCGGCGGTATCAAGTAATCTCTATAGTGGGGTTAAAATTGGTAGAGATCATGTTCCGATTTCCCATCTTCAATACGCGGATGATACCTTATTTTTTGGGGAATTGAGTCTAGACAACATTGAGAACCTCATGAAACTTCTAAAATGCTTCGAGTTATGTTCCGGTCTAAAAGTAAATTACAATAAAAGCAATCTTTTTGGGGTCGGGGTAGACAAGTCAGAAATCGAAGACATGGCAACTTTATTTGGGTGTAAAATGGGCTCCTTCCCCTTTACGTATCTCGGGTTACCTATCGGTGCAAATATGAATAAATTTGAAAGTTGGAAACCGGTTATTGAAAAATTTGAGAAAAGGTTATCGGATTGGAGAGCCCGTACGATGTCTCTTGGTGGACGTGCAACTTTCGTGACTTCGGTTCTCAATAGTTTGCCTTTGTACTACTTTTCGCTCTTCCGTGCCCCACCTAGCGTGCTTAAAAAACTTGAGAGAGTAAGAAGGAAATTTTTTTGGGGTGGGTCGGGCGACGAGTCAAAAATCTCGTGGGTTAAATGGGATGATGTCATTCGTCCTTACACGGATGGCGGACTTAATTTTGGGTCTCTTAATTGTAAAAACTTAGCACTAATCGGCAAGTGGTGGTGGGGGTTTCTTACTGAACCCACTTCCTTGTGGGTTAGTGTTATCAAAAGCATTTTTGGGGGGTCGGGTCTTATTTCTTCGGGTGGGTCTATTTCACTTTCGTACTCTAATTCTACTTGGAGTAAAATTGTGAAAACAGGTTATGAGATTGAGGCATTGGAGTCGAATTTTCCAAATCATTTTTGAAGGTGCTCGGTAATGGAAAATCAACAAAATTCTGGGAAGATTCATGGCTTAAAGATACCCCATTAAAAGGTATTTTTAAGAGATTGGTGCGACTTGATTCTAATACTAATGCTATGGTGGCGGATCGTGTTACTTGGAATGGCGAAAATTGCTGTTCAAACTGGTCGTGGGTTCGTGAGATTACGGGGAGAACGCGGGGTGAGCTGATCGAACTTGAGGGGCTGATTTCAGGAGCAAGAATGGAGGTGGACAAAGAAGATTGTTGGTCTTGGAAACTTTGTGGAACCGGTATTTTCTCGACTAGTTCTCTTATAAAGTTCATTATGAAATCGTATTATCCCACAACAGCTTCGTGTATCCCAACTCAAAAGAAATATTTGGTTCCTAAAAAAGTGGGTATCTTCGCATGGAGGGCAAGGCGGAAGAGATTGCCCGTTTTGTTCGAACTTGACAAACGTGGTATTGATCTCCACTCCGTTCTTTGTCCCCTATGCGACGATGAAATAGAAATGGTAGATCATGCTTTGTTCTCGTGCACAAAGGTTCGGGAAGTATGGGATAAAATCTTCAATTGGAGGGGCGTGACTTCGAACCAACTAAATCTCGATGGCATTTTGGGTGGGTCGGTTAATTTGCAATTATCGAAGGTTGGTGAGAAAATTTGGCAAGCAATGATTTGGACGAGCTTATATCTCATTTGGAAAAATAGGAATAATAAGATTTTCAAAAAATCGAGTTGGTCTCCTCCGGTGGCACTTTGTGACATTCAAGCGATGAGTTACGAATGGATAGGGAAGCGGTGCAAGATAAAGAAAGAGATTAAAAACATCGAGTGGCTTACTTGGTTGCACAACCCGCAATCTATTGCTTTGTAATCTATTGTTTTGTAACCTATTATTTTGTAACTTTGTGAGTATCTCGTGTATTTAGTAGATGATTCGCATAGGATTCTAGCTCGGTATCATTATGTGTATCATCATATGCGAACTCGTGTATCATTTGGGTTTTTCTAATATAATTTGCCGTTCAAAAAAAAATAGTTTTTTTTTTTAGATTTTAAAATAAGAGTAGAAATTAAGCGCCTGAAATCTGCTGAATTCACAAAGATTCAAAGGATAAGTAAGCGTACGTACTTTCATAGTTCGAAAATCCAAGTTTAATGTTCTGGTTGCCGAAATGGAAGTGAAGAGTTCTTGAGAGAATCTATCGATACAAAGGTGTGATTCAGCAAGACATAGCATCTTCTTCTTAAAATCGAAACTCGTCCTTTCATTCTTAATATAAAGATACTCTATTTGGGGAGCATCAATCTCCGATTTAAAATTTGTATCCCATTCACTAAATGAAGTAAACTCTAGCCTTAATTTCTTCAATGATGGTGAATACAACTTAATCTTATACAACTCATCATTAACCACATTCCTCTCCACGAACAATTCTTCTAAATTAGGACACCCAGAAATCAGATTCTCAAATGTTCGATCGTGTTTAAAATAAACAATAGATACCAAATTGAGTATCTTTAAACACGGAATAAGTAGACCATCTTCAGGGACGTCTAAAACGAATCCTTTTAAAGTTAATGCAACTAATGTTTTGCATGTCTTGAATAGATCCCAACACAGGCTGACCTTAAATATATTAGATGGAAGTGTAAGGTCAAGTTCTTCAACTTTAAGCTCGACAACAGTACGAAGAGTATTCATCGCACGCATGTAGCTGGACCCAATCGAGCTTTGAAAAAAGAACTTTTGAATTGGCAAACCCCCACGAGAAGCAAGGGTTTTGTCAACAAAATCATGATAATCCATGACTTGTTTTTTTGTTCGACATTTCGGCACCACGAAATGTAGATTTGGGAGTAAAGCCTGCAAATCTTTCCATC
The DNA here is from genome assembly GCF_046630445.1 of Rutidosis leptorrhynchoides. Classification (NCBI taxonomy): domain Eukaryota; kingdom Viridiplantae; phylum Streptophyta; class Magnoliopsida; order Asterales; family Asteraceae; genus Rutidosis; species Rutidosis leptorrhynchoides. The sequence continues at coordinate 370,832,576 of NC_092343.1, read as the reverse complement.
TGTTTGATAGGATGATGGTTCGATAAGCATCAGCATCTGGAAGTATAGAGAGGATTCTTGAAAGTAATATTTCGTCGGGTAACTTGCTAATTAAATCTTCATCTTCCTTTTGCTGTTGTTTCTGGATTTCATTTTTTGGCTTTTTGATCCGAGTTCTACCCCATTGCAAAATCATAGCCGGTTGAAGAGATTCAGATGAAATTGTGATTAGGGTTCTCAAAATTGGGGTTTTTTGGGAGGTGATGAAATGGTGTCCAGGGAGGATTGTTATTTTCAGGAAGAGCTAGAATTAATGCTTTATTACAAAGCATTTAAAACATTAAGCATTTAAATCATGTGACATAAGAAGATGACAAACTTTATAATTAATTTCCGTAATAGATCATTATGTGAAGATCTTTACACATTTTAAAATGTGTATTGACTATTATGCCCCTGCGAGTCATCTCGAAACATATCTGTAGTTGAGCTATTTGAACTTTCTGATTGAAGGTGTTTGACTACTTACTGATTTAAGAACAATACTTAATAGATTTTAATGTTTACCAGTTTTGAAATAGGGGCTTGGCCGCTTGGTTCTGTTCAAACCAATAACACGGGACACCAAATACTTTTTGAATTTTCTAATGACAACCTAAGGGTTGTCAATAAGAATTAAATTATGTAGAAAATAATTTTGTATTTTGCTAGTTGAGAGTAATTTTTTGACGGGATAAAACATGCATATCTAAATTTTTTATTGACAACTCTAAGGGCTATCATTATCATTAGAAAAGTTCAATACTTTTTAACCTCTTACAATTTTTTTTGGCTAAATCTCTTTTTTTGTTTAATTGAATCTTAAATGCTATTAATAGATGTACTAAAAATAACCAATATATTAAATGCTCAATTTAAGTGATTATATATTGTGTGAAATGTAATTAACTCCGCATTTGCAATGTCCATTTTTTCATAAATTTTAATACTCCAAACTCCAAAAGTTACGTACTGTATATGTAAATTTAGATGGGCCCTATAACTGCAGCCCATATGAATTGAAATTGTGATTTAGCGCACTTTCAAGACCCCGAGAAATTAATAGAACAATTAAGCAATAAATAAAGACACAAGGATTTACGTGGTTCGGCGTGAGGCCTAGTCCACGGGCGGAAGCAGAGATGGATTTTACTAGCAAATATGGCAAACCCGAGGTTACAATGTATCACTCAATCTAGGCTCCGAAAATACTAACAAAGTATTTGGACCACTCACTAGATTATTACACTTCCCTCACTCTATAATGTTTCTCACAAGAACAAGAGTAATTAACTCTTTCTCTTAATACTTTTACAAGAGTTATTAGTGAACTCTTCCAAGTATGTAATATTTGGGATGGGATATGTGAAGAATGGGATGATCTCTAAATGCATTACATGACATCCTTTTATAGTTGAAGGAATGGCATGCATGCAACCATGAAGTCAACAACCTACCCCCATTCATTTTACACCTACGTATGAAAATAAACCATATCAATCATGTGGCCAAACTAAAATTGTAGGTGGCCTCCAAAAGAATAGTGTATTTGACTTCCTTGATTTTAATGTGCAGCCACACAAAACATGTGGTAATAATACCACCGTCCAACAAATCTCCACCTTGGCGAACATTCCATTCCTTTGCTATCTTTTCTCAATCTCCGCTTCCCGTCAGCCCTCCCGGGCTCATCACTTTCTTCGAACGCCAACCAAGTCCAAACAGTGTTCGAACTTGTTTGTAGTAACGGGCTTAGTCAACATATCTGCCGGATTATCTGCCGTGCAAATCTTCTTGACAATTATAACTCCTTTTGATATGACTTCTCGAATAAAGTGATACCGTACATCAATGTGTTTGGTTCTCTCATGATACACTTGGTTTTTAGTCAAATGTATGGCACTCTGGCTATCACAATGCACTACAGTTTCGTCCTGTTGCAAACCCAGATCACCAACCAAACCCCTCAGCCACTTTGCTTCTTTCACACCCTCAGTTAGAGCCATGTATTCCGCTTCAGTTGTCGACAAAGCAACCGTCGATTGTAATGTTGCTTTCCAACTAATAGCACATCTTCCGAGAGTAAAAACATACCCCGTCTGAGACCTTCTCTGATCCAAATCACCAGCATAGTCTGAATCAACGTATCCGGTAACATTAGTATTACCACCGCTATCAAATACTAAGCCAATATCTGTTATCCCTCTGAGGTACCGTAGAATCCATTGCACCGCTTTCCAATGAGCTTTCCCTGGACAATCCATATATCTACTCACCACGCTTACCGCCTGTGCAATATCCGGTCTAGTACATACCATAGCATACATGATGCTACCCACAGCACTAGCATATGGAACATGTGACATATGCTCTACCTCCTCCTCAGTTTCTGGTGATAACGCCGATGAAAGTTTGAAATGTGCAGCAAGTGGAGTACTAACCGGTTTGGAGTTATCCATCCCAAAACGCTGAAGAACCTTCTCAATATATTTCTATTGTGACAAATACAATTTTTCTTCACGTCTATCTCTGATAATCTCCATTCCCAATATCTTCTTAGCTGCACCCAAATCTTTCATCTCAAACTCACTTTTGAGCTGAGATTTTAACTGATCGATCTCAGACATGTTTTTCGAAGCAATCAACATATCATCCACATATAACAGCAAATAAACGTACGAGCCATCTGGAAGCTTCTTGTGATATACACAACTATCATAATCACTCCGCAAGTAACATTTACTAGTCATGAATACGTCAAACCGCTTATACCATTGTCGAGGTGATTGCTTCAAGCCATATAATGACTTTTTCAGCAAACAAGCATAATCTTCCTTTCCTTTGACCACAAATCCCTCTGGCTGGTGCATAAAGATCCGTTCCTCCAACTCACCATGTAAGAATGCTGTCTTGACATCTAGTTGCTGCAGCTCCATATCAAGTAAAGCAACCATGGCAAGTAACACGCGAATAGATGTATGCTTTACGACCGGTGAGAAAACTTCATTAAAGTCAACTCCCTCTCTCTGAGTAAAGCCTTTTGCTACAAGGCGTGCTTTGAACCTTTCATCTTCTACACCCGGAATTCTATCCTTCTTTTTGAAGATCCATTTGCATCCAACAATCTTCTGACCTTTTGGCAGTTTCACCAGCTCCCACGTATGATTGTTATAAAGAGACTCCATCTCTTCATTCATAGCTACAGACCACTTTGCAGATTCTGGGCCACTTATAGCTTCACGATATGTAGCAGGTTCTTGGACCTCTATATCTTCTGCCATACTCAGGGCATAAGCTACCAAATCTGCATGCCCGAACCGTTGTGGTGGTTTTATTGCTCGTCGTTCTCTATCTCTTGCTAGATTATAATTCTGTAGATCATGTTGTTCATCTGACTGATCTTCTGGTGTCATTTGATCAACACCAGAGTCATGTACATCTTCTACAACGGGCTCGACAGGAGTATCTTGTACTACTCCTTGTGAAACTTCTATTTCTTGCTCCACCTGCTCTTTAACTTCACGATCTTTTCCAGCAACTACTTGTTCCTCCTCTATCTTTTTCAACATAGCAGACTCATCAAATGTCACATCCCTGCTGATGAGAAATCGGGATGATTTACCATCAGGGCACCACAATCTATAACCCTTCACCCCATCTGCATACCCTAGAAATATGCATCTCTTAGCCCTCGGCTCAAGTTTACCATCTTTCACATGAGCATAAGCAGGACAACCAAATATCTTCAAATCACTGTAACTTGCAGGGGAACCTGACCATTTTTCCAAAGGAGTTTGACAATCAATTGCCGTTGATGGAGACCGATTTACCAAATAACAAGCTGTGTTGACAGCTTCAGCCCAAAATATATTTGGTAATTTTGCATTTGAGAGCATACACCTCGCTCGCTCAAGGAGCGTTCTATTCATCCGTTCTGCAACGCCATTCTGTTGTGGTGTAAACCGCACTGTGTGGTGTCTCACAATGCCTTCGTTCTTACAGAACTCATTGAATTCGCCTTTGCAGAATTCCAGTCCATTGTCAGTTCTCAAGCGCTTAATGAACTTTCCAGTCTGCTTCTCTATCATCATCTTCCATTGCTTGAAATTGACAAAGACTTCATCCTTACGTTTAAGGATATAAACCCATACTCTTCTCGAATAGTCATCAATAAAGGTTAACATGTATCTCGCGCCACCTTTTGAAGGAACAGGAGATGGACCCCAAAGATCTGAATGGATATAATCCAAAGTACCTTTCGTCCTGTGAACGGCTGTGCCAAACTTTATTCGGCTCTGTTTTCCGAATACACAATGCTCGCAGAATTCCAATTTTCCGATATTCTGACCACACAGCAAACCTCGTTTACTAAGCTCCATCATTCCTCTCTCGCTCATGTGCCCAAGGCGCATGTGCCATAACTTGGTGGTATCTACATCTTTAGCCGATGAAGAAACTCCAGACGCACCAGTAACCGTGCTACCTTTTAACAGGTAAAGGCCATTACACCTTTCACCTTTCATCACGACAAGTGCACCTCTAGAAACTTTTAATACTCCACCTCGGGCTCGATACTCGCAGCCGATGGAGTCCAGCGTACCCAAGGAAATAAGATTCTTCTTCAATTCTGGAACATGCCTGACATCTGTCAACGTCCTCACCGTGCCATCATACATCTTGATTTGGATCGTTCCTATGCCAACAACCTTACAAGCTACATCGTTTCCCATAAGGACTTTACCACCATTTATTTGTTGATAGGTAGTAAACTAGTCCCTAATAGGACACATATGATAAGAACAACCCGAGTCAAGAATCCACTCATTACTTGAGAGGCCATCGGTAACACTAAGAACATTTGCACCATCAGAATCATTTTCTGCAACTGCGGCAACTTTATCGGCTCCCGCTGCATTCCAAGTCTCTCTTTTTCCTTTTAAGTCTGGACAGTCTCTACGCATGTGACCTTCCTTGTGACAATTGTAACACTTGATCTTTCTAGATCTTGGTTTCGATCTAGAACGACCTTTGTTGTTATTACTTGATGCTCTATCGTTACGTCTTCCTCTTGCCACCAAACCTTCTGCACTCTCTTCCAGATAATCCACCGAGGATTTCTTCCTTAACTCGCTAGAGTTCAAGGTAGATTTGACATCCTCCATGGAAATAGTTTTTCTACTATATAGTAGAGTTGTAACCAAATGCTCGTACGATTTTGGCAAGGAACATAAGAAAATTAATGATTGATCTTCTTCATCAATTTTCACACCAATATTATTCAAGTCCAAAATTATTTTATTAAACTCATCGATGTGATCATTTAGTGAACCTTCTTTCATCCGAAGAGTATACAACCGTTGTTTCATATACAACCGGTTCGTGAGACTCTTAGTCATATATAGAGTTTCTAGCTGTTTCCAAAGTCCAGCCGGTGTGGTTTCTGCCGCAACTTCTCTAAGCACACGATCGGCAAGATTTAGAATAATCATGCCGTGTGCCTTTTCCAGAAGTTCATCCTTCTCTTCATCTGTTAACTTTTCGGGTAGATGTTCTCTCCCTTTCAAAGCTAACAAATAACCTTGTTGGCTCAGTAGAGCCAGCATCTTCATTCGCCAAAGACCAAAATTGTTCTGGCCATTAAATTTCTCTACGTCGGACCTTATTATCGTCATCTTGTATATTTAATCACAACTATAGCTCTGATACCAGTTTGTTGTGATTTAGCGCACTTTCAAGACCCCGAGAAATTAATAGAACAATTAAGCAATAAATAAAGACACAAGGATTTACGTGGTTCGGCGTGAGGCCTAGTCCACGGGCGGAAGCAGAGATGGATTTTACTAGCAAATATGGCAAACCCGAGGTTACAATGTATCACTCAATCTAGGCTCCGAAAATACTAACAAAGTATTTGGACCACTCACTAGATTATTACACTTCCCTCAATCTATAATGTTTCTCACAAGAACAAGAGTAATTAACTCTTTCTCTTAATACTTTTACAAGAGTTATTAGTGAACTCTTCCAAGTATGTAATATTTGGGATGGGATATGTGAAGAATGGGATGATCTCTAAATGCATTACATGACATCCTTTTATAGTTGAAGGAATGGCATGCATGCAACCATGAAGTCAACAACCTACCCCCATTCATTTTACACCTACGTATGAAAATAAACCATATCAATCATGTGGCCAAACTAAAATTGTAGGTGGCCTCCAAAAGAATAGTGTATTTGACTTCCTTGATTTTAATGTGCAGCCACACAAAACATGTGGTAATAATACCACCGTCCAACAAATTTGGCTCTTGCTATTTCCAAGATAACGGACTTTACATAGATCACATTCGACTCAAACTAACATCCCCAATCATCAAACCCTAATTCTCAGTTCTTCAACTAGAAATCATCAATCTGCTATCAGAAGCAGTTATGTCCAAAAGGCCGAAACATTCATCTACTGATGCTGATAACAAAATTGTAATCAAACAAGAAGAAGAAAAAGAAGATTTCTTCAACAAATTACCTGATGATCTCCTCACAAAAATCATATCATGTATTCCGGATGCACGTGATGCCAAACGCACGTGCATTTTATCCGTTATAACAAACGAGCGAAATTGTTTTACCCAAATTCTTATAGGTCTACATCTTCGTCCAATATAAAAGTCAAAAAGTTCCATGATTCAGTAGATAAAGCCTTAGCTCTTCGTCAGGGTATGCCAATTCAAAAGTTTGTTCTTTGTTTTATGGATGAACATTGTGATTACAGTCGTCTCAATAATTGGCTTCGTACCCTTGTTTGTTGTCTAGTTCAACAACTAGAGCTTAATTTGGTTACTAGTAGTATGCATGGTGTTAGTGCTCGTATAAATATATTGAAGAACTGTAATACTCTCATTGAATTAACATTAAGAGGCAAATTTGTGTTGGATATGCCTGAAAGTAACGGCGTGTTGTTTCCGTCTTTAAAAAAACTCAATCTTCATTTTATTGTTTACTATAGCGAACCTCTGATGAAGTTGATTTCTCAATGTCCCGTATTAGAAGAATTATTTGTGGAGAATCGAATTGAATCATATTATGAACGCCTTAACACGTTTAAGGTCTTCTCAACGTCTTTGAAGAGATTAAGGATGTCCTTTATTAATATTTTTCTAAGGAATCCAAATGTTGTCATTAATGCTCCTAACCTTGAATACATATACTTTTCGGATCAAAATACAACAAAATACCATATAATGAATCCGTTATCTCTAGTGGAAGCACACATTAATGTTTCTAGCCACATTTTCGAACTCTTCACAAGCCTCTCGTCAATCAAGAAGTTAATATTGACCCATCAAACTATACGCGTAAGTATACTTATCCGTGTAAACTTGACTCCATCTATGATATGCAATACTATATACACTTACATATGTTGTGTATTTTGTTACTTCTCATATCAGTTATATATGGAGTATATATGTTAGGACTCTATAAGATATGTAAGTAAAGCACAAAAAAAGACATCTTAATTACTTCTAATGGTTGTTTTCTGCAGGAGGCTTTTACCACAAAACACATTTTAATTAGGGAAATTAGGGTCATGCCCCTGTTTCCAAACTTAGTCAAGATTTTGATTGGTATCAATGGTCCTTGGGAGTGGGATTTCTTGATGGTTCTCTTAAATCATATGCCTAATCTTGAGCATATTACCTTTACTCATGTAAGTTAATTTGAGCCTAAAAATTTATTTTTTGTTTAAAATAAGGAGAATATAAGAGATGTGTTAAATATTATGCTATATTTTTGAATTTGGATATGCATGTTGAGTCTCTTTCTCTTATCATTGTGAAATCGAATTTGTGTTTGGATAAACACAATTATACCAATGATATTGTCATTAAGGGCTACATGCATACTTTGCAAGAAAATGTTTAATCCATTGATGATATAAATTACATCTTTATCCTAAAACCTATCTACCTTGTTTACACAATTATGTCCTGTTCTCACTACTAATTATTTGTTTATCATTAGGGGCTTCTATGTGTAGACAAGATCTTTAGGAACTATAACCCACCAGTGATAAAGACACCTCCACCTTCTTGTTTGCTTTCAAACATGAAAGAAATCATAATACTTAAGCTGAAAGCTGTTACATGTGAAGAGGTTGCCTTTATTAGGTATCTGCTTAATACTGCGAAAAATCTTGAGATATTTAAAATGAATGCTCCTAAAATCGGTCGTAAGAGACGTAAAGAGATATTGAGTTTCTCCCGTGGCTCCAAATGTTGCCGGGTCCAATTTGTTTGATTGCTCTACAAGATCTGACTGTGATTCTCATATGTTCTGACTGTATTACATTTTAAAGAAGTATTGTGTCGACTTTATTTCATCTATTAATTCTGGTACCATCTTTAAAAACATCACTTTTAACCTTACTGTCCCGTAAAATGATGCTAAAGTCATGTTATGGGGGTAAATTTTATTATAACTAAATCACATATACTTTGTATGTGGATCTGTTTATGGTATGAATGATAATTTTCATGCCCTGCCTAAAAAACAGAGTATTATAAATCTTTCCTTTCTAACTTAATAACCAGGATTGTAAATTATACGGAGTAATTAAATTTGTAAATATATGTCTTGATCCTGTTCGGTACACGAAGGAAAGACTCATGATGATACATTAAACTCAAAGCCGATTTCGTTAAATATTTTGAGTCATATCGGGTATTCTACTTGCTTTATGTTTTATTTACTTCTTCTTGTGTTATTATGGAATCCACATATTCATTCAGTTGATGCTAGTAATGACGTTTTTACTTATTTAGTCCTTCATATGAATCGTCTTATGGATACGTAATGCCAAGGAACCGAAAGGTATGTCAAATTTACATATAAGACTCATTGTAGTGCGCGTGTCGGTGGGATGGGTGCTCCCAAACACGACTCCAGCATGCTACTAGATTGTTGTGGTGTGCTTGCTCCAAGCATGGAGTGAATTTGAAGCGTGTTGGGATATTTGTGGGTTTTTGTTTTTTGCTATTTATTCACCACTTTTCACTCAACTTTCATTCATATCTAGACATATCACGCTACACACCCAAATCAGTCTTCTATAGGTGTTTTCTTCCGTTTGGTCATTTTTTTATAACTGGTTATAAGATTTACAAATTATTTTGAACAGAGTAAAACGTACCTAATCATATATCAACTTCATTACGTAGTAACAATCCATGAGATCTAATCTACTCCATGTTTTCGTTTGAACCTCCGGCCTTATCGCAAATCAATGGTCAAATTACAAGGAGTTTTTGTTGTCACGAATTATGGAAGCAATCAATTCACAAGAATTGTGTCAGCGGTAAAAGCGAAATCTTTAATAATCTCTCCAAAAATAGTTAATATGGGATGTGTTCATCAATACATCATGATCAAGCTTCCACAAGTAAACAATCGGATCATGGCTATTAAACAGAAATTACACAAAGTTAAGATTTACAAATTATTTTGAACAGAGTAAAACGTACCTAATCATACATTAACATCATTACGTAGTAACAATCCATGAGATCTAATCTATTCAATGTTTTCGTTTGAACCTCCTGCCTTATCCCTAATGGTCAAACTACAAGCAGTTTGTGTCAGCTGTAAAAGCGAAATCTTTAATGAATCTCTCCAAATATATTTAATATGGGATGTGTTCATCATTACATTATGATCAAGCTTCCACAACTAAGCAATAACGTAGACATCTGATTAAACCATTTACATGTTATAAAGAATAAAATACAGACTCAACTTTACATCTTAAAAAATGCAAAGTCCATTATTCCTAAATTAATTGCGTATATGTAGCTCTAGGTGGGCCCTAATACTGCAGCCCAAACTATCAAAGAGTACGGACTTAACCTAGACCACATTTGACTCAGGGTTTTTTATGTTGCGATCAGACAAATGAATCAAGCTATCAAACTCGCGTAACCTCAAACTAAAATCCCCAATTCTCAAACCCTAATTCTCAGTTCTTCAACTACAAATCATGAATGCGCGATCAGGAAAAGTTGTGTCCAAAAAGCCAAAACATTCATTTTCTGCTGCTGTTGATCATAATAAAAATGTAATCAAAAATGAAGAAAAAGAAGATATCTTCAGCAAATTACCTGATGAGCTCTTTACAAATATCATTTCCTTTATTCCGGATGCTCGTGATGCCAAACGTACATGCGTTTTATCGAAGAGGTGGAACTACATTTGGAAATTTCTACCAATTCTCTGTTTCGTTATGCCTTTTCTCCGTTATAACAAACAAGAGAATGAGTTTTATTATGATTTTACTAGGTGTAATTTATCGCCAAATGAACAAGTACTCAAAAAGTTTAATGATTCGGTAGATAAGGCTTTAGCTCTTCGTCGCGGTAAGCCAATTCAAATGTTTTTTCTTTGTTTATCCAAGGACTTTGATTACAATCGTGTGCTTAATTGGCTTCGTACCGTTATTAGTTGTCTAGTTCAACAACTAGAGCTTACATTGGCAGTTAGTACTATCGATTATAGTGTTAGGTTTTATTGGGGTATATTGAAGAATTGTGATAAGCTAATTGAGTTAACATTAAAAGGAAAATTCGTGTTGGATGTGCCTGAAAGTAACGGCGTGTTGTTTCCGTCTTTGAAAAAACTCAATTTGATGTATGTAATTTACTCCGGCAAAAATACTTGCGTGAATGTGATTTCCCAGTGTCCTGTATTAGAAGAATTATTTGTGAAGAAACTCTACTATCAGGGTAATGATTTAATTGAGACGTTTAAGGTCTCTTCGGTGTCTTTGAAGAGATTGAGTTTATCCTTAATCGATTACGACTCTCAGGTCATGGTTCATGACGTTTTCATTGATGCTCCTAACCTTGAATACATTTACATTTTGGATGAGGTGACAAGCGAATACCATATGACGGAGTCGTTATCTCTAGTAGAAGCTCACATTGATACTTCTAGACGCCTGGTAGAACTCTTCACAAGCCTCTCGTCAATCAAGAAGTTAACATTGACTCGTCAAACTATACGAGTAAGTTTACTTATCTTTTTTTTTTCACAACAAACACACCCCCTCCCCCCTCCCCCCTCCCCCCCCCCACCCACCCCACCCTTTATATCCACGACCGGACTTGCACTCACAACCTCAAGGTTTATAACTTCCCTTGATACCGCTAGGCCAGAAGCAATTTTGTGTAAACTTATCATTCTAAGATATTTAATACTATATTCACTCGCATTTGTTGAGTATTTAGTTACTTTTCATATCTGTTATATGTTATAATGAGTCAACAAAAAGGGTCAACTTACCATTTTAGGTAAGTTGACTTTGGGATCAGAAGTGGTCCACTTCATCATATCCCAATTTAGAATATCACATGTCTGCCATGTAGTGACCCGAACTTTTCCATGTTTATATATATTAATTGAGATTGATATTTACATGATTAAATGTTTCCAACATGTTAAGCAATCAAACTTGTTAAGACTTGATTAATTGAAATATGTTTCATATAGACAATTGACCACCCAAGTTGGCCGGTGATTCACGAACGTTAAAACTTGTAAAAACTATATGATGACATATATATGGATATATATATAGTTAACATGATACTATGATAAGTAAACATATCATTAAGTATATTAACAATGAACTACATATGTAAAAACAAGACTACTAACTTAATGATTTTTAAACGAGACATATATGTAACGATTATCGTTTTAAAGACATTTAATGTATATATATCATATTAAGAGATATTCATACATGATAATATCATGATAATATAATAATTTAAAATCTCATTTGATATTATAAACATTGGGTTAACAACATTTAACAAGATCGTTAACCTAAAGGTTTCAAAACAACACTTACATGTAACGACTAACAATGACTTAACGACTCAGTTAAAATGTATATACATGTAGTGTTTTAATATGTATTTATACACTTTTGAAAGACTTCAATACACTTATCAAAATACTTCTACTTAACAAAAATGCTTACAATTACATCCTCGTTCAGTTTCATCAACAATTCTACTCGTATGTACCCGTATTCGTACTCGTACAATACACAGCTTTTAGATGTATGTACTATTGGTATATACACTCCAATGATCAGCTCTTAGCAGCCCATGTGAGTCACCTAACACATGTGGGAACCATAATTTGGCAACTAGCATGAAATATCTCATAAAATTACAAAAATATGAGTAATCATTCATGACTTATTTACATGAAAACAAAATTACATATCCTTTATATCTAATCCATACACCAACGACCAAAAACACCTACAAACACTTTCATTCTTCAATTTTCTTCATCTAATTGATCTCTCTCAAGTTCTATCTTCAAGTTCTAAGTGTTCTTCATATATTCTACAAGTTCTAGTTACATAAAATCAAGAATACTTTCAAGTTTGCTAGCTCACTTCCAATCTTGTAAGGTGATCATCCAACCTCAAGAAATCTTTGTTTCTTACAGTAGGTTATCATTCTAATACAAGGTAATAATCATATTCAAACTTTGGTTCAATTTCTATAACTATAACAATCTTATTTCAAGTGATGATCTTACTTGAACTTGTTTTCGTGTCATGATTCTGCTTCAAGAACTTCGAGCCATCCAAGGATCCGTTGAAGCTAGATCCATTTTTCTCTTTTCCAGTAGGTTTATACAAGGAACTTAAGGTAGTAATGATGTTCATAACATCATTTGATTCATACATATAAAGCTATCTTATTCGAAGGTTTAAACTTGTAATCACTAGAACATAGTTTAGTTAATTCTAAACTTGTTCGCAAACAAAAGTTAATTCTTCTAACTTGACTTTTAAAATCAACTAAACACATGTTCTATATCTATATGATATGCTAACTTAATGATTTAAAACCTGAAAACACGAAAAACACCGTAAAACCGGATTTACGCCGTCGTAGTAACACCGCGGGCTGTTTTGGGTTAGTTAATTAAAAACTATGATAAACTTTGATTTAAAAGTTTTTATTCTGAGAAAATGATTTTTATTATGAACATGAAACTATATCCAAAAATTATGGTTAAACTCAAAGTGGAAGTAAGTTTTCTAAAATGGTCATCTAGACGTCGTTCTTTCGACTGAAATGACTACCTTTACAAAAATGACTTGTAACTTATTTTTCTGACTATAAAACTATAATTTTTCTGTTTAGATTCATAAAATAGAGTTCAATATGAAACCATAGCAATTTGATTCACTCAAAACGGATTTAAAATGAAGAAGTTATGGGTAAAACAAGATTGGATAATTTTTCTAATTTTAGCTACGTGAAAATTGGTAACAAATCTATTCCAACCATAACTTAATCAAATTGTATTGTATATTATGTAATCTTGAGATACCATAGACACGTATACAATGTTTCGACCTATCATATCGACACATCTATATATATTTCGGAACAACCATAGACACTCTATATGTGAATGTTGGAGTTAGCTATACAGGGTTGAGGTTGATTCCAAAATATATATAGTTTGAGTTGTGATCAATACTGAGATACGTATACACTGGGTCGTGGATTGATTCAAGATAATATTTATCGATTTATTTCTGTACATCTAACTGTGGACAACTAGTTGTAGGTTACTAACGAGGACAGCTGACTTAATAAACTTAAAACATCAAAATATATTAAAAGTGTTGTAAATATATTTTGAACATACTTTGATATATATGTATATATTGTTATAGGTTCGTGAATCAACCAGTGGCCAAGTCTTACTTCCCGACGAAGTAAAAATCTGTGAAAGTGAGTTATAGTCCCACTTTTAAAATCTAATATTTTTGGGATGAGAATACATGCAGGTTTTATAAATGATTTACAAAATAGACACAAGTACGTGAAACTACATTCTATGGTTGAATTATCGAAATTGAATATGCCCCTTTTTATTAAGTCTGGTAATCTAAGAATTAGGGAACAGACACCCTAATTGACGCGAATCCTAAAGATAGATCTATTGGGCCTAACAAACCCCATCTAAAGTACCGGATGCTTTAGTACTTCGAAATTTATATCATATCCGAAGGGTGTCCCGGAATGATGGGGATATTCTTATATATGCATCTTGTTAATGTCGGTTACCAGGTGTTCACCATATGAATGATTTTTATCTCTATGTATGGGATGTGTATTGAAATATGAAATCTTGTGGTCTATTATTATGATTTGATATATATAGGTTAAACCTATAACTCACCAACATTTTTGTTGAAGTTTTAAGCATGTTTATTCTCAGGTGATTATTAAGAGCTTCCGCTGTCGCATACTTAAATAAGGACGAGATTTGGAGTCCATGCTTGTATGATATTGTATAAAAACTGCATTCAAGAAACTTATTTTGTTGTAACATATTTGTATTGTAAACCATTATGTAATGGTTGTGTGTAAACAGGATATTTTAGATTATCATTATTTGATAATCTACGTAAAGCTTTTTAAACCTTTATTAATGAAATAAAGGTTATGGTTTGTTTTAAAATGAATGCAGTCTTTGAAAAACGTCTCATATAGAGGTCAAAACCTCGCAACGAAATCAATTAATATGGAACATTTTTAATCAATAAGAACGGGACATTTCAGTTGGTATCCGAGCGTTGGTCTTAGAGAACCAGAATTTTGCATTAGTGTGTCTTATCGAGTTTGTTAGGATGCATTAGTGAGTCTGGACTTCGACCGTGTTTACTTGAAAAATGATTGCTTAACAAATTTTGTTGGAAATTATATATTTTTAACATGTGAATATTATGTGATATATTAATCTCTTAACGCGTTTGATATTATGTGATAGATGTCTACCTCTAGAACAAGTCCCATTGACTCACCTAATAATAATGAATAGTCAAATGTAAATTGGAATGATTCGTGGACTGATTCACAAGTTCCCGAAGAGGAACCGGAAGAAGAGTCGGAACCGGAAGAAGAATCGGAACAGGAAGAAGAATCGGAACCGGATGAAGAAATAGAACCGGTGGGGGAAATAATAAAACGGTTAAGTAAAAGAAAATCCTCAACCAACCGACCAAGGTTAATTATGGTCAATGGTGTTTCCGCCAAGGAAGCAAAATATTGGGAGGATTACCAATTCTCCGATGAATCGGATTCCGACGAGAATTCCGATGATGTTATAGAAATTACCCCAACTGAATTTAAAAAGGCAAAAGAAAATAATAACGGAAAGGGCATAAAAATAAAGAAATCTAATTCCAACCCCGATGAACTTTATATGTATCGTCAACCCCCGAAGTCCTTAAGTTATAACAATGACCCGGGAACCTCTAAACCACCAGGTTTTTCTAAACCAATGTGGAAAACGACGGCTCGTATTAGGGGAACATCATATATCTCTAGAAACTTGCAAAACGAACCAAAATCGAAGAAGAAGAAACAAGCCAGTCGAAATAAGATAGTTGTATTCGTGTGGTGTAATATATGTAATATAATGTGCTTATGCTTTATGATATATGTAAAAATTGCTGGTATTAATAAGTATTTTTTTTTATGAATCTAACTCTTGTCTATTTTACAGTATAAAAACACAAAATGGATAGACAACCCAATATTTTAAGAGACCTACCCGGAGACATGATTGATGAAATCTTGTCTAGAGTCGGTCAGAATTCTTCAGCACAACTATTTAAGGCGAGATCAGTTTGTAAGACATTCGAAGAACGTTCCAAGAATGCCTTGGTTTATAAAAGGCTTTCGTTCGAAATATGGGGGATATCACATTGGGAAATCCATAAGTTACGATGTGTTTACTTTGACGCATATATTGCGGGGAACCCAAATGCTATTTTACGCAATGGGTTAAGAAATTATTTTGACTCAATATATCCGAATATTGGACTTCGTGATTTAGAAAAAGTGGCTAACATGCAGCATAAAGAAGCATGTTATGCTTACGGATTAGTAATGTTTGCTTCTCACCAAAGTGAGAACAAGAACATCGGACTACAACTATTAAACAAAACGTTCCCACAAGTGACGGAGTCGGTAATTGGGGTAAGAAATAAGGTTTTTAGATTGTTACGGGACTGTTGGACATTACGTAACCCTCGTCCCTTTGACGACGTTACAACACGCTGTCTTATCAACGGCCATAACGGTTATGTTCCACAAGACCAAGGATGGGAAGTAATCCTAGTAAAACCAGAATGCATGACTTGTTTCTGGACGTATGAATTACGTGTCTTTATTGCCTTTGCTGAACGACTTGTGTACTAGCTAGAATTATCTTCACAACCATCTTGTATCAAATTTATTGTGTGCTATATTTCATGCTATATGTAAAATAAGCGGTATTGTAAGTTTGTAAAATATTGTATAAAAGTTTGAACGCGAAATATTATTATAATCAGTTTTTCATATAGAATTGTAGTAGTTGAATTGTATATTAGCTACTAAGTATGAACTTAACGGGTAGGTACTACCCGAATTTAAACTTATAAAACGCTAATATGAAGAAAAAGCTTTTATAAATGAGTTCATATTATGCTATGAAATACTATTAACTACTCTTAATATTCTGTATGATTAACTTGTTCCATTTGACTATTTTGAAGGAAATGGCACCGACTACTCGACACACCGTGAATATGAATGAAGAGGAATTCCGTACTTTTCTAGCTTCAAACATAGCCGCAGTACAGGCTGCGCTACATACCAATAATAACCTTGGATCTAGCAGTACAGGAAATCGTGTAGGATGCACCTACAAAGAATTCACTGCCTGCAAACCTTTGGAATTTGATGGAACCGAAGGACCGATCGGATTGAAATGGTGGACCGAGAAGATCGAATCGGTGTTTGCCATAAGTAAGTGTACTGAAGAGGACAAAGTGAAGTACGCTACGCATACCTTCACAGGTTCTGCGTTAACATGGTGGAATACCTATCTAGAGCAAGTGGGACAAGACGATGCGTACGCACTACCGTGGTCAGCATTCAAGCACTTGATGAACGAGAAGTACCGTCCCAGAATCGAGGTCAATAAGCTCAAGACAGAACTTAGAGGGTTACGAACCCAAGGATTTGATATTACCACGTACGAAAGACGATTCACAGAATTGTGCCTATTGTGTCCGGGAGCATTCGAAGATGAGGAAGAGAAGATCGACGCGTTTGTGAAAGGATTACCGGAAAGAATCCAAGAAGATATAAGTTCACACGAGCCCGCCTCCATACAACAGGCATGTAGAATGGCTCACAAACTAGTGAACCAGATTGAAGAAAGAATTAAAGAACAGACTGCTGAAGAGGCCAATGTGAAGCAAGTCAAAAGAAAGTGGGAGGAAAACGGTGATAAGAATCACCAATACAACAACAACAGCAATTACAACAATAATCGCAACAATTATCCCAACAATCGTAACATCAATCGCAACTACAACAAACGGCCCAACAACAGCAACAACAACAGCAACTACAACAATCATCCCAACAACAATAATAACCGCAACAACAACAACAATCAGAAGCAGCTATGCCAAAGGTGTGAAAAGTATCACTCGGGGTTCTACACCAAATTTTGCAACAAGTGTAAAAGAAATGGTCATAGCACGGCGAAGTGTGAGGTCTACGGACCAGGGGTTAATAGAACGAAAGGAACAAATGGTGTCGGAACGAGTAATGGCGGAGCAAGTAGTGTCAGAGCAAGTTATGCCAATGTAGTTTGTTATAAATGTGGAAAACCGGGCCACATTATTAGAAATTGCCCGAACCAGGAGAACACGAATGGACAAGGCCGCGGAAGAGTTTTCAATATTAATGCGGCAGAGGCACAGGAAGACCCGGAGCTTGTTACGGGTATGTTTCTTATTGACAATAAATGTGCTTACGTTTTATTTGATTCGGGTGCGGATAGAAGCTATATGAGTAGAGATTTTTGTGCTAAATTAAGTTGTCCATTGACGCCTTTGGATAGTAAATTTTTACTCGAATTAGCAAATGGTAAATTAATTTCAGCAGATAATATATGTCGTAATCGAGAAATTAAACTGGTTAGCGAAACATTTAAGATTGATTTGATACCAGTAGAGTTAGGGAGTTTTGATGTGATAATCGGTATGGACTGGTTGAAAGAAGTGAAAGCAGAGATCGTTTGTTACAAAAATGCAATTCGCATTATACGAGAAAAAGGAAAACCCTTAATGGTGTACGGAGAAAAGGGCAACACGAAGCTACATCTTATTAGTAATTTGAAGGCACAAAAACTAATAAGAAAAGGTTGCTATGCTGTTCTAGCACACGTCGAGAAAGTACAAACTGAAGAAAAGAGCATCAATGATGTTCCCGTCGCAAAAGAATTTCCCGATGTATTTCCGAAAGAATTACCGGGATTACCCCCACATCGATCCGTTGAATTTCAAATAGATCTTGTACCAGGAGCTGCACCAATAGCTCGTGCTCCTTACAGACTCGCACCCAGCGAGATGAAAGAACTGCAAAGCCAATTACAAGAACTTTTAGAGCGTGGTTTCATTCGACCAAGCACATCACCGTGGGGAGCTCCTGTTTTGTTTGTCAAGAAGAAAGATGGTACATTCAGGTTGTGTATCGACTACCGAGAGTTGAACAAACTTACCATCAAGAACCGCTACCCACTACCGAGAATCGACGACTTATTTGATCAACTACAAGGCTCGTCTGTTTATTCAAAGATTGACTTACGTTCCGGGTATCATCAAATGCGGGTGAAAGAAGATGATATTCCAAAGACTGCTTTCAGAACACGTTACGGTCATTACGAGTTTATGGTCATGCCGTTTGGTTTAACTAATGCACCAGCTGTGTTCATGGACCTTATGAACCGAGTGTGTGGACCATACCTTGACAAGTTTGTCATTGTTTTCATTGATGACATACTTATTTACTCAAAGAATAACCAAGAACACGGTGAACATTTGAGAAAGGTGTTAGAAGTATTGAGGAAGGAAGAATTGTACGCTAAGTTTTCAAAGTGCGCATTTTGGTTGGAAGAAGTTCAATTCCTCGGTCACATAGTGAACAAAGAAGGTATTAAGGTGGATCTGGCAAAGATAGAAACTGTTGAAAAGTGGGAAACCCCGAAAACTCCGAAACACATACGCCAGTTTTTAGGACTAGCTGGTTACTACAGAAGGTTCATCCAAGACTTTTCCAGAATAGCAAAACCCTTGACTGCATTAACGCATAAAGGGAAGAAATTTGAATGGAATGATGAACAAGAGAAAGCGTTTCAGTTATTGAAGAAAAAGCTAACTACGGCACCTATATTGTCATTGCCTGAAGGGAATGATGATTTTGTGATTTATTGTGACGCATCAAAGCAAGGTCTCAGTTATGTATTAATGCAACGAACGAAGGTGATTGCTTATGCGTCTAGAAAATTGAAGATTCACGAACAAAATTATACGACGCTTGATTTGGAATTAGGCGCGGTTGTTTTTGCATTAAAGACTTGGAGGCACTACTTATATGGGGTCAAAAGTATTATATATACAGACCACAAAAGTCTTCAACACATATTTAATCAGAAACAACTGAATATGAGGCAGCGTAGGTGGATTGAATTGTTGAATGATTACGACTTTGAGATTCGTTACCACCCGGGGAAGGCAAATGTGGTAGCCGATGCCTTGAGCAGGAAGGACAGAGAACTCATTCGAGTAAAATCTATGAATATAATGATTCATAATAACCTTACTACTCAAATAAAGGAGGCGCAACAAGGAGTTTTAAAAGAAGGAAATTTAAAGGATGAAATACCCAAAGGATCGGAGAAGCATCTTAATATTCGGGAAGACGGAACCCGGTATAGGGCTGAAAGGATTTGGGTACCAAAATTTGGAGATATGAGAGAAATGGTACTTAGAGAAGCTCATAAAACCAGATACTCAATACATCCTGGAACGGGGAAGATGTACAAGGATCTCAAGAAACATTTTTGGTGGCCGGGTATGAAAGCCGATGTTGCTAAATATGTAGGAGAATGTTTGACGTGTTCTAAGGTCAAAGCTGAGCATCAGAAACCATCAGTTCTACTTCAACAACCCAAAATCCCGGAATGGAAATGGGAAAACATTACCATGGATTTCATCACTAAATTGCCAAGGACTGCAAGTGGTTTTGATACTATTTGGGTAATAGTTGATCGTCTCACCAAATCAGCACACTTCCTGCCAATAAGAGAAGATGACAAGATGGAGAAGTTAGCACGACTGTATTTGAAGGAAGTCGTCTTCAGACATGGAATACCAATCTCTATTATCTCTGATAGGGATGGCAGATTTATTTCAAGATTCTGGCAGACATTACAGCAAGCATTAGGAACTCATCTAGACATGAGTACTGCCTATCATCCACAAACTGATGGGCAGAGTGAAAGGACGATACAAACGCTTGAAGACATGCTACGAGCATGTGTTATTGATTTCGGAAACAGTTGGGATCGATATCTACCGTTAGCAGAATTTTCCTACAACAACAGCTACCATTCAAGCATTGAGATGGCGCCGTTTGAAGCACTTTATGGTAGAAAGTGCAGGTCTCCGATTTTTTGGAGTGAAGTGGGGGATAGACAGATTACGGGTCCGGAGATTATACAAGAAACTACCGAGAAGATCATCCAAATTCAACAACGGTTGAAAACCGCCCAAAGTCGACAAAAGAGCTACGCTGACATTAAAAGAAAAGATATAGAATTTGAAATTGGAGAGATGGTCATGCTTAAAGTTGCACCTTCGAAAGGATTTGTTCGATTTGGTAAACGAGGGAAATTAAATCCAAGGTATATTGGACCATTCAAGATTATTGATCGTGTCGGACCAGTAGCTTACCGACTTGAGTTACCTCAACAACTCGTGGATGTACATAACACTTTCCACGTCTCGAATTTGAAGAAATGTTTTGCTAAAGAAGATCTCACTATTCCGTTAGATGAAATCCAAATCAACGAAAAACTTCAATTCATCGAAGAACCCGTCAAATTAATGGATCGTGAGGTTAAAAGACTTAAGCAAAACAAGATACCAATTGTTAAGGTTCGATGGAATGCTCGTAGAGGACCCGAGTTCACCTGGGAGTGTGAAGATCAGATGAAGAAGAAATACCCGCATCTATTTCCAGAAGATTCGTCAACACCTTCAACAGCTTAAAATTTCGGGACGAAATTTATTTAACGGGTAGGTACTGTAGTGACCCGAACTTTTCCATGTTTATATATATTAATTGAGATTGATATTTACATGATTAAATGTTTTCAACATGTTAAGCAATCAAACTTGTTAAGACTTGATTAATTGAAATATGTTTCATATAGACAATTGACCACCCAAGTTGACCGGTGATTCACGAACGTTAAAACTTGTAAAAACTATATGATGACATATATATGGATATACATATAGTTAACATGATACTATGATAAGTAAACATATCATTAAGTATATTAACAATGAACTACATATGTAAAAACAAGACTACTAACTTAATGATTTTTAAACGAGACATATATGTAACGATTATCGTTGTAAAGACATTTAATGTATATATATCATATTAAGAGATATTCATACATGATAATATCATGATAATATAATAATTTAAAATCTCATTTGATATTATAAACATTGGGTTAACAACATTTAACAAGATCGTTAACCTAAAGGTTTCAAAACAACACTTACATGTAACGACTAACGATGACTTAACGACTCAGTTAAAATGTATATACATGTAGTGTTTTAATATGTATTTATACACTTTTGAAAGACTTCAATACACTTATCAAAATACTTCTACTTAACAAAAATGCTTACAATTACATCCTCGTTCAGTTTCATCAACAATTCTACTCGTATGCACCCGTATTCGTACTCGTACAATACACAGCTTTTAGATGTATGTACTATTGGTATATACACTCCAATGATCAGCTCTTAGCAGCCCATGTGAGTCACCTAACACATGTGGGAACCATCATTTGGCAACTAGCATGAAATATCTCATAAAATTACAAAAATATGAGTAATCATTCATGACTTATTTACATGAAAACAAAATTACATATCCTTTATATCTAATCCATTCACCAACGACCAAAAACACCTACAAACACTTTCATTCTTCAATTTTCTTCATCTAATTGATCTCTCTCAAGTTCTATCTTCAAGTTCTAAGTGTTCTTCATATATTCTACAAGTTCTAGTTACATAAAATCAAGAATACTTTCAAGTTTGCTAGCTCACTTCCAATCTTGTAAGGTGATCATCCAACCTCAAGAAATCTTTGTTTCTTACAGTAGGTTATCATTCTAATACAAGGTAATAATCATATTCAAACTTTGGTTCAATTTCTATAACTATAACAATCTTATTTCAAGTGATGATCTTACTTGAACTTGTTTTCGTGTCATGATTCTGCTTCAAGAACTTCGAGCCATCCAAGGATCCGTTGAAGCTAGATCCATTTTTCTCTTTTCCAGTAGGTTTATCCAAGGAACTTAAGGTAGTAATGATGTTCATAACATCATTCAATTCATACATATAAAGCTATCTTATTCGAAGGTTTAAACTTGTAATCACTAGAACATAGTTTAGTTAATTCTAAACTTGTTCGCAAACAAAAGTTAATCCTTCTAACTTGACTTTTAAAATCAACTAAACACATGTTCTATATCTATATGATATGCTAACTTAATGATTTAAAACCTGGAAACACGAAAAACACCGTAAAACCGGATTTACGCCGTCGTAGTAACACCGCGGGCTGTTTTGGGTTAGTTAATTAAAAACTATGATAAACTTTGATTTAAAAGTTGTTATTCTGAGAAAATGATTTTTATTATGAACATGAAACTATATCCAAAAATTATGGTTAAACTCAAAGTGGAAGTATGTTTTCTAAAATGGTCATCTAGAAGTCGTTCTTTCGACTGAAATGACTACCTTTACAAAAACGACTTGTAACTTATTTTTCCGACTATAAAACTATAATTTTTCTGTTTAGATTCATAAAATAGAGTTCAATATGAAACCATAGCAATTTGATTCACTCAAAACGGATTTAAAATGAAGAAGTTATGGGTAAAACAAGATTGGATAATTTTTCTCATTTTAGCTACGTGAAAATTGGTAACAAATCTATTTCAACCATAACTTAATCAACTTGTATTGTATATTATGTAATCTTGAGATACCATAGACACGTATACAATGTTTCGACCTATCATGTCGACACATCTATATATATTTCGGAACAACCATAGACACTCTATATGTGAATGTTGGAGTTAACTATACAGGGTTGAGGTTGATTCCAAAATATATATAGTTTGAGTTGTGATCAATACTGAGATACGTATACACTGGGTCGTGGATTGATTCAAGATAATATTTATCGATTTATTTCTGTACATCTAACTGTGAACAACTAGTTGTAGGTTACTAACGAGGACAGCTGACTTAATAAACTTAAAACATCAAAATATATTAAAAGTGTTGTAAATATATTTTGAACATACTTTGATATATATGTATATATTGTTATAGGTTCGTGAATCAACCAGTGGCCAAGTCTTACTTCCCGACGAAGTAAAAATCTGTGAAAGTGAGTTATAGTCCCACTTTTAAAATCTAATATTTTTGGGATGAGAATACATGCAGGTTTTATAAATGATTTACAAAATAGACACAAGTACGTGAAACTACATTCTATGGTTGAATTATCGAAATCGAATATGCCCCTTTTTATTAAGTCTGGTAATCTAAGAATTAGGGAACAGACACCCTAATTGACGCGAATCCTAAAGATAGATCTATTGGGCCTAACAAACCCCATCCAAAGTACCGGATGCTTTAGTACTTCGAAATTTATATCATATCCGAAGGGTGTCCCGGAATGATGGGGATATTCTTATATATGCATCTTGTTAATGTCGGTTACCAGGTGTTCACCATATGAATGATTTTTATCTCTATGTATGGGATGTGTATTGAAATATGAAATCTTGTGGTCTATTATTATGATTTGATATATATAGGTTAAACCTATAACTCACCAACATTTTTGTTGACGTTTTAAGCATGTTTATTCTCAGGTGATTATTAAGAGCTTCCGCTGTCGCATACTTAAATAAGGACGAGATTTGGAGTCCATGCTTGTATGATATTGTATAAAAACTGCATTCAAGAAACTTATTTTGTTGTAACATATTTGTATTGTAAACCATTATGTAATGGTTGTGTGTAAACAGGATATTTTAGATTATCATTATTTGATAATCTACGTAAAGCTTTTTAAACCTTTATTAATGAAATAAAGGTTATGGTTTGTTTTAAAATGAATGCAATCTTTGAAAAACGTCTCATATAGAGGTCAAAACCTCGCAACGAAATCAATTAATATGGAACGTTTTTAATCAATAAGAACGGGACATTTCATGCCACATCCAAACAAGTAAACGGCTCAAATGCAGGCTGCCAACAACAGATTTTCCATTAATGTAAGAGTGGTTCCAAAAGCATAATGGAGCCTTACTCAAAAATAGAATTAGCTGTTGTATGTTTTGTGTATATATTCACACTTAGCAAGATGTAAAGAAAAGAATTCAGCTTGTATCAAATAATCACTTATCAGTACAAACGATCAATTTCTTATAATTTGAACATGGTATCAGAGCTGATGGCTTGTTGATCCTAAGATCAGAGCAACCATTTTAAGCTTCAATCATTTACCCAGAAAAAAAAATCAAGTCGCCATGTCAAAAATTGACGGCAACTCAAAAATACAGGAAAAGAGTTTCGAAAAAACAGCTGCCATGTCACTTAATGACGGTAGCAAGTTAAGAAACACTTACCTGAATATCTTGTGTCAATCGTTTGAACAAAAACCAATATCTGTAATCAATACCGAACAAACATCATCAGGATACAGGCAACCAGTTGCAAACCTCCATCAAGCACAAGAAGAGCTAAGATGTGTATATTGTGGTGTATTTAAACACACAATAATTCAGTGTTTCAAGCTCATAGGGTATCCCAATTGGTGGAACAAAGAAAAACAGGGCAAAAAGGTGAAGATGAGAGAAGTGGCGATCGGCGGCAACCCGAAGGTTACCTGCAACGACACTGCAAAAGGTATTAATCGACCTTTAATCTCTTGTTCATTACAGAAATCGACTAAATGGGTGAAGGTTAAACCTTCAAACCCTAATAAATTGCAACAATCGATCAAAGTAATTAGGGTAAACCCTAATCACTGTAAATTGACCGGAGAAAAAGAGGCGAACTATAATCGATTCCATTACTTGCAAGATCTGATGAGTGAAAAAGAGATAAACCCTAATCTGCCAAATAGAATCGAGAATAGAAAAATGGTGGGTATGAACTGTAAAGTGAAACACACTACCCAAAAAGACCAGTCGTATGGCCTTTCAAGAAAAGAAAAGTCAAAAGATGACTTTTTAATAAGTGAGTTGGAATTGGAACGTAAACCATTTAATGGGATAAATTCCAATATAAGTGATAAATCACTACCAAATGGGCTCATGCTCTCTTTTACCCCTAAACCAGTCAAAGCCCAACAAATCCCACCAAAGCCTTTTATTTTGAAAGAAAAAACGGGTAATTGTGAGTTATGTGACACAAATAAGCACCAAACAATTAATTGTTTAAAAAATAAACTAACTAATAAAATTGAAAATAAATCTTGTTTTATCGGAAAAGCTAATCTTATTTCAAACAACATAAAAAGTAACGAATGGATTTTTGATTGTGGTGCTACTCACACCATGACTTTTGAAAAATCGGATTTTTGTTCAAAATCAAAACCTCGGGTTAGTAATATTCAAACGGCTAACGGAGGCATTGTTCAAGTAGAAGGGGGAGGGAAAATCGAGATTACTCCGACTTTGAAATTATCCAGTTGTTTATATATTCCTACCCTGTCTCATAAATTATTATCCATTAGTCATGTTACAAAAGAGTTAAATTGTTCCGTTTTATTACACCCCACTTTTTGTATCCTTCAAGATATCAGGACTGGGGAGATTATTGGGCGTGGTACCGAACGAGGCGGGTTGTACTATGTGAACGAAGTAACCCAACAAGGTACCGTGATGCTTGCTCACGGAACACCTTCGAGGGAAGCTTGGTTATGGCATAGGAGGTTGGGTCACCCATCTGTCGGATACCTACATGCTTTATTTCCGAGTCTTTTTTCATCAAATGTTACCTTAAATTGTGAAACTTGTATTTTGGTTAAAAGCCACCGAAGTACTTTTAAACCAAGTAATACGAGAAAAGATGTTCCTTTTGCTTTAATTCATTCGGATGTTTGGGGTCCTGCACCAGTCATTGGGGGGAAAAGTTTTCGATATTTTGTCTTATTTATTGACGATCATACCCGAATGACTTGGATTTATTTTCTCACCCACAAATCAGAAGTCTTTGAGAAATTTTCTCACTTTTACAAAATGGTACAAACCCAATTTAATAAAAACATACAAATGTTGAGATCCGATAATGGGGGTGAATTTGTAAACTCATCAATGAAATCTTTTTGCGAAAATAATGGGATTATTCATCAAACCTCATGTGCTCATACCCCTGAACAAAATGGCGTAGCCGAACGTAAGAATCGACTACTTTTAGAAATGACAAGAGCTTTATTAATTGAATCCAAGGCTCCGAAAAATTTTTGGCCCGAAGCCCTTGCTTCCGCTACCTATCTTATCAACCATTTACCTACTAAGGTTTTGGGCACAAAAACCCCTAAAGATACGCTTTCCCAATTCCATACCCTTCCGACTTCATTTAGCATTGAACCTCGAATATTTGGGTGCTCGGTCTTCGTCCATATTCCAAAACATGAGCGTACCAAACTCGATCCTTGTGCGGAAAAATGTGTCATGATTGGCTATGGAATAAACCAAAAAGGATATCGGTGTTACAGTCCAAAAAGACGTCATGTTTTTACCACAATGAACTGTGATTTTGTTGAAACTGAATATTTTTACAATAATACCCAACTCACGAGTGAGGGGGAGAATGAAATCAATGACACTCTCAGTTGGATGACATGGGTTCCACATCAAACACAAAACCTTGAACCAACTCAAACACAAGAGCCCGAGCCAACACAAAACCATGAACCCATACAAACTACAACACTAAACCCCGAGCCAATACAAGACCATGAATCCGTAGAAACTATCCCATCAAACCAAAAGGTGGAGATTTGTTGGATATAGTTTTGGTTAGAAGAATTGGATATGGTTGCATAGTATTTGTGAAGGATGTTATCCCACGTAGGTGGGAGGAAAAAGTTGGAGGGGAATTGCTTGGTTATAAAAGAGGAGTTAAGTCTTCATTCCAAATTGCACCAATCAATACACTTTAAGTATTTGATTATTTCTTTCTTTCTTACCCTTGTTTGAAAGTTGTATTAGTTAAATATTTTGGAGAGTGTAGTTGGCTTAAGAAAGTTGTCTTTGTCATTGTAACAATTTGTGATATAGTGTATTTCTCTCTTTGGAGGCCCGTGGTTTTTCTCCTGTTTTGGAGTTTCCACGTTAAATTCTTGTGTTGGGGATTGTTCTTATTTCTTTACTGTTTGTCATTGGGCGTTTGTTGGGAATTAGTGAGGCCGTAATTTTCCAACATGAAGAACGGTGGATTTGAAGTGATGATGGATACCCCTGAAAAAGGCGAAAGGGAGTTGAGTATGAAAAATGGAGAAGGAAGCGTGGGATTTTGGAAGAGTAAGACCTAGAATAAGCTGGAAGAGAAGAAGCGGGGTTTTTAAGGGGAGAAGGGGATGTCATTTTGGGCTTGATGAAACGACACAAACCCGGGTGACAATTAGTATATATAGAAAAGACATAACCCAAGAAAATTTTAACGGTTAGTTTTATAAGAAATTTTAAAAATTATCATTTTAGATTTTTTTAATTGTAGCAATCACACAATCTCAAAGAACATTTTTAACGCGGCGTCAGAGGGGTCCCGTCAGGCACGCTGACGCCCTCTGACGTCCATAACGCAGCGTCACGTGAAATGCCTAAGGGGCGTCAGTCGAAAATTTCACGCGTGGGAAGAGACGCGTCAGAGGTATGTGGCTTGTTCTGATTGGTCATGCTCAAACGGCTCTTTTGACCGTTGGAAGCATTTAATTTTTTTTTTTTCGAAAATTTATTTATTTTACTTATATACTCCCTCCGTCCCACTTAAAGTGTCCACATTTATATGCGTGTTTTGTTCATGAGTAACTTTAATTTGGTACACCACTGATCAAAACATATTAGGGTTTAACTGTGTCACTTCTTAAAAATTTGAAAAAAAAAACAGATGAAATTTGTTCAAACAACCGTACGGTGTTATTAGGGTTCATGAAATTCACGAAATACTTTAAAATACTACTTTTTTCTTACTATTTCAAAATAGCAATTGGGATTTACTATTTCACAACCAAGTAGAAAGGCCAAAATAAGCGTCAATACGTACAAAAGATGAAAATTTCATGTATCGATATATATAATAAATGAAATTCTCAAGGAAAGAAGTAAATATTCTCAAAACTGCCTACACGAACTATAATACGAACACCGTCAACATATCCCTCAAGGAAACATACAAGAGGATCATTTGAGAACATTTCCAAATCTTAAAATGTGAAAGCTTAAACTATGTTAATCTCATAAAACAATACACTTATCGAAAAAGGATGCAATCAATGTAGCGAATAACATGACGACTTCAAACGATCTACAATCCTTTACATATCATTATTAGTTATCTAAGCATCCATAATGAGAAATTTTCCATTTTTGTTCAAAAGGAATAAAAAAAGAAATGAAAAACTGAGTTTTCAATTCATACATTAAAGAATTAAAATGCCTTAGAAAAATTCAACCCGGCACAATCTTGAGCCATTGTGGATGTTCATTAGCTGCTTAATAATTACATGATAATCTTTACCTCCCTGTACCTTAAACATCTCCAAAGTAGGAGAATGTTCCAGTAGATACCTTATAAAGATTAACTCTATCGGTTTGAAAATTTGAAAATTGAATATTGTTATCTCCTTCATCTTGAAACTCAAGCAAGCTGGTGGTGACGGTTGTTGCCAACTAATGATGTCTTTATTAGATCCACGTATATGCATCTAACGATAAACAAGCAAATACTTAGAACAATAAGATAACAAGTTTTATAATTAAATTCAGAAATCCCCTAAATCCTTTTGAGAAAATATATATGAATACTCTTAGGTTCCTCTATTCCTAGTTAATTACTTAATGTTAGTTCATGACACGCATCAACTTACTTCAGAAAAGGAGATAATCTCAAGATTAGGCATGCTGTTAAGGATTTTTAACAGTAAATCACACTGTCTAATAGAGGTGATGCTGACCACAAGTGTCACCAAGTTTTGGAATATAGGCATGTTAATAACATGAACCCAAGTAAGAGCCTACAAAAGCAAAACAATTGACATCAGTATACCATTGCAAAATACGCACAGAAAGATATCAGCTAGCTATCCAATACTTCTTGGGCAATCTAGAATATTTAGTGGAGTCATGGATAGTTAGTAGTAGATCTTAGGATGTTTACCAGTGGTTGAAAATGGGAGTCATGGTTAGTTAGTAGTAGATCATGATGTTAATTTTACTGCCTTATAAATTGAAATTAGTATTCTCATTTTATAACCTAAATTTGAGTTTAATTAATATCACGAAAGTAATTATCTCGGTTTATTTTGATAATGTTGTTGTATTACACGGATCTTGATTAAACACAACGACCTATAGGCGGAAACTATGATCTTTTGATTCGAATACTTGAAATCCTAAGGTTTCGATAACCTAGATGATTAAACCTAGATATTCAATAGCCTAGAACAAGTGTATTCGGTTGTGGGTTGTGAGGGAGTGCTGGAATCGACAGGAACCAAGAAACCAAGTGAAAAATACGTAACCTCAATTAGTTCCCGTCATCTCATATTTATATAAGACCCAGCTACCATCGACTCGATGGTCTTAACCATCGGTCCGATGGTCTTCTCCCTCGGGCCGAGGGTCCCTGACCCTCGGCTGTGTTTCGATCGTCCAACCAATTAAACAATCGTTACACTAGACATTCATTCAATAACATAATCATAAACAAACCATAATAAGGCAAACATAATAATGTATCAATGTTCATTACAACTCGATAATAAAAAGAACAATAAGAACTAGGGATTATGCACCAAAATTTGTTGTTGTATTACACGGATCTTGATTAAACACAACGACCTATAGGCGGAAACTATGATCTTTTGATTCGAATACTTGAAATCCTAAGGTTTCGATAACCTAGATGATTAAACCTAGATATTCAATAGCCTAGAACAAGTGTATTCGGTTGTGGGTTGTGAGGGAGTGCTGGAATCGACAGGAACCAAGAAACCAAGTGAAAAATACGTAACCTCAATTAGTTCCCGTCATCTCATATTTATATAAGACCCAGCTACCATCGACTCGATGGTCTTAACCATCGGTCCGATGGTCTTCTCCCTCGGGCCGAGGGTCCCTGACCCTCGGCTGTGTTTCGATCGTCCAACCAATTAAACAATCGTTACACTAGACATTCATTCAATAACATAATCATAAACAAACCATAATAAGGCAAACATAATAATGTATCAATGTTCATTACAACTCGATAATAAAAAGAACAATAAGAACTAGGGATTATGCACGAACAAACTCCCCCTAAGACCTAGTTCGACAAACGCACAAACAAACTCTAAAGTAGGTCTTCAGTTCTTCATTCTTTACTCTACAGGGAACGGATCAGTCACCAAATTCCTCAACCAGCACAACTCGGCCACTCTTACGTACTGTTCTGCTTGTACACGATTTTCCCTGCGATACATCATTTTATTCAGGTACAACGTGCATATATCTTCTTCACAACAATTACGTAGCCAAATTGGATCCAAAACCCTGATTGTATCATTGTCATCACCATGTTCCTTTTCCAACACAATTACGGCTTCCTCCGAACGATCATCATAATACCACCAACGGAATCTCTGGCTGAAGTGCTGCGGCATTCGTTTAACCCTAATCGTACGCATGTACTTCACCGGAGCATACCTTGCAATCCTACGAACAACACCTGTTCTCTTGTTCGTTCGGTATTTGATCGTCGGGAACTGCGGTCTCCAGACCCTGTCTCCTTTAAAACTCTTAGCAAGGAAGGATCGTCGCACAAAAGCCGCGACCATGGACGCAGTCGGATCATCCTCTTGATACATCATCCTGAGCCTGCCAATCTGAAGAAATTCAAAATACGGTAATGACTTAAGTTCCCAGCCATACTTGATATAGTCCACCCCGTACTCTTTCTTGATCGCATAAGCATTAAACTCCTTTATGTAGGCCCAGGCTATGATCTTGCCCTTGCTCAGCTGGTCTTTCCTCTTAGAAATTGAATCTAACCAGTTCGGTTCCAGGTCCGGCTTCTTAAACCACTTTCTATCTTTAGTAGTCTCTGCCCATTCCTTCTCTAAACCAGCCTTCTCTTCCTCACTTAAAATCTTTGTACCCATCGGTATCTTACCCTCAGCCATCTTCTCTTTACACACACGGTTAATCAATTCTTCACCTTCCCGGAAGTACTCAGCAAACGATGGAAAATCCTCAAAACCCTCGTACTTAGGATAATCCTCTTCCGGTTCATCCTCAATAATCACATCATCAATTCCATTCAGATTATCCTGATCACTAGCCACAGTCTCTACATACTCGTCATCCGATTCACGTCTTGCGGACGACGTTGCTGGTGTAGCGTCAGCAGGTGTAGCGGTTTCTTGCTCTTGACGCACCAGCCATTCAACCGCTTCACTTGTCGGCTCCGGAGGGATTTCCCCCTCCTCTAGATCATCATAAACAGATAAAACGTTCAGCTGATCCTGTGCAGACAAAAAATTAGATAAACGAAAAGCACTAATAGGTACAGCATACAGCGGTTTATCTTTGTCAAAGACTTCCAACGCTTTAGAGTTGTCCGTCTGAGCATCGTCATCATCACCAGATTCACCGTCGTTAACCTCGAGAATCTCACAGTCTTTAAACTTTTCATCCCAACCTTTAACTATCGCCTTCAGATTATCTAACTCAGTGTTCGAGCTAGTAACCTTGTTCTTATACTCAACCAGTTCTTTACCCTGACTGTCAACCTTTTGCTGTAGAGCGTTGACCTGAACTGTTAAATTCTCAATCAACTTATCCTTCTTCTCATTCTCCAACCTCATCGCCTCAATCTCCTTCTGACTCTCTTGCTTCACACTCTCAATCTCTTTCTTCATCTCTTCCTTTACCGACGATTTAAACAGCACTTGCTGAGCCATAGACTCATTGATCAGAATTCTCAAGGAGTTCACCTGATCCAGTGTGACAGATGAACTTCCTCCAACATCTGCAGCTGCCGCTGGACTCGAAGTACCAACTTGTTCTTCAAAGTTGAGTGATGGAGGTGTGTTCAGTTGAGTGAAATGTTGTTCTGTGTGAGTTGGTTGTACTGGTGGACGGATGGTTGTTTGAGTAGGTGGTGGTTGTTGTGGTTGTTGTGGTGGCTGTTGTGGTTGTTGTGGTGGCTGGGTAGTCCTCCTTACCAAAATGATCTTCTTCGGTTTCTTACGTTGCTTAGATCCCCCTGCAACAGCTTTTCTTTTCGAGGCAGTACCAGTTACCTCACCTTCATCTACTAGCCTCTGAGTACTGCTCTCAACAGATTGATTTTGGGTCACATTAATCGGTTGATTGACCTCATCATCACTATTCGTCACTTTGAACTCTGGCTCAACCGCCGACTTGCTATTCTCATTCCTCCACTCCGTTCCTGGAGGACACACGTAATCTGCCCTAGCGATATGACAAATAAACTTAACCGGTACTACACACTTCAGCTGATCAAGCCGGTTAAGAGTATGATCATTCATGTGATGCAGATTGATTCGATCCTTCTTCTTAAATATCAACTCGGGACACTGTTTATTGATGAGCGCCTGTAAAAATCTAGGATAGATCAGAAACAGTGTAACATTCACATTCTTCAGCAGAAGATCAAAGATAACCCCCGAGAAGTTGAACTCAGCATTCAATACCAACGCAGCAAACATACTAGCGAAGGTCTCATTCAACTCATCCCATCCGCCTTGCAAATTGCTCAAACACTTCAGGATTACCAAGCCTAAATATCTGTAGGGACGGGAGAACCCGCTTCGCTTAATCCTAACTTCCACTGAGTGACTATATCCACATCTCAGTACACAGCCCGTCACTTTCTTCTTCGATA
Organism: Rutidosis leptorrhynchoides; assembly: GCF_046630445.1. Taxonomy (NCBI): domain Eukaryota; kingdom Viridiplantae; phylum Streptophyta; class Magnoliopsida; order Asterales; family Asteraceae; genus Rutidosis; species Rutidosis leptorrhynchoides. The sequence goes on along the minus strand of NC_092343.1, from coordinate 370,799,143 downwards.
GCCTCTTTGGCATATTCTCGGAATCACCAAACTTCCATTCCTCTCGGATCATTTGTTCGGTCACTAGAACTTCCTTGCCGAACACACTGCTAACTATAACCTTCTTTCCGTCAACAGTCTCGATCTTAGCATGTTTCCAGAATTCACGCTGATGAGAGTAATAGGCTTTGCAATCGGTGTCTATTGCATGGAGGATTCGAGAACGTTTCAAGAATTGAATCATCTCGATATAATTCTTAGACCAAGGTCCACTCTCATTCAGGTTAGCCAAGATGTTCGAGCTATCATTGGCTTTCAATCCCTCCATCTCTTCTCCAGTGGGTCCACTGGAATCTGTCTCAGTCTCGGAGTCAGTGTCATGCCTCTGAGGTTCAGCTGAAGTAGACATTCTGTAAAAATAAGCTGAAACAAACACACATGTACCAATAACGATCAGTCAAATACGCAAAACTTAGTCTATCTGGCCAAAAGTCTGACCATCGGGTCAAATTACAGACCATCGAGTCGAGGGTCAAGTCCCTCGGGTCGAGGGTCAAGTCCCTCAGGTCGAAGGTCAAGCCCCTCGGGTCAATATCACTCGAAGGTCAGAAAAGGTCAATCGGGTCGATGGAGTAGTCCATCGGGTCGAAGGTGTGGACCCTCGGTCCGGAGGTCAAAGACCATCGGTCCGAGGGTAGTTCATCAGAAATCAAACCCAAGGATCATCAAATCGATCAAAAATTGGGGGTTTTCAACGGGAATGGTTGGAAACCCTCCTAAGCACACCGATTAAAAGCTTGCAATCATCAATTTCAACAAACTAACTCAAATTGAGTTCCAATTGGAACCCACCATTAACGAACCAAAAAAACATAAAAAACTAAAGATTTAGAGCACGAAAAGATACCTGGTTTGCAGCAACGTGATCACCGGACAAAAGTAGATAATAAACTAGGAGAAAAACAGCGATCGGTTTGATTGCAAATACTCGATAAAAATCTCAAAATTTTCAAAGTGTGAGAACCGGAGGTCGTTCTGACCCTTTTATATCCTTCAGAGACCATCGGGCCGATGGTCTACTCCCTCGGGCCGATGGTGAGTACCATCGATCCGAAGGTCCCACACTTAACCGACTTAAAATGGAGTTTTCCCTCGGGCCGATTGTCATGTCCTTCGGACCGATGGTCAAACAACAGGGCCGATGGTCAACTTTTTCAAAACTCATAGAAAATTTTCGGTTTTTCCTCATTATAACCTTACTACCTTACCCAGGGCTGATCCTTTAAGTACGAAAACAGTTTATAAGATCTTGTTCAAGCTTGATTAACAAATTCAGAAAATAAATTCCCGCTTCGACAAAGAGAAAAGATCATTTACAGCCAGAAACAGACATACACGAAAAGCAATGACATATTTTTGTATTTTTCCGAAATATGGAAACATGAAAACAAATAAGTAAAAGAACAGATAATCAAAACTCAGTATATTTCACGATAACAGAACGATTCCAAGTTAACGAATTTTAACGAAATATGTTCGGTTTCTAAACAGTTTAAGACACAGTTTAAGTCACTTAGCATGTTCAGATCTGTACATATCGTATCAATCATTCAGAAATCATTATAAAACAGAATTTGTCATATCTCAATAACCAGTATTTTTGTGAAACGAAAACCTTAAGGGATCAGAACTTGGCCATAGTTGCAGTAATCATTTATGTCCATAATCCACATAGTCATTAGCAATCTAAATGTCTGATTACAGGTATAAATTTTCATTAAGCTTAATCAGATTAATTCTTACAGACCATATTGGCATTACTTAGCATTTAAAACACATTTAACGTGTTACTGCTCGTTAGGCAAGGCGGTCACGGAAGATCGCACGATGTTTCAGGTAACCAATTCTCATTACTTTCTGTAACAGATAATTAGCAACTTTCCTGTTACCACACACTTGTACCGTTGGCCCAACTGATCAGAAAATCTGAGCAAACGTATTTTGCGACATCCCTGTCGATCATGAATCTCCACCATCAAGAATCATTTGACTCGGCTGATCTCATAGATATCGAACATTCCGAACATGCATATCTTTCGATTAACCAGCCGCTATAAGTCCCAAATGCTTCGATTATTATTAAAGTTATGGTTGGAAACGGAAAGTGCAAGTCATGAAATTCCTTGCTGTCACAGGTTATCCCTCAGGGAATACAGTGCCTAACAGTTACAGACTTTCATCACAGACATCTTCAGAGATTACACGAACATTCTTCTTGAAATATTTGAGATCCCTTCAATTCTTGACTTCACCGACTTTCAGACTTTAATGTCTCGCATTTCAATGACATGATTTACTCGACATGTGGTGCACCTACTTATTTTCACATTTTTTTTTTTTTTTTTTTTTTTTTTTTTTTTTTTTTTTTTTTAGAGTTTTTCTGATGATGCAATATTCTCCCCCTAAAATTCTAAAAACAAAAATATTTTTGGCTTTTTGGATTTTAAGATGCATGCAGAAGTAAAAACAAAAGTAAATCTACCTAAGAAAACAGCACATAGCAGAAAAACACACTAAAGCAGGCATAAACGAGAAGAAAACATGCAAAGACACACCTTATAATACAAATGAACACATAAAGCATACAGGGCTATATCACATTCTCTTTGTCTGGGACCACGTCTTTTAAGTCTTTAATACCCAATTCATTTATTAAGTAGTCAAAACGCGGTTTATCAAAAGCTTTTGTGAAAAGATCAGCCCTCTGTTCAAGTGATTCCACCCTCTGTACGTCAATCAATTTCTTTTCATAACAATCTCTAATGAAGTGAAATTTAATCCCTATGTGTTTAGTTTTAGAATGATTTACGGGATTTTTAGTCACAGATATAGCAGCATTATTATCTATGAAAAGAGGAGTGTTAGTGAAATTCAAACCGTAGTCTCGAAGCTGCTGTTGGATCCAGACGACCTGAGATGTACAGCTAGCTGCGGCAATGTACTCAGCTTCACACGTTGACAGAGCCACCGCATTCTGCTTCTTGCATTGCCATGAAACCAAACGGCTACCTAAAAACTGACAACCTCCTGAAGTAGACTTGAAGTCTTTCTTGCAACCACCATAATCTGAATCACTGTAGGCGATCAACTTGAAATCCTTATCACAAGGATACCACAATCCCAAACTCGGCGTTTCCTTCAGATACCTCATTATACGTTTAACCACCAACATATGATGCACGTTCAGATTTGCCTGATAACGAGCACACAAGCAAACCGCAAACATAATGTCGGGTCTCGACGCCGTCAAATACATCAAAGAGCCAATAATTGCTCTATACAATGTCTGGTCCACCCTTGTTCCTTCTAACTGGGGTGACAGACCGTGATTCACAGCTAACGGAGTTTTAGCAGGCCTTTCATCTTCCATCTGAAACCTACTCAAAATATCGGCAACATACTTTGTCTGATGCAGGAAGATACCCTTATCAGTCTGAGCAACCTGGAGACCGAGAAAGAACTTGATAGTTCCCATGGAACTCATCTTGAACTTATTCTGCATAACCGTCTCGAACTCTTTAACCATACTATGATCAGTCGCCCCGAAGATAATATCATCAACATATACCTGCACCAACATGATGTGCCCCCCTTTCTCTTTAATGAAGAGAGTCTGATCAATAACTCCTCTTCTAAAACCGTTTTCTATCATGTAGTTTGACAAGGTGGCGTACCATGCTCTAGGAGCTTGATGTAACCCGTACAGCGCCTTGTCAAGACGATAAACCTTCTCAGGGAAGTGAGGATCCTCAAACCCTGGAGGCTGTTCAACATACACGGTATCGTTTAAAACTCCATACAAAAACGCGCTCTTCACATCCATCTGATACACCTGAAATCCCATGTAGGATGCGAATGCCAAAAACAATCTTATTGCCTCCAGTCTAGCTACTGGAGCAAACACTTCATCATAATCAACATCAGGTATCTGCTGATATCCCTTTACAACTAAACGAGCTTTATTCCGGATCACGATACCTTGTTCATCTTTCTTGTTTTTCAAAACCCACTTTAGACCGTACGGCACACACCCGTGAGGTGGATTTACTAACTTCCAAACCTCCAAATGCTTAAACTGCAATAACTCTTCTTGCATCGCATTAACCCAATCACCATAATGCAAAGCCTCTTGAACATCTTTCGGTTCTATCTGACACACAAAACAAGAATGAGCGTGTCGAAAAATTCTCCCCGATCGATTAACCTTAGAGTAAAAAGCAGCAGCTACATTTGCAGTCTCAGTGGGGTCATTATTAAGAGAACTATAACGCTGTCTTGTCGGCAATCCCTTATCATCTACCAGAAAATCGTCTAACTTTCTAGGACGAATTACTTGACGATTCGATCTACGGACACCCCCAGCACTTAGAGGCTCCTCATCGGAGGATTCAGAATCCTGGACTTGAATGTTATGAAACGGGTTAACCTCATCGTCAGATCGAATAGGTTGTTCATCACCCGAAACACTACTATCATCTTGCGCACCCTCATAGTCACTAGTAACTTCAGGATTCAATTGTACTGTTCGGCTAGAGGTCGACGGGACCTCTGGTGTCGTAGTCGTAGTTCTTGTAACTTTACTTGTAGAAGCAGAAGAAGTGGAAGCTTCATTTGTAGGGCCCCTAGAAGTAGAAACCTCTGTTGTCGAAGGGACTCTTTCAGCTGTAACATGTCTAACATCACTGCCAGACTCATACAAATATTGGAGTGCCACATCTTCATCTGTAATCTCAGGTGGGATACCAAACGAATCGAATAATTCTTCATAATTAAAATGCCATGAAAACCCCTTAACTGTAATAGCTCTGGAGTCAGTGCGCGGCACCTCAACCTCGAAGTGAACTTCTACCCTCTTCGTCTCAGTGTTGTAAACCCTCTTGTTCGGATTCCCATACCCAAGAAAAATACCAGTCACCGCTTTGGGATTGAACTTACCTCCTTGCTCTCTAACCATAATGGTGCACGGTGCCCCAAATGGTTCGAAATGCTTAACATTTGGCTTCCTCTTCTGTAATAACTCATAACAGGTTTTATCAAACCGTTTAACTATCAGAACCCTGTTCATCACATAACAAGCAGTATTAACCGCTTCACCCCAGAAAGCAACTGGCAAACCGGAGTCGGCCAACATAGTGCGAGCAGCCTCAATCAACGTACGATTCTTTCTTTCGGCTACCCCATTTGCTTGAGGAGTATACACGGGACTAAACTGCTATTGAATCCCTCTTTCTTTGCAAAACAGCTCCATCTCTTTATTCTTAAACTCGGTACCATTATCCGTTCGTATTTTTCTCACCTTCAGCTTATACAAACTCTCTAATTTGATAATCAGCAACCTGATTTGCTCGAACGTCTCAGACTTTGCTTTTAACATCACTACCCAAGAGAAACGAGAATATTCATCAGTAACAACCAAACAGTACGATTCCCCAGCAATAGTTTTACGACTAATAGGACCAAAGAGATCCATATGTAAAAGTTCAAGCGGAATATCGATTGAATGATACTTCTTGGGCAGATGAGCTTTCTTTGTTTGTTTACACTTCGTACACGGAAGACAACCATCTGGTATCTGAAACGTTTTAACGTTTACCCCGTCAATTAATCCTTTATGCACCAGATGATTCATGTTTCTCAAACTCAGATGACCCATGCGCTTATGCCACAACATTGACTCTTGTTCAGTAGCTTTCGATACAAAAGCTTGATGCTCAAGATTCTCTTTAATTACCGGCTTTTCCATATTCAAAACGTACAAATCCTTATACCTCGGCGCTTTCAGTAGGATCATATCTTCCGGTATCACAAACTCTTTCTTCAAAATATAACAGTTCTTCCCATCAAAAGCAACGGGAAAATCTTTTTCAGCAACTTGTGAGACAGATAACAGATTGTGAGTCATCTGTTCCACGTAGCGAACCCCCTCAAAGCTTACATTACCATTCGTTAAAGTACCTTCAGCAGTAATTTTACCCCCTTCATCTCCTGCAAAGGAAACCGGTCCACCATCTATTGTTTTCACTTTAGAAAGTAGCGACAAGTTCCCTGTCATGTGCCGGGACGCCCCACTATCAACGATCCATGTACTGCGTCTAGGATCGTAGGCGACCTGCACAAATAAGTAAGAGATTAGTTAGAAAGGGGTACCCACGCCCTGACGGCAGTGGGTTTCCCATTAACATCTACCACAGGCAACTCAACCCAGTTGCCCTTTGCACCCGACGGACCTTCATTTACCAAAACCTGTTTAACATTTGACTTTGGTTTCCACAGTTTCTTTGGTGACACAGGTTTCCTATAATAGTCTTCCGTTTCAAACGTTTTAGATTCAGAAGACACTGATTTGGAAGAGCTAGACACAGGAGAGACTGATCTCATAGGGTAAAAACGTTTGGGGCTGAGATCATTCCTCCTTCGTGGTGTCTGCCTGTTATACCCACACCAACCCGCCTTATGTCCTGACAACCCGCAGGTGTAACAATAGACACGTTTATCAGCACAGTAGCTATCATCAGAGTTGACGAAAGCTGGTCCCTTATCCTTAGATCTAAATTCCTGTTTATGTGGAACGGGGGGTTGTCTAACATTAACGTTGGGTCTTGACGGACTAGTGGTCTTTAGGTCAGGTCTCTGGGTCTGTCTACGCGCAGGCGGCACGTATTTCCCGACACTACCACTAATTTCCTCTTCCACTTTGGGTGGAGAAGGAAACGTTGGACCGGAGATGACCTCCTTATCCAGACTGGGTCCCGTAAGGAACTTAGTCTGTGGTGCCGGTGTCGACTTCTTTTTGTTCCGTTTATGCTTAGCCGCCTTTTTCTCTTTGGGTTTCTCAGCATCACTCGCTTTGCGAGCATTTATCGGGTTCTTCAAAATTGTGACCTGTTTGACGGTAGGGGTCGGTTCAGCAATGGGTTCGATAACATTGTCACAATCACTATCAGTTTCAGTAGAGCATTCCTCTACTAACCCTTCTTCCCGCCCAGCAAACTCACCATCTTTTATGATCTTATCATTTACAACTACCTTAGGTGCTACGTCCTCAGCCCTAAGTCCAAACACTTCCTCCTTAGTTCTACTGGTCGGGGTTTTCACATATTCTCCCAAGAGGGGAGGAGCCATATCATTATAGCTAAGACCCCTTTTTCCCGGGTTTTCCTTAGTCTGAGTTTGGTTTAACACGTAGGACATTCTATTCCAGTTGTCATGTAAAGCCTTCTCCTTTTCATACTTAGTTTGGTAGGAGTCTCTCTCAGTCTTAAGGCTTTCTATCTGATTAATGTACATATTAATGGCCTTATTGTTATCTATGATGGTGGCCTTCATTGTACCTACCTGGAATTCTAAGGACTTAATTTTCTTCTCATAGTCCTTCTGCTTGTTCAAGATAAAAACTACCTCGTCATAGTCCTTCTTCTTTTCTCCTAATGTCTTTCTACTCAGGGCAAGGTCTGCTTCTAACTTAGCACAACTATCACAACTAGTAGGACTCTTGCTTAAGGTATCAACAATGGCTTCTAACCTAGTAATTTCTGACTTATGTCTAGCACAATCAGAACAAATAAAAGAAGAAGAATCAGTGTCAGTACATACCTTATCATCATTGGAGACATTAGCCATGAACGCGAAATTCTCGGTCTGCTTCTCCAAGGTTTGATACTCAGACTCGGACTCCAACTCCGATTCTGAACTTGAGTAGTCAGAATCATCTGCAACAACCTTTACTTCAGCCACCTTAGCCTTATCAATTCCTTGAGCAACCTTCTCCTCGGAACATTCACCCGAGCTGTTCTTAGCAAACCAATCACCACTGTTGAAATCTAAACCGAGCGGTTCATCATCTGACTCGTCAGAAGACATCTCATACAAATCTCTCACATTTTTAAACTTTTCAGCCAGATGATCACTAACTTTCTTTCTGAAACAGGACTTAACGATCTCATCACACCGTTTAATACGAGCTTCACACTTACACACATAGCATTTACACTCAGAGGTACCTAAACAACCAGCCTTTTCTCTCTCAACCCTAGCAGCTTCTAACTCAGCCTCAGTCTTGCCAACAAACACTACATTAGCATGTTCTCCGTCCAAACCAATCGACCATTCATAGCCCTCGTCAGAATAGGAATTCGAGTTGAGAGCGGCCTCTGACGATGAATCACTCTGTTTCTCATTAGACTTCCCATTAACCGGAACTATCCTACTCTCATCATCTGCCTTGTGACCAGCGAATGGATTGAAGTGACCAGTCTTAGCAGGCCTGGTACACGTCTTCTTGAAGTGACCCATCTCACCACAATTAAAACAGCGAACTTTAGCTATATCGAACCCAAACTTGGAGCGTTTATTCAACGTCAGATTCTTCTGACCAGATCTCCTCAGGTAACTTCTTGCTCTCCGCACAACTATACCCATTGCAGCCATGATATCCATTCTCTCCAACTCATCTGGGTCAATCTGCTCCATATCCTCATTGTCTAGATGTTCATTAATCGAACCTCCCAATAACGTCTCATTGTACGAGTTCACAACCAAAGCAGCCAACTGCATATCCTCCTGAATACCCTCTTTTGACCTCTTACGAATGTTATCAAGCTTCATAACCGGTTCCTGAATTGGAGGTGAACTGTAACTATCGGTATAACCAATTTGAGGTGACTTCGGTGGCAACTTGCTAGATGAGGAATTTGTAGACACATAAGCTGTCTCAATAGGTGCATGTTGCGTTGATGAACTTCCCGAGACATTCTCAGACCCTGCGGCATTACTCAATCTCTTATTCTTAGCCTCTCTCTCAATGTCTTTTTCCATCAGCTTTGAAGTAAATGAAGTCAAGGTAAGCGTTTCTCCTGACGCTTTCCTGGTCTCAATTTGATCAACTATGTAATCCCACTTTTCTGGTAACCCATCTTTCAAATGCTTAATGGACTTAGCATCGGTAACTTCAACTCCATAGCTTTGACACTTACTAACTATCAGTCTATACCTGATTAGAGTCTCACTCAGGCTTTCGTTGGGCTTAGCAGCAAACTGTTTCCATTCTGCCTTCAACGACTTAGCTTTAGCTTTGCGGTAGACATCTGTACCTTCCACAGCGGACACTAGTGCCTGCCAGAGAGAATAAGCCGTCTTATTGCTCTCAAACTGACAGTAGATAGCCTCATCTAGAGCTTGAGATAGATGTGCATACGCTTTGCACTGTAAATCATACGCTTCCCTCTCTTCTGGAGTGAACTCAAACACTTCTTTCTTGACTCCATCAGCACCTACCGGAGCATTATACTCAGTTTCAATGCATTCCCAGAGTCTGGTGTTAACTCCATTCAAGTAATTAATAAATCGAGATTTCCATGTCATAAAGTCATTAAGATTGGACAACCTCGGAGCTCTAGTAGCCGAACCAATCGTTTGTTCGGTCAATAGGAGATTCTGTACCCCTGTGCTAAGTGAAAGGGCATACTCACGACTAACTTGACTACTTGAAGAAGACATATTCGCAAAAATTTCAAGAAAATAAAAGGTTACTGTTCTGGTTCACAATCGGTTCGATGGTCTGACAATCGGTTCGATAGTCAACGAAGATCGGATCGATGGTCTTTGAAGATCGAGTCGACGGTAAAACACTATCGGGTGAGGAGACTATCGGGTCAAATGCTCACTATCGGATCGAAGGGGAGACACTCGGGTCGATGGTCTATGACGATCGGCCCGATGGTAGTTCTTAACAGATGCAGACTCAACTAGGGTTTTTTAAGGCCGTTTCAATGGTAGATCGCTAGAAATCGATAGAACCTTAGATCTAATGCTTAACGAAGGTTGCTAGGCACTAGATTAACACAAACCCACTAACAAAACAAACTTCTAACGTGCAAAAATTGAGATTTTTGACCAAAAACTTGAAAACCTAACAAACCCTAAACCTTTAAAAAAACGAATCAAACAGTTTAATCCGGCAACCAACAGCTCTGATACCAATTTGTTGTTGTATTACACGGATCTTGATTAAACACAACGACCTATAGGCGGAAACTATGATCTTTTGATTCGAATACTTGAAATCCTAAGGTTTCGATAACCTAGATGATTAAACCTAGATATTCAATAGCCTAGAACAAGTGTATTCGGTTGTGGGTTGTGAGGGAGTGCTGGAATCGACAGGAACCAAGAAACCAAGTGAAAAATACGTAACCTCAATTAGTTCCCGTCATCTCATATTTATATAAGACCCAGCTACCATCGACTCGATGGTCTTAACCATCGGTCCGATGGTCTTCTCCCTCGGGCCGAGGGTCCCTGACCCTCGGCTGTGTTTCGATCGTCCAACCAATTAAACAATCGTTACACTAGACATTCATTCAATAACATAATCATAAACAAACCATAATAAGGCAAACATAATAATGTATCAATGTTCATTACAACTCGATAATAAAAAGAACAATAAGAACTAGGGATTATGCACCAACAGATAATTCGTGGGCTGGCTACAACACTTGATATCTAAGCCATTTTGGCTCGTAGTAAGGGTTGATTGCAACTTTATGCAAACAAATCGAGAGGAATAAAGCAAGTATCAAGGGTGAAATACGATCAGAAGAAAGTCGCAACAACAAGTTACCACCAGAAGAAATAAAGTTATCTCAAGAAAGCCTATTGGGTTAATCGGTTTACATTCTTAGTTATTCAGTTTGGTTACTATTTATTTGATATTTATCTAATTGTTATGTTAGTTTTACGTCGAATTATAATTATTTAGGAGAACAAGTATTGGATCATGGGATACATGTATTTCCAATTTTGTAAGTTATCTAGTGGGAGTCTTTTATTTTAATTAGGTAGAATATTTAGTTGCTATTTTATTGTTCTCCTAGTTGCTTGGAGAGGAAGTTTATCTCTTGTATATATTAGCTCTACTTGACCAGCACGTGTTGTAACTAAAGCAACGACTTATCGAAAACATCTCATCTCTGATGAACTTGCTCTAGCCGATTGTCCAGTTAATGATGATGATCTTGTACTCTACATCCTACACTGGTTGGGGAATCAATTTAAAGAAATATGTGAAGCAGTATACGCTCGCGAAACACCAATATCCGATCTATTGCCATCTCTAATGGAGTATATTCAAGGAGATGATCACAACTGAGGGAAGAAACATGGGGAAGGAGTTCTTTGTTGAGAGTCGGATGTATTAAAATAAAATAAAATAGAGGAAGATGAAAGGAAGGGGTGGTGAAAAATAGTACCAATGTAGTTTTTATAGAAGTTAAGGGTTTAGAGACAACATAGCGTGTTATACTCGAAGAAGTCCATGCCCAGAAACTAGTTAAAAATGAACGCTATGATCACAAGCGTCTTGGAGAGATGCACCATGTGGGATTTCTTGAAACGGGTAAAGAATATCAAAATTTCGGGGGTGAATGTTGGGTAATGTTGACGGTTTAGTAGTGTCATGTGTAGTTAGTAGATCATGAAGTGTTTAGTTAATGGATGAAAATGGGATTCGTGATTAGTAAACAACAGCTAGTTTATCACTACAAAAAAAAGTCTTGTTTTTTACGCTTTCATTATTTTTGACGTTTTAAAGCGTGAATAACTTAACATGTTTTTTACACCTATAAGTGTCACAAATTTTTTGACATTTAAAAGCATCAAAAAGGAAAACCAATGACGCTTAATTCACATTTTTAAGCTTCAAAAGTTCATTCAAAACGTGTTAAAAACACAAGATTAATGCTAGTGTTAGTTATTGGATGAAATTGGGTACTTAGTATGTTAGAAAGTAAAGTTTGCTTTATTATATATAGCAAGTTGTATTCTTTTTTTTTTTTCTTCTGAATAACAGTTAGTTGGGGATCATCCAGAGGGACTTAACCACTCACGCGAGCATCTTCCACAGTTGCTATACCCGCCCCCAACTGCGTGCCCCGGAAAAAACCCGCACCAACCACTAGACCACATCAGACCTTCAGTAAGTTGTATTCTCATTTTTGTAATCTAAGTTAGTTCGATTTTAATTAATATTCAGAAAGTAGTCTGATGTTACAATGATACCATTATCGTTAGCATCAAAAGGTAGCTAGCTTGGACAATCTCATCTTATATTGAAACTTAATAGTTTTTTTTTTTAGATATTAAAATAAGAGTAGAAATTAAGCGCATGAAATCTGCTGAATTCACAAAGATTCAAAGGATAAGTAAGCGTACGTACTTTCATAGTTCGAAAATCCAAGTTCAATGTTCTGGTTGCCGAAATGGAAGCGAAGAGTTCTTGAGAGAATCTATCGATACAAAGGTGTGATTCAGCAAGACATAGCATCTTCTTAAAATCGAAAGTCGTCCTTTCGTTCTGAATATAAAGATACTCTATTTGGGGAGCATCAATCTCCGATTTAAAATTTGTATCCCATTCACTAAATGAAGTAAACTCTAGCCTTAATTTCTTCAATGATGGTGAATACAACTTAATCTTATACAACTCATCATTAAACACTTTTCTCTCCACGAACAATTCTTCTAAATGTGGACATCCGGAAATCAAATTCTCAAATGTTCGATCGTGTTTAAAATAAACAATAGATACCAAATTGAGTATCTTTAAACACGGAATAAGTAGACCATCTTCAGGGACGTCTAAAACGAATCCTTTTAAAGTTAATGCAACTAATGTTTTGCATGTCTTGAATAGATCCCAACACAGGCTGACCTTAAATATATTAGATGGAAGTGTAAGGTCAAGTTCTTCAACTTTAAGCTCGACAACAGTACGAAGAGTATTCATCGCACGCATGTAGCTGGACCCAATCGAGCTTTGAAAAAAGAACTTTTGAATTGGCAAACCCCCACGAGAAGCAAGGGTTTTGTCAACAAAATCATGATAATCCATGACTTGTTTTTTTGTTCGACATTTCGGCACCACGAAATGTAGATTTGGGAGTAAAGCCTGCAAATCTTTCCATCTGTTTGATAGGATGATGGTTCGATAAGAATCAGCATCTGGAAGTATAGAGAGGATTCTTGAAAGTAATATTTCGTCGGGTAACTTGCTAATTAAATCTTCATCTTCCTTTTGCTGTTGTTTCTGGATTTCATTTTTTGGCTTTTTGATCCGAGTTCTACCCCATTGCAAAATCATAGCCGGTTGAAGAGATTCAGATGAAATTGTGATTAGGGTTCTCAAAATTGGGGTTTTTTGGGAGGTGATGAAATGGTGTCCAGGGAGGATTGTTATTTTCAGGAAGAGCTAGAATTAATGCTTTATTACAAAGCATTTAAAACATTAAGCATTTAAATCATGTGACATAAGAAGATGACAAACTTTATAATTAATTTCCGTAATAGATCATTATGTCAAGATCTTTACACATTTTAAAATGTGTATTGACTATTATGCCCCTGCGAGTCATCTTGAAACATATCTGTAGTTGAGCTATTTGAACTTTCTGATTGAAGGTGTTTGACTACTTACTGATTTAAGAACAATACTTAATAGATTTTAATGTTTACCAATAACACGGGACACCAAATACTTTTTGAATTTTCTAATGACAACCTAAGGGTTGTCAATAAGAATTAAATTTTGTAGAAAATAATTTTGTATTTTGCTAGTTGAGAGTAATTTTTTGACGGGATAAAACATGCATGTCTAAATTTTTTATTGGCAGCTCTAAGGGCTATCATTATCATTAGAAAAGTTCAATACTTTTTAACCTCTTACAGTTTTTTTGGCTAAATCTCTTTTTTTGTTTAATTGAATCTTAAATGCTATTAATAGATGTACTAAAAATGACCAATATATTAAATGCTCAATTTAAGTGAGTATATATTGTGTGAAATGTAATTAACTCCGCATTTGCAATGTCCATTTTTTCATAAATTTTAATACTCCAAACTCCAAAAGTTACGTACTGTATATGTAAATTTAGATGGGCCCTATAACTGCAGCCCATATGAATTGAATTTGGCTCTTGCTATTTCCAAGATAACGGACTTTACATAGATCACATTCGACTCAAACTAACATCCCCAATCATCAAACCCTAATTCTCAGTTCTTCAACTAGAAATCATCAATCTACTATCAGAAGCAGTTATGTCCAAAAGGCCGAAACATTCATCTACTGATGCTGATAACAAAATTGTAATCAAACAAGAAGAAGAAAAATAAGATTTCTTCAACAAATTACCTGATGATCTCCTCACAAAAATCATATCATGTATTCCGGATGCACGTGATGCCAAACGCACGTGCATTTTATCGAAGAGGTGGAACCTTCTACCAATTCTCTATTTCGTAATGCCGCCTTTTATCCGTTATAACAAACGAGCGAAATTGTTTTACCCAAATTCTTATAGGTCTACATCTTCGTCCAATATAAAAGTCAAAAAGTTCCATGATTCAGTAGATAAAGCCTTAGCTCTTCATCAGGGTATGCCAATTCAAAAGTTTGTTCTTTGTTTTATGGATGAACATTGTGATTACAGTCGTCTCAATAATTGGCTTCGTACCATTGTTTGTTGTCTAGTTCAACAACTAGAGCTTAATTTGGTTACTAGTAGTATGCATGGTGTTAGTGCTCGTATAAATATATTGAAGAACTGTAATACTCTCATTGAATTAACATTAAGAGGCAAATTTGTGTTGGATATGCCTGAAAGTAACGGCGTGTTGTTTCCGTCTTTAAAAAAACTCAATCTTCATTTTATTGTTTACTATAGCGAACCTCTGATGAAGTTGATTTCTCAATGTCCCGTATTAGAAGAATTATTTGTGGAGAATCGAATTGAATCATATTATGAACGCCTTAACACGTTTAAGGTCTCCTCAACGTCTTTGAAGAGATTAAGGATGTCCTTTATTAATATTTTTCTAAGGAATCCAAATGTTGTCATTAATGCTCCTAACCTTGAATACATATACTTTTCGGATCAGAATACAACAAAATACCATATAATGAATCCATTATCTCTAGTGGAAGCACACATTAATGTTTCTAGCCACATTTTCGAACTCTTCACAAGCCTCTCGTCAATCAAGAAGTTAATATTGACCCATCAAACTATACGCGTAAGTATACTTATCCGTGTAAACTTGACTCCATCTATGATATGCAATACTATATACACTTACATATGTTGTGTATTTTGTTACTTCTCATATCAGTTATATATGGAGTATATATGTTAGGACTCTATAAGATATGTAAGTAAAGCACAAAAAAAGACATCTTAATTACTTCTAATGGTTGTTTTCTGCAGGAGGCTTTTACCACAAAACACATTTTAATTAGGGAAATTAGGGTCATGCCCTTGTTTCCAAACTTAGTCAAGCTTTTGATTGGTATCAATGGTCCTTGGGAGTGGGATTTCTTGATGGTTCTCTTAAATAATATGCCTAATCTTGAGCATATTACCTTTACTCATGTAAGTTAATTTGGGCCTAAAAATTTACTTCTTTGTTTAAAATAAGGAGAATATAAGAGATGTGTTAAATATTATGCTATATTATTGAATTTGGATTTGCATATCGAGTCTCTTTCTCTTATCATTGTGAATTCGAATTTGTGTTTGGATAAACACAATTCTACCAATGATATTGTCATTAAGGGCTACATGCATACTTTGCAAGAAAATGTTTAATCCATTGATAATATAAATTACATCTTTATCCTAAAACCTATCTACCTCTGTTTACACAATTATGTCCTGTTCTCACTACTAATTATTTGTTTATCATTAGGGGCTTCTATGTGTAGACAAGATCTTTGGGAACTATAACCCACCAGTAATAAAGACACCTCCACCTTCTTGTTTGCTTTCAAACATGAAAGAAATCATAATACTTAGGCTGAAAGCTGTTACATGTGAAGAGGTTGCCTTAATTAGGTATCTGCTTAATACTGCAAAAAATCTGGAGATATTTAAAATGAATGCTCCTAAAATCGGTCGTAACAGACGTAAAGAGATATTGAGTTTCTCTCGTGGCTCCAAATGTTGCCGGGTCCAATTTGTTTGATTGCTCTCCAAGATCCTGACTGTGATTCTCATATGTTCTGACTGTATTACATTATGAAGATGTATTGTGTCGACTTTATTTCATATATTAATTCTGGAACCATCTTTAAAAACATCACTTTTAACCTTAATGTCCCGTAAAATGATGCTAAAGTCATGTTATGGGGGTAAATTATATTATAAATAAATCACATATACTTTGTATGTGGATCTGGTTATGGTATGCATGATAATTTTCATGCCCTGTCTAAAAACAGAGTATCATAAGTCTTCCCTTTCTAACTTAATAACTAGGATTACAAATTATAATTAAATTTGTAAATATATGTCTTGATCCTGTTGGGTACGCTAAATATAATATGCATCGGTAATGGAAGGTAAGGAATTCATATATCTATTATGGTATCCTCTAATTTACACGAAGGAAAGACTCATGATGATACATTAAACTCAAAGCCGATTTCGTTAAATATTTTGAATCATATCGGCTATTCCACTTGCTTTATGTTTTATTTACTTATTCTTGTGTTATTATGGAATCCACATATTCATTCAGTTGATGTTATTAATGACTTTTTTACTTATTTAGTCTTTCATATGGATCGTCTTATGGATACCTAATCCCAAGGAACTGAAAATTATGTTAAACTTACATATAAGACTCACTGTAGTGCGCGTGTCGGTGGGATGGGTGCTCCAAACACGACTCCAGCATGCCACTAGATTGTTATGGTGTGCTTGCTCCAAGCACGGAGTAAATTTTAGGCATGTTGGGATATTTGTGGTTTTTTTTCCTATTTTTTCACCACTTTTCACTCAACTTTCATTCAAATCTAGACACATCACTCTACACACCCGAATCAGTCTTCTATGGGTGTTTTCTTCTGTTTGGTCTTTTTTTGATAACTGGTTATAAGATTTACAAATTATTTTGAACAGAGTAAAACATACCTAATCATGCATCAACTTCGTTACGTAGTAACAATCCATGAGATCTAATCTACTCCATGTTTTCGTTTGAACCTCCGGCCTTATCCCTAATCAATGGTCAAATTACAAGGAGTTTTGGTTGTCACGGATTATGGAAGCAATCAATTCACAAGAATTGTGTCAGCGGTAAAAGCGAAATCTTTAATGAATCTCTCCAAAAATAGTTAATATGGGATGTGTTCATCAATACATCATGATCAAGCTTCCACAAGTAAACAATCGGATCTTAGCTATTAAACAGAAATTACACAAAGTTAAGATTTACAAATTATTTTGAGCATAGTAAAACGTACCTAATCATACATTAACTTCATTACGTAGTAACAATCCATGAGATCTAATCAATTCAATGTTTTCGTTTGAACCTCCTGCCTTATCCCTACAAGCAGTTTGTGTCAGCGGTAAAAGCGAAATCTTTAATGAATCTCTCCAAATATATTTAATATGGGATGTGTTCATCATTACATTATGATCAAGCTTCCACAACTAAACAATAACGTAGACATCTGATTAAACCATTTACATGTTTTATAAAGAATAAAATACAGACTCAACTTTACATCTTAAAAAATACAAAGTCCATTATTCCTAAATTAATTGCGTATATGTAGCTCTAGGTGGGCCCTAATACTGCAGCCCAAACTATCAAAGAGTACGGACTTAACCTAGACCACATTTGACTCAGGTTTTTTTATGTTGCGATCAGACAAATGAATCAAGCTATCAAACTCGCGTAACCTCAAACTAAAATCCCAAATTCTCAAACCCTAATTCTCAGTTCTTCAACTACAAATCATGAATCCTCGATCACGAAAAGTTGTGTCCAAAAGGCCAAAACATTCATTTTCTGCTGTTGTTGATCATAATAAAAATGTAATCAAAAATGAAGAAAAAGAAGATATCTTCAGCAAATTACCTGATGAGCTCTTTACAAATATCATATCCTTGATTCTGGATGCGCGTGATGCCAAACGTACATGCATTTTATCGAAGAGGTGGAACTACATTTGGGAATTTCTACCAATCCTCTGTTTCGTTATGCCTTTTCTCCGTTATAACAAACAAGAGAATGAGTTTTATTATGATTTTACTAGGTGTAATTTATTGCCAAATGAACAAGTACTTCAAAAGTTTAATGATTCGGTTGATAAGGCTTTAGCTCTTCGTAACAGTAAGCCAATTCAAAAGTTTTTTCTTTGTTTATCCAAGGATTTTGATTACAGTCGTGTGCTTAATTGGCTTCGTATCGTTATTAGTTGTCTAGTTCAACAGCTAGAGCTTATATTGGCAGCTAGTACTAGTGGTTATTGTGTTAGGTTTTATTGGGGTATATTGAAGAATTGTGATAACCTCATTGAGTTAACATTAAATGGAAAATTCGTGTTGGATGTGCCTGAAAGTAACGGCGTGTTGTTTCCGTCTTTGAAAAAACTCATTTTGATGTATATAATTTACTCCGGCGAAAATACTTTCGTGAATGTGATTTCTCAGTGTCCTGTATTAGAAGAATTAATTGTGAAGAAACTCTACTATCAAGGTAATGATTTAATTGAGACGTTTAAGGTCTCTTCGGCGTCTTTGAAGAGTTTGAGTTTATCCTTAATCGATTACGACTCTCAGGTCATGGTTCATGACGTTTTCATTGATGCTCCTAACCTTGAATACATTTACATGTTGGATGAGGTGACAAGCGAATACCATATGACGGAGTCGTTATCTCTAGTAGAAGCTCACATTGATACTTCTAGACGCCTGTTAGAACTCTTCACAAGCCTCTCGTCAATCAAGAAGTTAACATTGACTCGTCAAACTATACGAGTAAGTTTACTTATCTTTTTTTTTTTTCACAACAGGGAATATTTATCTGTCAAAAGAAGTATATTCTTGATTTTCTTGCAGAAACAGGTATGATTGACTGCAAACCAGCTGATGCTCCAATGATTCCAAACCAGAAGCTATATATGGAAGATGAAGTTGATCTTGCTGATAAAGGGCAATACCAAAGGATGGTGCGGAAACTCATCTATCTTTCTTACACTCGACCTGATATAGCACGTGCAGTTGGAGTTGTGAGTGAATTCATGCATCAACCACAGGTTCACCATATGGAAGCTGTAATGAGAATCATCAGATATTTGAAGAAAACAGCGGATCATTGAGTTATATTCAAAAAGAATGGGCACTTTGAAACACAAATTTATACGGATGCAAGTTGGGCTGGAGAAAAAGGAGATAGACGGTCAACTTCCGGTTTCTTCACAATAATTGGAGGAAACTTAGTTGCGTGGAAAAGTAAGAAACAAAAGGTCGTGTCCCTATCAAGTGCTGAATCAGAATTTAGAGGTATCGCAAAGGGAGTAGTGGAGGCATTATGGATTCGAAAACTCTTGACAGAAATAGGATTCCCTCCAAAAGAAGCTATTCAAATCTTATGCGACAATGAAGCAGCCATTGCCATTTCAGAGAACCCGGTTCAACATGATCGAACCAAACATATTGAAATCGATCGACACTTTATCAGAGAGAAGTTAGATGCCGAAATTATTTCACTTCCATCAATCAGATCAGAAGATCAACTTGCCGACATCCTCACAAAATCAGTCAACGGAAGACTCTTCAGTGAAGTTCTTGGCAAGTTGAATATTGGAAACCCCACTATTCAACTTGAGGGGGAGTGTTAGAATACTGGATTAAAACATCAAACCAAAGTTACCTTTTTAGGTAACTAACTTTAGGCTCAGAAGTAAAGTTCTCTTCATCATTTCCTTATTAAGAAGACCACAAGACAGCATATGGTTTCAAGTTTCAACGGATATAAGTCAACCATAACAGTCAACCACAACAGCTCTTTCCCTTTAGAGTAAAGTGGTTCCAAAAGTAATAATGGAGCCTAACTTCATTAGGAAATAGCTGTTGGAGTTTTTGTGTATAAAACACTTAGCCTTGTAACAGTTTTCATCAATCAAGATTGTTTTTTTTTTTTTTTTTTCGAACGGCAGAAATCAATCAAGATTGTATCAATTCAGCTTGTATCAATTATTAGTAATCAAT
Source organism: Rutidosis leptorrhynchoides (assembly GCF_046630445.1). NCBI lineage: Eukaryota > Viridiplantae > Streptophyta > Magnoliopsida > Asterales > Asteraceae > Rutidosis > Rutidosis leptorrhynchoides. The sequence continues at coordinate 370,779,047 of NC_092343.1, read as the reverse complement.
ACAAACGATCATATTCATTTTCTTATCAATTTAACAGGAAAGACACATGATGATACAGTAAACTTGAAACTGAACTTTATTCCATTTCTGTAAAGAAAATATTTGGTGACATTGACTCTTCGATTTGCTTTTTTTTTTTTTTTTTACTTATTTGGTGTGATTATAGAATCGAAATAATCATTAAAGTGACTTGTGTAATGATATTTATATGTACAACTAGTGCTTCATATGGATCATCTTATAGAAGGCCTGACAACATGAGCCTAAAAGCTTGCAAAATACAGCATGCGTTTTAATGTTTTATTACATCATCAAATATATCCAATTTCATTTGGAATAAACAGACTTCTGTTTCTTTATGAATACTGAACTGATGACAATAAAGTACATCATGTTGGGGTGCAAACCTATCTCACATAGGAGGGAGACAAAAACAAATGTATGTATATAAGTCTAAGTGGAAGTCCCTCTAATACCAATTGGTTTTAGAAAAGGATGGACTCTTGGGCTTATATTGCAGGACATTGTGTTTGGGCTATGCGATCTTACAAATGGCATCAGAGCTAGGCTATAGCCCGATGTGGTGAACGATGCAGTGGTGGCGCACCCCTAAGCGCACGGTGCGACATGACACACCCCTCGGTTTGCCAACGATAATGGAGCCATGGTGCCTTATATCGAAAGTCTTCCTTCCCAAGGCGTGGAAGTGCGGCGTGTCCCGATGGTGAAAGAAAAGTGAAAGAAAGAGATCTGCGGTATAAGAGGCGTGTCCCGGTAGTGAAAGAAAAGAGACCGGTGATATAAGATGGCGGGAGTATCGTTGAAGGGGAGGCTCGGTGATGTGGTCTCGGTTTGAGGGGAGGATTGTTGGGGTGCAAACCTATCCCACATAGGAGGGAGACAAAAACAAATGTATGTATATAAGTCTAAGGGGAAGTCCCTCTAATACCAATTGGTTTTAGAAAATGATGGACTCTTGGGCTTATATTGCAGGACATTGTGTTTGGGCTATGCGATCTTACACATCATTGCTAAGGAAACTGATTATATGTTAGAGGAAACTGGTACGGAGTATAAAGTTATAGATTTCAATAATCCGAGGTATCACCTTCCTGAATGAATATTGATCGTATATGTTGGGTTACAATTTTGGGATGATACGAAGAACAACATTGTTGATTGTTGTATCAAAACAAGAAATTGGATATAATTTAAATGACACGTTTGATTTAGATGTACCTGAAGCTTAGTTTATTTTTCTGTGCTAGAAAAAACTCAATTTGGCTTCTATTTTTTATTTGTGTGAAGAGAATCGCTAGAGAATTTGATTCCAAGTTGCCCTGTTTAGTAAGAATTAGTTGTGGATAGAGGATTTCTAATACTCCGAATGATATATATAACTTTTAGCAAAGCACTTAACTATACGAATAATATTGAAAGGTAGATATTTATAACAGAGTAAAACAGACAAGTATATGTAATATTCCATAAAATTACCACCATAACTTTGATAATATTTATAACATATGTTTCAAGAGTGTAATCACTTATAAGTATAAGTAAAATATAATGTTGGCATAAAGCAAAATTTAATGAGTTATTATATATAATATGACTGAGATTTTAGGTCTTAATGGTCTGTTTACACTTTATGCGTATGATACACACAATATTAAATAGTTGAAGAAAACACGTTAAAGTAAGTCGTATTAAGCTATTATCTATTTATCTATATTGACAAATTTATGAAAGTTTAGAATGGTTCAAGCCTTTTTTAAATCAACATTTTTTGCAATTTTCACCACAAGTGAAGAAGATTTTTGGATCCACCACTGACTGTTGATGATTACGAAGCTATTAGTCATGTAGATGATGAATACTGAATTTAGAACAACAATGTTTCAAGATTTATTTATGATGAAGGTCGATTAGAAGGTGAAGGTGAATTTTTTTTTTTTTACATCGATTGGGATCACCTGAGTTAAAAGTGTTGAGAGAATTTGGGAAACAGGAGACGTGATCATTTTTTGGGTGAATTGTGTGAGAAAATGTTAACTATTAGTGTGTACCGTGCGTGGTGATGATATTTATGCTCAATATCATCATCACTTATATAACTTATTTGAACTATAATATATACATCATACATAATTTGAGTCCTAACAAACTAACAAACTGACACCTCACCATCATTAGATTTGACGCCACGTAACAAGCCTTACAATGTCGAATCTTGTCAACCTGAATTCTGACGTCGTTTTGAAGCCCCGTAGTGGGTTTTCGTAGAAAATTGTTTGTATATGTTATAAAGATTTGAATACAGACTCAATATTACATCTTAAATTTGTGCAAAGTTAGTTTTTCTAAAATTATAATAACTAAGTTACGTATGTATATGTAGGTGTAAATGGGCTCTATAACTGCAGCCCATACAAATTCTATTTGGGTCTTCAAGATAACGGACTTGACCTAGACCACACTTGAGTCAAGTTTTCTATATTCTCAAAATCGTTTTTTCATTATGCGATAACACAATAGAATCAAATATTCAAATTCGGCTAACCTTAAACAAAGATCCTCAATTTTCAAACCCTACCCTACATACTTTATTGATCAAAAAAATCACAACCTAATTCTCAGTTCTTCAACTAGAAATCATGAATCTGCAATCAGGAAAAGTTGTGTCTAAAAGGCTAAAACATTCATCAGCCGGTGCTGATGACAAAATTGTAACCAAACAAGAAGAAGAAGAAAAAAAATTCATCAGTAAATTACCTGATGATCTCCTTACAAAAATCATATCCATGATTCCGGATGCTCATGATGCCAAACGTACATACATTTTATCGAACAGGTGGAACTACGTCTGCTCATTTTTACCAATTCTCTATTTCGTTATGCCTAGTCTGCGCTATAACAAACGAGATAATGAGTTTTACTATGATTGTGAACATCCTAGTAAGTTTTTAAAAGGAACAAGCCAAAAAGTTTCATGATTCAGTAGACAAGGGCACAAGGCTTTGGCTCTTTGTCGCGGTATGTCAATTCAAAAGTTTTTTCTTTGTTTATCCAAGGATATTGATTACAATCGTGTGCTTAATTGGCTTCATATCGTTACTCATTGTCTAGTTCAACAACTAGAGCTTAGGTTGGCAGCTAGTGAAAATAGTGTTTGGTATTATTGGAAAATATTGGAGAACTTTAATAGGCTCATCGAGTTAACATTAAAAGGAAAATTCGTGTTGGATGTGCCTGAAAGTAAGAGCGTGTTGTTTCTGTCTTTAAAAACTCGGTGAACGTGCTTTCTCAGTGTCCAGTATTAGGATAATTATTTGTGAAGAAACACATCTATTGGGGATATAATTATCAGAAGACGTTTAAGGTCTCTTCAGTCTTTGAAGAGGTTAACGATATCCTTAACCTGTAACTACTCTAATATCATCTCTCATGACGTTGTCATTGATGCTCCTAAACTTAAATACATTTACATTTACATTTTGGATCATGTGACAAGCAAATACCATATGACCGAGCCGTTATCTCTAGTAGAAGCTCACATTAATGTTTCTAGAGGCATTTTGGAACTCTTCACGAGCCTATCTTCTGTCAAGATGTTAACCTTGACTCGTCAAACTATAAGCGTAGGTTTACTTGTTGGTGTAAACTTGAATCCATCTTAGATATTTAATACTAGATCCACTCACATTTGTTGAGTATTTAGTTTCTTCTCATATCCGTTATATATGGAGTATATGATAATACTCAGTATTATATTTGTAAGTTTCTGCAAAGTACAAAAAAGATATATTGTTAAAAAGCTGAGAAATACTGAAAAGTTTTTGGGGGTTATTCAATCTATGATGATGATCTCTAATGTTTGTTCTGTGCAGGCTTTTAACTCGATCCATAGTTTAATTAGGGCCAGGCCCCTGTTCCCAAATTCAGTCAAGCTTTTGATCGGTATCAATGGTTCTTGCGAATGGGATATCTTGTTGATTCTCCTAAACCATATGCCTAATCTTGAGCATATTACCTTTACTGATGTAAGTTCATTTGCGCCTATAACTTAATTTTGACAATAACAAGAAGAAGAATATAAGAGATAAGTAAAGTTTTATGTTCAAATTTTGAATTCGGTTTTCGATTAGAATTTTTGGTTGGATAAACAAAATCTAATCGTAATTTTATGTGCCTTTAACATACCTTAAGATGCGTCGTACAACATCAAGGTGAGGCTTCTTCGGATTGCTCATGTATCGACTAACCACTCCAACTACATAAGATATGTCTGGCCGGGTTAGTGTGAGATAAATAAGACTTCCGACCATCTTTCGATACATGGTAACATCTTGAAGACTTTTTCCTTCATCTGCTCGTAGTTTTGTATTCGGATCCATTGGGGTTGAAATAGGTTTGCAATTAAGCATTCCGTACTTTTGTAAAAGATCTCGCGCATATTTCTGTTGTCCCAGAAATAATCCTTCTCTTTTCTGCTCTATTTCGAGTCCAAGAAAATGTTTGAGTTCTCCAAGCTCCTTCATATGAAATCTTATAGACAGATTCTCTCTTGTCCTTTGGATCTCCTCATAGTGATCTCCCGTGATGATTAAATCATCCACATATACTAGCACTATGGCTAGTTTTCCTCGATCTTGTTTCACAAATAAACTAGAATCTGAAGGAGCAACTGTGAAACCACTTTGTACTAAGAACTCACCAATTTTTCCGTACCAAGCTCTTGGAGCCTGCTTCAAGCCGTATAGTGCTTTCTTTAATTTGCAGACATGGTCGGGATGGGACTTGTTCTCAAAGCCTCTTGGTTGCTCCATATAAATTTCTTTGTCAAGTTCTCCATGTAAGAAAGCGTTCTTGACATCCATCTGCCACAGCTTCCAAGATTTGCTAGCGGCTAAAGCTAGTAGAGCTCGAATTGTTGTGATCTTCGCCACTGGACTAAATGTTTCTTCATAATCCAGCCCATATTGTTGAGAAAAACCTCTAGCAACAAGTCGAGCTTTATACCTTTCAATGGAGCCATCTGATCGAGTCTTCACCTTGTAAACCCATTTACAAGATATTGGTTTTACATCTTTTGGCTTTGGAACTAAACTCCATGTCTGGTTTTCTTTTAGTGCATTAATTTCTTCTTCCATCGCTTTCTGCCATTCTTGACTTTGTGCTGCTTCTTCATAAGTGGAAGGCTCAATAGGTATTGATTCATCCACATGAGCAGCATTGGCATACCTTGGATTAGGTTGCCTCGGCCTTGTTGATCTCCGTAATTCTTGCACATGCTCCTCGGCATCCATTTGGCTTGGACGAACCTCTTCGGATGTAGATTGATGTACCCCAGTTTTCCATGGACTCGTTTCCTTAGAGTACGATCCATCTCCTTCTTTAATTGGATCCGATATGTGCTCTTTATGTTCTTCTTTCTCTTTTGGAACTTCTTCTAATCCATGAGATTCTGGAAGCTCTATCTTTTGAGGTGACCACCATGAAGAAGCTTCATCAAATATCACATTTCTTGAAGTATGACACTTTCCAGTATTTGGATCACAACATCTCCATCCTTTTCTTGATTCATCATAACCGACAAAAATGCACCGAATTGCCTTCTTATCAAATTTGCTTCGTAGATGATCTGGTACGAAGACGTAACATACACATCCAAAAACCTTGAGATGGTTGACGGTTGGCTTGATTTTCCATAATTTTTCATAAGGTGAAATATACCCCAACTTTGTTTGTGGGAGTCTGTTAATCACGTACGACGCCGTCCTCATACATTCGGCCCAAAATCTACCTGGTACATTCTTACCATGAAGCATACTTCGACAAGTTTCGGCAAGGTGGCGATTCTTGCTTTCCGCCACTCCATTCTGCTGTGGAGTATTGGGGCAAGTTAATTGCCTTCTGATCTTGTGCTTCTCAAGATAGATGTTGAACTCGGTTGATAAATATTCTCCTCCATTATCTGTGCGTAAGCATCGAATCTTAGTATTGAGCTCACTTTCTACCTTGTTCTTGAACTCTTTAAACTTCTGAAAAGTCTCTGACTTTTCCTTCATGAAGTAAACCCATACATACCTTGAGAAGTCATCAATGAATGTCGCCATATACTTCATACCTCCAAGTGATGTTTGTTTCACTGGACCGAAGACATCTGAGTGTATGAGCTCTAGTGGTGTCTTGGACTGATGCGCTGACTCCTTGAATGGCAATTGGTGAGCTTTGCCAAATTGACATCCAACACATATTGTATCTGTTCGGATATCAATTTGAGGAAGCCCATTTACTATGCGTTTCACCATCATGTCCTTTAACTTATTGTATCCCACATGCCCAAGACGTTCATGCCACAGATCAGCCGTCTCATTCTTTCGAGTCTTATCCACATATGCTGTTTCAGCAGATAGTACATAAACCGACTCTATTCTTCTTCCTTGCATAATTGGATTGCCAACCACCTTTACTCTCTTGAATACGGACACATCTTCTGGTCCAAAGAGCACATAATTCCCTTCTGCTGTCAATTGTGGTACTGACAGTAAATTCTTCTTTAGTCCAGGGACAAGATACACCTTCTCGAGTTGGAGCTTATGAGATTCACCTTCACTTGGAATTATTGTCTTTCCAATGTGAGAAATAGATAACCTTGAATTGTCGGCTGTCAACACGACTCTCTTTCCTTTGTAATCCTCCATTTCTTGCAGCTTCGTCTCATCATTGGTCATATGATTTGAGCACCCAGAATCGATGATCCAATCATCTTTGTAGTTTATTTTTGACTTTAAAGTTGTTGTAAGAGCTTGATCATCTATGTCAGCTGCAACAGAGAGTCTAGCTTCTGCATCCCATGTTTCCTCATTAATGGTTGCTTCGAATGTGACCTCTTTCTTCTCATCTCTTGCGGCGGACACATTTCCTTCGAAAGTTCGCCTTCTGGGGAATCTACAATCTCGAGCAAAATGACCCTTCTTGCCACAATTGAAGCATTCACCATTCTTTCTCTTATCATTTTCCCCGTATTGTTGGCGATGATCTCTTCTTCCTTGTTGAGCTCCCCCTGAAGCGTTGCCTTTTGATTTTGGGTGACCCTTCCACCCATATGTCTTACTTTCTTTCATCACCTCTTGTCTTCGAGATGTTGCTTTCTTCTTATTGGTGAAAAGTGCATCTTCTCCGTCTTTTATGGTCACTTCATTCATCTGCTTGGCTAATGCCTCTTGATTAGCCAATAGATTCTCCAGCTCTATTAATGATGGTTGAGTAGGCCATCCTCTCACAGCGGCTATAAATTCATTATACTCGGATCTTAAGCCATGGATGATAATTCTCTTCATCCTTGCATCACTCACTTTCTCTTCAGGAGCAAGCTGAGATATCTCACGGCAAATAGATTTCACCTTGGTGAAATACTGGGAAATAGACAAACTTCCTTGTGAGATACCTGCGAGCTCATTTTCCAAGAGCTGGAGGCGTGCTTCATTCTTCTTTGAAAATAACTTGTCAAAAGTTTCCCAAGCTGCCTTCGGTGTTTTCTCGTCACGGATGTGCTCCAATAGATCCTCCTCGATTGTAGTCTTCAGTATAAATAAAGCCTTCCCGGCCTTGATGTTCCATTTTCTCAAGGCTTCGGCATTTTCTTTTTGTGGAGGCGTTGTGTCACTGCCAGCAACTTTGTGTTTCAACCAATCATAAGAGGTTATTCTCGAGAGAGATATTTCTGATTGGTGGAAAATGAAGTTAGTGGAATTTTCTTAATCTGTGTGCAAAAAGTAAATGGACACTTGTAATGGGACGGAGGGAGTATATACCTTATTTATCTTAACCAAATTCTCTCAAATCCCAAATTTTTTATCGAAAGTCTTTTATCGAAAGTCTACTCATCCGAAGTATGTGTTGAGCGTGCGTGTCCCAAATGGTATTTGGCGGTAATCGAAGGTGATTTAATGTTCTTGGTTAATTCATTGATATGATTGGAGTTTTGTTCAAAGTCTCCAAGTGGGAGATTTGTTAGAGTATGGGGACATTTATACAAAACGAGAAAAAATAGAGAAAAATGTTTCAACACTTGCACGGATTTTGCAGATTTCGGTAAGCGTGAAGGATATGGAAAAGGTTCCATATGCATCGGCCGTGGGTAGTTTCTTAAGTGTGCGCGGTGATGGTGCGCGGCGCGCTCCCTGCGCGCACTAGAGAAGTTTTGATCAGAAGGCTTGCTCGAAGTTTGGGAGTGTGCACGGCGCGCACGTTTAAGTGTGCACGGCGCGCACGTTTGCTGGCAGCAGCTGGCAACCTTTTTTCATGTGGGATCCGATTTTGTTTGATTCTCCTTTTGCTTTAGGTGCAAAGTGGATACTTTACACCTTGAATTGAGGCTGTGATCATGCTAATTTAAGGGTGTAAAGCTAGTTAGTTGGCAAACATGATAATTACTTGTTATGATGAAGATTCCTTGCTAGTTTCTTAAGTGTTCTTGTTTCTCCTATAAATGGAGCTCATTGTATCTCATTGTAACACACCACTCTCAAATATTCAGTAAATAAAAGATCTCTAGTTGGTCCGTGGACTAAAGCAATCACAACGATTGCATATAACCACGTTATATCTTGTGTCGATTTACTTTTTCGCATTTATATTCTTTCGTTCATTAAGTGGGTGAGTGATCTTGAAGAATCACTTGCGTTGTTTGGGTCCTAATATCCTAACAATTTTTTAGCATCTTTTAGTTTATTTAAATCGATCTCGTTCTATATTTAGTTGAATTTTTAATACCTTTTATTAAAATTAGAACTTTCGACCAAAAATGTTAATAATCAGCTGAATAACGGCATGAGAATTATTACTATTCAACAGTTTCTATTGACAAACAATTATTCCAAAACTATACAACTAGAAATGAAATTCACGAAATACTTACACAAACCTATATTTATATGCGTGTTTTGTTCATGAGTAACTTTAATTTTGTACTCCACTGATCAAAACATATTAGGGTTTAACTGTGTCACTTCTTAAAAATTTGAAAAAAAAACAGATGAAATTTGTTCAAACAACCGTACGGTGTTATTAGGGTTCATGAAATTCACGAAATACTTTAAAATACTACTTTTTTTCTTACTATTTCAAAATAGCAATTGGGATTTACTATTTCACAACCAAGTAGAAAGGCCAAAATAAGCGTCAATACGTACAAAAGATGAAAATTTCATGTCTCGATATATATAATAAATGAAATTCTCAAGGAAAGAAGTAAATATTCTCAAAACTGCCTTCACGAACTATAATACGAACACCGTCAACATATCCCTCAAGGAAACATACAAGAGGATCATTTGAGAACATTTCCAAATCTTAAAATGTGAAAGCTTAAACTATGTTAATCTCATAAAACAATACACTTATCGAAAAAGGATGCAATCAATGTAGCGAATAACATGACGACTTCAAACGATCTACAATCCTTTACATATCATTATTAGTTATCTAAGCATCCATAATGAGAAATTTTCCATTTTTGTTCACAAGGAATAAAAAAAGAAATGAAAAACTGAGTTTTCAATTCATACATTAAAGAATTAAAATGCCTTAGAAAAATTCAACCCGGCACAATCTTGAGCCATTGTGGATGTTCATTAGCTGCTTAATAATTACATGATAATCTTTACCTCCCTGTACCTTAAACATCTCCAAAGTAGGAGAATGTTCCAGTAGATACCTTATAAAGATTAACTCTATCGGTTTGAAAATTTGAAAATTGAATATTGTTATCTCCTTCATCTTGAAACTCAAGCAAGCTGGTGGTGACGGTTGTTGCCAACTAATGATGTCTTTATTAGATCCACGTATATGCATCTAACGATAAACAAGCAAATACTTAGAACAATAAGATAACAAGTTTTATAATTAAATTCAGAAATCCCCTAAATCCTTTTGAGAAAATATATATGAATACTCTCAGGTTCCTCTATTCCTAGTTAATTACTTAATGTTAGTTCATGACACGCATCAACTTACTTCAGAAAAGGAGATAATCTCAAGATTAGGCATGCTGTTAAGGATTTTTAACAGTAAATCACACTGTCTAATAGAGGTGATGCTGACCACAAGTGTCACCAAGTTTTGGAATATAGGCATGTTAATAACATGAACCCAAGTAAGAGCCTACAAAAGCAAAACAATTGACATCAGTATACCATTGCAAAATACGCACAGAAAGATATCAGCTAGCTATCCAATACTTCTTGGGCAATCTAGAATATTTAGTGGAGTCATGGATAGTTAGTAGTAGATCTTAGGATGTTTACCAGTGGTTGAAAATGGGAGTCATGGTTAGTTAGTAGTAGATCATGATGTTAATTTTACTGCCTTATAAATTGAAATTAGTATTCTCATTTTATAACCTAAATTTGAGTTTAATTAATATCACGAAAGTAATTATCTCGGTTTATTTTGATAATTCGTGGGCTGGCTACAACACTTGATATCTAAGCCATTTTGGCTCGTAGTAAGGGTTGATTGCAACTTTATGCAAACAAATTGAGAGGAATAAAGCAAGTATCAAGGGTGAAATACGATCAGAAGAAAGTCGCAACAACAAGTTACCACCAGAAGAAATAAAGTTATCTCAAGAAAGCCTATTGGGTTAATCGGTTTACATTCTTAGTTATTCAGTTTGGTTACTATTTATTTGATATTTATCTAATTGTTATGTTAGTTTTACGTCGAATTATAATTATTTAGGAGAACAAGTATTGGATCATGGGATACATGTATTTCCAATTTTGTAAGTTATCTAGTGGGAGTCTTTTATTTTAATTAGGTAGAATATTTAGTTGCTATTTTATTGTTCTCCTAGTTGCTTGGAGAGGAAGTTTATCTCTTGTATATATTAGCTCTACTTGACCAGCACGTGTTGTAACTAAAGCAACGACTTATCGAAAACATCTCATCTCTGATGAACTTGCTCTAGCCGATTGTCCAGTTAATGATGATGATCTTGTACTCTACATCCTACACTGGTTGGGGAATCAATTTAAAGAAATATGTGAAGCAGTATACGCTCGCGAAACACCAATATCCGATCTATTGCCATCTCTAATGGAGTATATTCAAGGAGATGATCACAACTGAGGGAAGAAACATGGGGAAGGAGTTCTTTGTTGAGAGTCGGATGTATTAAAATAAAATAAAATAGAGGAAGATGAAAGGAAGGGGTGGTGAAAAATAGTACCAATGTAGTTTTTATAGAAGTTAAGGGTTTAGAGACAACATAGCGTGTTATACTCGAAGAAGTCCATGCCCAGAAACTAGTTAAAAATGAACGCTATGATCACAAGCGTCTTGGAGAGATGCACCATGTGGGATTTCTTGAAACGGGTAAAGAATATCAAAATTTCGGGGGTGAATGTTGGGTAATGTTGACGGTTTAGTAGTGTCATGTGTAGTTAGTAGATCATGAAGTGTTTAGTTAATGGATGAAAATGGGATTCGTGATTAGTAAACAACAGCTAGTTTATCACTACAAAAAAAAGTCTTGTTTTTTACGCTTTCATTATTTTTGACGTTTTAAAGCGTGAATAACTTAACATGTTTTTTACACCTATAAGTGTCACAAATTTTTTGACATTTAAAAGCATCAAAAAGGAAAACCAATGACGCTTAATTCACATTTTTAAGCTTCAAAAGTTCATTCAAAACGTGTTAAAAACACAAGATTAATGCTAGTGTTAGTTATTGGATGAAATTGGGTACTTAGTATGTTAGAAAGTAAAGTTTGCTTTATTATATATAGCAAGTTGTATTCTTTTTTTTTTTTCTTCTGAATAACAGTTAGTTGGGGATCATCCAGAGGGACTTAACCACTCACGCGAGCATCTTCCACAGTTGCTATACCCGCCCCCAACTGCGTGCCCCGGAAAAAACCCGCACCAACCACTAGACCACATCAGACCTTCAGTAAGTTGTATTCTCATTTTTGTAATCTAAGTTAGTTCGATTTTAATTAATATTCAGAAAGTAGTCTGATGTTACAATGATACCATTATCGTTAGCATCAAAAGGTAGCTAGCTTGGACAATCTCATCTTATATTGAAACTTAATAGTTTTTTTTTTAGATATTAAAATAAGAGTAGAAATTAAGCGCATGAAATCTGCTGAATTCACAAAGATTCAAAGGATAAGTAAGCGTACGTACTTTCATAGTTCGAAAATCCAAGTTCAATGTTCTGGTTGCCGAAATGGAAGCGAAGAGTTCTTGAGAGAATCTATCGATACAAAGGTGTGATTCAGCAAGACATAGCATCTTCTTAAAATCGAAAGTCGTCCTTTCGTTCTGAATATAAAGATACTCTATTTGGGGAGCATCAATCTCCGATTTAAAATTTGTATCCCATTCACTAAATGAAGTAAACTCTAGCCACTTTATTCATTTAAAAACTTCTTTCGAATTCTCTCTCTCTCTCTCTCGCTACAGTAACTCTCCCCGTTCACACTACATCTAACATCTACATCGGAGATCTTTTTTCTTCTTCTTCATAGATCATCTCCGGCGGGCGCAAACGCCGGTAGATCTTTATTCGGTGATCTCTGGCGGGCATAAACGCCTAACACCATGGTGGGCAACACTCGATTTGTACCTCTAAAAGATGGGTGGAAAACCAAGACTAGACGCAGCAAAAAACATTCTTATCGAAAACTTGACATCAATTTTCAGAAACGATCGGAGAACGAGTATCAATCGTTCTATGTTACTAATTTTCCGGAACATGCCGATGTTCCGGCCTTATGGAAGGTGTTTGATGGCTATGGTCTCCTGGTAGACGTTTTCATAGCGAAGAAGAGAGCAAAATCCGGTAAACGATTTGGCTTCATTAGATTCATGGGAGTTAAGCATGTGCTTGGTATGGAAAATAGGCTTGCAGACGTATGGATGGGGAACTTTCACCTCTACGTGCAAGCTTCTAAATCTGACAGCTCAAAAATTACCAAGTACGTTCCAAAGCGGGTTACACCGGTTGTGGGTTGTAATGAAGATACGACACCAAAAGTTGTTAACGAGAACGCTATTCCTAAGATTCTCAAGAATCCAGAAAAAAAGAAGGTGGTTATAGTAGACGAGAACTCTTATGTGTCCAAGGCGTCGGGTTCTGATTCTAATGCTAGACAAATGAAATTCACTTTTGACGACTGTGATCTCGTGACGGTCAAAGAAGATGACCACTTACTCATGGTTAAGGTAAAAGATTTTACTACACTCTACTCGATTTATCGTCTTTGTTTAGCCGAGGGTTTTAGTGATTTTAAGATTCAATATGTGGGTGGATATTGGATTTGGTTGCAATTTACTTCGGCCGCCAGTCTTACTGCCTTCAAATGCAATTTTAACTTGATGTCCCTATTCGCTTATGTAAAAGAAGCAACGGATGGGTTCATTGTTGATGAGCGCATTATATGGGTTGAAATCTCGGGGTTACCTACATGTGCTTGGGGGTCTAACGCGTTCAAAAAGGTTGCATCATGTGTAGGACGTTTTCTTTTTTTTGAAGCAAATTGCAATCTGCCATTGTCAGTGGGTCGTGCATGTGTTGCTACACATGACAAAAAAGTTATCTCCAGGTCTGAGGTATTCGACATTAATGGGGTTGACGTGGAGGTTCAATTCAAAGAAGTTGGTACGTGGACGTTCAACATTGATACAACGTTAGACGTTTCTAATGAGAAATCGGTTGAATCAGAGAAGGAGGACTTGTTTAGTGTCAATTCAGATTCAGATTCGATACATAATTCTGACCCGTTTCAAGAATTCGCTGGGGTCAACATTAGAGAACAATCTGTCGATAATGTCTCGGTTAATAATGATGGTGATGGCACGCAATCAGATTCACAGCATCCTGTTGCTACTAAACCTATTCGGTGTAATAGTTTTAGTTATACTTGCCCTCCTGGATTTACTACCCTACATGATGAGTGTCAAAATTATGTAGAGTCTGGAACATCAGTTGACTGTTTGAATCAACAGATTTATGGTAGTGCGTTTAATAATGAGTTTGACGATTTAGCGGAGGTAGGAGATATGCTTGGTTATAATTTAAAAAGATGTGGTTTAGTTGTGGATCGTGCTCATACTACTAGTTTCCAATGAAGGTTATTTCTGTTAATAGCTGCGGGTCGAAACTATTCCATAAAAGGATATGGTTACGCGAGTTATGTCTTTCTTTTAATGTTCAATTCCTCGGGCTTCAAGAATCAAAGATGACTCGGCTTCGAATTGCTCGTTTACGTTCTATTTGGGGCAATCATAATTTTGATTTTGCGTTAAGTTTGGCTCGTGGTTTCTCAGGTGGTATTATCTCCTTATGGGATCCTAATGCATTCGTTAGAAGTGCCATATGGACCGATGATCATTTTGTCATTGTTAAGGGTTTATGGATTCGAGAACACATTGAAGTGTTTATGGTGAATGTCTACGCCCCACAACATTTAAATGATAAAATTCTTTTGTGGAACAAGTTAACAGAATTTATGTCTTCGAATGTTGGGGAGTACATTTTTTTCGGTGATTGGAACGCGGTTAGATATGAAGCGGAACGAAATGGCACCGTTTTCTGTCCTTTAGATGCAAGTGCTTTTAATCATTTTATTGACTCAAATGCTCTCTATGAAGTTCCTCTAGGTGGTCTTCAATTCACTTGGAGAAATAAATCAGGTACTCAGTTTAGTAAACTTGATAGATTTCTTATTACTAATAATGTTCTTGAAGGTGTAACCGATCTAAAAGGTGAAGTCATGGCTCGCGGCTTATCCGATCATTCTCCCATTTCGTTAATGCAAGATATAGTTGATTTTGGTCCGACATATTTTAAAGTGTTTGATTCATGGTTCGAAAGGCGTGACTTCGATGATGTCGTTAAGAACGGATGGGCTGAATTTTCATCTGTTTCGAATCTTAATGTTGTTTCTAAGATGAGGATGTTGAAACAAAAGTTAAAGGCATGGATTATTTCTTCTAGATCCTTCGAAGCAACTCGTCTTAAGGTTATTTCGGATCAAATTCAGGCCCTTGATGTTACCATTGACGCTGGTAGTGCTAGTTCTGATTCTGTGGAACTAAGGAATTGTCTGTTTAAAGAAAAAGTTGATATTTCCCATTTTCTTTCCCTCGATTCTCTCCAGAAAGCAAATGTTAAATGGGATGTTGAGGGAGACGAAAACTCCAAGTTTTTTCATCGGATGCTAAAGTTAAAACGTCGTCAACAACACATTCAGGGTTTAATGGTGGACGGTAATTGGATTGCAGACCCAACGTCGATTAAAAATTTGTTTCATGACTTTTTTAAACAGAAATTTGGCTCGTGTGGTTCCGAGGCTGTTTTTAACTCGATTCAACCTCATTATATTCTCACACCCGAAGACGTTAATTTTTTAGAACAATCCTTTGATGATGAGGAAATCAAACGTGCAGTTTGGGATTGTGGTAGTTCTAAAGCCCCTGGACCAGATGGGTTTTCGTTTCGGTTCATCAAACATTTTTGGGACATCTTGAATCATGATATTTGTCAAGGCATCCGTGAGTTTTTCTTGACATCAATTATGCCATCGGGGGCGAATTCCGCCTTTTTCTCTTTAATTCCGAAAGTGTGCAACCCGATTACTTTCAATGATTTTCGACCGATCTCACTTGTCGGCTTCTTTTATAAAATTGTAACGAAACTCCTCTCTATTCGTCTTGCACACGTGATCGATAAGATAATTAGCCCAGTTCAATCGGCGTTCATAGCGGGTCGTCAGATTCTTGACGGTCCGTTAATGCTAAGTGAGATTATGTCTTGGTACAAAAAATCGAATAGAAAGATGTTACTCCTTAAAGTTGACTTCGAAAAGGCGTACGATTCAGTGAACTGGGATTACCTCATGTTCATGCTCTCTTCTTTAGGTTTCGGTCCTACTTGGTGCGGTTGGATCATCGGTTGTTTGAATACGGCTAGAACGTCCGTGCTTGTTAATGGTTCTCCGACTTGTGAATTCCCGATTAAAAGAGGTTTAAGGCAAGGTGATCCTCTTAGCCCGTTTCTTTTCATCATCGTTATGGAAGGTTTACATCTAGCTCTGCATCGGGCCATGGAGGTTAATTATATTCGTGGTATTAGAGTGGGTTCTAGTGATGTCCGTTTATCACACTTCTTATACGCAGACGACGTCATTATTTTCTCTGAATGGGGTAGTCGTGAACTTAATCACATACTTTGTATTCTCAAGGTATTTTACTTAGTTTCGGGTTTAAGGATTAATATTTCTAAATCTCACATTTTCGGTGTTGGTGTCGTTGATAGCGAAGTTAACGCTTTTGCGAGTATTGCAGGCTGCCGTACGGGCTCTTTTCCCACTAATTATTTGGGTATTCCTATAGGTAATAACATGAAGTTAGTGGCTAAATGGGACTCGTTGGTTGAGAAATTCCGCTCAAAACTATCCACTTGGAAGGCTTCTTTGATTTCGGCAGGTGGTAGACTTACGCTCTTAAAATCGGTTATGGGAAGTCTCGGGATTTACTTTATGTCCGTTTTCAAATGTCCGGAAATGATTTTCAAACGGCTCGAATCGATACGCTCAAGATTTTTTTGGGGCGGTAATAACTCAACAAAAAAAATGGCATGGGTGAAATGGAATACAATTTTATCTTCTTTCGCTAATGGAGGGTTAAATGTTGGAAGTTTAAAAGCATTTAATCTTGCGTTAATCTTGAAGTGGCGTTGGCGATATTTGTTTAAACCGGATGATTTTTGGGTTTCAATCGTTAAGGCCATTCATGGAGATGTTTTTGAGCGAACGACTGTTAATGGTTCTTGGTCGAACATCGTGGATACTTGCTCTAAAGTTATTTCAGATAATTTGTTACCTGCAAACTACATTCGTTTGGAAATTGGAAATGGTCAAAAAGTGAGATTCTGGCACGATTTATGGACCGGGAGCACGAGTCTCGCTACACGTTATAATAGGTTATTTCATCTCGATACGAACCAGAATGATGTTGTTGCTAATAAGTTGGTTAATGGGTCGTGGCAATGGGTTTGGGCTAGAGAGAACATTGGCAGTCGTAACTCATCTCGGCTAGATGGTCTACGGAACGAAATTCAAAACGTTTCTCTTTCTGACCGAGATGATTCGTGGCGTTTCGACATCAGTTCGGATGGCCTTTTTTCAGTTAATATTGCGAGAAAGGCCATGGATTTGGTTTTGCTTTCTTCCACAAACATCCCGACAGTTTGGTACAAGTTCATACCTCGAAAGGTTAACATTTTCTTATGGCGATTTCGTATTGACTCTTTACCTCTACGTTGGAATCTATCCGCGAAAGGTCTCGAATTAAACTCGATCGTCTGTCCCGTTTGCAATAATGGTATAGAGATGAGGTCTCATTTGTTCTTCGGCTGCAGCTTAGCTTCGGAGTTATGGCATAAAGTTCGAGTTTGGTTGGACTGTAATATGCCCTTTTTCTATTCGTGGGTCGAAGTAGTTAGTTGGATCGAGAGCTTGAGTTCGACTTCAAGTTCTAAACATAAGATCGTCGCGGTTACGGCTACTCTTTTATGGGTCATTTGGAGATTTAGAAACGGTATTGTTTTTAATGAGCATATTAGTAGAAATAGTCTTTTTGATGTTACTAGATTATTTTCTTTTCGTTGGCTTAAGAATAGAGGCCATGTTGTTTCTAATTGGAACACATGGTTGTCTTTTCCTTTGTAATTTTTCCTTTAGCGTCTTGCTGAGGAACGTTGTTTGGTTATATATTATTTTGGCCGTTAAAAAAAAAAAGAAGTAAACTCTAGCCTTAATTTCTTCAATGATGGTGAATACAACTTAATCTTATACAACTCATCATTAAACACTTTTCTCTCCACGAACAATTCTTCTAAATGTGGACATCCGGAAATCAAATTCTCAAATGTTCGATCGTGTTTAAAATAAACAATAGATACCAAATTGAGTATCTTTAAACACGGAATAAGTAGACCATCTTCAGGGACGTCTAAAACGAATCCTTTTAAAGTTAATGCAACTAATGTTTTGCATGTCTTGAATAGATCCCAACACAGGCTGACCTTAAATATATTAGATGGAAGTGTAAGGTCAAGTTCTTCAACTTTAAGCTCGACAACAGTACGAAGAGTATTCATCGCACGCATGTAGCTGGACCCAATCGAGCTTTGAAAAAAGAACTTTTGAATTGGCAAACCCCCACGAGAAGCAAGGGTTTTGTCAACAAAATCATGATAATCCATGACTTGTTTTTTTGTTCGACATTTCGGCACCACGAAATGTAGATTTGGGAGTAAAGCCTGCAAATCTTTCCATCTGTTTGATAGGATGATGGTTCGATAAGAATCAGCATCTGGAAGTATAGAGAGGATTCTTGAAAGTAATATTTCGTCGGGTAACTTGCTAATTAAATCTTCATCTTCCTTTTGCTGTTGTTTCTGGATTTCATTTTTTGGCTTTTTGATCCGAGTTCTACCCCATTGCAAAATCATAGCCGGTTGAAGAGATTCAGATGAAATTGTGATTAGGGTTCTCAAAATTGGGGTTTTTTGGGAGGTGATGAAATGGTGTCCAGGGAGGATTGTTATTTTCAGGAAGAGCTAGAATTAATGCTTTATTACAAAGCATTTAAAACATTAAGCATTTAAATCATGTGACATAAGAAGATGACAAACTTTATAATTAATTTCCGTAATAGATCATTATGTCAAGATCTTTACACATTTTAAAATGTGTATTGACTATTATGCCCCTGCGAGTCATCTTGAAACATATCTGTAGTTGAGCTATTTGAACTTTCTGATTGAAGGTGTTTGACTACTTACTGATTTAAGAACAATACTTAATAGATTTTAATGTTTACCAATAACACGGGACACCAAATACTTTTTGAATTTTCTAATGACAACCTAAGGGTTGTCAATAAGAATTAAATTTTGTAGAAAATAATTTTGTATTTTGCTAGTTGAGAGTAATTTTTTGACGGGATAAAACATGCATGTCTAAATTTTTTATTGGCAGCTCTAAGGGCTATCATTATCATTAGAAAAGTTCAATACTTTTTAACCTCTTACAGTTTTTTTGGCTAAATCTCTTTTTTTGTTTAATTGAATCTTAAATGCTATTAATAGATGTACTAAAAATGACCAATATATTAAATGCTCAATTTAAGTGAGTATATATTGTGTGAAATGTAATTAACTCCGCATTTGCAATGTCCATTTTTTCATAAATTTTAATACTCCAAACTCCAAAAGTTACGTACTGTATATGTAAATTTAGATGGGCCCTATAACTGCAGCCCATATGAATTGAATTTGGCTCTTGCTATTTCCAAGATAACGGACTTTACATAGATCACATTCGACTCAAACTAACATCCCCAATCATCAAACCCTAATTCTCAGTTCTTCAACTAGAAATCATCAATCTACTATCAGAAGCAGTTATGTCCAAAAGGCCGAAACATTCATCTACTGATGCTGATAACAAAATTGTAATCAAACAAGAAGAAGAAAAATAAGATTTCTTCAACAAATTACCTGATGATCTCCTCACAAAAATCATATCATGTATTCCGGATGCACGTGATGCCAAACGCACGTGCATTTTATCGAAGAGGTGGAACCTTCTACCAATTCTCTATTTCGTAATGCCGCCTTTTATCCGTTATAACAAACGAGCGAAATTGTTTTACCCAAATTCTTATAGGTCTACATCTTCGTCCAATATAAAAGTCAAAGAGTTCCATGATTCAGTAGATAAAGCCTTAGCTCTTCATCAGGGTATGCCAATTCAAAAGTTTGTTCTTTGTTTTATGGATGAACATTGTGATTACAGTCGTCTCAATAATTGGCTTCGTACCATTGTTTGTTGTCTAGTTCAACAACTAGAGCTTAATTTGGTTACTAGTAGTATGCATGGTGTTAGTGCTCGTATAAATATATTGAAGAACTGTAATACTCTCATTGAATTAACATTAAGAGGCAAATTTGTGTTGGATATGCCTGAAAGTAAAGGCGTGTTGTTTCCGTCTTTAAAAAAACTCAATCTTCATTTTATTGTTTACTATAGCGAACCTCTGATGAAGTTGATTTCTCAATGTCCCGTATTAGAAGAATTATTTGTGGAGAATCGAATTGAATCATATTATGAACGCCTTAACACGTTTAAGGTCTCCTCAACGTCTTTGAAGAGATTAAGGATGTCCTTTATTAATATTTTTCTAAGGAATCCAAATGTTGTCATTAATGCTCCTAACCTTGAATACATATACTTTTCGGATCAGAATACAACAAAATACCATATAATGAATCCATTATCTCTAGTGGAAGCACACATTAATGTTTCTAGCCACATTTTCGAACTCTTCACAAGCCTCTCGTCAATCAAGAAGTTAATATTGACCCATCAAACTATACGCGTAAGTATACTTATCCGTGTAAACTTGACTCCATCTATGATATGCAATACTATATACACTTACATATGTTGTGTATTTTGTTACTTCTCATATCAGTTATATATGGAGTATATATGTTAGGACTCTATAAGATATGTAAGTAAAGCACAAAAAAAGACATCTTAATTACTTCTAATGGTTGTTTTCTGCAGGAGGCTTTTACCACAAAACACATTTTAATTAGGGAAATTAGGGTCATGCCCTTGTTTCCAAACTTAGTCAAGCTTTTGATTGGTATCAATGGTCCTTGGGAGTGGGATTTCTTGATGGTTCTCTTAAATAATATGCCTAATCTTGAGCATATTACCTTTACTCATGTAAGTTAATTTGGGCCTAAAAATTTACTTCTTTGTTTAAAATAAGGAGAATATAAGAGATGTGTTAAATATTATGCTATATTATTGAATTTGGATTTGCATATCGAGTCTCTTTCTCTTATCATTGTGAATTCGAATTTGTGTTTGGATAAACACAATTCTACCAATGATATTGTCATTAAGGGCTACATGCATACTTTGCAAGAAAATGTTTAATCCATTGATAATATAAATTACATCTTTATCCTAAAACCTATCTACCTCTGTTTACACAATTATGTCCTGTTCTCACTACTAATTATTTGTTTATCATTAGGGGCTTCTATGTGTAGACAAGATCTTTGGGAACTATAACCCACCAGTAATAAAGACACCTCCACCTTCTTGTTTGCTTTCAAACATGAAAGAAATCATAATACTTAGGCTGAAAGCTGTTACATGTGAAGAGGTTGCCTTAATTAGGTATCTGCTTAATACTGCAAAAAATCTGGAGATATTTAAAATGAATGCTCCTAAAATCGGTCGTAACAGACGTAAAGAGATATTGAGTTTCTCTCGTGGCTCCAAATGTTGCCGGGTCCAATTTGTTTGATTGCTCTCCAAGATCCTGACTGTGATTCTCATATGTTCTGACTGTATTACATTATGAAGATGTATTGTGTCGACTTTATTTCATATATTAATTCTGGAACCATCTTTAAAAACATCACTTTTAACCTTAATGTCCCGTAAAATGATGCTAAAGTCATGTTATGGGGGTAAATTATATTATAAATAAATCACATATACTTTGTATGTGGATCTGGTTATGGTATGCATGATAATTTTCATGCCCTGTCTAAAAACAGAGTATCATAAGTCTTCCCTTTCTAACTTAATAACTAGGATTACAAATTATAATTAAATTTGTAAATATATGTCTTGATCCTGTTGGGTACGCTAAATATAATATGCATCGGTAATGGAAGCACTACTGGAAAAACCCCAATTGGGGACAACAAAATTTTGTTTTTAGGGACGACATGTCGTCCTCAATAATCTTGCGGGACGACATGTCGTCCCCATAAAGTCGTCCCCAGTGTTCTGTCGCGAAAAGTTTTTCGGGACGACTGATTTTTTTTAGGGACGACGGTGGGACCCACTTTGACTTTTCAATTGTTAATCTTGTCCATTTTTTGGGGACGACTTTTAGGGACGGCATGTCGTCCCTAAAGAAATAATATTAAAAAAATCATTTTTCCAACGAATTAATAATTATAATATTTTTAATCTAATTGGGACGACTCTTTAGGGACGACATGTCGTCTCTAAAAAAATAATATTAAAATATCCTATTTTCATTCTAAATAATAATAATAATATTAAAATGTAATTGGGGACGACAAAAGGGTACAACATGTCGTCCCCAATAAGCTGTTATCGTTTTTGGGCCGATTAAAAACTGCTTTTCCAGCCGTAAAAACGGCACATTTAAACCAAATCAAAACCTGTTGCACAAAACACAATATATTTCACAAACACAAGCTCAACATTAATTAAAACATGTCCGAAACATTATCCAACCGTTACAAACTTAATCCGAATACTAAAAGATTACAATCCGACACAAAGTTTACAACCTTAAAACATTATCCAAAGTTTACAAACTTAAACCAAATCCGAATAGCAAACAAACTTACAAACTTACCTTGCTTCATCTTCATTTTCTTCATCACTTTCGCTTTGAGACGCACCACTTTCTTCCATGTCTTCATCGTCATCACCTTCGTCTTCACCTTCGGTTTCTTGAGTTTGATTGGGGGTTGGGAAAAAAGATTGCCATTGGGGCGGGATTGCCATATTGTTAAAGGCAAAAGTATCGTATACCGCTTCCTTTAGCAATGGGTTTTCGGAACCCGGTGGTGGTGGTCGTCTTGTTTGACAAGTTGATGATGAAGATGATGTACTAGCCGATCCGGGTAACGTTTTACCCACTCCGCGACGGTACCCGCGACGTTTGCCTAAAACTTCCAACATAATGACTTCATCACTCCTTTCCGGATATTTTTCTTTTAATTTCAACATTTTTTCCTACATAGTTAACAAATATTATTATTAGTATTATCATATAACAATACGACAACCCATATTCACCATTTGACCCATATACACATATACATATACTTATATTGACCCATATTGACTAAATGACTCAATTGGGGACGATTTTAATCCACATTGACCCCAATTGACCATTTGACCCATATTGACCATTTGACCCGTATATACATATACATATACTTATATTGACCCATATTGACCCGTATATACATATACATAAGTATACTTATAGTTACGTACATAAACATACATAAGTATACTTATATACATATTTACGAAGAGTAAAATGTTAAATTCCCAATTGATGTTTCACAAATACAGCAACAAATGTATGTGAATGATTTTTTTTCTTTTTTTCTTTTTAACGATCTAAATAAATGCATGAATTTTGAAACATTTAAAAATGCCAATTTCATACAATATTGTGCAAGCCCCACATAAATATTTATTTGCATACAAGTATGATTGCTTTTGCCTTTCATGAACATGTATCTTCAGAACGATGCAATGCATCTTAATTTTATTTTGTTGGTTCAACTTCATCGTTCTAAGATAGCACATGTATAGACACAGTAGCGTTTTTGGTATACATATTCAAAATTATACTTAAGATGATTAATTGAATTTTTATCACTTTCCATAATTCTTATCTAGAAAGAAACAATAATAGCAAAAAGTATTAGTGTCAATAGTGAGATATGTTCTGTTTGAATGGTGAATCACTTATGTTCAATTTATTCTTGTGAGAAAGAAAGTGTTGACCATGTGCTAATTAGTCATAAACATACATACAATTGATTCAAAGTTCATGTATGTATGTTAATGTTTCCCCAAATGGCAAATTTTGAAGCAGAGGACAATACCCACTTTGCATAAAAGGAAATACTACAATTTGAACATCAAATGCAACCTAGTTTAAGTGTTCCAAACCTTCATATACACATAAAACAATAAGCATAAGCATAAACATAAACATAAACAATAACATTTATACTTATACAACTTTATAACAAAATTCGGATTTAATCAACAAAGCTTAATCAACATGTTCTTGATAATTTCATAACAAAAACTACAACTTTTATAACAAAATTCGGATTTAATCAACAAAAATTTCATAAAATCATCAAACAACAGCAAAATAATAATTAAAGCATGAAAATCATTTACCTAAACATAATCAAATACAACAATCTTCCAAAACACAACCACAATTATTGGATTTAAAGCAACCAAAATACCAAAATTTTAATTTGAAAAATAAATGAAGAACATACCTTTTTAGTGTTTAAAGATGCAAGAAATGGTTGGAATTGGTGTTCTTTGAACCTGAAATCGCAGCAATTAAATTCGGATCTTAACAAACTCAAAACAATAAAATTTAATTTTGAAAGAAAAATATGAAGAACATAATTGTTAGTGATTAAAGATGGAAGAAAAGCTTTAATTTGGTGTTTTTGTACCTGAAATCACTGCAAATCGCCGAAGTTTCGCTATATTTGAGAGAGATGCGGTGTAAAATGAGTAAAGTGGTGGATGGATCTGGTTTTAGCAGGTCAGTTCATTAGGGACGACATACAGGGACGACATGTCGTCCCTGATTAGTGTGGAGGGAAAATTTTGGGTTCCGCCATTTTTTTCACGAATTTTTTGAATTTTTTAACATTTGTTTATTTTTTAACATATATATATATATATTATTTAACATATATATTTATTATTTAACATATATGTTTATTAATTTTACTTTTTAAAATTTTTATAAACTTAATATTTTATAAAATATTTAATTATATACAATTTTATTTATATTTACTTCTATAAATATTTATTATTTAAAACTCTATTTATAATTATTAATTTTATATATTTATTATTTAACATATATAATTATTAATTTAACATTCAAATTTTTTAATCACTTAAATATTTTTTGTAATTACTTATAAATTATACAAATTAAATCATAATTAAACCCTAATTAAATCATAATCTAAGTCGTGACTGCAACAACCCCTAAATGATCCGGTTTGGCGAAAAACTTTAGCCCTAATTAAACTATCAAGACATAATTAAACTATCAAGCGCTAATTAAACTATAAACCCTAATTACACCCTAATTAAACCCCGTTATATTTGGTGGGAAACTTTGGGCGGGCAATTTTTTGGCGCTAATTAACTTTTGGTGAGAAATCACCTTCTATTTATACCCAGTTTTGTTTCTTCTATTTACACATTCAAGTAAGTCTTTCTTAATATTAACACCATGAATCACCCTGATGTGTATGGGGAACAATACATCTTTAACCCTCAAAATTTATACAAGATTCAAATATTACAAATAAGCACGCACAACTATCGAGCACTTAAAACCCGGTTATTATAGCTCTTAATGTAAGTATTCTTATCAAGTTCGTCCCAAGAGAGCGGTGTAAGTTGAATACTTGAAATTAATAGTTATCCTAGGGGTTTGTTTGATTGGGGGTTCTGCGAGAGCTTTTAACTAACAGCTAAACCTTTTCAATTAAACAAACTTAAACTTAACTAGCACAAGTAACAAGTAACTAAGAAATTGAGATTTAATCAATAAGACAAAGAGTGTTCACTTATCTAATCCTCTCTATACTTGGATTGCCCTTGTTTTACCCAATTTGATATCACTTTTAGATTTGGTGCGGCGCTTTTGGCTTGGCAGGAGCGACGTATTTGGCAGATAGGAACGGCGCTTCTGCTCACTGATGAAAAATGGAGCCAAATCATGCATGAGAGTGCCGCTTTTCCATTAGGAACGACGTTTTGGACCTTCGATAGCGGCGCTCCTTTACAAGGAGCGGCGCTTTTTAAGCTGATTCCTACGCTTGACATTTTCTTTGCAACTTTTGAGCAAGACTTGGTCAATTTTACACCAAGTTAGGCTTTTTGCCTTGAGTCGACACTTTGGCGCAAGAAAAACAACTTTTGGGCCCAACTATCATCAAAACCGAATAAAATGAGGGCAATATTGCGGAATAAAGCATATATAGTTGGAGCAATATCACACCCTCATAATCCATATGCACCACCAAGAAATCCAACCAGACCTATTAGTGAAGGTTATGAGTTCAATCTACAAGATCTTCCAGAAATCGAGCAAGAATTTGAAAGAATGGGTTGACTTCCTTTCATTCGGGTTAATAAGTACTCGTTTCCTCTACTCGTCTATCACTTCTATTCAAACTTTCAATTCATTAATGAACAAACAGTGAGGTTTCGAATCTTTGACGTTCCATATGAGTATACTCTTCAAGAATTCGGTGCACTATTGGGCGTTCCATTTGATGGTATAAATATCTATTATCCCGGTGAAGACATTCAAGATCTTTCCGAGGGTATCGTACCACATGAAATGACCATACTTATATGCCGTACTTGTGTTCCATACAAGGTTACTTATGCATGTACCTGGGAGGGACCACGTCGGACAACGGCTAGATGGGAATACCATATAAAATCCAGCTCGGTTAAGCGTACACGCTACCGGCATCATCTAGGCGAATACAAAGGGCATTAAGAAGACAAACTATATTAACACAAATAAGCCCCCCGACAACTATTCTGCCCAGATCATGGCAGACACTGTGAAGAAATACTCGGAGTGAATACGAAGCAAAACCCCTCCCGACTAATCAAGGCATTCACCCGTAATGACCTAGTCGGGGCCACCACACTGCCGGAATTATCACAACTTCCCGGCTTAGTATTCCGACCAAGGATAATGTCCCGAGACAAAAACCTGTCCCGGGGCAAGTGCGATGTCCCGGAGCAGACACTTCACACTGAAATGAGTGCACTGTCCCAGAACGAGTACTTGATCCCGGAACAAACACACAAACAAGGTGCATGCCACATCAGCTCATGAATCTAGGAAAGTTTGTTAAGATCTGCTCGATTATTCCCATGAAAGGGACATGTGCCACGTCACCCCTCGGGATTGAAAAAGTTTGTTACAACAATGAAAGGGACATATGCCACATCACCATTCCCTCATAACATCTATAAATACGTAGACAAGATCATTTATTTCACAACACTTGATGCATTAATGTTACTCTACTCAAATTAATTATGGTAGCATCTCTCCAGTCATTAATACAATTCGATATTTAACACCTCATCATCAAAATAGTAATACGAAACCTTAATTAAAGCTTAAATACAAACATAACCATAAGGTCACTTAAATTTAAAAACAAAATTATAATTAAAGCTTAAACGTTATTACATTTGATGGGACCCTTTGGGCGGGAAAACTTTGGGCGTGAAACCTTTGGGCGGGAAACCAACATTACACCATTGGGCGTTCCATTTGATGGTAGAAATATATATCATCCCGGTTTTGAACTTCAAGCTCTTCCTGAATTTATTCCAAAATATGAAAGTAGGGCACTTCTATGCCGTACTGCTGTTCCATATAGGACCATAGTACGTTAAGTACGGTAGAGTTAATAATGCTCATTTAGTCGCTTCCCGAATGAATGGTCTTTATAACTCAAAAAGATCTCTTCCATATGGAGCGTTTATGAATCATTTACTAGGTCGGATGCTTGTAGCCATCCTCGTCGTCGCCGTTAGTAGTGTGATCTAGTTTGGGTAGCTTTTTAAGATCATCATTTAATAATTTCCGTTGAAGTGTGTGTTTAATTCAGTAACATTGTATGACCTTTATTTAATGTTTGTCATTTGGAGTGTTTTAATTCACAATATTTGTATAATATTCGATTGAATGTTTGTCGTTTGTCCGATGTTAACTATAGTAAACTGAAAAAAATGACAATTTCATTCAACATATCTTATAAAACGATACAATCAATACTTGAAAACTAGAAAATGACAATAACACAAACGATACAACATAAAAACGATACTAATAATACCAAACTTAACTAAACTTAACAGTTTAGTTGACGGAAATTAAAATACATTTCTTAATCTTCGAAAACTAAATAAAGAGAAATGCGATTGGAACGCCAGTTCAGTGTCTCTTTTATACCGTTCTACTGCTCTTCGCTACGGAGATATGTAGCGGACAATTCCGGAACATAGTCATCTTCGTAATACAACACGTTCGTGTGTTCGAACGGAACCATTTCTTTCAAAAAGCAAAACAGGTCCTCTAAACTTGCGTGGCGAACGTCAATTTCTCTGAATATAGACTGAGAACTACGGGCATAATCGTAAACTCTAATTTCATTACGGAATTCACTTCCGTAATACACTTCCAATGAGACGATCATCGGTGCAAGGGTCAACATTTTCGATGTGTTTTTAGTGTGTTAAAAGTGTGAGTAATGTTTGAGATAATTATGTGCTTAAATAAGAGAAAATCTGACCAAATTGTCGTCCCTAAAAGTTTTCGGGACGACATGTCGTCCCCAAAGAAATGGCGCAAAAATTTCTCACTTTTGGAGCTAAAATATTTCTGCTCCAAAAAACAATTAAATAATAATTTTTTCCTTGGGACGACTATTAGGGACGACATGTCGTCCCTAAAAGTTTTGGCGGAAATTTTTTCACTTTTTGGAGCCAGTTTTGACGAAATAAAATAAATAAAAAAGGTAATTTCTTTGGGGACGACATGTCGTCCCTAAATGTCGTCCCAACAAAACTGGTCAAACGTTTCAGAAAAAGCTGGGACATTTTTTGTCGTTTTCCTTTCTTTTGGGGACGACTGGATGTCGTCCCTAAAAGTGTCGTCTCTAATTCATCATTTTCTTGTAGTGAAGGTAAGGAATTCATATATCTATTATGGTATCCTCTAATTTACACGAAGGAAAGACTCATGATGATACATTAAACTCAAAGCCGATTTCGTTAAATATTTTGAATCATATCGGCTATTCCACTTGCTTTATGTTTTATTTACTTATTCTTGTGTTATTATGGAATCCACATATTCATTCAGTTGATGTTATTAATGACTTTTTTACTTATTTAGTCTTTCATATGGATCGTCTTATGGATACCTAATCCCAAGGAACTGAAAATTATGTTAAACTTACATATAAGACTCACTGTAGTGCGCGTGTCGGTGGGATGGGTGCTCCAAACACGACTCCAGCATGCCACTAGATTGTTATGGTGTGCTTGCTCCAAGCACGGAGTAAATTTTAGGCGTGTTGGGATATTTGTGGTTTTTTTTCCTATTTTTTCACCACTTTTCACTCAACTTTCATTCAAATCTAGACACATCACTCTACACACCCGAATCAGTCTTCTATGGGTGTTTTCTTCTGTTTGGTCTTTTTTTGATAACTGGTTATAAGATTTACAAATTATTTTGAACAGAGTAAAACATACCTAATCATGCATCAACTTCGTTACGTAGTAACAATCCATGAGATCTAATCTACTCCATGTTTTCGTTTGAACCTCCGGCCTTATCCCTAATCAATGGTCAAATTACAAGGAGTTTTGGTTGTCACGGATTATGGAAGCAATCAATTCACAAGAATTGTGTCAGCGGTAAAAGCGAAATCTTTAATGAATCTCTCCAAAAATAGTTAATATGGGATGTGTTCATCAATACATCATGATCAAGCTTCCACAAGTAAACAATCGGATCTTAGCTATTAAACAGAAATTACACAAAGTTAAGATTTACAAATTATTTTGAGCATAGTAAAACGTACCTAATCATACATTAACTTCATTACGTAGTAACAATCCATGAGATCTAATCAATTCAATGTTTTCGTTTGAACCTCCTGCCTTATCCCTACAAGCAGTTTGTGTCAGCGGTAAAAGCGAAATCTTTAATGAATCTCTCCAAATATATTTAATATGGGATGTGTTCATCATTACATTATGATCAAGCTTCCACAACTAAACAATAACGTAGACATCTGATTAAACCATTTACATGTTTTATAAAGAATAAAATACAGACTCAACTTTACATCTTAAAAAATACAAAGTCCATTATTCCTAAATTAATTGCGTATATGTAGCTCTAGGTGGGCCCTAATACTGCAGCCCAAACTATCAAAGAGTACGGACTTAACCTAGACCACATTTGACTCAGGTTTTTTTATGTTGCGATCAGACAAATGAATCAAGCTATCAAACTCGCGTAACCTCAAACTAAAATCCCAAATTCTCAAACCCTAATTCTCAGTTCTTCAACTACAAATCATGAATCCTCGATCACGAAAAGTTGTGTCAAAAAGGCCAAAACATTCATTTTCTGCTGTTGTTGATCATAATAAAAATGTAATCAAAAATGAAGAAAAAGAAGATATCTTCAGCAAATTACCTGATGAGCTCTTTACAAATATCATATCCTTGATTCCGGATGCGCGTGATGCCAAACGTACATGCATTTTATCGAAGAGGTGGAACTACATTTGGGAATTTCTACCAATCCTCTGTTTCGTTATGCCTTTTCTCCGTTATAACAAACAAGAGAATGAGTTTTATTATGATTTTACTAGGTGTAATTTATTGCCAAATGAACAAGTACTTCAAAAGTTTAATGATTCGGTTGATAAGGCTTTAGCTCTTCGTAACAGTAAGCCAATTCAAAAGTTTTTTCTTTGTTTATCCAAGGATTTTGATTACAGTCGTGTGCTTAATTGGCTTCGTATCGTTATTAGTTGTCTAGTTCAACAGCTAGAGCTTATATTGGCAGCTAGTACTAGTGGTTATTGTGTTAGGTTTTATTGGGGTATATTGAAGAATTGTGATAACCTCATTGAGTTAACATTAAATGGAAAATTCGTGTTGGATGTGCCTGAAAGTAACGGCGTGTTGTTTCCGTCTTTGAAAAAACTCATTTTGATGTATATAATTTACTCCGGCGAAAATACTTTCGTGAATGTGATTTCTCAGTGTCCTGTATTAGAAGAATTAATTGTGAAGAAACTCTACTATCAAGGTAATGATTTAATTGAGACGTTTAAGGTCTCTTCGGCGTCTTTGAAGAGTTTGAGTTTATCCTTAATCGATTACGACTCTCAGGTCATGGTTCATGACGTTTTCATTGATGCTCCTAACCTTGAATACATTTACATGTTGGATGAGGTGACAAGCGAATACCATATGACGGAGTCGTTATCTCTAGTAGAAGCTCACATTGATACTTCTAGACGCCTGTTAGAACTCTTCACAAGCCTCTCGTCAATCAAGAAGTTAACATTGACTCGTCAAACTATACGAGTAAGTTTACTTATCTTTTTTTTTTTCACAACACGGAATATTTATCTGTCAAAAGAAGTATATTCTTGATTTTCTTGCAGAAACAGGTATGATTGACTGCAAACCAGCTGATGCTCCAATGATTCCAAACCAGAAGCTATATATGGAAGATGAAGTTGATCTTGCTGATAAAGGGCAATACCAAAGGATGGTGCGGAAACTCATCTATCTTTCTTACACTCGACCTGATATAGCACGTGCAGTTGGAGTTGTGAGTGAATTCATGCATCAACCACAGGTTCACCATATGGAAGCTGTAATGAGAATCATCAGATATTTGAAGAAAACAGCGGATCATTGAGTTATATTCAAAAAGAATGGGCACTTTGAAACACAAATTTATACGGATGCAAGTTGGGCTGGAGAAAAAGGAGATAGACGGTCAACTTCCGGTTTCTTCACAATAATTGGAGGAAACTTAGTTGCGTGGAAAAGTAAGAAACAAAAGGTCGTGTCCCTATCAAGTGCTGAATCAGAATTTAGAGGTATCGCAAAGGGAGTAGTGGAGGCATTATGGATTCGAAAACTCTTGACAGAAATAGGATTCCCTCCAAAAGAAGCTATTCAAATCTTATGCGACAATGAAGCAGCCATTGCCATTTCAGAGAACCCGGTTCAACATGATCGAACCAAACATATTGAAATCGATCGACACTTTATCAGAGAGAAGTTAGATGCCGAAATTATTTCACTTCCATCAATCAGATCAGAAGATCAACTTGCCGACATCCTCACAAAATCAGTCAACGGAAGACTCTTCAGTGAAGTTCTTGGCAAGTTGAATATTGGAAACCCCACTATTCAACTTGAGGGGGAGTGTTAGAATACTGGATTAAAACATCAAACCAAAGTTACCTTTTTAGGTAACTAACTTTAGGCTCAGAAGTAAAGTTCTCTTCATCATTTCCTTATTAAGAAGACCACAAGACAGCATATGGTTTCAAGTTTCAACGGATATAAGTCAACCATAACAGTCAACCACAACAGCTCTTTCCCTTTAGAGTAAAGTGGTTCCAAAAGTAATAATGGAGCCTAACTTCATTAGGAAATAGCTGTTGGAGTTTTTGTGTATAAAACACTTAGCCTTGTAACAGTTTTCATCAATCAAGATTGTTTTTTTTTTTTTTTTTTCGAACGGCAGAAATCAATCAAGATTGTATCAATTCAGCTTGTATCAATTATTAGTAATCAATACAAACGATCATATTCATTTTCTTATCAATTTAACAGGAAAGACACATGATGATACAGTAAACTTGAAACTGAACTTTATTCCATTTCTGTAAAGAAAATATTTGGTGACATTGACTCTTCGATTTGCTTTTTTTTTTTTTTTTACTTATTTGGTGTGATTATAGAATCGAAATAATCATTAAAGTGACTTGTGTAATGATATTTATATGTACAACTAGTGCTTCATATGGATCATCTTATAGAAGGCCTGACAACATGAGCCTAAAAGCTTGCAAAATACAGCATGCGTTTTAATGTTTTATTACATCATCAAATATATCCAATTTCATTTGGAATAAACAGACTTCTGTTTCTTTATGAATACTGAACTGATGACAATAAAGTACATCATGTTGGGGTGCAAACCTATCTCACATAGGAGGGAGACAAAAACAAATGTATGTATATAAGTCTAAGTGGAAGTCCCTCTAATACCAATTGGTTTTAGAAAAGGATGGACTCTTGGGCTTATATTGCAGGACATTGTGTTTGGGCTATGCGATCTTACAAATGGCATCAGAGCTAGGCTATAGCCCGATGTGGTGAACGATGCAGTGGTGGCGCTCCCCTAAGCGCACGGTGCGACATGACACACCCCTCGGTTTGCCAACGATAATGGAGCCATGGTGCCTTATATCGAAAGTCTTCCTTCCCAAGGCGTGGAAGTGCGGCGTGTCCCGATGGTGAAAGAAAAGTGAAAGAAAGAGATCTGCGGTATAAGAGGCGTGTCCCGGTAGTGAAAGAAAAGAGACCGGTGATATAAGATGGCGGGAGTATCGTTGAAGGGGAGGCTCGGTGATGTGGTCTCGGTTTGAGGGGAGGATTGTTGGGGTGCAAACCTATCCCACATAGGAGGGAGACAAAAACAAATGTATGTATATAAGTCTAAGGGGAAGTCCCTCTAATACCAATTGGTTTTAGAAAATGATGGACTCTTGGGCTTATATTGCAGGACATTGTGTTTGGGCTATGCGATCTTACACATCATTGCTAAGGAAACTGATTATATGTTAGAGGAAACTGGTACGGAGTATAAAGTTATAGATTTCAATAATCCGAGGTATCACCTTCCTGAATGAATATTGATCGTATATGTTGGGTTACAATTTTGGGATGATACGAAGAACAACATTGTTGATTGTTGTATCAAAACAAGAAATTGGATATAATTTAAATGACACGTTTGATTTAGATGTACCTGAAGCTTAGTTTATTTTTCTGTGCTAGAAAAAACTCAATTTGGCTTCTATTTTTTATTTGTGTGAAGAGAATCGCTAGAGAATTTGATTCCAAGTTGCCCTGTTTAGTAAGAATTAGTTGTGGATAGAGGATTTCTAATACTCCGAATGATATATATAACTTTTAGCAAAGCACTTAACTATACGAATAATATTGAAAGGTAGATATTTATAACAGAGTAAAACAGACAAGTATATGTAATATTCCATAAAATTACCACCATAACTTTGATAATATTTATAACATATGTTTCAAGAGTGTAATCACTTATAAGTATAAGTAAAATATAATGTTGGCATAAAGCAAAATTTAATGAGTTATTATATATAATATGACTGAGATTTTAGGTCTTAATGGTCTGTTTACACTTTATGCGTATGATACACACAATATTAAATAGTTGAAGAAAACACGTTAAAGTAAGTCGTATTAAGCTATTATCTATTTATCTATATTGACAAATTTATGAAAGTTTAGAATGGTTCAAGCCTTTTTTAAATCAACATTTTTTGCAATTTTCACCACAAGTGAAGAAGATTTTTGGATCCACCACTGACTGTTGATGATTACGAAGCTATTAGTCATGTAGATGATGAATACTGAATTTAGAACAACAATGTTTCAAGATTTATTTATGATGAAGGTCGATTAGAAGGTGAAGGTGAATTTTTTATTTTTTTTACATCGATTGGGATCACCTGAGTTAAAAGTGTTGAGAGAATTTGGGAAACAGGAGACGTGATCATTTTTTGGGTGAATTGTGTGAGAAAATGTTAACTATTAGTGTGTACCGTGCGTGGTGATGATATTTATGCTCAATATCATCATCACTTATATATCAATATCATCATCACTTATATAACTTATTTGAACTATAATATATACATCATACATAATTTGAGTCCTAACAAACTAACAAACTGACACCTCACCATCATTAGATTTGACGCCACGTAACAAGCCTTACAATGTCGAATCTTGTCAACCTGAATTCTGACGTCGTTTTGAAGCCCCGTAGTGGGTTTTCGTAGAAAATTGTTTGTATATGTTATAAAGATTTGAATACAGACTCAATATTACATCTTAAATTTGTGCAAAGTCAGTTTTTCTAAAATTATAATAACTAAGTTACGTATGTATATGTAGGTGTAAATGGGCTCTATAACTGCAGCCCATACAAATTCTATTTGGGTCTTCAAGATAACGGACTTGACCTAGACCACACTTGAGTCAAGTTTTCTATATTCTCAAAATCGTTTTTTCATTATGCGATAACACAATAGAATCAAATATTCAAATTCGGCTAACCTTAAACAAAGATCCTCAATTTTCAAACCCTACCCTACATACTTTATTGATCAAAAAAATCACAACCTAATTCTCAGTTCTTCAACTAGAAATCATGAATCTGCAATCAGGAAAAGTTGTGTCTAAAAGGCTAAAACATTCATCAGCCGGTGCTGATGACAAAATTGTAACCAAACAAGAAGAAGAAGAAAAAAAATTCATCAGTAAATTACCTGATGATCTCCTTACAAAAATCATATCCATGATTCCGGATGCTCATGATGCCAAACGTACATACATTTTATCGAACAGGTGGAACTACGTCTGCTCATTTTTACCAATTCTCTATTTCGTTATGCCTAGTCTGCGCTATAACAAACGAGATAATGAGTTTTACTATGATTGTGAACATCCTAGTAAGTTTTTAAAAGGAACAAGCCAAAAAGTTTCATGATTCAGTAGACAAGGGCACAAGGCTTTGGCTCTTTGTCGCGGTATGTCAATTCAAAAGTTTTTTCTTTGTTTATCCAAGGATATTGATTACAATCGTGTGCTTAATTGGCTTCATATCGTTACTCATTGTCTAGTTCAACAACTAGAGCTTAGGTTGGCAGCTAGTGAAAATAGTGTTTGGTATTATTGGAAAATATTGGAGAACTTTAATAGGCTCATCGAGTTAACATTAAAAGGAAAATTCGTGTTGGATGTGCCTGAAAGTAAGAGCGTGTTGTTTCTGTCTTTAAAAACTCGGTGAACGTGCTTTCTCAGTGTCCAGTATTAGGATAATTATTTGTGAAGAAACACATCTATTGGGGATATAATTATCAGAAGACGTTTAAGGTCTCTTCAGTCTTTGAAGAGGTTAACGATATCCTTAACCTGTAACTACTCTAATATCATCTCTCATGACGTTGTCATTGATGCTCCTAAACTTAAATACATTTACATTTACATTTTGGATCATGTGACAAGCAAATACCATATGACCGAGCCGTTATCTCTAGTAGAAGCTCACATTAATGTTTCTAGAGGCATTTTGGAACTCTTCACGAGCCTATCTTCTGTCAAGATGTTAACCTTGACTCGTCAAACTATAAGCGTAGGTTTACTTGTTGGTGTAAACTTGAATCCATCTTAGATATTTAATACTAGATCCACTCACATTTGTTGAGTATTTAGTTTCTTCTCATATCCGCTATATATGGAGTATATGATAATACTCAGTATTATATTTGTAAGTTTCTGCAAAGTACAAAAAAGATATATTGTTAAAAAGCTGAGAAATACTGAAAAGTTTTTGGGGGTTATTCAATCTATGATGATGATCTCTAATGTTTGTTCTGTGCAGGCTTTTAACTCGATCCATAGTTTAATTAGGGCCAGGCCCCTGTTCCCAAATTCAGTCAAGCTTTTGATCGGTATCAATGGTTCTTGCGAATGGGATATCTTGTTGATTCTCCTAAACCATATGCCTAATCTTGAGCATATTACCTTTACTGATGTAAGTTCATTTGCGCCTATAACTTAATTTTGACAATAACAAGAAGAAGAATATAAGAGATAAGTAAAGTTTTATGTTCAAATTTTGAATTCGGTTTTCGATTAGAATTTTTGGTTGGATAAACAAAATCTAATCGTAATTTAAATTACATCTTCCTCCCAATTAAGCAAACCCATCAAACTCTGTTTTTATAGTAATTTCATGTGTTCTCACATGAAATTACTCCAAAGGTACATTCCCGTCTACTTAATTTTTTTTATTTACGTTTTATGTTAACGTTTTTACGTAAAACGTAATAAAAAATAAAATTTTAATAACGTTGACCTAAACTTATTTATTTTTTTCATTAAAAACTTTTAAATATTAAAAAATTAGAAAACATAAAACGTGATACATAAACCACGTAAGGATAAATTACCCAGTTAATTTCATGTAAAAATTTAACTTTTATTGATTTTTATATAATTATATTTAAAAACTACTAACTTTTATTTGGATTTTGAATTTATACGGAGTAGTTAAAAGATAGTGTTGGGAAAGGTAATCTAAATAAAAGGTAATTAGATTAGAATGTGGGCTAATGGCTCCACGTGGATGAGTGTAACATCCAAACTTAAAGTTGATGTAATGATGTTTAAAATTTTGACAGGACAAAAATTAGTGATAAGTTGTCTGAAAAGAAGTTTTTTTTTTTTGACTTCTTAAGATCATTTTAGTCCAAACTAGATAAGGACCCACCGCGCGTTGCAGCGGTTATGCAATTAGCGTTTTGTTGTTAAGATAGTATTTATTTATATTAAAAGTTTAGATTAACAAAATGTTACGTTAACTGGCTAGATGTTTTTACTGGGAAGTTATGCCTACAAAATTTTGGCTAGCTCTTCCCATTCCGACTTCTGTTTCCAATATAATCTGTTGAAAATTAATGTTAGTTATTCTATAATGATACGCCCTTCATTTCATGGTCCCTTCGAGGGTAAAGCGGAAACACAAACAGAAGTTTTATTGCGATACATGGTTTCGTGTACAGCGAAATACCAGTAAGCAAGTACCCTTTCGTCACAAAAGGTAGTTGCAATTTTTCAATCAATCATGTTTTTCCTAATTTCACTCATTCTTGCCCCGATGATCAACCATGATCTCTTAACCTACTCGGGAGAATCTCCTGAAAAGCAACATGATGAGTCAAACATTTTCAAATCATAAAATTATTGTATAATATATTCATTTGAGAATAATACCATCTAGATTTTTAAAACGGAGTGAATAAGGGGTTCATATCTGACTTGATGATGATTGCCAATATTGGCATCTCATAGCTGCATAGTTGTTTAAGAAGAACCAGCCACAACCACTGCCACATATATCTGCTCAGTATATATCAATCCATCGATAAAACATAACCAAATTTGACCTGTTTGTTAGTAAATGAATCAAATATTGCAATCTTTGTGATCTACCTACCATCAATTGTGGATTATTATGAGAATAAACAATAAAAAAAATTTGTTAATGAATCGTTTTCTGCGTCAATATCTTTAGGAACTACAAATGCTCATATTTTGTTACTACAAAAGCTAACGAACAACACTTTTGTCCTATGATAAAAAAAAATGATGTGTTTGCAGTGGAAAATCACCAAAAATTCTACCATAAAAATAGATTTAACATTAGCAATGATTTGCAGGATCAAGTTGTGATCATGTGTACGTATTTGGTAGGAAATTTCTACCCAGTTCAAGAGTATCTATGCACTCCATGCTTTGGCAACGACTCTAAATTTGTTGAGAATATGTTCAGCCGCAAGAGAAATATAGTACAACAACATTAATCTATAAGTACCAGACTATAAAAAGATCCAAAATGCAATTAATTAGTAAGTTCAATCACAGGAATAACCAAAAAAAAAGACAATGAAGCTACCTATTTCACAAACAAAATATAAAATGTATTATCACAACATAACACACAAATAATACTACCAGTTGTCGAAAATGAAGTTGAACATTACCTGCAACGCATACACTCGACTCTGCCATTGAAACACCAACAGACATCGAGGGAAACTGAGCAGAATCCGGAACAACTGCAGTTGTCGAAATAGGAATGTGTGAGCCATAGTTAGGACAATCATATATAGAGTTACAATGCTGAGCTGAATATACAATCTGGTGTTGAAAGGGCATATCATTCGAAGCAACAACTGTGCCTACAAAATTCAACACTATAAAGTCTACTGATACTTTGATATCATAGCAACTATATATGAATACATGACAATATCCATGCTGTTGAGTGTAAATTAACAGTTAAATAATGACATAAATATAGATCTATATACCTAATTTTCTATCTAGTAACTCAATTTTTAGAATGCACAACGCCTTGTGCGCTGTTACTTTA
The DNA here is from genome assembly GCF_046630445.1 of Rutidosis leptorrhynchoides. Classification (NCBI taxonomy): domain Eukaryota; kingdom Viridiplantae; phylum Streptophyta; class Magnoliopsida; order Asterales; family Asteraceae; genus Rutidosis; species Rutidosis leptorrhynchoides. The sequence goes on along the minus strand of NC_092343.1, from coordinate 370,740,228 downwards.
ATTTGGACAAAAATATGAAAGTAACACTTAAAAATAGTTAAGAACAAAAGATATACGCCACTAAATTTGACCTGAAACGAAGTTGCGAACTCCAAAAAAGTAGTAATACTCAAAATGTATCCCACCAAAAATAGTCAACAGACTTCAAAAGAATCAACTTGAGTCCAATCTGTCAATTGAAAATATATCCCACTAAATTTGACATGAATGGAACTTGTAAACTCAAAATCAGTCAGTTACATTTCACTGATCTGCCAGTGGAAAGTTACAGTTAAAAATATGAATTTTTAAATAGTCAACTTGGGTGCAATCTGTCAATTGAAAATGTATCCCACTAAATTTGACCTGAAACAAACCTGTAAACTCAAAATCAATCCATTACATTTGGCTGATCCGTGAAACATAAACGTAATAGCAGTTGTCACACATGGATGAACCACTTTGATACTCAATAGGAATGCTTGATCAGTTATAGCATCATGATGTTGATATTACATTGAAAAATATTACACTTAGAATATAAAGTTCATGATGTGTGCGAGGTGTAGTACGAAATAGATTATATTTTACTACTAAATACTATTAAATACGATACAATTTACACAAGTTTTAATTATTTATTTACAAATGGGATATACCTAAACCTTGCTACAACACTATAGGCAGTGTACTTAATCGTATAGTAGTATAGTTTTTAGTAAGTCCGGTTCGTTCCACAGGGAGACGGCTTATTTTACACTATATTTTTATATAACTATATTTGTACAAAATATATATATATATATAACAATTATTATTATTATAAAAGGGGGTTTACCGTTTAATGACCGGTTTGTCGATTTTATATTTTAAGTCACAATTAAAATCTAATGCAAAATATTATATATAACTTAATTTAAAGCGTAAAATAAATAACGATATTTAAATGACGAAATATAAAATTGCGATAAGAAATGAAATAAAATAATTATGCTTATTTAAACTTCTGTAATCATGATGTTTGACGTTTTGATTTTAATTTATTATCCTGGATTAATTGTCCTTTGTCCTGGATTATTTGATAAGTCCATCTGGTTTTGTCCATAATAGTCCATCGGTCATAATTATAAAGTGCGAGGGTCTTCGCCAAATTAACCTTATACCCGAAGTCAAATATTCCAACTAATTGGGGATTTAAACCGTAATAAGGTCTTAATACATTGTTAATGATTACACCAGGTTATCGACTGCGTGTAATCCAAGGTTTTAATACTTTATTAACAATTACACCAATTACCCATGAATGTAATCCACCCCTGTTTTAATGAGTCCATTGACTATTAATCCATCCCCTTGTCCGGTCAAATGAACAATTATTAGTATTTATAGATATCCCGCCTACTGTACCCGATCAAGCGTATGTGGTTATATATAAATACGTCAAATTGTAAATCTCTACATTAAATTAACAAGATATTATTTAGTTAATCGAATATAAAGCCCATTAATAGCCCATAGTCCAATTTTCACAAGTGTCGGTCTTTTGTCCAAACCCCAATTATGGTCCAAAGCCCAATAACCCCGTCTTTAATATTTAGTCCAACATCACGATTAATTCGGCTTAAACAAGCATAATAATAATTTAAATACGAGACATTAATTTAAAAAGGAAGAACATAGCTTACAGTGGTTATTAATCGCGTAGTGTTACACGGACAGAACTCCGACTTTAAAACCCGTAATTAACCGTTACATTAACTAAACTAATCTAATATAAAACTAAACTATATTATATATATTATAAATATAAATATATATATAATTATATATATATAATAGAGAGAGATCGATTGAATTGGTGTGTGTTTCATCGTCCGAATGCGTTGGCTTTTATAGGCAATTCTGTCCTAGGCAGCTCCACGATCGTGGTACTTTTGTGCCTTGGAGCTCCGCGATCGCGGAGCTTCGCACTCCAGCTCACCAATTGATTTAAACGTGGGCTGCTATTAATTTTTTAATATAATATAATATATATATATAATTATATATAATTATTAATATATTATATTATATTCTTGTGCATAGTTGACTTGTAATTTTAGGTCCGTTGACTCGCGCGTTGATGCTCGGTTTACGTCTTGCTTCCGAATTTTCGAACGCCTTTTCGTATGCTTAGATATCTTGTACTTTGCGTTTCGCGGCTTGTACTCTTGTCAATTTTAGACGTTTCTCATCAATAAATTGAACCACTTGGATTGTATCTTGTATATTTGAGTTTTTTGGACGTTTGCGTCTTCAAATCTTCGTTTTCTTCTTTTGTCTTCGCACTTATTTATTTAAATGATTACAACTTAAAAATAGAACAATTACAACTAAAAACTTTACATATTGGAAGGATATTGTGCCTAAATATATGTTCATTTGGAGCACTATCAAATATCCCCACAGTTGAACGTTACTTGTCCTCAAGCAATACAGAACTTGAAATTAAATCACACTTCACTCAAATCACCTTTTTATTCTCATACTTTATACATCAGTGATTTTAATACGGCGGTATAAACAATGATAGTAACGATATGATTTACAGTCCCACATGACTATGAGAATTTAGATCCTTTAAGGAAATTGGATCATTATGAAAACCTTTGATCTTTTGAAAATTCATTCTAGCTTTTATCCTAGATAAGTTTTCCGGAATAATCCTTCACCGGTGTTTGCAAAATATTTTTGTAGGTTTTGTGGGTTTCAGATTTTAAAATTTTAGCTCAAAACTTACGGTTTTGTGTCACCCACTTGCTAACCTTGTATTAGGAAAGCACACGTTCAGTATACTTGCTCCGTATATTACCTTTCGGTAAACTACCGTCCGGTTGTAAAGAAAAGCGATGAACAAGCAACTGTTAAGGCAATGTCTAATGACATGCAGATGTTCATGGTCTACAATGTGTCGGATGCAATTACTATCCTTTATAGGAGAAATAGTAAAGATCACCCTATAATTTTTTTCGGTCTGGCACAAGGTCCTGTCTTCGACCATGCTATGCAACCATCGTTCTTACGGTTGACACCCGATTTGGTTCAGGTGACCTAATGAATTCCGTTGAATTCTCAGGATTGTACGTTCAATGGTAATGAACGCATTGAAAATAGGTTTTCAGAAAACAAATCGGTTTTAATTTTGATCAAAATATTTTATCGTTCAAGCTCGAGTTTATATATCATTGAATTCCATGAGTTTGTAATTCTCAATCTTTAAGGTCAATCTCAAGGATTGAGTAATATAAGGCTTAAAAGCTGATTTTTAATCTTTAAGGAGATTATCCTTTCTGGGGGTCTGATTCATTAGTCTTATCAAGCTAATTTGCACGGCGCCCTCTCTATTTTACGAAACAGATCCTCTCATGGTTAGGATAAGTCTGACTACTTGGCGACCCTGTTTGATGCTGAGGTCCGTGGATTTCCTGCTGATTTTAGAGATGACTTTTCTAGATTTTTCGTCAACCTACAGTTGGTCTGGACGACAACTTCCTGACCTAGATCAAGAAGTGCGTGTCTTTTTCGGAAGACTTTACTTCCTTTTAATGATGGAATTGATTCATCGTGTAGATCCATCTTTTCTTTCAAATGTATTATAATAAACCGGGTAAAACAGTTAATTTAGTCCAAAACAAAAGCACCTGCAATAACTTTACAGAAACATGTGATAAATAGTTTTTAATTGAATAACTTGGTACATTCTTCCCACACTTGGCTTTTATTTATCTCTTTCTCTGCCTTTTTATTCTCCTTTTTTCCATTTTAAATAAATTCAAACATTTTAGGTTGTTTCTCAATTTATGTCCTTTCCGAGGTAACGATAATTTCGGTATTTAACACCTAGTTTTCATCGTTCATAAATATGTATAAACATGATTTTGAATTCATTTAATTGAAAAATTTTCAAATTTTCACAAAATTTGACAAATAAACCAAGTGCAAACCCGAGAGAATTTATAACTCTTCCCCACACTTGAGATCATGCAATGCCCTCATTTGCATGAAATCAGACTATAATTATAAATTCATGAGGGTGATTAGTGTAGAAAAGTGAAAAAAAAAATACCCAGTTTGTAATTACTAAGCTCATCGAATGATAGATGGCGCGCCTCATCGTTCATTCCTTTTGTTGGTTTATCACACATGTTTTTTTTTTTTTTAAAATGGTTGCTTCCTGAACTGTTTGCTAATCTTTGAAAATGCGTCTTTACCCTATTTTATCATGCATTTTTATTAACGAGTTATGCACTGACCCGAACCCCGAATTTAACGTTAAGTGGGTTTAGACTTCCCCACACTTAGCTGACGACATGTGAAGTCGGTAGAATAAGTTCCACGAATTAGAATAGTGAGCTAATTATTTACATCTCGGGTGGTGTATAATATATCAATGGGTTTAAAGTTTAGACCCACCCGATCGTCACTACTTAATTCTTCCTTAAGTGTAGCTTTTAGTAAATGGATATGTCTCTTTTCTTGTTCTTGGTCAAATGGATCGTTATACACCGACATACATATTTCTATAGGGTGGACAATTCCTAACATTTCCTTCCGTTCATTCTCGAGATCAAAGGTTTCACCTCTATTACCCAATTTAGGTGAAATCCGAGGTGTCATTATCTATTACAGCTCGTAGTTCATCTTCGGTAGATGACTCGTCTATTGAGAATATTGGGTTGGAAGGTTGTGGAATGGTGAATTTCGGGATCGAAGCAAATTCTTTTTCTTTAACGGTCCTTATTGGTCCCACCACTTTGGTCTCGGGGGTAAAATTTTCAACGTTATCGTTTTCTCAAGAGTACCAATTTGTCACCCTTACTTCTTCTTCATCCATTGATGGATCGATAATTTCGTCGTTAGAGGCTAATGTGTCGATATGTTGTGAAATTGGTAACACTGAATAAAAAGTATCATCGAGATAATTGGTGATTTCGGAGCTCTCGAATTCATCAAAATTCGATGATATGAGATTTTCTTGCACAATACTCCTCAGATCAACAGGTGTGTTGTCTGATAGAGTTTCAGCCTGCCAATTTGCAAACTCTCTTATCTGTTCATTTTGAGCGTCAAATTCTTCGAGTTTGATTTTTATATAATCTAAAAAAATTTCAGACACATAATTTTCCTCATCCTCTGGTTG